>NC_138776.1:72192885-73490385 GCF_965119305.1 Pelophylax lessonae
GAGCATCCCCTACCCTTACAGAAGACATCAAGAGCCTCTTCACCATCAGAAGTTGAGTTCCCCACCCTCCCATACATCACAGTGCATACCCTCTTACCTTATGCTGCTTCTGGGAAGAAGCTAGAGACATCACTGGAAAACAGAAAGTACACGGTCTGGAGGAGGACCAGAGGAGGGCTGGAGCTCTCCTTTAACACCAGGAGAGGTGTTAGAGCCACATAAAATGGCATGGAAGGCCTCATTTGGCCCATAGGCCTTGTGTTTGGCATGTGTGCCTTATGGGCTTCCAGTGGAGATGACAATTAGCTGTTTTAACCTACATTACAAAGACATAATCCACAGTTGTCCCAGTCAAAGAAACCAACCAGAGTAAAGAGTTGCAACTAAAGACAAAAACAAGTTTAAAACATGTATTTTATTAAATTTCCAAAAATGGTGATAGCCTGTGCAAGGGCTTTAGCAAATTTAATATATTTAATTAGGGATTACCAGTGTTAATATCGGAATGCCTAAAGCGTAACTCCACTTTTGTGGGGAAAAAACATAAAGAAAAAATAATATAGGGTATACAATTGCGACACAAGACATATTGTAATTCAATGTTAAAAAACATGACCTTTCCTTTTCAATCTGCAGCCACTGTAATTGTCTGAAGTTGCAATGCAATATGGCTACCTCGAGGTGTTCTGTACATAGAATGTATACTGACCACACCCCAGAAACATCATTTCCTGCTTGTCCGATTGGCTCACCAATTTTCCCAGAAGTCTGCTCTAAGATACAAGTCAGATTTCAGGCACCCCCTGCAACAAAAATGTAATTTTTGATGAGATACTCCCAATAGGAACACGTCTAAAGGGATACAGGTCCTGCAGAATTACTCATTAGTGTCCTGCAGGTGGCACAGCTGATTGATGATTTTGAAACCACTCCCATTAAATTTATTTTCCCACAGGGACACAGAAAAAGACAGAGGAATTCCTTCAAAATAACAAAAGGTAGGAATATACAACAAAAGTTGTTATAATCATTTTAATGTACATAGATTACTCAGAGGGGAACGTTTTTCTTTTTATCAACAGAATTGGAGTTTCACTTTAAACTTAGTGTACTCTTAAAGTGATACTAAACACACACAGTTTAATTTACATTGTCCCTTCTATCTCTGTATGTGGATGATGGCACTGTATTTTTTTTTAATTAAAAAAAAAAAACAAAGTACCTTTTTCCTAATCAATATTCAGCTGTCACATGACCCAGATCTTTCCCAACCTGTCCTTAGCTAAACACAGGCAGGAGGAGTTTCCAGTCATCTGCTGCTGGTCACATGTTCAAAATAAATAAAATAGCCTTTGGAATACAGAGTAAAAATAAATAATTAATATCAATAAACTGTTTTAAACCATCGTACAAATATATTTGAAATCAAATCTTTATTATTTTTAGGCAACAACATGGTGTGGGTGGATTTCTGCCAGCCACAGGCTGTGTCACGCCCCTCCAGCCTGTGTCTTAGAATAACAGGGAGGTGATTCCTCCATCAATCTACATGTAATATCCCGCCGCCATTGTGTTTAGCTGGTTAGTGTACATGGAAGAGTAGGGAGGGAGTGGGCTGTCATTTACCACTGTGTATACAGCCATGTGTGACTCTATAGTCACATGTGATGCTCAGATGTGATAGGGAGGAAATGCACAGCATATAAACTACAGAAACTGAGCATGTGCAGAGCTGTCAACACTGCTCTGCAAAATCCACAACTGAATTGCGGACATAAATAGAACGGGGAGATAGAGAACAGCAGAATACACCAGCTTTTATGCAGAATACAGAAAACGAATATCATAGTGACTGAGTGAGTATGAACAGCATGTAATACACCATTCATTGATAGTTTTTTATAATGTGGGTTTAGTGACACCTTTCTCCATATGTTCGGTTTCTGAATAGAAGAAATCACCTAAGCTACTTAAGAACATTTTAGAAGTAGATGAACTTTAAAGAGCAATTCGGCAAAAAATGTAATTCCTATTGGAGGTATGTAAATATAACTTGATTTCTAAGACAAGTAGCAAGCTAATCATAAAAGCAAGAAATCACATTTCTGAGGGCATTCCTTACACCAACAGTTCACAAAATGCCTTCAGGTTTCCAAATTGCAATAAACATTCAAAGAGGAATTCCAGATATGGATATTTTTACATAGTTACATTGGTCCAATTGATAAAGTAATAGTAAGTGCGCTGACAATTCTGTGCAAAAAAATGAAGCTGCTACCAAAGATCCAGATACCTGATCTGGTCTAATAATAAATTGAAAAAATAGGTCTGGTGCGCTAAATTAATGAGGTGCCAATTGTCATATGTGATTTAAATCAATCAATGCAGTGACAACCATTAAAACAAGGTGTATATTCAAATACACCAATATGAACCATGAAGTGAATAAACCCCAAAGGGTTTGTGACAAAAAAAATCAAGTCCACAATATGTATCCGTGCTATAAATAAAATAAATTCTGTGCGATAATTATCCAGTAGTGACAATCCAAAGATGAAAGAATCAATATTCAGTGCTCAGTGACATGCTTGAATCCCACCACCTTCAGGATTAGCTTCTTACCAGAGATAAGGGATATAAATGCAGAATTAAGAACACCTTGAAGTGACAACACCCCTTTACCATATGGGAGAATCACACGCTTGTATTTCTCTGCAGCCTGAGAAAAATATAGCCTCTTACCAGAGCTGTATAGCAATCAGAGTGTGTGATGACTCCTGCTGCTGGATCTCATCTGTATGGTCTGAAGGGATGCCACTTTTTACACTCCTCTCCTCTTCTCAGCACTCCCCCACAAAATGCATACTATGTTGGAGAATAAGAAAGGGATCCAATAGTGCATTATCTATTGATACTTTATTATGAAAAAAAGATGATTGCACTTACATGTAAAAAGGTGACAATAGGTTTGCTATTACTCGTGTAGTCGCGGCCGCCTGCAGTGCGGACTGCGGTTGTAGGATGTGGCGATGCAGCGCCTCCTCTATGACGCATTTCCCCCGATAGGGCATCCACTGATACACTCCTTCCTCCTGTCTGAGCTGGGGAGTGCTGGATGGCTGAGCCATTGGTCCAATTGGCCGGCTGCCCTGTTGCTTACTGAACACAGGAGGTTACTTTCAAGGCACAGGCCCCATTCAGAGAACGTTTTGCATTTTCTTATGATCAAAGGTGGTTGTAAACCTCAGTCTAAGCACCCATACCTGTAATGTTTACAGATCTCTCTCCAAAGCTCTAAATGTCGTTTCTCTCTGGTGCTTTGTTTCTCTGTTATCAGCATGAGTCACTTCTGAGAAGTTTTCCTGACACATGAGATACATTTGTGATGGGGGAGGAGAGCTCAGCACACAGCTTGTCTATTCAGAACACAGCTCTGTATCCTTCCTTCACTCCTGTTTGCTGTGTGGAGGGTGTGTGTATTTCCTCCAATCAACTCTCACACAGTGTAACTGCAGCTCTCCACCCCCTCCTCTGCGCTCCTGACAGATGGGGAAGGATTTTAACATGATTTTGCCCTTTTGAAGGAGTGCAGGGAAGAGAACACTACAGATAAACAAGTAAAAATTATGTAGGAAGATTTGTTTCATCTCTGTGTAGAGTGGAGAGGGTTTACAAAATTTTGTGGGCTCTGAATATTTTCTCTAAGGAGGACAGTTTACCCTGGAAACATATGGTATGTCCCGTTCTCTTAGGATGTCTAGTAATGGTCTCAGGTTTTTCCGCTGTTGTAGCATGATTGGGGAGAGATCTTGAAAAAGCTTTATTTCTGCCTCATGGTATTGAATAAGACCTCTTTGCCTTGCTCTGGATAGGATTTCCTCTTTAATTCTAAAATTTACGATGCAACATATGACAACCCTTGGAGGATCTGTATCACGTCCTTTTGATCTAAGGGCTCTGTGTAGCCGCTCATATTCTATTTTGGCCTCAGGGGGTCTACCTAATAGGTCATTAAACCTACAACATTGCATAGGTTTCCTTGTTCCATTGACTCTGGTAGACCCCGTACTCTGATATTATGGCGCCTGCCCCTGTTGTCCAGATCTGCAATGTATTTCCCTGAGGTATTAAGTATGGGTGTCATCGTGATTTCTCATTTCTTGCACTGTCTCCACTCTGGAGGTGATGGCTTGAATGTCTTTTTTAAGGTCAGAGATGGCTGCAGAAATTGCTGCAGATAGGGTGTCTTTGATGTCACCCGCTACCGCTTTCAGATCGTCTAAGCTTGGAGTGGTTGCTGGGGGTGGCTGCGCAAGTGCTTGAGCATAAGATAGCATTCAACTATGTTCTGGACGGCGTGTATCACTGGGTGGTTGTGTTGCGTTCTCCATATCTTTGGACTGTGATTTAAAGATTTCAGGAATGCTGCGCCCTTGCTGTGGTGTATTGTTAAGGGGAGAGCGGGAGCGATTTTGTTTCTGCGATCAGGCTGCCCCGTTATACGTATTGCAAGGTCCCTGTATACAGCTTATAATGAACCCCTGTGCATCAGGGCTAGAGTTTTAGGCAGCCTTCATCATGGATACAGGCGCACTAAGCCAAAAACACAGTCTGCGAGTGCACCAGGATGAATAATTAGAGAGCTTAGTAATGCTTGGAAGTAGGCTAGATATTAGATACTGGCTGAGTTTGCTGAAGTATGTTGTAAACTCAGTGACAGGGTAAGTTTTATTTTGTTTTAGCCTGGCTTCATGTGTTGTCCTCAGCTGAGGTTAAGGTCCCCAGGTGGAGGGAAACTGTTGTCTTTGAGGGGGAAGGGTCCAGTGTGCTTATGGCAATAGTTGAGCTTACCAGGTATCACTGGCGGGATCGCAGCGTTTTCCAGGCAAGGACGCGGCTTCTGGGAGCGAGTAGGCCTCACACTCTAAGTAGGGGGGATCTTCTCTTTTCCCCTCCCATATGGATGGCTGTCAGCTCGGCCGGGCAGGGGCCCTCATCAGGGGGCTGATCGATGGTGCAGGGGCTCGGATCTATACGTCCGTGGGTGCGAACAGCCGCACTAGGAAAGGCCGCGGCTTCCGCCTATAGGTAGGCTGCACCACCTTCCGGGTACCGATCGGGCCGCTGGTGATGGCACAAACCCCTTCGGAGTGCTGGGCAAGTGAAGTAGCTCGAGATGGTGTGCTTAAATAGCACTTAAAGGCGTTAGAGGCGACGGATGGCCTTAGATTAGGCGCTCTCGTTTTTGGCGTCCTCCCTCATCGACTTCCGGTCACGCCCCATCTTAAATTCTTATTAAAGCTTTAATATATTAATAGAATTTAAAAAGCTGTTTTTTATTTATTTTTTTTTAAATTTGCAGTTTTTATTAAACTAACATCTGGTGATTGTGTTATGAAGATTTTTATTCTGGAGCTTCCTGTTATAGGGTATCTCCTTTGCAAGCTACAAGAGGGCATGGTCCATTGTTGTCATTATCTTCTGTGCTCCTGGCCCCTACCTCCTGCCGAGTGCCCCCCCCCCCCCACAGCAAGCAGCTGTGTCCATTCAGACATGGAACTGTGACCTGGCCCTGCCCCCTCTCTCTCCTGACTCTCCTGATTTGCTGAATGATTTTGATTGACAGCAGCAGGAGCCAATCGCGCCACACTGCTGTCTCAGCCAATGAGGAGGGGAGTCCTGGGCAGCTTAGACACTCCTGCAACATCGCTGGATAAAGATGGATTCAAGTAAGCATTTTTTTTTCTTTTTTTTTACTTAATGCATAGAATGTACTAAAATAAAAAATAAAAAACCTTCTGCCTTTACAGTCCCTTTAAAGTGTATTTTTTATTTTTTACCGCGTCACATAAAAAGTTGCAAGGACCACCATTTTTTTTCCTAGGGCCTCTGCTAAAATATATGTATAACTTGAAGAAATAAAGCTTTTTGTTTTCTCATTGGGGCCGGCGCCTCATTTACTCGCTTAACAGATGCTCTTCTCCTGAGTGTTAAGAGAGCCCGACACTTCCTTTTCCTGATGAGCACCCAGTCGGTACTTGTCACAGTGCAAAATCTTTCCCCTCCCTGCTAGTCCCATTGCTGGAGGCAGGCAGCGAGGTGAGAAGGAGATAAACAGCACAATGTTAAAAACATTAAAAGTTTCGGTTTCCATAAAGCCCCTTTCATTTTCAGAAGCCCCAGACATTCCTAAAAGAACCTTACCAGGACAAGTAGATTGAGACCCTGATTTAGTCCTGTGGACAAGTAGTTTTTAACCACTTGCCGACCGCTTACGCCATATTTAATGCGGCAGGCTGACTGCCCCCAATCGTCAGCGGGGAAGCCGATGCGGGTGTCAGGTGGCTCCGATTGCCGCCTGACACCCACAATCGTTGGAGTATAAATGAACTCAAAATGAGGTCAAATACAGCGCTTGCTTCAACTATGGATAAAATGAATCAAAACATCAGATGGCCATAACCTATCGAATAGAGGTCCACAAATCAATATTGTGAATCAATGCAAAATGTGCAAAATGGTGCAAGCAGCAAAAAATGTATCAGTGCAAGTAGCAACACGAATATATCAATGATACAATATATAGGGGGTAAAAACCTGTGTTAATACCTCTCTATAAATATCATAAAAACTATCATAACAAACTCATAAACTCATTAACTAATAAAACCCCCAATGTGAAAAATTATGTGTGTATATAAGATATAAAATATAGCAATCACATATATATATAAAAAATTCTATACTGTTAAAGTGATCATAAACAAAATCCATTAAATATAAAGTGACTAATGTGCTCAATAGTGAATCCAATAATAAATTGACTCCTCTGCTCAATATTGGTATATAAAAAATTATATAAAACAATCACATATATATATATATATATATATATATATATATATATATATATATAAATTCCTAGTGTTAAAGTGATCATAAACAAAGTCCATTAAATATAAAGTGACTAATGTGCTTAATAATAAGTCCAATAATAAATTGACTCCTCTGCTCAATGTTGGTGGAAGTAAAGAAATGTCCTTAATCCCAGGTAAGGGTACTTAATGATACATATGTATAGTGATTGCTATTTTTGCTATTTTTGTGATTTTAATATACTCTTTGGAGAAATAAAGACTCTTTCAAACGTATTTCACCATCTGGAGCCTGTCCTTTCTCCCATATACGGATTGGAGTTAAGTACCCCGGAGCAGTGGGATATCCTAGGACCCCAGAGGGCCACACAGAGGGATAACATCCTCCAAGCCCAGAGGGCTTTACAAGTCTGAAAGGTTCTGGTACCATACGGCATACAGAACCCACTGAATCTGGTAAGTGATTTCATTTCACTTATTTTTAAGGGAATTTACTGGATGGATTAACCACTTACTATCTGAAATTGAGGATATACCTGGGATTAAGGACATTTCTTTACTTCCACCAACATTGAGCAGAGGAGTCAATTTATTATTGGACTTATTATTAAGCACATTAGTCACTTTATATTTAATGGACTTTATTTATGATCACTTTAACACTAGGAATTTATATATATATATATGTGATTGTTTTATATAATTTTTTATATACCAATATTGAGCAGAGGAGTCAATTTATTATTGGATTCACTATTGAGCACATTAGTCACTTTATATTTAATGGATTTTGTTTATGATCACTTTAAAAGTATAAATTTTTTTTATATATATATATATGTGATTGCTATATTTTATATCTTATATACACACATCATTTTTCACATTGGGGGTTTTATTAGTTTTTTTTATGAATTTTCTTATGAGTTTGTTATGATAGTTTTTATGATATTTATAGAGAGGTATTAACACAGGTTTTTACCCCCTATATATTGTATCATTGATATATTCGTGTTGCTACTTGCACTGATACATTTTTTGCTGCTTGCACCATTTTGCACATTTTGCATTGATTCACAATATTGATTCGTGGACCTCTATTCGATAGTTTATGGCCATCTGATGTTTTGATTAATTTTATCCATAGTTGAAGCAAGCGCTGTATTTGACCTCATTTTGAGTTCATTTATACTCCAATTCAATCTTATACATACAGCGGCTGCTATAGCTACATATACTTTTAAAAGAGAGTCAGTTTTTTAAAATAGAGTCAGTGTTAAAAAATAGAGTCAGTTTTTTACATTAATATTAATTAAAAAAAAAAAAAAATGTAATTCCTTGGCGCGTGGAATATACTTTGTATATCAATTTTAACCCACAATCGTTCCCCGCTGAGAGAGGACGGTCGACTGTTGTAAACATTCCTCCAAATTGGCCTAAAATGTTAAAAAATTTAGATTTTTAATTTTTTTGAGAATGTCATATAGCAGAATGTGAAAAATATTGTTTTTTTGTCAAAATTGTTACTCTTTTTTTTGTTTACAGTGCAAAAAATAAAAATCGCACATGTGATCAAATACCACCAAAAGAAAGCTCTATTTGTGGGAAAAAAAGGTCGTAACTTTTGTTTGGGTACAGTGTTCATGACCGTGCAATTGTCCGTTAAAGTAAAGCAGTGCCGAATCGCAAAATAGGCCCTGGTCATTAAGGGGGCAAATCCTTCTGGTCTTAAAGTGGTTTAAAAAGAATGTCCACATCCCTGACTTTAGCCTGGAGAAAATACAGTACATTAGTCTCTAAAGCTGTTTTCAGTAGTTCACGTGATCTTCAAAGACAGTAGTCAAACATAAGCTTTTAAAAGAGAAGTATAGGATTTCTTTTATTTCAGAAATTTAGTTACTGGTATTTATGTAGATGCAGCATCAGTGCGATGCTGCATCTGTCCCCTGCCGGCTCTAAGGCTGAGAACGGATTGATCAAACACTGCTGATTGCTCGGTTCTCAGAGCTCCTTGAGCAGTGAGGTGGTGACTTTTAGTCACCACTGTCTGCCCCTCCAGTGCTCTCTGGAGAGCTGGGTTGTGTTGTGGAGGGGGTGGGAGCAGTCTGCTGAGCCTCTCAGTGGTTCCCTGAGAGGCTGAGCCCGGTGCGTGGATCCTGACCATATGGTCGCCATCTTTCCCAAGTCTGGACCGGCTCTGTGATGTCAGCAAACAACAGGCTTCAGCCCACTGTCTGCTGAAAACAGGTCACAGGAGTGCACAACGAACTACATTCCTGTGATCTGCCAGAGAAGTACAGCCAAATGAGCTTTGGGCTAAGTAAACAGGGCAGATTGCCGTTCTGTGACAGGAGCTCTTGTTTTTCTACCCCTCCCCACCAAAGTTAAAAAGCACTCTGAGGGCACACATTTAACCCTATGATTACCCCTGATGTTAACCCCTTCCCTGCCAGTGTCCTTAGTATAGTTACAGTGCAAATTATTTAGCACTGATCACTGTATTAGTGTCACTGGTCCCCAAAAAAAATGTTTACCGTGTCACTATGGGCCTAATTCACTATAAGTTTGGAGTAGAGCTGCTCACTTATCCAGAAATAACTCCAGCCTAAACTCATTAGCATCCTAACTAAGTAAGTGGCTGGAGTAAAACCTTCAACTAGGTGCTTTAGTGAATTCGGAGTTGGAGTTAACTAAGACTGAATTCGGGTTTGGAGTTAACCAAAATCCCTTTGTGTTTTTCATAAAAGGAAATTTGTCTATTCTGAATCACTATTACACAGCAATGTCATCAATTATGGTTTATTTTAATTTTAAGGTATAGTTATGTATCTTATGTGTTTTAACCTTTAGATTTACTAATAGCAGACTACACAGCTGTCTAATTAGCATTCTTCATTCTTTATTCATCTGAAACTTTCAGGCATATCTGATTGTATTCAGTACTTTGGTGTAGTGGGCTATGCTCATAGACAAAGATTGCTAGGTCATGAGTTCAATGACCAACCATGATAACACCCTGTGTGCTCACAGTTGTGTGTCATTATTCTTTTTGGCCACATAGTAATACATTGGCTACATCACCTAAAATTGCATGTCAATGGCCATGTATATTCAAGAAACAGACATGCATATGTGCAGGGTGCAATTATGCATTTGCCAAGTTTCAGTATTTATTTACAGTTGTCTAAAATTTAAGGAGGTGATGGCACACTTGGGATTTGAACTCATGCACTCAGTGTTTATAGACAGGAACACTAAGCACTAAACCATTGAGCTGAGCATGATTACCCATGGAATATTTATTCCCATGTTTCAATAGTTAACCCCTTCCTTACAGGGCAGTTACACCCCTTTCTCCCCAGGCCAATTTTCAGCTTTTTATACTGTTGCATTTTGAATGACAATTGCGCGGTCATGCAACCCTGTACCTAACACAAATGTATGACATTATTTTCACACAAATATTGCTTTCTTTTGGTGGTATTTGATCACTGCAAGGTTTTTTTTTTTTATTGGCAAAAGGAAGACCTAAATGTTTGACCCCTAAAAAAATGTGTTTTTGTTTATGTAATAAAATTTGGTAAATCAATATGTTTTTTGTTGCACTGATGAGCATTGATGAGGCTGCGCTGGCAGCCACTGATGAGACACGAATATGCAGCACTGATGGACACTGATAGGCGGCACTGATTTGAAGCATTGATGGGCATTGATAGGTGGCACTGATGGGCAATGATTGGCAAATGATATATAAAATTATTTTTTTTTTAAAAAAAAAAAAGCACAAATCACACATGCTTTGAAAAAATTTCATTAGCCTCAGGTAGTTAAGTGGTTAGCACAGCTGCCGTGCAACAGTGTATTTGGGTGTTCGAATCCCTGAACTACCTACAACTGTCTGTTGTTATATATGACAAGCAACACTAATAGAGCTTCTCCCCAAAAAGGAAATATTGTATATGTGTGAAATTAATATATTTTTGGGTTGGTTAGATATAGGAAGTAACAATAATATATTGTTTTTTGCATATATTTATATATATATATATATATATATATATATATATATATATATATACATATGCAAAAACCCATATATTATTGTTACTTTCTATATCTAACTAATCCAAAAATATATTAATTTCACACATATACAATGTTTCATTTTTGGGGAGAAGCCATATTAGTGTTGCTTTTCATATATATATATATATATATATATATATATATATATACACACACATAGGCAAATCAATAAATAAAACATATATATATATATATATATATATATATATATATATATATATATATATATATATATATATAAATATATTTATTTTTTGGGCATCTATATATATATATATATACATGTATAGATATATATATATTTTTTTGTGATTCTTAACTTTTACGCAAACCAATCAATATACGCTTATTGGGATTTTTTTGTAAACTAAAATTGTGTAGCAGAATACAAATTGGCCTAAAATGATGAAGAAATTTTACTTTTTACATGTTTTTATTGCATATGTTTTATAGCATTGTCAGTCTTTTTTTTTTTTGTTTATAGCGCAAAGAAATAAAAACGGAAGAGGTGATCAAATACCACCAAAAGAAAGCTTGATTTGTGGGGAAAAAAGGACATCAATTTTTTTTAGGTACAGCGTCCCACGACCGCGCAATTGTCAGTTAAAATAATGCAGTGCAGTATTGCAAAAAATGGCCTGGTAAAGAAAGTGGGGTAAACCTTCTGAAGTAGTTAAGAGTTCTATAAACTGTATCTCTGCTCTGCTGTTGTGATACACTTACCAGGGTCCATGTTTTTGATCTAGTGCGAATTGTACTTTAGCAGTGTTGTAAGCTAAATGTTTCTAGGTAAGTTTTCCTTTTATCTCTGTTACTTTGTGATTGCTAATACTATGTTTGTACCTACTCTACAAATTGCATAAATAAAGAATGTATCTAGAAAAGAATACATTAGAGCTGCAATATTCAAACCTCAAGTCCTCTTTGCTCTTTGTGCATTCTTGCAGAGTCAGTAAAGTACAAGAGTGGAATTGGGAGTATATAGGAGCCTTGATAAAAAATATTTCATTCTACACTTTAATATACTGATCTGCACTGTGCATCCACCAAACTCCAACTGTAGAAAAGAACATGAAAGGGAGCAGAAAGAATATCACTTCTCCAGGAAGGAAGAAAAACTCTTTTCAAGTAGCTGCACTGTCTAAAGTCTTTTGTTCTTGGTGTGCGGCCAAGCTCTGCTCTGGTTCTAGTGTCCTTCATCTTATAACGGTGTTTTACCTTGCAAAGCAACAGCTAGATCTCTGGGGCCCAACTTGTGGCCAGGGGGACATATGTTGCTCCTTTGCTTTGATATTTTATAATGGATTTTGTGAAAGAAGTATCAGATGTGGAACAAGTCATTTCTAAGGTGGCTATAGGGAGCACAAATAGCAGTAAACTCTAACAGTCTCATGTATTGTGTCTCAAGTCTATGACTGTCTCCTGAAGTAAGTCTCTAGTCTCCAACAACTCCTTTAGTATGTCACCAGTCTCTGATTATCTCTTGCATCATGTCCATGTAGGAAACTGAAGATTAAAGTCAAATAAGCCATCTGTATGCCCAATTAGTATACTGCTCATTCCTATCCATGGCAACATAGAGCCTTTCTATGGGGTGAGACCTAGAATGCTGAACCTTCAAATGGCTTATATCCTAATATTGTATGAGACGTGAAAATAAGGCATAGATGTAGGGAAAATTGTTTGCACAATCGTGCACAAAGATGTGCATGAAGATGTGAGAGTGACCACTAGAGGTTCCCTAACTCGTGCACATGCGCATAATAATTATCGAGTTGCAACTAGATGTGTCCTGACCCACTCACATATCTGTGCACATGTGCATGCACATTAGCGTGAGCGTGCATAAATATTTGACGCTCTGCCTATTTTAAGTGACTCAATAGACCAGAAGATTGCTGAGTGGTCTTCAGCTTCTACTGTCTATGACCTGATCCTGTGTTTGTTCCTGTGTATACCCAGCCTGTTTGAATCTGCTTGATCCTGATACATTATTGCTGACCCATCTTGTGACCTGACTCTGCCTTTTGCCTACCGTTTTGGTGCCTTCACTGCTCACCTGATACCGACCCTGGCCTAGCCCTGACTCTGCTCTGGATCAGATTCTGTACCTCTGCTGCTTGACCGTTTGATTTCTGCCTGCCTGATCACCTAAGCCCCTGCATACGCCTGCTCTCTAGCTTGGTTGCTGCCTGTTGTTTTGCACCTGTCGCTGTGAACCTGCACCTGTTGGTGTGTATCCGCATCTGTCAGTCCACGAGTCTGCCTGCTACCTCGTCCAGGATCTAATAGGAGTCACCTCCAGTTAATGACCTTGAGGAAAAGGGGGAATAATGTGTGAGAAGAATTCCTGAAAAGAAACATTACTGATATGTTATTGTAATCTCATAATGCTGCCTAATGTCAGGTGCATAGATGTGTGCAGAGGGTGTGCCAGGTGTGTCTAGGCACACCCTAATCACTCTGTGTGGTGCCGATTCCCCCTATTGCCTGGCTTCCCCCCATGTACCCTTCCCACCCACCCCCTGCAGTGCTGCTGGTTTCCTCTCTTCTATTCTCCTCTCCCCTCGACTGCTACAGGAGAGTGCGGAAAAGGGCTAGTCAATATGTCATTTACTGACCCCTTCCTTTTTTTAAATGAACACAGTCAACACACTCACTCACTGTGTTCATTCATAGCTGAAGCATATTAAACTGTGTTAATAAAATATATAAGACCACTGTGTAGGGTAGAAAAATCAGTGACTAAAGAAGAGTGAAGCAACATAAATAGAAAAGAACAATGGGGAGAAAAAGGAAAGGAAAGGGGGGGGAGGAAGGGGGAAAAGAAGGGTAGAGAGAAGGTTAGGAATAATGGAAAAAAAAATAAAAGGGAGGAAAAAAAAGGAAGAAAAGGGAAGAACAGGGGGACATGAAAGAAGGAGGGGAGGGTAAGGGATAAGGAAACTAAAGGAAAGGGAAGAAAAAAGGAAAGGAAGGACAGGGCATGGGAGGGTAAGAGGGAAAGTGAGGGGGAGGGAAATTGGGAGGAGAGAAAGTAAAAATGAAGGGTGGGAGAAAAGGGGGGATGGGTGGAAGAAGGGAGGGGGGTAGGGGAAAAAGAGTGAGGGGAAAAAAAAAGAAGGGGGAAAAAAAAGAAGGGGGAAAAAAAAGAAAGGGTTTACTATGCCCATAAACTGACCTTAAAAAAATTGATAAGGTATAAATGCCAGGGATTGCATATGGTATAGACGCACCAGGAGTAAGGGTTAAGCGTTACCAGCCGTATAGTATATAATTTAAACTTTAAAGATCAGAGGTTCAGGCAGTAGAAATTTTCCAATTAGGGTCAGGCCCAACAGGAGGGGTAAAAACACTGCAGAAAAAAGGAAGAAATTATTTATATAGTCAGTGGGCAAAATATTCCATATAAGGACATTAATCTAGCCCACTAGTAAAGGACAATATGAAGTCAGCTGCGAGACAACAGACCCGAGCAATGAATAGAATATTGGCTAAATATGCATGTGAAAGAATAGTAAGTGTACTTACCATAGAGTGGAACGCATGATGCGGCAACCGGGAAGTTGACCAGCGGCGTGCGTTCCACGGAGCCGGTGATCGGATATGCTGCAGAGGTTTGCAGTATCCGATGGGCTCCTTCTCTCCCTAGTCCATCGCCAGTATCGAATGGCGGGGTCTGTTTCCGCCTCCCCCCTTCCCCCCGAGTTCCAGGGAGCATTATGGGATTTCGGTGTTGTGGGGATGAGCTGGACTATTATACCAGGTGGATGCGGATTACGTTTAGGTGCCACAGGGACCTGAGGGAGTGGATTAGAGCACTATATTGCTATTTTAACCAAGGAGTAAGTCATGAAACAGTGGCTCTGAGGAAGAGGTTAAGCCTCGAAACGCGTCAGCGTCATCTTATCGGATATGGACGAATTTATGGACTATTCCTGACATTTGAGCAACTAAGCTCGATATGATCTATTTTCACCTATGTTTGTGAGTAGCCATTTTTAAATGTTGTATGAATTAAGCCTGTCAATGAGGATAATGCGCTAGGTCGGTGCTCCCTTTCTTTGTTTTTCTTTGCCTCTTGTACTTGCCATAGGCAAGAACACTTAAACAACCAAAAACCATGGGAAAAGACAAGAGACCATAGTGTCTCAGTCACAAATGGGGACATCCAAAAATGAATACAAATAATCTAAGGAAAACTGCAGGTCCTAATCTAAATAGAACATCTCTTAGAATAAAACATAAAAAATTCAAAGAAACAAAACAACTTTCTGCTCTCCCAAGGCCCCAGGAGAATATCTAGATCCAAATTCAAGCCAGGTAAAACTCCCAAGCCCAGAAAACATTGTCAACATTTTTGCAAAAGAAAGACATTGAGATATCAGGACATGCATAAACATTGGGTATCATGAAAATGTGAAACCGTTATATACTACACAATGGGAGTGTTTCTTTAATACTGAGGGGACATGGAGGAAAGGAAGTCCAGGCAAAGCCAGCTCAGGAGGTTGAACAGCTGAGGACCTTGGAATTAACCTCAGCAGGTGAAGACGATTTTAGACCTGGAAACAGGAGGGGAAGGCAGTGGTGAAAGGTGGTGGGAGTCACTGCGCAATTGTATTAACTGGGTGTGAAGGTGGAAAAAACGCAGGATATGTGAAACACATTTAAAGGGAAAAATATTTGAAAGAAGAATAGCACTACTAATTGATCCATAGTCATGGGACTGTCACATTTGTTTTACTTTTTTTTTTGTACACGAGAAAGTTTGTCACTGACAAATGAAACTGCTTTGTGGTTTAAAAGTAAAGTTTTGGTTTAAAACATTAATTGGATTGCTCACGGATAGGCGCAGCAAATATTTTTGATTGTATTTAGTTTGCAGTTGTGGGAACACAATTATTTGGTTGCAGCCATCAGACACAAGTTAGAAGTGAGGGCCACATTAGGTTAGGGAGCGTGGGATAATGCACACCTGTTTTATTGGGTATGTTGACCAGCACCCACCTGAAGGAAGTAGAATAATCAGTCCCCCCCCCCCCCCAGCATAGTTCACAAAAGAGGGCAAACAGGCCCTGCATTATATACCCCTATGCAAGTTTGTGCATGCATGTGATGTCACACCAGGCCAGATCCCCTGGACTGCACATGTGTGAAGATCCTGTGCATGCACACTAGCAAAGACAGAGCCAGCTGCAGCAGAGCAAGGAAGGGGGCAGCCAGACACCCAGGGGATCACGTGTCTGGCTGCCAAAGGGGAGTCCAACAAGGCACTATGCCAGGCCAATCAGATGTCCGTTCCCCTAAAGCAACAGCAACAATACAAATAGGATATACACGATGTGAGCAGCAACATAAACAAAATAAATCAATCCAAAATGAACAACTGGGAGCACAATCAGCTCTGATCAGAACATGCAAATGGAGAAGAATAGATAAGAGAAGGAAAGTACAACTTGTACAGCCCAAACAGGGCCCATATCCACAGGGAAGTTGTTCACAATCCAGGACATATGGTTGATGCATATCGGGTCATAACCACACTATAAGAAAGTTTTGTATGTTAGTACTTTATTGAGATCAGGGGGAATACTGCAATTAACTCTCTCTATCCATAAAGTCTCCCATTTTGGGATCAAACAGTCCCAATCACCACCCCACGGGTTCTCAGGGATCACCTTAAGAACCATGAATTTCACTACTCCAAAATTGAATCTGTGGTGTAAGCCAATATGGTGTCCCACAGTAGTAGGTTTACCATTGGATGAATAATGTAGGTAGTCACCAATACTTTAGTGACATTCCCTAATTATTTTGCCAACATAAAATGCATTTCAAACGCATGTCATCAGATAGATAACTCATCTGGTCCCACAATCTGCAAATCTATGTGGTGAGAAAAGTTCACTATTAGGGCGGCTAAACTTGGTACCCTCTCTGATCCAGGGGCACTGTGGGCATTGTCTACAACAAACGGTGCCCCGAGGGCCAAGGGGGACCTGTGACTCAAACCTATAATGGCTACTCGCCAGACGGTCTCTCAAAGAAGTGACTCATCGGAAAACCAACTCAGGCGTTGGCCTAACATGTTCTTTAAAATGTGGTGGTCTGATAGCAGATGTCACAAGTCAGAGAGAAGAGAACAAAGTTGGTTATGATGAGCCAAAAACTCTGTTATGATTTTGACAGTATTTTTTTACGTAGGATCATACAACAAGGAAGTTCTGTCATATCCCAGGGCTTTGTTAAATGCTTTTTTCATGATAGTCCTCTCTGTAGGAGTTGTTCACGTAAGACTTAGGCCTGCTGATGGAAATCAGTTTCCTCTGTGCAATTTGTTTGCAGTCTCGAGTACTGTGCATAAGCCATGCTACGGATGAGGGGTTGGGGATGTGCACTAGAGGTGTGTAATAACGTATTGCCCTCTTTGGGTTTACAATATAGATCTGTGCCTATCTGGCCATGAGGACAAATAATAATTATATCATCCAAGAAAGAAATATCCTGTGGATCGAAATTGTATGTAAAGTGTAAACTGAGATCATTACAGTTCAGTGTATCAATAAAGTCCATCAATAGGTCCTGTGGACCTGCCCAAATTGGAAACAGATCATCAAAAAATCTGTATCAACAGAGGATGTGTTTAAGAAAGGGTAGATATGCTTCCTCTGCAAACACAGTCCTCTCCCGTCAAACCAAATAAATATTTGCATATGATGGCACACAACATGTGCCCATGGCAACACTGGCCTTGCACTGGTACATGTTCCTTGGGGTAGTTCCCACCCTTCATGCTATTTTTGACACTCCTTTGCCGATTAGCCCAGGATATGGGCAGTTTTATTTGACAGATCGGGCACCTATTGATTTCAATGGAGTTCATGTTTGGCATCTAAACTTCTGAAACCAAATCCAGGGTTGGTTACTGCTTTTAGGAAATAGTAAGTTAATTTATTATGTTAGTGCCCAATCAGAGTATACTGGGAGAGTTTTGTATGTAGATTAGTCATGTAATTATGTGTCCTGTACAGGACTCACTGCATGGTACAACATTATGAAAGTGTTTGTTTACACTTGTGGTTGGAGGTGGGTAAAATAGACAGTTGAGCCACATTTTTAGACCCCCCCCCCCCCTTAGCTGGGATAGGGTTTTTTTTCACATTCTGAGACCATGATGCTTCAGCAAATATGACACCCTCAAGCAATCTCACCACTGGAAGTGGCTGGTTCATGTGAATAGGGCCATGTGCAACCACCCTGCAACTGCATGCAATGCAGCACAATTTAGACAACACTTTGTCATTGACCATCTTGTTACATTTCTACAGTCTCCAACAGCTTTCTGCAGCATTACATTCACTGAAAAATATGTTAGTGATGTCATGGGCCACACTTGAAGACACCTATATCAAGAAAGTTGACCACCATTAAGCTACATAGAAATACAAGTCCCCTCATTTTGACAATTCATCTACAAGGCATAAGAATGAAGCCCCTGGACGGTTTAATTTCATACAGAATGATGAAAACAGGTCTACCTTCCCTCTGTGGTCAGGTAAAGTAGCTTCAATACCTCTAAAATGTATTGAAACATTTTTCAAACTTCAGTAAAAATCTCTTTGAGTCCCCAGTTCCATTATGTACCTGTCAGTCAGCCGCTACCAACAGAGGAGTAGATGATGTGCAGGAGACATGTGCTTAGGTATTTTTCTGCCAGCCTAGTTATGTGCAGCACACTTTCTATGCATGCAGCAATTTCTCTTAAGAGTTTCAGATCCTTATCCCTGAGGCCTGCCTAAACTCTGCATCCTGCTTAAAGCTTCCCCCTCCCAAAGGCTCATTTATGAAATAGGAATGCATTGCAGTTGAGAACAGGGCAGGCTATAAAAGTGTCTCTCAGCTTATTTAAACCTATAAATCCCTTATAAAAAAAGTTGCCAAGTTCCATTTAGTATTGCATAGCTTATGCTAAGTGTTCCTTGGTTCATGTATGTCGTATTGTCTGTCTTCCCCCAATTATGTATTAAAGTGACATCTTTATCCTTATTCTCCAAAAGTAATGCATATGCATCCATTACTTAATGTCCCTGGGATTTAATTTTCTTGAAATAATTTCCTTCTTTGTTTTTCTTCCACCTTCTAACAACCTCTCTAAAATCCCAAACCTCTACTTTTCCCCTCTCGCTTCTGTTTGTTTGGAATGAGCAGTGCACATGAATTGCCGTCATGTGCACTGCTCTGTTCACACTACAAATCTCATAGTCAATAGTCCTTGTAAATATTGGAAGTCAGCAGAAGAGGGTGGCTACATTTCTATATTTAGTGGGACCATGGGGAATGAATGTAGCCACCCTCTAACAGGAAGTCGGATCACAGAAGCAAAAAAAAAAATGTGGAGTTTTTTTTAGAGGTTGAGAGCAACAGAACAGACATTTTGAGTTAAGAATACATACTTTAGTGTCCCTTTTCAGTTAATAGAGCTGGTTGGCTTTTTGAACAAATACACCAAAAACATTCACCAGCAGTAAATATTTGGTAAATGTCTCTTTCACTGTATGGTTCTTGGTAAATGTCCTAGTTACATCCTTTGAACTTTTTGGCCTAAAACATAAAAAATAAAATAAAAATAAATAAATAATTAAAAAGAAAATAATCACAAGGGATATTACTTGATTTCAATGTCAAGTAATATCCCTTGACATTGAAATCCAATGTCCCCCCCACCCCGCCACCAGGCCCTGACTGGCCATAGGCCACACTGGACATTTGCCCAGTGGTCAGGGGCCACCAGGCTGCATTTCCTAACAAGAGCCGGCTAATGCAGGGTGTCCTCAACCCCCGAGCCGCAGACTGGTACCGGTCTGTTGCCTGTTGATGACCGGGCTGCACAGTGGGAAGTAAGCATCAACTATGGTCCAGACAGGACTAAAGCCCCGAACGAGCGGCCGTCTTTTGTCCAGGGCTGTCGTGTCTGTTGAAAACTGCAAAAGACTGCACACGAATTTTGTCGGCCAACAGCAGCCGACTGCAGAAGTGATGTCATGTGATGGTTAACCTTCCGTGTGTTTTTTCTTTTCTGAGCATGCCCAGTCTTGCAAATCTGCTGTTTGTCGACCGAAATCTGTACTGACTGACGCACAATCGGCCGTTCTGTTGCCGGCCTACAAAAATTTTAATGCCTGCACGACAGATTCTGTTCGGCCGAAAATGTGCTGTCGGCTGTCGGAAGCATCATACTAACAAGCCTACAATCGGCCGATCGGTCGGCGGCCGAATATTTGCGGCCGACAATCGCTACGTGTGTACGGGGCTTTACACAGACTGTGGTTGCTGCTCAGCTCCCGCTATGTAGCCATGCCTGTGTCTCCTCTCAAGGCTCTCCCACCACGCCATTAATGTCATCCTATCAGCAAAACCGGGGGCATGAGAAGCTGGAGATCTGCACAGAGATGGCGAGTCAGGTATGATCCAGATCTGCAGCTCCCTGCTCTGCTGATAGGCTCACATCGTCTGCAGGGCGGGAGACCCTGGAGGGGACACACAGGCTGAATCCTGCCTCTGCCCTGCCGAAGGTAGGACTGTGCAGGGGAGGCAGAGAATAAAAGGGGACACTGTGATTACAGAGAAAAGGGCGGGGGGGAGCAAGACTGTAAGGGGCACACTATAATGTAAAGGGGCACTGTAATATAAAGGGGGCTGCACTGTAAAGGGGCACTGTCATGATTACAGTGCCCATTTACAGTACAGGCCCCTTTATATCACAGTGCTCCTTTACATTACAGTGCGGAGGACCGACTCTGTGCATGGTCCTTTAAGAAGAATAGGAAGTGGGTATATATATATTATATATATATCATAGTTAAAAAAAGTTGCCTTTTTTCCTGCATAACTTTATAGAGTAAATGAAAGTTGTTATGCTTGCCTGGAGAGCTTCTGTGATGAAAACCCTCAGAAGGTAACTTAATTACAGACATCTTGTTCTAAGAAGTGTATCTCACTGTGTTGGCAATGCCTGTGTGATTTGCAGATTCCTAGCAGCCTGGTGACTGAGCAATCCTGAAAATGGCATTGCCCATAGAAATCCGCTGTGCACTTACATTCCATGAATGCCACTACTCCATTTTAAAATCTATCCGCCTGCCATCTAACAACAAAGTCTAGCCCAAGCATTTAACTTTTCCCATTTCATTATTTTATTGAAGCTTACAAAAATAATCCAGAAAGAATGTTAAGGGAACGCAAAAATGTATTTTTACAATGACGGCGACAACATGAAATCTGCAGGTGACAATTTGATTATACCCTTTCTTTACAGTTTTACATGTAAATAACAACTAAAATCTTCTGCTTTCAAGGGAGAATTATTTCTTACTCTGAAGAAATATGATTGAGGATTTTTAACACAAGGGCCTACATAAAAATGTGGGGAAAATAAATGAATTATTAAGTGTAAGGTGGGGGTAGGGGCGGCAGGCAGAACCGCAACAGCGTACAAGGACTCCCAGGGCTTCTTTTGACAAGCTCAGGAGAGGCTTGCCATCTGTCAAAACACATTTGCAATCATAATTTGCTGTTTTAGCAAAATTAAAATCTAAAACAAGACACAGTGGATGTAGTGTTTTACTCTAATATAGTCAGAATGTCTCTCACATAATTCTTCTAGTGCATAGCATTTGTCTAGTGGGCGGTTTCAAATGCTTAGCAAATGGCTCCTCATGTTCAGCGTGTCTGTAGCACATTGATTCATGTGCCCAGAATGTCCTCGGCAAATTACTTTTCTTCTTGACATGTCCCTGGCACAGTGCTCCCTGTACTCAAAATTTCCCTGGCACAGTGCTCCCTGTGCTCAACATGTCCCTGGCACAGTGCTCCCTGTGCTCAACATGTCCCTGGCACAGTGCTCCCTATACTCAGCTTAGCAAATGGCTCCTCATGCTCAAGGTATTTGTAGCACATTGATTCATGTGCTCAGCATGCCCTTGGCAAATTACTTTTCTTCTCAGCATGTTCCCTGGCACAATGTCCTCTTTACTTAGCTTGACCCTTGTGCAGTGTTTACTATATCCAGTATGTCTCTGGCACAGTGCTTCCTATACTCAGCCTGAGCTTGACACAGTGCTCCCTACACTATATCCAGTATGTCCCAGGTGCAACCCTGTCTATACTCAGCATGACCTTATAAAAGTGCTCCCCATTCTCAGCTTGTCCCTAGCACAGTATTCCCTATGCTCAACATATACCTGGCACAGTGCTCTCTATACTCAGAATGTCCCTGGCAAAGTACTCCCTATACTTAGCATGTAACTGGCATATCACTCCCTATATTTAGCATGTCCATGGCACAGTGCTTCCTATATTTAGTATATCCCACGCACAGTGTCCCCTTTACTTAGCTATACCCTTGCTCAGTGTTCACTATATCCAGTATGTCTGACACAGTGATTCCTATACTCAGCCTGACCCTGGCACAGTACTGCCTATGTTCAGCATGACCCAGGTACCATCCTGTATATACTGAGCATGACCTTAGCAAGAGCTCCCTATTCCCAGCATGTAACTGGCATATCATTCCCAATATTTAGCATGTCCATGGCACAATGTTTCCTATATTTAGTATGTCCCTGCCACAGTGCTCTCTATACTCAGCATGCCCCTGGCAAAGTGTTCCCTATACTCAGCATGCAACTGGCACATCACTCCCTATATTTAGCATGACCATGGCACAGTGCTGCTTATATTCAGTATGTCCCTGGCACAGCGTTCTCTATACTCAGCATTACCCTGGCACAGTACTCTCTGTGTCACTGACAAAGTTATCAGTATGCCCACCGCTTTACTGGTAGAGAACTCATACTGCTCAGTATGAGCACCACCACGCTGCAACCTTCACCCTATAGAGAACTATTCCCTGAAAAATGAGACGTGCTTCCAAATGCTCGAGTGTCAGGAGGATGAGATTAACTTACTGGAATGTTGTTATTTTATATGCTGAGTTACCATCTAAGCGTATTTCAAATAAATATAGAGTTTGCTATTCTCCCTGTGCCCGTGTCCTCCAGCTAATCAGGTTTCCTGCAACACTCCAAAAACATGCTGGTAGGTTAATTGGCTCCTGTCTAAATTGGCTCTAGTATGAGTATGTATGCTCATACCAGAGCCATACTAGAGCTCCTTGATGACACAGACTGATGTAAACGTACCATATATGAAGTGATGTATACATTGCTGCTACAGGGAATTTAATTGAAATTGAATCATCAACTAAGATCTTCAACTGGAGCCATGGGAAATAGTGAGACAATAAAAAAGAAGGAATATTGGTTACAGAATTTAACATTTTTGACTTACTACATTTGATATAATTAAGACTGTTGATACAGAGGTTTGAAATAGTGAGGTAAAGAGCGGTATTGTGTAATAATTTAACTCCAGGCAACACAAATATTGTCTATATAAAAAATTATATTGTTACTTGAATCTTGGTGTCCTTGGTATTTCCTTTGGATTTTTGCAGTAAATGTGCATGAAACAATTTCTGCACTTTGCCTCTGTGTATGATCTTCCTGTAATATAGACCGATTAGTGCTGCTCTCTCTCCTTGTGCAAGGTGACTGGTCTTGTCTGCACCCCTCCTGGAGTTTTCTGCAGGCAACCTGTAGTGGATGGGCCTGCTACGTCCCTCCCATAGCTCTGCTTTCTCTCTCTGGAAGTTGAGATAGGGTTTGCAGGGGTGATGGAAAGGCACACGTGCCAGGGTTTTGAAACTGTGGCCTGGAACTTAAGAGCACTTACGGTATTTTGGGTGAGCAGGGGTACAGCTGGAAGTACACCAAGGATGTGCCAAGTTCAGTTAAGATTTGAGTCAGGTTCCAAGTCTGGTCTAGTAATACCCAAATAGGAAGGCACCAGGTTGTAGACAAGATCAGAGTCAGAGACAAGCAAAGATCGACAACGTGCAGACAGTGAGATACCAGTTTGAGTCAGTAACAGAGATAGACAGCGAACATAAACAGACAAGGGTTATCCAAAAGCAGGCCAGGTAGAAACCATATCAATAATGGGATCATGAGTAAGTATATGGTTCAGGAATATAAGAGCACGACTGAAGACCATTCAGTCAGGAGCTTGTTGATGAAGAAGGGGATGTCAGCATAATCAGCAGTGATAGGTTGAACCACTTCTATGTCCTTGATCGTAGAGGTGAGACCCTCCATATGTTTAAAAGTATTCATTCTCAGTAATCATTGAGTTATAGGAGGGTCCTGTCACCTACACCAAAAATGTAAAATAGAAGAAAGAAAGCCTAAAAAGCGAATGAAGACATCACATAGAAGAATTGGTAAGATGAAGTATAATGTTTGCTTTTAGATTTAAAACCACTTTAGTCACTGCCATAATCAGTCTCAAAGCTGAACTCCAGGAACAAAAACTGTCATTTATTTTTCATCATATTTTCACATTGTTGGTGGTGTAGAGAGGAGGATGGCTCTATTCTCCTCATCTTCTGGAATTACCTTAAACTCTTGGACATTTGTAAGAGGACCAAAACAATAGACCAAGCTTTATCCTTCTTCACCACAACGCCATTCCACGGATTGTTCCTTATATATATATAACCATCAACCATCACTGCAGCCCTCCTCCAGTCGGGGCTTTATGGCAGAGTGGCCCGACGGAAGCCTCTCCTCAGTGTAAGACACATGAAAGCCCGCATGGAGTTTGCTAAAAAACACCTGAAGGACTCCAAGATGGTGAGAAATAAGATTCTCTGGTCTGATGAGAACAAAATAGAACTTTTTGGCCTTAATTCTAAGCGGTATGTGTGGAGAAAACCAGGCACTGCTCATCACCTGTCCAATACAGTCCCAACAGTGAAGCATGGTGGTGGCAGCATCATGCTGTGGGGGTGTTTTTCAGCTGCAGGGACAGGACGACTGGTTGCAATCGAGGGAAAGATGAATTCGGCCAAGTACAGGGATATCCTGGACAAAAACCTTCTCCAGAGTGCTCTGGACCTCAGACTGGGCCGAATGTTTACCTTCCAACAAGACAATGACCCTAAGCACACAGCTAAAATAACGAAGGAGTGGCTTCACAACAACTCCGTGACTGTTCTTGAATGGCCCAGCCAGAGCCCTGACTTAAACCCAATTGAGCATCTCTGGAGAGACCTAAAAATGGCTGTCCACCAACGTTTACCATCCAACCTGACAGAACTGGAGAGGATCTGCAAGGAGGAATGGCAGAGGATCCCCAAATCCAGGTGTGAAAGACTTGTTGCATCTTTCCCAAAAAGACTCCTGGCTGTATTAGATCAAAAGGGGGCTTCTACTAAATACTGAGCAAAGGGTCTGAATACTTAGGACCATGTGATATTTCAGTTTTTCTTTTTTAATAAATCTGCAACAATGTCAACAATTCTGTGTTTTTCTGTCAGTATGGGGTGCTATGTGTACATTCATGAGGAAGAAGAATGAACTTAAATGATTTTAGCAAATGGCTGCAATATAACAAAGAGTGAAAAATTTAAGGGGGTCTGAATACTTTCCGTACCCACTGTATATATGTATCTTGTGAATACTGCTAGAGCCTGAATTCTCATGCTTTGGTGTAGGTGAAAGGCCCTTACCAACACTCAGTGGTTAGTGAGAATTATTGTGATATTAAACATATGGAGGATCTCACTTCTACATGATCAAGGTTACAGAAGTGGAATAGACATTCACCACTGATTATATTGCTATGCTGGCATCCACTTATTTAGGCGGCATTTTACAATGTCCTGAAACAGATTTATGTTGATGCCCCTAATGTGTTTTGGAAAATATGGAGCAAGTTTCTATCCCATTCACCCATGCCCCCTCGATCCTCCTATCTACTTTATTCCAATTAATTAATTATTTAATCATTTATTAATTTAAACTTTACTGTCTTCCAGATATTTATGGTCCACAGTAAATACCCTGCTTTGGTGGGTGTCACTAATCTCTGCCCACGACATGCATTTGCTCTATTTGCTTGGCTATTTTACACAACAGCACATTAGGGGGAATTTAACTTTGCTGATAAAGTAACATGGACATTTAAGTTGATTTACTAAAGGCAAATAGACTGTGAACTTTGTAAAGTGTAGTTGCCCTCTGCAAGCCTAGTAAATGAGTAAATCACCTGAAAGGAAAATAAAAAAAAAAACAGCATTTTTGCTTGCACAAGATTGGTTGACGAAGTCAACAAAGCTTCTGCTTATTTAATAAGCTCTGGAGCAACTGCACTTGCAGTGTGCAACTGCACTTTGCAAAGTGCACAGTCTTTTTGCCTTTAGTGAATCAATAATGTGTTTTGGAAAATATGGAGCAAGTTCTATTTAGGTAATAGTTTACAATTTACCAAAACAGATATATACGGTATCTCACAAAAGTGAGTACACCCCTCACATTTTTGTAAATATTTTATTATATATTTTAATGTAACAACATTGAAGAAATGACACTTTGCTACAATGTAAAGTCGTGAGGGTACAGCTTGTATAAGTGTAAATTTGTTGTCCCCTCAAAATAACTCAACACACAACCAATAATGTTTAAACCTCTGACAACAAAAGTGAGTACACCCCTAAGTAAAAATGTAAAAATTGGGTCCAAAGTGTCAATATTTTGTGTGGCCAGCATTATTTTCCAGCACTGCCTAAATCCTCTTGGGCAGAGCTTCATAGATTGCCACTGGAGCCCTGTTCAACTCCTCCATGATGACATCACAGGGCAGGCAGATGTTGAAGACCTTGCACTCCTCCACCTTCCGCTTGAGGATGCCCCACAGATGCTCAGAAGGGTTTAGGTCTGGAGACATGCTTGGCCAGTCATCACCTTTACCCCCAGTTTTTTTATTTAGCAAAGCAGTGATCATCTTGGAAGGTGTGATTGGGGTCATTATCATGTTGGAATACTACCCTGCGGCCCAGTCTCCAAAGGGAGGGGATCATGCTCTGCTTCAGTATGTCACAGTACATGTTGGCATTCATGGTTCCCTCAATGAACTGTAGCTCCCCAGTGCCAGCAGCAATCATGCAGCCCCAGACCATGGCACCATGCTTGACTGTAGGCAAGACACACTTGTCTTTGTACTCCTCACCTGGTTGCCACAACACACGCTTGACACCATCTGAACCAAATAAGTTTATCTTGGTCTCATCCGACCACAGGACATGGTTCCAGTAATCCATGTCCTTAGTTTGCTTGTCTTCAGCAAACTGTTTGTGGGCTTTCTTGTGCATCATCTTTGGAAGAGGCTTCCTTCTAGGACAACAGCCATGCAGAACAATTTGATGCAGTGTGAGCATTTTGCTAGAATTATTGCTCTCGCTATGACGATCGGGGCGATACCTCACATGTGTGATTTGAACACAGTTTACATTTGCAGGCGTGACTTACGCATGCGTTTTCTTTGGTGTGCGAGCACACGGGGACGGGGGCGCTTTAAATTTTTTTTTTTCCTATTTATTTTTTTTTTTTTTTCACTGTTCCTTTAAAAAAAAAAATCTGATCACTTTTATAGAGGGACTTGGGGACTAAAAGACCCCAAAATCCCTCCTTTGCACTTAAAAGTATTCAAAACACCAAAATCAGCATTTTTAATACTATTGTTTTTTTAAAGTCGGCGCCATTAGCAGCCAAAAAAAAAAAGCGGAAGTGACATTGCTTCCTGGTTACTTCATCCGAGACCCGAATGAAGTTGAATCTGGCTTTGTTTGGGACTCTGACCAGTTGGCGGACGTGCTGGCTGGTTGTTTGGGTCTCCCAGTGGACAGGATATCCGGGCAATGCAGCAAAAGGCGGCAGGAGGGGGGGAGGGAACGTCCCCTCCTGCACCTTTTGATAATGGGCGAGCGGCTGCTGAGCAGCATCAGTTGTTATCACCAGAAAGCCGAGGAACGGTACTCTGAGGTAGGTAGGGCCGGAGACAAGGGGTAACTCTGAAATGAGGAGTTCCTGCACCTATTCTCTGAGAAAAAAAGCCCTGTATATATATATATATATATATATACAGTATATATATATATATGTGTGGGGCCTGTGTGTGTCTTTGCGTATATATATATATATATATATATATATATATATATATATATATATATATATATATACATATATGTGTATGTAAATCCAGGAAGTGAACAGGCAGCAGCTTCAGCTGCCCACAGTTAACCACTTTACCGCTGCTCACTAGAGCTCTACTGCGGCAGGCAAAGTGGTTCGTTATTGTCTGGCGACGTAGACCTACGTCGCCAGACACTCCCCTTCCTCGGCGGCGCGTGCGCTGTATTCAGTCACAGCAGGAGTCGGGCTAGGGGAGGAGTGGCGGTGATCGTCGTGGGAATCGAGTGTGGAGATCCACACGCTTGTGTAAACAAAGCGGGCGGATCTCCTAAGTGACAGGCAGGGTCAGATTGCAGGGTTCAGCATAGCTGAACCTGCGATCTGTCCCTGTGTAACTCAGTCACCTCCCCCCACACATGTCAGTAAGCACCAGGCATACATTAACCCCTCCCTCTCCAATAAAATTAACCCCTTCCCTGCCAGTGTCATTTTTACAGTGCATATTTATAGCACTGATTACTGTAGTAATATCACTGGTTCCCCCAAAAGTGTCAAAAATGTCAGTCAAGGGTCCGATCTGTCCACCGCAATGTTGCAGTCCCGCAAAAAAAAAAATTGCAGATCGCCGCCATTACAAAAAAAAACATCAAAAATTACAGAAATCTTTCCCTTAGTTAGTAAACCCAATAACTTTTGCGCAAACCAATCAAAATACGCTTATTGCAATTTTTTTTTACCAAAAATATGTAGCAGAAAACAAATTGGCCAAAAATGATAAAAAATTTAGATTTTTACATTTTTTGGGGGGGAATTTCATATAAAAAAATTTGAAAAATATTGTTATTTTTTCAAAATTGTCACTCTTTTTTTGTTTATAGCGCAAAAAGTAAAAATCGCACAGGTGATCAAATACCACCAAAAGAAAGCTCTGTTTGTGGTAAAAAAAGGACGTAAATTTCGTTTGGGTATGGCGTTGCATAACTGCGCAATTGTCAGTTAAAGTTGCACAGTGCCGAATCACAAAAAGTGGCCCAGACGTAAGACAGCAAAATCCTCTGGTGGTAAAGTGGTTAAAATGGCTGCAGCCAGACTTAGTGGCATATTTGGCAAGTACAAGATCACATTATACATAAAATTTTATGCAAAGTGATTGGAGGGAAGCTTAAGCCCCGGTTCACACTAGGGCGACCTGTAAGGCGACCAGGTCGCCTCACAGGTCGCCGCAGGTCGCCTCCCATAGGGAAGCTACGGACCCGTTCTAATAGGAGCGACACAAGTCGCTCCGACCTAGAAAAAGGGTCCGGAGCTTCTTTGGGGCGACCAGGAGGCGACCGCCATAGACTTCAATGTTATGAAGTCTGTGGCGGCCGCTCCGAGGTCGCGGCGCGCTCCTCGCACCGCGATCTCAGAGGTTCGCCCCTGAAAGTAGCGTTGCGCCAGTGTGAACCGGCGCTCAGAATGGCAAATATGTTTTTTGTTTTTATTACAAATTATGTGAGCAGTTTGCCATTCCTCTTTAAGCATAGGTGTGTGTATGTATGTGTTTGGGGGGGGGGGGGCTATTAGGTGAAATGTTATTTTGCCCTGAATTGGTAAAGTATAAGTTCACTTTCAGATAACTATAATAGCACAATCTACAAATACATGTAATATTTGATGTCTGAATACATAGCTAAAGCTACTTTTTTTGTTGTTTTTTTTTTTTTTTTTTGTATGGAGCTGTGCTTTATGCTGTACGCTGTACAAATGTCTCTTGTAAAAAGGAACCCAGCTTTTAAAGAACAATATTTCCAGCTAACACAGAGTATAATCATGTGAGACCAAACAAAAAAACTTTAATGGGAACAATAGTCTGATTATGTTTTTCCAAAAATGTTTGGTTTGGGGTCTTGTTGTTGAAATCTATTATATTTGTGTAAATGTAATTACTGCTTGCTGTGCCTAATGATCCATTCTTTCTCACAGCATTATTGCTTTTTTGGGAGACGTGCTCTAACTCTGTACCAGTATTGAATTTCACTGTATCATGCAATTTTTTTCCTACCTAGAGATAAAGAAAAACAAATTACTTATACAACAAATCGTTTCAATCATCACGGTATTCTCTGAGTAATGCGGTGGAATGGTAGATGCCACCCAAGTGGCTGGAGCAAATTCAGAACAGCATTGGATCCTTGCCAGTGCCACATTATAGAAGCTGTATTGTTTATTCTATATGGTGTTTTGCCTCAGAGACAAACTGACCCATGGACTACAGTGCATTCTGTAGCAGAGCATATCCTAATCTCAGGTCTCGGTATGTATTTCAGGTCTCTGTATGTATTTTATAAATTAAAACATTTCTAAACACAGGAATAAAAATTTAATATATTGCAGCTTGCCAGTCATTTGATGTGGTGGCTACATTAAATTTTTTTTGTTTTGTTTTTTTAAGGATTTCCTTACTTTATTTTCATTTGCTGAACCTGCCAGTAACATACTTTGTGTCCTAGAGTGACAAAATGTACTCAATGTGCTGTATCTGTGAAGGAGCAATTACATAGTTACATAGTTTGTCAGGCTGTAAGAAGACAAAGGTCCCTCTAGTTCAATATATTAATTGATGAAGCTGCCTACACAAATCACTTCCCTTAAAATAAGTGCAATATACTCAATTATATTAAAAGTGCTGCGCTTTCAAAATATATGTGTAAATATATGTAATAATGAAAATATAGTGGTCAAAAAATGATAAAACTCAATAGATAAATGAATGTGTTGATGCTTGATGACTAAAAATAATCCAGTATATAGCCTAAATATGTTTATGTGCTAATACCATGAATTATTCTAAAACATAAAATCCTAATAAATGCAAACACCCTACCATGCTAATAATCCCAATTAACAATATATGTGTATCAAAACATCCAAAAAATATACCTGGTGACATATACTAAATAAAACTGCTGAATGAGAATAAATGCATTCTTTCTTTTGTGGTGATATGACAGATACAAACAAGCCACTGGGCAACACAGTATTATATAAAGATCAAAGTCCTTATTATTGTTGCATTCCAACCACCAATGTTCCATTTAACCTTATCCTGGATAACTCTGTGACTGCTATATAATACTGGAGATCTCCCTTTCCTCTTGCAAGTCCCCCTAATGTTGTGCACTCACCTCAATAGATGTAATGCTGCGCTCAGATGTATCAACCCGATCCACACCAACAGGAACTAAATGTTAGCCTCAGGATAATCAGCTCAGCTGTCCACTGGGATCTGCCACCGCATCAATCTGATAGGAGTCCCCCAAAATCAATGGCTTCTAATCCTCAGATGTGGCACTTAGCCGTGGGTATATAAATAAAGGATGCAAAAAACACATAGTGCAAATACCATTTGATACAAAAAAATATTTATTTAAATGCACTAAAAGACTCACATGGCTCTGGAGCATGAGAGCACATAAAACATAAACGATCAGCCCAATGGTGCCGCTGCTAGCATACTCCGAGTTCACCGACAATAGCCTGGCCCTTCCCTTACGTGTGACGGCACTGGGACCCCGTGCCTTCCTCAGGGAGAATTGTTCAAACAATTAAGGAAAAAAAAAACTCAAAATACACAATAATATACCCATTTTGACTTTGAAGGCAAAAAACCCAATAAAGCATGGTCAAATTTGCTCCATTGGGGAAAACAAAATCCTCCCTGATCCCTTAGGAGGCAACCAGATATTCCCTGGATCGGCAATCCCTTTGTTTTTTCTATAAATGTTTTGTGTACATATGCAGAGCTTTGTCCATGTTTCCCTCCTCACTGATAATCAGGTGCCAACGGTCATCCATTGGCCGGCACCCTCTGATCAGGATTGTGCTGTGTCTAATCAGAGCACAGCTGGCACGCGCCTCCTACCCGGAAGTGCCAAATCACATACTAGGTACATGATCTGGCACAGGAGAGCCAATTTGCCACACTATAATGGTGTTGTCCAGTTGGCAAGTGGTTAATAATAGGAGACAACGCATATGGACTAAGTTAAGAGTGCAGTGTTGGTGATATTTGGACCATTGTTGTATCAAGCATAGAGCTCATCAAAAGCTGGTCATAGACTAATCATTTTAAAAGAAAATGAACGAATTCCCCCACCCTACCAAGCAAGGTGGATGGAGGAATCCTCTCCACTGTGCCATTTTATTATTATTATTTATCAGTGTAATAGAAGAGTTTTACTGTCCATTAGACAGAAGTCGATTGTTAGAGCAGGAATAACCACACATGGATAGAAATTCAACAAATCCCTGCAGAAACAGGTAAAATGTGACCCATCTGTGCTCAGCTTGAGCACTGAGATCCAGATACTACTGCCAGACAGCACAACTTTAATTTTGAAATTGGAAGGCTGGGGGTTTGTTCTACGGTATCAGAAGCACAGCTTGGTCACACCTTCAGCCTTCTGACTGGACATTGAAGGAGCAGCAGGGCACTGATGAGTTTTTTTTCTTTTTACCCCTTTGCTCTTTCTACTTTCTCCACAACATGCTCCCTGTTAGCACATGTGTAGTGTGTCGAGGGTGACTGACCTTTCCTGTCCCAGTCTGACCACTGTTGTTCAGAGAATTACAGTAGGCAACTATGGGTACTTATACTTGTCTCGTTTGAAAATACATTACATTTGCCTGTTTTTGGTTCTGTTATACCATATTGATAAATGTTTTGGTAGGATGCTGAGGGGGGACCGTACAGCTTCCCCAATTGTACTATTTTTTTGGGATCAAGGACCCTTGGGTTGAGTTATTAGAATCCATTTTAGATGCTAATGTTATACTTCACCATCTTCTAGAAATATGTGTGAGTGACAACTTGCTGTAATGTCACTTGATAATTATTACTGTTTGTTAATTTTTTGGGTGCCTAGTGGTTTATACCTAGAGAAATGGTCATGCTAACAAGTAGACCCAGATTGCTAGGCCTGAAACTTCTTGTAGTAGCTCTTCTGTACAACTGGTCAGGGTCTCTGAACACTTTGGTAAATGCATTCTTGTTTTGACGGATACCTGATGTTCAAGTGTAATTGTTTGTATTGTGCTTAAAAGCGTAATTAAAATTATTGGAAAAAAAATACATTATATTATATAATATACTGAAGAAGTTGTGACATGTGAGGTGTATGACGCAACGCGTATAGGGGGCGGAGACCTCGGAAGAGTGGCGACCCAGCAGTACGGCTCCTCCAGTGGCTTTGACATGTATTGTTAGCCCGCACAAGCTGTAATTGTGCTTGCCGTGTGAGTGTTATTTTATGTATCCATGTCTATTAAAGTGAACCTATACAGAGAGCATTAGATTCCTGTGTTACTTCTTTACATGTCCATCGGCACTTGCTGAAGTGAGAGTGAGAGCTATCATTACAAGCGACCGCAGAGGTTATCACTTTGGTATCCCAGCAAGCCTTAGAGGAATATCGCCAGTGGATTAACCCTTGGAGGGGAATAGCTGCTCTCTTAGACCTCATGTTAACGCACAGGTCGTCATTTAAGGTGAGAGGCCATCCTCTTGTGTTGGTGGTGGTTACACGAGCACTTATCTTTGGGACACCTGTCAAGCACTTTATTTGCTGATTTTGCAGAGTGGACCATTCGGATGGACTTTTTTCCATAGCACCACATTTTATCCTTAACACCTGCCTTGCACTGAATTTTGCTTATTTTGCACAGAGTGAAAATCGTTGGATAGATTGTGTATTTTTTGATTGATTTATATATTGCACTCTATTTATGCAACATCGTTTGCACCTTAACATAATTATATAACACAATGTCATTTTGATTTATATATTAGCACTTTTCTCGCATTATTTACTTTTAGCGCTGTACCCTCAATATTTGCAAACATTCATATACTTTTCAGTGAGAATGTTTTGGTATAGCAGCTGTATTATATATACTATTGTCGGTTGCTCTGATTTTTTCATTTTTTGCACATAAGACTATTTAACTGAAGTAACCCAGTCAGAATTCACCTTGTCCTGATCTGACTTCTGATTGGTTGTTATGGGTTGCTGCGCTCAGGAATTAGCAATTAAAATTGTGCACCCCATGGTTGCATACAGTATGTTGCATAGGGACTTCAGTGATGAGCTGCAGACATAGCCACCTGCGGCAGCTTTTATGACAAACTCTGCTTCTTGCTACTGGGCTGTTTGTTTATTAAAGCAGAACCGCAGGCCCATCAGCAATTAAGGATTATCTAGAAAACCCCTGGATATTATCATCGGGCTATAAATCAAAGAAGTACATACAAGTCTTTCTGAATCTGAATTTGGATCAAGTAGGTTAATCTTGTTTATTTGTTAATTTCTTAATAATTCCTTTACTTCTATCATACCGATGCATTGTGTTCACGCGCATCAACATGGGAAAAAAACACGTTGCCCATTCTAATAAGCAATTGCTAATTATCTGCTATCTTACTCTATAGCAGTGTATAATATGTGCTAGCGATAGGACATGACTCAGTGTTTTTTTTATTATTCCCTACAAAAAACATTGAAAATGAAATATAGCACACAGGTTGCTTAAAGTGGTTGTAAAGTCAGAAGGTTTTTTTTTTAATCTTAATGCATTTTATGTGTTACACCCGCCTATCTCCAATCCGATCAACTTAAAAAAACAGAAGGGGATCCATCCCCTTCTGTCTTGGCTGATCGGAGGGCCTATAGAGTAGAGCTGGCTGTGTCCGTGTCAGCTCTGCATACGCTGAGTGGACACTGACCTGTCATCTTCCCACTCCTCTCATTGTGGCTCATGAACGTTTATCAAGTCGCTAAAGTGGTCCTCGCTCCTCAAAAGTTTGGGAACCTCTGCTGTAGGGGCATGAGTCCTGGATGAAGAGGTACTCTGTAGCAGCCTTTCCCTTTAGTTTTGCTGTGGTGTGTGTGGTGGAGGGAAGGAGTCTGGGATGGAGAGGTGCACTGTACTGTAGCGCATCAGGAGACCCGCAGGGAAATCGTAAAGATCTCCCGTGAAGTTGATAAAAGTGTTAAGATCACCGCCACTGTGGCGGCTGGCCTTTACACTTTCATCACAGTGGTTGGCAGGTCTCACTATTCTTTCCTACCACGCTTAGCATCAATACTAGTTTTTAATACTGCATAAACTGACACTGATACTAGGCTTTATTACTGTGTAAACTGGCACTGATAATAGGCTTTATTACTGTGTAAACTGGAACCAAAATTAGGCTTTATTATTGTGTAAACTGGCAACAATACTAGGGATTATTATCTATACTAGGGGTTATTACTGGGTAAACTTGCATCAATACTAGGCTTTATTACTACGTAAACTGGCACCAATACTAGGGGCTATTACTGTGTAAACTGGCACCAATACTAGGCTTTATTACTGCGTAAACTGCCATCAAACTAGGCTTTATTACTGCGTGAACTGGCACCTATACTAGGGGTTATTACTTTGTAAAGTAGTACCAATATTAAGGACTATTACTGCATAAACTGGCACCAATACTAGGTTTTATTACTGCATCAATCTGCACCAGTACTAGGCATTGTTACTGCATAAACTGGCACCAATACTAGGAGTTATTACTGCTTAAAATGGCACTAATACTAGGGGTTATTACTGCGTAAACTGGCACCAAGACTAGGGGTTATTACTGCGTAAACTGGCCCCAATACTAAAGGCTATTACTGCATAAACTGGCACCAATACTAGGGGTTTTGACTGTGGTATCTTATGTGCCTCCCTGTATATTGTTCCTAGAGTTGCCACTGTTCTCATTGTTTGATTTTCTGATCTGCATGCTTGTTCCAAGCCAGAGATGCAAAAAGTACCAAAGACACAGCCAGCCAGGAAGCTAGCATTTCAGAAGACAGCTTCTATCACCCTCTCAATATGGGTTTCCTCCTTTAATGTGATTTATTTTAAGCCTGTCTGTTAGGTTATATAAAAACCATGTTACAAATCTGCATTTTCTTTTTTATTCTCAAAATAACATTAGTGTGGCTTTGATGGATGATAAATCTTGAAAGCTGCAGAAGCTTTAAAAGTGAGCTTTTAGAGTAACAGGTTTAAAAAGAATTTTCAAGCAGCCGCCTCATTTAGAGATCCAATACACCTTATAATGCTGGAAACACATATAACTAGTTTGTTACATTTCTAGGCTGAATAAACTAAATTATTAGGCAGTAAAAAAGCCATCAAATTAAATCTTAAAGTGGTGATAAACCCAAAAACAAAAATGTAATATGTTACAGTTTACCAATCTGCATTTGTTTTCTTTTTAAAGTGTTTGTATATGTTCAATTAGAAATAAAAACCTTATCTGCTCTGTGTAATGGTTTTGCACAGATCAGCCCCATTCCTCTTCTTATGGGTCCCCTGCTAGCACTCCAGGTCCCTCCTCTTCTTAGGGTGCCCTCATGGAAAGCCGTTTCTCTCCCCCCCCCCCCCCCGCTTGCTCCAGTGTCATAGCTTTTGATTGACATCAACGGGAGCCAATGGGTCTTGCTGCTATCAATCTGTCAAATGAGGCAAAAAAGACAGCACCCGAAGCTCATGCACATCGCTGAATCTGACCTGGCTCAGGTAACAAAAAGGGAGGGGGGATGTCTAGGGGCAGCTGCAGCACCAAAGGTTTTTCACCTTAATGCATAGAATGCATTAAGGTGAAAAACCTTAAGTCTTTACATCCACTTGCAGCTTTTTTTCCTTTATTTTCACTTGGTAATCCAGCCAAATAACACGCTTTCTGACTTAGGTGGTCTCCACTCTGGATGGAGGAACAACATTTGGGCAGGAGCATTCTTAATCTAGGGGGAAGGATAGCATTAGCTGCACTAGCAGGTTTGGATGGACTTGACTAACAAATTGGAACTGAGCTCCAGCTAACACTTAATAAGCCATTACAGCAACATAGTCAGTGTAAAATGGTTTATCTCAACCCTCTCAATGCTAATTTGTCTTGACAGCTTGGTCAGTTTAAGTAAGTTGAAAAATAACAGACTGGATAGAGGAACTCACTTGCACATCTGGTGGTCTTATCCTGTTCTTGTGACCTTTTGGGCTGAGGTGTTTTGTGTGATGTCTACAGTTAATGGGGTTACTTTTGCACCTGACCCTATCATAAGCCTCTTGAATAAGAGCCCACCTGATTTATTTAAATCCCAATTTATACTTTTGCTTTATGTCACCACTGCTTCAAAGCAAACTATTGCTAAGGCGTGAAAAACACCCAATATTTGTTTTTTTTCCCTATATTAACGAAACAACAGAATAACGCAATTTAAGATACATAGCAAAATTGAGGCCACATTACTTTCTCGTATCCCAAAACACCTAAACATATGGCAGCTGTAGGTCGATAAATTTTCTCCCACAAGATTTTGACCATTCATTATTGGAACCCTGATGATATATCTCTAGCCTTACCCACTGTTGAAAAGAAAAACAATGCAGCGCAATATACATATTGCAAATATATCCAAGCAGGATGCAAGTAAATAAATATATAATAACAAATGTTTAAAAGTCCATATTAAAGCCCAAAGGTCCCTCAATAGTTCCACACATTCAGTGAGAGGAAGAATGGAAACAGTACTTCAGGTGATGAATCCCTTCACCCACATATACACACTGTGCTCTCCTCAATGTAATGGCCTCTGGGTTACCAGCAGGTTATCCCATAACAGGGAATCGGAGTATGTGTAGCAATGATGATCTGACGAACCTTAGCACATTCAAAGCCTCTCATATATAACTCACAAAAATGAAAGCTCCTGTTGTGCTCAGAGGGATGCAACAACAGATAACAAGTCCTCGGCATCCAATCGATATTAAGCACATGTGGAGAAATAATAAATCCAAGTGCTCTCTGTTTTTTTCAAATATGCGCAATTTATTAAGGTAAAACACTCACAAACCAATCGTCTTATTTAGCAGTAATTCAATGAGACAGACTGTTGATCTAATGTCGGCAAGACAGGATAGCAGCGGGTGACGTCATTCGTTGTGACTCCTCCTCCCAGATGCATTACGTCCTAAGGGACTTTCTCAGCAGGGTGAATCTACAAATTCACCCTCAACCTTTATATACCAAGCGAGCAACCATGGTAACCACAGACCTCGAAGTGGCCATTATGGCCTCTAGTGTTGACATATAGGCATAGAAACAGAATTCTATATCCACATTCCCCTCTACCGGTAGTATCAGAGAATAAGCTTGAATTGAAAATTCCAAATTGAAAATTTTTAGCTGAAACTAGCTAAAAAAAACCTCGGTACCAGCCCTGAGGGGAAAATTATATATACTGTAAATCCAATACAATGTATACTAATTCTTACACACCTGCCACTATCCTTCACATGGTTCAAATCAATACCCACATAAAAATAAATAAGAAATATACATGAATTAAAAACATAAGATTAAAATCAAAAGTATAACCAAAATAAAGAAAAAAACAAACTCAAGAAAAAACAGATCATCTATCTAATATGAAACAGTTTAGATCAAACTCTAGTTTCAATCCCAAGGGTACGAGCACCCCAGTCTCATAGATCAAAAAGGACTCTCTTTGACTGAGTTGCCTCATGAAATTACCCCCTCTCCAGTGACCCTCTCTATTTCCCAAAGCCTCAATCCTCTGGGGTCCCTGTTATGATAAGGCCTGAAATGTTTAGAAACACTATGGGTTTTCAAGCCCTTTTTTATTATTTTTAACATGTTCCCCTTTACGAATGTGCAGTGCCCTGGAGGTCCTGCCTACATACTGAAGGCCACAGTCACACTCCAACATATAGACCACTCCATGCACATAAAATCCTGATAGGAAGGAAAATAACTTATTTTCCTTCTGAGTAGGGGGATACACAACCCCTGGAGCGATCTTATCCCTCAGAGTAGGGGCCCGTCTATATATAAACTGAGGGCTGGCCGGCAATGTAGAACCCAAAACTCCATCCATTAGCAAAATACCCCAGTGTTTAGATATAATCTTCTCAACCTTATAAAACTGAATATTGTAATCTAAGACAATTTTAAATTCTTGACTTTTCTCCCTTTTGTTTTTAGGGGCTGAAACCAAAACTCCCTCAACAGAGATAACAAACATTTAGAGTTATTTAAGCATATGGACCTGAAGGATATAGAGAAGTTGAATATTAAAAAGGTACATGACCTCATATACATTAAAAGAGGTATCATCACCCCTGAGAATAAACGGGACTTCATTATCCGTCCTGCGGATAAAGGTGGGGGGCTTGTTGTTATAAATAAAACCTAATATAAGGAAGAAATGGGGCGGTTACTCAGCAATGGAGACACTTATAAATTATTAAAAAGTGATCCGGTGTTTGGGTTCAAAGAGGAATGACATTATTTAGTTGAAAAAGGAAAAGACTCATATATTTTGAACAAGAAGGAGGTGTTGTATTTGGACCCCTTTGTGTGTCGGACACCGATTATATACTTTCTTCCGAAAATTCCCAAGGATGCTCTTCACCCCCCAGAAAGGCCCATTGGCCCACTGATTTTTCCTGAAGTCTGCACTAAGATACAAGTCAAATTTTAGGCATCCCCTGCAATAAAAATATAATTTATTGGTGAGATACATCCAATAGTAAATCACAGCTTTAGGTATGCAGGCCCAGCAGTTTTCCTTATTAGAGCTCTACAGCTGCAGCAGCTGTTTGAAAATTATAAAACCACTCCCATTAGACTCACTTAGCACTGGGAAACAGAGGAACAAACAGTGATTTCTTCAGGATAACAAAAGGTAGGAATCTGGAATATTTGTTAAAATCCCTACAATGTACAAAGACCACCCAGAGGGGAATGTTTTTTCTCAAATGTTTTTTTCTTCTTAAATATCATCTACAATCTTCTGGTTACATGGTAGCGTTGGTTAACCATGCAAATTTTATGATGTATGCTATTTTTTTTCCAATAAAAATATTGGACAAGAAAAATAACAGACTTACTGGCTTGGTCATCAGTTGAAAATAAAGGGAAAAAGCCCTAAAAAAGAAAACTAATGCAACCACCACACCTAAGAATTGGTGAACTGCAAATTAATACATTTTTGTTTTTTGGTTTAATAGCTGCCATTGCTGATCTCCTTCTGAAAATGCTAGTTCCCTTGCTGTTTCTGGCTTCAGTACTTTAGTCACTGACCCAGAACAAGTAGGATGGGTCTTCAGGCAAACAATAATCTACTGAAGGTGTCAATCAGACAACATTAGGTTACTGGCATGGTAAACTCCATCAATCAAGTGTTGATACTATAGTAAAAAAAAGAGAGGATTGGTGGAACTGAGCCTGAACTACACCTGCTCATGCAAACCCTCTTAGTTGTCTAAGAATCTAGGTCAACACTTTATTTGGTATATTTCAGTTAGCCCCTCTTTAAATGGTATTGTCCTCTCTGCCTCCTTTGCTGGGTTTTTTTAACAGGTGGAGGAGCAGGCTTCAGTGCATTGCGTGGCATTGACTGTGAAGATACAAGCCAGCACGTAAAGGCAAATCTACCATGCAGGCCTCACTTCTTCATGCAAATCCTGGTGTAAGCCCAGAAACTTTCCAAAGACAGCACAAGGATAATGGCAAGCCCTTTTGGAAAGTGTGAGATAAGTAGAACTGCCACAACCACTTTCTATATGCCTCTATTAGTGATCAATTACAGATTAGGATTGCAGGAAAATGTTACCTGTTGTATACCATTATTTGGAACTGTATATTCAATATGTGAATGTTCAGTAAAATATTTACAACCCCTGGCAAAAAGTATGGAAACACCACTCTTGGAAAATGTTCATTCAACTGTTTTATTGTGTAGAAAAAAAACTAATCAGAGACATGCCTCAAAACTATTTTAATTTAACATTCCAACCTTCTGGCTTTAAGAAACACTTAAAAAAAGAAAAAGAAAAGAAAACTATAGTCAATTGCAACTGTTTTTGCAATTGAGGAACATTTTATGGAATCATAAAACACTACAGTACACCATTAGTGCTTTCTTGCACCATCTCTTGCTTTTTATAAAAGTTGAATTCTCTGAGGCATGGATTTAACTACCGACAAACGGTATTCTATATCAATCCGGCTCTAACGTTGTCTCTTATTGCAGTTGCCAGATCTGCTTTGCAGGTTGGAGCCTTGCCATGGACCATTTTTGTAAAATTTTCACCATAGATTTTCAGTTGGATTGAGGTCTGTACTACTTGTAGACCATACTATTGACATTATATGTCTTTCTTGAAGGAAAGTTTTCACAGCATTTGCCCTATGGCAAGATGCATTATCATCCTCAAAAATTATGTCATCATCACCAAACATCCTTTCAATTGACGGAATAAGAACAGTGTCCAAAATCTTAATATAAATTTGTGCATTTATTAAAGATTTATTGACTGTCATCTCCCCTGTACCTTTACCTGACATGCATTTCATTGGAACGGCAACAAAAGTTCCAGCATCCTCACCCTACCCAATGCAGATTTGTGATTCATCACTGAATATCACATTCATCCAGTCATCCACAGTCCATAATTGCTTTTCTTTAGTTCACTGTAACCTTGTTTTTTTCTGTTTAGATGTTAATGATGGTTTTCATTTGGCTTTTCTGTATGTAAATCCCATTTCCTTTAGGCGATGTCTTTCAGTTCTATCACAGACTTTGACTCCAGTTTCTGACCATTTGTTCTTCATTTGTTTTGTTGTGCATTTTCTGTTTTCAAGGCCTTCCTTGGTCTTCCTTGGTCTACCAGTAGGCTTTCCTTCTACAACCTTCCCATTTGATTTGAACTTGGTCCAGATTTTAGACACAGCTTACTGGGAACAATCAACATCTTTTGCAACATTCCGTGATGATTTACCTACCTGACAAAAGTTTTATAATCCTCTCCTTTGTTTCAACTTACATCTCTTGTATTGGAGCTAATCAGGTTGGTGCAACAGCTCACCAGGGTGTGCAAGCACTCTTTTTATCTGCAGACTAATTAGCATATGTAATATGATGCAGATGTTTGTTTTAGAACTGCAAAGTAAATGGTGATTCCATAATATTTTCTTCAGAATTGAGTGAATCCATATTTTTTTTTCTGCTTGATCTGCAAAAACAGTTGCAATCGACTATAGTTTTCTTTCTTTTTCTTTTTTTAAGTGTTTCTTAAAGCCAGAAGGTTGGAATGATAAATTAAAATAGTTTTGAGGAATGTCTATGACTCGTTTTGGTTTTACACAAGTAAACAATTGAAAGAACATTTTCCAAGGGTGGTGATTCCATACTTTTTGCTAGGTGTTGTCAAAGTTACGAAATGCATTGTTACTGTGTGGTGTGTGAATCGGGGTCTTGTGGTTGTGAGACCTTTTGCCTTTCATTTTTATTTAAACCTGAATGGGTTATTTTACAAGGTGAAGGTTCCCATATACTTTGGAGGTAACTCCCATGCATAATTTTTACCTATAGGTAAGCCCAGGGCTTTTTTTTCTCCAAGCATAGGTGCAGGAACTCTCCTTTCTAAATCTCCCCTTTTCTCCACCCCTACCTACCTCTGTGGACCATTTCCTGGTTCTATTCCCTACCCACCTCCAAGTACTGCTCTTTTAGACAATACAGAACCAAGTATCATTTCGTGGCGCTAATTTGTATGGAATTTGGTAATTATAACAAGAAAAGCAATAAAATAGATCCCCTGCAGCCAGTAACAATATAGCCCTTGCCAGGAACAAAAGATCCCCCTAACAGCAATGGATCACCCGCCTCAAAATCCCCCCGCCCCAGCAACAATAGACTCCCGACAGCAACAACCGATCTCCCCACAGCCAGCTTCAAAAGAGACGAATGGGCCAGAGTCCTGTGCCATAATGGCAGCTCTCAGGGGGGACATAATCGCGACTCATGGCTTCAGCCAGTCACACAACCGGGGTCCGAAAGCCCGAAAGGAAGACTGGGTGAAGATGGGAGCGCATGTAGCGATGACAGCGCGGCGCTGGAAGGCTTTATTTTCAAGCAATGCATACTCGCTCAATATGACATTACCTTTCATTGTACAAAAAAAAAAATGCCCAGCAGGTTAACTACTTACTACATTAACCCTGAGCACTGTCAAATGACAGAGGAAGTGGCGCCACCAATCCCACTAGCATCTAGTGATGGACGAGCATCAGACGGGGCGGTTCGCGAATGCGATCCACAAACTTTCTCAAATGTTCGCGAGCTGAAAGTTCGTGGTGGACCCTATTCACTTTAATGGCAGGCGAATATTAAAAACTTAGCCCACAGAGGTTCACCTGACAGCAAAGAACTTTGTATTCTGTGGCTGGAGGTACATTGGGCATTAGGCATACACAGGATACAGAAGTAAGTGTCGGCCAGTACAGGCCCCAAAAATTAGCCAACAGGCATTCACCTGACAGCAAAGAACTTTGTATTCCATGAATTGTTATGGGTGGTGGCAGATAATTGTGGCCTGTCATGAGGAATTTAAATCAAACATGGTCTGCTGGTCACATGTGTTGAATTTCTCTGAGATCCATGCCTCATTCATTTTTAGAAATGTGAGGTAGTCAACACTGTCATGAGCTAGGCGAGTGCGCTGAACGTCCTTTCGGACAGGACACTGGATGAAGGGCAAGCCAACAGTTCCATTGCAAATTGTGCAAGCTCTGGCCAGAGGTCAAGCCTGCCCACCCAGTAGTCAAGGAGTTCATCACTTCTCAGAGCTTCTACATCGGCCGTTAACCCGATGTATTCAGACACCTGTTGGTCTATACGTTCCCTGATGCTGGAGCCTTTGCAGTCAACGCATAAGTCGCGGTAAGCCCAACACTCACCTAGGGACGATCCGCTGGACGGATGCCTCATAGAAATGCATGGGGGGGTCGTTCAGATGCGCCAAAAAAATGGACAGCCGGATCTGAACGGTCCGCCTTTGTGAAAGGGGCCTAAGAAGGCACCTGAACTCCTATCACCGAGCCCAGTGGGAGCAACGCCATCAGAACCCACAAAGCCACACTTCAGGCTCTCACCATTCAGTCTCTTCTTCTTCTCCTCTCTCCTCACAATTGTCCTCCACTCTACATTCCATCATGCTGTCCTCACGTTTTTCTAGAAAAAGGCAGGCTTCCGTGGCCCAAATGTTTGAGCGTAAAAAAATGATGACGCCTGGATAACCCTCTTGCCCAACTGTTGACCGCTGGCTTGTCGGAACTGATAGCCCGCCAACTACTGCCATATGAACTGGTGGACTCGGAGGCCTTTTGAAAATTTGTGGCCATTGGAACACCACAATGGAAGGTCCCAGGAAAGAAATCTCTCTCGCAGAAGAGCATCTCAGAGCTATATGGCCATGTTCAGCGGCAAGTGAATGTATCTCTGGCACACAGTGTCGGTGCCAAGATATATCTGACCACAGGCACGTGGTCTAGCAAACATGGGCAGGGAAGGTATATAACCTTTTCTGACGGCTGTCAAGCATGTAACCCGTGGCACCCGTGTAGATTTGGTTTTACCGCCACGGATTGCATACAGGCCTGCCTCTTCTTCTCCTCCTCCTACTCCATCCTCCCTCTCCTACTCGGCTGACTTCTCCTTTTCCAATGCTAGCGTCTCTTCCGCTGCCCTGCCCAAGATCCCCAGAACCTATGCGGCATACCAGGTAAGACGTTGCCATGCTGTGCTGCGTCTGTTGTGCCTGGAAGCCAAAAGCCACACTGGTCCTGCACTCCTTTCAGCTTTGCGTTCACAGGCAGATCACTGGCTAACACCGCTCAATTTGGCAGTTGGTAAAGTTGTGCACGACAACGGTGCCAATCTGCTGAGCGCACTAAAACAGGGCAAGATTACACACGTGCCATGCATGGCACACGTCCTGAATTTGGTCGTGCAGCGATTCATTGTCAAATACCCTGGGGTCCAGGACATCTTGCGGCAGGCCAAGAAAATCTTGGCCCATTTCAGAAGATCTTACACAGCCATGGCTCGCCTTGCTGACATTCAGGGGTGACACAACCTGCCCAACAGACGTCTTATTTGTTACTGCCCGAAGTGATGGAACTCAACCTTGTATATGCTTGAAAGGCTGCTCCAGCAGAAACGTGCAGTTAACGACTACCTGTACGAACTCTGTGGCAGGACATGTTCTGGGGAGCTTGGAATTTTTTACTGCGCCAGTGGCTGCTCATGCGCAACGCATGCAGACTTCTGCGGCCATTTGATGAGATTACCAAACTGGTCAGTTGCAGCCAGGACGCCATCAGTGACATTGTACCTCACACCTTCTTTCTGGAGCATGCATTGCGTTGTGTCATTGAACAAGCCGTTGAGGAGCAGGAGCAGAAAGATGAGGAAGTCCCAATGCTGGATGAATAGAGAAACCATATTATAGTGGATTTGTATTGTGCAGCATTGTGACTGGTGAGCGGTTCTGCAGCGATACTACAACTACAAAGAGTGACAAACGCAATTAGAAAAAAGTATTATAACTTGAGTGATAGACCAGTGGCCCCCTAAAACGACAGATAGAAGTGGGGGTGTTATATAACAATATACTTTCATAATGGTATATTTGGGTACTGTAGAAATTTTGCCTCTGCATCATCTACGTCACCTTCCCCACCACTAGCATTAGAGATCTCGGAGTAGGCAGCAACAGCGGGGACCAACCTCCTTGGGCTGATCTGGGTACTGTCGTCAGACTGCTAAGTGGCGGCTGTTGCTATCTCCTCTTCCTGATCCTATGCCAAGAATGGCTGCACATCGTAAATGTCTTGTGATGGATCTGAAAATAGTTCCTGTGACTCAAGGGGAGGGTATATGGTGGTGGTGGTGGTGTCTTTGAGGGTGCACACAGCAGAGAGTGAAGAGGGTGCAGATAAAGAGGATGAGGAGGGTGCAGAAGAGGAAGGCTGAGTGAGCCAATTAACCAAGTCTGGTGCGTCCTTTGACGTAATCGAACGCACCTTCTGCAACTTTCCACTTTGGCTCCATCCTGGTGCTCCTGCCCTACCCCTGCAAAAGGGCCTGCCTCTTCCTCTGCCTGTCATTTTTTAAATGACCCTGTGACAAAAGTCTCTAGAGAAGCGCAGTATATGTGGAAGAAGGTATATAAAACCCCACTTCAATCTGTCATTTTGGGGGGCCACTGGTTTATCACACCAGTTATGAAAAATATTTTCTAGTAACTTTTCTGCAGTACCCAAATACACTATATTATTCTTTCTATATTAGAAAATATATTATAAGTGTATTACACCCCTATATACTGCACACCAAACAATAGTACACCTATACCAGTCCTTTGTGAACTTATTACCGAGCGATTTGTGTCACTCAGTGCCGGTTCACACTGATGCGATGCGGGAACACTGCGAATATATCTGCGTGTTCTCTCATCGCATCCGCAGCACTGCGATATGCAATCTGAGCTGGGGGTGTCGTTAACTTTGAATTGACACCCCCAGCGTATCGCATTTGGCAGTGTGAACTGCTTTGCTGCGGATGCGATGCGGGAACACACAGATATATTCACAGTGTTCCCGCATCGCATCAGTGTGAATAGGCACTGACAGTCTGTCCCTGCTCCTCACAGCAAACCTCTCCCTACCCTGACAAAAGACAGAATATAGACAGTACACCTATACCAGTCCTTAAAAGGACTTTTGTGGACCTATTAACGAGAGATCTGTGTCACTGACAATCCCTGACCCCCACAGCAACCTCTCCCTACAATGACAAAAGACAGAATATAGACACTAAGACAGTACACCTATACCAGTCCTTAAAATGACTTTTGTGGACCTATTACCAAGCGATTTGTGTCACTAACAGTCTGTCTCTGCTCCACACAGCAAACCTCTTCCTACACTGACAAAAGGCAGAATGTAAAATGGCAGCCAGGTCAGGTCTATTTATAAGGTAGGGTGTATTTCCATGTGCTGAAATGTCTCAATTGGCTGTCCTGTTCCACCTGATGGATGTGTCATGGGTCAAAGTTCTTCACAATGTAAAATAATATGGCGGTCGCGAACATCGCCATATGTTCGCATGATCGGCGGACAGCGAACGATCAAAGTTTGCCGCGAACCAACCGTCAGGCGAACCGCAAGGCCATCTTTACTAGCATCCAACACCACTGGAAATTATAGTATCGGCTGTGATAAAGTGTCTCTTTAAGACTGTGTTGAAGCTGCATTGCTAAAAACAATAACTCAGTACAAAAAATAAAGAAATTACAGTATAATAAATGATTTCTAATAATGTGTCCAATTCAAAGAAAAGTTGCTTATAGGGGAAATTAATTTTATTTTTTTGAATTATGTCAACCTTTTTCTCTTAATGCACACAAATCTAGTCGTTGCTAACAAGGTTAATAAAGATCAGCCCAGTCAATGCCTTTCAGACTATTTGAAAAAAACATCTCTCTCTTGAATTTTTATGTTTGTTTCAATGGCACTTAAAGATGACGAGACCTCTCCAGCAAATGAATCCTCCGTATTATTTTACACCATACGGAGAAAAGATAATCTGGAAAGCCCACTATAGGGAATTTCATTTCTTATGGTAACTTGTTCTATGTTTTTATAAGGTATGCAGAACAAAATAAACTGGCTATGTAAACATAATAATATTTTGTGGAAAGTACATGGGCACCCTGGGACTTGCTCAAGCAGTGGAAATGTATGAATCCACTTTGTTTACTACAACTCGGGGAGAGAAGTACTGTACTGCTTATTGCCTGCTGGAAGGAAACGGGGAGCCTAATAAAGCTAATTTTAGAGGACATCATTTTTATTGTTTCTTCAGCATAGGCTTGAATTGAAATGCAGTAAAATGTACAATTATGTAACTTGCTAACTTACAAATGCTCTTTGCAGGATGTTGGGAAGGTGACTCAAGAACATTTTTCATCCAATCTGGTCTGGTGTAACAAGCTTAGAGTTTTAACCGAATTATCTATAGTGGAACAACTTTGAGTTTTCTTAGACATTCAGGCTTTGAATCATTTAAGAGCAATACATACTTACCAACATCTTCAACCTAGTCCCTCGGACATGTTCCCCCGCCCACAGCCCAAGCTTGATATGTCTACTTTTACACCTAATTTTCAGACAGTCCCACCCAGATCACACCCACTTTCTATTTTACAGAAAATGAAATATTGAAAAGAAAAATGTTTTAATAATCCTAAATTACAATATGGCCTGTACAACAATTCTACAGTATATATTATATTCATTATTTTAATTGCTATATTTTTTCCATGATAGCGGAGTCACCCTTTAAACTACCTTTTTCAGTAGACTTCAGGAGAAGCATGCTAGTTCTTTTTTTTGTAAAGTGAAAGTCATTACACCCATAAAGATTTGTGTTTACATGCCCAAACTGGAAATTATATATATTTTTAGAGGCTTCAACAAAGCTGCTCAACATTCATCTAAAGTTTTACCAATACTTTACAAAAGGATTGCTTGGGCAATTTTTGTATTGTTCCATTGTTCCAATGTTTTCATTTGCAATAGATTTGTCAAGACCTTTGTTCTGTAATAATTATAACTCATTGTATGGGGGAGAACCAATGCGCTACCTAAGGTATATGATCAATACTAGGTAGGAAAAATGATGAGTACCAACAATGGAACTGCTGCCGATTCTAATCGGTGTCACCACCGTGATAACTAGTAAAACAGAGAGGAAAAATCGGCGCACGTGCTTTTTAATAATTATAACTCATATTGTCTTAATGCTAAGAATTCTTCATTGTTCCAATGATGTTCACCAATAGAGGCCTAAAAACGTTCTTGTACTTTGATTGGCTGTTACGTAGCCATATTCTATGGAATGACATACAGGTGCATCTCATAAAATTAGAATATCATCAAAAAGTTAGCTTATTTCAGTAATTTAATTCAAAAAGTGAAAATTATATATTTTATATAGATGCATTACACACAGAGTGATACATTTCAAGCATTTTTATTTTTTACTTTTGATGATGATGGCTTACAACTAGTGAAAACCCAAAATTCAGTATCTCAGAAAATTAGATTACATAAGACCAATAAAAAAAAAGGATTTTTAATACAGAAATGTTGGCTTACTGAAAAGTATGTACATGTACAGTATAGTATGCACTCAATACTTGGTCGGGGCTCCTTTTTCATGAATTACTGCATCAATGCTGCGTGGCATGGAGGCGATCAGCCTGTGGCATTGCTGAGGTGTTATGGAAGCCCAGGTTGCTTTGATAGTAGCCTTCAGCTCGTCTCCATTGTTGGGTCTGGTGTCTCTCATCTTCCTCTTGACAATACCCCACAGATTCTCTATGGGTTTTAGGTCAGGCGAATTTGCTAGCCAATCACAGTGATACCATGATCATTAAACCAGGTATTGGTACTTTTGGCAATGTGGGCAGGTGCCAAGTCCTGCTGGAAAAAGAAATCAACATCCTAATAAGGTTGGTCAGCAGAGGGAAGCATGAAGTGCTCTAGAATTTCTTGGTAGAAGTCTGCGCTTACTTTGGACTTGATAAAACACAGTGGACCAACATCAGCAGATGACATGGCTCACCAAATCATCATTGACTGGGGAAAATCTAGCATTTCATTTGGAAATCAAAATCCCAGAATCTGGATGAAGAGTGGAGATGCGCAGAATCCAAGCTTGAAGTTTCCACAGTCCGTGATGATTTGGGGAGCCATGTCATCTGCTGGTGTTGGTCCACTATGTTTTATCAAGTCCAAAGTCAGCGCAGCCCTCTAGCAGGAAATTTTAGAGCACCTCATGCATCCCTCTGCTGATGGAGATGCAGCTTTATGGAGATGCTGATTTCATTTTCCAGCAGGACTTGACACCTGCCCACACTCCCAAAAGTACCAATACCTGGTTTAATGATCATGGTATCACTGTGCTTGATTGGCCAGCAAACTGTATTCTGTTAGATGTCTTTGGTAAAACAAAAACCCAATAAGTGTATATTAATTGGTTTGTGTGAAAGTCATAGCTGCTATAATCTATGGTATATATATATATATATATATATATATATATATATATACTGAAATTTACACATCTACAGACGCCATACTGTGATGTCGGTGATCAGCGACTTATAGTGTGACTGTGATCGGGTGGCAGGCAATCTGGCACTAACAGACACTATCTGGGAGTGCCATTAACTGACACTTATATCACTAGTGACACTAATACAGTGATCATTGATGAAAAACTGTACACTGACACTGTACTAATGACACTTTTCTTGGAAAAGGTTAACATCTCGGGGCAATCAAGGGATTAACTGTACAGTGTGTAACGTGTGTAATATGTGCTGCTTTTACTTTACTATCTGGTTGTTTTTTCTCCTTGCTTTTCAGGGAGAATAAACAGCCAGATCGCTGTTCCTTTGCACTCAGAGTTCTGTGAGTTTGGCCCACACGAATTTAAGCTTTGACCTGTTGGGTATCTATATACTCAGTGCAACCTCATCTTTTATATTATACCAAAAATGTGGGCAGTTTGTTTGCCCAAAAATTCACTTAAGTGTATTTTTTACTGAAATTTTGCGTTTACTAGATATTTGCAGTAATATCCACTGACATAAAAAATAGGAACCGCCACGACAATTATATTATCTATGGTGTCCACTTTCATAAAATATATAATGTTTAAGGGTTTGTTGTAATCTTCAGGCCTAAAATTCTTTTTTAATAATTTTTTTTTTTTAAATAGAAAAATATCCCTGGCAGTGAACGGGTTAATGAAAAATAATGAAGGCGGAGCCCTCCTTTCTCATTCTCCATTTTTGTTTTTGCAGGACAGGTATATCCAAAAAACATGAGACATGAGTCTGGATAGTGAAGATGTAGAATTCAATTCCAAAGATAGATTTTACAATATCTCGCAGAATGTTGGGCTCTGCCTTTGTGCGGTAGCTTTATATAATCACTGCTGTCCTTCCAGTGTGGATCTTATTGATGTCTCACACCGTTAGCTCCAGTTTCGGATGACCACCCTTCTCTGAACGCCTGTAATTGAAGCCGGTTTTAGAACCTCAGCGCTCAGTGGCTCGTGCACGCACGCAGTGTTTTACTCAGTCCTCTCCTGTCTCCTACAATAAATTCAGATTGAATACCTTGTTGGGATCTGCCAACCTTACTCAAAGATAATTCAGGTAGTCAGGCCGACTGGTATTAAACGGGCAATTTGGGAAGTGTGCTACCCATAAGAGCTTTTATTTTGAGTGAAAACAACGCATGTGAAAAATTGCATTCAATCAAACGCAGTGCATAGTATTTAACAGAGTAACTTATAGGTCACTTAGAAAGATATTCACAGGGCCACAGGCAGCTGACTGCTTAACCACTTCTGGACTGGAAGGTTTTGCCCTCTTAATGACCAGGCCATTTTTTGTAGTTAGGCACTGCTTTATTTTAACTGACAATTGCGCATTCGAGCGACACTTTACCCTAATAAAATTGTTGTCCTTCTTTTACCACAAATAAAGCTTTCTTTTGGTGGTATTTGATCACCTGTGCAATTTTTATTTTTTGCGCTATAAACAAAAAAAGAGCGACAATTCTGAAGAAAAAAAAAAAAACTATATTTTTCACTTTCTGCTATAAAACATTTAAATATAAAAAAAATTAAAAATCAAATTGTTTTCATCCTTTTAGGCCAATTTGTATTCTGCTACATATTTTCAGTAAAAAAAAAAAATTCCAATAGGTTGTCTTTTGATTGGTTTGCGTAAAAGTTATCATGTCTACAAACTAGGGGAATGATTTATGTCATTTTTATTTATTTATTTCTACTAGTGATGGCGGTGATCTGTGATTTTTAGCAGGACTGCGACATTGCAGCGGACAGATCAGACCCCTAACTGACATATTTGACACTTTTGGGGGACCAGTGACATTTCTACAGTAATCAGTGCTAAAAATATGCACTGTTACTGTAATATTGAAACTGGCAGGGAAGGGGTTAACCCAGGGGTGATCAAAGGGTTAAGTGTGAGCCTAGGGGAGTGTTTTCTAACTGTATGGGGGAGTGACTTGTTGAACCAACACAGAGATCTGTGATCCTAAATAGGAGGATCACAGGCGCTCTGTGTTCATTCCAGAGAGAACAACGTACTGCTATGTTTACAACAGCAGACCGTCGTTCTGTCTCAGCGGGGAGCGATTGCGGGAGCCTGGCAGCAATCGTGGCCGCCAGTCCCATGGATTGGCTTCCCCGCTTCCTAAAGGGGGTGTCAGTATATCTGCGGTGGGCGGTCGGCAAGTGGTTAAAGAGTATGTCCACACAAAAAGAGAACCACACTGTTTTTTTTTTTTTTTGTTTCCTGTCTTTATAAGATTTTTTTTTTAATTTTTATTTTTGATTTAATTCGTCTTATTTTTAAAGAAATTGTAAAAAAATATAAGCAAACAGAAAATAAAATATTATAACATTACAAAGAAGAAGCTATAACAAGCAATCTGACGTTTCAAAAGGTTTGGGTAACAAAATAATATCTGATCTATGTTAAGTCTAGAAAGAATGGCAGAATATGTACTATGGTAATGTACCACAGTATTAAGATAGCAGGGTTAGCACTCAACAAACTATTCCTCACTAAATGGGAGGGGGGGATAGGGCTGCCAAATATTAGGTTATACAACTTGGCTTGCCTGCTGCGGGGCTGCCTGGACTGGATACGACAGGAGTCTAAATATACCAACTACGAGTTGGAACAAAATATGGTGGCTCCTTGCGATCTGACCTCTCTGTTGCACTGTGCTCATAGGGACTTGCCCCCACATCTTAAAACCAACATATTACTCAGGGATACTATTGCAACATGGAGGGCAGTTCGTAAACAGCTACACGTCCCCATGAATATATCCCAGTTCCTCCCTATCCAAGGTCACCCCTTGTTCCCTCAAGCTCGTCACCAACGCTTCTGCTCTTCTTGGTCCTCACGGGGCCTAACCAAACTCTCCCAATTATTTGGTCCCACCTCTGGAGCACCCTTGTATCTTGCTGATCTCTCCAGGCTCTATGGCGTTCTCCCCCAGCAACAATGTCTCAGCTTCACAAACTCTCTGTGCTCCTCCAAATCGTTCAGATTTAAAGCATCGCAAATGGACACCTGGATTCTGTCACAGAAACACAAAATCTCACATCTGTATCCACCACTCAACGCGGACAGTCTCCAAACGGTTGCTTCACAAATCGCTTCAGCTTGGAATAAGGTACTGAACTCTCCTCATGCTCAACAATATGCTTTGCAAAGGTTATCGGTATACGTGCCGCCACACTCGGAATTAATTCTGGAGGGAACAACAATTCAAGATCTTGCACAGAGCCTATCTCCCTCATCTCCGCGCCTCAAGCGATCAATGACACCACTACTGCAGGCTGCGTAATTCTCTACATCCCACCTTACTTCACAAATTTTGGGAATGCCCTTCTATCTCGACCTTTTGGGACAAACTACTTCTATTTGCCTCTCGCCTTGTGAATTGTGATCTTCCCAAAGACGTTTATGCATTATTGTTCGGTTATTTGGACACACAACTCGCTTCTGTACCCTCCCGACACAGATCTTCTCTGCTTCATTTTAAACCATGGCTCTCCACTTGCTATATGATGGCTTGCAGGGCCATACTCAAACATTGGACTATCAGTGCTCAGCCTATTTCTGTGCTCTCTGTTCAGTTAAAGATTTCTACTGCACCACTGTTTTGTTGTACTGTTTGACAAGTTTCAATAAAATCTTGGTTAAAAAAAAAAAAAAGATAGCAGGGTGCTCATAAGACCCACATAAAAAATTACATAAAATAAGCGAGAAAAAAATATACACTCAGTCATCATAAACAACCTACAGTACAAACATCATCACTCCTGGCCTGGTCATGGACCTGGTCATAAGAAGAACACACAAAGTGTCACCTCCTGTATACATAGTAGGCATTTTAATTTTTATAAAAAAATACACTAAACTTGATTTTAAGGCAAATAAATGCAATATGTTACCCATTTTTTGATAAATAATAAAACATAAGATTGTGCAGAGTAAATAACTTGAAAATAGCACGTGTTCATAAAACAACCATGAATTTGTAACATGTGTTGCACATGCCACATTCTTGAAAGTGGACACCCCTAACATGTGCATGTACGTGAGGGCAGGACAGGCTCTTTTTTTTTTGGGGGGGGGGTTAAGTGCTTGGGTGTAGCATTATTATCTTGGCCACAGTGGTCAAGAAAAGTGACACCTGAAACCAGAATTCCCGATCACTTCGGAGTTCTTTGCAGTTAGGGAATATCAGTGTAAAAACATACAATGGCGTAGCGCTAAAAACAAACAGAAAGTCCTTGACAGGAAATTCAACAGAAAGAGTCCAATAGGTGTGGGGTCCAAAATAGAAAATCTTGTGAAATATCCTCCACGGACAGATGTACACTAGAGATGTATAGAACTGTTCGCCGGCGAACAGTTCCCGGCGAACTTAGCATGTTCGCGTTCGCCGCTGCCGGCGAACATATGCGATGTTCGGTCCGCCCCCCATAAGACATCATTGAGGCAAACTTTGACCCTGAACTTTACAGTCAGCAGACACATTTCCAGCCAATCAGCGTACCTCCCTCCCACACCCTCCCACCTCCTATAAATAAGCAAGGGCAGCATCCATCTTAGATCATTCTGAAGCAGTGTGTGTAGTGAGAGTAGGGAGAGCTGCTGCTGCTGCTGCTGCTGCTGTTAAGCTAGGGACAGTTAGTCAGTGTTCCTGGTCTTGCAGTGTTCTTGGTCCACTACTGCTGTAATATCAGCACCCCAAAAAGCCCTTCTAAGGGCTGGTATTTGTGTTTTTTTTTTTTTTTTTTTTATATATATATATATATATATACCTAGCGTCCCCAAAAGCCCTTTTAAGGGCTGGTAATTGAGTTGTTTCTTCATATATATATATATCTATATCTATCTAGTGTCCCCAAAAGCCCTTTTAAGGGCTGGTAATTGAGGATTTTTTTATTTATATATATACATATATATATATATACAGTGTCCCCAAAAGCCCTTTCAAGGGCTGGTAAGGTAATAGATTTTTTTCTTTATATATATATATATATATATATATATATATATATATCTATTGTACACTGCAGTTGCCTGCCCGCTGTGTGTGAGAGGCCACAGACCTACCACAGACTGTACTGTGTGCACACCACACTCATTTCGGGTGGCACAGGCACAGTACCTGGCATTTTAAAAAATATTTTTTTTTCCTCTGTCATAATTGCAGTGAGTGCTGTGTCAGGTCCACAGAGTGCACTGTACCCACTGCAGTGCACTGCCCACCACTGATATATATACGTTGGCACAGCATCTTGTTGCAATAAATTGAAAAAAAAAATATTTTTTATTATTGCAGTTGCCTGGGCTGCCAGTGACTGTCAGGTCCACAGAGTGTACTGTGCCCACTGCAGTGCCACTGTGTGCCCACCCACCACTGATATATAAGGTGGCACAGCAGCTTGCAAAGTAAAAAAAATATATATTTTTTTTTAAATTGCAGTTGCCTGGGTGCCAGTGACTGCTGTCAGGTCCACAGAGAGTGTACTGTGCCACTGCCCACCCACCACTGATATATAAGGTGGCACAGCAGCTTGCAAAGTAAAAAAAATATATATATTTTTTTAAATTGCAGTTGCCTGGGTGCCAGTGACTGCTGTCAGGTCCACAGAGAGTGTACTGTGCCACTGCCCACCCACCACTGATATATAAGGTGGCACAGCAGCTTGCAAAGTAAAATATATATATATATTTTTTTAAATTGCAGTTGCCTGGGTGCCAGTGACTGCTGTCAGGTCCACAGAGAGTGTACTGTGCCACTGCACACCCACCACTGATATATAAGGTGGCACAGCAGCTTGCAAAGTAAAAAAATATATATATATTTTTTAAATTGCAGTTGTCTGGGTGCCAGTGACTGCTGTCAGGTCCACAGAGAGTGTACTGTGCCACTGCCCACCCACCACTGATATATAAGGTGGCACAGCAGCTTGCAAAGTAAAAAAAAATATATATATTTTTTAAATTGCAGTTGCCTGGGTGCCAGTGACTGCTGTCAGGTCCACAGAGAGTGTACTGTGCCACTGCCCACCCACCACTGATATATAAGGTGGCACAGCAGCTTGCACTCATAGTACAACAGTAACAACACATTAAAAAAAAAATGACAGGCAGAGGCAGGCCACCCCGCAAGGGCCGTCGTGGTCGTGGTGCTGTGATTTCCTTAGGCCCTAGAATAATGCCCAGTGTTCAGAGGCCACCACAGACCCTGAACTCAAAAAATTCTGAGGCCATAGTTGACTGGCTTACACAGGACACCCAATCGTCTACAGCTTCCGCTCGGAACCTTAATGCACCATCCTCCTCCAGCTCAGCTTCGGGCACCTCTCAATTTACCACTCGCCAGCCCGCCGGCACCACCACCAACACTAGCACCACAGCCGCTTCACTTGATCCGTCAGAGGAGTTATTTTCACATCAGTTTGAAGAAATAAGTGATGCGCAACTATTAGTGCCAGAGGATGTAGATAACGGGGATATGTCTCAGTCAGGCAGCATTATACACATGGACGTACATTGTGATGATGATGATGTTGTACCTGCTGCTGCTGCCTTTGCTGAGTTGTCAAGTGAAGCGGCTGATGATGACGATGTGTCTGTGGATGTCACCTGGGTGCCTGCTCGAAGAGCAGAAGAAGAGGGGGAAAGTTCAGATGGGGAGACAGAGAGGAGGAGGAGACGAGTTGGAAGCAGGGGGAGGAGGTCATCGCAAGGAGCTAGTGGCGCAGTCAGACAGCATGTAGATTCGGCACCCGGGGTCAGCCAGACAGCACGCCAATCAACGCAAGCTGTTGCCACCACCAGAATGCCGTCCTTGCAAAGCTCAGCAGTGTGGCATTTTTTTTGTGTGTCTGCCTCTGATATCAGCGATGCCATTTGTAACCTGTGCCAAAAGAAACTGAGTCGTGGGAAGTCCAACACCCACCTAGGTACAACTGCTTTGCGAAGGCACATGATCTCACATCACAAACGCCTATGGGATCAACACATGAGTAAAAGCAGCACACAAACTGAAAGCCACCATCCTCCTCCTGGTCCAGCATCTTCAGCCACGTCAACCACTGCTGTCCTCCATGCCCCCTATCAACAACCCGCCCCTCCGCCTCTCACCTTCAGCAGTTCCTGCTCGTCACCTGCCCACAGTCAGGTGTCTGTGAAGGAAATGTTTGAGCGCAAAAAGCCAATCTCGCAGAGTCACCCCCTTGCCCGGCGTCTGACAGCTGGCTTGTCGGAACTCTTAGCCCGCCAGCTTTTACCATACAAGCTGGTGGAGTCTGAGGCCTTCAAAAAATTTGTCGCTATTGGGACACCGCAGTGGAAGGTACCCGGCCGAAATTATTTTTCACAAAAGGCAATCCCCAACCTGTACTCTATTGTGGAAAAGGAAATCATGTCACGTCTGGCACACAGTGTTGGGGCAAGGGTCCATCTGACCACTGATAGCTGGTCTGCAAAGCACGGTCAGGGCAGGTATATAACGTACACTGCGCATTGGGTAAACCTGCTGGCGGCTGCCAAGCATGGAATGCGTGGCTCTGCTGCAGAGGAGTTGGTGACACCGCCACGACTTGCAGGCAGGCCTGCTGCCACCTCCTCTACTCCTCCTACTCCATCCTCTTTGCTAACCTCCTCGGCTGAGTCCTCTTCTGCTGTTGCGTCTTGCTCCACACCAACTGCACCCCTCCAGCTCCCCAGGGGCTATTCCACATGCCGGATACGACAGTGTCACGCTGTCTTGGGGTTGACTTGCCTGAAAGCAGAGAGTCACACCGGACCAGCACTACTGTCCGCCCTGAATGCACAGGTGGATCAGTGGCTGACCCCGCACCAACTGGAGATCGGCAAAGTGGTGTGTGACAACGGGAGCAATTTGTTGGCGGCATTGAATTTGGGCAAGTTGACACATGTGCCGTGCATGGCACATGTGTTGAATCTGATTGTGCAACGTTTTGTGCAGAAGTACCCAGGCTTACAGGACGTCCTCAAGCAGGCCAGGAAGGTGTGTGGCCATTTCAGGCGTTCCTACACGGCCATGGCGCACTTTGCAGATATTCAGCGGCGAAACAACATGCCAGTGAGGCGCTTGATTTGCGACAGCCCGACACGTTGGAATTCAACACTGCTAATGTTCGACCGCCTGCTCCAACAAGAAAAAGCGGTCAACGAGTATTTGTATGACCGGGGTGCTAGGACAGCCTCTGCGGAGCTGGGTATTTTTTTGCCACGCTACTGGACGCTCATGCGCAATGCCTGTAGGCTCATGCGTCCTTTTGAGGAGGTGACAAACCTAGTGAGTCGCACTGAAGGCACCATCAGCGACATCATCCCATATGTTTTTTTCCTGGAGCGTGCCCTGCGAAGAGTGCTGGATCAGGCCGTAGATGAGCGTGAAGAGGAAGAGGAAGAGTTGTGGTAACCATCACCACCACCAGAAACAGCCTTACCATCGATTGCTGGACCTGCGGCAACACTGGAAGAGGAGTGTGAGGAAGAGGAGTCAGAGGAGGAATGTGGCTTTGAGGAGGAGGAACACCAACCACAGCAGGCATCCCAGGGTGCTAGTTGTCACCTATCTGGTACCCGTGGTGTTGTACGTGGCTGGGGGGAAGAACACACCTTCAATGACATCAGTGAGGACGAGGAATTGGACATGAGTAGCTCGGCATCCAACCTTGTGCAAATGGGGTCTTTCATGCTGTCATGCCTGTTGAGAGACCCTCGTATAAAAAGGCTGAAGGAGAACGACCTGTACTGGGTGGCCACGCTACTAGACCCCCGGTATAAGCAGAAAGTCTGTGACATGTTACCCAATTACCGGCAGTCGCAAAGGATGCAGCAGCTACAAAATAAGTTAAAAACTATGCTCTACACAGCGTATAAGGGTGATGTCACAGCACAACGGGAATCCAACAGGGGAAGAGGTGAAAGTAATCCTCCTCCTACCACCACAACCACGCCGGCAAGGACAGGACGCTTTACAGACGTCTTGTTGATGGAGGACATGCGGAGCTTTTTTAGTCCTATGCATCGCCACAGCCCTTCGGGGTCCACCCTCAGAGAACGACTCGACCGACAGGTAGCAGACTACCTTGCCTTAACTGCAGATATCGACACTCTGAGGAGCGATGAACCCCTTGACTACTGGGTGTGCAGGCTTGACCTGTGGCCTGAGCTATCCCAGTTTGCCATTGAACTTCTGGCCTGCCCCGCTTCAAGTGTGCTGTCAGAAAGGACCTTCAGCGCAGCAGGAGGTATTGTCACTGAGAAGAGAAGTCGCCTAGGTCAAAAAAGTCTTGATTACCTCACGTTTATTAAGATGAATGAGGCATGGATCCCGAAGGGACTGACAGTGGGGGATGCATTTGACTAAAAAAGGCCTGGTGATGACTGAGATGCCTTGGCCTAAAAATGGTCCACACGCTGCTGTATATAATCATTCTCTGCATGCCGGATGACTTACGTGACGTCTCCGCCACCAACTACGGTTCAAGCAGCAATGTTTTAGTGCACTTTCTGCCTTAAAACCTCAATTTTTCAGGCCGCTGCTACAGCAGCGGCTGCAACAATACCTACTTTTTCATGCATGTGTACATGCCTAATTTTTCTGGCCTCTGGTGCTACACTGTGGCTGCAAAAAAACAAAAAACAAAAAAAAAGGCACATACATGTGTCAATTCCCCTTCGTGATCGTTACCTTGTCGTGGTGAAGGGGCTTGCGTATCACAATGAAGCGATCACCTCTAGGATTGTGTTGGCACACCCCAGATGATAAGGTCGTTGCTTCATTGTGTACAGACCAAAAGCGATCCGCAGGATAATTTTTCATAAAAAAAAACATTCATTTTCTTTCATTCTTTCTGCGGAGCTGGGTATTTTTTGGCCGCGTTACTGAATGCTCATGAACAATGGCTGTAGGCTCATGCGTCCTTTTGCAGAGATGACAACCCTGGTGGTCAGTCGAACCCAAGGCAACATCATCGACCTCATCCCATATGCGTTTTTTCTGGAGCGTGCCCTGCGAAGAGTACTGGATCAGGCTGTAGATGAGCATGAAGAGGAAGAGTTGTGGTCCTCATCACCACCAGAAGCAGCCTTGTCGTTGTCAATTGCTGGACCTGTGGCAACGCAGAGAGAGGAGTCTGAAGAAGAGAAGTCAGAGGAGGAAGGTGGCTTTGAGGAGGTGGAATACCAGCCACAGCAGGCGTCCCAGGGGGCTTGTTCTCACCTTTCGGGGACCCTTGGTGTTGTATGTGGCTGGGTGGAGGAAGAGACCTTCAATGATGTCAGTGAGGACAAGGAACGGGACATGGCTAGCTTGGTATCCAACCTTGTGCAAATTGGGAGTTTGCGGTTGTGCAAATGGACTGACTGACTGTTAAACGGGGAGTTTGGTCTGTCAGAGTTTGGTCTGTCACTGTGAAGCGGGCGACGGGCGTAACCCTTACACTACTTGACCGATAAAACATCATACCTGATCGTATTCACACACTGGATGTTTTAGTGCTGGTTTACACTGCCGCTACCACTAAAGTAGCGTCGCTTCCAGTGCGACTTTGGCGCGACTTAGCGCGACTTTGGCGCGACCTCATCGCGAGGTGACTTTTTATTTGGCCAATCACAATATCATGTTTTGTGACCGTCACCTAATTTCCTTTTCCTGTTTTTTGTTTTACATATTTCCCCATGTGTGCAGTGTTGTCTGTGTCATAGCTCAACTGATAGGCATGTTTGCCTTGGCATATCATATTTCAGCTTGCCAGAAAGAAAAAAAGACAGCTGGAAAGACACTGCATTAGTTTTCTACTAAAAATCATAAGAAAAATGCTGTTTTTTTTGGGTTGTGGACATACTACAGAGCTGAAACTTGACAGGTACACTTTTTAGACCCCCCAGACACTAAATACAAAAAATGACATGCCTGCCTAAAAAAATGCCCGATAAATGCCTGCAAGAGAAAAAGCCAGCCGCAGAGAAGCCGTATTCCTGAAAATATAAGAAAAATGCTGTTTTTTAGGGGTTCTGGACATGCTACAGAGCTGAAACTTGACAGGTACACTTTTGTGACCCCCCAGACACTAAATACAAAAAATGACATGCCTGCCTAAAAAAATGCCCGATAAATGCCTGCAAGAGAAAAAGACAGCCGCAGAGAAGCCGTATTCCTGAAAATATAAGAAAAATGCTGTTTTTTAGGGGTTCTGGACATGCTACAGAGCTGAAACTTGACAGGTACACTTTTGTGACCCCCCAGACACTAAATACAAAAAATGACATGCCTGCCTAAAAAAATGCCCGATAAATGCCTGCAAGAGAAAAAGACAGCCGCAGAGAAGCCGTATTCCTGAAAATATAAGAAAAATGCTGTTTTTTAGGGGTTCTGGACATGCTACAGAGCTGAAACTTGACAGGTACACTTTTGTGACCCCCCAGACACTAAATACAAAAAATGACATGCCTGCCTAAAAAAATGCCCGATAAATGCCTGCAAGAGAAAAAGACAGCCGCAGAGAAGCCGTATTCCTGAAAATATAAGAAAAATGCTGTTTTTTAGGGGTTCTGGACATGCTACAGAGCTGAAACTTGACAGGTACACTTTTGTGACCCCCCAGACACTAAATACAAAAAATGACATGCCTGCCTAAAAAAATGCCCGATAAATGCCTGCAAGAGAAAAAGCCAGCCGCAGAGAAGCCGTATTCCTGAAAATATAAGAAAAATGCTGTTTTTTAGGGGTTCTGGACATGCTACAGAGCTGAAACTTGACAGGTACACTTTTGTGACCCCCCAGACACTAAATACAAAAAATGACATGCCTGCCTAAAAAAATGCCCGATAAATGCCTGCAAGAGAAAAAGACAGCCGCAGAGAAGCCGTATTCCTGAAAATATAAGAAAAATGCTGTTTTTTAGGGGTTCTGGACATGCTACAGAGCTGAAACTTGACAGGTACACTTTTGTGACCCCCCAGACACTAAATACAAAAAATGACATGCCTGCCTAAAAAAATGCCCGATAAATGCCTGCAAGAGAAAAAGCCAGCCGCAGAGAAGCCGTATTCCTGAAAATATAAGAAAAATGCTGTTTTTTAGGGGTTCTGGACATGCTACAGAGCTGAAACTTGACAGGTACACTTTTGTGACCCCCCAGACACTAAATACAAAAAATGACATGCCTGCCTAAAAAAATGCCCGCTAAATGCCTGCAAGAGAAAAAGCCAGCCGCAGAGAAGCCATATTCCTGAAAATATAAGAAAAATGCTGTTTTTTAGGGGTTCTGGACATGCTACAGAGCTGAAACTTGACAGGTACACTTTTGTGACCCCCCAGACACTAAATACAAAAGATGACATGCCTGCCTAAAAAAATGCCCGCTAAATGCCTGCAAGAGAAAAAGCCAGCCGCAGAGAAGCCATATTCCTGAAAATATAAGAAAAATGCTGTTTTTTAGGGGTTCTGGACATGCTACAGAGCTGAAAATTGACAGGTACACTTTTTAGACCCCCCAGACACTAAATACAAAAAATGACATGCCTGCCTAAAAAAATGCCCGCTAAATGCCTGCAAGAGAAAAAGCCAGCCGCAGAGAAGCCATATTCCTGAAAATATAAGAAAAATGCTGTTTTTTAGGGGTTCTGGACATGCTACAGAGCTGAAACTTCACAGGTACACTTTTTAGACCCCCCAGATGCTAAATCCAAAGAAATTTTTTATTTTTATTTTTTTTTAATTTTTCCAATAATTGGCTCTCTATCAAAAAATTATAATTTTTAAGAACTTTTTTTTGCGTGATCCCTCTCCGGCATGCCACAGTCCAGGTGTTAGTCCCCTTGAAACAACTTTTCCATCACTATTGTGGCCAGAAAGAGTCCCTGTGTGTTTTAAAATTCGCCTGCCTATTGAAGTCTATGGCGGTTCGCCCGGTTCGCCGGTTCGCGAACATTTGCCGATGTTCGCGTTCGCCGTTCGCGAACCGCGAATTTTAGGTTCGCGACATCACTAATGTACACAAACTGACTCTTATCATCTAGAGTGGACCACTACATACAGTGGTCGAATGCACTTGTTACAGAATCCAATCAGCAACACTCTTCCACTTCATATGGCTCTCAATGGATATAACGTTCCAACATAGATAGAAAGACACTTCATAGTGTAATACATTCAGTATAAAATGTATAACAATCCAGAAAACTCACCCATCAACAGGTAAGATAAAATCTTGCATGTGCATCAATAATCCACAGGGGAATGTTGACAACCATCAAGATGGCCAACCTCCGTGCTTGGCAACGTCATGTGATCCAGCTCTTCCCAACCAGTTTTGTCGTACCGACATCTTCAGGGGATATCAGTGAACAGACATTCTCTGGTCTCCCTCTCCTCCACCCATCGACACCCACCATGTGGGTCCCTGGCATACAGGTGTGGCGACGGAGCCAGCCAAGCATGGTGGCAGGGCACACTTCCGGATGTCATAGAAAGCAATCAGGTGACTTTAAAGCAGCTTGATTGCTTCCATCAGAAAGCTGATAGGCTGGTTAAATATACACACATTTCAGGGAGTGTGTATAAAATCTCCCTCTGCTGTAAAAGAGTTAAAGTCCAAATTAACTTTCAGCCTAAATCAGCTAAATACACTCCAGGCTCAATAGAAACAAAAAGTGTGCAAAAAGTCTTAAAAAGTACATACGCTCATAAAATCATATGGAAAATACCACTTTTGAAGCGATCGTACGATAATCTGATTTTTAGTACACCGCTTTTGAGAGCTGATCACAACAGTTCATCTGATATTATCCAATGTACGAAAATTTTTCTTGTGCAATACCAGATCGTACAATTTTCATTTACCCGCTTAAGGTCTGCCCTATAGCAGTGTTACTGCTACAGGGCGGTACCTGTGCACCAGATCACGTATATACATACAGTACATATATACAGTGGGTACGGAAAGTATTCAGACCCGCTTAAATTTTTCACTCTTTGTTATATTGCAGCCATTTGCTAAAATCATTTAGGTTCATTCTTCTTCTTCCTCATGAATGTACACATAGCACCCCATACTGACAGAAAAACACAGAATTGTTGACATTGTTGCAGATTTATTAAAAAAGAAAAACTGAAATATCACATGGTCCTAAGTATTCAGACCCTTTGCTCAGTATTTAGTAGAAGCCCCCTTTGATCTAATACAGCCAGGAGTCTTTTTGGGAAAGATGCAACAAGTCTTTCACACCTGGATTTGGGGATCCTCTGCCATTCCTCCTTGCAGATCTTCTCCAGTTCTTTTAGGTTGGATGGTAAACGTTGGTGGACAGCCATTTTTAGGTCTCTCCAGAGATGCTCAATTGGGTTTAAGTCAGGGCTCTGGCTGGGCCATTCAAGAATAGTCACTGAGTTGTTGTGAAGCCACTCCTTCGTTATTTTAGCTGTGTGCTTAGGGTCATTGTCTTGTTGGAAGGTAAACCTTCGGCCCAGTCTGAGGTCCAGAGCACTCTGGAGAAGGTTTTTGTCCAGGATATCCCTGTACTTGGCCGCATTCATCTTTCCCTCGATTGCAACCAGTCGTCCTGTCCCTGCAGCTGAAAAACACCCCCACAGCATGATGCTGCCACCACCATGCTTCACTGTTGGGACTGTATTGGACAGGTGATGAGCAGTGCCTGGTTTTCTCCACACATACCGCTTAGAATTAAGGCCAAAAAGTTCTATTTTGGTCTCATCAGACCAGAGAATCTTATTTCTCACCATCTTGGAGTCCTTCAGGTGTTTTCTAGCAAACTCCATGCGGGCTTTCATGTGTCTTACACTGAGGAGAGGCTTCCGTCGGGCCACTCTGCCATAAAGCCCCGACTGGTGGAGGGCTGCAGTGATGGTTGACTTTCTACAACTTTCTCCCATCTCCTGACTGCATCTCTGGAGCTTAGCCACAGTGATCTTTGGGTTCTTCTTTACCTCTCTCACCAAGGTTCTTCTCCCCCAATAGCTCAGTTTGGCCGGACGGCCAGCTCTAGGAAGGGTTCTGGTCGTCCCAAATGTCTTCCATTTGAGGATTATGGAGGCCACTGTGCTCTTAGGAACCTTAAGTGCAGCAGAAATCTTTTTGTAACCTTGGCCAGATCTGTGCCTTGCCACAATTATGTCTCTGAGCTCTTCAGGCAGTTCCTTTGACCTCATGATTCTCATTTGCTCTGACATGCATTGTGATCTGGAAGGTCTTATATAGACAGGTGTGTGGCTTTCCTAATCAAGTCCAATCAGTATAATCAAACACAGCTGGACTCAAATGAAGGTGTAGAACCATCTCAAGGATGATCAGAAGAAATGGAAAGCACCTGAGTTAAATATATGAGTGTCACAGCAAAGGGTCTGAATACATAGGACCATGTGATATTTCAGTTTTTCTTTTTTAATAAATCTGCAACAATGTCAACAATTCTGTGTTTTTCTGTCAGTATGGGGTGCTATGTGTACATTCATGAGGAAGAAGAATGAACCTAAATGATTTTAGCAAATGGCTGCAATATAACAAAGAGTGAAAAATTTAAGGGGGTCTGAATACTTTCCGTACCCACTGTATATATATATATATATATATATGATCCGACACATCCGGGTAGGGGGGGGGGCGCATTTACGGCGCCCGATCGCTTCCGCTGTGATTACACACAGCAGAAGCCAATCCGCAGACGCAGGGTACTTGATATCCTCCAGGACACCTGCCGATCATTAGGCAGAGAGACAGAACTGCGATCTGACTATATAAGCAAATCGCCGTTTTGACAGGAGGGAAGGGATGGAGTTTGTGTCCCTGCAAAGCATCTCTTCTCTTAATAATATCACCTCAAACAGTATAGTAAAACACAGGCTAGGCACACATTTAACCCTTTAATCGCTCCTGATGTTAACCCCTTCCCAGCCAGTGCCATCAGTACAGTGACAGTGCATATTTTTAGCACTGATCCCTGTATCAGTGTCACTGGTCCTCAAAAAGTGTCTGTTAGTGTCAGAATATCTGCCGCAATATCGCAGTCTTGCTATAACTTGCTATAATATCGCAGTCTAGCTATAAAAAAAAAAAAAAGAAATAAAAATATCCCATAGTTTGTAGACGCTATAACTTTTGTGCAAACCAATCAATATACGCTTATTGGGATTTTTTAACCAAAAATATGTAGCATAATATATATTGGCCTAAATTGATGAAGAAATTTGATTTTTTTTTCAATTTTTTTATTGGATATGTTTTATAGCAAGAAGTCCTTTTTTGTTAATAGTGTAAAAGATAAAAAAAAAAACATAGAGGTGATCAAATACCACCAAAAGAAAGCTATTTGTGGAAAAAAAGGACATAAATTTTGTTAGGTACAGCATTTCATGACAGCGTAATTGTCAGTAAATCAACGCAGTGTGGTATCACAAAAAAAGGAGTGGTCTGGTCCTCTTCTGGAGGTCAAGTGATTAAGCAGTACACATTACATCACTTCTGAATTGCTTTGTGCACTGGTCCAAATCAAATGGTGGAGTGAGGATTATGGTGTGGGGTTGTTTCTCAGGGGTTGGGCTTGGCCCCTTAGTTCCAGTGAAGGGAACTCTGAAGACATCAGCATACCAAGACATTTTGGACATTTTCATACTCCAAACTTTGTGGGAACAGTTTGGGGATGGCCCCTTCCTATTCCACAAGTGCACAAAGCAAGGTCCATAAAGACATGGATGAGTGAGTTTGGGGTGGAGGAACTTGACTGGCCTGACTTCAACCCCATAGAACACCTTTGGGATGAATTAGAGTGGAGACTGCGAGCCAGGCCTTCTCTCCATCATCAGTACCTGACCTCACAAATGTGCTTCTGGAAGAATGGTCAAAAATTCCCAGACACACTCCTAAACCTTATACACAGCCTTCCCAGAAGAGTTGAAGCTGTTATAGCTGCAAAGGGTGGGCCAACTCAACATTGAACCCTACGGACTAAGACTGGGATGCCATTAAAGTTCATGTGGGTGTAAAGGCAGGCGTCCCAATACTTTTGAAAATATAGTGAAATAAATGTCGGAGTCAAAGCAATAATTCCAGGTCACTCATTTATGGTTTACTGTAAACTGATGAGCTGTAATTGAAAGCAATGTCTTCTAATAACTTTGGGTAGCCTAACTTTTTTTTTTCTAACTTTTTTTATGGGAGCACACAGTTATAGGGAGTTACACATTTGGTATCTACTTACTCTACACTACCTCATCTTTTATTTTATACAAAAAAAATAAAAATGTAGAATTAAATTGTATTTGCATGCAATACAATTCATTTTAGTGTATTTTTTTTACTGAAAATATAGATTTGTTAGGTAAACAATTGTGCAACGTAAAAAAATTGCAACTGCCAACTTTTTATTCTACAGTGTCTCAGCTTTCTGAAAATATACAAGGTTTTATGGGTTTTAATTAGTTTATAGCCATAAATGAAGATTTTAACATGTGTGTAGAAAATGCACACGAGAAGAACTAGTTAAACAATATTATAATACGGCAACGTATATGAGAAGGCCAGTTAAAGTAAGACCAACCAATTTTTCAGTCTTTGGAACTATGCTAAGTGGTGTTACCATTCTTCTCACTGCTCCCCTTTCCTATTCTGACACGACAATAAGGGCTGGGTTTGGTGGAGGGTGGCAAACAAAAAAGGAGAGAGGAGGAGTGGAATGGAGGGCTTATCCCAAAGCTAGAGGCCATCATTTTCTTATTCGCACTGCTACTTGAATCCACCCAAAAATTCCCTCCTGCAATCTTATCAAAACATATCCCGCCCTTATCCTTATCTTGTTTTTTAAGGGTCTACTTCCACTACTGTATTAATTACATTTACCTTAAACTCATATCAGAAGGAATAGGTGGAGCTTTTTTGCCCACACTCATATGTGCAGTATACTGTATGTAGGAGACCATTTAAATTCTATCCAGCCAACCCAAACTCTAGATAATTTATCATATGTATATCTATAGCTATATAACAGTTCCTTTACTAAGGCAAATGTGATCTATTTTCACTAACCATTCTACACCTGTTGGTGGTGCAGGGCTGCTTATAGGGGGGGACCACCAGTCCTCCTGTAGGGGGCCCGGGCACACAGGGGGGCCCCAACAGCACGGAGAATCGGTGCGGTTGGGCTGAGGGGCAATTACAGAAGGTAGCCCTGTGCGGCTCTCTGCAGGCAGCAGCTGAAAGCCAGTTTATCCCCCCTCTTGCCAGATATCAGCTGCTGCAGGGAGAGACACAGACACAGGGCATCGTTCTTGTAATTGTTTCTCCAACACCGATCCCCCTTCCTATTCTGCCTGCTTTTGATCCCCCCTCCCCGTGTGCCTCCCTTTCACTGTGCCGCCTCCCCTCCCCCGCAGTGCTGCAGGCTTCCCTGTCGTGTAAAAAATATAACAAATTGTAAAAAAAAAAACAATTAAACATCGTAATAAATAATTACAAAAAATTGTAAAATAAAATAAGTGTAAACACTTTTAAAATTATTATCTATTTATTTTTTTAATGTAAAAAACAATTAAAAAGGGCTAATTCCCTCAGATTCCTTGTTATGTTTGTGTCCGCTAATAATGATTTTAGTGTATTTTTAGTGGAAATATTGTCTTGATTTCTAACAGCAGCCCTGTGGTGGTGTATCCATAGGTACCAACTGTCTCCCATTTGGAGGGACTGTCCCTCTCAGATCTTTCTGTCCCTCATGTAGCCTCAGTTGTCCCTCTTTTTGGTTTGATGTGTATATCTCTTTAATAAAAATGTACTATTTTTCTACCAAAAGTGCTGCAATGCACTAAACTTTTTACATAGAGAAAAACAGAGGTCAAAAAGTGTGGTTTAGCCAATTATTTTTAGCATATTTGATCTTTTTGGTCCATGTAACTGGGGCCGTGTGAGGAACATGTCCTTCACCTACATACTGTGTGCTAAAAGGTGTCCCTCTTTATCATATCAGAAAGTTGGAAAGTGTGGCTTATCTGTCCTCCAGCATTTAGGTATCATTCCTTCAACTAAGTTCAGCAAATGCGGTATTTTTGAATTCCTATAGAGACAATTTAGTGCTGTCCGTGATACTTTATTTATTTGCACTAACATACAATTTTTCAGGACAAGCTTTTGGGGTATGTCCAGTGCTTTAAGTGGGCCGGTATGCACTGGTACTCAGTACCGCCACTTCCAAATATGGCTCTTGAGCATACCACCACCTCTCCGTGCGCCTTAGGGTACCAGTACGCTCATTTTGGATATCTGCGCCCTCAATTGCCCCCCCCCAAGAATATTTCCCACTCCAGAGCCAGACCAGTCACCACCAGTGAGTCCCCCTGCTCCGGAGTCCCAGCCCAGGCCAGGAGGGGGGTGCTCTGTGGGGACCCTGATGTGGGGTGAGGGGGGTGGGAATTTATAGGCTATAATAGAGTACCAGCACCTCTTTTGGTCCACTTAAAGCACTGGGTATGTCCCCTTCATCAAGATCCAAGCAGTACTGATGCTTGACCCTTGATGAAGGGGACATACCCTAAAAGCTTGTCCTGAAAAATTGTATGTTAGTGAAAGTAAAAAAGTATTACGGATTGTACTCAATTGTCTCTGTCGCAAGTGCACTAATACAGCTACAATCACCTCAAGCATGAATTCCTACATTAATCTTTTGAAGGGGCTATAGTGTGAAAGAGACACTTTACTCCACTAATTCATTTTCTGTTTTTAACCTAAGTACTGTAGTTAAAACAGTTTAGCTCAGGTATTATTTTTTTTTAGTCTGTTCTCTACCTCTTCTTTCATTTTGACAACCAGTTCAGCTGAGTCCACCATTCTTATGAGCTCATTATTTTTGCAAGTTTTTAGTGGTGAAAGGGTAACATTTGATAAGAGCACTTTATTAAAATTCAAGTCTGTTAAAGGTAATAATTAGTGAGGCCTGCGTCAGAAGTGTGTGCAAAAAATTGCATAAATTAGAATTATCTTTATGAAAGAATTAGAAAGAGGAAAATTTCACTGATGGGGGTAATTTAGGTTGATGCCATACTGTGTAATTTTCTATCGTAACAAGTTATTTCTTCTATTGTTTAATGTGCTTTTGTAAAATTGCTCACGTTTACAGTCATATAATCATTGAGCTGGAAAGAGACGTTGAAGAGTTGAAAAGTCTAAAAACATCATTATTTAGGAGCACCACTGTTTTCCTTTAATAACTACTTTTGTCCTGTCAACCTTTTATAAAAATGTTCCTCTCCTCGTCTTTCTGAGACGTTCTGTACGCGAATTAAATGTTTCATTGCTTTTATTTCCTAAAACTAAAATAAAAGTGGTGACTTTTCTTGCTCTATTGGCTGATTTCCTTATCCAACAGAAGAAAGCTATAAGATTCTCAGCCACTGCTAAATAGATAAAATGCAAATAGGGGAGCTATTTTACCTGTCAAAGGATTTGTGTTTCTGTCCATCTGGGATTTACACAGCCCTAACAAACTGTACAGTGAAGCTGGCTGCCTTTTCTCTGTTGCTATTAAAGTGATACTAAAGTTTTTGTTTTTTAAATAACAAACATGTCATGCACCCCTGAAGAAGCGGAATACCCCGCGAAACATGTTGGGTAGTGGGTAGTAATTTTTCCTGAGGAAGTTATTCTAGAACTTACCAGGCTATCTTGGTTTTCTGGTATTTCCTTATGGTTCAATACAACTAAACAAGTGTATGAGGTTACAGCTTTACTGACTTGATTTTTTACTTGGACTATTATATGTCCTCAATGTACTTGTATGTTGATTTTTTTGATTGTCTTCCCTTTGTTATTATTGTCTAATAAAAATATATGTTTTTATATAAAATGTACTATACTGGTCTTCTCTAGAATATATCTACTATTGGTCACTGACGGTACCTTTAAAATCCCGAACCCATGCCCCACACCCATCCTTGTCTGTTTTTTCAACAAACATGTCATACTTACCTGCTCTGTGCATTGGTTTTGCAAAGAGCAGCCTGGATCCTCCTCTTTTCAGGTCCTTTTTCGGCGCCCCTGGCCCCTCCCTCCTGTTGAGTGCCCCCACAACAAACAGCTTGCTATGGGGGTACCGAGCCGAGCCACATCTCCCTCTGTCCATTCAGACATGAAGCCACGGTCTGGCCCAACCCCTTTTCTCTTCTCATTGGCTGACTGACTTTGATTAACAGCATCATGAGCCAATGGTGCCACACTGCTGTCTCAGCCAATGAGGAGGGGAGTCCCGGTCAGTCGAGACACTCCTGCAACATCGTTGGATCTATATGGACCTCAGGTAAGTATTAGGGGGGGTTTTAGAATGCATTTTTAATGCATAAAGCATTAAGATAAAAAAAAAAAAAACTTCTGCCTTTACAACAACTTTAAAGTTTAGTTAAAATAAAAACAAATAAAAAAATAGCACAAAGGGGCAGTACTTACATTTAATGAAAAGTATCCTTGGTGCTGGTGCCTGCTGTTCTAGTTGAAATGTTCTGGCAGGAGCCAAGGGACCTGTGACAAGCACTCATCAAGAATGCCGATTATGCTCACCCTTTCTGGCCACCTCCTCCAATCCTAGAAGTTTTACTGTAGCTTCCATCAATGAAAAGCAGTTTATGAATGGAGGACAGGTGGATGAATGAAACGTCTACCTCCACCAATCATAGTTTTTCATTGATGGAAGCTATAGTACAGTTTCTTTGAATGGAGAAGGGAAAAAGTTGATATATTCTAGCCATACAACAGTTAAAAACATGTTTGCGAAAAACAAACGCATGGTTGTAAGAGCAAACAATATTGCCATCATGTAATGACTGAATCCCGAAAGATAACATATTCAATGGACATAAATGAAATTGTTTCTCGTTTCTTTTTTTGCTTCTGGGTCACATATGGGTCTGGGTCTCCCTCAAGAGGTGGTTCTGTTCAGAGAAAGTGGTTGTTGGGCGCTTCTGACCAGGCAAGAGGGAAGGAGTCCACCGCTGTAGAAGGGGCGCAGGGGATGCTCCAAATTCTTGTTGGGGACTGTCCTGAATGGCAAAGTACGAGGCAGCACTGACTAGGAAACTCAGAGGAATCCGCTGGCACAAGTAGAAAGAAGAAAACAGGCGCCACTGTAGTTAGCCAGAAAATTTATTGCACAAAATACATAATGACTTACATGTAAGTAAGCTCCAATCCGTATCGCAGCGTCTCCAGCGCACGATCCGGCCGTCCACCGGTCCGGAGGTGACGTCACAGGAAGCTGGTCGAGGTGGTTCTGGCCAGCTCAGTAGATTGCTTTAAAAAATGCCTTGATTCTTTCCTAAATGTACATATTATATATATCTAGATACTAATATTTATAGGTAAAGTTGATCCAAGGAATATCCGATTTGCCGATTGGTATAGGATTGTGTACAGATTGTATAATTTTTTTCCCCTTTTATTGGTTGAACTAAATGGACTTGTGTCTTTTTTCAACCAGTCTAACTATGTACACTCTATCGTCAAAAGTATTGCCTTTACACGCACATGAACTTTAATGGTGTCCCAGTCTTAGTCCGTAGGGTTCAAATTTTGAGTTGGCCCACCCTTTGCAGCTATAACAGAGCACAGCAGAGACATTGTAGAATAAAAGGTTGGTAGTTGCAATATTTTATGTTGCACAATGTTTTATCTAATGAATCTAAATTTTCTGGAAAAAATACACTAAAAGGAATTGTATTGCATGCAAACACAATTTAATTCTACATTTTCAGTTTTTTTTTTTGTACAAAATAAAAGATGAGGTAGTGTAGAGTAAATTGATACCAAATGTATAAATCCCCATAACTGCATGCTCCCGAAAATTAAAAAAAAAAATTAGGCTACCCAAAGTTATTAGTAGACATTGCTTTCAATTCCTTTACTGCTCATCAGTTTACAGTAAACCATAAATGAAGGACATAGAATTATTTCTTTGACTCCGACATTCCTTTTGATATACACTATATTATCAATAGTAATGGGACACCTGCCTTTCCATGCACATAAACTTTAATGGCATCCCAGTCTTGGTCCGTAGGGTTCAATATTGAGTTGCCCCACCCTTTGCAGCTGTAACAGCTTCAACTCTTCTGGGGAGGCTGTCAACAAGGTTTAGGAGTGTGTATCGGAATGTTTGACCATTCTTCCAAAAGCGCATTTGTAAGGTCAGGCACTGATGTGGATGAGAAGGCCTGGCTCGCAGCCTGCACTCTAATTCGTCCCAAAGGTGTTCTATCGGGTTGAGGTCAGACCAGTCAAGTTCCTCTACCCCAAACTCGCTCATCCATGTCTTTATGAATGTTGCTCCCAGTTTGCGAATGTAAACTTCCTGTTCCAACATGACTGTGCACCAGTTCACAAAGCAAGGTTCATAAAGTCATCGATGAGCGAGTTTGGGGCAGAGGAACTTTCCCATAGACACACTCCTAAACCTTGTGGACAGCCTTTCTAGAAGAGTTGAAGCTGTTATAGCTGCAAGGGGTGGGCCAACTCAATATTGAACCCTATGGACTAAGACTGGGATGTCATTAAAGTTCACGTGCGTGTAAAGACAGGTGTTCCAATACTTTTGACTATACAGTGTATATATATATATATATATATATATATACGTATATTTATGAGAGAGAATAAAGCCTACCTGTTGAGAATGCTGGAACACGCTCCTTGTTACATCTCTACATAAAGGAAGCCTATTTAAAAAAAAAAAAAAGCAATTAGCAAGATTGGATTTAAACCTGTCTTCAATGTTTGAATTTGATTGGTGGGACAGAAAGCAGAGAGAGAGAGAAATTTTACAGCACAGCAAGTACACTTCGACTGATCCTTATTAAAGGTTATTATAAAGAACTCAAATCTAAGTATATGTAAACCAAATCCTGAACTCTCATATCAGCCTTAAGTGTTGTAAAGGTTCGTTTTTTAACCACTTTAGCCCCGGAAGGATTTACCCCCTTTCTGACCAGGCCCTATTTTGCAATTCGGCTCTGCGTTACTTTAACGGACAATTGCGCTGTTGTGCGATGCTGTATCAAAACAAAATTTACATCCTTTTTCCCACAAATAGAGCTTTCTTTTGGTGGTATTTGATCACCTGTGTGATTTTTATTTTTTGCGCTATGAACAAAAAAAGAGCGACAATTTTGGAAAAAAAACAATACTTTTCACATTCTGCTATATAACATTCTCAAAAAAAAAAAATTAAAAATCAAATTTTTTTAACATTTTAGGCCAATTTGTTTTCTGCTACATATTTTTGGTAAAAATCGCAATAAGCGTAACAAAAGTTATTGCGTCTACTAACTACGGGAAAGATTTTTGTCATTTTTATTGTTTTTTTTTTTTTTTTTTTACTAGTAATGGCGTCGATCTGTGATTTTTGTGGGACTGCGACATTGTGGCGGACAGATCGGACCCCTAACTGACATTTTTGACACTTTTGGGGGGACCAGTGACATTACTACAGTAATCAGTGCTAAAAATAGGCACTGTTACTGTAATAATGACACTGGCAGGGAAGGGGTCAATACTGGGGGTGATCAAGGGGTTAAATGTATGCCTAATGCTTACTGACTTGTGTGGGGGGGTTCTGTGACAGGCACAGAGATTTTAGTTTCAGCATAATTGAAACTGCTGATCTGTCCCTGCCTGTCAGTGAGAAGATCCGCCTGCTTTGTTTACATAAGCAGGCAGGTCTTCTTTCCATTTACCGGACGATAGGGGGAGGAAGGCGGCAATCACCGCCTCTCCTCTCACAGCCCGACTCCCGTCCGTGTCTAAACACAGCGGGAGTGCACCTCCAGCAGCTCACGCGCGCCGCCAAAACCGCTTCCCCTCCAGTCACGTAGTACTACGTGACTGGACCCAGGGGAGCCGCACTGCTGCAGTAATATTACTGTGGGCGGTCAGCAAGTGGTTAAAAAATAAAAATACCAAAAATGTTATACTTACCTGCTCTGTGCAAGGGTTCTATACAGAGCAGCTCTGATCCTCCTCTTCTGGGGTGCCCCACTGGCGCTCCTGACTCCTCCCCTTCATTGGATGTCCCCCACGGAAAGCCAATATCCCTGGGGGCACCCGTGCAGGCTCGCTACCGAGTCCTGCTACTGCGTACATTGACACAGACAGCGGGACTCAGCCCTGCCCACCCCCGCACCTGTCTCACAGGATATGATTGACAGCAGCAGGAGTAAATGGCTCCTGCTGCTATCAATCTGTCCAATGAGGAGAGAGACAACAGTTGGAGCCACTGGGTTTGTGCTCATTGCTGGATCGGATCAGGCTCAGGTAAGAAAAAGGGGGGGTTTGGGGGGAGCTGCTGCACAGAATGTCTTTTACCTTAAGGCAAAGAATGCATTAGGGTAAAAAATCCTAAAACGTCATAACCACTTTAACATGTTAAAGTCATTTCAAAAGTCACTTCAAAATTTCAAAAATGTCAGTGGTTTAGCAAAGTAAATTGTTTTGCAAACTCAATATTATTTAGTGACAGTTTATATATAGATTTTATATGAATTGAGAGAATCTTTGACGTAAGCGTGGCAGCTGTGTTTACTAGATTACATAAGAAACTCAACAAATGCTTTAACTTTTAATTTCCCTTTAAACACCAACAGGGAGCCTGGGGGCCCATGGTTAATATCTGCAGTAGCTGCAGAGATCTGGAAAGAGCAGAGATCTCACCACTGTTGAGATATAAGGACCCATTAGGTAGTTTAACTTTCCCATATCTACTAGATACTGAATCATGAGTTCTGCAAGCTGTGACCTTTCATTGTCTTTGGTTACTTTTAGCTTACATAGCATCTAAGAACCAGTAATAGGCTGCATAGAAAAGTTAAATAAATATCAAATATATATCAATGTCTGCTCAAGGATAGATATTGAACTATTTCACGTATCTGTGAATGTTTTCAGTAGCTACTGAACTTAAAGAGAACAAGCCAAGGCAAAAGAAATGCTGCCTTCTGTACATGTGTGGACTCAGCAACCCATGGTCAACAATGGAAACCACAAAAGACCATGAAGACACCATCGCTCCACTAGCAGTGTCTGCAAGTGTAGTGTGACAAGCAGTGCCCTGTCACTGGGAGAGAAGGGTCAAGTGTCACCCAGGGTTCTCATCCAGACAATTAGGGGGGCTCCAGGGTGTGTGTATATCATACAAAGAATACTGAATTTTCAGTTTCCATAGAGATTGGTAAACCCTGCCAGGGACTTTGTAGAGACTTGGGAGCAATGAAGTCTTCAATCATGGGTCCAGGTTTTGTGGATTGCCTGAACACTGATTGTGCAAGTGTGTGGAGGGCTTTTATTACAGATGTGAATATGGTTCAGGAGTTAATGAGGCTGGAATGGAGCAGAGGTGTGCATGTCTGCACAGTACAGGTGAAGTATGTGGCAGAACAGACAGAGGTCCTAAACCTAATGAAACAGCGCTGCAAGAGTAAGCCAGTGTGATGTATGGAATTTTGATGTTGTTTTGAAGCCTCGTAGAAGGAATGCTAAAAATTCCATTGAGGATACTTTTTTTTGTGCCAAAACTTTACTTTTTTAAGGTCCTTATCCCTATTCTCTAAAAAATACAGTCCTTGGATAGGATGTAGGGGCCTAGGAAGGCACCAAATGTTCTTATCCCTTGTGGGGGAAAATATTCTGTAGTCCTTTGAAGTGGAAAGCTCGTGTCTTCAGCTAGATCTTTAACCACTTGCTTACTGGGCACTTATACCCCCTTCCTGCCCAGGCCAATTTTCAGCTTTCAGCGCTTTCACACTTTGAATGACAATTATGCAGTTATGCAACACTGTACCTAAATGAAATATTTTTCATTTTTTTCACACAAATAGAGCTTTCTTTTGGTTGTATTTAATCACTACTGGGTTTATTATTTTTTGCTAACCAAAAAATACTGAACATTTTGAAAAAACAAAACGTTATTCATATTTTGTTATACAAATTTGCAGACAGGTGATTTTTCTCCTTCACTGATGGGCACTGATGAGGTGGCACTGATGGGCACTGATAGGCTGCACTGATGGGCACTGATGAGGTGGCAGTGATGGGCACTAATAGATGGCACTGGTGGGCACTGATGAGGCAACACTGGTGGGCACTGATGATGCTGCACTGAAGGGTGGAACTGATGGCACTGATGAGGCAACACTGGTGAGCACTGATGATGCTGCACTGAAGGGTGGAACTGATGGACACTGATGAGGCAACACTGGTGGGCACTGATGATGCTGCACTGATGGGTGGAACTGATGGGCACTGATAGGTTGCACTGTTGCACTGATAGGCGGCATGGAAAGGTGGCACTGATGGGCACTGCTGGGCACTGATAGGTGGAACTGATGGGCACTGATAGGCAGCACTGGGGGGCACTGTTCAGGAGGCACTAATGATGAGGCACTGATTGGCAGTACTAATGGGCACTGATAGGTGGCATTGGTGGGCACTGATTAAATGGGAACTGATAGATGGAAGTGATGGATGAGCACTATTTAGCAGCACTGGAGGACACTGAATAGCAGCACTGGTGGGCACTAAGGGGACCAATGTCCCTCTAACAGGAGCTGGTTAATGGCTTTCCTCTTTTCTTCACGCTGACAGCATGAAGAAAGAAAAAGGCAGTAATCGGCTTCTGTTTTCTTCCATGATCATTGGCAGACAGCTGATCACGTGGTAAAGGGCTCGTTGTGATTGGCCTTTTACCCTGCTCTTTGATCAGACGAGTCCCAGCACTCTGTGATCATAGAGCTCTCCCTGAGAACATGAGGATGTAATGATATCCTGCGCTGGATATACAAAAGCAACCATTTGTTCAAGCAACCATTTTGTTCAGAGCTCTGCCATGACAGGCTCAGTGATAATTTCCCCCCCTCCCTACCTTAATTAATTCCTGGAATGCAGAGGGCTTAGACTTCAAAGAAACGGCCTTCAAAGAAACCGTATCTGAGAAATGTCATACTGATCGAATTAAGACCAGGCATGACCACCCTATCACATATAGAATAGAAGCTAGCTGCCAGATGCCTTACGGGTCAGAGGTTATTATGAGATAGGCTGTGTTTGGTATCAATGGATATAAAATTCAGTGCTGCACAATAAGCTATCAGTTTCAAGAAGGCAACTGGTAGATGTCGGAAGATATGAATTATGTTATAAATCTGTCTATACGGGAGGTTCCTTGGTATTGTTGTAAACTTTAGGGCCGCCCATGGCCACTGTGTTTATTGGTCAGGGACCTCTGTTAACACCCCCTGCAGTCTTAGAGAAAAAGAGAGAGGCAGATTCGGTTAGGTAGTTCTCATGGTAACATCAAAAAAGGAACATCTATCAAGTTTGAGAACCGATCACCCTGGCTCAGCTTCTGAAACTCTGATACTACTCAGGACATTGAATCCAAGTATCCTTACTTCTCAATCCTATATCTTATTTTTCTAAATTGCTGAATTATGTCGCTATTTCTTTGAAACACTTTTTTTCTGTAAATATTTTATTTGCACCAATTTTAACTTTTTTATTATTAAACTTTATTTTGAAAAGTGTTATACTTGTCCCTAAGCTCTTAATGCAAACTAACAATGAACCTGTCTCTTGAAGAGGGCTACTGTATAGAATAAATCCTCTGAACATTCCTGTCTGTGGTGACAGTGCGTGTTACAGATGATCATTCTAAAGTCATAATTGGTATTTCTAAAATAACGAGCATCCGCTGGGCTCATCATAATGTAGCGGTGGTGGCAGTGAAAGGGTTAATTGCTTAATTAACCCGGTGACAATCGCTCTCAGCCTGCTGGCATCTAGATTGTGGTCCCGCAAGTTGGGAAATCTATGTGTCGGGTGCAGCTGAGAGTGGCATTATTACGCAAGTGACGGCAGGGTGTGAGATTGCCTGGTCCTTGGTCACGAGTTAGTGAGAAGGGCAGGGATCTGATACCCGACACCGTCACAGAGGACATCCATTTACACCCTACTGGTATTTTAAGTCTGCGCTGTAGCCATCTTTTGGCTGTAGCACGGGCTCTAATTGGTTAAGATGGGCACAATGTGTCCTGGCAAGTAAGATGAACACTAGATTCTGTCAGTGAGGAATAAAGTGAAGCAAGGGTTCCCTTACAGGCTTGCTGGAATGAATAAGGGAACGGTGTCTGCATGCAGTGTCTTTAGATGTAGAGAGGATGGCCAAGTGCCCGCTCACCAATCCTGTTTTGGAGAGTGGTGTGAAGGCTCCACAGCAGGCCTCTGCTCGATCCCGCGCTACTATCCAGCTGGATCTGGATCGGATGTGACGAGGGTGGCCTCCAAGCTGCCACTGAATGATCAGATGTTGCTGGCACGGATGCATCTGCACCTGCTCACGATGACTCTCTCTCGCTGTAGTACAGGCCTCAACCAGGTGAGTGAGTGGCTTAAAAGTGTCCTTAAAAGCAGAGCCGGTACAAGGGCGGGGCAGAAGGGTCGGGTGCCCTGGGTGGTACATTTATTGGAGAGAAGGGGGGCGCCACTGTGTGTAAATTATTGCTGGCCGCCAGCCGCTAACTGCCTGCAATGTGCTGAGTGCGCTCCTGCACTCGGCACAGCCTAAAGTCTTCTGTTCTTCTGTCTGAGCAGAGAAACCCCCCCCCCCCCTGACAGGGCACGCTGTAGTCCGTCCCGGCCGTGATGTCATTCAGCATAGAGCGCTCTCCCAAGTTCAGCCAACACCTCGGAGCTGCCGAAGAGAGGGGAAAGGATCAAAGGAAAGCAGAACAGCACAGCTACGCCCACACAGGCACTGTCTCTGTCTGCAGCAGTGTGAAGCCTGCCTGTGCCTAGTGAAGTGTGAAGTCAGTGAATTGGTAATTATTCAAATGGGGGGGAGGGGGGGGTCTGTCTGGTTGAGAGCAGCAGCAGGTAAACTAGTACCTGACATTTTTTACACTTTTGGGGGTACCAGTGACATTACTACAGTAATTAGTGCTAAAAATATGCACTGTTACTTTAATAATGTCACTGGCAGGGAAGGGATTAACCCTATCGGTGATCAAGAGGTTAAATGTGACCCTAGGTGTGTGATTCTTACTATGGGGGGGTGGGGCTTTTAAGATGATCACAGAGACATGTCTGTCCTTCTCTGTTAGCGGGGAGAGATCGCCAGTGTCAGACAGCAATCGGAGCTGCCTCACACTCGTGCCAGCTTCCTTGCTGGCAGGCGGGAGTGCGCCTCCTAGCTCCTCCTAAGCAAGTGCCGTACATGTATGGCATTTTGCCTGGGAGAGCCGACCTCCTGCCGTACATGTGCGGCGGCTGGTCGGCAAGTGGTTAAAGTTAGTTGGATAGCCTATATTGTACTTAAAGCGGATCTTCACGGCATCTGAACACCACAAACCAAAAACACTATTTAATTCATTTTTATTGTTTTGAATCTACATTGATTCTTATATTACACCCAGGACAGGGACGGGATTGGGGACGGGGGGGGGGGGGTGCAGTTTGCCATCTTTGCCCTGGGCACCAAATGACCTTGTCCCAGCCCTGCTTAAAAGTGCAACACTTGAGTTGAACTTAACAGTAGGTATAGAGTCCGTAATGTCATACAGTGCCTTGCGAAAGTATTCGGCCCCCTTGAACTTTTCGACCTTTTGCCACATTTCAGGCTTCAAACATAAAGATATAAAACTGTAATTTTTTGTGAAGAATCAACAACAAGTGGGACACAATCATGAAGGGGAACAAAATTTATTGGATATTTCAAACTTTTTTAACAAATAAAAAACTGAAAAATTGGGCATGCAAAATTATTCAGCCCCCTTAAGTTAATACTTTGCAGCGCCACCTTTTGCTGCGATTACAGCTGTAAGTCGCTTGGGGTATGTCTCTATCAGTTTTGCACATCGAGAGACTGAAATTTTTGCCCATTCCTCCTTGCAAAACAGCTCGAGCTCTGTGAGGTTGCATGGAGAGCGTTTGTGAACAGCAGTTTTCAGTTCTTTCCACAGATTCTCGATTGGATTCAAGTCTGGACTTTGACTTGGCCATTCTAACATCTGGATATGTTTATTTGTGAACCATTCCATTGTAGATTTTGCTTCATGTTTTGGATCATTGTCTTGTTGGAAGACAAATCTCCGTCCCAGTCTCAGGTCTTTTGCAGACTCCTGTATTTGGCTCCATCCATCTTCCCATCAATTTTAACCATCTTCCCTGTTCCTGCTGAAGAAAAGCAGGCCCAAACCATGATGCTGCCACCACCATGTTTGACAGTTGGGATGGTGTGTTCAGGGTGATGAGCTGTGTTGCTTTTACGCCAAACATAGCGTTTTGCATTGTTGCCAAAAAGTTTGATTTTGGTTCCATCTGACCAGAGCACCTTCTTCCACATGTTTGGTGTGTCTCCCAGGTGGCTTGTGGCAAACTTTAAACGACACTTTTTTGGATATCTTTAAGAAATGGCTTTCTTCTTGCCACACTTCCATAAAGGCCAGATTTGTGCAGTATACGTCTATACGACTGATTGTTGTCCTATGGACAGAGTCTCCTACCTCAGCTGTAGATCTCTGCAGTTCATCCAGAGTGATCATGGGCCTCTTGGCTGCATCTCCGATCAGTCTTCTCCTTGTATGAGCTGAAAGTTTAGAGGGACGGCCAGGTCTTCGTAGATTTGCAGTGGTCTGATACTCCTTCCATTTCAATATTATCGCTTGCACAGTGCTCCTTGGGATGTTTAAAGCTTGGGAAATCTTTTTGTATCCAAATCCGGCTTTAAACTTCTCCACAACAGTATCTCGGACCTGCCTGGTGTGTTCCTTGTTCTTCATGATGCTCTCTGCGCTTTAAACGGACCTCTGAGACTATCACAGTGCAGGTGCATTTATATGGAGACTTGATTACACACAGGTGGATTCTATTTATCATCATTATTCATTTAGGTCAGCATTGGATCATTCAGAGATCCTCACTGAACTTCTGGAGAGAGTTTGCTGCACTGAAAGTAAAGGGGCTGAATCATTTTGCACGCCCAATTTTTCAGTTTTTTATTTGTTAACAAAGTTTGAAATATCCAATAAATTTTGTTTCACTTCATGATTGTGTCCCACTTGTTGTTGATTCTTCACAAAAAATTACAGTTTTATATCTTTATGTTTGAAGCCTGAAATGTGGCAAAAGGTTCAAGGGGGCCGAATACTTTCGCAAGGCACTGTATATGCCCAAAGCCTGCTGGTTTACTCCACCCACACAAAGGTCATTAGAGCCCATTACCTACCCCAATATGCTACCACAGTCACTAGATGGACTCCCATACATCTTTATATGATTCACTTTATTAATGTTTGTCTGTGTCCTACACAAAAACATGTTAGTCAGATTTCAAAATCAGATGATGCCCCCATTTTCTATTCCTTGGGGAAATTGGAACTTGGCACCAATATTGTGACTAGGGTTTTTTTTTATTTTTTTTTTTGCTACTGGCAATATATATTTTTTTGCTACTGGCAATATATATATTTAAAATATTGAAATTACTTTAAAAAAATATATTTCATTAAATTGAAGCTTATAAAAGATTTAAATGATTCAGTTTTAAATTTACTTTAAAAGTAACTCTACTTTTGTTGAGGAAAACAAAAAAAACATTCCCCTCTGGGTGATTAATGTACATTGCATGGATTTTATCAAATTTTTTGCAGATTCCTACAATTTGTTATTCTGAACAAACAGATGTTTGTTTCTCTGTGTCCGTGTGGAAAGTGAATCTAATAGGAGTGATTTATAATTATCAGCTGCTGCACTTGCAGGGTTCTAGTGGGTAAAGTGGCAGAGTATGCACCCCTTTAGACGTGTTTTCTTTTTGAGAGTATCAAAATCTGACTTGTACCTTTGTACCTTAGAGCAGTGGTCCTCAACCCTGGTTCTAAGGGTCCACTAACAGGCCAGGTTTGTAAGATAACTGAAATTCATCCCAGGTGATATAATTTGCTGCTCAGTGATTGCAGTACTCTAGTCTGCATCTCCCCAAGGTAATACTTAAAATCTGGCCTGTTAGTGGGCCCTGAGCAGGCCCGGACTGGGACAAAAAATAGGCCCGGGCATTTTGGACTGAGCAGCCCAGGAGGGGGGCGTGGCTGGGGCGTGGCGTTCGTCGGGGTGGTTGATGACAGGATTTAATGTTCCAGGATGTTTGGATTCGATTACGGTACCTTTTTTAGTTTAATCTGATAGACTGGGTCCAATTTAGATCAGAGCTGCCATATGATGCTGTTTTTTTTGTCTTATTTTAAATCCTGTTTTGATGGTTGAGTCCTAAAAATATTATGAAGCAGCACAAGATGAGGGTTACTCTAATCAAGGGGTAGACAACCTTTTTGGGCACAGTGTGCCAAAAAAGGTTTTCAAAGAAATTGGGAGTGCCAGATACATAAAAAACAACTCAGCTTCATATAAAGTAACTGCTGTAAACCGTTCACCTATCACACCTCAGATCACCCCAATTCCTGCACCTTCACTCCTCAGATCACCCCAATTCCTGCACCTTCACACCTCAGATCACCCCAATTCCTGCACTATCACACCTCAGATCACCCCAATTCCTGCACTATCACACCTCAGATCACCCCAATTCCTGCACTATCACACCTCAGATCACCCCAATTCCTGCACCTTCACACCTCAGATCACCCCAATTCCTGCACCTTCACACCTCAGATCACCCCAATTCCTGCACTATCACACCTCAGATCACCCCAATTCCTGCACTATCACACCTCAGATCACCCCAATTCCTGCACTATCACACCTCAGATCACCCCAATTCCTGCACCTTCACACCTCAGATCACCCCAATTCCTGCACCTTCACACCTCAGATCACCCCAATTCCTGCACTATCACACCTCAGATCACCCCAATTCCTGCACCTTCACACCTCAGATCAGCCCCAATTCCTGCACTATCACACCTCAGATCACCCCAATTCCTGCACTATCACACCTCAGATCACCCCCAATTCCTGCACTTTCTCACCTCAGATCACCCCAATTCCTGCACTATCACACCTCAGATCACCCCAATTCCTGCACTATCACACCTCAGATCACCCCGATTCCTGCACTATCACACCTCAGATCACTCCAATTCCTGCACCTTCACACCTCAGATCAGCCCCAATTCCTGCACTATCACACCTCAGATCACCCCGATTCCTGCACCTTCACACCTCAGATCACCCCAATTCTTGCACCTTCACTCCTCAGATCAGCCCCAATTCCTGCACTATCACACCTCAGATCACCCCAATTCCTGCACCTTCACACCTCAGATCAGCCCCAATTCCTGCACCTTCACACCTCAGATCAGCCCCAATTCCTGCACTATCACACCTCAGATCAGCCCCAATTCCTGCACTCTCACCTCAGATCACCCCAATTCCTGCACCTTCACACCTCAGATCACCCCAATACCTGCACTATCACACCTCAGATCACCCCAATTCCTGCACTATCACCTCAGATCACCCCAATTCCTGCACTTTCTCACCTCAGATCACCCCAATTCCTGCACTATCACACCTCAGATCAGCCCCAATTCCTGCACTTTCTCACCTCAGATCACCCCAATTCCTGCACTATCACACCTCAGATCACCCCAATTCCTGCACTATCACACCTCAGATCACTCCAATTCCTGCACCTTCACACCTCAGATCAGCCCCAATTCCTGCACTATCACACCTCAGATCACCCCGATTCCTGCACCTTCACACCTCAGATCACCCCAATTCTTGCACCTTCACTCCTCAGATCAGCCCCAATTCCTGCACTATCACACCTCAGATCACCCCAATTCCTGCACCTTCACACCTCAGATCAGCCCCAATTCCTGCACCTTCACACCTCAGATCAGCCCCAATTCCTGCACTATCACACCTCAGATCAGCCCCAATTCCTGCACTCTCACCTCAGATCACCCCAATTCCTGCACCTTCACACCTCAGATCACCCCAATACCTGCACTATCACACCTCAGATCACCCCAATTCCTGCACTATCACCTCAGATCACCCCAATTCCTGCACTTTCTCACCTCAGATCACCCCAATTCCTGCACTATCACACCTCAGATCAGCCCCAATTCCTGCACTATCACACCTCAGATCAGCCCCAATTCCTGCACTCTCACCTCAGATCACCCCAATTCCTGCACCTTCACACCTCAGATCACCCCAATACCTGCACTATCACACCTCAGATCACCCCAATTCCTGCACTATCACCTCAGATCACCCCAATTCCTGCACTTTCTCACCTCAGATCACCCCAATTCCTGCACTATCACACCTCAGATCAGCCCCAATTCCTGCACCTTCACACCTCAGATCACCCCAATTCTTGCACCTTCACTAATCAGATCAGCCCCAATTCCTGCACTCTCACCTCAGATCACCCCAATTCCTGCACCTTCACACCTCAGATCACCCCAATACCTGCACTATCACACCTCAGATCACCCCAATTCCTGCACTATCACCTCAGATCACCCCAATTCCTGCACTTTCTCACCTCAGATCACCCCAATTCCTGCACTATCACACCTCAGATCAGCCCCAATTCCTGCACCTTCACACCTCAGATCACCCCAATTCTTGCACCTTCACTAATCAGATCAGCCCCAATTCCTGCACTATCACACCTCAGATCACCCCAATTCCTGCACCTTCACACCTCAGATCAGCCCCAATTCCTGCACTATCACACCTCAGATCAGCCCCAATTCCTGCACTCTCACCTCAGATCACCCCAATTCCTGCACCTTCACACCTCAGATCACCCCAATACCTGCACTATCACACCTCAGATCACCCCAATTCCTGCACTATCACCTCAGATCACCCCAATTCCTGCACTTTCTCACCTCAGATCACCCCAATTCCTGCACTATCACACCTCAGATCACCCCAATTTCTGCACCTTCACACCTCAGATCAGCCCCAATTCCTGCACTATCACACCTCAGATCACCCCAATTCCTGCACCTTCACACCTCAGATCACCCCAATTCCTGCACTGTTACACCTCAGATCACCCCAATTCCTGCACTATCACACCTCAGATCACCCCCAATTCCTGCACTATCACACCTCAGATCACTCCAATTCCTGCACCTTCACACCTCAGATCAGCCCCAATTCCTGCACTATCACACCTCAGATCACCCCGATTCCTGCACCTTCACACCTCAGATCACCCCAATTCTTGCACCTTCACTCCTCAGATCAGCCCCAATTCCTGCACTATCACACCTCAGATCACCCCAATTCCTGCCCCTTCACACCTCAGATCAGCCCCAATTCCTGCACTATCACACCTCAGATCAGCCCCAATTCCTGCACTTTCTCACCTCAGATCACCACAATTCCTGCACCTTCACACCTCAGATCACCCCAATTCCTGCACCTTCACTCCTCAGATCAGCCCCAATTCCTGCACTATCACACCTCAGATCAGCCCCAATTCCTGCACCTTCACACCTCAGATCAGCCCCAATTCCTGCACTATCACACCTCAGATCAGCCCCAATTCCTGCACTATCACACCTCAGATCACCCCGATTCCTGCACCTTCACACCTCAGATCACCCCAATTCTTGCACCTTCACTAATCAGATCAGCCCCAATTCCTGCACTATCACACCTCAGATCACCCCAATTCCTGCACCTTCACACCTCAGATCAGCCCTAATTCCTGCACTATCACACCTCAGATCAGCCCCAATTCCTGCACTCTCACCTCAGATCACCCCAATTCCTGCACCTTCACACCTCAGATCACCCCAATACCTGCACTATCACACCTCAGATCACCCCAATTCCTGCACTTTCTCACCTCAGATCACCCCAATTCCTGCACTATCACACCTCAGATCAGCTCCAATTCCTGCACTATCACACCTCAGATCACCCCAATTCCTGCACCTTCACACCTCAGATCAGCCCCAATTCCTGCACTTTCTCACCTCAGATCACCACAATTCCTGCACCTTCACACCTCAGATCACCCCAATTCCTGCACCTTCACACCTCAGATCACCCCAATACCTGCACTATCACCTCAGATCACCCCAATTCCTGCACCTTCACACCTCAGATCAGCCCCAATTCCTGCACTCTCACCTCAGATCACCCCAATTCCTGCACTTTCTCACCTCAGATCACCCCAATTCCTGCACTATCACACCTCAGATCAGCTCCAATTCCTGCACTATCACACCTCAGATCACCCCAATTCCTGCACCTTCACACCTCAGATCAGCCCCAATTCCTGCACTATCACACCTCAGATCACCCCAATTCCTGCACTTTCTCACCTCAGATCACCCCAATTCCTGCACTATCACACCTCAGATCACCCCAATTTCTGCACCTTCACACCTCAGATCAGCCCCAATTCCTGCACTATCACACCTCAGATCACCCCAATTCCTGCACCTTCACACCTCAGATCACCCCAATTCCTGCACTGTTACACCTCAGATCACCCCAATTCCTGCACTATCACACCTCAGATCACCCCCAATTCCTGCACTATCACACCTCAGATCACTCCAATTCCTGCACCTTCACACCTCAGATCAGCCCCAATTCCTGCACCTTCACACCTCAGATCACCCCGATTCCTGCACCTTCACACCTCAGATCACCCCAATTCTTGCACCTTCACTCCTCAGATCAGCCCCAATTCCTGCACTATCACACCTCAGATCACCCCAATTCCTGCCCCTTCACACCTCAGATCAGCCCCAATTCCTGCACTATCACACCTCAGATCAGCCCCAATTCCTGCACTTTCTCACCTCAGATCACCACAATTCCTGCACCTTCACACCTCAGATCACCCCAATTCCTGCACCTTCACTCCTCAGATCAGCCCCAATTCCTGCACTATCACACCTCAGATCAGCCCCAATTCCTGCACCTTCACACCTCAGATCAGCCCCAATTCCTGCACTATCACACCTCAGATCACTCCAATTCCTGCACCTTCACACCTCAGATCAGCCCCAATTCCTGCACTATCACACCTCAGATCACCCCGATTCCTGCACCTTCACACCTCAGATCACCCCAATTCTTGCACCTTCACTAATCAGATCAGCCCCAATTCCTGCACTATCACACCTCAGATCACCCCAATTCCTGCACCTTCACACCTCAGATCAGCCCTAATTCCTGCACTATCACACCTCAGATCAGCCCCAATTCCTGCACTCTCACCTCAGATCACCCCAATTCCTGCACCTTCACACCTCAGATCACCCCAATACCTGCACTATCACACCTCAGATCACCCCAATTCCTGCACTTTCTCACCTCAGATCACCCCAATTCCTGCACTATCACACCTCAGATCAGCTCCAATTCCTGCACTATCACACCTCAGATCACCCCAATTCCTGCACCTTCACACCTCAGATCAGCCCCAATTCCTGCACTTTCTCACCTCAGATCACCACAATTCCTGCACCTTCACACCTCAGATCACCCCAATTCCTGCACCTTCACACCTCAGATCACCCCAATACCTGCACTATCACCTCAGATCACCCCAATTCCTGCACCTTCACACCTCAGATCAGCCCCAATTCCTGCACTCTCACCTCAGATCACCCCAATTCCTGCACTTTCTCACCTCAGATCACCCCAATTCCTGCACTATCACACCTCAGATCAGCTCCAATTCCTGCACTATCACACCTCAGATCACCCCAATTCCTGCACCTTCACACCTCAGATCAGCCCCAATTCCTGCACTATCACACCTCAGATCACCCCCAATTCCTGCACTTTCTCACCTCAGATCACCCCAATTCCTGCACTATCACACCTCAGATCACCCCAATTCCTGCACTATCACACCTCAGATCACCCCGATTCCTGCACCTTCACACCTCAGATCACCCCAATTCCTGCACCTTCACTCCTCAGATCACCCCAATTCCTGCACTATCACACCTCAGATCACCCCAATTCCTGCACTATCACACCTCAGATCAGCCCCAATTCCTGCACCTTCACACCTCAGATCACCCCAATTCCTGCACTCTCACCTCAGATCACCCCAATTCCTGCACCTTCACACCTCAGATCACTCCAATTCCTGCACTTTCTCACCTCAGATCACCACAATTCCTGCACCTTCACACCTCAGATCACCCCAATTCCTGCACTATCACACCTCAGATCACCCCAATTCTTGCACCTTCACTCCTCAGATCAGCCCCAATTCCTGCACTATCACACCTCAGATCACCCCAATTCCTGCACCTTCACACCTCAGATCAGCCCCAATTCCTGCACTTTCTCACCTCAGATCACCACAATTCCTGCACCTTCACACCTCAGATCACCCCAATTCCTGCACCTTCACGCCTCAGATCACCCCAATACCTGCACTATCACCTCAGATCACCCCAATTCCTGCACCTTCACACCTCAGATCAGCCCCAATTCCTGCACTCTCACCTCAGATCACCGGAATTCCTGCACTTTCTCACCTCAGATCACCCCAATTCCTGCACCTTCACACCTCAGATCAGCCCCAATTCCTGCACTATCACACCTCAGATCACCCCAATTCCTGCACTCTCACCTCAGATCAGCCCCAATTCCTGCACCTTCACACCTCAGATCACCCCAATTCCTGCACCTTCACACCTCAGATCAGCCCCAATTCCTGCACCTTCACACCTCAGATCAGCCCCAATTCCTGCACTATCACACCTCAGATCACCCCAATTCCTGCACCTTCACACCTCAGATCAGCCCCAATTCCTGCACCTTCACACCTCAGATCAGCCCCAATTCCTGCACTATCACACCTCAGATCACCCCAATTCCTGCACCTTCACACCTCAGATCACCCCAATTCCTGCACTGTTACACCTCAGATCAGTCACTGCTAGAAAACATGTGCCATGCGGCATGCCAGTTTGCTTGTTACATGTGATGTGCCAGCCAGGTGCAGATTTTCAAGTTGAAAATGTGCACCTGGCTGTCACATCACATGTAACAAGCAAACTGGCATGCCGCATGGCACATGTTTTCTAGCAGTGACAGTGTGTGTGTAGCTGTTTTCAAAACCTTCACCTTCACTCCTCAGATCAGCCCCAATTCCTGCACTATCACACCTCAGATCACCCCAGTTCTTGCACCTTCACTCCTCAGATCAGCCCCAATTCCTGCACTATCACACCTCAGATCACCCCAATTCCTGCACCTTCACACCTCAGATCAGCCCCAATTCCTGCACTTTCTCACCTCAGATCACCACAATTCCTGCACCTTCACACCTCAGATCACCCCAATTCCTGCACCTTCACACCTCAGATCACCCCAATACCTGCACTATCACCTCAGATCACCCCAATTCCTGCACCTTCACACCTCAGATCAGCCCCAATTCCTGCACTCTCACCTCAGATCACCGGAATTCCTGCACTTTCTCACCTCAGATCACCCCAATTCCTGCACCTTCACACCTCAGATCAGCCCCAATTCCTGCACTATCACACCTCAGATCACCCCAATTCCTGCACTCTCACCTCAGATCAGCCCCAATTCCTGCACCTTCACACCTCAGATCACCCCAATTCCTGCACATTCACACCTCAGATCAGCCCCAATTCCTGCACCTTCACACCTCAGATCAGCCCCAATTCCTGCACTATCACACCTCAGATCACCCCAATTCCTGCACCTTCACACCTCAGATCAGCCCCAATTCCTGCACCTTCACACCTCAGATCAGCCCCAATTCCTGCACTATCACACCTCAGATCACCCCAATTCCTGCACCTTCACACCTCAGATCACCCCAATTCCTGCACTGTTACACCTCAGATCAGTCACTGCTAGAAAACATGTGCCATGCGGCATGCCAGTTTGCTTGTTACATGTGATGTGCCAGCCAGGTGCAGATTTTCAAGTTGAAAATGTGCACCTGGCTGTCACATCACATGTAACAAGCAAACTGGCATGCCGCATGGCACATGTTTTCTAGCAGTGACAGTGTGTGTAGCTGTTTTCAAAACAGCTACACACTGTCCCTGCCAGCAAACATGTGCCATGTAAGGAAAGGGCACAAAAACAAACAACACCGCTGGGATTTGTGGTTCTGGCCTCCGGCGGAGCATTGCTCATTTCTGGCTTAGCAGCAGGCAGGCAGGCCGCAGGCATAAAAAGCAGAAAACAGCTACACTCTGTCACTTCTAGAAAACATGTGCCATGCCAGTTTGCTTGTTACATGTGATGTGACAGCCAGGTGCACATTTCCAAGTTGAAAATGTGCACCTGGCTGTCACATCACATGTAACAAGCAAACTGGCATGGCACATGTTTTCTAGCACTAGTGACAGAGTGTAGCTGTTTTCTGTTTTTTACGCCTGCCTGCTGCTAAGCCAGAAGTGAGCAATGCTCTGCCGGAGGCCAGAACCACAAATCCCAGCGGTGTTGTTTGTTTTTGTGCCCTTTCCTTACATGGCACATGTTCTAGCAGTGAGTGTGTAGCTGTTTTGAAAACAGCTACACACACTGCTGCTAGAAAACATGTGCCATGCGGCATGCCAGTTTGCTTTTTACATGTGATGTGACAGCCAGGTGCACATTTTCAATTTGAAAATGTGCACCTGGCTGTCACATCACATGTAACAAGCAAACTGGCATGGCACATGTTTTCTAGCAGTGCTGTGACAGTGTGTAGCTGTTATCTGTTTTTACACCTGTGGCCTGCCTGCTGCTAAGCCAGAAGTTCCAGACCAGAACACTGCTCTGCCGGAGGCCACCCAGAACCACAAATCCCAGCGGTGACAGTGGTGTGTGGTCTGTGTGGTGTTGTCACTGTGTTTATAAATTGTGCTGCTGGTCTGCTGCCATTCTTTCCTTACCTGTTGTTGAGGCCTTGGCTCCTGTCCTGGTCGTGGGTGGTGGTGTTAATGCAGCTCCAGGGCAGGCACTAACTTGACTTGGCACTCTGACGACTACTCCACACTCTGACTCAGTTAAGTTCAGTCACTGACTCAGACACTCTGTGTGCGGCGCCGGCGACTGCTCTTCCCACTTCTTCCTGTGACAACAAGGCAGCATGGGGTCCCCGCCGGCCTCTAGCTCCACCCCCGGCCTTAGTCACATGACGGTTCAGTCAGACTCACACGGACGCTCCACCCACCGACTCCACCCCCTCCTGAGCTACGCTGGAGCCTGGATGCCGCTGCGGAGCTGGCTGCCAGCTGAGCAAAGTTAGCAAGGAGTGGGGAGTCGGGGATAGCGGCGGGCGGCCAGATTGCCGTAATGCGGGGCCCGGGCAGTCGGGGACAGTGGCGGGGCGGGCGGCCAGATTGCCGTAATGCAGCGGCCCTCAGACTCCGCGGAATCGGCCGCGGAGACTGAGAGGCAAGCAGCGGTAACGGACGGACACTGTCTTGTCTTCCATTATAATGCGCCCAGACTCGGAGCGGAGGCCTCGGCGGCCCACCGGGCATATGCCTGCTGTGCCCAATGGTCAGTCCGGCCCTGGCCCTGAGGACCGGAGTTGAGGACCACTGCCTTAGAGCTTGTACCTTGTACCTAATCCGACTCGTACCTTAGTACAGACTGGAAAAATCAATAAGCCAATCACACAAGAAGGACATTACATTTATGGGGGAGGTGCTCTGTATATCATCTTTATGCAGAACACCTCCAGCTACATATTGCATTTTACAGAAAATTACAGCACTTCAGATTGAAAAGGAAAGGTAATTTTTAATAACATTCAATTACAATATGATTTATGTAGTGGTTATAGATACTATATATATATATATATATATATATATATATATATATATATATATATATATATATATATATATATATATTAAATTGCTATTTTTTTCCCAACAAAAAAAGTTAATTTTGAATCTCTATAAGTATTTCAAGGCTGACTTGTTTAGGGGGAAGAGGGGGGATTATCTTTTTGTTTAATGTTTGTTTGTTGTTAGATGAAAAGTTATCATTTTTCTTTCATTTGGGCTTTAACTGTAATCCATTGTTGTCACAAATTCCCCGAATGGCACATGAGACTACAGAACCATAACGTGTCACTCAGAACACAATCGATATATACAGCTGTTTTTTTGTTGTTTGGATAATTTCCCATAGTGAAAAGGGCACTTGTTTTGTTAGGAGCAGTAAAATGACACGGCCAATAATTTATTAGTCCAACCTCAACCTATTGGTTCATTTCAGTGTGTGTGCCCTTTTCCAGTCCTGGAGATCTGCCAGTCGCCGGTCTGTTTTCTGTGTAGAAATGGCGTACAAGTGTTACTAAAGACAAGGACGGACTCTCGCTCACATTTTATATTATAAAGCCCTTGGCAAATAAAATAATGATTTTCGTCTTACAGCTCTATACATGAAAGTAATGTTTTTGGCTGGCTCTAGAATATAAAAGGGCTGTTAATGTATAGCAAAAGTGCCTTTTACTGCAGAGAGAAGTACCAGGCAAACTGATGAATATGATGAAATATATACAGTATTTGTGAACTGCCTTATGCCAAGGATTTGTACATCGGTCCAGGCATCTTTAAGATTTATATACTTCTGCTAGACAACACAGACAGTAGGGTGCCATCTCTTTCTCTAGAGTTTAGGCAAAGTGTAAAAGGATGAGAGCATCATGAGTTAGTAAATATAAAAATTAAAACTCTGCGGCAGCCACAGGCAAAAGAAAAAAAAGAAAAAAAAGGGAACACAGATGAATGTGATTATGGCTACTGCAGTCTTCAAAAAGTTTCTAAGGCAGGCTATACACGGTTCAAATCTCAGCCTGTTCCTGCTGAACCTGGTGGAGGTCCTGAGGCACATACACCTGTGATTGCGGTGTAATTGTTAGGGTTTATATGGTTTAATAAAGTCGGCTACTTTGAGCAATGAACCTTTCCCTTGATACTGTTTTTTGAGCAGTGGTGTATGGCATTAGAAGGAATCCTGGTACATGTGAATGGTCAAGATGGTGACAAGATACAGAGTGGGTCCAACCAAAAAAATCACAGTGAAACCTGTTTAGTAATAGAAGGTCCATCCATTGTTGGGAGTGTACATCTATGTGGGGTCACTTGAATCACCTGGAAGTGGCCACGTGTTTATCTGTTACTAATGGCATCAGCACCTGTTCATTTAGGTGGCAATAAGTTCAGACTTCTGTGTAAAAAGGATGTTTTTTAGATCTTCCCTCTGGGTACACGGAAACCTGTAGGGTTCAACCATGAATGGGATGTATCACATTTTTATAAATGAACAAATTGCATCCTAGGTTTTGGATACTAGTGAACCCGATATACATTTTTTTCTAATTCTTCAAACATTTTTTTAGTCTGTTCTTTATATGATTCATATGATGTTTTATATATTTTATATATGTTATATATATATATGTTTTATATAAGTTATTATAAGTTATATGTATTCTGCATTTGCATCCCTAAACATGGGCGGTCATCTGCCAATTATTGGCAGCTGCAAATCAATTGTTGCACACAGATTGTTCCAATCACAAGTAATTGTTGCATGTACAGTATGTGTGTTTTATTTTTTTACTTTTTAATAAACATGATGATATACAGTATCACGCTGTGAGTATTTGCATTTTGTATGTCCCGTTTACCATCAACGGAATCTGGATTGGAGAGTTCCTGGATCGCCACTTTACGTGTTGATAATTCTGGGAAACACTCCCTTAGGCTTGTTTGGCAGTTCCATTAGTTTGGAAGCCAAATTGTTCTGGTAAGCAGACATTCCTTATAATTGTTCTCACTCACAGAGGACCTTGGGAAGTTGGCTTCCTTTATGCATGCACTGCTATCTCCATATGAGACACTCTTTTTTTGCACTCTTTTTTTAACTTCTTTTTTTTCTTTTTATATTTTTAGTTTGTTTGCACTGATTGGACTGTTGCATAGGTTTTTGTTTTTGCACTGTGCTATTCAAAATAGGCATGCTGTGGAGTCACTATTCACATATACATTGTTATATATGTATTTTTCACTTATTTGGATAAGTGCTAGACTTTTTGTATCCATATATGTATATATATATCTCTGTAGTGGACATTTGTTTGTGAGCTATGACTGAGGGATAAGAAAGCATGAAACATGTTAGCTGGTGATGCTGTTCTCCTCTATTTATTTGTGTTTTTGGATATGTTTTTATGGACTTGCTGAAATATAGGTGATTTTACTGGAGATACAGCCAACCAGAATTATTTTTGCTCATTGGAATCCGTGATGGATGGGCCAGCACCTGGTCTGTGTGTTAGTGGAGGGGAAGATGGGAGACTGACCTAGAGCGGTGTTCACACACATCTACAACATTTACCTGGTGTTTTTTTAAGCAAATATCATCTGAATAGGACTGTGACGAGACCCTTGCTCGCTCGCTTCCGCTCTCCCGACACTCCTCTGTTTCTAGTGAGTCAGCTTGCAGATCGCAACGTCTGATGGTTCGGTCAACCAAGGCTCCGGGATCCGAACTACAGCTATGTGCCATTCGGAATCCATTAGAACAAACACCAGGCAGGCTGTATGTAAGTTCAAACAGGAAGACGATTTATTGGAAGTACACAACACACTTATATACAGAATTTGGAACATCCTGCCCCCAACAACCGCTTTCCCATTGGTCAATTGCCAAGTACATGCCGTTCTCCTTCCGGTCCTACTTAGTCATGCAAATGAGGACTTGAAAATGAGTCAGCAGGGATTGGTCCGATAGCTTGATTAGAAGGACTGTTGTGTGTAATGAGACAGAAACCCCCAGGGGCAATCAATGCACACAACAGCCAGACACAGAACAATGGTTCCATAACGAGCCCCCAATACACATTACTCTGAGTGTCAATACATCCCTTAGCAGACAACAGGTGAGTTCATTAGCACACCCGACAATAGGTGAATGGAAAGCCACCTCAGACAAAAGCAACATTGTTAGACAGTCAGTCTCCTCATTGAACTTCCTGGAATGACCATATTAGGAGTTGTACTTCCTGGTCAGAGACCTCATGGCAAATGGGAACAAATCTCAATATTTCTATATGGAGACCTTGCTGACAAATATGAAGCAATCCAAACCATCACCCATCTGTCCTTAAATTCCAGTGACAGTGAACACCGTCACAAGGACTTATTGAGACATTGGACATTAGCTGTTTTTTTGCACTTTTTTTTATGTGGTAAACTGTTTAGTATTCTGGATTTACATTTTGGCAGCGCAGTCTATATACACATTTATAGGCATCATGAGTTAGTGCCAGCCCAGGAAAAGTTTATTGTTCTTGAAAAAAAAAAAAAAAGCAGAAGATTAAGCCAATGCGTTTTGGTGGCCCAGAACTCCTTCTTCATCAGGGCTTGGAAGCTGGCTGAAACAGAAGCTTATACTTACAGATAAATGCAGGGCAAAACAAGTTATATGATAATAGTCCTATTTGTGTGTCCATTTTCTCATTCAGCCAGCTTCCAAGCCCTGGTGAAGGTAGAAGTATGAACCCCCAAAACAAGTAGGCTTTATCTTCTGACATTTTATTAGGAACAAACATTTTTTGCTGGACTGGCACTAACTTGTGGTGCTTCCATCCTTTAATTTAATTTGAACTTTTCCAGGAACCCTGTGGGATACCCTGAGTGCGGCCATCTTGGCTGTGATGTCCGCATCCCCAGTAAACTCAGAGCTGTCACTCAAATGGTACCCTATAGTATTCCCTTTTTTCCCAGAAGCTACTTAAAAGGTTGTGTAGGGAAGTGAGGGGAGGAGTAGAGGAGCTAGGTCAGCACAACAGTAAGCCACTTCCAGAAAAGTAGAGGGCTATGACATGCAAGAGAGAAAGAGAGGGTTTTGTGTTTGGGAATTGATGTTTTTGGAAGTGGCAATTCTCTAGCAAGTTCCAAGACACAATGGAAGTCAATATAAATTGTTTATGGAAATGAAAGGTACTGCAAGTAAGTATTTACAGTGGGTACGGAAAGTATTCAGACCCCCTTAAATTTTTCACTCTTTGTTATATTGCAGCCATTTGCTAAAATCATTTAAGTTCATTCTTCTTCCTCATGAATGTACACATAGCACCCCATACTGACAGAAAAACACAGAATTGTTGACATTGTTGCAGATTTATTAAAAAAGAAAAACTGAAATATCACATGGTCCTAAGTATTCAGACCCTTTGCTCAGTATTTAGTAGAAGCCCCCTTTTGATCTAATACAGCCAGGAGTCTTTTTGGGAAAGATGCAACAAGTCTTTCACACCTGGATTTGGGGATCCTCTGCCATTCCTCCTTGCAGATCCTCTCCAGTTCTGTCAGGTTGGATGGTAAACGTTGGTGGACAGCCATTTTTAGGTCTCTCCAGAGATGCTCAATTGGGTTTAAGTCAGGGCTCTGGCTGGGCCATTCAAGAACAGTCACGGAGTTGTTGTGAAGCCACTCCTTCGTTATTTTAGCTGTGTGCTTAGGGTCATTGTCTTGTTGGAAGGTAAACCTTTGGCCCAGTCTGAGGTCCAGAGCACTCTGGAGAAGGTTTTTGTCCAAGATATCCCTGTACTTGGCCGCATTCATCTTTCCCTTGATTGCAACCAGTCGTCCTGTCCTTGCAGCGGAAAAACACCCCCACAACATGATGCTGCCACCACCATGCTTCACTGTTGGGACTGTATTGGACAGGTGATGAGCAGTGCCTGGTTTTCTCCACACATACCGCTTAGAATTAAGGCCAAAAAGTTCTATTTTGGTCTCATCAGACCAGAGAATCTTATTTCTCACTATCTTGGAGTCCTTCAGGTGTTTTTTAGCAAACTCCATGCGGGCTTTCATGTGTCTTACACTGAGGAGAGGCTTCCGTCGGGCCACTCTGCCATAAAGCCCCGACTGGTGGAGGGCTGCAGTGATGGTTGACTTTCTACAACTTTCTCCCATCTCCTGACTGCATCTCTGGAGCTCAGCCACAGTGATCTTTGGGTTCTTCTTTACCTCTCTCACCAAGGCTCTTCTCCCCCGATAGCTCAATTTGGCCGGACGGCCAGCTCTAGGAAGGGTTCTGGTCGTCCCAAACGTCTTCCATTTGAGGATTATGGAGGCCACTGTGCTCTTAGGAACCTTAAGTGCAGCAGAAATCTTTTTGTAACCTTGGCCAGATCTGTGCCTTGCCACAATTCTGTCTCTGAGCTCTTCAGGCAGTTCCTTTGACCTCATGATTCTCATTTGCTCTGACATGCATTGTGATCTGGAAGGTCTTATATAGACAGGTGTGTGGCTTTCCTAATCAAGTCCAATCAGTATAATCAAACACAGCTGGACTCAAATGAAGGTGTAGAACCATCTCAAGGATGATCAGAAGAAATGGAAAGCACCTGAGTTAAATATATGAGTGTCACAGCAAAGGGTCTGAATACTTAGGACCATGTGATATTTCAGTTTTTCTTTTTTAATAAATCTGCAACAATGTCAACAATTCTGTGTTTTTCTGTCAGTATGGGGTGCTGCTATGTGTACATTCATGAGGAAGAAGAATGAACTTAAATGATTTTAGCAAATGGCTGCAATATAACAAAGAGTGAAAAATTTAAGGGGGTCTGAATACTTTCCGTACCCACTGTACAGTACCTGATTTTTCTGTGCTTTTACTTGTTTGTTTGTTTTTTTGAGTGATCACTTTAAAATGCTTAGTTTTCCTAATGAATAGGCTATTTTTCCAGTTACAGTGCAGGTTGTATGATCCTTCCCTTTGGCTGAGAATGCATTGCCAAATATTTCGACTTTTGGTTACCTGATGATGACCACTGGAGGGTAACGGGAATAGCATTTTCTACAGAAAAGATAAGTACTTCAGCCCTCCTTTAACTCTTCATTTATCCATCTCAGCAAGGCTGTAAACACAACATTTGAGGATAAGTCTGTTTCAAACTAATCCTTTACAATTGTACTGGCAAGGTTTATCCTGGGTGGAGTTTGCCTTTAAACAAAGTTCCTTTTATAAATGTGAATTAACCTTGAACTAATCCCTAAGAATTCTGTTACTCTTCCAATTCAAACTGTACATAGCTGCATGTCGGGTATAAATAATTGAAGAGAAAATCCTAATTATATTGGATTAATTCAGCCTGTTTTAATTAGCCATTAATTTGCAGATATCCTAATCTGTTTGTGAAAGGATTTGTTATGGAAGTGTTTTCAGCAGAGGTCTTTGTTGGTGTTGCTGGAATAGATTAATTTTCTTTCCTATTTTGCTCTTTGAGAATCCAGTGTTAATATGATATTCTGATAAGTTTGTGGCCTTCTTAGAATGGAATACTGTAATACTGTCTATAGGCTTTCCTGCACTGACATTGAAATCACCTACAACAATGATCTTAATGTATTAAAGCAGTCTTTGAGTCAAAACTCGCACCCCCCTCTCCCATATAGCCCCTCCACCCCCCCCCCCCCCTCCCCCAGATGCCATGTTCCTTTGTTAAAATAAGAGACTAAAAATCCCCTGTAATAATTACTGTGTAACAGAAAGTACTGCACCCATGATAGTTAAGCAGGGCTCCATTTTCCATAAGGCACCCAGGCCTGTGCCTATAGAACTCAGGGGCAATGAAGCAGCCTTTTCCTCTATAGTTTTCATCAGAAAAACTACCATTATCTCCTCACTTACACATTGTTAAAGTATTCTAAACCTGGTTATGATCAATGACATGAGAATATATTTTGGGTAAAAGAAGCAATCTTCTATTCATTGAGTCAGAAAGGCTAATGCTTGTGGACACCAACCAGTCATCAGTTCTACCTCATATAAGATCACACCCCAAAATTCCTAGGCATACACATACATAATCATCTATGATGGAAGTACAGAATATCGGTGATTTACTCAGGTATTACAAATTTATTAGAAGAGGTAACAATGATCATACCGAGAGTAACTGTAACATGCAGTATACTAAACAGGTGCAAGGTTAGATGCAAGACTGTAAAACAGGCTCAGTATGGGAAAAAAAACACAAATGTGGTGGGATAAAGAAAGCTGCACAGAGATAGGAAAGCTGCACAGACATGAACTCTTCACAATAATGCCTCTGTGGCTCATTCAGTGTTACACAGCTGAAAAATATATTATGTTATGCCTCTAGAAAACTCTATACGAATCGAAAGTCACTCTGAAAATCACTACTTTAGTAAAACAGTACAGAACATAGCAACTTGTGATTATCCTCATAAACAGGAACCCTAATAGGGAAGTCTTGAGTAGCTTGGTGTAGCACCTTGTAACCTCCTACAAACCAAGGATATGTATGTGAGCCGATTAGGCTGTATGGCAATGAAGACCTGTGACCATTGCTGTGACTCTGTGAGTGCTGGCTGGAAAGGGAGTCTATGCTTCAGGCAAAGCTAGAGAGTGACTAGGTGTCCTGGGAGCTGCACATAAAGTCAAGACCTGCTGCATGATGGTGAATGGCAGTCTCAGGTGCAGGTCACTCCCCCAACACGTGTCACTCTGCCTGAAGCTTACTATTGGGGATGGAGTCTCCAGGTGGAAGGGGGCAGGTAAATGCATCATTGGCCACCACTCAGTGAAAGAATGAAGATCAGGTGTGCGATGTGGTTGTGAAGGACTGGTCATACAGGTTGTGTGCTTAAGGAAGTGCATGCACAGAGAAACCATAGAAGACTTAAATGGCTAGCCTCTTGCAAACCTTGTGATCCCCAGAGGCATTTCAGGGACCCCTAGAGTCCATGGTGAAAGGTAAGGGATATAAGACATTGGGCATGAGGGACTTTGCCCAAAAAGTTGGATTTATTCAGCAGTTACTCAAAATGAGAAAGGGTTTGGGGCTATATATACCCGGTGCACAGCTCCTACATGGACAGACACCAGTCCCTGTTCCTTGCTTACAGAATGAGTGCTTTTAAACCAGGACTGGCAATCTGGCAATTCTATAATCTAGCAGTTCCTAACCAGGCCTCTGCAAGATTCCACCTGCTCAAAGGAAACCTCCACCAGCAGAAGTTTTTTTTCCTCCTGACACTCCAACTTGAGTTTAGCTTCCTCTATTCCAGGCAGGATAGCTTCAGACCTTGGCCTTCCTAGGCAGCAGGCCTAGGAGGTTAGCAGAACTGACAGCACTCATCCTCAGTCCTAAGTCTGAGGAAAAAGACTTATCAAGGTTAAGCCAGATATTCATATCCTTCCTCAGTGTTTGGCCAGGGAAAGACATACATATGCATATTCCAGCAGTATTGCTTCTCCCTTTTATATTAACAAAGACATTGCCCAATAGCAGGCAGTAACACAGGCTGGAATCAGAGATACAAAAGTAAACCATGCCATTCACACCTGCATTTTATTGCAGCACGCTGAAGTACAGTTCCTGGCTGTGCTGCAGTGTGAACGGGACACACAGGAAACAACTGTTTTCTGCGTGTCCTTGTGGTGACAGGCATTATGCAGTGCAGCAAAATGCCAGTCACTGCACATAGTGTGAATTCAGTATAACTGCAACTCCTCCTGGTTGCCAGACCCCTTTCATTTCTCCTTGTTGGTAAGAGAAGGAGTTTTATGACTTTCTTCCATTTTTTCTTCTACTTTTGTGGTTGTTCTTACAAAGTGTGCTTCCTTTCTTGTATAGAATTTGCTATAAGCATCAATAATTCCATCTGGATCACAGAATAATTTATAGAGGCCACAAAGGTTTTACGGCATCTTTTCTAGAGTTAGAAAAATAAATATGTATAAAAATGTAAAGAAGAAAACTCAGCATTTACATTTTCAAGTAATACAAAAATACCAAATGTATTGCAATCCAGAAGTTGGGTGTTTCAAGTGTCAGCCAAGGGCAAGGGTGACTTGGGACCTCAAGGAAAGTTGATGTGATTTGAGCAGGACAAATGTTGGAATACAGAATTGTATTTTGTGCAACAGCTACTGTACATCAGTATTCAGTAGAGATATACTCTTAATCCAGTAGATGGCAGTGTTTATTAGTATGTAGCTACATTTAATGTTAAACTCTATGTCTTTTCTCTCAAATAAAGTTTCCTGTTTTCTGTCTACAATTAAGCAGCAAAGTCTACGTGGACTGTGCACTGTCTGTTCTGTAGGACTATATATAGAATTTCTAACAACAAATCCACTGTGGACAAGGTTTACAGTGTCCTGTGGAGTGGGACTAATATGTTGGGAAGTATGCTAGTCCCATGAATCCACCCACATAGTTGGCTTTGTTCCAAGACGTCCTCAGTTTCCGCCGGTAAAAACATGGCCATGGGCCAATTTTCGAACTGCACATTCGCTGCTCGGGCAAGCTTGCCCTAGCTCGGCCATTTGGGCTCAGGTAATCTTGTCCTAGCTCAACTGCTCGGGCTCGGGCAAGCATGTTCTTGCTCGGGCGGGAGGGCGCATGAACAATGACATCAAGGTGCCACCCTGAATGAAGTGGGCATGCATCCCGAGACACCAGTGAATGGAAAGGCCGGGCTGTGAGTGGAGGAGTCCCGAGACTGAGACACGGCAGGTGTCACCGACCGGGACACGACAGGACTGAAGGTGATTATCACCCCATCTTCTCTGTACATCTCCTCATCTCTGTGCTTGTCAGCTGTGTCCTTAGTCTGTAACCATGTCTTGTCCATTTTCTCTGACTCCATCTCTTGTATAATGTCCGCACACTGACCATCTCCTGTATCATGTCTGCACAATCTCCAACTATCTCCTGTAGCACGTCCACATACTCTCTGACCATCTCCTTTATCATGTCCACACACTCTCTGACCATCTCCTGTATCATATCCACACACTCTCTGACCATCTCCTGTATCATATCCGCACACTCAGTGACCATCTTCTGTATCATGTCCACACACTCCCTGACCATCTTCTGTATCATGTCCGCACACTCCCTGACCATCTTCTGTATCATGTCCGCACACTCTCTGACCATCTCCTGTATCATGTCCGCACACTTTCTGACCATCTCCTGTATCATGTCCGCACACTCTTTGACCATCTCTCGTAGCATGTTTTCACACTCTCTGACCATCTCTTGTATTATGTCCATGCACACTCTGACCATCTCCTGTATCATATCCGCACACTTTCTGATCATCTCTTGTATCACGTCAGCAGTCTCCGACCATCTCTTGTATCTTGTATCTGTTTGATGGGATCTGCCTGGGTGGATGGTGCTTGAAGTATCTTTATCTGCTTATTGTTAAACTATATTGCTATTGTGGTGTAGGATCTGGGCCTGCTGTCCCTCCATCCCTCTTTCTTTGCTTGCTTCCTTCTCCCTCTCTCCTTCTCTTTTTTCTTTCTTTCTCTCTCCATCCATTCCTCTTTCTCTCTTTATTTTTCTATACCTCTATCCCTCTCTTCCTTCTCCCTCCTTTATTCCATCTCAGACTATATTTAACCACACCCCTTTAAGCCACGCCCAACATTTAGCATAGTTTAAAAGACACATTTTTTTGCTGAAAAAAGACCATGCCTACAAATAAATGCCCCTTCCCTAAATAAAATAATATTAAATAAGAAATAAATAATAATGTAGACAAAAAAAAAAGTGTCCCTATAATTTTTTTGAGAATGCTGACAACTATGCACCCACTATAATGGAGGTGAGCAAAGGCAGAAATGCTTGAACCCAAATCTGTGTGACAACCATTGCTCCTCTAATGGATACCATCAAAAAACGAGTGTAGTCATAAAGGGACAGGAAATTTGCTATTTGCAGGATCAACAGGGGAAAATAAAAGGAAAACGAATACAGCCACCACATCTATAGTCTGGTAAGCTACAATATATTAAATAGTCGTTTTTGGATTTTGATACACTTAAATTAACAGAGCTATAAAGAGTGTTAGACAAACAACACACTAGAGATTACAGTCATTTTTATTGTCATCTGCAGCCTTGAAGATGCAATTTTTTACCAAGTTTTCAACCTTTCACCACACATACAGGTATTTGTATATTCCAGCCTCTGTGCAAACTTTACCTGCAATACCTTATGAGAGGGCTCGACAATTCCCGGGCACCAGGTCGCATTGGCGACTAGAAACTGAGTCCGGGCGCCTAGGATTTAAGCCATCTGCTGTCAGGCATGGGGACGCCGCTTCGCTGATGCAGAGATTTGAAATCCCCATGTCTTCTATCCATAATTCTCTGTGTACCAACAAGAGACATGGACATGGACGGCACTGATCAATCAGAACCGGCTGCCTCTTCTCCACTTTCAGCACATCCATAGGGTGCACTGCTCGACTTCTGCCACTGTCAGCCCTCCTCGTTGCGGTCACCAGTGTAATGTTCTGGTACCTTTGGGTACCCTAATTACTCTTTCATAAGTGTATGCGCCCCACCATTCTCTTTTGGTAAGGTGCGCATACACCTTTAAGACTGATGCTGTCATCACTGAGCGCCGGACTGGATGGCTATTTAGATCGCCGGCTCTCACTCACATGTGTTCGTTCAAACTGCTTTGTGCCTTGATGCTAACCTGTCTTGAAGCTCACATGCTTGCAAGCATACCTCGCTGTCGGAACCACGCTGCGCTGATCCCTGTATCCCGCTACCGGATCATCCGCTCTTGCCGAACCTCTCCTCTGCTACATTGCTATTAGTGATAAGTACCCCACAGGGGAAACCTCTATAACCTTTATACTAAAGCTTACACTATCTAGCTCTGCATACTAAGGACTATTACTACATCTGCATTATCTAAGATTGCTAGCTCTTGAGCCTACTACCACCTGTTCTTGCACTGGGTTGATCTCTCTTGTATGTCCACCTGCTACTCTGTCATCTACTACCATACATGATTGCTAAACCTATCTGCATCCCATCTGCTACTATCTTACTTTCAAGAACATTTCCTTTCAAGTGTCTGTCATCTACCATCTCTACCCAACCTGTCTCTTCAGCCTATCATCACTGTGTTACTCTATACATAAGTCACTCTAGGAAACATCTTATTGAGTGTGTGTATTTACTTGCTGAATTGAGATCATCCACACATGATGAGTCATTGAGAGTTGGGAATGGTGTCTCAGCGTTTCTCTACATGACTACTGAAGTGGAATATTTCTGCAGCTGAAAATCCACATCATACGTAAAACGCAGGAGCGTTACAACCAGGCACACATCTATCTGACATCAGGTAAGAGTGCCAGGTCCGTGGCTGAGCGGTGTGTGAGGTGGGGAAATTATGCACCAGGTCTGGGCTCTGCACAGAATTTCATGTGTCAGCCGCTCCCCCTCCCACTGCTCCAGCCTGCCTGTGTGTCACTGCTTCCTCAGCCCCTGGGGGAGGTGGGAATGCAGTTTGAGCCCATTCTGCTGTCGCGCTAAGGGAAGGGCGCCACCTACAATTAGTTGGGGGCACAGTTTACCTTTAATTGGCCAGTTTTGGGAGCCCCCCCCATAGACAAGTGGGTGGGGGAGCAGAGCAGGCCATTTTCTGGCTGTATGTGCTGGCTGTATGTGAGGAAGGTGGAGGTGGGGGAGTGCCACACTTCTGGAGGATTCCTCTGTACACATCATAGAGCTGAGGGGACCTCACTGTACATATACACATCTGCCTGAGACTTTCACTCTCTCCCACCCTCTATCTCCCTCCCTCTCTCCCCTCCCCCTCCCCTCTCTCACCCCCCCTTCCCCTTCCCCTTCTCCTAACCCTCCCCTGCCCATATCCCCTTCTCTGCCTCCCTCTCCTCTTTTTCCTCTTCTTTCCATTTCTTTCCCTTTTATTTCTTTCTTGCTTTCTTTTTTTCTCTGGGCGACAGGCATCTGATTTGAAAAACTGGATCCTAACTTTTTTAGCTGGCTCCTAGATTTGTCAACCCCTGTCTTATGAGTTGAAATGAACAGATACAAAAATACAAAGCTCACAAAGAAAATTCTGCTTGTTATGGCCTATGTAAGCTGTCCGTAGGATGTAGCCATTACTATGTGCTCAGACACACTTAGGCATATTTTTGAAACAGCAAATTACCAGTTAGCTAATAATTCAGAGATTCACTGTCAAACCATGTCAGAAAATTTGCTGCAGTTATAATGCACATTCACTACCACATTTACTTGCCAGGTGTCCGGTCAAAGCTGCATTTATGTTGCTCAACCAGAATCTTGGTTTTCCCTTTTCCAATCGAAAAATCAAGCTCTCAGTATAATTCACTATTTTAAAAATGCAGCTAGTCCTACTTCTGCTGGCCCTGATTGATTTTAAAGTGTAACTCCACTTTTGCAGAGAGAAATAAAACAATTTCCCCTGGATGATCGTTGTACATTGCAAGGATTTACAAGAAACTTTGAAGCAGAATCCTACTTGTTTCTGTTCTGGAGAAAAAGCTCCTAGTATGACCATGTCCTGTCCAGGGTCTGGTTTAATATAACCAGGGATGGGCTCTTGGTGTTTTGATGAGAAAATTTGCAATGCCTGCATCCCTTTAGAAGTAATTGTCCCTTAGAATGGGGGTGGAAGCAGGTTTAGGCTTAGTGAGGTTTCGAAAGGACTTCCACTATAAGGTCCATTTGAGATCCATTTACTCTTTGCTTTATTTTCTCTATTCAAGTAAATGCGAATGCATAGCAAAGTCATGGTAAACACCTCAACTGCTGCTCCTCCTACCACAGTCAACCGGTCCACCTTAACAACTATGAAATGCTTCCTAACTTTTCTTAAAAAGGTCCCCCCACGTACCCTGTATGAAAAGACAGCTGGGCTATGTGAGCCTATGAGTGACATCACATCTCCAGCAAATCTTAGCCATTGTTAATCGCTCCTTGAGCCGGAACTTCAGGATCATGTGACTCGACCGGAGACAGGATAGATAGGGGGAGGAAACATTTTAACAATAGTTAGTCTTTTCTTCCACTGTAAAGTGGTGCTAAGTCCTCCTATCACTCCAAAGTGGAACTAAGGCATCCTATCATGGGAGCTACCATCTTAGCTTCAGCTGCCATGGTGCTTCACATGTGATCAGCTATGACACAAGCCATTTCATGGCTTAACCATTTGGTGAGAGCTAATATGAGCACATAGTAACTGTTACAGTAATCATTCAAGGCAACTGTTTTGGGAAACGGGTAAACCGGTAAGTTTAGTCTTGCTTTAAGCTGGCCATGAACTGGTAGATTTTTGTACAAATATTCTTTCAGGCCCTGTTCATATCGGAGCAATTTGACAGGTCAAATCACCTGCCAAATTGCAGCCCATTGCCAGCAATGGCATTGTCCCAAAGTCGTCATCGCCCCGATTTCCAAAAGTAATTCCTGCACTACTTTTGGTGACTTTGGGGACGATTTCATTAAACATCTGTGCAGGAACCCACACAGATATCTTTCAAATCACCCCCAAACTCGCACTGAAATGCGGGTTTGAAATTTTGTGAGTTCTGCTGAACTCGCACGATTTAAAACCCACATTTAATGTGAGTGTACCCTCAAAAAATCCTGTCAGCACATACGATAATGTCTTTAGAGACTTGACGAATATCATTCCAAAGTATGTCAAAATTCAATTTGCTTTTAACATTTAGTTTTGGTATGAATGAAAAGAAAACCACATACATTACACTGTTAAAAATGTGTTCATTTTAGAAAAGTGTTTATTCCTGCTCCTTTAAATTGTTGACAAAATAAATGTCGATTTGACAACAATATCAACTGAAAAATTGAAAACCAGCATTTTCAAACAAAATTCTACCAGTGTTTGGCTAGGTTTAGGCCACTGACAAACAAGTAATTTTGTAGCATAGCCTCAAAGCTTTCAGATATGAGACAGAGGGACACGTTTTAACACAAAATATGTAGGCAAAGGATGCATCCATGCCATGCCACTAATTACATAACCCAGGAATAATTAAAATGCAAAAAAGAATTGGTTAAACCCCAAATTGTCTTTTTAATCTCTGCTTTTCCATTGTCCTGGCTAATTGTAATAATGAATTCAATAATATAAAGGCTGGAAGAAAGGTAAATAGTAGTTTTTTTGCATTCGTCAAACATCAATCCAAGAATAGGGAGAATTTAGGAAATGACCTCATGCACTCTAGGCGTTTAGCCCCAGTGATTAAATTCCGGTGTTTTGGTACAAAAGGCACAGGAGCGCCAACCAGCCGGCTGGATGGGACTGTAATTATTGCATTCTGGACATTCATTCCTGGGTGCATTCTGGCCTAAACATTAGTATCACTTGGTGAACTGTCCAACCCCATCCATTCATACCATCTATTCAGATTATCATACAGATTTACAAGCTGCTGGCAGTGGGGCTGGATGATGTGCCTATGCCTTCTGCCCATGCAAAAACACAAGAAGCTCATGCATGGGGCTTAAAGAGGAAGTAAACTCTCCTCTGCAATTTGTACCTATAGGTAAGCCTATGATATTTAGCTTGCATGCAGCCAGTGACATCACTGGCGCATGCGCTCTGAAGGAACGGCTGCTCATGCCACAAGAAGCTCAAAAACATAAGAAGCTCAAAAACACAAGAAGCTCATGCATGGGGCTTAAAGAGGAAGTAAACTCTCCTCTGCAATTTGTACCTATAGGTAAGCCTATGATATTTAGCTTGCATGCAGCCAGTGACATCACTGGCGCATGCGCTCTGAAGGAACGGCTGCTCATGCCGTTCCTTCAGAGCCAAGTGCCGTGAAAGTCGGCTCTCGCGCGCATGCGTCACCGCGGCTCCAGACAATCAGATAGCCGGATGCCGCAAAGCAGGAAGAAGAGCGACCGAACATGTCGCCCGTGAGGGATGTGAGCGAGCGGCACTGCAGAGCTTCGTTCTAAGGTAAGTATTTCATATGTGTTTGTCTTTCAGGTGTTTATTTATGTATTTTTTTTAATTCTGAGGTTTACAACCTCTTTAATGCCCAAATGAACATGAGACTAAGAAAAGGAACTGAAGGATTTGATCCATAAATGGGGATCAGCTCTTCCAAATGAGGCACAGTTGGGAGCTATGGTGATTTGTAGTGTCTACAGAATTACTCTCATTAGTGTATTTGTTGCTAGAAAAATTTAGTTGCAGTCAATGAAAGGTCTGGTTCTCAGAAATGCCAAGCAATTCATAGCTCAGTGGCTAAGCAACTGACTTTTTGCAGCCTTTGGAGCTAGCTACAGAATCTTCAGCCTCAGTAACTAATCACGTTCTCCAATGCAGCTGCTGATGATCATGGCACACCAGAGATTTGTAGTTGCATAGGTAAGCATTGCACTCAGCTAGAGCAGCAACTCTGTATCTAGCTACAAACTCCCAAAGAAAATAAGCAGAAAGACTGATGGTTGCTAAAAATCCTAGTATGACCCAGCCCTTAGTATCACACTAGCAAGCTTAGACGTCAAAGGCATACTAGGCAAATCAAAATTTTGGGCAGAGAGACTAAAGGCCTCATTTAAAATGGAGATCAGATAGCGTGTTCAGCTCTCTAATATAAACCACTGCACTACGCACACTGCCAGCCATCCCATTTATTAAAATCAAGTCTCAGTGTGTAGCCAACAAAGCCAATGGAGTGTCATGTCTTAAAGTCACATGACCAGGCACTTCTCTTAGATTTTTTATTTTCACTGTGCTCCACCAGATTCCGAGTCCATATATTGGCAGCCAATTTTCTAATGGTTAGTGGGGTCAAATCGGCTTGTATGACTGGTACCGTATCTCATAATACAAAAGAGATATGTAACATAGAACTAATGATGTTTATTAAACCTACTCAGCATAAGTAGATGAGTACGTAAAAGAGAGCCAGCAGGCCCATATCTTATGGGCTCTGTCAGATCACTTAACAGACTTTTTGAAACATTCAAAAGCTTCAAATACAGCTAACAAGTCTGGGGAAAAAAAGCCAACTGTCTTTTTTGCCATTAGGAGTTCCTATTTTTCATCTAGCTTTAACACAATTACTTTAGTGTCATCTGTGATGATTGTGTTAACATCAACTGCTCAAGCCCCAAAGAAAGTGGAGGCTTTTCCCTCCTGAAACACGTTGGCTGTATTTGATGCTCTTGACTATTAAATATTAAAAAAAAAAAAAAACCTTTACGCGAAATGACCTTTTGTAACAGGAGTTTCACCATACACATCCAAGAATTTCCCATCTAATAAAAAACAAAGTTTGAAACAGCTTTTGTGTGTGCTTGTGATCCTGGAGCCTACAACCTTAGACAATCTATGGTGGTAGATTTGCAAACATCACAAACAGATTTAGGGTTAACATAGCCAAAGGATAGACTTTTTTAATAGCTAACCTAGGCCATGGAGAATGCTACATTTGTCGCTATCAGAGAGAACCAGAACAGGGTCCACACATTATATTTTCATTACAGCTCTGGTTATTTGAAGGAAAACATGCCTTATGGTATATACATCACAAACAATTTTAACTTCTGTTGGTCTTGTACTATCATACACACTTGTAATGAATACAGGGACTTGTAATGAATTAGAGGCAGTCTGTTTTTTACTGGACATACACCAGATTCTGCTGTTTACTTGTTGGAAAAGCCTACTTCATTAATCAGTATCATATCTCATTTCAAAATCCAACAGGAAAGTGTTTAGACCATCTCTAATATCATCACATCTATCAGTCACACCATCCATCAAAGCAGAAATTCATTACAATCAATATCATCTTTTACATATATAATGACATTCTTTTGTCGTTACACAGGAATTCTGCAACTTCCCCCAATTAATAAACCCATTTATAACAAATCCAATAGTCTTTTCACTGTCATAGCTGTACTTGCGCCACATTATATTTAGTTGTATTTACTTTAACTTTATCACATACCTGCCCCAACAAACCAAATACCATTCTCCCATCTATTACTACTTTAGCAATCATAATAACACTTGCATACAAGGTAAATGTTGACTTGCTTGAGTTACCAGCACAAATGAGAACAAATCTCCTACATAAATAGTCAATGTTAGTTTTGCGCTACCCTTTTTACTCTTTAATATTGAATATTAATCGCTGAGGATTAAGCGTTGGAGTGTTAGCAGCAACTCTGTTTTTTACACATTTATACTAGGACCTAGTTCTACATACATTGATAGCGCGAGGGATTGTTTCACATTTATTTAAAATCTTCTACATATGTTACACAGTGTTGTTTTGTCAAATGTACTTAGACGAGTGTAGAGCTCAGGAGGAAATTACTAGATAACTGTATCCAGGGCTTTTTTCTCAGAAAAAAGGTGCAGGAACTCAACCATGACCCTACCCCCCCCCCCCCCATAAAAAACAAAAACCCTCCCAAAATGGTCAAAATTTCACTAACAGTGGGAGGGTCTTAAAGGGGTATCAAATACCAGGAGTGCATTATATACAGAGTGCAGAGTTCGGTGAGGTTACACACAGAGTGCAGAATTCAGGGGTGTGCTATATGCCGAGTTTGGGAGTGTGCTACGTATACAGCGCAGAGTTCAGGGGTACTCTACACAGAGTGCAGAGCTCAGCCTTCTTCCACAGCTGCTTAGCTCTGCATACCCCATCCACATCTTACTTTGACCCCTCTTCTTCTCTAGTACCTCCCCTTACACTGTAGATGGCTTTGCCTATCTCACTTGCAGGGAGATCATCCACTGGGGTGGTCAGCATTCACACTGTACCCCAGGCACTGGCATCTCCTTTGTTCCCATACTGCACTTGGAAAACACAGGAAGCCATACCTCTGTGTTTACAAGTAATAGGGATGAGCAGGGAGCAGAGGGCCTGAGCCAAATGTGGTGGAACTGAGTCCCACCAAGTTCCAGCTGAAAAAAAGCCCTGACTGTAACACTTTTAAAAAACTTACTGCTTCATTCTGCACACTTCAGTTACATAGATTGGTTCCAGTTTATCTATATTGACTCTATCCCCTTCCAAAATTATTTGTATAATGAATATAATTAGTCACATACGGTTGTTCACTAAACCTGAACCTTTTCCACTGTTTGTTTTATTGCATGGTGGTGGGTAGGAAGAGCAATGTAGTTTCCTGTATTTTTCCTATGGGTTTATCGGTACAAACACTCCACTGATCATGATGTTATATAGCAAATAAAAAAGTATTGGGTGTCCACATTTGGGACTTGTATAGCTTAGGTTATATTGAGGTGGACAGGTTTGAGTTAACTTAAAATAATAAATAGATCACTAGGGTGTAATTCGTACAAACTTGAAATCCAAGCAAAAAATGCAAGGACACTAAGATGTCCTAGTTTTTATGAAAAACAGCATTTTTAAAAATAATTTTTGAACACCCTAGTATAATAGGCAACTTTCACACATTAAAATACATTTTTAACGTAAACTGCATAAAAAAAATGAATAACACTGATGGTTAAATGCTATAAATGGTAGTCACATAAGTGAATAGTCTCTGCTCATCAGTGTTCCCCATAGTAGGTAGAGGGTTGTCTGTGTGTATCAGGCAAACCTCACACACACAGCAGCTCCTCCTGTATTTCCCGTGCCTGTATCTGCCATACACCCCCAGCCAAACCCTGCTGTGTTGTTAATCAATACAGGGTTTGGATGGGTGTGTAATGGCTAAACTGACTATGGGAGATACAGGCACAATGTACATCAGCACAGAATCCTGTAACTCCAAGCAGGGCACACAAATATTTAAATTACCATGCCAGCATGGATCTGTTTCTGTGCTTGGCATGACCAGTTTGAGTTCAGATAGAAGGGGGACTGGTAAGATCACCAGGTATTTCCCTATCAAGGTAAAAACAAAAAACAGAAAAGGCTGGATTTACCAGCATATATGTACATAAAACCAGAGCTTTCTTCTCAGAGAATAGGTGCAGGAACTCAACCATGACCCCTTAACCCCCTCCCTTCCCAAGAGGAAAAAGCATGCCACATCAGATGGGCGGCCAAATAGATAAGTAGAGGGTCTTAAAGTAATGCAAAGAGTAAAGGTGTTCACAGTGGACAAAGCAGAGAATGCAGGGGTCCGAAGTGCTGAGTCAGGAGTAAGTGATGCAGAGAGGGCAGTGGTCAGAAGTAAGTAACGCAGACAGTGCAGTGGTCAGGAGTAAGTGATGCAGAGATTGCAAGGGTCAGGGGTAAGTGATGTAGAGAGTGCAGTGGTCAGGAGTAAGTGATGCAGAGAGTGCAGGGGTCAGAAATACGTGATGCAGAGAGTGCAGGGGTCAAGAGTAAGTGATGCAGAGAGTGCAAGGGTTTAAGAGTAAGTGATGCAACTTCACTTTCCCATTCCTGCCTTCAATGGCCTTATGCTGGAAAATGTATTGGCCATGCTCCAGGAGTATAAAGTATGATTGCAAGTAATCACCAGAAACAACGCAATCCGGGCAATGAATGTTGTATATAAAAAATGAATCAGAAACAGAAAACAACACACAGCAAATGACTTAGATAGAAATCAGATTTTTTGTGCTGGGTCTGATCAGAACAATTTTGATACTATTTCTTTGCTATCAATTTAATCCACTGATTTTTGTAATGGATGGGTATTTATTAAAACGGACACAGACAGAATCTGGAGCAGCTGTGCATTGCAACCAATCAGCTTCTATCTCTCATTTTTAAAGCTTAACTGAACATGCTGAAAATAGAAGCTGACTGGTTGCTTTGCACAGCTGCTTCACATTCTGTCTGCTCCAGTTTTCATACATTTCCACCAGTATCATTGATTGCTTGGCAATATTGAGAAATATGGAATATAAAGTTTGATTGCCGTATGTATGTCCTCTTGAGGGGTCTGTACAAATGAAGGGGTCAAGATATATGGGCTTTAGTAAACAGTGCAAACATCAATGTGTACTTACTCAAAGCATCCGATCAGACTGCACAATCCTGAACAAAGTAGATTCTGTCTGGTTCCCAAGGGCACTGCCCTTTACCCCTACTGTTTTTCCATTTCTGTCTCTTACTGTTCCCCGGTCATGGCATACAGTATGGACACGTGAGTATGAACAACGAGTGGCAAGATAGGGGTGATGCAATACTCAGGGACTGAACTTAGGTGCAGTAAAGTGGCCAGAAGAGTAATTCTCCCTCTGAGAGTGGGGAGAAGGAAAGCATGAAGCCTGTCGGCAGCACCCAGAGTTCCTTATGTAATGCACATATGACCTCTTCTACAAGTGCTTTTAACAAGTTACCTGGCTCTCGTGGAGAATCAGTTGCTTCAGCACTTTCTGAGTCACTGACCTGGAACTCCAGATTTGTTGTCTGTAGTTCTGAATTCACTCTGACTTCACTTGCCAAATACCTGATTCTGGTCAATCAGAAAAGACAGCCAGACAACTATCATTTTCAGAAGGAGGTTGACAAGCGCAGCCACTTTACCTCTCCTCTGTAGACAATAGAGATGGGTCGAATGACCCCCTGTTCGGTTTGAGCCAGGACTCTCAAATATCATGAAAATTTGGAGCCAAATAATGAACCCCATTGAAGTCTTTGTGACCCGAACTGGAAAAATCAAAAGTGCCCATTTTGAGAGCTTAGATGCAAGTTATTGGACATACAAAGGTTATGGGGGTCCAGGTACTGCCCTGGGGGACATGTATCAATGAAAAAGACGTTTGTAAAAATCATAATTTTTAAAGAGCAGTGATGATTTAAATGATGCTTAAAATGAAACAATAAAAATGAAAAGTTCTCTTAAATACATTGCCTGGGGGGGGGGGGTCCCCTTAGTCTCCCTGTAAAGTGGCACATCTGTACTGTGTAAAGAACCTGCAGCAGCAAAAATGCAAGGTTTTAAGAGTAAGTGATGCAACTTCACTTTCCCATTCCTGCCTTCAATGGCCTTATGCTGGAAAATGTATAGGCCATGCTCCAGGAGTATAAAGTATGATTGCAAGTAATCACCAGAAACAACGCAATCCGGGCAATGAAATTGCATTTAAAATGAATCAGAAACAGAAAACAACACACAGCAAATGACTTAGATAGAAATCCGATTTTTTTGTGCTGGGTCTGATCAGAACAATTTTGATACCATTTCTTTGCTATCAATTTAATCCACTGGTTTTTGTAATGGATGGGTATTTATTAAAATGGACACAGACAGAATCTGGAGCAGCTGTGCATTGCAACCAATCAGCTTCTATCTCTCATTTTTAAAGCTTAACTGAACATGCTGAAAATAGAAGCTGACTGGTTGCTTTGCACAGCTGCTTCACATTCTGTCTGCTCCAGTTTTCATACATTTCCACCAGTATCATTGATTGCTTGGCAATATTGAAAAAGATGGAATATAAAGTTTGATTGCCGTATGTATGTCCTCTTGAGGGGTCTGTACAAATGAAGGGGTCAAGATATATGGGCTTTAGTAAACAGTGCAAACATCAATGTGTACTTACTCAAAGCATCCGATCAGACTGCACAATCCTGAACAAAGTAGATTCTGTCTGGTTCCCAAGGGCACTGCCCTTTACCCCTACTGTTTTTCCATTTGATCAGTTTTAATTAATCATTCTGGGAGTCAAGTGTAAAGGGACATTTGGCTGAGTGCCTGCCTTCTTATTAAAGTTACATAGTTACATAGTTAGTGAGGTTGAAAAAAGACACCAGTCCATCCAGTTCAACCTATGATGTGTGTGTGTGTGTTTGCTGCTAACCGTACATTGTATACCCCTGTATGTTGTGGTCTCTAAGGTGCCCATCTAATAGTTTTTTGAAACTATCAATGCTCCCTGCTGATACCACTGTTTGCGGAAGAGAATTCCACATCCTCACTGCTCTCACAGTGAAGAACCCCCTGCGTATAAAGTGGTCATGTGAAGTAAGAGGAACAGGTACCCAAATGTTATTCAATGAAAATCCACGCCCTAGGGGAGTAAAACTTGCTTTACTAACTGTCTGCTGCTATTTTTATATTCTATTCTTAAGGGAATCTTGTAATGACGAAGTATAGAAGTGCCATTTCTGATCTTTCAATCTAAAAATGCTAGTTTGTAGGGACCTCTTACTGCTCCCTAGCATAGGCAGGTGTAGTTGCTAGTTTTACCACTAGGGAGCTCCCTAGTCTAGAAATTAGATATATAAGAATAGAGTGGGGTTAGCTGGGTGTTTGGAGAAGAGAGGGCCAGCAATATCAATCCTAGGCACTTGTAGGATGGACAGGGCCTCATTATCTAGCAACCTGTAGCAATTGGTTACCGGTTTTCCCCTTTTGGGAGAACACTGAGGACGCTCCGGGCCCTTGTAGATGATACAAGAATTTGGAAGGAATTAAAGGCAGCTTGAGTGGGCAAATGATGGTCTGGCCTGGTTAATAAGAGGGTGGGTGCTCAAACAGTTAATTTTGTTGAAGTTTAGTCAAAGACAAAAGAAAAAATATGGTTTCTGTCTCTTACTGTTCCCCGGTCATGGCATACAGTATGGACACGTGAGTATGAACAACGAGTGGCAAGATAGGGGTGATGCAATACTCAGGGACTGAACTTAGGTGCAGTAAAGCGGCCAGAAGAGTAATTCTCCCTCTGAGAGTGGGGAGAAGGAAAGCATGAAGCCTGTCGGCAGCACCCAGAGTTCCTTATGTAATGCACATATGACCTCTTCTACAAGTGCTTTTAACAAGTTACCTGGCTCTCGTGGAGAATCAGTTGCTTCAGCACTTTCTGAGTCACTGACCTGGAACTCCAGATTTGTTGTCTGTAGTTCTGAATTAACTCTGACTTCACTTGCCAAATACCTGATTCTGGTCAATCAGAAAAGACAGCCAGACAACTATCATTTTCAGAAGGAGGTTGACAAGCGCAGCCACTTTACCTCTCCTCTGTAGACAATAGAGATGGGTCGAATGACCCCCTGTTCGGTTTGAGCCAGGACTCTCAAATATCATGAAAATTTGGAGCCAAATAATGAACCCCATTGAAGTCTTTGTGACCCGAACTGGAAAAATCAAAAGTGCCCATTTTGAGAGCTTAGATGCAAGTTATTGGACATACAAAGGTTATGGGGGTCCAGGTACTGCCCTGGGGGACATGTATCAATGAAAAAGACGTTTGTAAAAATCATAATGTTTAAAGAGCAGTGATGATTTAAATGATGCTTAAAATGAAACAATAAAAATGAAAAGTTCTCTTAAATATATTGCCTGGGGGGGTCCCCTTAGTCTCCCTGTAAAGTGGCACATCTGTACTGTGTAAAGAACCTGCAGCAGCAAAAATGACATTTATAACCTAACAGTACGCACTATGTTCGAAAACAAATGTATGCAAGAGACCCCACTGTCATGTGTATCTAACCTTTATAGTCTGTTTATCACCCCATCTGATAAACTTTCTTACCAGGTGGCATGGTAGAGAGAATTGGGTATCACTTTCGAGGCAGAGGATTGGGGTTCCTAGAGTACCCAAATTCACAAAGGTATACTGAACACTGCTCTGATCAAAGCAGGATACAATGTTCAGGAGAGATGGTATTTGGTACCAGAGCGCCTTTCACGAATGTACCCAGGTTCGTCGGCATCCTGCTTCAGGGGTTGTTGCTAGATGGGCACTACTTTACACATATGGTGGGTTTGTCCTAAACTTTGCCGCTTTTGGATGAGGCTCCACTCTTTTATTCTCTCTGTAGCTATGGTAAATATTAGCAAGGACATGAGCATAGCCCTGTTGAATAAGCCATTTGAAAAAGTACGGTCATAGATCTTGCCTTGATAAAATGCAAACTCACCTGGATCATGCTGAATGAAAAGATTGTAAGTGTCCTACAGGATAAGCAATCGCGCTTTGAAAAAATTTGGTCCCACTGGCTTAGTTATTTGCATGTACTGGACACGTGGAGTTGACCCCTAGGCTCAAGAAAGACAGACCTCCCGGGCAGAACCACTTTCTTCCCTTTCTTTCTCTTTTTCTTAGACCTACTATTCTTTCTTCAATACTCCCTCAGTACTTATCTTCTCTTTAATTTCTTAATTTCTCTTTACATATATTGCCCTCCTGGTATTGGTAGAGGGGTCCTTGGACCCAAATACATGGTCGAACAGATACTTGGACCTAGCCCTGGGAGGGTACTGGATATAAGATGAAAATATTGTTGTTATATAGAGTTTTCAATGATGTTCAGCTGTTACGATGTCCTAGGATTTAAGGGCTTTTACGTTTCCTACTTGGAAAGGCACTGTTTTCCTTTCACTCAGGGTCCTTCATTTCATGGAATTGCTGAGTTGGCCCACAATAACTACCTAGCCCTTTAGTCGAACTGTTGAGCAGTTCAACTTTGTTTCTTCTTGCCTTATGTGTACCTGCTGTGTATGTTACCTTAGCAATTTACTTTGTTGCTATATTTTGTATTTTTTTTATACCTTGGAAAGAAAAAAACTTAATAAAAAATTGTTAAAAAATAAAAATGGCATTTATAAAGGCCAACAAATTACAGGATGAGGAGGATGAGGATGGTTTAGTAAGCCAGTCCACCACCTCCTCTGCAGGCTGTGGCTGGATAGCACAGGCAACATCACTAAACAAAGGAAATGGTGCCCTGGCTGAGGACAGGCCATGTCCACCTTTGCTTGTGGACAAAGACGATGCTGGCCTCCTCACAGTGCCATGGGAACATCTGCTGGCCTCCCACACATAATAGGGGGAGGGGCTTATTACCAAAATGTAACAGAGAAGGGGAAATGTGTACTTGGATGCACTTTAATCAATAGCAAGTGGGGTTTGGTGCATTTTAAGGTGTGTAATCACTACACAGACACACTCCACTGACACACTACAATAAACTGCATTAAAACTGCACTGACACAATTCAATATACTGCAGTAAAAATGCACTAATGCACCTCAATATACTGCAGTAAATGTGCACTAACACACCTCAATATACTGCAGTGCACTAACGCAGTTCAAAATAAACTGCAGTAAACGGGCACCAACGCACGTCGACATAGTGCAGTACAATTGCACTAGCACAGTTCAATATACTGCAGTAAACGTGCACAAACACACCTCAATATACTGCTGGAAATGTGTATACTGCAGTAAACGGGCACTAACGCACATCGATATAGTGCAGTACACTTGCACTAACACAGTTCAAAATACTGCAGTAAACGTGCACTAATGCACGTCAATATACTGCAGTAATCGTGCACTAACACACCTCAATATACTGCAGGAAACGTGTACTAAATCACATCAATTTACTGTAGTAAAACTGCACTAACGCACCTCAATATACTGCCGTAAAAGTGCACTAACGCACTTCAATATACTGCCGTAAAAGTGCACTAATGCACTTCAATATACTGCAGTAAAAGAGCAATAACACAGTTCTATATACTGCATTATGCGTGCACTAACGCAATTCAATATACTGCAGTATGCGTGCACTAACACAGTTCGATATACTGCAGTAAATGTGCACGATCACACGTCAATATATTGCAGTAAACGTGCACTAACGCACCTCAATATACTGCAGGAAATGTGCACTAAAGCACAACAATATATTGCAGTAAACCTGCACTAATGCACCTCAATATACTGCAGTAAATGTGCACTGATACTCTACACTTACAATAGAATCACAATAGCACACTAACTTGCTAGTAGCAATGAACAGAGCCCTGTACAACAGCTTATCTAAAGAAAAATTACATTGCCCTAATTTTTTTAGCCAACTAGCGTTGGTACCCAGTCTTTATGGTGCACATACTGTAAATCAGGGCTCGACAAACCCCGGGTGCCAGGTCGCATTGGCGACTAGAATTAGCGACCTGGCGCCTGGGGTGCACTGCAAGAGGTGTCCTGTCCCTTTTGCGCCCCCCCAACCACTCACTGAGTGCACGGACTACCGTGCCATCCGAAAATTGAGGCCACGGCTTTTCGGCCTTCTTCAGTGAGAGAACGGGGAACTGGCAACCTCTTGTTGTGGTCGGGAGTTTGACAAGCAGTAACTAATGGCTGTTTCCCCTGCCTGTCCTCAATGCCTGTCCATCTCCTTCCCCAAGAGGAGATGAGAGGGAAGTTTTTGCAGGCTTCATCTCCCTATCCACTTACCTTTGCTTAAAAGGACAGGGAGTGTGGTTATTATTATTATTATTAATTATTATTAATACATTTTTTTAAATTATTAAAAAAAATAATAATTATTTTCCTTTTTTTTAATTATTAAAAAAAATATTTTTCTTTTTTCAATTATAAAAAAATAAATAAAAAATAATTTTTCAAATTTTTTTTCAATTATTATAAAAAATTATATATTATATAATAATATATAATTTTTTTTTTCCTCATCGCCATGCCACAGCCGAAGGCCCCTTTCACACGGGCTGTCTAATCAGGTCCGCCTGTCAGTTTTTCAGGCAGACCTGATCGGACCCTTCAGTCTCCTCTATGGAGCAGTAATCAGCCGCCATCTGATCCTGTCTGCCAAAAACAGACAGATGGTGGTTCTATTTTCTATCCATCCCATAGATCGGATCAGATGGCATCGGATGGAAACAGACAGTCTGTTTCCATCCGATTGCGCTATAGAGGAGAGTGGGGTTCTAGTCGTCTTTATGTGTACATTTAGTATGTTATTTTTTTGGAAATAAAGCTTGATTGTTTGTTTAAAAAAAAAAAAAAAAAACTGGCTCCTAACTTTTTTAGCTGGCTCCTAGATTTCAGGAAAATTTGTCTAGCCCTGCTGTAAATAGAGTCCCAGTAATGTCTGTGTGCAGTGGTAAAGACTGCTAGTCAAATGTAAAGTCCCTTTGTGCTCAGTCTCTACTAGCAGCAACAGGCCAATGACAGCAATGCCCTCTCATCAGTCCCAGCAATACAGCTGCAATGTCCCCACTGTTCAAACACTCTCTAGATCTAATTCGAGTGGCTGCAGTACTTAGCCCTCTGGTATACAGCGCTCAGGTCTCTCTGCAGCAAGAGCCTGTGTCCCAACAGTAGCTCAGTCCCCAGCTTCTGCTGACTCAGAATTGCTCTCTCTGGTCCCCAGCACACGGGACTCTGATCTCTTACTCTGGTTGTGGGTTTGTATCAGGTGGGTGCACACTCGGGTAGACAGATGTGCTCACTCTGGTCCTCCCATGGCAAAGAGGTAGCAACTTGATCTGCAGCCCAGGAAGTACAGCCTTTTCTCTCCCCCTCCTCCCCACAATTGACTCCTTATGGGTACTGTACTTCAATTGTCCATGGGATCCACAGCATTGCTCCAATTCATAACTTCACTGTGCTCTTACTCACTCTCTATCTAGCCAAGCACCTGGCTACATAAGTGTAGGCAGGGGTTAAATTCGGAGCACCCTGTTAATGTTTGTATCCTTCCCTATTAGATAATTTACCCCTTGTCTGGGCTCCACCTCCTGTCTATTTAGGGTATGGAATGAAAATATCAGTGGTGTGAGGAGGCAAAACGTTTTTTGCCACTGTAGGATGGTGCCCCCTGCACCTTGAGGAAAGCCAGGAAGGACTAGTTGAAGCCTATGGGGTAAATAAGTAGCATGCGCTGTACTGTGAATAGCACCATAGCACCACTCCTGTAAAACATGTAGAACATGATAAGTGTGAATTGACCATTAAGTATCGAAAATATGGATGGAATGCCTTTGCCTCTATTAAACCAAATGTTCTTGACTGTTACATATACACTGATCAAAATTATAAACGCAACACTTTTGGTTTTGCCCCATTTTTTATGAGCTGAACTCAAAGATCTAAGACTTTTTCTATGTACACAAAAGGCCTATTTCTCTCAAATAGTGTTCGCAAATCTGGCTAAATCTGTGTTAGTGACCACTTCTCCTTTGCTGAGATAATCCATCCACCTCATAGGTGTGGCATATCAAGATGCTGATTAGACAGCATGATTATTGTACAGTAGTGATGTCGCGAACCTAAAATTCGCGGTTCGCGAACGGCGAACGCGAACATCGGCAAATGTTCGCGAACCGGCGAACCGCCATAGACTTCAATAGGCAGGCGAATTTTAAAACACACAGGGACTCTTTCTGGCCACAATAGTGATGGAAAAGTTGTTTCAAGGGGACTAACACCTGGACTGTGGCATGCCGGAGAGGGATCACGCAAAAAAAAGTTCTTAAAAATTATAATTTTTTGATAGAGAGCCAATTATTGGAAAAATTAAAAAAAAATAAAAATAAAAAATTTCTTTGGATTTAGCATCTGGGGGGTCTAAAAAGTGTACCTGTGAAGTTTCAGCTCTGTAGCATGTCCAGAACCCCTAAAAAACAGCATTTTTCTTATATTTTCAGGAATATGGCTTCTCTGCGGCTGGCTTTTTCTCTTGCAGGCATTTAGCGGGCATTTTTTTAGGCAGGCATGTCATTTTTTGTATTTAGTGTCTGGGGGGTCTAAAAAGTGTACCTGTCAATTTTCAGCTCTGTAGCATGTCCAGAACCCCTAAAAAACAGCATTTTTCTTATATTTTCAGGAATATGGCTTCTCTGCGGCTGGCTTTTTCTCTTGCAGGCATTTAGCGGGCATTTTTTTAGGCAGGCATGTCATTTTTTGTATTTAGTGTCTGGGGGGTCACAAAAGTGTACCTGTCAAGTTTCAGCTCTGTAGCATGTCCAGAACCCCTAAAAAACAGCATTTTTCTTATATTTTCAGGAATATGGCTTCTCTGCGGCTGGCTTTTTCTCTTGCAGGCATTTAGCGGGCATTTTTTTAGGCAGGCATGTCATTTTTTGTATTTAGTGTCTGGGGGGTCTAAAAAGTGTACCTGTCAAGTTTCAGCTCTGTAGCATGTCCAGAACCCCTAAAAAACAGCATTTTTCTTATATTTTCAGGAATACGGCTTCTCTGCGGCTGTCTTTTTCTCTTGCAGGCATTTATCGGGCATTTTTTTAGGCAGGCATGTCATTTTTTGTATTTAGTGTCTGGGGGGTCACAAAAGTGTACCTGTCAAGTTTCAGCTCTGTAGCATGTCCAGAACCCCTAAAAAACAGCATTTTTCTTATATTTTCAGGAATACGGCTTCTCTGCGGCTGTCTTTTTCTCTTGCAGGCATTTATCGGGCATTTTTTTAGGCAGGCATGTCATTTTTTGTATTTAGTGTCTGGGGGGTCTAAAAAGTGTACCTGTCAAGTTTCAGCTCTGTAGCATGTCCAGAACCCCTAAAAAACAGCATTTTTCTTATATTTTCAGGAATACGGCTTCTCTGCGGCTGTCTTTTTCTCTTGCAGGCATTTATCGGGCATTTTTTTAGGCAGGCATGTCATTTTTTGTATTTAGTGTCTGGGGGGTCACAAAAGTGTACCTGTCAAGTTTCAGCTCTGTAGCATGTCCAGAACCCCTAAAAAACAGCATTTTTCTTATATTTTCAGGAATACGGCTTCTCTGCGGCTGTCTTTTTCTCTTGCAGGCATTTATCGGGCATTTTTTTAGGCAGGCATGTCATTTTTTGTATTTAGTGTCTGGGGGGTCACAAAAGTGTACCTGTCAAGTTTCAGCTCTGTAGCATGTCCAGAACCCCTAAAAAACAGCATTTTTCTTATATTTTCAGGAATACGGCTTCTCTGCGGCTGGCTTTTCCTCTTGCAGGCATTTATCGGGCATTTTTTTAGGCAGGCATGTCATTTTTTGTATTTAGTGTCTGGGGGGTCACAAAAGTGTACCTGTCAAGTTTCAGCTCTGTAGCATGTCCAGAACCCCTAAAAAACAGCATTTTTCTTATATTTTCAGGAATACGGCTTCTCTGCGGCTGTCTTTTTCTCTTGCAGGCATTTATCGGGCATTTTTTTAGGCAGGCATGTCATTTTTTGTATTTAGTGTCTGGGGGGTCACAAAAGTGTACCTGTCAAGTTTCAGCTCTGTAGCATGTCCAGAACCCCTAAAAAACAGCATTTTTCTTATATTTTCAGGAATACGGCTTCTCTGCGGCTGGCTTTTTCTCTTGCAGGCATTTATCGGGCATTTTTTTAGGCAGGCATGTCATTTTTTGTATTTAGTGTCTGGGGGGTCACAAAAGTGTACCTGTCAAGTTTCAGCTCTGTAGCATGTCCAGAACCCCTAAAAAACAGCATTTTTCTTATATTTTCAGGAATACGGCTTCTCTGCGGCTGTCTTTTTCTCTTGCAGGCATTTATCGGGCATTTTTTTAGGCAGGCATGTCATTTTTTGTATTTAGTGTCTGGGGGGTCACAAAAGTGTACCTGTCAAGTTTCAGCTCTGTAGCATGTCCAGAACCCCTAAAAAACAGCATTTTTCTTATATTTTCAGGAATACGGCTTCTCTGCGGCTGTCTTTTTCTCTTGCAGGCATTTATCGGGCATTTTTTTAGGCAGGCATGTCATTTTTTGTATTTAGTGTCTGGGGGGTCACAAAAGTGTACCTGTCAAGTTTCAGCTCTGTAGCATGTCCAGAACCCCTAAAAAACAGCATTTTTCTTATATTTTCAGGAATACGGCTTCTCTGCGGCTGGCTTTTTCTCTTGCAGGCATTTATCGGGCATTTTTTTAGGCAGGCATGTCATTTTTTGTATTTAGTGTCTGGGGGGTCTAAAAAGTGTACCTGTCAAGTTTCAGCTCTGTAGTATGTCCACAACCCAAAAAAAACAGCATTTTTCTTATGATTTTTAGTAGAAAACTAATGCAGTGTCTTTCCAGCTGTCTTTTTTTCTTTCTGGCAAGCTGAAATATGATATGCCAAGGCAAACATGCCTATCAGTTGAGCTATGACACAGACAACACTGCACACATGGGGAAATATGTAAAACAAAAAACAGGAAAAGGAAATTAGGTGACGGTCACAAAACATGATATTGTGATTGGCCAAATAAAAAGTCACCTCGCGATGAGGTCGCGCCAAAGTCGCGCTAAGTCGCGCCAAAGTCGCACTGGAAGCGACGCTACTTTAGTGGTAGCGGCAGTGTAAACCAGCACTAAAACATCCAGTGTGTGAATACGATCAGGTATGATGTTTTATCGGTCAAGTAGTGTAAGGGTTACGCCCGTCGCCCGCTTCACAGTGACAGACCAAACTCTGACAGACCAAACTCCCCGTTTAACAGTCAGTCAGTCCATTTGCACAACCGCAAACTCCCAATATGCACAAGGTTGGATACCAAGCTAGCCATGTCCCGTTCCTTGTCCTCACTGACATCATTGAAGGTCTCTTCCTCCACCCAGCCACATACAACACCAAGGGTCCCCGAAAGGTGAGAACAAGCCCCCTAGGACGCCTGCTGTGGCTGGTATTCCACCTCCTCAAAGCCACCTTCCTCCTCTGACTTCTCTTCTTCAGACTCCTCTCTCTGCGTTGCCACAGGTCCAGCAATTGACAACGACAAGGCTGCTTCTGGTGGTGATGAGGACCACAACTCTTCCTCTTCATGCTCATCTACAGCCTGATCCAGTACTCTTCGCAGGGCACGCTCCAGAAAAAACGCATATGGGATGAGGTCGATGATGTTGCCTTGGGTTCGACTGACCACCAGGGTTGTCATCTCTGCAAAAGGACGCATGAGCCTACAGCCATTGTTCATGAGCATTCAGTAACGCGGCCAAAAAATACCCAGCTCCGCAGAAAGAATGAAAGAAAATGAATGTTTTTTTTTATGAAAAATTATCCTGCAGATCGCTTTTGGTCTGTACACAATGAAGCAACGACCTTATCATCTGGGGTGTGCCAACACAATCCTAGAGGTGATCGCTTCATTGTGATACGCAAGCCCCTTCACCACGACAAGGTAACGATCACGAAGGGGAATTGACACATGTATGTGCCTTTTTTTTTGTTTTTTGTTTTTTTGCAGCCACAGTGTAGCACCAGAGGCCAGAAAAATTAGGCATGTACACATGCATGAAAAAGTAGGTATTGTTGCAGCCGCTGCTGTAGCAGCGGCCTGAAAAATTGAGGTTTTAAGGCAGAAAGTGCACTAAAACATTGCTGCTTGAACCGTAGTTGGTGGCGGAGACGTCACGTAAGTCATCCGGCATGCAGAGAATGATTATATACAGCAGCGTGTGGACCATTTTTAGGCCAAGGCATCTCAGTCATCACCAGGCCTTTTTTAGTCAAATGCATCCCCCACTGTCAGTCCCTTCGGGATCCATGCCTCATTCATCTTAATAAACGTGAGGTAATCAAGACTTTTTTGACCTAGGCGACTTCTCTTCTCAGTGACAATACCTCCTGCTGCGCTGAAGGTCCTTTCTGACAGCACACTTGAAGCGGGGCAGGCCAGAAGTTCAATGGCAAACTGGGATAGCTCAGGCCACAGGTCAAGCCTGTACACCCAGTAGTCAAGGGGTTCATCGCTCCTCAGAGTGTCGATATCTGCAGTTAAGGCAAGGTAGTCTGCTACCTGTCGGTCGAGTCGTTCTCTGAGGGTGGACCCCGAAGGGCTGTGGCGATGCATAGGACTAAAAAAGCTCCGCATGTCCTCCATCAACAAGACGTCTGTAAAGCGTCCTGTCCTTGCCGGCGTGGTTGTGGTGGTAGGAGGAGGATTACTTTCACCTCTTCCCCTGTTGGATTCCCGTTGTGCTGTGACATCACCCTTATACGCTGTGTAGAGCATAGTTTTTAACTTATTTTGTAGCTGCTGCATCCTTTGCGACTGCCGGTAATTGGGTAACATGTCACAGACTTTCTGCTTATACCGGGGGTCTAGTAGCGTGGCCACCCAGTACAGGTCGTTCTCCTTCAGCCTTTTTATACGAGGGTCTCTCAACAGGCATGACAGCATGAAAGACCCCATTTGCACAAGGTTGGATGCCGAGCTACTCATGTCCAATTCCTCGTCCTCACTGATGTCATTGAAGGTGTGTTCTTCCCCCCAGCCACGTACAACACCACGGGTACCAGATAGGTGACAACTAGCACCCTGGGATGCCTGCTGTGGTTGGTGTTCCTCCTCCTCAAAGCCACATTCCTCCTCTGACTCCTCTTCCTCACACTCCTCTTCCAGTGTTGCCGCAGGTCCAGCAATCGATGGTAAGGCTGTTTCTGGTGGTGGTGATGGTGACCACAACTCTTCCTCTTCCTCTTCACGCTCATCTACGGCCTGATCCAGCACTCTTCGCAGGGCACGCTCCAGGAAAAAAACATATGGGATGATGTCGCTGATGGTGCCTTCAGTGCGACTCACTAGGTTTGTCACCTCCTCAAAAGGACGCATGAGCCTACAGGCATTGCGCATGAGCGTCCAGTAGCGTGGCAAAAAAATACCCAGCTCCGCAGAGGCTGTCCTAGCACCCCGGTCATACAAATACTCGTTGACCGCTTTTTCTTGTTGGAGCAGGCGGTCGAACATTAGCAGTGTTGAATTCCAACGTGTCGGGCTGTCGCTAATCAAGCGCCTCACTGGCATGTTGTTTCGCCGCTGAATATCTGCAAAGTGCGCCATGGCCGTGTAGGAACGCCTGAAATGGCCACACACCTTCCTGGCCTGCTTGAGGACGTCCTGTAAGCCTGGGTACTTCTGCACAAAACGTTGCACAATCAGATTCAACACATGTGCCATGCACGGCACATGTGTCAACTTGCCCAAATTCAATGCCGCCAACAAATTGCTCCCGTTGTCACACACCACTTTGCCGATCTCCAGTTGGTGCGGGGTCAGCCACTGATCCACCTGTGCATTCAGGGCGGACAGTAGTGCTGGTCCGGTGTGACTCTCTGCTTTCAGGCAAGTCAACCCCAAGACAGCGTGACACTGTCGTATCCGGCATGTGGAATAGCCCCTGGGGAGCTGGGGGGGTGCAGTTGGTGTGGAGCAAGACGCAACAGCAGAAGAGGACTCAGCCGAGGAGGTTAGCAAAGAGGATGGAGTAGGAGGAGTAGAGGAGGTGGCAGCAGGCCTGCCTGCAAGTCGTGGCGGTGTCACCAACTCCTCTGCAGCAGAGCCACGCATTCCATGCTTGGCAGCCGCCAGCAGGTTTACCCAATGCGCAGTGTACGTTATATACCTGCCCTGACCGTGCTTTGCAGACCAGCTATCAGTGGTCAGATGGACCCTTGCCCCAACACTGTGTGCCAGACGTGACATGATTTCCTTTTCCACAATAGAGTACAGGTTGGGGATTGCCTTTTGTGAAAAATAATTTCGGCCGGGTACCTTCCACTGCGGTGTCCCAATAGCGACAAATTTTTTGAAGGCCTCAGACTCCACCAGCTTGTATGGTAAAAGCTGGCGGGCTAAGAGTTCCGACAAGCCAGCTGTCAGACGCCGGGCAAGGGGGTGACTCTGCGAGATTGGCTTTTTGCGCTCAAACATTTCCTTCACAGACACCTGACTGTGGGCAGGTGACGAGCAGGAACTGCTGAAGGTGAGAGGCGGAGGGGCGGGTTGTTGATAGGGGGCATGGAGGACAGCAGTGGTTGACGTGGCTGAAGATGCTGGACCAGGAGGAGGATGGTGGCTTTCAGTTTGTGTGCTGCTTTTACTCATGTGTTGATCCCATAGGCGTTTGTGATGTGAGATCATGTGCCTTCGCAAAGCAGTTGTACCTAGGTGGGTGTTGGACTTCCCACGACTCAGTTTCTTTTGGCACAGGTTACAAATGGCATCGCTGATATCAGAGGCAGACACACAAAAAAAATGCCACACTGCTGAGCTTTGCAAGGACGGCATTCTGGTGGTGGCAACAGCTTGCGTTGATTGGCGTGCTGTCTGGCTGACCCCGGGTGCCGAATCTACATGCTGTCTGACTGCGCCACTAGCTCCTTGCGATGACCTCCTCCCCCTGCTTCCAACTCGTCTCCTCCTCCTCTCTGTCTCCCCATCTGAACTTTCCCCCTCTTCTTCTGCTCTTCGAGCAGGCACCCAGGTGACATCCACAGACACATCGTCATCATCAGCCGCTTCACTTGACAACTCAGCAAAGGCAGCAGCAGCAGGTACAACATCATCATCATCACAATGTACGTCCATGTGTATAATGCTGCCTGACTGAGACATATCCCCGTTATCTACATCCTCTGGCACTAATAGTTGCGCATCACTTATTTCTTCAAACTGATGTGAAAATAACTCCTCTGACGGATCAAGTGAAGCGGCTGTGGTGCTAGTGTTGGTGGTGGTGCCGGCGGGCTGGCGAGTGGTAAATTGAGAGGTGCCCGAAGCTGAGCTGGAGGAGGATGGTGCATTAAGGTTCCGAGCGGAAGCTGTAGACGATTGGGTGTCCTGTGTAAGCCAGTCAACTATGGCCTCAGAATTTTTTGAGTTCAGGGTCTGTGGTGGCCTCTGAACACTGGGCATTATTCTAGGGCCTAAGGAAATCACAGCACCACGACCACGACGGCCCTTGCGGGGTGGCCTGCCTCTGCCTGTCATTTTTTTTTTAATGTGTTGTTACTGTTGTACTATGAGTGCAAGCTGCTGTGCCACCTTATATATCAGTGGTGGGTGGGCAGTGGCACAGTACACTCTCTGTGGACCTGACAGCAGTCACTGGCACCCAGGCAACTGCAATTTAAAAAATATATATATTTTTTTTTACTTTGCAAGCTGCTGTGCCACCTTATATATCAGTGGTGCGTGGGCAGTGGCACAGTACACTCTCTGTGGACCTGACAGCAGTCACTGGCACCCAGACAACTGCAATTTAAAAAATATATATATATTTTTTTACTTTGCAAGCTGCTGTGCCACCTTATATATCAGTGGTGGGTGTGCAGTGGCACAGTACACTCTCTGTGGACCTGACAGCAGTCACTGGCACCCAGGCAACTGCAATTTAAAAAAATATATATATATATTTTACTTTGCAAGCTGCTGTGCCACCTTATATATCAGTGGTGGGTGGGCAGTGGCACAGTACACTCTCTGTGGACCTGACAGCAGTCACTGGCACCCAGGCAACTGCAATTTAAAAAAATATATATATTTTTTTTACTTTGCAAGCTGCTGTGCCACCTTATATATCAGTGGTGGGTGGGCAGTGGCACAGTACACTCTCTGTGGACCTGACAGCAGTCACTGGCACCCAGGCAACTGCAATTTAAAAAAAAATATATATTTTTTTTACTTTGCAAGCTGCTGTGCCACCTTATATATCAGTGGTGGGTGGGCACACAGTGGCACTGCAGTGGGCACAGTACACTCTGTGGACCTGACAGTCACTGGCAGCCCAGGCAACTGCAATAATAAAAAATATTTTTTTTTTCAATTTATTGCAACAAGATGCTGTGCCAACGTATATATATCAGTGGTGGGCAGTGCACTGCAGTGGGTACAGTGCACTCTGTGGACCTGACACAGCACTCACTGCAATTATGACAGAGGAAAAAAAAATATTTTTTAAAATGCCAGGTACTGTGCCTGTGCCACCCGAAATGAGTGTGGTGTGCACACAGTACAGTCTGTGGTAGGTCTGTGGCCTCTCACACACAGCGGGCAGGCAACTGCAGTGTACAATAGATATATATATATATATATATATATATAAAGAAAAAAATCTATTACCTTACCAGCCCTTGAAAGGGCTTTTGGGGACACTGTATATATATATATATATGTATATATATAAATAAAAAAATCCTCAATTACCAGCCCTTAAAAGGGCTTTTGGGGACACTAGATAGATATAGATATATATATATATGAAGAAACAACTCAATTACCAGCCCTTAAAAGGGCTTTTGGGGACGCTAGGTATATATATATATATATATATATAAAAAAAAAAAACACAAATACCAGCCCTTAGAAGTGCTTTTTGGGGTGCTGATATTACAGCAGTAGTGGACCAAGAACACTGCAAGACCAGGAACACTGACTAACTGTCCCTAGCTTAACAGCAGCAGCAGCAGCAGCAGCTCTCCCTACTCTCACTACACACACTGCTTCAGAATGATCTAAGATGGATGCTGCCCTTGCTTATTTATAGGAGGTGGGAGGGTGTGGGAGGGAGGTACGCTGATTGGCTGGAAATGTGTCTGCTGACTGTAAAGTTCAGGGTCAAAGTTTGCCTCAATGATGTCTTATGGGGGGCGGACCGAACATCGCATATGTTCGCCGGCAGCGGCGAACGCGAACATGCTAAGTTCGCCGGGAACTGTTCGCCGGCGAACAGTTCTATACATCTCTATTGTACAGGTGTGCCTTAGGCTGGCCACAATAAAGACCACTCTAAAATGTGCAGTTTTACTGTATTGGAGGGTCCAAAAACCAGTCAGTATCTGGTGTGACTACCATTTGCTTCACGCAGTGCAACACATCTCCTTTGCATAGAGTTGATCAGGTTGTTGACTGTGGCCTGAAGAATGTTGGTCGAAAAAAAGAGAGAAAAGCGCTCTAAGTGCAGACAATATTTATTCTTAGATAAGGCATAGAATGTAGCAACTCACTAGAAGCCACGTTATACAGGCAGTGTAAATTCAAAGATTGTAGTTTTTCCTCTGGAGGGTGCCGTCTATCCATACATGAAGCAGTCCATGGCTCAGCGGTCCACCACAGGAGAGAGGGAGCCAGCTAACTCCAGCGACGGTTTGCGGTTGGCATCCGGAACAGCCGCTGCAATGTACAGTTGAAGGATGTAATGCGGCAACGTCACCAGGGAGACTGGAATGCTAGGCGTGCACGACGCGTTTCTGAGCATGCACGAGGTCCCGTACGGACATGCGCGCTCTTTCATCAGGCATGAGGTGTTGGTGGTGGATGGATGGCACAACAATGGGCCTCAGAATCTCTTCATGGTAAAGAGTCCAAAAGGCACCCCAGTGTGCCACGGCACCCTGGTTGAAAAAGGCTGGTCTATGTCCTGCATCAGTGAACATGGACAAAGTGTGAGCTTAGCGTAGGAACCAATAAATTGCCTGAAGTTCTGTCTGTTGCTGCCTGATGCTCAGCTGCATGTGCTGGTCACATGTATGGTAACGATCAGCCTTCTTACACAATGACAGCCCACATCATTTAATTCAGTACAGGTTTGCTTTATAAGAAATTCACATCATGTTAAATGCCCCAGCGGTGTAGTCATTAATGTGGTTAATCCCTCTGTGTTATTTTATTTTATGCCTTACAACATATTCTTATCCCTTTGTGTGAAGATAAAGACTTTCACCACAGGGGGTAGCAAAATGTATTCAATCTGTTGCTGCAGTAATGTATTCATGTAGCACATAGTCTATATGCCCTATTTGAAGTGTTTGTATAACCCATCTTCTGTGTGCATTCTCCTTTCCACATTTCCCAATGTAGCATCACCCAATCTGTTATATTGCAGCTGTTAAAAGCATTGGACCATCGCACCATTCATCTGTCTTCCTATCATGTCTTTCATATAAGCCTGTCCTCTGCTTATAATGTATTAATACATTTCTTGTGCCTATACAAAATCTGGGATGTGTTTGACCCTAAGGCACCCAACCTGCATATATATATATACAGTATATATATATATATATATATATATATGTAGATTTCAGCAGTCTATAGTGGGAACATTGATTAGGGTAATAGCACTGATCTTTACTAGCCTCATGAAATATTCTCAGTCTCGTATTGTCTTCTGTAGCATATCCCCAGTCAAAAATGTAGCATGTGCACGCTCTCTGACCCTCATTTCCTCCATTGGGTCTGCGGCTTCTGACAGTCCTTTTAAAGTGGAACTTCACTCTCCCGATTAACATTGATTATTTTTAAAGGGATTGTAAAGTCTCAAGGTTTTTCACCTAATGCATTCTATGTATTCGGGTGACAAATCTTCTATGCTGCAGCTGCCCCCAGAGCCCCCCTTTTTCTTACCTGAGCCCATCCGATCCAGCGATGTGCAAGAGCCCAGTGGCTCCAGCCTGTCCTCACTGGATAGATTGATAGCAGTAGAAGCCATTGGCTCCCGCTACTGTCAATCAAATCCAGTGACATAGGAGCGGGGGCGGGGCTTAGCCCCACTGTCTGTGCCAATGGAGGCAGCAGCAAAATTCGGGAGGTTGCCCCCATTAAAAGTGGCTCTCTGAAGGGGAGGAGCCAGGAGCACCAGTGGGGCACCCCAGAAGAGGAGGATCAGGCTGCTCTGTGCAAAATCCTCGCACAAAGCAGGTAGGTATAACATGTTTGTTATTTTTATTTTAAAAAATTTGAACCTTTACAATCACTTTAATTCTCATGCTGCTAGCATTAGTAAATAAATAGGAAAGTATGTTCTTTTTATTTCTTCTAAACTTTGTTTTTGCATTTCCTCAATTATTTCATGTTTTTTGCCAAGGCAAATGATGTCATACATTCCAGGAGTCTTCAGGAGGGACTGAGAGGAGGAGAGGTTTTCTCAGCTAAGCACACTCCCCTGCATGCATGGTTTAGCTAAGGGCAGATGGATTCCAGGAAGTAAATGCTACATCAATCATCTGCCCTTACTCAAGATGGCACGGCCAGAAATGCTAGGGGATGTTTCTCAAAGTGATTTCTCAAGAAAATAAAGGATAGAGACATGGATGGGGGAGTTTGCTTTTAATATCAAAAATCACAACCACTTCTGGACCGGAAGGTTTTCCCCATTAATGACCAGGCCATTTTTTGTAATTCGGCACTGCTTTAATTTAACTGACAATTGAGCATTCGTGCGACACTGTAGCCTGAAAAAAAATGTATATCCTTTTTTTCCCCACAAATAGAGCTTTCTTTTGGTGGTATTTGATGACCTGTGCAATTTTTATTTGTGTGTGCTATAAATAAAAAATGAGCGACAATTCTGAAAAAAAAACAATATTTTTCACTTTCTGCTATAATACATTCTCAAAAAAAAAAAAAGTAAAAATCAAATTTTTTCATCCTTTTAGGCCAATTTGTATTCTTCTACATATGTTTGGTAAAAAGAAAAATCCCAATAAGCGTATTTTGATTGGTTTGCGCAAAATTTATCGCGTCTACAAACTAGGTGAAAGATTTATGTAATTTTTATTTATTTATCTTTACTAGTAATGATGGCGATCTGCGATTTTTAGCAGGACTGCGACATTGCGGTGGACAGATTGGACCCCTAACTGACATATTTGACACTTTTAGGAGGACCAGGGACATTACTACAGTAATGAGTGCGATTTGCAACTGCGTTACTTTAATGGACAATTGTCGTGTAGTGCTGTACCCAAATAAAATTGATGTCCATTTTTCCCCAAAAATAGAGCTTTCTTTTGGTGGTATTGGATCACCTCAGCGATTTTTATTTTTTGCGCTATAAACAAAAAAAGAGCAACAATTCTAAAAAAACAATATTTTTCACTTTCTGCTATATAACATTCCCAATAAAAAAAATTAAAAATAAAAAAAAAATCTAATTTTTTCATCATTTTAGGCCAATTTGTATTCTGCTACATATTTTTGGTAAAAAAAATCCCAAAAGGGGTATATCAATTGGTTTGTGCATAAGTTATTGTGTCTACAAACTAGGGGAAAGATTTATGTCATTTTTATTTATTTTTTACTAGTAATGGCGGTGATCAGCGATTTTTAGCGGTACTGCTACATTGCGGCGGACAAATTGGACGCCTAACTGACATTTTTGACACTTTTGGGGGTCCAGTGACATTACTACAGTAATCAGTGCTAAAAATATGCACTGTTACTGTACTAATGACACTGGCAAGGAAGGGGTTAACACCAGGGGCAATCAAAGGGTTAAATGTGTCCCTAGGAGGTGCTTTCTATCTGTGTGGGGGATGTACTTATGGAATGAACACAGGGAACTGTGTTCCTAAATAGGAGGAACACAGGAGCCCTGTGTTCATTGCTGACAGAACAGCGGTCTGCCGTGTTTACAGACCGCAGTTCTGTATTCACGAGGAGCGATCATGGGTGCCCAGCGGCAATCATAGCCGCCGACCCGAAGATCAGCTTCCCCTGTGGTGAATGGGTGTACACTCGCGCCCCCACTAGCGGTGTAGTTTCGTGGGACAGAGCCGACCTGCCGCACTATATGTACTGCTGATGGTCCGCAAGTGGTTAAATAGTGCTTTTGGTTTGTGGGGCTCAGATGCAGTGAAGATCCGCTTTAAGCATTACATATATGGAACATTATAATAATTATAATAATACTACATTTTATTTATCAGCACCTTTCAGAACACCCAAGGGCATCTTACAAAGATAAAATACATTACATAACCATTAAATTACAAAAAACAAATCAATGAAGTCAGAGTATTCTAGTTTAAAAATATAAGTTTTGAGATGTGATTTGAAGATGGGTAGGAAATCATTTCTGCGTATGTCAGGTGGCAGGGTGTTCCAAAGTTGGGGGACAGAGCAGCTAAAGGCTCTAGGTCCCGGTTCACGTATGTGCGATGTCAGACATCACATGTGATTCGGAACGCACTGCTCTGAAAAATCACATGTGATGTCTGTGCGATGCAAATTCAGCCTTACAGATTGTATGGCTGAATTTGCATCGCATTCGGACACAACTCACACAGACTCTTTTTTGGGTCCGCACCAGAATCGGATCGCATGGTGGTTAACACCTATACAATCCGATTCATTTCCGAACTGAAAGTGCGCACTGCAATATGCAAATTGATCTGGGGGTGTTATTAACTTTGTATTGACACCCCCAGTGAGTCGCATATGGCAGTGTGAACTGCCTGTGAGTTGAATGCAATGCAGGAACCCGTAGTGGATTTGCAGGGTTCCCATGTATGTGAACCGGCACTAAATTCCATAGTGGTCAGGTAGGCAGATGGAACATTGAGATGAATGGAAGACCTGAGAGTGCAGGGGAAGTCTGTTGATATGCAGGAGTTCAGAAAGGTATGGAAGAGCAAGGTAATAAATGACCTTAAAGGTAAATACCAATCTTGAAATCAATACAATATTTGACTGGAAGTCAGTGAAGGTGCTGAAGGACAGGAGTGATGCCATTAAAGGAGGGGGTCCTAGTGATGATGCCAGCAGCAGAGCTCTGAACCAGCTGCAGTTTATAGAGGGCCTTGAAAAGGAGACCAAAATGAAGGGAATTGCAGTAATCTATGTAGGAAGTTACCAGATTGTGAATGAGAACGGCAGTGCTTTTGAGTGTGAGAAATGGATGGACATGCATAATCTTAAGCAGATGGGAATATGCTGACCGAGTTACATTACTATTGTGGGCTTGGAAAGATGCGCTATTGAGGATGACACCCAGACTTTTTACCTGAGGGGAGGGAAAGACTATGGAGCAGGGCTGGCCCAAGACATTGTGCTGCCTGGATCCAAGAATGAAATGCTGCCCCCCCCAAAAAAAAAAATCACGCCCTCCAAGAGGCCCCATATTCTATAGGACTATGAAAGCAGTCAGAGGGGTGTGAGTGTGTACGGAGTGACAGCAGGAGCAGGACAGAGCAGTAGACACTGGGCAGATGAGCGCACCAGGCTTTCTACTGTCTATAGTGCCACAATGCCCTGCAGTGCTGCGGGCATGGTACAGGAGAATGCAGTGATGCGGGCATGGTACAGGAGAATGCAGGGCTGTAGGCATGGTACAGAGAATGCGGGCATGGTACAGGAGAATGCGGGCATGGTACAGGAGAATGCAGGGCTGCGGGCATGGTACAGGAGAATGCAGGGCTGCGGGCATGGTACAGTAGAAAGCAGGGCTGGGGGCACGGTACAGGAGAATGCGGGGCTGCGGGCACGGTACAGGAGAATGCGGGGCTGCGGGCATGGTACAGGAGAATGCAGGGCTGCGGTCATGGTGCAGGAGAATGCGGGGCTGCGGGCATGGTAGAGGAGAATGCGGGGCTGCGGGCATGGTGCAGGAGAATGTGGGGCTGCGGGCATGGTGCAGGAGAATGCGGGGCTGTGGGCATGGTGCAGGAGAATGCGGGGCTGCGGGCATGGTAGAGGAGAATGCAGGGCTGCGGGCATGGTAAAGGAGAATGCAGGGCTGCGGGCATGGTACAAGAGAATGCGGGGCTGCGGGCATACTACAGGAGATGCAGTGCTGCGGGCATGTACCATGCCCGCAGCACTGCATCTTCTGTAGTATGCCTGAAGCCCCGCATAATTGCAGGTAGCGTGGCTGTGAAGCAGTCTCCCTTACCTGTTCCTAAAGGCGCCTTAGGATTTAAAAATGGAGCCGCCTGGTGCCAACGCGTCACCGTGCAAAAAAAAAGGTCAGTGGCCGGCCTGACATGCACACTGCGCATGTGCCGCCGCCGCTCGGGAAAGACCGTACATGTTTGGCTATTGCCGGAAATAGCCGAACGTTTACGGGCTTTCCTGAGTGGCGGCGGCACATGCACAGTGTGCATGTCAGGCCGGCCGCGGACTTTTTTTTTTTTTTTTAATCGAGTTATAGCCGAAGAAGAGGCGGCCAGGGGCCGCCCCTCTCTAAGTGCCGCCTGGGTCCCATGGTCCCACCGGGACCCATGGTAGGGCTGGCCCTGCTATGAAGTTATCGAAATTAACTGAAAAATGGTTGGGCCTTGTGAAGGTGGACTTCGTACCAATGAGGAGAACCTCAGTTTTGTCACTGTTCAATTTGAAAAAGTTGGAAGAGAGACAGATTTTGATTTCCTGTAAACAATCGGTAAGGGATTTGGGTGGAAGGGTGATAGTAGGTTTAGTGGACAGGTAGAGTTGGGTGTCATCCGCATAGCAATGGAAGTGGATGGTAATTTTATGCATGGTCCTTTGGTGATGTCAGGGGCCCCCATTAGTTTGACAACCACTACCCTAAAGGCTGTCTCTTATTAATAAATCTGTGCACTTGTGCTGTATCTATGGGACTCCATTACACCATCTGATCGGTGGATATAACGCCAGGCATCCAGCTCCCACACTGAGCAGATATAAGAAGTATCCACGCTGAGTACAAGCACAGCTGTCTGTAATATCACCTTACAAGGCTGAGCTTCAAATGCTAACTGACTTTCTTCAAGTCAATAGAAGATGATCGCTGCATGTTTTAACACCTTCTGCAATCCTTTGACTTAAACGGAGAGCTGCAATTATCCAAACCTCAAGAAGGCTGAATGGGGTAGGCAGATTCAGGGCTGCTGTTAGAAATCGCGGGGGCCCCGTACAGTCTACCTGTCAGGCCCCCCCCCCCTCCCAAAAATATTGAATGACACTTAGACTAAAAATACACTAAAATCATTATTAGTGGACACAAACACAATGGAATTACTGCTAAATCTAAAACTGTATTGAGTATGAAAAATAAATAAAGCTCTGTGTGTGAATGAGGTTTTGGGTAGGGATAGACCAATATGGTTTTTTTCAGGGCCGATACCGATATTTTGGTCACAACGCATCGTTATCAGCCAATATGGGCCGAAATTTTGTACATTTAAAATTTTGAAAAATAAAGAATTTTTGACACATATCTGGTATTGAACATGTTAATTTTTGTTTAATGCTTAATGGCTGGCTTTCTGGCACCCTGTGGTGGGTGGCTGGCTGGATGGCACCCTGTGGTGGGTGGCGGGCTGTCTGGCACCCTGTGTTGGCTGGCTGTCTGGCACCCTGTGGTGGGTGGCTGTCTGGCTGGCCCCCTGTGGTGGATGGCTGGCTGAAGGGCCCCCTGTGGTGGGTGGCTGGGTGAGTGGCACCCTGTGGTGGGTGGCTGGCTGGCTGGCACCCTGTGGTGGGTGGCTGGCTGGCACCCTGTGGTGGATGCCTGGCTGGCTGGCACCATGTGGTGGGTGGCTGGCTGGCTGGCACCCTGTGGTGAGTGGCTGGCTGGCACAGGGGCTTTGGGTGGCTGGCTGGTACAGGGCCTGTGGGCAGCTGGCTGGTACAGGGCCTGTGGGTGGCTGGCTGTCTGGCACCCTGTTTGTGGGTGGCTGGCTGTCTGGCACCCTGTGGTGGGTGGCTGGCTGGCTGGTACAGGGCCTGTGGGTGGCTGATTGGCTGGTACAGTGCCTGTGGCTGGCAGGTACAGGTCCTGTGAGTGGGTGGCTGGCAGGTGCAGGGCCTGTGAGTGGGTGGCTGGCTGGTACAAGGCATGTGGGTGGCTGGCTAGCTTGCTGGTACAGTGCTTGTAGCTGGCTGGCTGGTACAGGGCCTGTGGATGTGGGTGGCTGGCTGGCACCGGGCTGCTGTGGGTGGGTGTATGGCTGTGATACACTCCTGCGAGACTAGTCCCGACTCGAGGCGAGGCTGTCCAAGGCAAGGGAGGCAGCCTAAGAAGGCAGAATGACGTCACAAAAATATCGGCAATATCGACCAGTTCCAGGCTTGATACCGATATATGGGGGAAAGTGCATATCGGCAACCGATATATCGGCCTTGCCGATAATTGGTATATCCCTAGTTTTGGGGCTCATTCACAAGGGCACTGTGGCCTGTACAATGTGAATCAGTGATTTGTTTATATGGCTGGAGCTATGTGCAGGCAGAAAATGTTACACTATGGGTGACGGGGGTTTGGGTGCAGGTGTATGGCCCCAAACAAAGACACACCTGTCACACCGCTGTCAAATCTGGACCTGTGGCTGTGTTCAACCACTGAGACCCCTTAGAGTAACAGGCAGCTCCAACTGCATGAACAATTTACTCATTGATAGGATCAGAGTACATGGATGGTGTCCTTAGGGCTTATTCACACATGAGTTCGGGGGCAGTAAAAAAGCATAGTTGATCTGTGTTTTTACTGTCCACCAACTGGCACTGGCTAGGGATGTACACATGCCATAGCTGTGATGCTGTGCTTTGCAGCCATGACAGAAATTATGCCCTTGTTGAAAATGACCCATTCAAGTGAATAGTGCAGCTCTGCCAGTGTCTTTCGACTGCATGCAAAGCACACGATTGGGGCCTGCCTGTTAAAACAGGCAGTGAGGAGGCAATACGCCTCCTCACCACCTGTCAAAAGATCTATGAAGAGTGATCGAAATGCTGGCAGCTCTTCAGATAGCAAAGCACATGTGAACAAACCCTTCATTTTTTGTTAATCATGTTTCAGAATTTTTTTTTCTGAAAAAAGGCAGGCCTAATCATAGTGCACCTGTACCATGTGATAGTTGTGGCCAATCACATCCGCACAATAGTGATCTGCACTGTTTTAAGCAATCTTTGTATGTAAAAAAAAAAAAAAAAGAAAAAAACGATCACTTCCCCAGAGTACTGACCTGGTCACGGTAAGTAAAAAAAAAAATCATAAAAAAGAAAAAATAAATTACAAAATTGAATTTAGTTTATTTTATTTTTTCCCACATACTGTCACCAGCCAGTGCCCCTGAGCTCAACCACACCAATTATATGATGTGGCTGTATTGCTCTGTTGACATTCATTTAATTTCTTCATTTTCCAAAAAATTTTCACAAAAAATCACAACTTCAAAAACTCACTATACTGTTCCTGGTCACCACCACACCAGTTATATAATGACACTGTAATGCACTGGTGACAGTATGTAAAAAAATAATTGTGAAAAAAAAACAATTTTTTTACATTTTTCATTTTCCAGAAAATTGTCACAAAAAATTACAACTTCAAAAACTCACCATGCCTCCTACTTACTGTCTACTTTCCAAAAAGTGTCATTTCTACAAAGAAATGTAGCAGAATACATTTTGGCCTAAATTTATGCAGAAAGAGTATTTGTTATGCAAAATAAATATTTTTTGCTAATAAGTAATCTTTCTTCATGAATTTAGACCATTGTGCTTTCTGCCACGTTTCTTTGGTAAAAATAACCCCAATCAGTGTATATCATTTAGTTTGTAGGAAAGGTATAGAGTCCACAAAGTATGATATATATATATATATATATATATATATATATTTGAAAAGCAATCAATCCTGATGTACTGACGGCCTATCTCATTTTTTGATGTCTCAAAATGCCTGGACAGTACAAATATCCCTCCCTCCTCCCAAATTACCCCTTTTTGGAAAGTAGATAGTCTAGGTATTAAGCAAGGGGCATGGCAAGTTTATTTAAGTTGTAATTATTTTGTAAAATTTTTTTAGAAAATGAAGAAATTTAACAAAATAGTTTTTTCATTACTATTTTGTACATACTGTCACCAATGCATTACAGTGCCATTATATAACTGATGTGGTGGTAATCAGGAACAGTATATTAAAATAATATAATTTATTTCTTCTTTTTTATTATATTTCTTTTCTTTTCTTTTTTTTACATACTGTGACCAGAGCAGTACAATGTTTCCATAGTGATACTGTACTACTCAAAGGAGTTGATCAGGATTTTCTTTTTTTTTTTTTACACACTCTGATTGCTTATAACTGTTATAAGCAATCCTTTTTTTATGAATGGCATTCATTCATCCAGTGTCTATTGTGAAGCTGTGAGTGACCACAGCTATCACTTGGTACAGATACACTTCAATTGGCCCTGTCTGTACCTTGTGATCACTGTGGCCAATCACAGATATTAACACAATAATACACAATGAATGGCTATGAATGAAAGTCATGTGATCAGCTGTGATTGGTCAGAACAATCACATGGTACCAGCAGCGGCCCAGTATGCTGATTTGTCATTCACTGTGTCTAATGGGTGACAGATCATGCCACAGTGGAACCCTGGGGGGGGGGGGATGGCGCAATCCTGGAAACACATTATATGATGTCCACCCAGGATGGCATCACACCCGCTTATCGATTATTGTACTATACGGCGGACGAAAGTGGTTAAATATTACCAAAAGAAAGCTCTATCTGTCTCAAAAAAAAAAAAAAATGATGAAAGCTCAATTTGGGAACAATGTTGCATGACTGGGTAATTATTATTCAAAATGTGACATTGCTGACAGGTGCTTGAGGTGGTTAAGAAGAGTAAAAAGGCATGTTATATTTCAACAATTATGAAACCATCTCTCTTCTCTCTTGGTTGGTATTCTGTACAGTTGAAAGGTAGACACAATGGTGCATTCTAAAAGTAGCTTAGGCACGGTTAATTTGAACTGAATCCAATTCGCATATCATGTGAACCAGACCGACTTTCAATGGAACCGGTTCACATATTGGTTGAGCTTGAAGGACTTGTGTCTATAGGTTGCGGTGCGAATTAGGAAAGGGTCCTGTGCATTTTTCAGTCTGGTTCAGGTGTGATTTAAGTGTCAAATTGGCACCTGAACCAATGAATGGAAACCACACCAGACTCTGTACAGAAACCGGCCTCGAATATACACTATATTGTCAAAAGTATTGGTACGTCTGCCTTTACACACGCATGAATTTTAATGGCATCCCAGTCTTAGTCCGTAGGGTTCACTATTGAGCTGGCCCACCCCTTGCAGCTATAATCGCTTCAACTCTTCTGGGAAGGCTGTCTGCAAGTTTTAGGAGTGTGTCTATGGGAATGTTTGACCATGCTTCCAGTAGTGCATTTGTGAGGTCAGGCACTGATGTTGGACGAGATTGCCTAGCTAGCAGTCTGTGCTCTAATTCATCCTGAAAGTGTTCTATCAGGTTGAGGTTCGGACTCTGTACAGGCCAGTCAAGTTCTTTCACCCCAAGCTCAGTCATCCATGACTTTATGCACCTTTCTTCGGCACTGGTGCATAGTCATGTTGGAACAGGAAGGGGCCATCCCCAAACTGTTCATACAAAGTTGGGAGCATGAAATTGTACAAAATGTCTTGGTATGCTGACACCTTAAGAGTTCCCTTCACTGGAACTAAGGGGCCAAGCCCAACCCCTGAAAAACAACCCCGCATCATAATCTCCCTCCTCCACCAAATTATTTTGACCAGTGCACAAAGCAAGTGAACCGGCTCCTAAATGATCACATGACACAAGGGGAGGAATTTAAGGGTATCATAGTTCCAGTGTGCCTGGGGCATCAGGTCCTGCAAAAAAAAAAAAAAGAGCAGATAACATTTATGTAAGATAAGCACATATTTTCATATAACTTATGCTACTCTTATTACATCCATCTATGTTCCTAAATATAACTCCACGTTCATGTAATAAAAATATAGAAAAAAATATATAGCATATTGTTTACTACAGACAGGCAATGGGCAACAAGTTTAAAAGGCTAAAAACAAAACCTATGTGGCTCATGTCCAAAGTTGATGAAGTCAATGAACACTATCATTGTTTAAATGTTACAAAGAATATAAAAGATTATGTAAAAAGGAAATCAAGGACTAAAAAATGCAAAACTAATGACAGAAGATAGTAGGACAAACCCCCAAAAAATTATTCAAATATATTAACAGTAAAAAGGTCAGGTATTTGCATGTAGGCCCTTTCTTAAATAATCTGGAGTGGATGACTGGGGACTGGGGACGTAGAGAAGGCAAGTCTAGCTGCAGCCATTTTAACTGTGGGCAGCTGAAGCTGCTGCCTGTTTACTTCCTGGATTTACACAGACACACAGAGGCACAAAGACACACACACACATACATACAGTACACATATATACAGACACACACATACAGTATGTCCCAAAAGTGAGTACACCCCTCATATTTTTGTAAATATTTTATTATATTTTTTCATTTGACAACACTGAAGAAATTACACTTTGCTACAATGTAAAGTAGTGAGTGTACAACTTGTATAACAGTGTAAATTTGCTGTCCCCCTCAAAATAACTCAACACACAGCCATTAATGTCTAAACTGCTGGCAACAACAGTGAGTACACCCCTAAATGAAAATGTCCAAATTGGGCCCACTTAGTCATTTTCCCTCCCCGGTGTCATGTGACTCAATAGTGTTACAAGGTCTCAGGTGTGAAAGGGGGGCAGGTGTGTTAAATTTGGTGTTATCGCTCTCACTCTATCATACTGGTCACTGGAAGTTCAACATGGCACCTCAGGACAAAGAGCTCTCTGAGGATCTGAAAAAAAGAATTGTTGCTCTACATAAAGATTGCTTCAGAGGTTGAAAGGGTGGGGGGTCAGCCTGTCAGTGCTCAGAATAATATGTCGCACACTGCATCAAATTGGTCTGCATGTCGTCCCAGAAGGAAGCCTCTTCTAAAGATGATGCAAAAGAAAGCCCGCAAACAGTTTGCTGAAGACAAGTAGACTAAGGACATGGATTGCTGGAACCATGTCCCGTGGTCTGAAGAGACCAAGATGAACTTATTTGGTTTAGATGGTGTCAAGCGTGTGTGGCAGCAACCAGGTAAGGAGTACAAAGACAAGTGTGTCTTGCCTACAGTTAAGCATGGTGGTGGGAGTGTCAGGGTCTGGGGCTGCATGCCTGCTGCTGGCACTAGGGAGCTACAGTTCATTGAGGAAACCATGAATTCCAACATGTACTGTGACATACTGAAGCAGAGCATGATCCCCTCCCTTCATAGACTGGGCCGCAGGGCAGTATTCCAACATGATAACTACCCCAAACACACTTCCAAGATGACCACTGCCTTGCTAAAGAAGCTGAGGGTAAAGGTGATGGACTGGCCAAACATGTCTCCAGACCTAAACCTTATTTACTGTAGCATCTGTGGGGCATCCTCAAAAAGAAGGTGGAGGAGTGCAAGGTCTCTAACATCCACCAGCTCCATGATGTCATCATGCAGGAGTGGAGGAGGACTCCAGTGGCAACCTGTGAAGCTCTGGTGAACTCCATGCCCAAGAGGGTTAAGTCAGTCCTGGAAAATTATAGTGGCCACACAAAATATTGACACTTTAGGGCCAATTTGGACATTTTCACTTAGGGGTGTACTCACTTTTGTTGCCAGTGGTTTCGACATTAATGGCTGTGTGTTGAGTTATTTTGAGGGGACACTGTTATACAAGCTGTACACTCACTACTTGAAATTGTCATTTCTTCAGTGTTGTCACATGAAAAGATATAATAAAATACTTATAAAATGTGAGAGGTGTACTCATTTTTGTGAGATACTGTATATATAGACACACACACACACAGACACACACCACTACTTGCCTGCACATTTCTCCTCTCTTGATGAATACTCATGGATCTCTGCAGTCTCCCGTTATCTCTGCCCTCATACAGCCCCCTCCAGCTTTGCAGCTCTCCTTTTCACTCCTATGACTCATCCCTCCTACTTTGCTGGAGAACTCTCACGAGAGTGAGAGAGAGAGAGAGAGAGAGCTGTGCATGATGTCATTAGCCTAGGCTAATTACCAGACAAGAAAGAGGAAGTGGGCTGTATAAGGTATTTACTGGCAGAAAAAAAAATGTTTTACTACAACAAGGGCAGAGGATTTAATAGAAGGAGAGATGAAAAAATGACTGAAGGTCCGCTTTAAGTTTATTCCTCAATAGCCGCAATAAATGTAAATCCACATTGTGTACACCAAACCCAGGTATTGCCTTGTAAAAGTAGCAGTGAAATATGTATTGTGCTGTTCGCAGCCTGTGCAGAGAGCAGAGTTACAGGAGGATCCCAGCAGGTCCAGCCACTGCAAGGCTACCTGTAAAAAAACAACAGGAGGGAATGGGGACATGACATGTCAACTTGCAGAACTAGAGAGAGCAGCAGTGACTGGTCTTTAATAGACATGGCTCCTGCACATTGAAACGCCAAGATATAGGTAAGAATACACATGGCTCTTGTCAATGCCGTCTTTAACCTCCCTGGCGGTATGATTCTGTCAGGAATTCTGTACCAAAAGCGGTACAATTTTTTTCATGGAAATTTGGCGTTATGTATTATAGGCCTACAATTCTTAGTAATTACTGACTTAAAGCGGAGTTCCGGGCACAGAATCGTTTTTTTTTTTTCAATCTCCCCCTAACAATCACCCTTACACATCGATGCATCCGCTAATCCTGGTTAGAATGGTGAAATAATGAGTTTGCAAGAATAAAATCTTACTTTATATAATTTCTGATGTGCGGCGCCATCTTTGTTGTGGATTGCCGAGTCCGTTGTGGGGAAATGTCTTCCCTTCTTCCTGATTCCAGTGGGCGTAGGCCTGTGAGTCAAGAAATGAGAACAGTGGTCGGCCGCCCATGTGACTGCAAAGTGCATCATGGGAGCGCCGAGGAAGAGCTCCCAGGACGCATTGCGGCATGGAAGTGACGAGGAGAGCCGAGGCGCAGGAGGGAGGAAGTCCTTTGAAAGGTGAGTATACAAACCTCTGTAAACAGGTAAGTGAAAAAAAAAAAAAACTATGGGAATATCCAATTCTGACTCAGCGGAGGGTAAGGAATACAATGCAGTAATTATTAGAAATTGAATTTTGTGCCCGGAACTCCGCTTTAAACCTGACCAAAACAAGAGTCTAGTAGACATCCCAGATGTGATAAATTTGAAACACAAACGCATGAATTATAATCTTATCAATAATATAATTTTATTATATAATATATAATATAAAATATATATATATATTATATAATAAAATTATATTATTGATTAGATTATAATTAATGCGTTATATTATATATATATTATATATATATATATGTGTGTATATATATATATATGTGTGTATATATATATATGTGTATATATATATATATATATATATATATATATATACGTGCATATGTATATATGTATATATATATATATATATATATATATATATATATATATATATATATATATATATATATATATATATATTTATTTATATGTGTGTGTGTGTGTGTGTGTGTGTGTGTATATATATATATACACAGGGCTTTTTTTCTCAGAGGATAGGTGCAGGAACTCCCGCCTAATGAGTCAGCCTTCGTTTCTGCCCCCTACCCACCTTTGAGCACTGTCCCTTGGTTCCACCTGCTAGCTACCTCCCACTATCGCTCCTTTTAGAGAATACAGAACCAAGTATAATTTTATGCTACTAAGTGATTTGCAATGAATTTGTTAATGATAACAAGAAAGGCAGTAAAATAATTCCCCTGCTGTGAGCAACAATAGACCCCACCCCAGCAACAGTAGACACCCCAGAAACAATAGACCCCCATCAGCAACAATAGATCCCCAATGCAACAATAAACTTTGCCCCAGCAACAATGTCCCCCCAAAACAAAATACCACCCCAGGAACAGTAGACCCCCAGCAGCAAAAACAGATCTACCAGCAGCCGGCATCAATAGACCCTCGAGCACACCCCAGCACTACTTTCCATTACATAAATTAATTGCTGGAGGTTCCGGAACTGCGTTCCCCAGCGTTCCCGCTGAAAAAAAGCCCTGTATATACATATACATACACACATATATATATACATATATATATATATATATATATATATATATATATATATACACATATATATATATATATGTATAAATGTTATGTGTGTGTTTGTGTTTTGTGCAACGTTCAATGTTTGAATTTCCCTCCCTAGTTCCGCTCCCATGCAGCATTGCTGCTGCAGGGAACGGAACTAGGAAGTCATCACACCGACGGAGGACGGACGAGCGGCGGGGATCTCAGACGGCTGGCGATCTCAGCAATGGGAGATCATCGTTGGATCGCCAGGAGAAGGTAAGAGAGCGCTGTGCGCTCTGCCCATCCACCCCGAGCGTGACTCGGGGATACCGATCCTAGCACAGAAAATTCACCCCGAGTCACGCTCGGGTTACCGCTAGGAGGGTTAACGCAGGGCAAAAGGGGCAGCTGCCCCGATCCCAGTCATTATTGTGGGGCCAAAAGAAGCTGCCCCTTGAGCCCCTTGTCATGGAAAGTCCTGGTTCAGTGGGAGAGGGGAGCAGCATCCTTGGGGTCCAGGATTATATACCTGCATCCCAATTATCATCTACACATGGCGAAAGGGGAGCCCCGGAGGCTGCTGGGAAGACAAGCAGCACAAGGGTGGCTAGGCCTGGGAGCTCGGGAGGGAGAATACCTCCACTGCCTCCCTGATCCCCAAAGAGATGAGCAGCAGTATCCCCAGCATCTCCCAGAGCCTTGACTTCTTCTTCATCCTCCTCTCCACTCTCAGCTCTGACATCAGCAGAGGGATAGGCTGACTGGAAGCCCAGCGGACAAGATGGGCGGGAGGTGGGTACTAGGCATCACACACACCTACCCACAGACAGAAACTGGGACAGGGGGGCACAGGAGGAACTGCAGACAGGGACAGGGCTAAGGGGTCTCACTCTCTTACCCCCTCCCCTCTCTCTCCCTTTTTAACCCCTCTCTCTCTCTTACCTCCTCTCAGTCAAACCCCTCTCTCTCATCTCCCTTTCTTTCTCTCACACCCTCTTCCACCCCCTTCCTCTCTCTCTCTCTCTCTCTCTCTCTCACCCTCCACTCTCACTCACCCCCTCTCCCTCTCATCACCCCCCTCTCTCTTTTACCCCCCCTCTCTCTCACCCCCTCTCTCTCATCCCCCCTCACCTTCTCTCTCTACCACCCCCTCCTCCCTTCCATCCTCTCTCTCACCCCACTTCTCTCTCTCCCCCCTCTTTCTCTCCTACCCCCCTCACTCTCTCTCCTACCCACCTTTTTTTACCCCTCTCACCTCCTCGTTCTCTCTCACCTCCTCTCTCTCTCTCTCTCTCTCTCTCTCTCACTACCCTCTCTTTCACCCCCTCTCTCTCTCACCCTTCTCTCTCTCTCTCTCTCTCACTCCCCCTTCCCTCTCCCGCATTCAGGGGGAACCAAGTGGACACTGATTGACAGGTGAAAGCAAGTAAATATTACTGATCTCATCCCCCCAAGTGCTGCCACTGACCCCATCCCCCAAAGCACTGCCACTGATCCCATCCCCCCAGCACTGCCAATCAACCCCCCTTCTCCCCAGTACTGCCGGTACTGCCGCTGATAACACCCTCTCCCCTCCTTCCCCATCACTGCCATTGATCCACCTTCCCAGCACTGCCACTGGTCCTATCCCCCCATCACTGCCACTGATTACACCCCCCCCCAGCAACCAATGGGTGAGAGGTAATGATGCAATCTAGCAACCAATCAACAAGCAGAAATTATGTGACCTCTATCAACTAATCAGTGAACTGTTATGTGTGCTGTAACCTCTAGCAACCAGTCAATAAACAGTAATGATGTGCTGTAAAGCCTGGCAAACAATCACAATCTCTGCCTAATCTGCTGCAGTAAATAGATTTTGAGTCTAGCTACTTTTTATTGTATTTCTCAGAGCAGGTGGAGAGCGAAATTGCATGCAAACAAGGGGCGGGGGCCCGAGAAAATGTTTGCCCAGGGTCCAATCAATATTACAGTCGGCCCTGGCTCTTGTATCTTGGCAATATATGCCTGTTCCCTTATATGAATACTTGGTCAGTCCCATTCTGGTCATAAGATAGAGCACATCACGTTTAGATGCATAGCACAGCAGATGGTATTCCTGGTGTAAAAACAGAATATTATACCTGGGTATGTTTTTTCAAAGTGATAGGATGTCTCTCTCTAACTCAATTTCATGCTCTGTGCAGACTTCTGGAAAAGCACAGCATCCAATAACAAGAGCATAAGGATGAGGCTTCTGGGAACTGTATTCTAAAAGAAAATTTTAGGTTTCGATATAAAATTATGGCTGATTGTATCCAATAGTTGTATGAAAAGAAAATTTACAGCAACATTAAATAGAAAATTACTTCACACTATCATTGAAGAGTTTCCTGCTTTTACAGGTTTCATTTCTTTTCCAAAACCAGTGACTTTGACACCAGATGCACTTTAATTAAAGTGTGAGGGGGTCGCTGTGCCAATAGCATCTAACGTGCTGCTGCACCTGTAACTTCTGGCAACAGCAGACTCTCATTTCGCACAGTACCTGCACAGAGCCTACCATCCTCATGCTGTCCCGCAGCTTCTTTTTTTTCCATTACGTGGCAGGGCACCCTGTGTGATGCTCTACCAGAAATAAATTACATGATTAGAAATGGGAATTAAATACTAGCGTTTAATATGCACTGTTCGTTCCTCCCAGCTTTTTCAGCTATGAGGCTTCTGTCCCCCTCCAAGATGAAACTGCTATCCCCTTTGGAAGCCAGAATACTGATTCATCAATTTTGCATCATTTAAAATTATATTTGGAAGTATTTCCTTTTGACTTGCCATAAACATATTTGCATATTTTCCTACATGATTTAAATTAGAATCCTATTAAAGCATATCTAAACTCAAAACAAAAATGCATTAAATTGCAGATTACCAATCCTTAGATGTGGAGGCTGAATTTGTTTTCCTTTTTTTAGGCTCAAAACATTTTCTTTAAGTACAATAACTACCTGTAGAGCTTGCAAAAATTGTGAAAAGGAACTACAAAGAATATTATTGTAGCGCACCCCACGTAGGAGCCACTGGTAAACTGGGATCACCCACCCTACACTGGCAGGAATACAGAATTTCCGCAGTAACCCACAGTCACGAAAAAGTCCAGTGCTTGTTTTTATGTTTTATTGAGGGGATAACAATTGTATAGGGTAGAGGGACATTTTGGGATGCCATTTGACTTTAGAACTCTTTTGGGACAAATTTCCTATATACAGTCTATATACACTCTTCTTCCTTTTCTTCCTCCAGCACTTACTTGCTTGCAGAAAACAACACAGATCCAACTGGAACACTGTTTAATGAATCTGACAAAAGGCACTTAGATCAAGCAAAAGCCCTTTCTAGGCAGGGACCGCGGGTCCCTTTGATTGTGTAGCAAAGTTCAGTGTCCAGCTCACATTGCTGTGGATACAGAACCCAGCACCACCTCTTCAGGCACTGCCAGCCTGCCTGGCTGCAGCTGTCCCTTTCACTAGCCCACCTGGCTAACTTCTCCTCAGCCCCCGCAGACTGACTCCACAGTCCTCCTAGACTGCACACTCACCAGCCCACCTGGCTGACTTCTCCTGGAGACCTCCTGGACATGCTGACTCTCTCCAGTTGTCCTCACTCCTGCTCCCTTGCATTCAGGACAGGATTCCTCCATGTGTTGTAGAGGATCCTTTCAGCACCCGAGCCCCAGGCTGAGGTCCTCCCCTAGACTAGGAGGCATCCTCAGGGGCCACCGACAGCCTTTTCAGCACTCCATCCTTATTTTCCACCTGACTCCTCCTGCTAGCATGACCCCAGAGTATTTAAGAGGTGCCAGCCCACTTGCTGTGGATTGGCTGGGGCTTTCCTCAATACACAGCTCCTCCTAAACTCCCTCCCATTCTTCTGAATTTACCTACACTAGCAAAAAAAAAAAAACATTTACAGCTAGTACACTAAGCTAGAAGGTGCTACATTGTCTTTATTATGTAAACCACTAGTCCCATCAATCCTAAATGCAATGGAGATAAACAAAGGCAGATATATTTGAAGCAATGTGAAAACAGTGGCTTCCTCCATAGATACAGAGGGGAAATATGTGTACAAAAAGCAGGAAGTATGGTATTTACAGGATTACCAGGTGAAAGAAAAGGAAAAAAAGCTAGAAAAAAAGGAAAATAAATGGAGACACTGCATCTAAGGACTGGTAAGCTGCGATATATATACCTTTTTGGTTAGAATAAGCTTCAAAGCAACTCTCTCTTCTCCAATTTCCAAATAGGTTTTCCCTGCAATAGAAAAGGTATTATGTTCACCTAGCTAGCAGCCCATATCTTGACCGCTCCTCTGTTTCAGCAATGGAGCCTTCATCAGGCTCTTCATTTGACACTTCTTGGAGTATCCTGTCTGTGTCCCTCGCACATGCAATGGTTCTTTCCTCTGACCTTACATCACTGCTATGGCCGGTAATAATGTAGATTTTAGAAAAGAGAATGGGAGAACGTAGTCTGAGACACAGGCAACTGACACTCCAGGAAGAGACAAAAGCTGAAAAGTTTGATGAAGGCTGCAGTGCTGGAAGGTTGAGGACATGTATCGCACAAAGGCAAGTCTAACAGCTCCCTATTACAATTATAGCAGTCTGTTCAAATTGGAGTCTCTCTAGGTATATTTAGTGGTGCAGCTAGGCTATAGCCAGCCCAAGTATTTTTCTTTTCTATTTCTTTCCTGTATTCCTTGGGTTTCCCCTAAGCTCAGAACATTGTTTGAGGAGTGTTGGGGAGTGTTCTCCAGTAGGTGGAGCAAAAAGAAACAATGTTATGAGTTATAAATATTTATTTCATCCCAGTCAATCACTAGGAGGTTCATTGCCAATGATGTAGGCTTATCCTCCCAGGGTTCTGGGTCATGCCCCAGGGACTATTAATCACACAAAAAAAGTTCTTAAAAATTGTTGTTTTTGATAGAGAGCCAATTATTGAAAAAATTATTGAAAAAAAAATTAGATTTCTTTGGATTTAGTGTCTGGGGGGTCTAAAAATGTGTACCACCTGTGAAGTTTCAGCTCGTAGCATGTCCAGAACCAGAAAAAAAAAAGATTGTTTGTATTAGAATTGCAGTAGAGCAGGCATAGGGCTCCGCTATTTTCACACCCGGCCATTTTTGTTGCAGGCATTTATTGGGCTTTTTTGTGGATGTCTTTGGAGGCAGGCATGACATCTGAACTTCTGTGTAGGGGTGTATATATACACACACACACATGTATGTATTTATACACATACACACATATAGGTGTGAAAGTAGCAGAACCCTATGCTTGCACTAATGAAATTATTTGCAGGCATAGGGCTCCGCTCCTATCACACCTATATGTGTATGTGTATAAATACATATAAGTGTGTGTGTGTATATATACCCTTACACAATAGTTCAGATGTTATGCCTGCCTCCGAAGACGCCCAAAAAAACGCCTGCAACAACACACCTGGGCGTTTTTGTTGCAGGCATTTTTTTTGGGCATTTTTTTTGGGCATTTTCTGGGCATCTTTGGAGGCAGGCATACCATCTGAACTTCTGTGTAGGGGTATATACACACACACACTTATATGTATTTATACACATACACACATATAGGTGTGATTGGAGCGGAGCCCTATGCCTGCGCTAATGAAATTATTTGCAGGCATAGGGCTCCGCTCCAATCACACCTATATGTGTGTATGTGTATAAATACATATAAGTGTGTGTGTATATATACCCCTACACAGAAGTTCAGATGTCATGCCTGCCTCCAAAGACGTCCACAAAAAAGCCCAATAAACGCCTGCAACAAAAACGGCCAGGTGTAAAAGTAGCAGAGCCACTATCCTGCTCTACTGCAATTATAATACAAAAGATCTTTTTTCTATGGCGGTCACCCTGACATGGAAGGGTTTGGCCACCCTGCCATAGCAGTCAGAGTCAGTTCACCCTACACTACACTATGGTCCCCCTGACACTTAACACTTTCCCTACAGAAACTAGATTATTGAATCTAACTATAGTGGAAAATAGTACCCTAACTACACTAGATATCCCTTTCCTCACACTAATAATTGCTAAATGACACTTTTGAAGCAGGAGTTACAGAACTGCTTCCACTCTCTTCCACATCCCTGTATTACAATGCTAGAGATTTGGCGGGGCTATCTTATATACTGGGGGGCGTATTCACTACTGATTGGCCTCTGGACCCACTAGTCATTCCAATCACATTCCTAGCATCCTCCTGCCCCCTCAATTGGCTTTTACTGATGGTTCTGGTCCAATCACAGGCTTTTAAAGCCCAGTTCTTGTCCCATTGCATTTTGGTCGGTTCTGGTTGCCGAATTCCGAACTTTTTCAGCAAAAAGTTCAGAATTCGGCCGAATTTCGAACAGTCAATGTCAAGGTTGGTCGACCCGAACCATTCGATCATCCCTAGTGTCCTATAGTCCCGAACTCTTTTATCCCTGGACTGTGAGAAAATAAAAACTTCAGGCAAGGATTGGCAGAATGATGTAATTCAATCGGTTGCCAATGATGGGTTCGTGAGTGCTTTGGGTCAAAAGACAGTTAGTACACTGGCAGTTAAGATAGGGTGGACCAAACAATTCAGTAACTCCCTAGTGCATTATTACTACACAGGGTAACTATGTTTGGACATTTTAAGTGACTTAAAGGGACACTTTAATAAAGCTTAATTTCATCAATTTTATTTTTCTGTATCCTGTAAAAGACTGAATGGAAAAAAACAATTGTTCATTGTTCCACTTCCTTACAATCCATTTGAAATATTGTCCAGCTTGTCCAAGCATTTCGATTTGACCACAAGAACATTAATTAAACTAATCAAAATATGTCCATGTGTGGATTCATTTCTTAGCAGGTATAAGTGAAATATCAAAATGATGGGATTACCAGATAATCAGAGTGAAATGTGTGTGAAGCCTAATGGGATCATTAATGTCTGGATTTCAGGTAATCTGCGGGAAATTAAAATAGGATTTTTTTTTCTAGCAGAACTGCAGAGCTTCCTCTACTGTGTTTTCAATTTACAGAAATATGTGTAGCCTCTTTTTGTTCTTACTTTAAAACCTAAGTATATTTGAATGTATTGCTATTAAAACTTGAAGCAAACTCTTAAAAAATACATAATGCACAGTGCACACATTTATAAAAGTGAATGTCTTATGGGATCCGTTCAATATGTCAGCGTGGGCCTTAAATGGATCCATAATGTGAATGTTGCAGCAATAGTTCTTGTGAACTGATGATTAAAAAGTGCTCTGGCAGAGTAACAGACGGAGGGAGGACTGTCCTTTTTGCTATTGTTACAGTGCAGGTGTTAATATTGATTGAAACCATTGATCTGGAAGAACACAGAAAATGGTAATGAAAGGGCAATGAAAGCAACATATACTGTCTTTACACAGTGGAGTGCTAACTCAAACAGAATTTAAATTTGGGAAACTGTACTGATACTGTTGTACATGTGAAAAAAAAGGTGGACGAGTGAGGGAAAGAGATATGGACTGACAAAAGGAAAGAGAGTGAGAGAGATGACAGAGATAGGAAGAGAGAAGGGGCTAACAGAGAGGAAAGGAAGAGGGCCTAGAAGAAATAGAGAGAGAGAGTGGGGGACTGACAGAGTTAAGGAGGAGGAATCGACAGAGAAGGGGGGGGTGGCGGACATATAGATGGCGTATACAGAGGGAGAAGAGGGTGCTCCAAATAAGAGGAGGAGACAAAAAGAGAGAATTTAAAAAAAGGAAGAGGCTGGGGAAGAAAGAGAGAGAATTAAAAATGAGAGAAGAGGACAGAAAAAGGGGCACTAACAGACAGAGAGGAAGAGATGAGGTGGTGCTAAAAAAAGAAAGGTTGAGGGGAGAGAAAGACTCAAAGACAAATGGAAAAGAATGGAGTGGACAGAGACATAGGAGTTGAATTACTAAAGGCAAATAGGCTGTGCACTTTGCAAAGTGCAGTTGCTCCAGAGCTTAATAAATGAGCAGAAGCTCTGCTGACTTGCATCATCCAATCATTTGCAAGCAAAAATGCTGATTTTTTTTTTTATTTCCCTTGCACGTGATTGGGAATTATTTGCGAAGTAAAGCATTTACTAAGCTCTGGAGCATCAGCACTTGCAGAGTGCAACTGCACTTTGCAAAGTGTTCAGTCAATTTGCCTTTAGTAAATTAACCCCATTGGGACAGAGAGAAATTCAAAAACAAAGGAGGATGAAAAGAAGAGGAATAGAAAGTATTGTAAAGATAGGGGTACACAGAGAGAGAAAGAAAAACTCAAAAAGTAAGGAGGGGGCACAGAATTGAAAAGAAAGGAGGGGATAGGGAGAGTGAAAAATAGAGTGTGGGGGACACAAGGTAGCGGGGATCTTACAGACAGAGAGGGGGGAGAGTCAAGGAAGGCTGCTCAAAAAGAAAGGAGGCAGCAGAGAGAGATATATAGAGAGAGTGAGGCTCACAAAAAAAGGGATTGGACAGAGAAAAAAGAATGAAAGAGGCTCACACACAGAGAAGGGGACAGAGAAAGAAAGACATACACACAAAAAAGGAGGGGGAAGACACAGAGAGAGACTCCAAAAGAAAAAAAGGGGGCAGAGAGAGACTCAACAAGAAAGGAGTAGCCTTAGAAAAAGAGGAAGAACAAGAATTAAATAGAAAGGAGAGGATAGGGGAAAAAAGAGAGACTCAAAAAGAAAGGAGTGGGCAAAGAGACAGAGCAAGCAAGGGAGTGACTCAAAAAGAAAAGGAGACAAAGAGAGAGTGATTTTAAAAATAATGGAGGGAACAAAGAGAGAGAGAGAGAGACTCAATTAAAGGAGCTACAGAGAGAATGAGAGAGAAAGGGACTCAGAAAGATAGGGGGGGGGGGCAGAGAGAAAGAGAGGATCAGAAAGATAGGATAAGAGAGAGAAGGCCTGAAAAGAAAGGAGAGGACGGAGAGAGAGTGTAAGAGAGAGAATTAAAAAGAAAGGGGAGGAAAGGGAGAAAGAGAGAAAGACTCTAAAATAAAGAAGGGAACAGAGGGGGCGACTCAAAAAAAATAGAGGGGTCAGAGAGAGAGAAAGAGAGAGAGAGATGGAGAGCAGCTCAAAAAGAAAGGAGAGGGCAGAGAGAGAAAGAGGTTGACTTACTGAAGGAAAATAGACCGTGCACTTTGCAAAGGTCAGTTCAGTTGCCCTCTGCAAATGCAGGTGCTCCAGAGCTTAGTAAATGAGGTTAGGTTTCACTGTGCAAAGAGTACCCAATCATGTGCAAGGAAAATAAATAAAAAAAACTAGCACGTTTGCTTACACAATAATGGATGATGGAAGTCAGCAGAGGTTATGCTCATTTGCTAAGCTCTGGAGCAACTGCACTTGCAGAGGGCAACTGCACATTGCAAAGATCACAGTCATTTTCCCTTTAGTACATCAACCCTGAGTGTCTCAAAAAAGAGAGGGGACAGAGGAAACAAGAGAGAAAGCATCCAAATGAAAATAGTGGACAAGGAGACAGAAAGAGCGAGAAACTCAAAAATAAAGGAGGGGCAGAAAAAGAGAGTATTGGAAAGAAAGGAGGGGATAGGGAGAGAGAACAAGGGAGTGCGGGAGAGATGGAAATAGGGAGGAGGGACCAACGAGGGGGGTGTCGACAGAGGGGGGGGGGCAGAGGAAGAGAGACCAATAAACAAAAAAAGAGGCAACAGATAGATAGAGAGAGACTCCAAAATAAAAAAGGGGGCAGGGAGAAACAGAGAAAGGGCTATGTCACCAATGAGGTGATTGCCCCCATTTGGAATATTCTGTTGCCTAAAGTTACCCATAGGGTTTGATTTCATAAAACTTGGGAATGCGAAATCTGGTGCAGCTCTGCATAGTAACCGACCAGCTTACAGGGTTTTTGGCAAAGCTTATTTCAACAAGCTGAAGTTAGAAGTATTTTGGATCGTTTGTACATGTAAGTCACTACAATAAATTGTCATATAAATTGTCATATTTCTCATACTATATTGTGACCTGGCGCCCTTTGTCTCTCTTCCTGAAGTTAGAAGCTGATAGGTTACAGTTGTACCAGATTTTGCACTCTCCAGTTTTAGTAAATCAAGCCCATAATGTAATCTTAATAAAAACAGGGCACATTTGACTGGAAAGGTGTAGATTGTTTTCTATTGTGGAAGCTAACTAAAAGGATCCATAGCAGCTTGTGGGTGGAATTTTTAACGTAATAAATATTTTTTTTCTCTGCACAGAGTTCTCCTGTAAGCAGTTTATAATGGCAGCATTCAATTGGCAATCTCTTATAAAATAATCCCTGTCTGCCCCTTGTTTATGCACTTTTAATGTTAATAATATTACTTGTTGTCAATCTTCCTCGTGTATGACTTATATATTATATTCTCATGAGGCATTTCCATGACCTCTGTACCTTTTGCTCTCATTATTTACTCATTCCAGATTACTGTATTAAAATAACGAATAACTATTTTTTCCACTCACTCGGGAGCTTTTGTAACAGTACAGTGCATTTCACAAGACTGTTTTGGCTGGAGCTCCCTACATCTGGAAAGCTTATTATTAAACTAATGAATGAATGATTGAGCTGAAGGACACTCATCTTCTCCACTTTGCTTCACACTTTTTAACCGTTATCTCCATAAAACTAGTTCTTCTTAAAATAAGTTAGGTTAGCGTAATAATGGGGATAACGCACTGAGGGAGGGGGGGGGGATGTTTCTTAAAAATGTGACTACTTTCTTTAAATACAGAAGATTGTCAAATGCTCATCTTTATTTTCCTTTCTTCTGCATTGTAGTATATGCATGGATAGTAGAGTCATGCAGACTACCCATTCTTTCACTGTATTTCAAGCAAAGGAAAATCGTCATGCAGGGATCCACCTGTTCCGTGGCACTTTGACCTTCTGCAGTTCAAATACATCTCTGGGTTCCAGCTAAGGTATTTTTGGGCATTAGGCTCTTGATTGAAGTTGTGGTCACGTATGGTGGACTACAACTACAAAGGCGTAATCATGCAGGACCCACCTGTTCCCTTAACACTGGGACTCTCTGAAGTCTACAGTTATCTTTGGTTTCCAGCTAATATATTCATTGGTATGAATAACCACTAGAACTTGTGGTCCACTGCAGTAAACTACAACTACAAAGACAAAATCATCCAGGGGCCAACTATTCCTTTGCAGTTGGATTCTCTGCAGTCTACATCTATGGTTTCTTGCATTAGTATCAGAGGTGGGGGACTTGAGTCACATGACTTGACTTAAGTCAGACTTAAGTCACCAGTTTGAGGACTTGAGACTTGCTTGACTAAAATTAATAAAAGACTCGACTTGACTTTGACTTGGTATTCATGGCATGAGACTTGACTTTGACTTGAGACATATGACTCGAAATGACTTTACTTTTTTAAGTTATTAAATATTTGCATTTTCTCAAGATGTGTTAAAGCAAAATGTATGTGCCTATTATGTTTCTGACATAACAGTCACTTAAAACACCTCAGTGTATTCTGATTTTTAGGACACTGGCTGTTTAACAATGGAAATACTTAAAATGTTTTTAGTGACTGTGGTGTTGAAACATGAACGGACGAGGGATTTTGAGCTGTTTGGGAATTCAAAGTGTTTCTTTAATATGCCAAGAAAAAAGTACTAAGCAGTTTTGTTAATGTTGAAAATAAAACAAAACCTTTCCTGACCACTGTCATTTAACTGATTTAAAGGTGAAAATTTGGGGAGATCATCATTTTGACTTGATTTGTGACTTGACCAAAATAAATGACTTGACTTGGTTGACTTCTAGCAGGGACTCGACTTGACTTGCTTGTTTTTTGCCACAGTAACTTGGGACTTGCTTGAGACTTGAAGGTTAAGACTTGAGACTTGCTTGTGACTTGCACATGTGTGACTTACTCCCATGTCTGATTAGTATCAAGTATCAAAAAGCTCTAGAAGGACCTTTAGTACAATAGACAACATCTATAGAGACAGGATCACAAAGGAAGACAATGCACAACCCTTAGGTTAGCTGGTGTGAAACAAAGTAAAACTTTTAAGAAGTAAAACAGTATACTGATCACTTTTCTTTCCCACTTTTTCTGTCTCTTTGTTAATGACATGCCAATGCAGTTACAGTATATTAACATCCTCACTAGACCATCCATTTCCCTGATTTAACGTTAATTGCTGCCTTACACCGTGTCTGCAGTGTACAGTCTGAATCTTGATCGATTGTTACTAAAAACTAAACAGCTGCAGATGTTCACACCGCAGGCTGCCTGCTGATAAATCTGGTGCCATCAGCAGAGGACAGACTTAACAGTGTTAGTAAATGAGTCATTTTCCCGACACACTTCACAAAAAATTAAGAAATTTACTTGCAAAACAAAGCATGATAGTATTAGGACTTTACCGTGAACAGAGAATTCTAAATACATATTTTATGCAGAGTAAATACATGTATTATTTCTAATATATTCATAAAACTTCCTTGGCACACCAGGCAAAATTTTAATCAGGCTGACAGTGGGAAAGCCTGCAATATTGTCTGAAATAAAACTGAAGAGGAATAGTAGGGTTTAGTAATGTACACAATAATAATTGCCATATTACCTACGCTGAGTTATTTCAGTATGTGGCTACTAGAAGTCCATTATTGATCCTTGATGATAGAGTCACTTAAAGCAGCTTAATTGGGATCTGTTCCCTCTAAAAAATTGCCTGGGTGATTAGAGAGAAAATTCAAGGTAGAAAAGGGAAGAGGAAATAAACTATATGAAAGGATAATGTATGGATGAATATATGGAGTAGGGCCGGGACAAGGGGTGGGCAGAAGGGAGCAGATGCCCTAGGCATTGTGGTATCATGTGAGGTGTGGGGGTGCCACAAGGAGATTGGCAGAGGGAATTTGTGTTGGGTGGGGGAACTTGGGGGGGCAGCAGGGGGTAAGAATTGTTCCAGGAGGGGAAATGTGGGGGGTGTGCTAGGAAAGGTGATTTGGGGTGATCTGTGTTAGGAGGGGGTTGAGGGAAAATAATTTGTGCTAGAAGAGGTTATATGGTAAAGGGGGGGAAGGCGATTTGCTTTAGGAGGGAAAATTAGTGCTAGTAGGGTATAATTGGAGGGTATTTGTGCTAAAAGGGAAAATGGGGGGGAGGGGTGTGCTAAAAGGGGGGATGGGGGGATATGGAGTGGGGGGAGAAGTTGTGTACTTAGAGGGGAAATTTGAAAAGTAGAGGGCGGGGGGGTTGTGCTGGGGGAGTGTTTTGGGGGGAGAGAGGATTTGAGTTTGGAGGGGGGATGGAGGGAAGATTTGTACTGGGAGGGAGGATTTCAGCAGGGGGAAGGATTTGTCCTGGGAGGAGGGGGAATTTATGCTTTGGGGGTAAGCATGTAAATTAGTACTCAATTTCTTTCTTTTTTTTGGGGGGGGGGGATTTTTGCTAACACTCATATATCATGCTCATATACTGTATCTTGGGGGGGGGGGGCAGTTTGGCATGTTTGTCCTGAGCTCTAGATTACCTTGTCCAGGCACTGATATGTAGAGAGGAAAACAGAATAGATTGAAGTAGAAAAGTAGTGGAGGGAGGGAAACAAAAATAGCAAAGCAGAGGAGAAAGGAGGGAAGGGAATAAAATAAAGTGAAAGGGTGGGGGGAGGGAAGAGGAGATAAGTAGATGGGAGACGAGAAGAAAGGGGAGGGAAACGATGAAAGTAAAAGGGGGACAGGAGAATAAATCAAAATAAGTACCTTGACGTTACTCTGAGTAATATACACTGTTAGACACAGGCTGAAAGCCCAATATCCTAATAGTTAACACCTGTCTATCTCCCCCAATGGTTAACTACTGCTTGATTATTCTCTCATTAATTATCCTTGCTCCACTGTTCTGTGGTGCAGTTATATTGATGGACTACTTTGTCAACTTCACCAAGTATCTTTACTGTTTCCCCCTTTGTTTCCATCTTATTTTATCTCCTTGCTCTTTTTGCTCTTCCCTTTGTTAAATAAATTAACATTTCCTTAAATATTCCACAATATACAATACTTTGTTGATGTTTTTTGTGGATTTGTTTAAAAATGAATACTCAAATTATGTACAAGACTGTACCTCAGATTTCTTTACTCTGTAATAGAGCCCTGCGCGGGACTGTTTTATTAAACCCGCACCCGCTACATGTATGACCAGGACCGCCCACACCCGCAATGTTTGTGTTCCACTCCCGCCCACACCCGCAATGTTTGTGTTCCATTCCCGCCCACACCCGCGATGTTTGTGTCCACTCCCGCCCGCACCCGCAATGTTTGTGTCCACTCCCGCCCGCACCCGCAATGTTTGTACACTTTTGTACATTTATCCCAACTCCATCACGTCCCTATTAAATATTTTAGCCTGCTGGATGTGCTCTAATATGTACTGTAGCTTCTACTACATACAGAACTTCTCTATTATTAATATTTTAGCTCGCTGGATGTGTATAGAGTAAGCTTCAGCTACTTACAGAACGTCCCTGTGCTGTAATACTCTATTTACCTCGCTGAGCCAATCATGGCAAGTGGTGTATTCTATTAATTCATACAAAGCCTGCTCGGATTGGCAAAGGTTGTATAAGCCCGCCACAGCCAATCCGAGCAGGCTTTGTATGCATTAATAGAATACACCGCTTGCCGTGATTGGCTCAGCACGGTACATAAAGTATTACAGCACAGGGATGTTCTGTAAGTTGCCGAAGGTACTGTATACACATCCAGTGGGCTAAAATATTTAATAAGGACGTTCTGTAACTAGCTGAAGCTACAGTAACTGGCGTATAAGACGCCAAGGGTATCTTTTTTTATAATAAAAAAGGGTATCTTTTTTTATTATAAAAAGTCATCTTATGCCCCGGAAAATACAGTACACCAAATCGCACCGTTCCCCGCGGGTCTCCCACAAAATTTTGTGACTGCCCAATCCCGCCCGCAGCAGAGGTAAAACCGCCCGCTCCCACGAGATTTGCGTTGGGTCCCGCGGGAGCCCATACCCAATGCAGACCTCTACTCTGTAATTACTCTTTTTCTTCAATAAAAAAATTATTGCAAATAAAACATAAGTACACTGATTTACCATACATTATTTTTCTTGCTGAACATTTGATATGTGTAAAAATTACAAAATGTTATTTTGTAATTTTGTAACATTTGTAATTTTGTAAAAAGGAAGGAAAAGGGCAGTAAAGGGAGGTGAGGAAATGGAGCAGAAGAGAAATGCAAAAGAAGCAGGGGACAAGCAGTAGAGAATGAAAAGGAAAGGGAAAGGGGAAGGGCATTGGTAAAGCTAGACGTTCTTTCACCTGGGGCAACACAGTTTGGCGCCCCCTTTCACCCCCACCTGAGAGAGAAGTTCTCCATCCACGCATTCCCAGCCCCCCTGCCTAGAGAAAGACATTCAAATGTATTAAATAAATAAATAAGCCATAGGATGGCAATAATCATATATAAGCCATTTCATAGTTTTGCATCGCGTAGGTGAGGTTTGAATGAGGCAATTTTAACCCAGATGAGATAGAGAGAGGGAACAAGCCAAGGGGGATGGGAAAAGAAGGGTAATAGAGAAGAGGGGTTGGGAGGGAAGAGAAAAACGAGATTAAATGGGGTGGAGAGTAATAGAATAAATATTAGCTACAATTAGCCTTTTACTGATTATGAATATGATTCACAAAGTGTATCTGTGGGCAAAACCATTATTTTCATATTGGAGTAGGAAAGGGTCATTATTAGTCTGTCTGTCAAGTTTTTATTGCTCTCTATGTCCCTACTGGTGAGATTCACCCCTCTATTTGTACTAGGGACCATTGTCAATGTGAATAATGGGAAAGCCAACATTTCCAAATTGTCCCCAGAAAAAATATGTGAATGTAAATCTTTCAATGGGGACACTGGTTTCAGGGACAACTATATAAGAGAGGAATTCCCTTAACTTTAGGAGATTTCCTGTAATTTTATGTTGCATCTCTGGGACAATAAAGTGAAGAGAAATTTCCCCAATGGTATGCAGACAGCAGAAAAAAAAGTCTGGAATAGGTTTTAACCCTTCCCTACTCTATCCATAATTAAAAAAAAATTGGCAATGCACACACTTTTAATATCACAAGAAGCAGATCATTTTTTGGAAAATATATGTCATAAAACATCATTTCCATATCAACCATAAAGAGCTCAAAATCCTGAGTACAAAGCAGGGAACTTTGGGGCTTTGAGCTGAGCGAGGTTTTATCTATTGTACAGGAAATCATTCTGTGGAGAAGATGGCAATTTTCAGTTGTAAATGTTCTGACAGTAAGTAGAATATTCATTTGAAGGTGTACAAATGTATCCCACTATTACATTCTGTAATATTCAGGAATAGCTCTACCAATCATAATACATAATAGATAAAATAGACCATTTATCACCTACAATATGCCTAAGTAAATACACATTATTTAAATTTAATATGCATTTTCTGACTTCTTCTTCTTCTTCTTAAGGGACAGAACAGATGGGGAACATTATTTCTAAAGGTCATTTGTAGCTGATCTGCTCACAGTACAATCCTTGTATCTAGTTAATAACAAATTCAGTCTACAGAATACAGGCTCTGAGCCAGTGAATAGACATCCCGGACAATATTGTTTCCCCACTGAATGGCAAAATTCAGGAGTTTCGTCAGTGCTATTATATTAACATCCAGCTGCTTTTAAGGGATGATATGGAAAATTACACTTAATGCCTATTCTGGGCTGCAATGTCATTTTCTTTGTATCTAATTTCAACACTTAGATAGGGATAGCAAAGGAAAGTGGACCCATCTTTCATACATTAAGGGGGTATATGATTGACCTGGAAAGGAAAGGGTTTTTCCTGTAGTAAGTTATAAAAAAAAAAAGAAGAAGAAAACTTCACCATTTTTTTCAACTTTTTTTTTTCCAAAAAATTTAAATGCAAAAAGCAGAAATGAAGATAGTATTCCACACATTCCACGGTATTCCACACACTTCAGCACTCTACAGGAGAAAAAAATATTGTATAAAAGAGCAATTTTCTATTTTTTAATAAAAGTGTATCCTATGAATAATATGAGATGATATATATATATGTATATACTGTGGAAACATCTACTCCTGATTATGGATGTTAAACATTGACCTCTGCTAGCTGTGGATTTTTTTCCCCTCTTTTTCTTATAGGTCTTGATTATTAACCAATCTCTGTGCGTTTGGGACAATTGATTGTTTGTTCACAAGGGACCTCAGTATTGAGTTTATTAAACCCTTGGGTTGCTATGATTGTGGGGGTCATATATGCTTGTGCGTGATCCGAATGACATCCTATTTAGATTTAATGCTATCTCATTTGGAATTGGAGCCCCCCCTTTAAAGGGTATAACTAACTGTATCCTGCACCGCTTGGCGCGTAGGCGCCCTGTGTAGTTCACAGTCATGGCCGACATAACCCTTCCGGTTTTGGACGGTGGAATGCAAGACCGCATCAGTTCCAGTTTTCAGATGTGACGTATCGGCCATTTCCGCTGTATGCGTCACTCCCGGAAGCCCCGTCATTAAGAGAGCGACGCTACGGCACTGTTTGGCGCCAAATAGGTCCCGAGTCCCACTACTTAAACACCTCTCGAGGCAGCAGTACCTTTAGGCAGGAAATACGGAGAACCATCAGCACCAAGGTATGTAGTGGAACATCTTTAAAGATACTTGCATCGGTAGATCTATCATATAGCTCCATATAGATGCTCCATGCTCTGTCATTATAGGCTACCCCTAGAGTCATGAATGGATATCATGGCTTGGAATGGTCTTTAACCTGAACCATTCATTATCCTGCCTCTATACCCCTTTGGACTATATTGAAGGTATGTGACCCACTAGATGGATCGCCTATTGGCAGCAAACTGTTTTCCTCTATCTCCTTTTCCCTTCTTGTTCCATCTTACATTATTTGATCACCTTCAAACTCTTTCCTAGTATATTCTGGCACTGTTTGGCATGCCCTCTATCCCTTAATAAGGTGGACTCCAAACATGGGTTGGATGATTGCGTCTTAGGGCAGCAAAATGGACTATAAAGTGAATGAGGTGGGTACAGGAGTGATTTATACTACTAGATTAAAGGAAATATCATGCGTCTTGACTATATATATAGACATATTTGACAATCAAACCCCCCCCCCTTACCTGAATACCATTCTCATCAATATACTATTGTCCACAGCCCTATTATTGTGTTCCCCTGGCCTCTTGAGTCTGGAAAAGGGGAGAAACCTCTATAGAGATATATACTCTAGCGATTGCCACTAAGAGACGGGGGCTTCATATCATCCATTTGAAGAAATATTATGGATACTGTTCTACACCCACAGCCTTCACCACAATCATATACTCTTCTATAGGGACTTGGTTTTCCTGCCTACTATTAATATCTCCAACAAGCAGCGAGGTCAGTATGAGATATCCATATAGGCTTTAGGAAGATGTGTTCCCCGGTATAATCTATTGAAATGATAGAAAAATTCAAATGGATTGATATCATGTCTTTTATATTATTTAACGTTTTCCCTTTTTTGGCTGTATGTATATACAGCAGAAATATCGGTATTGCTCGGTCTCTCTGGCCCTGATGAAGCCTGTTGCAAAACGAGTTTGCTCATTGGGACCTTCAAACCGAATATCACCAAAGACTTCTTGCATCAACATCAGCTTGAAGCATGTATTGTTCCCTTATTAGGGATATATTTCTGTGCTGCTGTTTTTAATATACTGGTGAATATATGAGGGATTTGTTTTTCCTTATTGTGTATTTTTATATACATTAATAAATTGATTAATTTTAGGTGTTCGTTTCCTGGTCTTCCTTCTCCCAACTGGCCAAAAAACCCCTACCTTTTCTGTATTTTATTTTTATATAAAAGAACAACATAAACATTCCATTATTTTTATATAGTTTAATAACTGACCTTGGAAAAATATGGTTTACTTTTGAATAAAATGTGGAAGGATTAGAACCACTGTTAGGTTTATATAGTTAAAAAATATAGATATAAGGCATTGGATCTTGGGCCACATGTGATCCAATATCACAGAATGGGGTCGAATTAGTCATGCTTAATGACTCTGGTTAGGTGACTCTCATGTGACTGTGGGCCTCACGGGCACCCTAGGTGTGAAGAAAATCATTTTAGCCCTACACTACGTTGAAACAGATTTTTTACTATACCCTCTTAAGAAATTTTTGGACAGTATTGTACTGCAGGAAGTAGTATATTGCTCTCGAAATGGCAAGAAAAAGGCCATTAACAAAGGAAGAAAGACATAAAATGATAACCCTTAAAAGTGTAAGTCTTTCCTTTAGAAAAATTGCAAAGAAAGCCAAGGTGTCAGTGAGAACAGTCTCCTACACCATCAAAAGGCACTGGGAAACTGAAACTGCTAAGATGGCAAAAAAGAAAAAATAGGCTTGCCTGGGCCATGAAGCACCGCTAGTGGACTATTAAAGACTGGAAGAATGTCTTATTAATCAAAATGTGAGATCTTTGATTCATCACACAGGGTTTTTGTACCGACAAGTAGGTGAAAATATGGTTCCTTGGTGTGTGACACCAACTGTCAAACATGGAGGAGGAAACGCAATGGTCAGGGGCTCTATTGCTGGACCAATGTTTGCAACTTGCACCAAGTGAGTGGCATCCTAAACCAAAACTGTTACCACAGAATTTTGCAGTGCTATCCTACAGGAAGGTATTGACACAAAACAGACCTCCAGGCTGTGATAGAACTACCTTAGAAGAAAAGAGCAAGACAGTAGGCTTCAAATTATAAAATGGCCAGCACATTTAGGTCTCCAGACTTAAACCCCCATCAAGCTGGTTTGGGATGAACTAGACAGAAGGGTGAAAGCAAAGCAGCCCACAAGTGCAACACAGTTCTGGCAACTTCTGTAACAGTGTTGTTAAGAACTTTCCGATTCCAAACACTATTTGCTTTCTGTTGTGGAAAAAAATGTCAAGTGTGTTTGGCTGTTAAATCTGCAAAAGGTGGCTACTTGAATGAGTCAAAATTTTAGATACAATTTTGATAAAGAAAATGATTGCATGTATTTCTTTCTGTCCAGGTATTTATTTTTTCTATGTTTTATTTTCAGAGTACATGGAGGCAATAAACCAAAAAAATGGGTGAGTTAGAAAATAATAAGAACCCCTATACCCAGATAATAATGGAAAAATAGTGGCAAACTAGAAAGGAGGAGGGGCATGGAAAAATTTAATATTTCCAAATTAAACAATTAAGATCAAAATCTATGTTGAGACCCCGGTGCTAAAGTGTCCCCAACTCAAAAATCCAATATGATTCACGTTTACTGAACTCAGTGTCTCTATTACTGCCCCTCCAATTTGGTCGATATTTGTCAATCGCCCAAAATTGGAATTTCGTGGGGTCTTTATTGTGATATTCTGCAATATAGGAGTTCTTATTCTCACTCTTATTATTAAGGTTTTTTATCCTTTTTATCCCTATTACATATACTTGTATCTCCCCTGGGCTATATAGGGGGTTCTTATCTCTTTGATTTTTTTGTATTTTATTATCAGGGTTTTATATTCTTATATCCTTATTAAATATACTTTCATCTCCCCCGGGCTTTCATCTTATGTGATTGCAGTTGCTCTGCCTTTAATAAGATAAATTTGGTTTTAATAATTTTATTACGTCTGTTTTATTATGTCCTCTGTGAGCAATATATGTTTTAGCATATTGTACTTTGTTTTATATGTGTACTGTAAGTTTTATTGAACTGGTAGCATCGCATCACATCGCATCTAGCAGCTTGTCACTATGGTAAGAAGAGTCAGGAGCCGATGATTATTTAAGTCTGGCCTTCTGTCATCTAGCTCCACCCTGAGGAAGTCACGTGACTGTGACGCAGCGCGTAGAAGGAAATAGTGACAGCGGCTTTCATTTTGCTTGCCTTGATCCCAACAGCTGATTGTCTAACTGGCTGCCAGAGTCAGACAGCGGCTTTTAATCTACTTGCTGTGATCCGAACAGCTGATTGTCTGGCTGGATGCCATGCTTGAATAGATGACACCTGTTTACAGATACTTACAGTAATGTGAGTGATATATTTTATCTAATACATTTTTACTACATACTACACTATGTATGTTTCCCTTGCTTTTCTATTTATGTGGGAGCTTTGGATGGGAGGATAATCATCACCCCATGAATACTAGATGAACTTCTAAAGATATATTAAAGGCACATTCCAATGTGCTGTAGGTGAGCACCCATTTTAGCTAATTTCACTGGTGTGAGAATCCTGTGTGGCAAGTCACTTATTCCCTAGCACAAATATTTTTTCAACGTGTGCACAAGGTTTTGCGTGGGTGGTTTTTCATTAATTCACGGACCCATTCACTTATTTTACTATTATTTTACTATTTTTTTTGTGGCAATATTGCACTACCTGTATGTTTTTTTTTTTTTTTTTCATTTTTTCTATATTTGGGAGCTGAGATTGGCAGGAGAGGATAACAGCATCCCATTACCAGCAGTTGTAGAATTGAAGGATTTATTTTTAGGTGCTGACACAAAGGTTTGCAGGTGAGCGTGCATTGCAACTGGACGCATTATTGGAGGAATTTCTGCCTACACAGAAAATATATATTTTTTCTATATATGACAATATTTTCCCAAATAACTTTTTAATATTGAGGATTTAATTACCATTGTTTTTTATTTTTTACATATTTTCCACACATTTTTTGGTCTTTGATTAGGACTTCTGATCACGGTTACACTGGATTTTGGATTTATATAATTTTTTTCACAATATTGATTGATTTATGATATGTCTACATAGAGTCTATTCAATAGTAGGGATGACCGAACGGTTCGGGTCGACCATCGGTTCGGCCCGAACATTGGGTGTTCGAGGTTCGGCCGAATTTAGAACTTTTTGCCCAAAAAGTTCGGAATTCGGCAACCAGAACCGCCCAAAATGCAATGCTTCAGGAAATGGGCTTTAAAAGCCTGTGATTGGACCAGAACCATTAGCAAAAGCCAATTGAGAGGGCAGGAGAATGCTAGGAATGTGATTGGAGTGACTAGGGGGTCCCTAGACCAATCATTAGTGAATACGCCCCCCAGTATATAAGATCGCCCCCGCCATATTCCTAGCATTGTTATACTGGACATGGAAGAGAGTGGAAGCAGTTCTGTTAATTTTACTTTAAAAGTGTCATTGAGCTATTTATTAGTGTGAGGAAAGGGATATCTAGTGTAGTTAGAGTGCTCCTTTACACTTAAGTTAGCTTCAAAAATGTAGTTTCTGTAGGGAAAGTGTTAAGTGTAAAGGGACCGTAGTGTAGTGTAGGGTTAACTGGCAGTGACTGCTATGGCAGGGTGACAAAACCCTTCCATAGCAGGGTGACCGCTATAGAGAAATTATCATTTCTCTGAATTGCTTCGGCACACCCATATGGTTTCTCACCAGCCAAGCATTTTTTATGCTGCAGGGGCTGCCACTGCCAGTGCTTTTTTGAGGACATGTTTGATGTCAGACATGACATCTGAACATGTGTATAGGGGATATATATACACATATATGTCTGAATTTATACCCCTAGACATATATAGGTGTGATAGTAGCAGAAATAAATGCTTGCGCTAATGAAATCATTTACAGTAATATATTTCTGCTACTATCACACCTATATATGTCTAGGGGTATATATTCAGACATATGTGTATATATACCCCTATACACATGTTCAGATGTTTTGCCTGCCTCAAAAGAACCCAAAAAAATGCCAAAAAAACGCTAGCGTCAAAAAAAAAATGCCCAGGTGTGTTTTTGCTGGCATTTTTTAGGGGGTTTTGGAGGCAGGCAAAACATCTGAACTTGTGTATAGTGGTGTATATCCATATATTTATATACACACCTAGACATATATAGGTGTGATAGTAGCAGAAATATATGCTTGCGCTAATGAAATCATTTACAGTAATATATTTCTGCTACTATCACAACTATATATGGCTAGGTGTCTATATACATATAATTATGTGTGTATATATACCACTATACACAAGTTCAGATGTTTTGCCTGCCTCAAAAGAACCCCAAAAAAATGCCAAAAAAACGCTAGCGTCAAAAAAACAAATGCCCAGGTGTGTTTCAGATCACCAATATAGCTTCTCTCCTCGGTTTTCACACCTTGCCGGTTTCAAAGCAGGCATTTTTTTGGGTTCTTTGCAGTCAGGAAAAATATCTGAACTTGTGTATAGTGGTACTGTGCACAAGTTCAGATGTTTTGCCTGCCTCCAAAACCCCCCAAAAAATGCCAGCAAAAACACACCTGGGCATTTTTTTTTTGACACTAGCGTTTTTTTGGCATTTTTTTGGGTTCTTTTGAGGCAGGCAAAACATCTGAACTTGTGTATAGTGGTATATATACACACATAATTATATGTATATAGACACCTAGCCATATATAGGTGTGATAGTAGCAGAAATATATTACTGTAAATGATTTCATTATCGCAAGCATATATTTCTGCTACTATCACACCTATATATGTCTAGGTGTGTACATTAATGTATGTATGTGTGTGTATATACACCACTATACACAAGTTCAGATGTTTTGCCTGCCTCAAAAGAACCCAAAAGAATGCCAAAAAAAACGCTAGCGTCAAAAAAAAAAATGCCCAGGTGTGTTTTTGCTGGCATTTTTTGGGGGTTTTTGGAGGCAGGCAAAACATCAGAACTTGTGCACAGTACCACTATACACAAGTTCAGATGTTTTTCCTGACTGCAAAGAACCCAAAAAAAATGCCTTCTATTAAACCGGCAAGGTGTGGAAACCGAGGAGAGAAGCTATATTGGTGATCTGAAAGTTTTCTAATACAAACAATCTTTTTTTATGGTTCTGGACATGCTACAGAGCTGAAACTTCACATGTACACTTTTTAGACCCCCCCAGATACTAAATCCAAAGTAAAAATCAAAAAAATCTCTTTTTTTTTTTTTTTTTTAATTTTTCAATAATTGGCTTTTTTTATCAAAAATGACAATTTTTAAGAACTTTATTTTGTGTGATTTTGTGTCTGGGGGGTCTAAAAGGTGTACCTGTGAAGTTTCAGCTCTGTAGCATGTCCAGAACCAGAAAAAAAGATCATATAGGTGTTAAAGGAGGGTCCCACATCCCTGTTCTACTGAAAAATTATCTTTTTTTTTTTCATGGTTCTGGACATGCTACAGAGCTGAAACTTCACATGTACACTTTTTAGACCCCCCAGATACTAAATCCAAAGTCAAAATCAAAAAATCTCTCTCTTTTTTTTTTTTTTCTTCAATAATTGGCTTTTTTTATCAAAAATGACAATTTTTAAGAACTTTTTTTTGTGTGATTAATAGTTAATGGGGCATGACCCAGAACCCTCAGCACTTTTTAGGGGCATTTATTGGGTTTTAGGGCTTAAAAATTGTGTTTTTTGATTACCGAAGTTCGGGTCCCATTGATTTGGTCGAACCGAACTTTTCAAAAGTTCGATCATCCCTATTCAATAGCACACAGGAATAGCGCACCAATTTTGTTTTACATATTTCTTTCTACAAGTTTATGAGTGCTTGAATTGGTGGGAGCTACAATTCTATTTGAGGTTGTGTATACAGGTTTACCATAGCAGCGCACCTTTATTCTTTTTTCTATTTCAAACAGCTATGTTGTAAAATTTGTGTTCAATCAGCACTGCAGCTATTTGGACACACTGACCAGCGCTGCTGGCTAAAGACGGCAGCACTGATCAAGCAGCATTTATCTGACAGCCTGAACATACATGGGTCAAAATTTGGCTGGTCTCTGGTGAACCCACTCAAATTTCAATCTACTGTATGTATGGCCAGCTTTAGACTGAAAGTACAGTTTTTCATTAAATCCCAGCCCCCAAAAGATGACTTATCTGCAGTTTAGAGTTTCAGTTATCCAGAGATAGGAAATCTAGACCTTCTGTGACTATTCTTCCCTTAACCAATACCTCCCGTCCCTAAATATTACCTTTCATCATAGGGAAGATACACTAGACAAATTATCTACACGTATGTAATAAAATAACTAGTAGCACATGAATAAAATATGGGTAAAGCGAGGTCCAAGCCACAAAGGTGGGAGGGCCCCCGCTATTCCAATAAAAGAGTGGGATGATAAGGAGGGTTACCTACTCGGTGAGTTAAAGTTCAGAATAAACAATACATACGGTTAATTATAACATCCATTTTATTAAAGTAGATAAAAGATTAACATCATTAAAAAGTTTTGGACTGAAGACAATCCAAATCTAACACAGTACATAATGTAACCATTGTAGTCACAACCAGATAGGGACGGGTCTGACGTGTTTCGCAATCTAGCTTTTTCAAAGACCACTTTTGACATCCTAAAAGAAAATATAAAAATTAGAAAAAAATAGATATACAGTTTATAAACAGTACATTCAATTTCTACACAAAGGCCATTTGAAAAAAGTTTTATGCTCACCAAGTTACATAGAGATTTATTTAGGGAAGGCTGTGAACTCCGGACACTGATCGCCCTACTGATGTCACAGGCAGCCCAAGAGAGCCAAATAAAGGAGGCTGTAGCACCTAGATAGACCAAAGGCCAATTACCAGGGACCAACCAGAGGGAGGGGTGTTGAGTCCAGTACCCTCGGATCAGTCAATTAAGACTGATAGGAAACAGGCAAAACTGTATCAGAAACATCGCCCAGTGCACGACATGGTTCCCATCTAGAAAGAGAGTGGTAATAATGAGGACTCATTTTGGGACAGCTGCCAACATAGTCATTTCAATCCAAATAAATAAAGGGTTCCACTGATCCATATCCCAAATAGCACAATATCATGTATATATATACACACATGATGAGGCTATAATGGTCAGTCACCTCAGTGGAGCGAATTCCTCTGATATCTTTAATACTTGATATAGCAGACATCTACAAGATCAATAAGAAGGCATATGCCCACACCTTTGGCTCGGGAATTATTACATCCCTCCAATGGCCAATATCCCAACAAGGGCAAATAATATAATTAGTATATTCTTATTGATGCTAAAGGCATATATCACTGCATTGCAAAGAGCTCAGAGGTTTATCCAAAACAAAAAGAAGCACCAAAGAAAAAAGGAAGGGAGAAATTGGCCATTCTCCATGTTAGTATAAGTTGTTAATACCTAAAGGGTAAGCGGTCCCCCCAGATCCTAAGCAATCCTACCTTAATAAGCATGGGTGTGCATGCTTCCGGGCGGTAGAACGAAGTTCCTCCGAGGGGAGAGAGACACCAAACAGCCGCAATCCGAGCCGCGCGTCTGCTCCCTAAATACCAGACTCCACCGGAAGTGACGACACATCGCGTCACTTCCGGCGCGGGCGCTGAAAGACGATTACCAGCGTCCAGTGCGATGACGTCACGCTGGACGTGGCCCCCAAAAGATTACTTATCTGCAGTTTAGAGTTTTAGTTATCCAGAGATAGGAAATCTAGACCTTCTGTGACTATTCCTCCCTTAACCAATACCTCCCGTCCCTAAATATTACCTTTCATCATAGGGAAGATACACTAGACAAATTACTACACGTATGTAATAAAATATCTAGTAGCAATCAGCAAGGATGCTGATGGCACTCTCTAATATACAGATAGAGGAACTAAAAGAAATCTCTTTATGAAACATGATTATGAAAATATGTAACAATGTTTAAATCCCAACCCCAGCCAAGACTTTTTCCTTAGTTTTTGATAAAGTGTGCAACAGTCAAGTCAACTTTTTATTGCTATCCAAGTCCTCACTGGGGAGATTTCCTGTTAAACTGGGAAAAGAATACTTAGCTAACAATAAAACCTGAAAATGCTCTTACAATGGGGGGGGGGGGGGGGCAAATGGGACTTTATAGGTGCAAATGATGGAGAAAAATCTGAATTCTCAAAAATTATACATTTTATTACACATAGAGAGTGAGGACAAGACAATACATCAGTTTAAAATATTAAAATCAAAGAAAATGCACTCGATAATATCAGCTCTACATGTTTCGCCATCTTCATAATAGCTTCTTCAGGAGTTTTGATAGATATTTCTCGAGAGTGAACATTTCTAGATTGCAAAAGGAAAAAACATAAAAAACAAACAAACAAAGCAGATATGTTTACATAGGGCATGTAACAATGGTCCTAGATTGAATGCCCAATTAAGCTTCAAAATTCTAGTACTAATATCAAAAGAATATACCTTAGGGAGACCTGAGCCCTTTCTTTTGCCGGCAGTGGAGGCAACGGGGGTGATGAAACCAAGATGAGCAGAGAGGGGGGGACTGAGACATCCAACCTCTTAGAGTTGACCAATAGAGAGGGTGATAGCCAAGCCAGAGATGATACGTATTGAGAATGAGATACTGCAATATAGGAATACACTTCAGCCATAGATTGCATAAACTCCTTATAAGGAGTAGATATCGAATTATTGAATTCTTAATATATTCACCTATTCAAATAAGAAATAAATGATGCTACTTCACTGGGTACCCCAATATCAAAAGCAGGGAGGGAAAAAGAATATTCCCTTAATATCCCCAAAAAGGAGGTATCCCTTTAAGATAAAAAGGAAAAATTATTGTTTGAGAACAACTCACAAACATATTTTGAATGGTAGGATTTAAAGATATAAATATTTACCCCAAAATTGCAAATGAGCACACAAACTTCCGTGCACACTTGTGTGTAGACAGCCGTTGGAATTAAATAAATTCTCCCAATGGTGCGCTCTAAGAAGGAGACTGCAGAAAAAAATGGAAAGAGAGAGGCATGAAGCAACACGGTCAGAATATGTTAAACCCAAAAAGACAAGATAAGGAGAGGCAAAAGATGAAGAGAATTCCATTACTGCATCAATCTCAAAGTAGATGTGTCGTTCCCCGGTGGTCTAGTGTAATACTGACCATTTTGCGCTGGCATTTATACACCCTCTCCACTCCCTCGGCATCTGACGTCACCGAGGGAGTGAGAGCGAGGTGCACCCAGTGATCCAATGGAAGCCGAACAGGAAGTGCGTCATTAAGACGCAAACGCATCACGAGGTTCCGCCCGAAAACCGGAAGTCGAGGATAACAACATCCGGTCTGGACGCCATGTACGCAGAGGAAGTAACTGATCAGAACAGACAGTCCAAGAGGGATTAAAAACAGCACTGACAACAGTACCTAAGGCCAGGACTAAAATATTACCTGAAATTGCCAAGAGTTTGGGAAAGATCTTTATGGAACATAGTCACATACAAAAGATCGACCCAATTAATTATCGCTATGTTGTAATAGAAATAAATGAAAGGGAAATGAAAACCGGGAATGATAGGGCTCCAATAGGAATCAATGGGGAGTTAGGGGCAGTGCTTCTACTGACCAGGTCAGACTGATTTTACCTGGAAAATAAATGTAGGGCACCGCGGGTGCCCATATGGGCAACAAGAGCAGAGGCAAGGGAGGAACTGAAAAATATCATAAAGATAATTAGTAACAGGCAATATAAGCCATTACTGTACAAAGCACAAAAAAGGAGGGATTTTGTAACAAGGGTTCAAAATCCAATGTGTTGGTTGACAACCAAAGATTTATGGGTCCAACCAACAAACAATCACATTGACATTGTCTAGCCAAGAAAGGGCTTGAAACTAATGGATTCATTTATACCAGGGTAATGAGTAGCTGATAGATTAAATATCCACTTGGTTTCACGTTGCAATAAATTCCTGTCTACACTTCCACCTCGTTCACTAAGTGGGATGTGTTCCAAAGCAAAGAAAGTCATCATTTTATCATTGAAACCATGATAGAGACCCATATGATGGCTAATGGGACTTTCGAACTTCTTGTTTTTGACAAGTTTAACATGATCCCGAATTCTGTTAAAAAATGGTCTTTTAGTTTTGCCTATATAGAAGGCTTTACAACTGCAATACATTATATATACGACTCCAACAGTTTGGCAATTTGCATAAAAGTTGGGTCTATATAATTTGCCATTGGGAAGGATAATTTCACTCAAGTTGGGCAGATATCTGCAGAAATTGCATTTTCTGCAGGAATATGTGCCCGTCAATGTTTTTTTGCATTTATTTGAGGGGGTATAATGACTGTGGACCAATTGGTCCCTTAGGGATCGAGACCTTCTAAATGTTATCTGAGGGCGGTCTCCAATATATTTGGATACCTTTTCATCAGCCTCCAGGAGGTACCAAAACTTCTGTAAAATTGAACGTACCTGGTCATGTTGGCCAGAGTATCGTGTAATTAGACGTACCCCATCAGTACTGGTTTTGTTGTTTTTCTTTTTGCCAAAAATCAGATCAGTTCTGTTCCATTTTTTTGCTCTATGGTAGGATCTTTTTAGACAAGCCCTACTATATCCTCTACATAGAAGTCGTCTCTGTAAATGTTTTGCTTCTCTCTCAAAGTCTTCTGATTTAGTACAATTACGTCGTAATCTTAAATACTGGCTATATGGTATACTAGATACCAAAGGCTGATATTTTTCAGATGTAGTTTATCTACTCATTAAGGAACAAGGTATTCTCATTTGTCATATCGTTTTGATGATTCCTGACCCCTGCCAGCAAGTGGATGCAGCTAGAGGTGATGGACCCCACAGGTGAATCCATTGAGGGACTTTTGGAGCTGAGTTCCTCCCTTGCCTCTGCTCTTGTTGTCCATATGGGCACCCGCAGTGCCCTACATTTATTTTCCAGGTAAAATCGGTCCGACCTGGTCAGTAGAAGCACCGCCCCTAACTCCCCGTTGATTCCTATTGGAGCCCTATCATTCCCGGTTTTCATTTCCCTTTCATTTATTTCTATTACAACATAGCGATAATAAATTGGGTTGATCTTTTGTATGTGACTATGTTCCATAAAGATCTTTCCCAAACTCTTGGCAATTTCAGGTAATATTTTAGTCCTGGCCTTAGGTACTGTTGTCAGTGCTGTTTTAATCCCTCTTGGACTGTCTGTTCTGATCAGTTACTTCCTCTGCGTACATGGCGTCCAGACCGGATGTTGTTATCCTCGACTTCCGGTTTTCGGGCGGAACCTCGTGATGCGGTCGCGTCTTAATGACGCACTTCCTGTTCGGCTTCCATTGGATCACTGGGTGCACCTCGCTCTCACTCCGTCGGTGACATCAGACGCCGAGGGAGTGGAGAGGGTGTATAAATGCCAGCGCAAAACGGTCAGTATTACACTAGACCACCGGGGAACGACACATCTACTTTGAGATTGATGCGGTAATGGAATTCTCTTCATCTTTTGCCTCTCCTTATCTTGTCTTTTTGGGTTTAACATATGCTGACCGTGTTGCTTCATGCCTCTCTCTTTCCATTTTTTTCTGCAGTCTCCTTCTTAGAGCGCACCATTGGGAGAATTTATTTAATTCCAACGGCTGTCTACACACAAGTGTACACGGAAGTTTGTGTGCTCATTTGCAATTTTGGGGTAAATATTTATATCTTTAAATCCTACCATTCAAAATATGTTTGTGAGTTGTTCTCAAACAATAATTTTTCCTTTTTATCTTAAAGGGATACCTCCTTTTTGGGGATATTAAGGGAATATTCTTTTTCCCTCCCTGCTTTTGATATTGGGGTACCCAGTGAAGTAGCATCATTTATGTCTTATTTGAATAGGTGAATATATTAAGAATTCAATAATTCGATATCTACTCCTTATAAGGAGTTTATGCAATCTATGGCTGAAGTGTATTCCTATATTGCAGTATCTCATTCTCAATACGTATCATCTCTGGCTTGGCTATCACCCTCTCTATGGGTCAACTCTAAGAGGTTGGATGTCTCAGTCCCCCCCTCTCTGCTCATCTTGGTTTCATCACCCCCGTTGCCTCCACTGCCGGCAAAAGAAAGGGCTCAGGTCTCCCTAAGGTATATTCTTTTGATATTAGTAGTAGAATTTTGAAGCTTAATTGGGCATTCAATCTAGGACCATTGTTACATGCCCTATGTAAACATATCTGCTTTGTTTGTTTGTTTTTTATGTTTTTTCCTTTTGCAATCTAGAAATGTTCACTCTCGAGAAATATCTATCAAAACTCCTGAAGAAGCTATTATGAAGATGGCGAAACATGTAGAGTTGATATTATCGAGTGCATTTTCTTTGATTTTATTATTTTAAACTGATGTATTGTCTTGTCCTCACTCTCTATGTGTAATAAAATGTATAATTTTTGAGAATTCAGATTTTTCTCCATCATTTGCACCTATAAAGTCCCATTTGCCCCCCCCCCCCCCCCATTGTAGTTACCATTTATTATAGGGATGTGGTGCTTCTCATTATAAATCTACAATATTTTCAAAAATTTTCTGAAAATGCTCTTGTCTCCATCAGAAAGATATTCCATGCCTATTTGTCTTTATGGAAGGCTGTAAACAGTATGAGGAAGTGAGGATAAATCTCCACAACTGGGATACTGACAGTAGTGAAAAGCTGCAAGAGGTTCTAGGCCTTTCCCCTTGTGTACAAAGCATAAAAAATATTTTGGATTTCGACTTTAAGAAAAAATGCTGAGCTTGCATAAAATGTACAATGTGTACATTTTACCCTATTATCTCAAACTGAGAATTCTCTGACGATTGGAAAAGATTTCATCGAAGAAACTCCACAACTGTTTTGACATTAATAATAATAGACATATTTATGTGAACTCCTAAAATAATATACTCTTCCAGTAACCACAAGTCATATGACACCTTTTGAAGCTGGTAAGTCATTAATAAAAGCTGCTGTCTGGATTTGATTTTTCTAGCAGATCCAGCACATGCAGACAGATAATAATACTTTCCATAAGATTAGACATCTGTAGCGGGCAGCTGGGGAAGTTAAACAGATAATTACCTCAGCATGCATCATGTTGCGTTTGGTTATTAAGGTGATAAATTAAACTTTACATGATGACATTAAACACTGTAGATGACACACAATGGAAATTAATTGAATTTAAACTTTTAGAGGGTGTATTATCTGGAGATAAACAGCTCCGTGGATGTGTCAAATGAGGATTGACTGGTTTTCTCTGGAACAAGGTACAAGAAGGATCCCTCCAGATTCTCTGAGTACTAGTAAAAATATAATGTATTATATAATATATAGAAAATATTTTTCAAAATGAAGAATTAACCGCTTGCCGACTGCGCACAGTATATTTACTGCGGCAGTCGGCCCCGGCCAGGCAGAGTGACGTAGGTCTACGTCGCTCGCCTGTCACTCCTTCCAGAGCCAATAGCGGGCGGGCGCGCGCCCGCCGAGGCGCGCGCCCGCCTCGGCTCGTTCACGGAGGAGTGCGGGAGTGTGACTGGCGGACCCGATGTCCGCCGGTCACACTACGATCGCCGCTACAGCGGGAGAAAGACAGAGCGGCTTGTGTAAACAAGCCACCTGTCAGTTCTCCCTGTGTAAAAGTGAAGATCAAACAGTTCTACTATGTAGAACTGTTGATCTTTGTTTTTACACTAGTAGACCTGTCCCTGCACAGTTAGAATCACGCCCCTAGGACACACTTAACCCCTCCCTGTCCAATACTGTTAACCCCTTCCCTGCCAGTGTCATTTTTGCAGTAACAGTGCATATATATAGCACTGATTACTGCAGTAATGTCACTGGTACCCCCAAAAGTGTCAAAAATGTCAGTCAAGGGTCCGATCTGTCCGCCGCAATGTCGCAGTACCGCAAAAAAAATCGCAGATCGCCGCCATTACTCGTTAAAAAAAAAACACCAAAAATGACAAAAATCTTTCCCTTTGTTAGTAAACGCGATAACTTTTGCGCAAACCAATCAAAATACGCTTTTTGCGATTTTTTTTACCAAACATAGGTAGCGTAAAACAAATTGGCCGAAAATTTTAAAAAATTTTGATTTTTACATTTTTTTTTGGGGGAATTTCATATAAAAAAAAGTGAAAAATATTGTTGTTTTTGCAAAAATTACGCTCTTTTTTTGTTTATAGCGCGTGATCAAAAAATCGCACAGGTGATCAAATACCACCAAAAGAAAGCTCTGTTTGTGGGAAAAAAAGGACGTGAAATTCGTTTAGGTACAGCGTCGCACGACCGCGCGATTGTCCGTTAAAGTCACGCAGTAAAAAATCGCAAAATAACCCCTGGTCTTTTAGCAGGAAAATCCTCCGGTGGTAAAGTGGTTAACCAGTGCACATAGAAGACAGGAACCACAATCTAATCAGAGCAAAATAATACAAAAACAATATGTCCTGGAGGTTTGTATGAGATCAATAGGTGAATCAGACTCCAACAAATATAGGGAATCAACTAAAACATTTCTATGCATAGAGAAATAAAATATATACTTCAGCTTTCAGCACCCTAAGCTAGGTGTTGCTAGATTCCAGTGAACAGCTCTTAGGGCTGAAAGTTGTGCCATCACCACTCTCTAAGACCCAGTAACACTAGGCCTTTTCCACTAACCCCCATCATAACACTAACTTGTCCCAATAACCTTAAAGTGGAGTTCCGGCCTCAAATACCTTTTTTAACTAAAAATACCCCTATAATACTAATCCATCACCCTTTACAGAACCACTATTCTCATACTTACAAGGTTTGCAGTATTGTATTTTAGTCAAAATCGTACTTTTAAAAATGCTGTCTGGGCGCGGCCATCTTAGACGTGGGCACCTGAAGCCGCAGTGTAATCTGCTGTGTCCTTCTTCCTGATTCCAGGGAGTGTTCTGGGAGTTCTTCCTGATTCCAGCCTCCTGGGAGTGATGACAAACAGCTCCCAGGATGCAATGCAAAGGCGGAAGTGATTTTGATGGCCGTGGCCACAGAGGGGGAAGAGAAGGAGGAAGTACAATCAAAAATGCCCTGAAAATAAGGTAAGGGACCCCCGAAAAAAATTGAAAATGCCCAATTGTTGATCAGCATAGCGAGCACTCCAGGAATCACTAAAGTTGCAAAATAGGCTGGAACTCCGCTTTAACGCTAACCACTACTTCATACTAATCCCTAATAATCCTAACACTAACCCTCCCTTTAACCCATAACACTGAAAAAAACACTAAAAAATAAAAAAAAATAGGTGTGGCGCTGTCATGCTGCTACGGGCAACCTGAGTTATTTCTGGTGGAGTTGTCCTCCTATTAATAAACTATGGGAGAAGGTAATTAGCCTCTATAATTTAGTTACAGGCGAGTTAGTCTTTAATTCCACAGAAATGGCCCTTTTCTCTTCATTACCTGAACTATTACCCCAAGCTAAAAAAATATCTTCTTTGTTTTTTTATCCCAGCAGTTAGACAATTGGTACCTAGATATTGGGTATCTTCCAATGTGCCTTTATTTTCGGAATGGATTGACACGCTTAATGGTATTATGCGTATGGGGGGACTGGTAGCGGAAAACAATGACGTGATTGAGACGTTTTTAAAGGGTATGGTTGACCTGGATATCATTCAAGGATTCACCTAAGTTACTAGACTTTTTGGCTAAGCTTCATTAATGCTTATAGAAAAATATTAATGGTTTAATACCAGTAAATAAAGGAATAATACATTTCACTTTTCACGGAAAGCGGTGATAAGTGCATCATTGTATATCTTATCCTGGTTTGCTGTATAATAGTTGAATTATTTAATACACATTAATGAAGGGCTGTAAATACCCTTGGCTATGTTATGAATCTGGATGGAGTGTATTTTTTCTGTTTTCTTTTTTGTTTATGTTGTAATCTTTTGAAATTAATAAACATATATATTATATATAAAAAAAAAAACTAGTTGAGCGCAGGGCTTATTAGACCAGAGTCATCAAATTAGGAACAGGTGCTCGTTACTGAAAACAATAAAAGGGTAGTCCAGTTTAAGGCCCTTTTCACACACTCCGTCCGTCGGACAGAGTCCGTTTTTCTCAGCGGGGGATTGATACGCCGATCCCCCACTGCAGGAGGATGACAGCTGTGTCTCCGCGCTGTGTGCGGAGACACAGCTGTCAGTTCCCCATGCATCTCTATGGGGGAAATCGGATGGGAAGGGACCGTCGGTCCATTCTAATCCGATCCCATCTGATCCGGTCCGTTGGACGGATGGAAAATAGGGTTTCCATCCGTCCAGATTTGGCGAATCGGATGTCAGCGGACATGTCTCCGCTGACATCCAATGCCCCATAGGGATGCATGGGGGGACCGTTCAGATCCGCCAAAAAAAACGGACAGGTGGATCTGAACGGTCCGCCTGTGTGAAAGGGGCCTTAGTAAAAAAAGGCAACTGCAAAGATCCGCTGATAATTAGCAGAAGTAAGGTACATATGGTCAGGGAAGCACACAGAATAATACAAGAATAAAAAATACCCCCACTTACCAGCTATTCAAATCTAACCTGTTTCAGCTATCTGATACAAAATCTAAACTGTTTCAAAAATACAAAAACAAAATATAAACTATTTCAACAGCAAACTTATTTTACAACTTGTGAAACCAAGGAGTAAAGTTTTACAGATAGCTGTCACATCTTCCCATCAATAGCAGTGCTGTGGGGGCTGGAGTCATACACTTTGTCAGCTTAAAAAAAAGGCTGTGGAAATTACTAAAAAGTTATAGAAGAAGAAATGCTTCTCTCAGCAAGAACACTAAAACCAGAGCCAAGCTTCACTTTTTCAATGAAATCAGAGCCACAAAGGTACATAGTACACAATATACACAGCATTTATTTTGTCTTTATTACCTGGGCATGGTCCCAGTCCAAATTAATACAAATAAAAATTGATTTATGATGCAGGCACAGCTTTATCAAAGTCAAAGTTTGTATCATCTCTAAATGCGAATCGTTTTATTACTGCACAGGTAGATGGACCATCTACTAAATCTAAAGCACTAAATCTGCACAAACTAACATTAAAATAAACAAAAGGCAACCCTTTGGCCAGGCTATCACAAACCATGGCCTACAAAAAGTATTCGCCAAACCAAGAGATAGAATATCTCATAAAGAATGAGGGGACCATGGGCACAATGTACCTCTACCTAGACAATCTGAACAACTCTGACTATGCAGGACAGCTCTATCCTTCCTTGTTTATCTGCTCTTCTCTCCCTTTTTCTTTACTCTCTATTTCCTTTGTACCTTACTCCATCAAATGGGTCTCACCCCTGATACATTATTCCTGATGATTTTATTTTGTATTCAGCTTCTAAAACCTTTGTACAAAGGGAAATCAGTTTGCCCAAAGAAGAAATTAATCTGGCTGCACAAACAATACATTATGATTGTACTACCTCTGCTTTCTGTAACTTGTAAACTATTTTACTGTAAATAAAAGTATTGAGCCAGAAAAGAAACACAAGGATTACCATCCCATCAGGGGAAGTATTTTAACCCCCCCCCCCCCCCCGTCATATTTTTTAGGCAGAACTAAGCCCAAATAACAGTTAAAGCTAAAAAAAAAATATTCAGGAAATGTGATTAAATCCCTAATCAAACATACTATTGCTGTGTTTTGCATGCATTCAAAGCATGCCTCTGATGATGCAACAGTTACCAGTGTGTTTTTGCCAACTCTCTACTGATCTATCAAGTCTTTAAAAGGTTGGTGCCACAGCTGGTCACATGTGCAGCATTATTGCAATTGCATATCTAAATAGGGGCTAATATGGCACTGTCCCCAGTGAATAGAAGGATACATGGATTTAGTTCTACCTTAAGTGCCAAACATGTCCCTAATGTAGACCCTCATTACCAATCAGAACTGGAAATACTAGCAACCTCTCCTATAGGGAAACAGCCCAAAAACACCATTTTAGTACAGTGAGGGAGGGTTAGAACTTCTGACAATGTTTTAATTGCTGTACTACCTTCCTATTCTAATGGCAATTGCTCCCCGTATTTCTTGAAAGGGGCATCACTGGTGCAAGAAGTGAGAAAAAAAAAGTCCCAACATGGTCACAGACAAAACTATAAACCAGACAGAAAATGTAACATTTTCTTATTCCATCTAAAAAAATGGCTGGCCATATGCTGTAATCCTGAGATGTTGATGTGATGTAAGAAATAAGAAAGTTGAACCCATTAGCCCTGGAGAAGAATGAATCCATATTCTGTAGGTTGTCTTTACATGTGTATCCAACTTTAATTTGTAAGATACTGATGGCTTTAGCTCTATCACTTATAACCTTGTAATGTAAGGGGAGATTAATTATACATATGTAGCCTTGGAGAAAGTTGGGGATATGTAGCAATGGTGAACAGAGAATCAGACCTTCACAGCTCCTCTACAACTAGTATTAGACTATTAATTATTAATTTCCCTATGACCTAAATAAAAGATCAGATTTTATTTAATTTACATACTTGTACTCCCATACACCATGTCAGCTTCTTATCAGCTTGACAGGAAAAAGTAATTTTCTCTAAGAGTTGGCGAAACCGTCTTATAAAATCACATTACAATAGGAGATAGTGGATTTTAAAGAAAAAACATATGGGGCAGCTTGACTGTCTATGTCTAGTCATAGATGGCTCACAATTTAGCTGAATCTGTCAAAATTCAATCTGTGGATGGTCCTGCGAGCCCCACCTGGCTGGTTAAAAATGAACTGAGCAGGATCCTATCAGATGCAGTCACTGTTCTGTAAGGCCACTGTATTTAGGCAGCTTTAGCATCCGATAGCCACCTGTGGATATTTTAGTGCGAATAGAGGAATTGATTGATTTTCATTTGTTCAGCCTATGGGTTGAATAAAAGGAAATCAAGCCTTGTATGGCTAGCCTATGCCTGCAAAAACTTTCTGAGTCACAGACTGGAAACTCAGACTTTTCAGTATGCAAAGTCAAAGTGAAGCTGGGTTTACATTGCAGCCAGAGGGCCAGTTAACTGGGAAATCAGGGAACTATCATTATCAGGTTGAGACCAACCATGGCATACCCATTTTTTTCTCAAGTTACGTTTTTGTTTCATGAGATATAATTTTTAGCAAGATTTAAAACTTTTTTGTTAAATAACATGCCTGCCCTCAAGTCAAGTTGTTCTGTTGAGAGTACTTTGCCATGGCTGCATGAATCCTTTGAACACCTTAGGCTAAATTCGTACTGGCATTTAGAGCAGACGTTTGAGAGGCGTTAAAAATAGCCCTCAAACGCCTATGCAAATGAAACATTGAACAGCACACAGTGCAGTTCACACTATTAAAATATGTAATTAATCAAAATTGAAGCCTCATGTCGAGTCAGGAGGTGTTTGAAGTCTTTCAACGCCTCCCATTTAAATCTATGGTAACGCTTTGCAAATGCTCTGGCAGGCAGTTGCGGTGCAGTTGCGGGGCGTTAAGATGAACTTATTAATTATAATGGATTAGGTGTTTATGGAGCAGTTTAACGTGCCTCGATGTTCATCAAATGCTTGAAAACTGCCCATGGGGCATTTGGCAAGCATTTTTAACTCATTAATGCTTTTAAAACACCAGCCTAACGCCCATACTAACACCATAGGAACGTTTGTAAAGCGTTTTTGTAAAGCGTTTTTGTGAAATTTAGTCAAGTGTGAACAAGCCCTTAAAGGCACAGCATCCTGTAAATCCCTGGAGAGGTGAATTGCTGGTCTAGGGGAGACCTCTAGGGACAGAGGCTGAAGTGGTCCTTTGGAGGATTTAATTATTTATGCTGGCTGATTCTATATTGGAGGTGAGAGTTCTGGGAGCTTCAAGGGAGCACATGGTGCTTTTAAAAAACAAATATTATTGTGTGACTCACAACGGTGTGGGATATTGCTACATGGATGATCAAAAGCACTTCTGTGTATGAAAAAAAATTTTGATAGGACTGGGTTTAGAATTTTTATGATGTTACTTTTATGAAGTGTAAAGACATGATTTGCTATAAATGATGTTCTTTTATGTGAAGTTTATTGAGAGGTATTGCCCCATTGCATTAGCACAATGATGAGTTTTCTATTAACTTCACACATACATTTTTATTTTTACAGCAGCGCTACACTTATCTATGATTCACGTTTGTTTTAATTTGTGAGAACACAAATTGTTTTTTTAGCAGCAGCTGTCAGTTATTGTTTCATCGTATATTTTTTATATATATATATATATATATATTGTGACAGGAAGTCAGGTAAATCTGTGGATGTTGTCACAGACAGGAGATACACTTCTGCTTGGGTTAGATAAATCACCAATTACTATAGGGTGTCGGCTGCAAAGGCAGCAGGAAGGTGTAAAAAAGTTGAAAGGCCTTCAGCTGTTCGGAATGAGGAAATGAAGGCCTCTATAATTTGTCCAGAGGAAGTTCTATTGATTGCTGCCTCCTGTCGCTGTGTGAGCTGGGAAGAGGAGGACAGTCAGACGTGTGCCTCCTGATGCCGCGTGGGCATGGGAGAAGGACTTCTGCCTCCTGACGCCGTGTGGGTAGAGGAGGACAGTCAGATGTGTGCCTCCCGACAAGCTGTGTGAGCATGGGAGAAGACCCCCCTGAAGTGATGTGCGCTAAGGATGGTAAACAGTTGCGAAGACTTCTCAAGGTGAGAAAACGAACTATTTCTATGTGGAAGAAATAAAGGAATGTTTGCCATGTGAAGAGACAAGCAAAGGGACATTCTCAATGTGAAGAGTAAAGGGACATGTTCAATGGACATTTGTTGTGGGAAGATAAAACATGGACTATTGAGTGTCCGCTGTAGGATAAGCAAGTCTGCCCAACAGTAGGTTGGGGACAGACTCTTAGGTAGGTTCCTGTGTGAGAAGATAGCCGCCCACAGTGGCAAACTTCTTTGACCTGCAAGGATTTATTTTGTGTTTTATTTTATTTTGGGTGTTTTTGCTGCATGCAGTCTGGTGAAGAAAATTGCATGAATAAACCAAACTGTTTGCAACCACTTCTCGGCTATCTCCTTGTGTAAACGCACCCCCCAAAGGGGTCATCCACGCCTACCACCGAGTGAACCCCCACATATGGTGGAGGTATGCATTGGGCAGAAGCAGAGATCCCTGAAAGAGAGAAAAACGTGTGTTAAAGAGACAGTGGTCTCAAAAATTTTGATGAACTTTGTCTAGTGCATGAGACTGCACAAACTGTGTGCGCAGGAAAGGAGATCCTGAAAGAGAGAAAAACTACTAGTTTTAAAGAGACAGTGGTCTCAAAATTTTTTGCTGGACTATGAAAAATTTGTTTGTGGAGTTATTGAAGATGGGGCGATCAAAACGCCTGAAAGATGCAAAGATAGCTGAAATGAGAGACCGGATTCTATGGATGGAGGGGATGTTACTGTCTGAACGAGCCCCATCCATGCCTGAACGGAGTCAGCTAAAGAGAGAGGTTGTTGTCCCTAGCAACACTGGGGAAAATGTGGATTTTCAGCGGAGCTTTGCAGCTCAACAAAAGGCTCACCAAGAGAGCATGGCAGGCTGGAAACAGAGACGCCAGCAGCCAATGGAGGCAGTCGGTTTGGAGGAAACCAAGTGTGTGTGCAGGGCTGAGTTGGATGCCTTGCAACGGAAAATGGAAGAAAAGGAACAAGCCTTGGAATTGCTTAGGATGGAGCATAGAAACGTGCAGGCTCAGGTGTTCCAGTGGGAAGAATCCACTGCTCTTCTTTTTTCCGAGTTGCAAAAACTTGGAGAGACTATAATGGAGAAAGATACCATCCTTATGGAGAAGGAAACTGAAGTTAAGACTTTGCAGGAGCAAAGTAAGGGTGATATGTTGGAGTTGCGTAATCAGCTGAAAAAAAGTCTTCAGTCTTTGGAAGCTACAAAAATAGACCTGCAGGGGGTGCAGGAACAGAATGTCTCTCTGAAAACGACATTGTCTCTCAGCTTCAAGGAGAAAAGTGAGAGAGAGGCTAAATTACTGAGTACTGTGTATGAGCTCACAACTTTGAGCAATGTGGTAGATGAATTGCGTACGGACTGTGGAAGTTGGAAAGATGAAGCCCAACATGTTCAGCAGCAGTTAAAGGAGAAAGAAGCCTGTGTGGCAGAATTACAGTCTCATTCCCAGAAGCTAGCCAATGAGGTGAAAGCTCTTATGCAGGGAAAAGGAGATTCTGAACACAAGAGGAAAAAAGGAGAGGCACAGCTGCAGGAATCGCAAGTCAAGGTGTCTGAAGGTGACCGATTGTGTGCCAAGCTGTCAGAGAAGGCAAACCGACTGCAGGTTGAGTTGGATAATGTCACAAATCAGCTTTCTCAAACAGACAGCAAATCTAGAGAAATTGCGGAAGATTTTTCTATCTTGGAATCGCAGCTGCAAGACACGCAGGAACTCTTACAGGAAGAGAGGTGTCAAAGGCTGAGTTTGAGCACAAAACTCAAACAAATGGAAGATGAGAAAAATGGCTTCCTGGAACAATTAAAAGAGGAGGAGGAAGCAAAGAAAAACCTATCAGAGCAAGTCGCAACATTGCAAGCTCAGATAGCGGATATGAAAAAACGCATGGAAGAAAGCGTTGGTTCATTCGAGAATATTGAAGATGTGAAAAAGAAGTTTGATCAGATGCTTGGTGAGGAGAAGACTGTGTTTGAAAAATATGCAGAAGAACGTGACCGTGCAGAAACGGAGGCGCGTGATAAAGAGAGCAAAGCCCTGTTCTTGGCTCGCTCCTTGGAGGAAGCTCTAGAGTGTAAGGTTGAACTAGAAAGAGTTAACCAACAGCTGTGTACAGAGATGGAAGATTTGGTCAGCTCCAAGGATGATGTTGGGAAAAGCGTTCAGGAGCTAGAAAAGTCTAAGCGAGCCTTAGAACAACAAGTGGAAGAGATGAAGATTCCGTTGCAGGAACTTGAAGAGGAATTACAGGCAACAGAGGATCTGTCCCAAAGAGGGGATAGTGTGCCTGATGCAGTTTATAAAAGGATCAGTGTTTTGGGGTCTGTCCTGAGTGAGCATCAGAAATTTGATGACATGTTGTTTGAATCACCCCTTTGGAATAAACCGTTCCTTCAAAAACTTCAAGCATTGGAAAATGTATCATTAGTAGGGTTGAGCGAACACGGACTGTATTATTCGTGTTCGTACCGAATAATTGGATTTTTTTTACCCGAACACGGACACTGACACTTAACTGTATATTCGGGTAAAAATCCGTGTTCGGTCGTTTTATTTCCGGGTTTTGCATGCTTTGGCGCGCTTTTCATGGCGGGCTTTCAACAGCCAATCAACAAGCGTTTAACTGGTGTGCCTAAGCCATCCCAGCCATGCCTGCAAATGTATCAGTAGCTGTGATTGGCCGTCTAAAGCATGTGACCAAGTCTTTATAAGTTCGAGGCAGCGGCGTCATTCTGCTGCTTAGATCAGGGAGAGAGCACACATCAACGTGCTGGCTGCTGATTAGGGACAGACAGGCAGGAAAAAACCATTTGTGTCCGGATAGAATTGAGGGACAGGTCGGAGTGTGTTAGGCAGGGCGAGTTGTAGGCATTTTAGGGCGAGGCTGCTGCTGATTTTTAGGGTCAGTGTGTTCTACAAACTACAATCGATATTGCTGTGTGGGGTGGGGTCTGCACTTAGTCCCGATCTACGATCTCATATCAATCCTGTTAGGGACAGAGTCTGCTGATTTTTAGGGAAAGTGTGTTCTACAAACTACAATCAATATTGTTGTGTGGGGTGGGGTCTGCACTCAGTCCCGATCTACGATCTCTTATCAATCCTGTTAGGGATAGTTTGCTGATTTTTAGGGAAAGTGTGTTCTACAAACTACAATCGATATTGCTGTGTGGTGTGGGATAGGAGATAGGCAGGTGTCAGTGATCCACATCCATTTTGCTGTGTGTGGGCTGCAGTGAACACAATCTTTTTGGGGTGCAGTGAACACAATCTTTTTGGGGTACAGTGAACACAATCTTTTTGGGGTGCAGTGAACACAATCTTTGTGGGGTGCAGTGAACACAATCTTTTTGGGGTGCAGTGAACACAATCTTTTTGGGGTGCAGTGAACGAAATCCTTTTGGGGTGCAGTGAACACAATCTTTGTGGGGTGCAGTGAACACAATCTTTTTGGGGTGCAGTGAACAAAATCTTTGTGGGGTGCAGTGAACACAATCTTTTTGGGGTGCAGTGAACAAAATCCTTTTGGGGTGCAGTGAACACAATCTTTGTGGGGTGCAGTGAACACAATCTTTGTGGGGTGCAGTGAACAAAATCCTTTTGGGGTGCAGTGAACACAATCTTTGTGGGGTGCAGTGAACACAATCTTTTTGGGGTGCAGTGAACAAAATCCTTTTGGGGTGCAGTGAACACAATCTTTTTGGGGTGCAGTGAACACAATCTTTGTGGGGGGCAGTGAACAAAATCCTTTTGGGGTGCAGTGAACACAATCTTTGTGGGGTACAGTGAACACAATCTTTGTGGGGTGCAGTGAACACAATCTTTTTGGGGTGCAGTGAACAAAATCCTTGTGGGGTGCAGTGAACACAATCTTTGTGGGGTGCAGTGAACACAATCCTTTTGGGGTGCAGTGAACACAATCTTTGTGGGGTGCAGTGAACACAATCTTTTTGGGGTGCAGTGAACACAATCTTTTTGGAGTGCAGTGAACACAATCTTTGTGGGGTACAGTGAACACAATCTCATACTTCTGAAGATTTGAGGGTGCTGCCTGTTCCATACTCCTACTCCTCATCCATCCTTTTAGGGGTACAAACAATAGTAATTGGGGCCTAGTGTGGTTGTGTACGTGTGAGATACATACACTTTTTTTGATCATATTTCCTATTCCGCTATTCAATAAAAACCTTTGGGCATCAATTAAATTGCGGGATAGTCTGTGTCGGTACGTGTGAGATCAACCTTTCCAAGTTTTTGAGGTTCATCTCATACTTCTGAAGATTTGAGGGTGCTGCCTGTTCCATACTCCTCCTACTCCTCATCCATCCTTTTAGGGGTACAAACAATAGTAATTGGGGCCTAGTGTGGTTGTGTACGTGTGAGATACATACACTTTTTTGGATCATATTTCCTATTCCGCTATTCAATAAAAACCTTTGGGGATCAATTAAATTGCGGGATAGTCTGTGTCGGTACGTGTGAGATCAACCTTTCCAAGTTTTTGGGGTTCATCTCATACTTCTGAAGATTTGAGGGTGCTGCCTGTTCCATACTCCTCCTACTCCTCATCCATCCTTTTAGGGGTACAAACAATAGTAATTGGGGCCTAGTGTGGTTGTGTACGTGTGAGATACATACACTTTTTTGGATCATATTTCCTATTCCGCTATTCAATAAAAACCTTTGGGGATCAATTAAATTGCGGGATAGTCTGTGTCGGTACGTGTGAGATCCACCTTTCCAAGTTTTTGGGGTTCATCTCATACTTCTGAAGATTTGAGGGTGCTGCCTGTTCCATACTCCTCCTACTCCTCATCCTGCCTTTAGGGGTACAAACAGTAGTAATTGGGGTCTAGTGTGCTTCTGTACGTGTGAGATACATACACTTTTTTTGATCATATTTCCTATTCCGCTATTCAATAAAAACCTTTGGGGATAAATTAAATTGCGGGATAGTCTGTGTCGGTACGTGTGAGATACACCTTTCCAATTTTTGGGGCGCATCTCATACTGCCGAGGTTTTGAGGGTGCTTCAGTCTGCCTCCTGCCTGTTCCTCCTACTCCTCTTCCTCATCCTGCCTTTAGGGTACAAAAAAATGTAATCGGCGGGGCCTAGTCTGTGTTTGTACGTGTGAGATACACCGTATTATAAAATTTTTCCTATTCCGCTATTCAATATACACCCTTTTGGAGTGTAAAAAATTAAATTACGGCATAGTCTGTATCGGTACGTGTGAGATACACCTTTTAAATTAGTTTGGCGCATCTCCTTCCCCCGCCAAGGATTGCAGGGCGCTTCAGTTTGCCTCCTGTTCCCAACTCCTCCTACGCCTCTTCCTCATCCTCCCTTTAGGGTAGAAAAAAATTTAATCGGGCCTAGTCTGTGTTTGTACGTGTGAGATACACAGTTTTTTATCCTATTCCGCTATTCAATATACACCCTTTTGGTGTAAAAAACATTAAATTGCGGCATAGTTTGCATATTTGACTGTGAGATACACCCGTGCGATACTGTTGTTGTTTTGTTCCGCTATTCAATAAACACCTTTCTAGGGCAAGATCTTAAATTACAGAAATATGAGGAGACCGTCAAAAAAGGGCCGTGGCCTGGGTCGTGGTGCTGCTGGTAGAGCTCCTGTTGCAAGGAGAGGATGTGGTCGATCTGTGCCAGTTACACGCGCAAGTCAAACACCTTCCTCAAGTGTGAGTAGGCGACAGAACCTGCATCAGTATTTGGTAGGGCATCATACGCCTCTAGAAGTGATGAGGCCAGAACACAGAGAGGCGATAGTAGATTGGTTTGCTGCTGACAGTGCCTCCAGTTCCTTCACATTGTCTCCCACCCAGTCTACTGCAGAAAGGTCAGAGTTGGCACCTGCAGCCGATGTCCAACCGTCTTTCACCTCACCCCCTTGCAAATCAGGCAAGCAGTCTGAGTCCCAAGCCATACAGCAGTCTCTTCTTCTTTTTGATGACTCTGTCAGCAGGGTTTCCCAGGGCCATCCACCTAGCCCTGCCCCAGAAGTGGAAGAGATTGAGTGCAGCGATGCCCAACCACTTATTTCTCAAGATGAGTACATGCAAGGACCATCGCAGCACGTCTCCGATGATGACGAATCGCAGGTGCCAACTGCTGCGGCGTTCAGCATTGTGGAGACCGACAAGGAGGGCAGGGGTGAAGACTGGGTGGAAGATGATGTGGAGGACGATGAGGTCCTCAACCCCACATGGAATGAATGTCATGCAGGTGACCTGAGTAGCTTGGAGGAAGAGGCGGTGGTCGCACAGAGCCACCAGCACAGCAGAAGAGGGAGCAGGGTGCAGAAGCGGAGCGGCCGTGCCCTAGACACTACGCCTGCTACTGCCCAACGCAGCAAGGGAACGAGCGCACCAAAGTCAGCTCAAAGGAGTTCTCTAGCGTGGAAGTTCTTTAGAAAATGTGCTGATGACAGGACACGAGTGGTTTGCACCCTGTGCAATCAGAGCCTGAAGCGAGGAATAAACCTTCTCAACCTGAGCACAACCTGCATGATCAGGCATCTAAGTGCAAAGCACGAGCTGCAGTGGAGTACACACCTTCAAAACCAAGAAACGTCTCTGGCTCATCCTGCTTCCTCTTCTGCTGCAGTCTCGGCCGCTCCAGCCACATCTGTAGTGATACCGGCACCTGCCACCCCGCAAACAGACGATCTGTCAGCAACACCACCACCTGGGTCACCAACAACCATCTCCACAATGTCCCGTGGAAGCGTTCAGCTTTCCATCTCCCAAACACTTGAGAGGAAGAGGAAGTACCCCCCTACCCACCCGCGATCCCTGGCCCTGAATGCCAGCATTTCAAAATTATTGGCCTTTGAAATGCTGTCATTCCGTCTGGTGGAGACGCACAGTTTTAAAAACCTAATGTCGGTGGCTGTCCCACAGTACGTCGTGCCCAGCCGCCACTACTTTTCCAGGCAAGCCATCCCTTCCCTGCACAACCAAGTGGGGGAAAAAATCAGGTGTGCACTGCGCAACGCCATCTGTGCCAAGGTCCACCTAACTACCAATACGTGGACCAGTAAGCACGGTCAGGGGCGTTATATCTCCCTAACGGCACACTGGGTAAATGCAGTGGTGGATGGGCCTGAGGCGGATAGCAATTTGGCGCATGTCCTTCCACCACCGAGGATTGCAGGGTGCTTCAGTTTGCCTCCTGTTCCTAACTCCTCCTACTCCGCTTCCTCATCCTCTACCGCCTCCTCATCCGGACAGCGTAACACCTTCACCACCAACTTCAGCACGGCCAGGGGTAAACGACAGCAGGCAGTTTTACAACTTGCCTGTTTGGGGGGACAAACCACACACCGTGCAGGAGTTGTGGAGGAGCATGGAACAGCAGACAAATGAGTGGTTGCTGCCAGCGAGCCTCAAGCCCGGCCTGGTGGTGTGCGATAACGGGCGAAATCTCATAGCAGCTCTGGGCCTAGCCGGTTTGACGCACATCCCTTGCCTGGCGCATGTGCTGAATTTGGTGGTGCAGAGGTTCCTTAAAAACTACCCCGATATGTCAGAGCTGCTGCAGAAAGTGCGGGCCGTCTGTGCGCACTTTCGCCGTTCTCACCCTGCTGCTGCTCGCCTGTCAGCGCTGCAGCGTAACTTCGGCCTTCCCGCTCACCGCCTCATATGTGACGTGCCCACAAGGTGGAACTCCACCTTGCACATGCTGCAAAGACTGTGCGAGCAGCAGCAGGCCATAGTGGAGTTTCAGCTGCAGCACGCACGCGTGAGTCGCTCTGCGGAACAGCACCACTTCACCACCAATAACTGGGCCTCCATGCGAGACCTGTGTGCCTTGTTGCGCTGTTTTGAGTACTCCACCAACATGGCCAGTGGCGATGACGCCGTTCTCAGCTTAACTATCCCACTTCTATGCCTCCTTGAAAAAACAATTCGGGCGATGATGGAAGAGGATGTGGCACAGGATGAGGAGGAGGAGGAGGATGAAGAGGTAACATTTCCAAGGCTTTCAGGGCAGTCATTAGCAAGGGGCTCCGAGGGTGGGTTCCTGCACACACAAACGCCAGGGACACAATTGTCCAGCAGGGGCACAGTTCTGGAGGATGAGGAGGATGAGGAGGAGGAGGAGCTGGAGGAGGAGATGGAACCATGTTCACAGCAGGGTGGCACCCAGGCCAGCTCATGGCCATCACTGGTGCGTGGCTGGGGGGATACAGAGGACACGGACGATACACCTCCCACAGAGGACAGCCTTTCGTTGCCTCTGGGCAGCCTGGCACACATGAGCGATTACATGCTGCAGTGTCTCCACAATGACTGCCGAGTTGCCCACATTCTAACTTGTGCTGATTACTGGGTGGCCACGCTGCTGGATCCCCGTTACAAGGACAACGTACCGTCCTTAATTCACTCACTGGAGCGCGATCGCAAGATGCGCGAGTACAAGCGCACGCTGGTAGACGCGATGCTGCTGGCATTCCCATCTGACAGCGGGGCCACAGTGGAAGCACAAGGCAGAGGAGGAGGAGGAGGTCGCCAACGCAACCAGGGCACCGCCAGCACCTCAGAAGGCAGGGTTAGCATGGCCGAAATGTGGAAAAGCTTTGTCAGCACGCCACAACAAACAGCAGCACCAGCAGCTCAGATGGAACGTCTTAGCAGGAGGCAGCATTTTACCAACATGGTGGAGCAGTATGTGTGCACACGCCTACATGTAGTGAATGACGGGTCTGCCCCCTTCAACTTCTGGGTCTCCAAATTGGGCACATGGCCTGAGCTTGCCCTTTACGCCTTGGAGGTGCTGGCGTGCCCTGCAGCCAGTGTATTATCTGAACGGGTATTTAGCACGGCTGGGGGCGTTATAACAGACAAGCGCAGCCACCTGTCCAGAGACAATGTGGACTAGCTCATGTTCATTAAAATGAACCAGGCATGGATCCCACGGGACTTTTCCATACCTTGTGCAGAATAGCAATGGATACCGACCTTACCCACCCATTGTTCCATTTTTGCTCTTTCTCACTCTTTTGGGGTGTACCCTCATTTAAAATTTGTGAAAAGAAGCAGTGTTGGCTACCTTGTCCTCCTCCTCCTCCACCGCCGCTTCCACCTACACCGCCCATAGGTGTGCGCAGCCTATTGCATTAGGGTGTGCACCCCAAAGTTTAAATACACATGCATGTATTTGCCTACATGTACATGGCCCCGATACATTACTCTCCCTGCTGGCAAAGAGAAATAGAGCAGAGCAGGTCCGAGGGAGATCTTTCCCATCTCCTCACTGGCAAACAGAGTGATAATGCTATGTGCCCTAGGTGATTAGTGTGTGCCCAGGCACACCCGGCACACCCTGTGTGCACGCCTATGACACCGCCACATCCACCACCACCTCAACCTCCCTCCTACTCCATATGGGCCTCGTCCTTCAGAGATGAAGAACATTGTTTTATTTTTCTGTTTTTTTTTTGTTGTTTTAAGTTATTTCCCTATCCACATTTGTTTGCAGAGCACTTGCCATGCTCTTAATTACGTTGTGCTGCCATTTGCAGCACTCTAGCCCTTTCCTTTGGTGTTTTAGAGCCATTTTAGTGCCTGAAAGTTCGGGTCCCCATTGACTTCAATGGGGTTCGGTGTCCGGGAAAAGTTCGGCATAAGTCCGGGACACGGACCCGGACTTTTTTTTAAAGTTCGGCCGAACCCGTCGAACACGGACATCCAGGTGTCCGCTCAACTCTAATCATTAGAGCTTCAGCAAACAAAGGAGCTGTGTAAGAAATGTGATGATTTCTCAGTTCAGGCTGAAAACCTAGTGGAGAAAACTAAGGCAGGTGATATAAAGCTGGGAGAAAAAAGCAAACACCACCTAGTGGAGAAAACTAAGGCTGTTGGTGAAAACGTGAAGCAAATGAATAAGTGCCTTTCAGTTGGTGGAAGGAAAGTTGATGATGTCGCTGGAAAAATGAACAGGGGTCACTTTGAAGAAATGTGTGACAGCCTGTTGTCACAAATGGAAGGCCTTCTGCACAGCATCTTAGAGCAAGCCAAGCTCAAGAAGGCATATCTTGGAACAAAGCCAAGTGAAGCAGAGGTTCTCAAAGTGTTGTGGAAATCATTTATTGATTGCAGAGAGAGGCGGCTCAAGAATGTTGAAGACATTAAGATTAGCAAAATTGAGTTGCCTATGGATCACGGTCCTCCATGGCGGATAGGACAGACGGTTAGGCAGGACAAAATTGAGAAGGAGCGAAATGATGCCAAAAATGCAGTTGAGAAATGTGTATATGAGATGAGAGACAAGTTGTCTGACATTTATGAGAAATCTGTCAATGAAGATGACAGAAACAGTTTCATCCGGAAGCTTGAGGATACTAGGAGGCTTATCAGTGAGAGTCAAGAGAAGTGCCTGACACATGCGTGCCTGGAAAACTGTGTCCCAACCCTAGGGTTGAAACAAGAGGGGGGGGGGTATGTGACAGGAAGTCAGGTAAATCTGTGGATGTTGTCACAGACAGGAGATACACTTCTGCTTGGGTTAGACAAATCACCAATTACTATAGGGTGTCGGCTGCAAAGGCAGCAGGAAGGTGTAAAGAAGTTGAAAGGTCTTCAGCTGTTCGGAATGAGGAAATGAAGGCCTCTATAATTTGTCCAGAGGAAGTTCTATTGATTGCTGCCTCCTGTCGCTGTGTGAGCTGGGAAGAGGAGGACAGTCAGACGTGTGCCTCCCGACGCCGTGTGGGCATGGGAGAAGGACTGCTGCCTCCTGACGCCGTGTGGGTAGAGGAGGACAGTCAGATGTGTGCCTCCCAACAAGCTGTGTGAGCATGGGAGAAGACCCCCCTGAAGTGATGTGCACTAAGGAGGGTAAACAGTTGTGAAGACTTCTCAAGGTGAGAAAACGAACTATTTCTATGTGGAAGAAATAAAGGAATGTTTGCCATGTGAAGAGACAAGCAAAGGGACATTCTCAATGTGAAGAGTAAAGGGACATGTTCAATGGACATTTGTTGTGGGAAGATAAAACATGGACTATTGAGTGTCCGCTGTAGGATAAGCAAGTCTGCCCAACAGTAGGTTGGGGACAGACTCTTAGGTAGGTTCCTGTGTGAGAAGGTAGCCGCCCACAGTGGCAAGGATTTATTTTGTGTTTTATTTTATTTTGGGTGTTTTTGCTGCATGCAGTCTGGTGAAGAAAATTGCATGAATAAACCAAACTGTTTGCAACCACTTCTCGGCTATCTCCTTGTGTAAACGCACCCCCCAAAGGGGTCATCCACGCCTACCATCGAGTGAATCCCCACAATATATATATTTTTTTTTTATTATTATACTGTATATTTTTTCCATTGTAAGCATGTTAGTGGTAAGAATATTGGTTTATTCACACACTTTTTGGTAGCGCAGGAAGTTCATATAAGTATTGTAAAGTGAAGGGCAGCGGGTGTTGCGTAACCCTGGACTTCCTTTTGATGTGTTGCGTAACCTAGGACTCACTCATTGACTATTACATTATAATCCATGCTTGAAAAAAACAGAGTACCTGCTTTACATATACTTTTGTTTTTTATTCTCTTACAATTTTAGACATAAAATGTGGGTCCACTGACTAGTTACCGGTTCATTTGTGCGATGACAGAGAGCGCATGTGATTAGGAGCGATCTCGGTACGGTGCAAATTCAGCCATACAGTTTGTATGGCTGAATTTGCACCGCAATCGCACTTAACACACACAGGACCCTTTTTTTGGTCCGCAGCAGAATCGGATCGCATGGTGGTTCGCACTAGTGCGATCCGATTCTGTGCGAACTTTCAGATCACACTGCGATATGCGATCTGATCTGGGGGTGTCGTTATCTTTTAATTGACACCCCCAGCGTATCGCATATGTCAGTGTGAACTGCCAGGGGTGCAGATCCAATGCGGGAACACGCTGTATATTCGCAGCGTTCCCGCATTGCACAAATGTGAACCGGGACTAAAGCTATCTTAAAAAAAATACCAAACAATCTGTTTATTCTTAGCTGCTCTGATACAAAAAGACTGCGTATCGAGCCCAATAGCTCTGTGAAACCAGTGTTACTAATTCCTCATTTAAATGTAAGATGAGATACTGTATATGCAAAAAGTAAACAAAAAAGATAAGAATGTCAATTTAAAAGCATATGAAGTTTAAAAAAAAAAAAAAAAAAAACGGACTCAAAACCTTTATAGTTGGGCAATAGAAATAGATTGTACTGTTCAGCAATATAAGACAAATTCTGATACAGTCCAAAGACAACATAATCGTGTAGTATGTTTTTCTAAATGATTGATAGGTCCAACTCTTCCAGGAATATTCAGATTCATTAAGTGAAAACACTGCTGTTTTCTGACATTGAGAGTATCACATGAAGGATAAATCAGAGATACTTATTTTGGCAGAAATAAACTTTATTTAAAAGTGTGTGAGGTCTTATCACCAAGCAGGGTGGGCTACGATATCACTAAACAGCTTCTGGCACAGGAGATACTGTATCTTCTTCGTCTTATCTCTGTGGAGGGAGCAATTCAACTGATAAGACATTCCAGTACAGTGGCACATTTCTACTTCTATTTTTGACAAATGCAAATGGTAACCTTGAGTTTAAGGCATTATGAAAAAAAAAATCAGCACATCTCTGAAATACATGCACATTTCCCTATCTGTTTAATCCCTTTTAAAACACTGCATGTACAGAAGTGTAGCTGTTGAGCCTGCCAGAAATCTAGTGAGATCTTTACTACCTGTTTGAGTCGACAACTCTTGACTAAAAGATTTGTCAACCTTTTTAAATAAAGACACAAAACTGCGTGACATGGGTTTAAATAGCAACAGCAGACCTTTTATTAACAAATGAATAAATAACATCAATTAAAACAATTCAACCAGGAAGGGGTCTTTGGGTGTTCTTAACCTCTTAAGGACTGCCCTATGAACATATACTGTGGAAAGGTGGCCCTTAACCACTTAAGCCCCGGAGGATTTGGCTGCTCAAAGACCAGGGCCTATTTTGCGATTCGGCACTGCGTGCATTTAACGGACAATTGCGTGTTCGTGCGACGCTGTACCCAAATGAAATTGACATCCTTTTTTTCCCACAAACAGAGCTTTCTTTTGGTGGTATTTGATCACCTGTGCAATTTTTACTTTTTGCGCTATAAACAAAAAAAGAGCGACAATTTTGAAAAAATAACAATATTTTTCACATTTTTTATATGAAATTCCCCCAAAAAAATGTAAAAATCTAAATTTTTTAACATGTTAGGCCAATTTGTTTTCTGCTACACATTTTTGGTGAAAAAATCGCAATAAGCGTATTTTGATTGGTTTGCACAAAAGTTATTGCATTTACTAACTACAGGAAATATTTATGTCATTTTTATTGTTTTTTTTTTTAACTAGTAATGGCGGCGATCTGCGATTATTTTTTTTTTTGCGGGACTACGACATTGCGGTGGACAGATCGGACCCTTGACTGACATTTTTGACACTTTTGGGGGTACCAGTGACATTACTACAGTAATCAGTGCTATAAATATGCACCGTTACTGTAAAAATGACACTGGCAGGGAAGGGGTTAACTTTATTGGTAAACAGTGGGTTAAATGTATCCCTAGGGGCGTGATTCTAATGGTGGGGGGCGTGGCTTATGATGTAACCACAGAGACATACGATCCTACATAGCAGGATCGTACAGTCTCTGCAGTTACATCAGGGAGAATGACAGACGGCTTTGTTTACATTAGCCGCCTGCCTATTTCCCTCTCCAGCGGGAGATCGCGAGTGGCCGGTGGACATCGGAGCCACCGGTCCCTCGCGCGGGGATGTTAGTGAAGGAGCGGGGGTGGGAGCGCGCCTCCAGCAGCGCGCGCTCGCCCCCTAGAGGTTCGTGGGCGAGCGACGTAGTCCTACGTCGCTTTGCCCAGTAGGGGCTGACTGCCGCAGTAAATAGTCGTGCAGCGGTAGGCAAGAAGTTAAAAAGGAACAGCAGTCTGCTCACATAATTTGTAATAAAAATATCTTTGCTATTCGGAAGCTTCCCTCCAACCACTTTGCATATTAGTTTATATGTACTTTGATTCTGTACTTGCCAAATATGCTGCAGAAGTCTCCCTCCACTAAGTCTAGCTGCAGCTGAAGCTGCTGGCTGTTCACTTCCTGGATTTACACAGACACCCATATATATATATATATATATATATATATACTGTATATATATATACAGTATATATATATATATATACAGTATATATATATATATATATATATATATATATATATATATATATATAAATATAAACTACAGAGGATAGCGCACACATACAAAAGGAGTAACTTTCAATTACAAGGCTACTGATACCTGATCAAAATGAGAAAAATGGGGATTTGGTCATACTATATGGCCATATCGTGCTTAAGCCCACCACTGAATCAAAGTACCCCATTATCAGTGGGTCCTACACTATCCATAAAATGAAGGATAAATACAACCTCTTTTAACCATGGGAGATACTTACTCCTTACAGTACATGGGAGAAATGTGCTAGCTGCAGAAAACACTGCTTAAAACACACTATACAGGGACTCCTCCTATATCTGCTTACTAGTGGACACTGATAACAAAGTACTGGTGTGGGAGAGTGGGGTGCTCTGCCCCAGAAGTCTGGTCAGGACTCAATGTGTAACAAACAGACAAAGAGTTGAGGGGGGGGGGCATGAATTTCTAAAGCTGGTGCTACTACATTTCTCCCATGTAAGGAGTAAAGGCCCGTACACACGCACCGATTGTTGGCCGTAAATTTTCGGCCAATGTCCGATCGGCCGATTATCGGCTTGTTAGTATGATGCTTCCGACAACCGACTGCGACTTTTCAGCCAAACAAGATCTGGTGTGCAAGCTATAAAATTTTTGTTGCCCAACAACAGAACGGCCGATTGTTCGTCAGTCAGTACAGAATTCGGCCGACAAAAATGTGATGATCAAGACTGGGCATGCTCAGAGAAGAAAAAACACACGAAAAGTAGACCAGAACATGACATCACTTCTGCAGTTGGTTGTTGTTGGCCAACAAAAGAGCACATTTCAACCAACACAACAACACTGGACAAAAGACGGCAGATCGGTCGGCCAACAATCGGTGCGTGTGTACAGGGCTTAAGTATCTGCGATGGTTAAGAGAGGTGAGATTTAGCCTTCATTTTATGGATAGTGTAGGACCCACTGATAATGGGGTACTTTGACGCAGTGGTGGGCTTAAGCACGATATGGCCATGTAGTGTGACCAAATCCCCATTTTTCTCATTTTGATCAGGTCTCAGTAGACTTGTAATTGAAAGTTACTCCTTTTGTATGTGTGCACTATCCTTTGTAGTTATATATGCATATTGGTCTTTATAGCAGCACCAGCTTTAGAAATTAATGTTTAGGGTGTGCCCCCCCTACCCTTTGTCTGTTTATATATACAAATACGTATGTAAAACCTGACGTAGTTGAACTTGTAAGTGTAAATTTTATGGGGGTTTTGGCCTAATACATTTTATACAGAGTTACGTTATGGTGCTTTTTTTTTTTTTTTTGTGCGAGCACAGGATAACTACCCCTTTTAATCAAGGAGGAGCAGCTGGCATGGAAGTGGCTGAGAGACACCATTGTTACATGCCTGACGCTTGCCTAATTAGAGTAAGAGTTTAATCCATAGGGAGCAGGATGCACTTGTGTTTGATGGTGACTTCAGAGTTGGATTACAGCTGCACATTACAATTCCATGGATTGACTTTTCACACATACTGTATGTTGGACTATTAACTCTGTGCAACTGAGTGACAGATATGCTGATTGTTGGATGTCCTAATTTATGCATTTGTTTATTCTTTGCTAAATCTTGAGTGCTGCTGAACTATGTTCTATTTTTAAGTTTGATGTTCTTTTCTCGTACAGAGGTATTTAAGGTGGCTGCCTACCGTTTATCAGTGCATTTACATTAACCACTTGCCGACCATATACTGTATATATACGTCGGCAAGCTAGCTCTCCCAGGCAAAACCACGTATCGGTACATTATTTGCCTGGGTGGAGCTAGGGGGCAAGCGTGCGCCGCTGGATGCGCGCTCCTGCCCCCGATCATCAGCGGGGAAGCTGGCGCGTGTGTCAGGCGGCTCCGATTGCAGCCTGACACTCTCGATCTCCTCCCGCTGACAGAGAAGTACGGACGGCTGATGTAAACACAGCCGTCCGTCCTTCTCCCTCGGATGATCACAGAGGCTATGTGATCCTGCTATATAGGATCGCATGTCCCTTGTTCATCTCACAAGCCCAACCCCCCCACAGTTAGAATAACTCCCCTAGGCTTACATGTAACCCCTTGATCACCAACAATGTTAACTCCTTCCCTGCCAGTGTCATTATTACAGTAACAGTGCATATTTTTAGCACTGATTACTGTAGTATGGACACTGGTCCCCCCAAAAGTATCAAAATGACATTTCCAGTCAGTGGAACGCACGCTGGATAGCAGCATCCACCGGACCACAATACGATTAACTTCCTGCAACTCTGTAAGTCTATTTTGATTGTTTTAATAAAATTTTCATTACATACTTTACCATGGCGGGCCTCTTGTATTTTATTCTATGAGGAATATAAGAGAGAAAGGCATCCAGCATTCCAGCATCTCTATGGTTATTTGGCACAAGTGGAATCACCAATCCTAAGGAAATTATTCCAGGCTGATTATATTCATTTTTCTGGTGAGTGGGGTCACCCAAGGGGAGCACTGTCACTTTTTCTACAACGGCACTGAAGCACTTTGTCTTTAACAGCACAGAAGCAATTTTTATTTGGCACAATGGGGCTTAGATTGTTGCACCATGAATGAGGACGAGATTACCACATTCAATCATCAAAATGTGATGGCAGCAGTGGGATTTGAGACTGCAGTTATCACACATTATTTCTAACATTGGCTCCAAGGGTAAGGGGGTTACTACACTAGCGTTCAATGTAAGGGGGCACTTATCTCTTGACCACAAATGTAAGGAGATATTTCTCTACTGAATACAATTGTATGTGTGAACTTTACTTCTGACCACTATTGTATGGAACACACCACCGCTAAGAGTTTCAGATATAACTTTATTCCAATAAAAGGAAGGAGGAAGATCCAAAAAATAGCCAAGCCCTTTGAGTTGCCAAACCAGCTGCCAACAAGGCCTGTGCTTGCAATCACACTGGAAAAATAACACTAAAGGTCACGTTATCTTCTAGATTATTCATAATATTGTCCATCAAGCCCAGATGAATGGTGCTTTCTTGAACCACCAAAATGTGTTGGCTACTTTTTGGATTGTCCTCCTGACTTTTATTGGAATAAAGTTGTATCTGGAATTCTTGGCAGTGGTGGACGCTTCAATTTAAATTTTTGTTACATCATACTACAAACAAAGGAGAAAGTGCATATCCTCTGGGGCGTAGAAATAGTCTGCCTGGGAATAAGATCATTTACATCAACATCAATACTTTAAGATAGCAATACCAGTTAAATAAGGCTATGGGTCCAGCACTATTTTTCAATTTTCTTTCACACTTTTGTATGCGGGTACTTCTTTTCTTACTACCAGTGTAAGGAGGAACTTCTCTTCTGACCACCATTGTATGGGGGCACTTCTCTTCTGACCACCATTGTATGGGGGCACTTCTCTACTGACCACCATTGTATGGGGGCACTTCTCTACTGACCATCTCTGTATGAGTTCACTTTTCTACTGAACATCAATGTATGCATGCACTTCTCTGCTGACAACTATTGTATGGGGCACTTTTCTACTAGCTACCAATGTATGGGGAAACTTTTCTACTAGGCATCAGTGTTAGGCAAATCTACTAAGCACCAATTTAGAGTTGCTCTTCTCTGCTGAGAACTAATGTTAGTGGATAGTAGAATTTTCTCTCTCTGCTTTTGTTTTTCTGGCCTTTTTTTTAATTTTACAAACCTTATTGAAAATAAATCTGTTGTAATGAGAGGAGAATACTAAAAACAATAATCATTTTTATGTTTTTTGGAGATCTGGGAATAAACAGACAAGTTCCTTGAGGGTAAAAGCTAGCAGCAGTTTAAACTGTACCCAGTTACCAAATGTTTTTCCAAAGTGCCCTACAGGGAACCAAAATTCAACATATCGCAAAATGTAGTACAAGTACTGGGGTCAATCTACAGTATACGCTTTACTAGTACATGCGGTGTACTTAGCATTTACTTTGAGCATTTGTTCAATTTTTTTTTTAAGCAATTATTCGTTTTTGCTTTGACCCTTGCTGATCTACTTGTATGTAGCCGGAATCTTTTCTAGTTACCAAAAACTATCTTTTGTCCATAGAAATAAAGGCCAAAGCCTTCCTCGTCTGAATTCTGTGTACTACCTCTGGTCCTCTGGGATGCCAGCCAATTTCTTTGACAGCGTGGCAGTTTTCTCCAGCCAGGAGGCAGAAGAAAGGCTCTGAAAGTAATCAGAGAAGAAAAGGTTGAGTCATTTATATTATACTGTAGTGGAAAAAATATCTTCATTTAAACATTATCTTACTTTTTCTTTTTGCATAGGGTATAGTTATTGGTCAAGTCTAAAAAAACAACCCTGGATGATAATAGAAAACTAATGATTTGGGATATGCAAATATTGTGCATATAACCTGTAGTTCTTTCATTTTGAAAATGCTGGATGCTTGTTTCTAATTTTAACCTTCTGGTTCTAGTACTCTATAAAGCCCAAACTCTTGCTTGGGATCCCCTGTTTCTTTGTCCCCTCCGTGTTAGAGAACCCCTGAACTCGGTATACATACCTTTTTCTAGGTGCCTACAGTGCAGTTTAGGAATGTCACAGCTCCTCTTTATCCTGTAATCCCTCTGGAGTATCATAAATTCTGCAAAAACCTTAATGATGTGGTGCTGCTCTCTAGAGTATTCCCCCGTAAATCTAAGGCTGGGGGTAGAACCTTGACACCCGGGTTCACAAAAAGTGGGTTGAATGGGTATTGCAGCAGCGCAACACTGAATCAGTGAGCCAAAAGGGTACAGTGCAAGAAACTGGGTTTCTGGTTGGCTTTACACGCACATGAACTTTAATGGCATCTCAGTCTTAGTCTGTAGGGTTCAAAATTGTGTTGGCCCACCCTTTGCAGCTATAACAGATTCAACTTTTATGGGAAAAGCAAGGTTCATAAAGACAAGAATGAGCAAATTTGGGGTAGAGGAAATTGACTGGCCCTCACAGAGTTCTGACCTCAACCCTACAGAACACCTTTGGGATGAATTAGATTGGAGACTGCCAGGCAGGCCTTCTTGTCCAGCAGTAGTGCCTGACGTTACAAGTGCGCTTCTGGAAGATTGGCCAAACATTTCCATAGACACACGCCTGAAGCTGTTATAGCTGCAAAGGGTGGGCCACCTCCCAATACATTTGACTATATATATATATAGTGACAGGTGGAGACTCTGTCACGGTGAAAGTGGTAATTTAAAGGACACAGAGTGTGCACGTTGGCTCTGTGCAGGAGTACAGAGCGTATATGTGCAGTGGAGAAAACTGCTTTTGCAGCTTTCTTCAGGTTTTGGTATACCTGGATGGGGCTCTGTAGTTTGGAGATTTCATAGTGTCTTGGGAGGGATGGAATGTCCAACTCTGTGTTCATGTTTTGTGGATGACCAGAAGGGTGTGTGCTCAGGTGCACACAGCCCTTATAATGAAGGTCTAGGAAGACCCCAGAGCTCACAGTTGGAGACCACTCCACCCAAGAGAGACAGGAGGTCTCTAGGAGTCAGAGGCTGCAAGGTGGCAGCCAGAGCACATGTGTGTCTTTAAGAGACAGGTGATGGCTTGAGGACAAAGGCCAGAGTGAAGCTGTCAGCTTCAGGGAGTTCATGGTCTGGGGATCAGTGAAAAGAGCAGAGGTGCTGCTAACGAAAAAGAGAGCTTAAAGAGCCAGGTGGGCTAGCATTTTTGGTCTACTATATATTGACTGGAGAAGAACCCCTGCGTGGGAAACCCCCTTTGGTGGGAAATAAAAATGGGCTGCCATGCCCTTAAACCAAAGTTCTGACTGACAGTGAATCACTGGAAAAAAGGATCTGCCACTGAGCTAATGGCCCCCGTGTTACAATATATATATATATATATATATATATATGTATATATACAGTGGGTACGGAAAGTATTCAGACCCCCTTAAATTTTTCACTCTTTGTTATATTGCAGCCATTTGCTAAAATAATTTAAGTTCATTCTTCTTCCTCATGAATGTACACATAGCACCCCATACTGACAGAAAAACACAGAATTGTTGACATTGTTGCAGATTTATTAAAAAAGAAAAACTGAAATATCACATGGTCCTAAGTATTCAGACCCTTTGCTGTGACACTCATATATTTAACTCAGGTGCTTTCCATTTCTTCTGATCATCCTTGAGATGGTTCTACACCTTCATTTGAGTCCAGCTGTGTTTGATTATACTGATTGGACTTGATTAGGAAAGCCACACACCTGTCTATATAAGACCTTCCAGATCACAATGCATGTCAGAGCAAATGAGAATCATGAGGTCAAAGGAACTGCCTGAAGAGCTCAGAGACAGAATTGTGGCAAAGCACAGATCTGGCCAAGGTTACAAAAAGATTTCTGCTGCACTTAAGGTTCCTAAGAGCACAGTGGCCTCCATAATCCTCAAATGGAAGACCTTTGGGACGACCAGAACCCTTCCTAGAGCTGGCCGTCCGGCCAAACTGAGCTATCGGGGGAGAAGAGCCTTGGTGAGAGAGGTAAAGAAGAACCCAAAGATCACTGTGGCTGAGCTCCAGAGATGCAGTCAGGAGATGGGAGAAAGTTGTAGAAAGTCAACCATCACTGCAGCCCTCCACCAGTCGGGGCTTTATGGCAGAGTGGCCCGACGGAAGCCTCTCCTCAGTGTAAGACACATGAAAGCCCGCATGGAGTTTGCTAAAAAACACCTGAAGGACTCCAAGATGGTGAGAAATAAGATTCTCTGGTCTGATGAGACCAAAATAGAACTTTTTGGCCTTAATTCTAAGTGGTATGTGTGGAGAAAACCAGGCACTGCTCATCACCTGTCCAATACAGTCCCAACAGTGAAGCATGGTGGTGGCAGCATCATGCTGTGGGGGTGTTTTTCAGCTGCAGGGACAGGACGACTGGTTGCAATCGAGAGAAAGATGAATGCGGCCAAGTACAGGGATATCCTGGACAAAAACCTTCTCCAGAGTGCTCTGGACCTCAGACTGGGCCGAAGGTTTACCTTCCAACAAGACAATGACCCTAAGCACACAGCTAAAATAACGAAGGAGTGGCTTCACAACAACTCCGTGACTGTTCTTGAATGGCCCAGCCAGAGCCCTGACTTAAACCCAATTGAGCATCTCTGGAGAGACCTAAAAATGGCTGTCCACCAACGTTTACCATCCAACCTGACAGAACTGGAGAGGATCTGCAAGTAGGAATGGCAGAGGATCCCCAAATCCAGGTGTGAAAGACTTGTTGCATCTTTCCCAAAAAGACTCCTGGCTGTATTAGATCAAAAGGGGGCTTCTACTAAATACTGAGCAAAGGGTCTGAATACTTAGGACCATGTGATATTTCAGTTTTTCTTTTTTAATAAATCTGCAACAATGTCACCAATTCTGTGTTTTTCTGTCAGTATGGGGTGCTATGTGTACATTCATGAGGAAGAAGAATGAACTTAAATGATTTTAGCAAATGGCTGCAATATAACAAAGAGTGAAAAATTTAAGGGGGTCTGAATACTTTCCGTACCCACTGTATATATATATATATATATATATATATATATATATATATATATATATATCATTTGACAGCAGGCAGTTAAAATCACCTGGTTGCATCCAGGATGGCAGGTCGGTGTGTCCCAGGCTGCTTAGAGAGTGGCTCCATCCTGATACCAGTTTTGCACCTGCGTAAACTGGGGGAGCTTGATACCCGCCTATGTGGTGAGACAAATCTTATGTCCTGTGCAGTGAGACAAAGCCTGTGTGGCAATCCTCTTAAAGAGAAAGTAAAGCTTCCTCTGTAACTTGTACCTATAAGTAAACCTATGATAAGGCTTACCTATAGGTAGGGCTTTTTTTTTCAGCGGGAATGCGGGGGAACGCAGTTCCGGCACCTCCAGCACTGAATGTATGTAATTGCAAGGAATGCAACATTGTCTATTGATGCTTTCTGCTGAGGGATCTATTGTTGCTAGTGAGGATCTATTCCTGCAGGAGGGTTTATTGCTGCTGGGGAGGTCTAGTGTGGCTGCTGAGGGATATATTGTCTCTGGAAGAGATCTTATTTTGCAGGGGGGTCTTATGTTAATGGGGTGGTTCTTATGTTGCTGAGGGGTCGGTTGTTGATGGGAGGGATCTACTCTTTATGGAGCAGTCTATTGTAGCTGGCTGCTGGAGGGTCTATTGATGCTGTCTGCTGGGAGATCTGTTGTTGCTGCTGGGGGCCCATTGTCGCTTGCTGGATCTATTGCTGCTGGGGGGTCTATTATTGTTGGCTGCAGGGGATCTATTTTACTGCTTTTTTCTTATCAATAAAAACAATCCATACAAATTGCGTAGTACCACAAATGTTACTTGGTTCTGTATTTTCTAAAAAGGATGATACTGGGAGGTGGGTAGTGGGTGGAACCAAGAAACGGTTCACGGAGGTAGGTAGGGGCAGAGACAAGGGGAAAGTCCGAAAAAGGGAGTTCCTGCACCTATTTTCTGAGAACAAAAGCCCTGCCTATAGTTAGAGTAAATATTTCCTAAACATGCACTGTTTAGGAGATATTTACTTTGCATGCAGCCAGTGACATCACTGGCGCATGCGCTCTGAAGGAACGGCCGCCCGTGCCGTTTCTTCAGAGCCCTGTACCAAGAACCCGGCTCCCACACGCAGCGCTGCGGGGGCATCGTTCTAAGGTAAGTATTTCATAATGAGCTGGTATGTGATGCACACTAGCTCATTATGCCTTTGTCTTTCAGGTTTTTTTTTTTTTAGGTATACTGAGGTTTACAACCTCTTTTAACAGGGAGATTGGTTCTGGGGGCAGCGCAAGGCTGCACCTAGTTGATAGTCAGGTAACATGTGTAGTAAGTTGCCAGGTTGGCAAGGGTTTATTTTTTATGCTTTTTTTTTGTTTTGTTTTATTTTTTTCCCTTGTACATAGTTTAAATAAACCGCACCTTTGTCGTTTTCACCTGTAATGCTGTTTAGTGTGCCAAATTGTGTGTAATGAACTCATTCAGGGAGATCACACGCACCCGCTGCTGAGCTAACCACCTCACAATTGGTGGAGAACGCGGGCATCAGTTTTGAAAATAAAGCCCAGCTTGCTGTGGCAAACGCCAATCAACAACAAGAGAACCTTGAGCAAAGGCAAGCAAATGAACAGTTGCAGCAGAGTCTGGAGGCTCAGCAGCAAGCTTACCAGCAGAGTCTGGAAGCTCAGCAGCAAGCCCAGCAGCAATCTGAGGATCACTTCATAGACCTGTTGCAGCGGTAGGAGCGGAGACTCCAACAGCACGTGGAAATATTTATGCAGCAGCGTCCGCAGACCAGTGCGGCAATTGGTTCCACTAATACACCAGCATTTTGTGTGAGCCCTTTAATGCCAAAAATTACAGGAGAGGATGGTCCTGAGTTGTTTTTGACCACATTTGAAAGAACTGCTGAAATGATGAATCGATTGACCGACTGGGAGCAACCCAGTACATGACAACATTCGATCTGAGCAAAGGGTATTGGCAGATTCCCCTAGCCAAGTCGGCAAAGAAGAAAATGGCATTTGTAACCCTGGATGGGGCATTCCAGTATAGAATAATGCCTTTTGGGTTACAGAATGTGCCCACAACATTTCAGCGGAAAATGGATACGATTCTGTGCCCCCGTCAGAAGTATGCTGCAGCTTACTTGGACAATGTGATTGTCCATAGCACAGGTTGAGCCTCACATCAGCCAAAAGTTCAAGCTGTGTTAGATTCTATATGGGAAGCTGGGTTTAGGGCCAATACATAGAAGTGCACCATCGAATAGGAAGAGGCCAGATATCTTGGGTACACTATTGGGAGGGGAGTAATAAAAACCCAAATCAACAAAGTTGAAGCTATACGTAGTTGGCCGCGTCCCAACAGCAAGAAGCATGTATAGGCATTTATAAGAACTGCTGACTATTATCGGCGATTCATTCCTCATTTTGTTTCTCGGGCTGTGCCCCTAACAAACTTGACAAAAGGGAAGGAGTTTGTCATGGTTAAATGGTCCCCGGAGATGGAAACAGCATTCCAGTATTTAAAATAAGCCTTATGTAGCCTGCCAGTGTTGTACTCACCTGACTTCTCTGAGGACTTTGTTGTACAGACTGATGCATCAGATGTTGGGTAAGGAGCAGTGTTGTGTCAGGATTGGAAAGGCAAAGAGCACCCGGTCATTTACCTCAGCAGAAAATTGAAATCCTACGAGATGAATTACACCACAATTGAGAAGGAGTGTTTAGCTGTAAAGTGGGCTCTAGATTCCCTTCGCTACTATCTGCTAGGTAGACATTTTGACGTGGTTACTGATCACACTTCCTTAAAATGGATGGTTTGAAACAAGACCAATAGAAGGGTAAACAGGCGGTTCTTGGCCCTTCAAGAATTCCACTTTAGCATCGCCCTGGTGTTCAGATGGGGAATGTGGATGCTTTCACGGGTTCATGCATGCCTGACTACATGTGTTCCAACCCCAAGGTTGAAACAAGAGGGGGGGGGGGGTGTGACAGCAGGCAGGTAAAATTGCCTGGTTGCATCCAGGATGGCAGCTATGTGTGTCCTAGATTCAGGCTCTATGCAGATTTGTTCCACTAGGGGGAAGTGCTGAGAGTAGTTTAGTGTTAGAGGCATTGAGCCCAGCTGAAGTAAGTTTGCTCATTATGGCCTCAACAAAAACTCCCAACCTGCTTAGAGAGTGGCTCCATCCAGGAACCAGTTTTGTGCCTGGGTAGACTGGGGGAGCTTGATGAGATATTGCCTGTGTGGCTATCCTCTTAAACAGGGAGATAGGTGCTGGGGGCAGCACAAGGCTGCACCTAGTTGATAGCCAGGAAACCTGTGTGTTTAGTATGTTGCCAAGTTGGCAAGGGTTTATTTTTTATATTTCTTTTTGTTTTGTTGCTATTTTTTTTCCTCTTGTACATAGTGTAAAAAAACGCACCTTTGTAATATTCAATGCTGTTTGCTGTGCCTAGTTTTGTGTAGCTGCCGAACCAACCCCTTCACAATATTATATATATATATATATATATATAGAAGTCCTTATCTGCATACTTGTTCTGGTTTAGCAACTGGAAGTACTGAAGCCAGTCAAGCAACTTAGAATGAGAAGTCAGCAATGGAAGCACACCTATTTCTCTTTTGAAAGTTTTTCTTTAAACATTTATGTCTCTTCGACATGTTTGTATAGTAAAGGCTTGCTTGCAATGTAGGAATTAGAAGGTTGGCTTGGATATATACAGGGTGTAACTATAGTCGTATTTGACCATGTGAATACTATAGGGCCCAAAGACCAAAGGCGACCCCAGAGCTGCCTGACTCAAAAATGATGCAAGTAGATAATCATTTAAAACTCAACTCTGGGCTCAGCCCCCGCCAGGTGATTACCATCCCCTCCCCCTTGGAGTTATTTCCACATTATGTTATGCTCGTTTTTTTTCAATAAACCTACTTTTTTTCCAAGTCTTCAGGCTAGTAACATTACAGGCAAGGTCTTCTTTCTCTTCAGTCTTCTCCTGCAGGTGGACAATTATTCAGATACAGGGATTGGCGCTGATGAAAATACCCCCTATGCATCAATATACTATAAACTAAGGTTACCATGTTGAAGCCACCAAGGGGGGCAAGCCCATAATGCTCTGTATTCACATTATTGCCTTTAGTCTTCTAGGTTAAATGACACCGGTGGATCATATGAAGAAAAAAATAACATCACAAGGATTAGGCTTTAACAAACACATTTTGATACAATGAATATACTGTATATAACCTTTGAAAATCTCATTATGACTGCTATGACAACAATTAGTATTCTTTAGTATTTTTCTTACAGAAGGTGGTTAGAGAAGTCAGGGGGCCTAAAGTTTTGCTATGGGGCCAGATCACATATAGTAACAACACTGTAAAACCAGTAATTAGTCAGTTTCTATTTAATATTTACAGTCACTTGTATATGGACTTGAAGGGCAATTGCTAAACACATGTTCTTAATAACCAGTAAGAGTGGCTGGAAGAAAAGAGAGCATAGTCTCCTAACACTCCTGTTATCTAGCATTGGCCCTATCAGGGCCAAGACTTGAACGTGGGACCTCTGCTGTATCTAGCAATGACTCGTCTAACTGAGCTACCTTAGATGCTGGACTGTCTGACCCAACCCTGCATTGTGCCTTGATTTCTGCTGAACCTTGAACTCTTTGCTTCTCCTATGAACTTCCTGATTCAAGCCGTGTCTCTGCACTTCCTCTTTGCCAGATTATTGTGCTCTCTCAGCCAGTGTCTCACTCTTATCTTCCATGCTGCCGTTCATATTTTGCTACTACTGGTTATCGACCCTTGGCTTGTTCCTCGTTTATGCTTTTGCCTAATCCCAACATGCAACTCCTTGCCACTGACCTTTTGGATTGTTTACTGACTACACTTCTGTTTAAACCTTATCTGCTTATCCACTACTGGACCCCGGCTTGCTCACCTCTTGGCGGGGTGATCCTGAGGCACGCGACCTGATGCTAACATGCAGCAAAATCAGGAGCTCTGGTGAACACTGGTTAGTACCCCACACCTCAGGGGAGCCTGCATCATCTGCCAGGGTAACGTCCTGTGTACCTATCCTGCTGTTCGGTGGTAATCCCCCATCTTCTATAGCAACTGATCTTCAAGCCTGGCCCCTGATCGTGACAGGCCCATTGCTCTGAATGCTGACTTCCTGTGATGGATGAATGACAGGGCCACTCTTCACTATTCACAGAAAGCCTTGCAGTCTGTGAAAATAATAATAAATTGGTGACTGGTCAGGGGGCAGAAGGGGAGGGCAAGTGGCGTGATTGTTCATATTAGCAGCAGAAGCCTCTCATTCCTGCAGTGCCAGAAGATCCCATTTGTTGGGAGTATGAGATGTCACTGAGGTGAGGATTATTATACTAACCAGCAGCCAGTTGAACATGGAATATGCTCCATCACAGGTACATTATTAGACTGCTGCTGTATGCCAAAGAAATAAAAATACAAGTCATTATCTGTATTGTATGGCACATCCAACATGAATGTTAACAGTCTTGCCCTATTGAGGCTAAATACCATATACTTGCTGTATGCACAGCACCATCAAGGAGCTAAATGGGATCTTGGAAGGGATCCAGGGGAAACCAGTTTTATTGTATTTCTGTATGACTCAGATTATCAGCAATGGCATTCAGGGTAATAAAATACAGTATCTAACAAAAGTAAGTACACCCCTCACAATTTTAGTAAATATTTTATTATATCTTTTCATATGACAACACTGAAGAAACTACACTTTGCGACAATGTAAAGTAGTGATTGTACAGCTTGTATAACAGTGTAAATTTGCTGTCCCCTCAAAATAACTCAACACACAGCCATTAATGTCTAAACCACTGGCAACAAAAGTGAGTACACCCCTAAGTGAAAATGTCCAAATCGGGCCCAATTAGCCATTTTCCCTCCCCAGTGTCATGTGACTCATTAGTGTTACTAAGGTCTCAGGTGTGTTAAATTTGGTGTTATCACTCTCACTCATACTGGTCTCTGAAAGTTCAACATGGCACCTCATGGCAAAGAACTCTCTGAGGATCTGAAAAAAAGAATTGTTGCTCTACATAAAGATGGCCTAGGCTATAAGAAGATTGCCAAGACCCTGTAACTGAGCTGCAGCACGGTGGCCAAAACCATACACAGGACAGGTTCCACTCAGAACAGGCCTCGCCATGATCGACCAAAGAAGTTGAGTGCACGTTCTCAGCGTCATATCCAGAGGTTGTCTTTTGGAAATAGACATATGAGTGCTGCCAGCATTGCTGCAGATGTTGAAGGGGTGGGGGGTCAGACTGTCAGTGCAAATACTATACCCTGCACACTGCATAAAAATGATCTGCATGGCTGTCATCCCAGATGGAAGAGTCTTCTAAAGATGACGCACAAGAAAGCGAACAAACAGTTTGCTGAAGACAAGCAGACTAAGGACGTGGATTAATGGAACCATGTCCTGTAGTCTGATGAGACCAAGATAAACGTATTTGGTTCAGATGGTGTCAAGCGTGTGTGGGGGAAAGCAGGTGAAGAGTACAAAGAAAAGTGTGTCTTGCTTACAGTCCAGCATGGTGGTGGGAGTGTCATGATCTGGGGATGCATGAGTGCTGCCGGCACTGGGGAGCTACAGTTCATTGAGGGAACCATGAATGCCAACGTGTACTGTGACATACTGAAGCAGAGCATGATCCCCGGTCTTCAGGGACTGGGCTGTGGGGCAGTATTCCCACATGATAATCACCCCAAGCACACCTCCAAGATGACCTCTGCCTGGCTAAAGAAGATGAGGGTAAAGGTGATGGACTGGCCAAACATGTCTCCAGACCTAAACCCTATTGAGCATCTGTGGGGCATCCTCAAACCAAAGGTGGAGGAGTGCAAGGTCTCTAACATCAACCAGCTCTGTGATGTCATCATGGAGGTGTGGAAGAGAACTCCATTGGCAACCTGTGATGCTCTGGTGAACTCCATGCCCCAGAGGGTTAAGGCAGTGCTGGAAAATAATGGTGGCCACACAAAATATTGACACTTTGGGCCAAATTTGGAGGTGTTTATTAGGGGTGTACTCACTTTTGTTGCCAGCAGTTTAGACATTAATGGCCGTGTGTTGAGGGGACAGCAAATTTACACTGTTACACAAGCTGTACACTCACTACTTTACATTGTAGCAAAGTGTAATTTCTTCAGTGTTGTCACATGAAAAGATATAATAAATATTTACAAAAATGTGAGGGGTGTACTCTCTTTTGTGAGATACTGTACATATAGAAATGGTAAAATTTAACTTATGTGTATTAGAGACTGTGAGAGCCACATGGAACTAGTAAATGTTTTCTTCACAAAGGATTATAGTGTGTTTAAATTGCAGTGGACTTTTTTATGCAGACAGTGCAAATGTCAGTACCTTTTTCCTGGAATACTTTATTAAATAAAGTCTAATTTTCCAAAAAGGTTATATTATGATTTTTTTTTTTTATTGTTGAACAAATGCTTTAAGAATTGTACTCATCTTTAAATGTAATGTAGAAACTGCTAATCAATGGACAACCAGAAAATGAACCCCTGATTGAGCTATTGATCATATAGTATATGTTGAAAAAGTGGACAAGTTGTGCTTTTTGTTGTTTTGATTGCATTTTTTCCCCTTCAGTGTACCAGTGTGTCAGTCACCAGCTCTACTCTTCTAGTGGTAGCGTGTGATCCCTGAACTCTATAATTGACTTATAACTGAGTTCTGCCTCTGTAGTTGGCTCAATCTTCTGACGATAAATACTTCTTCCATTGGCTTGTCAATAAAGTTAGTCTTGAACATTTTTCTTCAATGTCAGTAATATCTAAATAATCAATACAAACCAAACTGTAATGTAACGGATGTATGAACTTAGATAGACAATTTATCTTTGTTTGGATGGAAGGATACTTCCCTTATATTTTGTGCAGTAATACATTCCTCAAAGCCATTTAAAGTAAACATGTTATAAACCTGGGAAAACTAGATATATGATGAAAAGGTACATACGCCAAGGATTCTTGTCATGAACATTAAATGTCCAAAAATGAGGTGAATACAAAGATATAAGCAGCTAAAATTATGCACAAATCTTGAATTTCCCTGTAAAAACTTGGCCCAACTTCTTCTCAACCACTAAGTTTCAGTATCAGTTCTTTAATATAGTGGATGGACTCACTGACCAGTAGAAAGGCTTGGGAGGGATGAGGTGGCAGGCCCAAATTCAAGTTTTTACAGGAATTAACTATAACTTCAGCTGTGTATATCTTGGATTTTATTGTTCACTTATTAACAGGAGTTTACATTGCATGTAACCTCTCATTATGAAGTTTATTCATTATATACTCAGATTGAATTGTCTGAGTTTGTGGTAGATCTGAAAATATTCTTTTTTTTTCAATAATGCATTTTTCTACAAATACTCACATTTTTGTTTTGTAACCATTTCAGCCCCCGGAAGGTTTACCCCCTTCACGATCAGGCCATTTTTTGCGATACGTAAAATACTAATGCAAATGGTAAAATACTAAGCTTTCTCACTGGTTGATGGATTTTTAGCATATTTTGCTTGTAGCATATTATTCAACCACAATTACATATTGGTGGTTAATAAAGTAAATTATGATTTGATGGTTTGGGGAGCCATATCATCTGCTGGTGTTGGCCCACTGTGTTTTTTTCAAGTGCAAAGTCAGCGCAGCCCTCTACCAGGGAATTCTAGAGCACTTCATGCTTCCCTCTGCTGACCAGCTTTATGGAGATGCTGATTTCATTTTCCAGATGGACTTGGCACCTGCCCACACTGCCAAAAGCCCCAATACCTCTTTTTTTGTTCCAAAATAATTTTAGTGGATTTTCAGAAAGTAAAACATTTCAATTGAGCATATACAGTAACGGGATAAGCAAGCAAAAACATTGTTAAGTACAAAGGTGTAGATACAACATATAACATAAAGGTGGGATCTAAACCAACAAGAGTAATAACTTTAAAGAAGTTTGCCAAGGATAAAATACACAGTCAAATATCATGTTGAACCCTCTACACCGGTACCCCTAACTGGGATCCCACTGTACCAAGGGCAGAGGGACAACTCTTAAGTCAATTTCGTCACTTAGATAAGTATTGAACAGGTGGTCTGCAATTTTTGTGTGTACACTATTCAGAAGTTTTCCAGTAGGACTAATGTGACTTGAATGGAAGTACAACCAACATGACCAGATCAAATTATATTTGTCAATGGATTCTTTGGCTATGTGTATAATTTCTTCAATTTCCACAATTTTATCGAGGCGTGTAAGCCACTCTTTGATTGAGGGAGGGTTGGGGGGAATTCCATTTTATTTGTATGCATGCTTTGGCGGCATTGACCATGTGCATTGTCAGGGATTTGTAATATTTCCCAGGTAGGTGCGTGGAATAGTGCAGTAAGTATTGTGCTGGGAATACCTCTTTTAACCACTTCTGGACCGGAAGATTTTACCCCTTAATGACCAGGCCATTTTTAGCGATTAGGCACTGTGTTAATTTAACGGAAAATTGCGCGGTTGTGCGACGCTGTACCCAAATAAAATATATGTCCTCTTTTTCACACAAATAGAGCTTTCTTTTGGTGGTATTTGATCACCTGTGCGATTTTTATTTTTTGCGCTATATACAAAAAAAGAACGACATTTCTGAAAAAAAAAAAAAAATCATTTTCACTTTCTGCTATATAACATTCCCCAAAAAAAATGTAAAAATCAAAATTCTTTAACATTTTAGGGCAATTTGTTTTCTGCAGCATATTTTTGGTAAAAAAAATAGCAATAAGCATATTTTGATTGGTTTGCGCAAAAGTTATCGCGTCTAATAACTACGGGAAAGATTTATATCATTTTTATTGTTTTTTTTTTTTTTACTAGTAATGGCGGCGATTTGAGATTTTTGCGGGACTGCGACATTGTGGCGGACAGATCGGACACCTAACTGACATTTTTGACACTTTTGGGGGGGACCAGTGACATTACTACAGTAATCAGTGCTAAAAATTTGCACTGTTACGGTAATAATGACACTGGCAGGGAATGGGGTTAACACTGTGGGTGATCAAGGGGTTAAATGTGAGCCTAGGGGAGTGATTCTAACATCATGGGGGTGGGGCTTGTGAAATGATCACAGAGAACTGTGATCCTACATAGAAGGATCACAGGCGCTCTGTGATCATTCCAGAGAGAAGAACGGTCAGCTGTTTTTTCAATAGCTGACCGTTTTTCTCTCTCAGCGGGGAGCGATCGCAGGTGTCAGGTGGCAATCAGAGCCACCTGCCCCGTGCATCGGAGTCCCCGCTGATAAATGGGGGCGGGAGCGCGTGGCCGGCAGCGCACGCTCACCCCCTAGCTGCAGGCGCGCGACTGACATAGACCTGCGTCGGTTCGCGCAGGAGGGCCAGCCTGCCACAGTAAATCGGCAGTGGGCGGTCCAGAAGTAGTTAATGATCATGGTATCACATTGGTCAGCAAACTCACCTGACCCAAACCCCATAGAGTTGGGGTATTGTCAAGAAGAAGATTAGAGACACAAGACCCAACAATGCAGATGAGCTGAAGGCCGCTATCAAAGCAACCTGGGCTTCCTAACACCTCAGGCTGATCGCCTCCATGCCTTGCCGCATCGATGCAGTAATTAATTTAAAAGGAACCCCAACTAAGTATTGAGTGCATACTATACTGTACATGAACATATTTTTCAGAAAGCCAACATTTCTGTATTTAAAATCCTTTTTTTTATTGGACTTATGTAATATTCTAATTTTCTGAGATACTGAAATTTGGGTTTTCACTAGCTGTTCACTAGCTGTAAGTAATAATAGTAATAATAATAATAATAAACCATAATCATCAAAATAAAAAAATAAATAAATGCTTGAAATATATCACTCGGTGTTTAACGCGTCTATATAAAATATATGAATTTTACTTTTTAAATTAAATTACTGAGATAAATTAACTTTTTTATGCTATTCTAATTTTATGAGATGCACCTGTATGTAGAAATCCATCAAGTAATTAAACTTTCCTACATACGCACAACATTTACTTCTTCAGTTTGGATAGCACCAGTCTGTTTATAACCTCATATAAAATATTATTATACATAAGCATGTGTGATTCCTTCTGGTCTATATGCCGTGGTGTAGGCACCAAGTCTGGAGAAGGTTGTGTTATCCCTTTTTTAATGAAAGGAACTTAATATAAAATTGATGAATCAAATATGCCTCCATCTATTGAATGAAACAACGCTGCGTGTTGTATGTTCCCGTCGGGAAATCTCACTTTTACTAGCACTTTGAGACTCCTGTTTATTATTTTCACTTATTTATGAACTGCCAATATATCTTGTGGTGGAATGCAGGCTAGGCAATGATAGCAGAATTATGACTGCAGCTGTCAACAAAAATAAAGACTTATAGGAAGTTCAGGTCAAGTACTGTTAAAGAACACCGACTAGCAAAAAGTGACACAATCTCATTAAAGTTATGTTAGATGATAATAACATTGAGTAAGAGGACTTGTTTCCTTTCCACCCACGTCAAAATAGGTTGACGTTTATATGACAGTGACATAAAAGGATGCTGAAAAATGCATTATAGTAGGCCTCTACTCCATAAAGCTTTATTAACAGTCTTGTTGGAATTAATAAATAGTGATAGAAGGACTACAACACTTTTCCTGAAGAAAATACTGCTCTGTGCTTCTTCCAGTTCTTGTCATATGACCATCTATTTATTAGGTCATATTATTAGTGAAAAATGCACATGACTAAAGTATTCTTTAGGTTCGGTCCTACTAACCCAAGAACAATGACGCAGACTGCATGACATATACGTTTAAACAGACACAGCAGCCATTTATTACCAAAATCATTAGCATAACCTTAACTTAAACAATAAACAATTTTCACAATGCAACCAGGAGGGGGTCTTCAAGTGCCTGTAAGGCTCCATTCACACCTGGGCGTTTTTGAGTGTTTTTCAGCTCCAAAAACGCTAAAAAAAACGTTCCAAAACTCCCAACAAGTAAAACCCCATTCATTTAAATGGCCCCTGTTCACATCTGAGCGTTTTGCAAAACACCTGTAGCTGAAAAAATTACATGAGCTTCTTTTTGGGTTGATTACCAGCGTTTTTGATAGATGTCAATGTCTGCCTCCAAAAACGCCTGAAAATCGCGGTAAAGTCACTGTAAAAATTGCGGTAAAAAACGCGGTAAAACACTACGCTCAAGTGTGAATGCAGCCTAAAGGCTAAGTGCCCATGCCTCAGCCCCGCCCCAACTGGCTTGAAGACATTACAAACTTATATATTCTTACTTTATCCCCAGTAGACCTAGCACATGGAAGAACCACCAATAACCAACAAAGTAGTAGAACCATATCCAAATATGAACCCCAAAGACCCCCTGACCCACCTAGCTACCGTGGCAATTTTTCTCTTAATAATACCTCCTAACAACCCTTCATCTACAATGAACTCAAGGTTTGGGTTGGGTGGTTGGTGAAACTCCTTCACCTGAATATTTCTGATCTAAGTAGGCTTTAAAACTTAAACTCTGTCCAAAAACTATTTTTGGACATTTACACTGTAAAAATAAACTGCTACTAATGAAGTATTTTTCATTTGTGTATGCTGCTTGGGACAATTTTTAATTGATTTACCCTTTGCAGTGCAGTAAGCCTAGAATGTCTACCAAGGAGACACACAGTTGTAGGCGGATACACTGTTAATAGCAGGTTCCAGGTGTTTGGCACATCATCCATTGAGAAAATGTCTTGCATTCCTTCACAAAATGCATGGTGTGATTAAGACATTTTCCTTCACCTCAACAGGAGGCCTGAGGTGATGCTCTTCTACTCCTATACATCAAAGTAGGAGGCTTATTTGAGAATATTGTTTCAGGAGAGGAATTCTCAACCTGGAAGTCTAAACCTGTCCTACTGGTATTCCAAAATGATCAAGTCTTTTCTCCTACTGTTTGAAGGATACAGGTCTACATTAAGTAACTGTGGCCTGGACTCCTTCAGCTCAGTGTACTTCACCATATTTCACTCCATTTCATACTTTAGTAAACCAGGCCCAAAGTGCTATAGAGCACTTTAAGCATTGACTCTATAGAATGGTGAATGGAGCTCTTTATGATCTTTCCAATCTTACTGGTAAAGTATCATCATTTTCATGAATATCTACGTACGCAATGAAAATTCGAACAAGCCCTGAGTCATGCTCCAGCAGTGTACTAATCTCAAGTAATAATTGCAGATTCTGGTTTACAAATGTTTCCCATCCTCGGAATGCTACATAACTCCTTGGAGGAGCCACAGCAAATGCCTTTTCCTCTTCTGGCAAAGCTGAGATTTTTTCTGAGCGTGATTATTGAAAATGACTGTATTAATGTGACTTACAATGAAAAGGATTCATGCAAACTCCCCTTTTATTAGGCTCTCCAGCACCAGAGCAATTAATAGTGACCGAGCTTCCATTTGTACTTTAAAAGGTTTCAGACACAAATAATAGAAGATTTCCAATTAAAAACGGATAATCGCCTTTAGAAGAGCAGCAAGCATGCTGAATAATTTAAAAGCTCCGGGCATATGAAGATTTATTATATACCCACCAACATGCAATAAGCTTGAGGATTTGATTAACGTTTTTTTAATGAGAGCTGGAGAGTGAAGGAAATTGTAGCCAAGATCATTTTTATTTGGGTTATTAATATCCCAATGAATTTACCTTAAAATGTGCTCATCTGTGCAGAAAAGGTTTTTCCTCTATTAAAAAAGAGGATGTAGAAAGAGAAGTGTAATAAAATGATGGATGAGGTGTTTTATATGCAAGGAATCACAATGATTTAGTAGGCCACTTGAACAGGTACCACAATATGTTGTTAAAGTAAAGATGTACTGTATGTACTAATGTCAGGCACCTCTCACACGGGTGGTACGATTGGGTTAGTTTTTCAGGTGAACCTAATCAGAGACTCCATATAAGTCAGTGGGCAGGTGGATGTAAATAGAGCTGTGTTTGTCATCATCTGATTACCTCCGGATGGTCTCTCTCTCATAACTATTGATCAGGCTCCCCTGTTAAGCAGATGGAGCAGGCTATATTTTACCTGCTACTCCCCTGTTAAAGAGGTTGTAAACCCTTTGTTTTTTTTCTTTTTCACCCTGAAAGACAAACACATAATGAGCTAGTATGCATCGCATACTAGCTCATTATGAAATACTTACCTTAGAACGAGCCCCCGCCGTGCTGCCGACTTAGCTGTATGACGGGCGACATGTCCAGTCGCCCATCTTCCGGGATCGCGGCATTCGGCCTCTGATTGGCCGGAGCCGACGGTCACGGCATGGAGTTCTGAAGGAACAGCACCTGCGGATGCATCTAAGGTAAATATCTCCTAAACGGTACATGTTTAGGAGATATTTACAGTACCTATAGGTAAGTCTTATTATAGGCTTACCTATAGGTACTAGGGTCAGAGGAGAGTTTACTTCCTCTTTAAGCAGACATAGCAAACTACTCTCCTTCCTAGCACATATCTAGGAAGGAGATATAAAATATTTTATAAAAATGTGAGGGGTGTACTCACTTTTGTGAGATACTGTATTTATTTATATATATATATATATATATATATATATATATATATATATTGTATATAGACAGGGCCTGGATGGAACCATCCCATAAAATGGGCCTCCTTGAACTTTTCAACCTTTTGCCACATTTCAGGCTTCAAACATAAAGATATAAAACTGTAATATATATACAGTACATTGCGAAAGTATTCGGCCCCCTTGAACTTTTCGACCTTTTGCCACATTTCAGGCTTTAAACATAAAGAAATAAAACTGTCATTTTTTTTGAAGAATCAACAACAGGTGGGACACAATCATGAAGTGGAATGACATTTATTGGATATTTCAAACTTTGTTAACAAATAAAAAACAGAAAAATTTACTTTCAGTGCAGCAAACTCTCTCCAGAAGTTCAGTGAGGATCTCTGAATGATCCAATGTTGACCTAAATGACTAATGATGATAAATAGAATCCACCTGTGTGTAATCAAGTCTCCGTATAAATGCACCTGCACTGTGATAGTCTCAGAGGTCTGTTTAAAGCACAGAGAGCATCATGAAGAACAAGGAACACACCAGGTAGGTCCGAGATACTGTTGTGGAGAATTTTAAAGCTGGATTTGGATACAAAAAGATTTCCCAAGCTTTAAACATCCCAAGGAGAACTGTGCAAGCGATAATATTGAAATGGAAGGAGTATCAGACCACTGCAAATCTACAAAGACCTGGCCGTCCCTCTAAATTTTCAGCTCATACAAGGAGAAGACTGATCAGAGATGCAGCCAAGAGGCCCATGATCACTCTGGATGAACTGCAGAGATCTACAGCTGAGGTGGGAGACTCTGTCCATAGGACAACAATCAGTCGTATACTGCACAAATCTGGCCTTTATGGAAGAGTGGCAAGAAGAAAGCCATTTCTTAAAGATATCCATAAAAAGTGTAGTTTAAAGTTTGCCACAAGCCACCTGGGAGACACACCAAACATGTGGAAGAAGGTGCTCTGGTCAGATGAAACCAAAATCGAACTTTTTGGCAACAATGCAAAACATTATGTTTGGCGTAAAAGCAACACAGCTCATCACCCTGAACACACCATCCCCACTGTCAAACATGGTGGTGGCAGCATCATGGTTTGGGCCTGCTTTTCTTCAACCTGGACAGAGAAGATGGTTAAAATTGATGGGAAGATGGATGGAATCAAATACAGGACCATTCTGGAAGAAAACCTGATGGAGTCTGCAAAAGACCTGAGACTGGGACGGAGATTTGTCTTCCAACAAGACAATGATCCAAAACATAAAGCAAAATCTACAATAGAATGGTTCACAAATAAACATATCCAGGTGTTAGAATGGCCAAGTCAAAGTCCAGACCTGAATCTAATCGAGAATCTGTGGAAAGAACTGAAAACTGCTGTTCACAAACGCTCTCCATCCAACCTCACTGAGCTCGAGCTGTTTTGCAAGGTGGAATGGGCTAAAATTTCAGTCTCTCAATGTGCAAAACTGATAGAGACATACCCCAAGCAACTTACAGCTGTAATCGCAGCAAAAGGTGGCGTTACAAAGTATTAACTTAAGGGGGCTGAATAATTTTGCACGCCCAATTTTTCAGTTTTTTATTTGTTAAAAAGGTTTGAAATATCCAATAAATTTAGTTCCACTTCACGATTGTGTCCCACTTGTTGTTGATTCTTCAAAAGAAATTACAGTTTTCAGTTTTATATCTTTATGTTTGAAGCCTGAAATGTGGCAAAAGGTCAAAAAGTTCAAGGGGGCCGAATACTTTCGCAATGCACTGTGTATATATAAATATATATATATATATATATATATATATATATATATATATATATATATATATATATATTGTATATAGACAGGGCCTGGATGGAACCATCCCATAAAATGGGCATGATGGATGGTTCCCGTAAATTTAGAGACAGTGTCTGGGTGGGACCAACCCATGAAGTGGGCATAATGGATGGTTCCTGCATACCGTATATATATAGAGGAGGTGAATGTGGAACAAACCCATAAAGTCAGAATTATGGATGGTTTCCACTTATTTATAGACAGGGTCTGAGTGGGAACAGATCATAAAGTGGGCATGGTGAATGATTCCTGTTTTTATACAGTGTCTGGGTGGGACCAACCCATAAAGTGGATATAATGGATGGTGTCTGTGGCAGAACCACTTTGGCACCCCGCTTGGATGCTTCATTCCACCAAACAGTGCCTCCTGACCTGCAAACGGTTCTGAGCAGACCGAGAGCTAATACCAGCCCTTTTTACCCCAAGCATAGTACACAGACAAGATGTTTGGATAGAAGCAAAGGATTGACTGTTTATTGAAACTCAGACACATACTTTATACCCCACAAGAGGATATTCCCTTCTTGAGGATATTAGCATGGCAATGCATACTTCAAACACCAATCCAATCAACAGCTAACAATATAACATCTCACAAAAATATGGTAATGTGGTCAAAAGAATAATCTCATCTCCAAGAGATGATCAGACAGAGAGAAACAATAGAACAATGGGAAAAACCTACTTAACAATAACCACATAACAAACCCCATCCCACCCCACCCCACCTCAGACTATCTGGCAACAGTCTATGAGACAAACTCCTACAATATTCTATCAGTCTGAACAGGTGGAATTAATTTATCTTCATGGATTTCTTAAGCAATATTGTTGATAAATATTTCTGTCCCAAGTGAAGGAGCCTCTCCAACCCAGTCTGCAGGAGGGCCACCATATTTCCTATGACCATTATCCTGTACAAGATTAATATTACACCTTTCTATTCACTCCAGAAGTGAAGCTGTATTGTCCTTATTCAGAGAAGTAATCTAAACCACACTCTCAGCATCCATTAAGAGGTTGACCCTCATTATAGAATGATCTGCTTTTTCCATGGATCATATTCAGTGGGTATGAGGCTTGCCTCTAGTCCTCTCCAAAAACCCCTGTCCTTGTTGGGTCTGTCACAGTGCCCGCATATATATATATATAGACAGGATCTGGGTGGAACCAACCCATGAAGTGGGCATGATGGATGGTTTCTCCATAAATACAGACAGGGACTAGGTGGGACCAACGCATTAGGTTAGCATGATTTGAGCATGGCCATCCAGAAAGTGGAGAGGAAGGGTTGATGACATCACAGCCTTTGCCTCATTCTATCAGAGTGCACTTTGAATTAATTGATGAAAATACAAGACATTCTGTGAATGGTAGAGGGCCTGAGTGAGTGATCCCTGGTGTTTCAGTATACAGGCGGAAAGTCACTTGAGCAGCACTCGAAATTGATTTACCTTTTAGCTTTCAAAAAACAAAAATCCTGGAGCTAGGCTTTATTTTTTCCAGGTTCATTTTAACTTTCCCTCCTTATTTGACATTTCTGTATAAAACATAATGTAGAAGAGTCAGTGCTGCAATTACAGCTAAGTGGGTAAACACTCTGTATATCCTCTCTTAGAACAAACTGATACAAAATAAGTTATATTACTTTATCAGTACTGGCAAGTTTATCCATAACTGCGCCTAATCTGATTTTGCACGCTCAATGAAGCACATGTTCTCTCTACACTGTCATTTATGCCAGTGTTCATACTGCGTACTCACTCAAGCCGTCTCTGTTGTGGCCAATTATAAACAGAGAGAAGTCCTTTGTTGCTTGCCTTTGTCACCTTGCCACAGTTTGAGAAATAACCTATTACAGAAAGAGAAGTGAATGGAAGAAGACTAATACATAACAGCAGTCATCAGTAATTATAGGTGAAGTATCTCACTGGCCGACAATGGAGCTCTGAATAAAGTTGTGTACTGTGAGACATAGCGGCGTTCTATTTATTTATGAGATGAGTTGGCTGGATTCTTCTTGGCTGTGTTATGCAGCTGTGAGTAGGAGTTGGGCGCCGTTTACATCTGGGGTGATTGCTACATAAACCACACTCTAAGGCGGCAATTAGCTCGCTCACCGCTGATTCAGCACCACAAAATGCAGAAGTTAAAGAGTAACTCCAGACATAAAGTAATGTCAGTCAATAAGCTGCTCATTCAATAGAGGAACAATATATGTGCTAAAGCCATAAGATTCTATAAAATTCAGGGGGGATTTATTGTGCTTGGCATATAGCTCCTGAAAGGGTCTGCAACTATTATGAGTTTATAAAGTGGTTGTAAACCTCTGAAATTAAAAATGATCAGAGCATATCCCACTACAGTGTGTACTTACCTCAATCCAAAGCACCAAGTGTGGTTACTCTCTGATCTCTCATTCCTCTGCAATCTGCATGAGCCACTTCTGACAGTCTAACTTAAAGGGATTGTAAAAGCAGAAGGTTTTTTTATCTTAATGCATTAAGATAAAAAAAAAAAAACCTTCTGTGTGCAGCAGCCTCCCTCAGCCACCTTAATACTTTTCTGAGCCCATCTTTATCCAGCAATGTGGCAGAAGTGTCTCGGGATTCCCCTCCTTATTGGCTAATACAGCAGGGTGGTGCGATTGGCTCCCTCTGCTGTCAATCAAAGTCAGTCAGCCAATCAAGAAAGAGAGGGGGCAGGGCTGGGCCATTGCTTTGTGTCTGAATGGACACAGGGAGCTGTGACTCGGCTCCAGTGCTCCATAGCAAGCCACTTGCTGTCGGGGCACTCAACAGTTGGGAGGGGCCAGGAGAGTCAAAGAGGGACCCAAGAAGAGGAGGATCCGGGCTGCTCTGTGCAAAACCAACTGTACAGAGGAGATAAGTATAACATGTTTGTTATTTAAAAAAAAAAAATGAGAATTTACAATCACTTTAACACCAGGCAATCCAAGCCTGCAGCACACAGGTGATTGACAGCCTCAGCTGTGTATGTTTCCCTATGAGACTGTGTAGAGGGGATGTGTCCCTTCCCTTCATTTAGGTCTCAGATTACACTTAGCCCCCTGTTCTATCATGTGCAGAATGTGACATTGCATCCCGCCCCCTGCCTGCTGGAACTGAGAAATATCCTTTGATCTGTGTGTTTAAGAAATCTGTAGAGAAGAGTGCCTGCATAAAAACAGGTACAACTTATGTAGGGGGATTTGTTTATTCTCTGTATATCACCTAAAGCCAGTCACTTTGCTGGGTATATGTAAGGGTTCACAACCACTCTAAAGCTGAACTGCAACCTTACATTTAAGCCAAGAGAGGAACCAGGGAAAGCAAAATAAAGGCACATGAAACTTCAGCTTTAAATTTACTTTTTACAACAACATAAGTATTAGAATTTAATTTTGTATCAGACTCCTGGAATTCTCTGTACAGAAGCATTCAAAATGGAAGGCAGGCAACTGTAGGTGAGCTGACAAAGGAATGTTTTGAAAATTAGAAAGAGAGGGATGACTTCATCAGTATTCTGCTGCTCCTTCACTTGCCAGGCTGGAGGCAGGAAAGTGACAAGGATTTATTGCATAACTACAGTAAAGAGTCAGGTCATCAGCCTGTCTATGGTCCTCCTGTCCTGTCCTGTCTATGGCTGGGCAGAAATATCCTTTGGCAGGTAGCGTGTAGGAAATGATCTTTTATCTTTCTGATACTCCAATATGTGTTGTAAAGGCCATCTTTGCCTGGGCATCATACAGGATCATCAGCAATTTTATGAACTGAAAGACCAGCTCACACAAAACACACTCATGTAAATCCAGGTGCTTGTGCAGTTCTTGTCTGTGTACAAAAATGCTTGCCACAGATCAGACCCTGTTGTAGACTCTCACCATGTGACTTTGTTCAAAGTTACAATGTTGCAGTCATAAATAAATGCTACTGTATCTCTTGACTGCATTAGATTATAATGACATCATCATCCTCATCATCAACATTATCAATGGTTTCTCCTGTATAGGTTTATATTGATTTAGGGAACATACTATGCCTGTAATGAAAGGTAAAAGGAACAGGTTTTATTGGAAGTTAGCTGAGGATCTGGACTCCACATTAAGGCCCCGTTTACACATAAATGATTTTCTGCTTGGAGCTTGCGGCTCTAAAATTCTTAACAAGCCAAATCCCATTCAATCAGCGTTCTGTCACCTGAAGCAAAACACCTGAAGCTCAAAAAAGTACAGGAGCTTCTTTTTGGCAGATTACAAGTATTTTTGACCCAATAAACTTCAAGCTTGAGGGTTTTACAAGCGTTTATTGCTCAAATAACAGTTCTTTTCCCCTTCTTTCCTCTCCCTTTCCTCCCCCTAATGGTTTATATTGGCTAAACAAAAAGACCTGAAACTGTTAAAGGCTTGTAATACACTCCTAAAACGCTTTTAAAAAGCGTAAAAAAAAGCGTAAAAAAAAAAAACCTCCCTAAAAACGCCAGTAAATCGATAAGCTCAGGTATAATTTGAGGCTTAAGGATAAGTTAATCTTCACAAAAAAATTTAAAAATGCACATTGTTTGCAGGTAAAAAATATGCATATATTATTTTTTTGTTAAGAAACTGTAAAGCATTGCACCCATGATTTAAGGATTGCGGGTGTAATACCACACTCCTGCAGATTGTCTGTGTAGCTGTCTTCCCATACCTCTGATATGGGCAGGCAGTTACCCTCTGACAGGAAGACTCAGTGAACTACCTAGAGCACTCAACAGTGCCCTGCTAGCTCATTGACAGCTGCAAAGGTTACTTTTTTTTGGAATGTGACAGTGAGCTTGGAGAGTAGACCCCACACTCACTGTCAAAACAGGGGATCAGGGAGGTCACAAAAGGGGAACTTATCCTTTAAAGCTGAACTTCAGAAATGTAAAAAAAACAACCCTTGCAACGTGGGGCCCCACACAACAAGGGTTAAATGCTCATTTTGTCTGAGGGAAGCTGCACAGGCATTAACACTTAACTGATTCTAACCAGATTCAGCATTATTTGTCTTTCCCTGAAGATCTGGTCTTTGAGTGAGGACCCATATAAATGCAATTTAGGCCTATTAAAGTGGTTGTAAACTTATTTTAAAAAACATTTCTGAGAGGCAGGGCTTTTATGACAGAAGAGACCCTATCAGCCCTGCCTGTAAACTGTAATACACACTGAGCCATGCATGCGCATCTCAACTCAGCTCAGCTCAGCATGCATTAATGGCACCCGAGGTGTGCTGCAGCGATTTGATTCCCATGTACATGCGTGGGAGTGATATAATTGCATGGCTTTTCAAGCAGATGTGATGGAACCCAGAAGGAAGACTGGGTAAATATGAAAACTCCCAGGACTGGCGGGATCAATGGCACTGCAGTGCTGGCAGGCACATTATACCAGGTAGGTCTGTCATAAGGTGCTACTTTGCATTGCATACTAGTACATTATGACTTAAAGCGGTAGTATACCGCTTTTTTTGACTTTTAACTACAGGTAAGCCTATAATAAGGCTTACCTGTAGGTACAATTAATATCTCCTAAACCTGCACGGTTAAGGAGATATTACCACTGCATGCAGCTGATGAGTGCGGCGCATGCACTCTGAAGGTCCGGCGGACCTTCAGAGTTCCTTGCCGGGAATTGCCGGAAAATGACCCGCACATGCGTGGGAGTGACGTTATCGTGGCTCCGGCCACTCACAGCGCCGGAGCCGTGGAACCCGGAAGAGGTGCCGTGGGATCATGTCCGCTCCCACAGCGGTGTCCGGGGGGCCATGTCGGGGCTTCGTTCTAAGGTAAGTAATTCATAATGAGCTAGTATGCGATGCATACTAGCTCATTATGCCTTTGTCTTGCAGGGTTTTTTTTTTTGTCATTAGAGTTTACTACCGCTTTAACCACTTCTGGACCGGAAGATTTTCCCCCTTAATGACCAGGCCATATTTTGCGATTCGGCACTGCGTTAGTTTAACGTACAATTGCACGGTCGTGCGACGCTGTACCTAATGAAAATTGATGTCCATTTTTTCCCACAAACAGGGCTTTCTTTTGGTGGTATTTTATCACTTGTGCGATTTTTATTTTTTGCGTAAAACAATAACTTATTTTCCGCGCTGTGATGTATATTTTGGTGAAAAAATAAAATATAAACAATGTATAAAACCTGAAGCTGCTGCTCACTAGGTAAAATACCAGAAAAAACTAAAAGCATAAATAGACAGCGCTAACAGGTGACAAAATGTAAATAAATTATAAATATATATAAATGTGCTACAATAATTAATTGGTGCCCTAAAACATTGATGCTCTAAAAAATTGATTGGTACAACCAAAAAGTGTATTTATAAACAATACATATATAATAAATACTAAAGTGCTAAGATTAAGTGTCCATAATATAACCATTAAGGTGCAAAGTGATTTGTTAAGGTGCAGTCCAATAAATGCTTCTTCAACAGAAAACTAAAGTGCCAAACAGGTGCTCGAATCCATAAAAGTGCCCAAGTGCTCTTCAGGAAAAAGGCCCCCAATGGGGATGCACTCACCAGATTTTGGGTAAAAATGAGCCTTGAACATGTATAATGTTCCTTGATCGGATCACAGGATCAATGCAGCTACCCTAGCATATGAGATATCCCTCAAACGGATGGATGGATGACATGCACCTCATAGACTGGCTCCTTAATAATTCGTCTCCTCTCTCTCTCCCATGTGTGTTTCAAATATAAAGAGAGAAGCCATACATAGTGAAGCCCGTAATATTTATTTAAAACAGAATGGTAAGAATAATACTCACAAAGTATCTTTAAAAAATCGGCAATAAACAGCATTAAGCAGCCTAGCACAGTCAATCCTCCAATTTCCGTGTCGCTGCCGGCGTGCGTTCCACGGTGGTTAACAGGAAATGACGCTGCAAAAGCTCCGCTGCCCGGAAGTGCGTCGACGCGTTTCGCCCGCCTTATTGGGCGTTATCAAAGACATCACTTCCGGTAAGGCGGCTTGTGTTTTTATACTTAATTGACTCTACACGCAGCCAATCGAAGGAGAAAGGGGGGTGGCATATACTCTATCTATCAACTTCCTGTTGACAGTCTACTATTAAACGCTAGGCTGCTTAATGCTGTTTATTGCCGATTTTTTAAAGATACTTTGTGAGTATTATTCTTACCATTCTGTTTTAAATAAATATTACGGGCTTCACTATGTATGGCTTCTCTCTTTATATTTGAAACACACATGGGAGAGAGAGAGGAGACGAATTATTAAGGAGCCAGTCTATGAGGTGCATGTCATCCATCCATCCGTTTGAGGGATATCTCATATGCTAGGGTAGCTGCATTGATCCTGTGATCCGATCAAGGAACATTATACATGTTCAAGGCTCATTTTTACCCAAAATCTGGTGAGTGCATCCCCATTGGGGGCCTTTTTCCTGAAGAGCACTTGGGCACTTTTATGGATTCGAGCACCTGTTTGGCACTTTAGTTTTCTGTTGAAGAAGCATTTATTGGACTGCACCTTAACAAATCACTTTGCACCTTAATGGTTATATTATGGACACTTAATCTTAGCACTTTAGTATTTATTATATATGTATTGTTTATAAATACACTTTTTGGTTGTACCAATCAATTTTTTAGAGCATCAATGTTTTAGGGCACCAATTAATTATTGTAGCACATTTATATATATTTATAATTTATTTACATTTTGTCACCTGTTAGCGCTGTCTATTTATGCTTTTATTTTTTGCGCTATAAACAAAATAAGAGTAAATAATAGGAGTAAGAATATAAAAACCCACTCAACCCAGCGCTAATATAATAGAAATTCTAAAAACAAAGCAGCCGCTATAAAAATCAAATGATATCAAAAAGGTGTATAATGAGAAACGGAGGAAGCTCATATACACTAGCAGCGCTAATTATATTAACTTATGTAAACAATACCTCAAAAAAAAGGTTATAAAATTAAACATCAAAACAATTAATTCTCTGTATATGATGTCCATGCAAAGTGAGTATTGTCCGTAAATGTTAGGTGATACAGTTCATATACTGAGTGGGTTCCTGGAGTGCAAGCCCATGAACACCCAATGGTGCTTCCTGTTAAGGTGGACCACCGTCACCACACCTCAAAGTAAGTGCCCCCCTAGGTAGTAAAAACTCACCACAGGATGGCAAAAGGGACGCCTTATATGGGATGTATTTCACAATGTGGTAAACGAATTCCAGGTAATACCTCTCCGGATTAACCAAAATCTGATATATAATCAGGACTTCCGTTCAGCATAGACTGCACCAGACACCACAGGATGGCAAAAGGGACGCCTTATATGGGATGTATTCCACAATGTGGTAAACGAATTCCAGGTAATACCTCTCCGGATTAACCAAAATCTGATATATAATCAGGACTTCCGTTCAGCATAGACTGCACCAGACACCTTCTTGCTGTTCTCCTTCGTTTGACATGTGCTGCTGTTTTTTTTGAGGTATTGTTTACATAAGTTAATATAATTAGCGCTGCTAGTGTATATGAGCTTCCTCCGTTTCTCATTATACACCTTTTTGATAAACAAAATAAGAGCGACAATTCTGAAAAAAAAAAAACAATATTTTTTCACATTCTGCTATATAACATTCCCAAAAAAAATTGAAAATCTAAATTTTTTAACATTTTAGGCCAATTTGTTTTCTGCTACATATTTTTGGTTAAAAAAATTGGGTTCCAGATCACAGGGGCTCTGTGATCATTAATAGGGATGATCGAACTTTTTTTGCGGGGTCTTTGGAGGCAGGCATAACATCAGAACTTCTGTGTAGGGGTATATATAAACACACACATGTATGTATATATACACATACACATATATAGGGGTGAAAGTAGCAGAACACTATGCTTGCGCTAATGAAATAATTAACACCCATATGGCTTCTCTCCTATCACACCTATATGTGTGTATGTGTATAAATATATATGAGTGTGTGTGTATATATACCCCTATACAGAATTTCAGATGCAAAACGCCCAGGTGTGTTGTTGCAGGCATTTTTTGGGGGTTTTTGGAGGCAGGCAAAACATCAGAACTTGTGCACAGTACCACTATACACAAGTTCAGATGTTTTTCCTGACTGCAAAGAACCCAAAAAAATGCCTTCTATTAAACCGGCAAGGTGTGGAAACCGAGGAGAGAAGCTATATTGGTGATCTGAAAGTTTTCTAATACAAACAATCTTTTTTTTATGGTTCTGGACATGCTACAGAGCTGAAACTTTTGGCATTTTTTGGGGGTCTTTTGGGTCAGATGGCATAACATCTGAACTTCTGTATAGGGGTATATATATACACACACTTATATGTATTTATACACATACACATATATAGGTGTTATAGCAGAGAAGCCATATGGGTGTTAATTATTTCATTAGCGCAAGCATAGTGTTCTGCTACTTTCACACCTATATATGTGTATGTGTATATATACATACATGTGTGTGTGTGTGTATATATACCCCTACACAAAGGTTCAGATGTTATGCCTGCCTCCAAAGACGCCCAAAAAATGCCCAAAAAAATGGCAGCTACAAAAACGCCCAGGTGTGTTTTTGCAGCAGGCGTTTTTTTGGGCATTTTTTTGGGGTCTTTGGAGGCAGGTAAAACATCTGAAATTCTGTATAGGGGTATATATACACACACACTTATATGTATTTATACACATACACATATATAGGTGTTATAGCAGAGAAGCCATATGCCTGTTAATTATTTCATTAGCGCAAGCATAGTGTTCTGCTACTTTCACACCTATATATGTGTAAGTGTATATATACATACATGTGTGTGTGTATATATACCCCTACACAGAAGTTCAGATGTCATGCCTGACTCCAAACATGTCCTCAAAAAAGCCCTATAAACGCCTGCAACAAAAAGCAGGGTGACAGGGGAGAAGCCACTATCCGGTTCTATAAGTGTTCTAAGAGAAACGATCTTTTCTCTATAGCGGTCACCCTGAAATGGAAGGGTTTTGTCACCCTACCATAGCAGTCAGAGTCAGTTAACCCTACACTACACTACGGTCCCCTTACACTTAACACTTTCCCTACAGAAACTAGATTATTAAATCTAACTATAGTGGAAAATAGTACCCTAACTACACTAGATATCCCTTTCCTCACACTAATAATTGCTAAATGACACTTTGAGAGCAGAAGTAACAGAACTGCTTCCACTCTCTTCCACAGCCCTGTATTAAAATGGTAGAGAATTGGCGGGGCTATCTTATATACTGGGGGGGGGGTATTCACTAATGATTGGCCTCTGGACCCCCTAGTCACTCCAATCACATTCCTAGCATTCTCCTGCCCCCTCAATTGGCTTTTACTGATGGTTCTGGTCCAATCACGGGCTTTTGAAGCCCAGTTCCTGTCCCATTGCATTTTGGTGGGTTCTGGTTGCCGAATTCCGAACTTTTTCAGCAAAAAGTTCGGAATTCGGCCGAATTTCGAACAGTCAATGTTCGGGTCGAACCGATGGTCGACCAGAACCGTTCGATCATCCCAAGTCATTACATAGTTAGTGAGGTTGAAAAAAAGACATCCGTCCATCCAGTTCAACCTATGATGTGTGTGTTTGCTGTTAACCGTACATTGTATACCCCTGTATTTTGTGGTCTTTAAGGTGCCCATCTAATAGTTTTTTGAAACTATTGATGCTCCCTGCTGATACGACTGCTTGTGGAAGAGAATTCCACATCCTTACCGCTCTTACAGGGAAGAACCCCCTACATACTTTAAGGTTAAACCGCTTTTCCTCTAGTTTTAGTGAGTGGCCACGTGTCTTATTGTATTTCCTTTTTCTGAATAGTTTGTTCCTTATGCTAGGGTCGCCAGTACAGTATTTGTACATTGATATCATATCCCCCCTCAATCGTCTCTTCTTCAGAGAAAATAAGTTCAGTGCTTGTAGTCTTTCCTCAAGCTGATGTCCTCCATTCCCCTAATTATTTTTGTTGCCCTTCTCTGCACTCTTTCCAGTTCCAGCACATCCTTCCTAAGGACCGGTGCCCAGAACTGGACAGCATACTCCAGATGTGGCCGGACCAGAGTCTTGTAGAGCGGGAGAATAATCTCTTTATTTCTGGAGTGAATCCCCTTTTTTATGCATCCCAGTATTCTGTTGGCTTTTCTTGCAGCGGCTTGGCATTGCATGCCATTGCCAAGCCTGTTGTCTACCAGTACCCCTAGGTCCTTTTCCATCCTAGACTCACCCAGAGGTTCCCCTCCTAGTGAGTAGCTTGCTTTCTGGCACCCAAGTGCATTACTTTACATTTTTCAACATTAAACCTCATCTGCCATGTAGTTGCCCACCTCATTATTTTGTTCAGGTCCGCTTGTAAGGTTTCCACATCCTGCATGTTTACAACAGCTGACCGCTCTTCTCTCTCATCGGGGAATGATCGCGGGTGTCAGGCAGCAATCAGACCCTGCCCTGTGCATCAGCTTTCCCGCTGACGAGTGGGGGCAGCAGCATGCCGGCAGTGGCACACGCTCGCCCCCGAGCTGCAGGCGCGCGACCGACGTAGACCTTCGTCGGTTTTGCCTGGGAGAGACACACTGCCGCAGTATATAGGCGGCATGTGGTCGGCAACCGGTTAAACCTGCAGATAGGCCATTTTTTTTTTAAACAACTATGCTCTGGCCTTAACCTTGCATTGTACATGGAGGGGGTGAGCATGTGACCACAGCCGGAAAAAGCCTTAGAGAAGACTATGGGGCAACTAGTGACACAGATTAACCACTTGCTAACTGCCCTATATCGGCAGCTCTGTGCTGGATCACGTATATATATATATATATATATATATATATATATATATGTAATCCTGCACTTTCCTCTGAAGGGATCACATCACAGGCAGGCCACTTCAGCTGTGAGTATTCACAGCAGAAGCCAATCTGCGGTTGTGGGCATTCGGTGTCTCCCGACTAGACTCAGAACAGAGCTCTGCCTATGTAAATGAGGCAATGTAGATGCTATAAAGTTTGATGTAAACCAATCAATACTGAGATTTTTTTTTTTTTTTTTTTACCAAAAACATGTAGCAGAATACATATTGCCAACATTTATAAAGAAATTCGATTTTTACCATTTTTTATAGCGAAAAGTAAAAATATTGTTTTTTTTTTTCTTAAATTGTCGGTCTTTTTTTTTTAATAAAACGCAGAGGTGATCAAATACCACAAAAAGAAAGCTCTATTTGTGGGATAAAAATAACATAAACTTAAATTGGCTACAGTGCACGACCGCACAATTATCACTTAAAGTAAGGCAGTGCGTATCGCAAAAAGTGGTAAAATCAGGAGGGGGGGGGGGGGTAATCTTCTGGAGGTCAAGTGGTTAAGGGAGCCTGCTCAGAGCCAAGAGCAAGGATAAGTATTTTTTTCTTCTCTGCGCACCCCTTAATAAAAAAAAAAGAAGTGAGCATTTAACCCTTGCAGTTCTGGAGCCCCCACTGCAAGGGTTGCTTTTATCACGTTTCAGTAGTTCAGCTTTAGCTTTATCTCTAAAGATAATTCTTACATATTATTACATTTACGCATTGCTTTTTTATCAGTACAACCAATTATAGTCTGCAAATGCTGGTCATCAGCTCTTATACATATATATTATCCAGGCTCTCTTCGAATCAGCCTCTTATCTGATCTCGGTAAAGCATGATGGGTTTCCACGATCAGAAGCCTCCACAGCCTTGTTTCAGCTGTTCTTTCTGATTTATTTGCCAGCGTGGGGTTGCCAGCGGATGACTTCAGTCTCTGGACAATCACCTTGTACCTGTCACTTCTTCTCTTCACTAATTGCTATCCCAGCTTTTCCCAGCGCTGTTTAACACTTCTGAAAAACTGGATTCCTTCAGCTGAGTGCCACGGCTGGCGCAGACCTCATTAAACATTCTTGAGCCTTCTCTTAAATGTTTAGAAGGCTTTATAGTAAGTGACAGAGAAATGTGTATCTTATGAAGTATGTGCTCTATAAAGCAAACAGAAAATGAATCATTTAAATGTGTCTCTTTGAAGTGAGTGCAGTACCGTCTACATGTATGAGTGGGATTTACTGAGGTCAAATCCAAAAATGTTGAATTGTCACCAGAGCAAAAGGTGAGGGGAAAATCCTCCAATAGGGAGACCTGTTCCCATGGCTATTGTCTAAGACTGGATTTCAGTTTACTTTAGAAATATTTCCTTTCATTTTCTTTCGCAACACCAAGATAGGAAATTAAGATAAATAGGGTTGAGCGGACACCTAGATGTCCGTGTTCGACGGGTTCGGCCGAACTTTAAAAAAAAGTCCGGGTCCGTGTCCCGGACTTTTACCGAACTTTTCCCGGACACCGAACCCCATTGAAGTCAATGGGGACCCGAACTTTAAGGCACTAAAATGGCTCTAAAACACCAAAGGAAAGGGCTAGAGTGCTGCAAATGGCAGCAAAACGTAATTAAGAGCATGGCAAGTGCTCTGCAAACAAATGTGGATAGGGAAATAACTTAAAACAACAAAAAAAAACAGAAAAATAAAACAATGTTCTTCTTCATCTCTGAAGGACGAGGCCCATATGGAGTAGGAGGGAGGTTGAGGTGGTGGTGGATGTGGCGGTGACATAGGCGTGCGCACAGGGTGTGCTGGGTGTGCCTGGGCACACCCTAATCACCTAGGGCACATAGCATTGCCAGTGAGGAGATGGGAAAGATCTCCCTGGGACCTGCTCTGCTCTATTTCTCCTTGCCTACAGGTACATGGCCCCGATACATTACTCTCCCTGCTGGCAAACACATGCATGTGTATTTCAACTTTGGGGTGCACACCTTAATGCAATAGGCTGCGCACACCTATGGGCGGTGTAGGTGGAAGCGGCGGTGGAGGAGGACCAGGGCCGGATTAACAGCATCATGGGCTTGGTGCTGAGGATTTTGAAGGGCCTTAAGGGCCGTGCCTTGCCATGCACCCAGAGGAGGAAGGGTGCAGCCATGCATGCCTAATTCAACATGGGATGCTGTCTCTGAAGCCCATAAACACATCCATGCATCGCCAACTGTCCCTCCTTGTCCGGCCTTCACGCTGTGTGGGGAGGTTCTGAGGGTGCTGCCTGGGGAAGCGAGCATAGAAGCCAGACTTCTGTGTTTACAAGTGACAGAAGAGCGGTAACAGTGAATATGGCCAACCCGGGGCCTATATAAAAGGTAGGGGCCTGGAGCTGCAGCTCCAATAGCCCCTACATTAATCTGGCCCTGAGGAGGAGGACGAGGTAGCCAACACTGCTTCTTTTCAAAAATTTTAAATGAGGGTACACCCCAAAAGAGTGAGAAAGAGCAAAAATGGAACAATGGGTGGGTAAGGTCGGTATCCATTGCTATTCTGCATAAGGTACGGAAAAGTCCCGTGGGATCCATGCCTGGTTCATTTTAATGAACGTGAGCTTGTCCACATTGTCTCTGGACAGGCGGCTGCGCTTGTCTGTTATAACGCCCCCAGCCGTGCTAAATACCCGTTCAGATAATACACTGGCTGCAGGGCACGCCAGCACCTCCAAGGCGTAAAGGGCAAGCTCAGGCCATGTGCCCAATTTGGAGACCCAGAAGTTGAAGGGGGCAGACCCGTCATTCACTACATGTAGGCGTGTGCACACATACTGCTCCACCATGTTGGTAAAATGCTGCCTCCTGCTAAGACGTTCCATCTGAGCTGCTGGTGCTGCTGTTTGTTGTGGCGTGCTGACAAAGCTTTTCCACATTTCGGCCATGCTAACCCTGCCTTCTGAGGTGCTGGCGGTGCCCTGGTTGCGTTGGCGACCTCCTCCTCCTCCTCCTCTGCCTTGTGCTTCCACTGTGGCCCCGCTGTCAGATGGGAATGCCAGCAGCATGGCGTCTACCAGCGTGCGCTTGTACTCGCGCATCTTGCGATCGCGCTCCAGTGAGTGAATTAAGGACGGTACGTTGTCCTTGTAACGGGGATCCAGCAGCGTGGCCACCCAGTAATCAGCACAAGTTAGAATGTGGGCAACTCGGCGGTCGTTGTGGAGACACTGCAGCATGTAATCGCTCATGTGTGCCAGGCTGCCCAGAGGCAACGAAAGGCTGTCCTCTGTGGGAGGTGTATCGTCCGTGTCCTCTGTATCCCCCCAGCCACGCACCAGTGATGGCCATGAGCTGGCCTGGGTGCCACCCTGCTGTGAACATGGTTCCATCTCCTCCTCCAGCTCCTCCTCCTCCTCATCCTCCTCATCCTCCAGAACTGTGCCCCTGCTGGACAATTGCGTCCCTGGCGTTTGCGTGTGCAGGAACCCACCCTCGGAGCCCCTTGCGAATGACTGCCCTGAAAGCCTTGGAAATGTTACCTCTTCATCCTCCTCCTCCTCCTCATCCTGTGCCACATCCTCTTCCATCATCGCCCGAATTGTTTTTTCAAGGAGGCATAGAAGTGGGATAGTTAAGCTGAGAACGGCGTCATTGCCACTGGCCATGTTGGTGGAGTACTCAAAACAGCGCAACAAGGCACACAGGTCTCGCATGGAGGCCCAGTTAAATTAAATAGCGGAATAGAAAATATGATCCAAAAAAAGTGTATGTATATCACACGTACACAACCACACTGGGCCCCAATTACTATTGTTTGTACCCCTAAAAGGCTAGATGAGGAGTAGGGGGAGTATGGAACAGGCAGCACCCTCAAACCTTCAGAAGTATGAGATGAACCCCAACAACTTGGAAAGGTGGATCTCTCTCACACGTACCAACACAGACTATCCCCCAATTTAACTGATCCCCAAAGGTTTTTGATTAAATAGCGGAATAGAAAATATGATCCAAAAAAAGTGTATGTATATCACACGTACACAACCACACTAGGCCCCAATTACTATTGTTTGTACCCCTAAAAGGCTAGGAGTAGGGGGAGTATGGAACAGGCAGCACCCTCAAACCTTCAGAAGTATGAGATGAACCCCAACAACTTGGAAAGGTGGATCTCTCTCACACGTACCAACACAGACTATCCCCCAATTTAACTGATCCCCAAAGGTTTTTGATTAAATAGCGGAATAGAAAATATGATCCAAAAAAAGTGTATGTATATCATACACAACCACACTAGGCCCCAATTACTATTGTTTGTACCCCTAAAAGGCTAGATGAGGAGTAGGGGGAGTATGGAACAGGCAGCACCCTCAAACCTTCAGAAGTATGAGATGAACCCCAACAACTTGGAAAGGTGGATCTCTCTCACACGTACCAACACAGACTATCCCCCAATTTAACTGATCCCCAAAGGTTTTTGATTAAATAGCGGAATAGAAAATATGATCCAAAAAAAGTGTATGTATATCACACGTACACAACCACACTAGGCCCCAATTACTATTGTTTGTACCCCTAAAAGGCTAGGAGTAGGGGGAGTATGGAACAGGCAGCACCCTCAAACCTTCAGAAGTATGAGATGAACCCCAACAACTTGGAAAGGTGGATCTCTCTCACACGTACCAACACAGACTATCCCCCAATTTAACTGATCCCCAAAGGTTTTTGATTAAATAGCGGAATAGAAAATATGATCCAAAAAAAGTGTATGTATATCACACGTACACAACCACACTAGGCCCCAATTACTATTGTTTGTACCCCTAAAAGGCTAGATGAGGAGTAGGGGGAGTATGGAACAGGCAGCACCCTCAAATCTTCAGAAGTATGAGATTGTGTTCACTGTACCCCACAAAGATTGAGTTCACTGCACCCCACAATGATTGTGTTCACTGCACCCCACAAAGATTGTGTTCACTGCACCTCACAAAGATTGTGTTCACTGTACCCCCCAAAGATTGTGTTCACTGCACCCCACAAAGATTCTGTTCACTGTACCCCACAAAGATTGTGTTCACTGCACCCTAAAAGGATGTTGTTCACTGCACCCCACAAAGATTGTGTTCACTGCACCCTAAAAGGATGTTGTTCACTGCACCCCAAAAAGATTGTGTTCACTGTACCCCCCCAAAGATTGTGTTCACTGCACCCCACAAAGATTGTGTTCACTGCACCCCAAAAAGATTGTGTTCACTGTACCCCCCAAAGATTGTGTTCACTGCACCCCAAAAAGATTGTGTTCACTGTACCCCCCAAAGATTGTGTTCACTGCACCCCACAAAGATTCTGTTCACTGTACCCCACAAAGATTGTGTTCACTGCACCCCAAAAAGATTGTGTTCACTGTACCCCCCCCAAAGATTGTGTTCACTGCACCCCACAAAGATTCTGTTCACTGCACCCCACAAAGGATTTTGTTCACTGCACCCCAAAAAGATTGTGTTCACTGCACCCCAAAAAGGATTTTGATCACTGCACCCCAAAAAGGATGTTGTTCACTGCACCCCAAAAATGATTTTGTTCACTCCACCCCAAAAAGATTGTGTTCACTGCACCCCACAAAGATTGTGTTCACTGCACCCCAAAAAGATTGTGTTCACTGTACCCCCCAAAGATTGTGTTCACTGCACCCCACAAAGATTCTGTTCACTGTACCCCACAAAGATTGTGTTCACTGCACCCCAAAAAGATTGTGTTCACTGCACCCCAAAAAGGATGTTGTTCACTGCACCCCAAAAAGGATGTTGTTCACTCCACCCCAAAAAGATTGTGTTCACTGCACCCCACAAAGATTGTGTTCACTGCACCCCAAAAAGATTGTGTTCACTGCACCCCAAAAATGATTTTGTTCACTGCACCCCAAAAAGGATTTTGTTCACTGCACCCCAAAAAGGATGTTGTTCACTCCACCCCAAAAAGATTGTGTTCACTGCACCCCAAAAAGATTGTGTTCACTGCACCCCACAAAGGATTTTGTTCACTGCACCCCAAAAAGATTGTGTTCACTGCACCCCAAAAAGGATGTTGTTCACTGCACCCCAAAAAGGATTTTTTTCACTGCACCCCAAAAAGATTGTGTTCACTGCACCCCACAAAGGATTTTGTTCACTGCACCCCACAAAGATTGTGTTCACTGCACACCAAAAAGGATTGTGTTCACTGCACCCCAAAAAGATTTTGTTCACTGCACCCCAAAAAGATTGTGTTCACTGCAGCCCAAAAAGATTGTGTTCACTGCAGCCCAAAAAGATTGTGTTCACTGCAGCCCAAAAAGATTGTGTTCACTGCAGCCCAAAAAGATTGTGTTCACTGCAGCTCACACACAGAAAAATGGATGTGGATCACTGACACCTGCCTATCTCCAATCCCACACCACACAGCAATATCGATTGTAGTTTGTAGAACACAGTTTCCCTAAAATTCAGCAGACTCTGTCCCTAACAGGATTGAGAAGAGATCGTAGATCAGGATTGAGTGCAGATTCACCCCACCCCCCACACAGCAATATCGATTGTAGTTTGTAGAAGACACTGACCCTATAATTCAGCAGACTCTATCCCTAAAATGCCTACAACTCGCCCTGCCTAAACACTCCGACCTGTCCCTCAATTCTATCCGGACACAAATGGTTTTTTCCTGCCTATCTTTCCCTAATCAGCAGCCAGCACATTGATGTGTGCTCTGTCCCTTAGCTAAGCAGCAGAATGACGCTGCTGCGGCGGCTGCCTCGAACTTATAAAGACTTGGTCACATGCTTCAGACGGCCAATCACAGCTACTAAGACATTTGCAGGCATGGCTGGGATGGCTTAAGGCACACCAGTTAAACGATTGTTGATTGGCTGTTGAAAGCCCGCCATGAAAAGAGCGCCAAAGCATGCAAAACCCGGAAATAAAACGACCGAACACGGATTTTTACCCGAACATACAGTAAAGTGTCCGTGTCCGTGTTCGGGTAAAAAAAATCCAATTATTCGGTACGAACACGAATAATACAGTCCGTGTTCGCTCAACACTAAAGATAAATCCCCCCCAGTGGGTCACAGACAGCAAAACATTGCATGATAGGGATGGTAACTATTCCTTTCCCAACAAAACTGAAAAATAGCCTTGGCTATACATACACCTTTAATCTTTCAGATCATAGGTTTCAGCATTCCCACATTAGAGGTGTCTGCCTGGGAAAGCAGGGTGGTAAACATAATAGGCAGCACCAAATAGTCAGCTAGGCTTAATTGGTGTGGGTGTAGAGTTGCCCTAAAGGCTTATGGGGCAGGTCTGTCAGACAGGATGGTTCCCACGTCCTCCATGTTTCCCTCCTTGTTGGGTGCCAAGCAAAGGTCACATGAGAGGCCTACGCTAGGCTTTGTACAGGTTCAGTACCATACACAAGGGATACCTTTGGTTGAGCCATGCTCACGACCCAGTAGATGACAAACATGAACAATGAACAATAAACTCTCTTGATGTCAGATACACAAACACGGTCACTTGTGCAATTAGGAGGGACATGCAGAGCCAATTCTATCTCCACCTGTCCATGGTATCACTGCTTCCTCCGTCCCAGTAATGGTATGGGGTCTTGCCGTGCACCTAGCGTAGACTCCATGCGCGCACTTCCCTTAACCCTTTCTCTTCTATATCTGTGTACAAGATGAGGGTCCCGGCAGTGCAGATCTGCTCTCATTGCTAGGGGAGACGAAATGCAGCCGAAGGAGTGCCGACAACATCTCCCTCGCTGCAAGAGGCTATCTTACTTGTGACATGTACATGCTTAACAACAGGATGCATGTGAACCCTTCATTACTCTTGGTAAGTAACCACTTGCATCTTCACATTGTATTAATTACTATTCTATTAGTAACTTCAGACAAGGCAATGGAAAAGTTTCAAAATCTTTACTTGAAGAATAAATAACATTACAACAAATATAGACAACAGTTCGGAATGAAGTGCAGACATTTCCCTAACATTCTAGTCCTTAACTTTGGTTGTGGCAGCCTTCATAGGTAAAAGTCCATCTTTGGCAGAGTCCATACTTGGCAGAATCCAGGAGTTGGCATATTCAGATAGGACTGCAAGTTCCAGCAACCCTCCTACATCTTGCTTGCTGTCTGTTTCTTTCCTCCCATGTAGACTGTGTGTTTGACTTCTTTCCCGCCAACAGCCTCTGGATCCAGGTCTCTTTCTCTTTTATGGCACACAGGACCGGTGGGTGAAAAGGTCCAAGAAAAACCCACCAAGAAAAAACAGAGAGTGCAGTTATCCCATAACTTCCGACTTGGGTAGCCACACCCACTACCTGCCTACAGGCTATTTAAATAAAGAGATGCACACTGAAGCATGTCCTTTATTTACCATTGCAAAAGACTATTATGGACTGATTACGTGTTACAAGTTACTGTCAGAGAAAACCCCCATGTTATATCAGACTGTTGGAGACTACTGAAATATTGTAAGAGACTAGTAAAGACCAACTATTAGGAAATTGGTAGAGACTATTCACATAATAAAATAGACTTTTAGAGACTGTCCAAGTGCTTGAAACCCTATATTGAAGGATCCAGGTGACAGCCCCCTTGTCTATATATTTTATAACAACAGCAATGGTGACTCCCATATTCCTGACCACAGAGGTTCTCTTTATTGAAGAAGAGTAGCATTTTTGTTAGTGGTTTTTGGTCACTGTGTAATGGCATTGCCATTCATATAATGTTCCACTAGATTAAACCACCCCATGTAAGCTCTTTTATTCTTTGGATGATCACCTTTTATTTCTGTTTTTGTTTTCTCCGTTCTTTCCTTTGATTGGGAAATCAGAGAGCTCAGATGTTAAGTACGAGGATCTTTCCATCACTCTTGACAATTTCTTGGCAGACTATGCACAAATCACGCTGGCATTTTTGATTTATGTGTTGATCTATCAAGTGGCACGGCTGTTGATGTGTTTTCTGGGATGCTTTGCCCACTCAAATGCTATTTTCTCCCGACTTTCCTTCCTTTTAGTTTGAAGATATTATGCACATTCATTTTCTTTTTAAAGCCATGAAAATCACCAACATATTTGTGTCTCAGCAGTAGGCAACGCCAGCCATGATTACTTGCAGCACTCTGAGACATGTTGGACAAAATAAATCTGCAGAAATGAGAAAAGTAGCAGCAATAAAACATGCAGAATTACATGACCGCACAGGTTAAATATAATTTGACCAAGCTGAGCTTCATGACATTTCAAGGATTTGTATCAGCAGCTAATAGTCATAGCTGACACGCCGTAACCTGAAATTACATCATTTTTTTTTTTTTTTATTCAAAACTTTTCTGCAGAAAAGATACCATTTCTAAGTTGGCAACAAGCATCTAGAGGTGGCTGCAGGTACCTTATCTTAGAACTCTGGGAACCATAAACCAAGGGTATCTCTTTCTAGATAATACAACTCCCTATAGGTCCTTCATTGTGATTATCTGGAACAGGAGTCTGTAAACTTGGCTTGCTGCAAGATTTTATGTGACCATCTAATGTAAGAGGGGACTTTGATGGGGTCATGGATGTAAGGAGAATTCTGATGTAAGTATAGCACTGTCCCAGTAGGGCTTGCTCTATGATGACTTGCTGGGCCTCCTCTGATTACTAGCAAACAGTCATTAGGGTACAGTCCACACATTCATCCTTACTACCAATGGCTCATTGCTGAATAAACAGTCCAGGGGTATTGGGTTTTAGTATTTTTTTTATTGTGGAACTTGGATGGGAGAAGGGAATAGTGGGATACTCCGACTGGAACTATGTACATTGGATAAGGACAACTCCCACTTGGCCTCACCAGGTTGCTTGTGGAAGCAGTCACACTGCCTAAACCATACTGCCACATGTATGGAAAGGGTTAAGTCTCCTTGTGCTCTCTTTCGCTCTCTCTCTCTCTCCAGCAATAGACTTGGTGATCTACATTCTCTTCAGGATACTCACTAGCACCCCCTTTACTGACCCTCATCCACTGACAGCTACTCCTGATGACGTCATACGACGAAACATGTAGAGTGCGCACCGCATCACTTCCGCTTGCATTGTATTGATCGGCTTGGGACACAGCTCCGGTCGGGAGAACGCTTACCGTTCATCACCCCACCGCCAGAGAGGACCTTGCGGCTCCTAAGTCCTGAGGGATCGTTAGCATTGTTTTTATGTGAGTACCTGCTTTTATCTTGGATGTTTTAATAAAAGTCTAGCGGTATTTCACCATTTGGAGGCATCTTTCTTTATTTATACACATGTCCTGGAACGGCTTGGTTGGAGTATTAATGTTGGAACACCCCTACTAACACGCCAAGTAGTTGTGACTCGGGCAATTGGAATATTGGAAGTGGACCAGGTGACCGGACCCCTCTGCTCTGGGAGCGATCCCTACAAATATCGACCTGCGCTCTACCCCTGTAGGGGTAGTACTTTCTGGTAAGCTCGGTATTTACTAGAAAGGGGAGCACCGGACCCATTGAATAGGGGAGCACCATAGTCTTCACTCTAAGAACCATCCAACCGGTCACACCTGTGATTTTGGCACCTCATCACCATTTTGGACTGTTATACCTCTATGCGCTTTTTAAGGACTCAGTGGATGTTTTTTCTTATGCATTTTTGACCACATTCTTTGCGCATTTTTTTCACTAGCACACTATTGATCTTGAAATATTTTGCGTAACAATCACCTAGCCACCATTTTATATTTTTTCAGCATTTTTTATTAATAATCTTTTGGATTTATTTTCTTTCATCTGTGGCCCACCCCATTGTCATTTTTGGGAACCATATTGGGCACTCTCTCTTCCCAGGCTTGGGATTGAGGTTTCTCTTCCTTTTTTGCACACGTCACTTTCTGGTCACTCAAGTCACTGTAAATTAATTTATATTTACTAATTTTTTCTACTTTACCTTTTTATTATCACTTATACACCTGTGTTACATATCACCAAATATTCACTGCACTATAATACCATTTTTGAATTTATATATTTATTTATTGTTTTAACACCACCACTTCACCCTCACTTGAAGGGCACTATATATATATATTTTTTACTAGAGTATATTGTGGATGTATATGTCATTTTCTATTTATTCATTTTTTGCATACCTATTTACTTTTCTGCATACATTTAAATATTGGGTTTTAGGTTTTATGCTCTTACACTTTATTCCTGTTTTTACCTCATTTAATACCTCACTTATTTATCTAACATCCATCACTTTTTTCAATCGTGCATAATATTTATAATATTTGTGACATCTGTGTTGTTTATACTAGTTTCTACCTTTCACACTTCTAACGCATATATTGGCAGCGCCAAGCACTTCTTCTTTTTTCCTCTTAGTATTTTTTTTATTGTGGAACTTGGATGGGAGAAGGGAATAGTGGGATACTCCGACTGGAACTATGTACATTGGATAAGGACAACTCCCACTTGGCCTCACCAGGTTGCTTGTGGAAGCAGTCACACTGCCTAAACCATACTGCCACATGTATGGAAAGGGTTAAGTCTCCTTGTGCTCTCTTTCGCTCTCTCTCTCTCTCTCTCTCCAGCAATAGACTTGGTGATCTACATTCTCTTCAGGATACTCACTAGCACCCCCTTTACTGACCCTCATCCACTGACTCTTCTAGCTGCAGGGGTGGCCCCCTCAGGTCAGGCCCCTTGACACAGATCTGTACTCACTGTTGCAGAATCAGATCCTCTAGTGTCTCCCCTCTCTGTCAGCTCCACAGGCTTCCACTCTAGCTCTCTCTAGGCCCACAGGTCGACTACCTGAGGCCGCATGGCACCTCTACAGAGGAGGAGGCAGCTGATCCCTCCTTCCGGGACTTTATACAGTATCCCAGCATGCACCGAGGCAGTTTCCTCTGCCAAAACACCAGGGCTGTATTAAACGCCTGTGCCCTCATTTGTCAGGTTTCCTCCTACTGTCAATATGCCTCCCTATTTGGCCAGGGTGAAACACTCTGCAGACAGACTGAGTTGCACGTGAGCACATTGAGCAGACCTCACTTGCAGATCCTTCTCTCCAGAGGACAATATAGATGCACCTGCAATACCTCTGGTAAGCAGACAGGATTCAAAAACTATACTCTCTCTCTAGCACCTACCTAGGAGGGTGCTACATAAGCAAGGATTCTGATGTAAAGGAGGACTCTGATGTAAGGAGGACTTCAATGTAACAGGGATCTGATGAGACCCTAACGTAAAAGGGGAAGGGGGGGGGTTCTTATGGGCTCAAGTTTATTTGGAATTTCTTCTCTTTGTTTTATTTAAACCAATTTATTTAATTATGATTCATTAATTTACAAAAAAATTCAGACCCATGAAAATGTGTAAAATATAAGATGTGGCCTTTGAACTGAAAAGATTGGAGACGCATACTCTAGAGTAATTGAACAAATTTGTTAAAATCAGATAAGCAAGCTGTATAATACTTCACATATACAGTAGAACTTGAAACCACATGACCCCCGGGTAGTCACCCGACGCGTTTCGGAGTGTGAAAGTGAACTCCTTCTTCAGGGGTGCCCTTGGAGGGTGGTCTGTAGATAATTCATATATAACAGATTAAATTCAATCTTGAACATATAATTATCCAATACATTGTAAGTAAACACAACTTACACAGTTCACTGTGATGATAAGCATAGATAGCTTGCCTGAAGATTAAAAGCAAATGGTCAGCATGCCAATGTTGTCCATCAGAAGTGCCGTTGTGATTGTCTTACGGACAGTTGGAATCATAAGCACAGTCCCGGATAAGTGGTATCAGAGTTTATAAGCTGACCAGTCTCAAAATGAGGCTGGGTGAGAGCAGCTGAAACCTCATGTGACAGCAAATCTGCTGAATGAAAGTCAAACTGTTACTACGACAAAAATTCATGCAGGAGCATATGCAAAATCTAAATACTGCTCAAATGGATTTTCACCCTCAAAATTTGTATATATTTATAAATAGCCAAATACTAGTCAGTATGGCCATGGCTATAAAAAGCCAATAGGATTGGGAGTAAAAAGTATAAAGAACGTATTTTTACATACATATTTTTTTGTTGTTTATATATGAAATTTGGTGCCTAAAAAGTCCCACCCAAGGGGAATTCCTTTTGGTTTTGTAGCTACTTTTTGGGATGTGGCACCGTGGGGATTTATGCAACATGAGCGACTATTTATCATAATCTAGAGTAAAGAGGAAATGGGCCAGGGTTCCATAACTAGAATGGCAAGCAGGGATTTACATGTGGGGAACCCCATTTTTCAGAACTCCTACAGCTCTCAGGAGGAAAAGCAAAGGTATGTTCAGGCACTTCTAGGTAGTTACATTTACTTCTGCTGGTTCACAATCATGGTGGATATGATACCTCTATATACTATATGTTGATTAAAAAAGGTATATGTAAAATGCTGAATGACACTATGCCAGCAATGGTTAAATGTCTCATATATGTTTGTATACAACTGCAGTAAAATGCTTAATGAGTGACACTATGCCAGCAATAGATAAATGTCTTATGTAATTTCTTTGTGGTGAATAAAGTGCTCATCAGTGCCAAGGTGCCACACTCCCCTCTTGCATCCCTACTCACCAAAAAAAAAAAGGTCCTCTGTTGGGTCGAATGTGGCTATTTTGAGGTGAGTATAGAGTCCTGGGTATCTGATGATAGTATCATCCAAACAACATGCTCTCTTCAGATGATGAATAATGCTTCCTTAACGGGCTCAGCCCAATAAGAATAGAGAGATCATAGTGCAGTACTGTATAAATCGTTTATTAATGCAAAACAGGCAAGACTAATCACAAACGAGTTGGAAAAATAAGCAGTCAATCAATGGCAAGACACTTCCTGGAACGCCCTCTCACGTGCGTTCCACCGAGAAACAGGAAGTGATGTAGATGGTTAAACCACAACAGAAATTACTTCAACCCGTATCGCCCGCCTCCCCGAGAGTCATCAAAGGACATGGACAGAGGGCAAGGACACGAGACGGCGTTCCAGGAAGTGTCTTGCCATTGATTGACTGCTTATTTTTTCAACTCGTTCGTTTATTCACCACAAAAAAATTAAAGGAACACCAACACAGTTTGGGCTATTGTAATATTGATGAATTTTGAAACACTTTTTGTATTTTTGCACATTTATTGTACATTTTTGCACTTTCATTCTTATATGGATTGTATTGCATTTGGCACTTTATTTTTAGCACTTTGGTCACTTTATATTTATTACATACTTTATATATTTATGTACAAATTTGTGTAGCAAGCACTGTTATTATTTATTTATTTAGTCCTTTATCCCCTTCGGATGAACAGCAGCTGCTTTTTGTTTCTTCTTACACCATCCAAGTGCGGGTTTTCCAATACAATTTACACTCCACTGACACAATGCAATATACTGCAGTAAAACTGCACTGACGCAATTCAATATACTGCAGTAAACTGCACTAATGCACTTCAATATACTGCAGTAAATGTGCACTAATGCACTTTAATATACTGTAGTAAAAGTACACTAACGCACTTCAATATACTGCAATAAAAGTGCACTAACGCACTTAACATACTGCAGTAAAGGTGCTTTAACGCACTTTAATATATTGCTGTAAAACTGCCCTGACGCACTACTATACTGCAGTAAGACTGTCCGGATGCACTACAATATAATGCAATAAAACTGCCCTGACACTCTACACTAACACATTTCAATATACTGCATTAAACCTGCCCTGACACACTAAACTGGCACTCCAGTAAAGATAAATGGTCGCATGACACTCATGTTGCACTATCACTATATTCACGCTAAATTGACACTAAAATAAAAATGAACGGTCGCACTACACTCATTTTACACTCTCACTATATTTACACTACACAGATACTTTACACTCACAATAGAATCACAATAACACACTGTAGCACACTCGCTAGTAACAATGAACAGATCCCTGTTCTATCTATTGCCACTCCAATATCACACTGCAAATGGCTGCTCTGGGAAGGAACCTTTTATAGTGTGAGGTGGGGCTATGAAAAATGAGCCATGATTGGAGAGAATCATCATGACTGTGTCCAGTCATGGCTCTGACAGGGCTATGTGCCCTGATTGGGCAAAGCCTTCATCGCTTTAACCAATCAGAGCTTCCAATGCACTCTGCGGCACACAGTGCATTGTGGGGCGCACTGCTGGCCGAACAAATGGTTGAGTGCCCTGAGAATTTGGGTGTTCACCGAGTAGGCAAACAGCTATTCATCTTTGGATGTTCTGGACTGTTTTGCACTTGATCAATGGAAGTTTAAACATGACTATATAATGAATGTCTGTTATAGTGTGATTTTATATAGCATAGTCACATATTTTTGCTGTAAACATTTTTTTTTGTTGATTACAGTGCACATTTTTGGTAAAGATCTTTATCTTTATTTATGTCATATATGTTTTTATTGCTGTCTGTGGCTCCATTGGAGAAATCTATTTTCACTTCCTGTCTTGGAAGGAGAAGTGAGAGAAATCTCAATCTTCTGGACATAGATACACATAAATATATAACTGATAGAAGATCTAAGCATTTCACACTTTACTGAACAAAATGCTTTTTTGCTGCCTGTGCCTTTGTTACAGAGGATTTCCTTCATTTGCTTCCTGATGATCACATAGGAAGTAAGGGTGAATTTCCCCAATGGGGACACAGTAAAGGCTTAGGACTACTGTAGCATTAGGGACATTTTTACACTTTTAGGATGAAGGCTAGCAGTGGCTTGTTGTTCAGCATTTAAAGCTTTATTACAAAAACAACCAGTACTTGGCCGCTAGTGCTGAAAACTAAGTGTGAAAAATACAAAAGAACTGTACCAGCTGCACAGGAAATATATGACTGCTAGGTCCAGCTGCTGATGAATTAAAATACAGTTATTATAACACCCTGTCACATATTGTGTCTGCATATACATTGTTTCCTGCTTCTTTAATTTCTAAAAAAAGGTGGTGGAGCTTGGCCCCTAAAACACGTTGACTTCTGTTAATTATTTGTCTTTGGAATGAACTTATATCACAATGTGGCACTTTAATTCTAGACTCATTCATCTTCAGCACAGGGCATAAAGGCCTGGTAGAATCCTGCTCTCCACCCATGTCAATGAGCCAGATGCTGATTTTGTTCACCAATACCTATACTGGCCCATCCACACTATTACGGCTGAGGGTTATAGCTGTCCTTGGGCTCACTATGGAACTTATAAATCCACAGCCTCCTACTAAGAACTGGGGTAACTTCTTCTTAGCCAACTATTAGCATCAGACCTGCCCTGAAAGTGTCAGAGACCTATGCAAAAAGCAGTGCCAGAAGTTCAAAACAACTTGTAGCAATCAAAATCCATCATAGGTGCCCACACACTTGAATGATAAACCACTTTTTCCCCACTTTTTCTTCTTTTTAGTCTTCAAAAGCCGCAAATAATAAAATCAAATTAAAGTATATGTAAACCCTAACAATTAACTTTTCTTGTTGTCTCCCTATTGGTCAGTATGCACACTATTAAAATATTTTATTATATCTGTATTGATAAAGTATTGAACCTCATATTGAAAAAAGGAATCCAAAGTAGGCCTGGAGGTTCACCTCAGCCATGAAATCTCCAAGACCTCATGGGGGACTACAATGGCCATAAACACCTGGCAGCATGTGTTAAATGTTATCCTGACCTGTTGATTATCTAAATGTATAATTATATTTGGTAGCTTACTCAGATTAGTTATGCTGTCAAAGCCTTCTAATGTCTAACTAGTAACCACCAATGACCAAATAGGTAAGTGCTTCCTACACTGTATACAGTTTCTGTAACAGAACATCTAATGTGCATTCTTTCCTGGAGATGTTATCAAGAAAAGTGTTAGGACCACAAAACACCCCCCCCTCCCCTTACCCTTGTTATAGAGATTATATGATGATGAAGTGTTCTACAGCTCTAACGCCCATAGGTTGAACTGGATGGACTGTTGTCTTTTTTCAACCTCACTAACTATGTAACTATGTAACGCACTTTCTGTCCTGGGGTAGAGTGTCAAGTTGCTCCCAGAACAGAGAAAACGCATTGCCAGCTTAAGGCAGAAATATTGTTACTGGCAGAATTACCAGGTAAAAATATAATGAAAAAGCCAGAAAATGAAAACCAAATCAGCCACCACATTGTAGGTTAGGTTCACACTTGAACTTCAGCTTCTTCAAGCATTTTTATGCACAATTGTACATGTGTTTTTTAGGCATTTTCAGGCTTGAGGGTTTTTTCCGTTCTAGCCAATGAAAAACTTGTTTCTATGAGAAGTCAAGAAAATTGGGTGTATTTTTTTGTGGGCTTAGGGGTCAAAACACACCCTTCTGCCCCAAAGAAGCTGGATCTGGTACTGAATCCTGATTGGTTGCCAGTGCCATGGGCGCTGAATTTCCCGTGCTGTTTATGTGTTGAATCTGATAATTATACATAAAGTTCACTCCATCTGTAGAAAAAGCATTGATCATTACTATGCGGACAAGTAAGGAAGCAGCAGGTATGAAGAGGGAACGTGCCTGAGAAATACACAGCTGTTGTCTCTTTCATTAAATTTCCTCTCATGTTTTACTGTGTTAATAATTTATCTTGAACATCACGTCTGATTTAATACTCTCATTTCCCCATACCCAAAGCAATTTGCAATAAACTGATTTTTACAAAACCCATTTACATAAAATCTACAAAAAAATCATTAATATAGAATAAGTATTCTTTTCTTTTATATGTATAACTAGTTAACAACATAAACAGAAAATAGATCCAATTTATTCAAAAGTGACATGGTAGACATTTATTATTTGATTAAAGATGAAATAGGGGGATATAGGATGTCAATTACAATTTGGTAGCTGGTTCTCTGTCCACAGATTCAACAAACCGGGGGGGGGGGGGGGGGGGGGTTCGAAGATGATCCATCTACGCCCTTATCTGTCAGCAGGCATGCAATTCCATTTTCCTTTTGCAGCTTGCAGTTAGTATGGAGATGAAATATACAGTAAAATAGGTAATGTGCAAATGGCGTAACAGCTCAGTGAATCAATTTTGATTTTTTTTAATACTTTAAAAAGCAACTCCAGGCAACTGAAATCCGTTATTGAATTATGAATAGCATCCAGGAAACATTGATCCTGTACTCAACCATGAAAGTACTGCCAAATTACCTTGATTTGAATTTTATGTATTTTTTCTATGATCTTTTGTCAGCATATCGAGAAGAGCTTGCAGAGTGCCTTTGCGTGGGAATGCCTAGTTAAAAGACTTCTAGGAGGAACAGAATGCCTCCACCCCTCTGGACTACAGCAAAATGGAGTCCATGTGTGTGATGAAGACAATGGGAGGTTTATACAGTGGTGAGAACAGCTTGACGCGTTTCACACTACAGCACTTGCTCATGGTACCATTCAATCTGTACTGTTACTCCCTCCCTAGATACCACTGTAATATATAAAGGGGGAGCGGATATTGCTCTTCGCTGTAGTGCGCTGGGGTATGCAAACGCTGGCCCTCAATTTTAAAACCCATTTATAAAAAGCCGGCCACTGTGTGTAGCCTGCATTACCCCACAGCAGAGTGAGCTCCGTGATTAGACATTTGACTTTGATAGATGACATAACTGAGCTCTCTGAACACATTTTTTTATGGTAGTTCTGTTTATTTCTATTGCACTCTGTCAGCTTCAGACTCTCAAAGCCAGGGGAGCACAATGCTCATTTGTAAAGCACATTGCTGTAGGTTATAAATAAGTGAAGCTCTTTTTCTTTTTTTCCACAGCTTTTTATATGTACCTCTTAAGTCTCTGTAAGCAATTCTTCCTGAAGATTTCACATTGCTCAGGAGAATCAGGTATATACATAAATCCTTTCTGCAAAGAGAAATATTGGAACAAGTTTAGTGCATATCTAATTAGAACACCTTAGTTTATTAACATGTAAACAAATACATTCAGTAATCTTCAGCAATATATGGAAATCTCTCCAGGTTTTATCTCTTACACAAACTGTTTTATACCTTAAAAATACTTGTTGATCTGACAAAATCCACAAGAAATCCAGTGTGCTCCAGAATTCATGTTTGGACTTACAAAACAATGCCATAGCTGCATTAAATTTCCACATGTATACATTGATTTTCTTCCCAGCTAAACAATACTGATGTCTTACCTTACAAGACTAGAGTTGAGCGGACACCTGGATGTCCGTGTTCGGCGGGATCGGCCGAACTTGAAATAAAAGTCCGGGTCCGTGTCCCGGACTTTTGCCGAACTTTTCCCGGACACCGAACCCCATTGAAGTCAATGGGGACCCAAACTTTCAGGCACTAAAATGGCTCTAAAACACCAATGGAAAGGGTAGAGTGCTGCAAATGGCAGCAAAACGTAGTTAAGAGCATGGCAAGTGCTCTGCAAACAAATGTGGATAGGGAAATAACTTAAAACAACAAAAAAAAACAGAAAAATAAAACAATGTTCTTCATCTCTGAAGGACGAGGCCCATATGGAGTAGGAGGGAGGTTGAGGTGGTGGTGCATGTGGCGGTGTCATAGGCGTGCGCACAGGGTGTGCCGGGTGTACCTGGGCACACCCTAATCACTTAGGGCACATAGCATTATCGCTCTGTTTGCCAGTGAGGAGATGGGAAAGATCTCCCTCGGACATGCTCTGCTCTATTTCACTTTTCCAGCAGGGAAGGTAATGTATCGGGGCCATGTACATGTAGGCAAACACATGCATGTGTATTTAAACACTGGGGTGCACACCCTAATGCAATAGGCTGCGCACACCTATGGGCGGTGTAGGTGGAAGCGGCAGTGGAGGAGGACCAGGGCCGGATTAAGAGCATCATGGGCTTGGTGCTGAGGATTTTGAAGGGCCTTAAGGGCCGTGCCTTGGCATGCACCCAGAGAAGGAAGGGTGCAGCCATGCATGCCTAATTCAACATGGGATGCTGTCTCTGAAGCCCATAAACACATCCATGCATCGGCAACTGTCCCTCCTTGTCCGGCCTTCGTGCTGTGTGGGGAGGTTCTGAGGGAGCTGCCTGGGGAAGCGAGCATAGAAGCCAGACTTCTGTGTTTACAAGTGACAGAAGAGCGGTAACAGTGAATATGGCCAACCCGGGGCCTATATTAAGGTAGGGGCCTGGAGCTGCAGCTCCAATAGCCCCTATGTTAATCTGGCCCTGAGGAGGATGAGGTAGCCAACACTGCTTTTTTTCAGAAATTTTAAATGAGGGTACACCCCAAAAGAGTGAGAAAGAGCAAAAATAGAACAATGGCTGGGTAAGGTCGGTATCCATCGCTATTCTGCACAAGGTATGGAAAAGTCCCGTGGGATCCATGCCTGGTTCATTTTAATGAACGTGAGCTTGTCCACATTGTCTCTGGACAGGCGGCTGCGCTTGTCTGTGATAACGCCCCCAGCCGTGCTAAATACCCATTCAGATAATACACTGGCTGCAGCACCTCCAAGGCGTAAAGGGTAAGCTCAGGCCATGTGCCCAATTTGGAGACCCAGAAGTTGAAGGGGGCAGACCCGTCATTCACTACATGTAGGCGTGTGCACACATACTGCTCCACCATGTTGGTGAAATGCTGCCTCCTGCTAAGACGTTCCATATGAGCTGCTGGTGCTGCTGTTTGTTGTGGCGTGCTGACAAAGCTTTTCCACATTTCGGCCATGCTAACCCTGCCTTCTGAGGTGCTGGCGGTGCCCTGGTTGCGTTGGCGACCTCTTCCTCCTCCTCCTCCTCTGCCTTGTGCTTCCACTGTGGCCCCGCTGTCAGGTGGGAATGCCAGCAGCATCGCGTCTACCAGCATGCGCTTGTACTCGCGCATCTTGCAATCGCGCTCCAGTGAGTGAATTAAGGACGGTACGTTGTCCTTGTAACGGGGATCCAGCAGCGTGGCCACCCAGTAATCAGCACAAGTTAGAATGTGGGCAACTCGGCGGTCGTTGTGGAGACACTGCAGCATGTAATCGCTCACGTGTGCCAGGCTGCCCAGAGGCAACGAAAGGCTGTCCTCTGTGGGAGGTGTATTGTCTGTGTCCTCTGTATCCCCCCAGCCATGCACCAGTGATGGCCATGAGCTGGCCTGGGTGCCACCCTGCTGTGTACATGGTTCCATCTCCTCCTCCATCTCCTCCTCCTCATCCTCCAGAACTGTGCCCCTGCTGGACAATTGTGTCCCTGGCATTTGTGTGTGCAGGAACCCACCCTCGGAGCCCCTTGCGAATAACTGCCCTGAAAGCCTTGGAAATGTTACCTCTTCATCCTCCTCATCCTGTGCCACATCCTCTTCCATCATCGCCTGAATAGTTTTTTCAAGGAGGCATAGAAGTGGGATAGTTAAGCTGACAACGGCGTCATCGGCACTGGCCATGTTGGTGGAGTACTCAAAACAGCGCAACAAGGCACACAGGTCTCGCATGGAGGCCCAGTTATTGGTGGTGAAGTGGTGCTGTTGCGCAGAGCGACTCACGCGTGCGTGCTGCAGCTGAAACTCCACTATGGCCTGCTGCTGCTCGCACAGTCTTTCCAGCATGTGCAAGGTGGAGTTCCACCTTGTGGGCACATCACATATGAGGAGGTGAGCGGGAAGGCCGAAGTTACGCTGCAGTGCTGACAGGCGAGCAGCAGCAGGGTGAGAACGCCGAAAGTGCGCACAGACGGCCCGCACTTTCTGCAGCAGCTCTGACATATCGGGGTCGTTTTTAAGGAACCTCTGCACCACCAAATTCAGCACATGCGCCAGGCAAGGGATGTGCGTCAAACTGGCTAGGCCCAGAGCTGCTATGAGATTTCGCCCGTTATCGCACACCACCAGGCCGGGCTTGAGGCTCGCTGGCAGCAACCACTCATTTGTCTGCTGTTCCATGCTCCTCCACAACTCCTGCGTGGTGTGTGGTTTTTCCCCCAAACAGGCAAGTTTTAAAACTGCCTGCTGTCGTTTACCCCTGGCCATGCTGAAGTTGGTGGTGAAGGTGTTACGCTGACCGGATGAGGAGGCGGTAGAGGATGAGGAAGCGGAGTAGGAGGAGTTAGGAACAGGAGGCAAACTGAAGCGCCCTGCAATCCTCGGCGGTAGAAGGAGATGCGCCAAACAAATTTAAAAAGGTGTATCTCACATGTACCGATACAGACTATCCCGCAATTAAATTTTTTACACTCAAACAGGGTGTATATAAAATAGCGGAATAGGACAAATTTTACAAAACGGTGTATCTCACACGTACAAACACAAACTAGGCCCCGATTACAATTTTTTGTACCCTAAAGGCAGGATGAGGAGTAGGAGGAGTTCGGAAAAGGCAGGAGGCAGACTGAAGCACCCTCAAATCCTCAGCAGTATGAGATGCGCCCCAAAAATTGAAAAGGTGTATCTCACACGTAACGACACAGACTATCCCGCAATTTAATTGTTTTTACCCAAAGGTGTAGATTGAATAGCGGAATAGAAAATATGATATCAAAAGGTGTATGTATCTCACACGTACCGACACAGACTATCCCGCAATTTAATTGTTTATACCCAAAGGTTTTGATTAAATAGCGGAATAGAAAATATGATATCAAAAGGTGTATGTATCTCACACGTACCGACACAGACTATCCCGCAATTTAATTGTTTTTACCCAAAGGTGTAGATTAAATAGCGGAATAGAAAATATTATCAAAAAAAGGTGTATGTATCTCACACGTACAGAACCAGACTAGGCCCCAATTACTATTTTTTGTACCCCCAAAGGCAGGATGAGGAGTAGGAGGAGTTCGGAACTGGCAGCACCCTCAAATCTCCAGAAGTATGAGATGCGCCCCAAAAATTGGAAAGGTGTATCTCACACGTACCGACACAGACTATCCCGCAATTTAATTGTTTATACCCAAAGGTTTTTATTGAATAGCGGAATAGAAAATATTATCAAAAAAAGGTGTATGTATCTCACACGTACAGAACCAGACTAGGCCCCAATTACTATTTTTTGTACCCCCAAAGGCAGGATGAGGAGTAGGAGGAGTACGGAACAGGCAGCACCCTCAAATCTTCAGAAGTATGAGATGCACCCCAAAAATTGGAAAGGTGTATCTCACACGTACCAACACAGACTATCCCGCAATTTAATTGTTTATACCCAAAGGTTTTTATTGAATAGCGGAATAGAAAATATGATATAAAATTGGTGTGATATATCAATAGCACATGTGAACAGCAGTGTCTTATATCATTCAGCTCTGCTGCAGGCTATGGAGGGAAAAAAAATAATTCCCCTTTTAAGTTTGTAATTTTTAACTAGATTAGTACAGACTATGCCACAATTTAATTTTTTAACCCAAGGGTGTATATTGAATAGTGGAATAGAAAAAAGTGTATAATTTTTGAAACCACTCAATAATAGCACATGTGAACACAGCAGTGTATTATCACAGTCAGCACAGCAGCACTGAAGGAAAAACGCTGCACACAGTGACTGATAGAAAAAGACTTTTCTCCCTCCTCCTCAGTGGGCAAAAAAGATTGTTTTCACTGCACCCCACACACAGCAAAATCGATGTGGACCAGCTCTGCTGCAGGCTATGGAGGGAAAAAAAATTTCCCCTTTTAAGTTTGTAATTTTTAACTAGATTAGTACAGACTATGCCACAATTTAATTTTTTTAACCCAAGGGTGTATATTGAATAGTGGAATAGAAAAAAGTGTATAACTTTTGAAATCTCTCAATAATAGCACATGTGAACACAGCAGTGTATTATCACAGTCAGCACAGCACTGAAGGAAAAACGCTGCACACAGTGACTGATAGAAAAAGACTTTTCTCCCTCCTCCTCAGTGGGCAAAAAAGATTGTGTTCACACACACAGCAAAATCGATGTGGACCACTGACACCTGCCTATCTCCAGCCTCTCCCTAAAAGGATTGATAAGATCGGTCACTGCAACCCCCCCCCCCCCACACACAGCAAAATCGATTGTAGAACACTGACCCTAAAAATCAGCAGCCTAGCCCTAAAATGCCCTACAACTTGCCCTGCCTAACACACTCCAACCTGTCCCTCAATTCTATCCAGACACAAATGATTTTTGCCTGTCTGTCCCTAATCAGCAGCCAGCACGTATGATGTGTGCTCTGTCCCTGAACTACACAGCAGAATGACGCAGCGGCGCTGGCTCGAACTTATAAAGACTTGGTCACATGCTTCAGATGGCCAATCACAGCTACTAATACATTTGTAGGCATGGCTGGGATGGCTTAAGGCACACCAGTTAAATTCTTGTTGAATGGCTGTTGAAAGCCCGCCATGAAAAGCGCGCCAATGCATACAAAACCCGGAAATAAAATGACCGAATATACAGTAAAGTTTTCGGTTCCGTGTTCGGGTAACAAAAATCCAATTATTCGGTATGAACACGAATAATACAGTCCGTGTTCGCTCAACCCTATACAAGACCCTTTTCCTAAGGACAGCCTCTTCATGGTGTTTGTGGGGGTTTCCATGAGGTACTCCAACTTCTACCCAAAAACCTGAATTAGTAGTGTGATCTGATAGTATGAGTATATGACATTGAAAATGTCATTGTTAGAAACAGCAGGCTTCAAATTAATTTGGAGGCAGAGGCTCACTGAATTTATCAGTATTTTCAGTAAAGTGTTATCTAGACATATACATTAAATAAACAAGGGTTTGAAAAGTGAGCCAGTTTTCTGTATGGGAATTGTAGACTGTGCCGATTTCCCTTGCATTTACTACACTGAAAAAGCTCATATGTACAGTAAATCCTTTGTTCAGTGTAAGAAGTTATCTGTTTTGCTCAGAATGGACTGTAGGGTTTAGGGTTTCTTCTTAAAAAAATAAATGTATACATGCAGTGCTTCTACCAGTTATCTAAGCACATAGGCATTGTGGGGAGTAAAGGCTAGTACACATGAGAGTTGATGTACTAAAGGCATATAGGGGTTGATTTACTAAAGGCATATTGACTGTGTACTTTGCAAAGTGCAGTTGCACTCTGCAAGTGCAGTTGCTCCTGAGCTTTTGCAGAGTGCAACTGCACAGTGCACAGTCTATTTGCCTTTAGTAAATCAACCCCATAGACTGTTCACTTTGCAAGGGCCATTGTACTTTCCAGGGGAATTTTACTAATAGCTTAGTGAATGAGGTGAAGCTCTGCTGACTTCCATCATCCAAACATGTGCAAGAAAAAATACTGCAAAACAGAAAAAGTTAGCCCAACCGCCGCACATCTCACCCAGCCTGAGTGGTAAGCAAGTAAAAGCAGCCACAGCCTGATTCACCCAAACCACAGCCTCAGCACGTTTCACCCCACCCCCTGGTGCCTAATCATGGACTCCTTTTCCTGTTTTGCATTATAATTTGGGTCTGGGCAGACCTTTCGTTAGCCTGCACCCTCACTGGTCAGTGGCATCAAACTAACCGGACTTTGACAGCCTGAACAGAGACCCTCAAACATTTATCATTGGTCACAGCATGTAAAAATACTGTTTTTGTTTTTCCTTGCACGTTTGAGCATTATTTGCACCACATTCACTCTGGTGAGGATTCCCATATTAAAGAGTTTATCAAAAAACCACATAGATGTGTTCTTGCTGGAAAACAATATTTTAAGCATCATACTTTCATTTCACGAATTCATAAACACAGAAGTTGTCAATAAACCTGATTTTTTTTATATAAGGAGGTAAGTAAAACCTTGGACAGAGTGGTTGCTGTGTACGTAGTATACTTGGATTTTTCAAAAGCGTTTGACACAGTTCCCCACACATGTCCAATATGTAAGGTACAGTATATAGGCTTGGAAAGATCAGTTTGTAAATTAATAGAAAATTGGCTAAAAGACAGAGTAGTGGTCAATAATTCTTACTCTGAATGGTTTATCAGTGGTGTACCCCAAGGTTCAGTGTTGGGACCCTTAATTTTTAATACCTTTATAAATTATATAGGGTCTGGGATTAAAAGTACCATATCAGTCTTTGCAGATGACACCAAGCTTTGCAGTTGAATAACTTCCTTACAGGATGTCTCCAACTTACAAGCCGACCTCAATGCACTGTTTAATTGGACAGCTATGTGGTAAATAGGTTTAATGTTGATAAATGTAATGTTATGCACTTGAGGGCTAAGAATATGCATGCATCATACATACTACGGGGAGTACAACTGTGGGAATCAATGGTGGGCGAAGGATCTTGGGGTTTTAGTAGATCATAAGCTTAATAATAGCATGAAATGCCAAGCTGTGGTTTCCAAAGTGAGCAAAGTCCTTTCTTGCATTAAGAGAGGTATAGACTCCGGCGAAAGAGAGATCATTTTACCCCTTGTACAAACCATTAGTAAGACCTCATCTGGAATATGCAGTTCAGTTTTGGGCACCAGTTCTCAAAAAGGATATCGGCGAACTGGGGAAAGTGCAGAGATGGGCAACCAAACTGATAAGAGGCATGGAGGACCTCAGCTATGTGAAAAGATTAGAGGAACTGAATTTATTCTCTCTTGAGAAGAGGAGATTAAGGGAGAGCTATTGTTAACATGTATAAATACATATGTGGTCCATATAGTGAACTTGGTGTTGAGTTATTCACAGAGGACAAAGGGGCATTCTTTATGTCTAGAGGAAAAGAGATTTCATCTCCAAATACGGAAAGATTTCTGCACAGTAAGAGCTGTGAAAAAGTGGAATATAATCCCTCCGAGGTGGTTCTGGCCAGCTCAGTAGATTGCTTTAAAAAGGCCTGGATTCCTTCCTGATTGTACATAATATAACTGGGTACTAACATTTATAGGTAAAATTGATCCAGGCAATATCCGAATGCCTTTCGGAAGATCCGGAAAGGATTTTTTTCCCTCTGCTGTAGCAAATTGGACCATGCTTTGCTGGGATTTTTCCCCTTCCTCTGGATCAACTGTGGGTATAGGATTGTGCATATGAGATTGTATGATTTTATTTTTTTTTTTTTTTATTGGTTGAACTAGATTGACTTGGAATGATTTGGAGTTATCTGTGCATTTGTTCTGTTTTGCATCTTGGTAAATAGCATGTCCTGCTCTGCTGCTTCTGAAATTCCCCATGCAAGTTCATTTGAATGCAAACAAAAGTAGGTCAGCAGAAGGTCATAAGGATGTCAGAAGCAGATTAGAACTCAAACACACTTCACACACAAGACATGGAAGTATATTGAGGTTGACTTGCTTCTAACTTTAGGGACCTGTATGCACTAGGTGCACCATCATGCCATTGCTGCATTTCCAAACTAGTAGGATGCACTTCAATAGAAAATAAAACAGAAAATAAAATCATTAGTTAAATACAATACAAAATTGGGTGTCGGTGCAAAGCATTTTAACCCATGTACTTATAATGCTCACACCATTAATATATTTGTTGCAGCAAATCGCACTATGATGAATGTGAACAAGGTCTGAAGCTAATTATACACAATAAATGGCTGTAGGATGTATAGTTATGATCCAACTGTCCACAATCGTTAGAAAAATGTAGCGCTACCCTTAAAGGTGCTGCTGATTCTTTCCCAAAACGAGTGCAGAAGCAACCAGACACACAGCAACAATTCATTCACTCTTGGCTCAGTAATCAGTCTAGGGGATGTATTTTTAGGATTTTTATTGCTGAAGAGCTTGGCTGGGGTGTAGGGTGATATGGGATACTCCAGATTCACTGAATATTTGCAGGAGGACACTTCAATTTGCTAAGCCTCCCTGAACAGCCTCTATGCAGGAACAAGTACAAATGGCAGATTGAGTCCTCTTTTAGAAGCTATCCCAGTCAGGACTATCACTGGCTCTTACACCCAAAGAAAACAGCACATAGTCACTAGGACCCTCAGGACAGTACTCATAACGTCACATGATCACCGGATGCCTCCTTCCAGTATTCACCAGGCACTCTTTGGTGAGTTCTCCTGACTAGGTCATTAGGTGAAGGATACCTTGATTAGCTCCTAAGGTAAAAAGGTATCTTAGAAGCAGGCCCCCTAGCTATACCATAGCTGGGACCTTGATGAACATGAAGCAACTTCAGCAGTCTACCCTCAGGCTGGGGACTCTTCCTCCTGTAGGGTTAGACCCAAGACTAGAACAGCGCTGCTCCAGGCCTCAGACTATTTATATGTATTTGTGCTTGCTCAAACTTCTATGTTCCAGAAGTCTCTAGAAGGCAAGGGAGAGCAATTAAACCTGCAGCCAGTGAAACCCAGAAAAGCCAAAAAGAAATGAACAGCTGCTCCGATGATTACAGATGAGCCAAAAATAAGTAAATGTACCTAACATCCTAGAAGCCTATCAAGGAGGGTGCTACAAAAGATAGTTGCATGAACATGCACAATTTTATCACCTGAACATATAGGTTCATATGAGCTTTAGAAAAGCTATGAGATAGCCTTGCAAATAGCTTTGTTCTAATAAAAAGAATAAATTCATAATTATTATTTCATTTTTATGTGCATAGTCTCATCAGCAAATAAATGACTTGAACTTGGTGTTCCATCAAACTGCATAACGTATCATGTTTATTTCCAGAGAGAGAACTGGATTCATCTCTACAATATCTTGGAAAAAGAAGAAACATTTCATGAAAATTTGGCATTCATTGACTAAAACTCTGCATTTGAGACATGGGCTGCACAGTCAGTGTTGCTGACATGCATCCTTTTGGCACATGGAGACATCAGAGGATAATCGATCTTGACTTCAAAGAAAAGTAATGTTCTCACTAGTGTTAATCTGCACAGAGCACCAGCATCAGCCTTCTCTCTTCTGCAGACATACTAGCTAATCCTCACCATTACAAATTGAACATATAGCGTGACTTACATCTCAATAATCAAAAGCTCAGCCTAAAGGTGGAATAGTATGTTTTTTTTTTAAAGTGTCAGTCCACCAGAAGTGAGATTCCAGTTTCAGAAAGATGCTGGAGACTTAACAGAGTATTTTTGTTACTAACCCTTATGGTGGGATTACATTGCATGGGTTTCCAGGTCTACCCTTACTTTACCATTAAGGTGGCTAGGAAGGTCAAATTAGGAGACTAATCATATTTCTATGTTTACCTAAAAAAAAAAATGTAAAACCTTCTGGTTGATACTGGTTGCAGTTGAAGTAGAAGTATTACATATGTACCAGCCCAAGCCATTTATAATAAACTGGGAACTCTTCTTATTCCTTATAAACATTGCTAAAAACCATGTTGTATTAAAAAAAAAACATTTTTGTTTCAAAATTATTTTTACTAACATACTATCACTGGTATCTTTTCACTGGAAAACTATCAGGTCACACAAAGATATTATTTGCACATAATGTGTGTACTTAATAAAATGATCCATTTTAGCTATGGAAATGATTTTGTAGCCTCATAAAATGTTTCTTGGCATCATTAGGCATCCGAAAAGGTCAGAAATAAAGCCGTGCATGAAGATTAGAATTTAATAGCTGTGCACGGATCTTTGTGGTCACCACATCCACTTCATTTATTGTGGTGTTTTAATTTTTAGCAAAAGGAAGGAGAAAGATGAGATGTGACTATTGAACTTCCAGCAGAAACTAATGAAAAGCAATAAATATTACAGTTTGCAAAATGGGTGTTGTTTAGCTCAGTGTTTAACTGTGGTTTTAAGGCTTGCCAGCCCACTTTTACTAAACTTAAAGAAACGTTTGAAACAGAACAGATGCGCACACAGGGAATTTTTGCCAACAAAACCAGGTAACAGAAAATGCCAAGCCACATGGCTTCCTCTTCAGCACTGCTGCTTAGGCCCTTACCTTGGCTCTTGGCTTGACCATGTTACACAGTACTTCTGTGTTTGCTCAGCTTTTGTAGCTCTCCTGGATCTCTTAGCACTTCTGGCTCTCCCAGCTTATTGAGTTGCAGCACCCTGCGGCCTGGGCCCACTCCCTGGCCTCTTAATAGGGATTTCCCTGACACCTCGGTCTCTCTCATTCCTCTGGGACTTCCAGATTTCATCTGCACTCACCCACAGTTATCCTGGCTCTCCCAGATTTGCATATTTGCCTCAACTCTCTCAGTCCTATGGACAAAAAATCTCTATTCCAGCATGGAGTGTTATCTCTTGAGTGGAGAACACCTGTCTCCTAACTAGAGCACTGAGCTGTATCCAAGTCCTTTACTGTAAGGCCTGCATGTACCTGCACTGACAGCCTGTAAGTCTCCTGCAAGACATGGACACTGGGTTGGAGATATACTTCCTCCCAAAGAAATTCAAAATCTCCTACCTCCAGAACCCAATTTAGGAGAACCAAAATCCGGAGAAAGTCGTAATCACCAGAGTCCCGCACTCTGTATACATGCAAATTCTGTGTCTTTTCTAAAAACCATTTCACAGTGGCAGAACTCACCCTGCCATAAAAATAACAGTAAAAAAAAAAAAAAAAAAAAGTGGCATTATAATACCATAAACTGTATAGCACTAAAAAGATACTCAAAGCTAAATCACCCAAGTACTGCCTCTGTTGCAGGGAGTACTGCCTCTGTTGCAGGGAGTACTGCCTCTGTTGCAGGGAGTATTGCCTCTGTTGAAGGGAGTACTGCCTCTGTTGCAGGAAGTACTGCCTCTTTTGCAGAGAGTACTGCCTCCATTGCAGGAAGTACTGCCTCTGTTGCAAGAAGTACTGCCTCTGTTGCAGGGAGTACTGACTCTGTTGCAGGGAGTACTGCCTCTGTTGCAGACATCCTAAAGATAATCATGCTATTTCAGATGAAGTCTCATGATTTCAAAGCCGCATTCAATGTGAACAAGGTCTAAGAAACAGTTTCATTAAAATAGATTACATGGCCATTAAGTAGTGGATGTGTATGGATTGGTTTTGGAGAATAAGAATATATTTTAGTGTCACTTTAGCCAACAGTCAGCCATCCTATTATGGTCTGTGTTTACCCTTCCCAAACTGGAGCTGAACGTTTTTTAAAAGCTGTATCAATGATACTTTGAAATTGCTTTGTAAAGGCTTACCAATATACATTGTTCTTTTATAAGTTCAAGCTCTTAGTTACAATGTTCACCTTTTTTCTAAATTCCAGCTTCTTATGTTCATTTGGTAGAGTGTGCAGGTGCTGAACAATCAGATAACTGCCTATGTGGACAGAGTTGTAGTATTGAAAACAGTTGAGCTTTGAGTTGCTAAAAACAAAGTGTTCCCCAGACCATCCTCTGACGCACTGGAACTACGTGCAAATACATGGTTTCCTCCAAAATAACAAAACTAGATCCCTCCTATATAGAGAACCTACTGAGTTTGAAAGGTACTGTTTACTCCAAACTCCCCAAAGGAGAGTTACCTCAATGGCCTACAAATGGCTAAACGCCATAAATAGAAGCTCACCTGACCTGTACAAACGCAAATGGGAAAAGGAGCTTGGCAAAAATATTTCTGAGACGCAATGGAGGAAGTCATGTGTTTTCTCGTACAAATGCTCAATTAGTACGAAGTTACAAGAAAATGCATTCAAAGTCAGAACCCAGTGGTATAGAACACCGGCAACTCTCAAAAAATGGTACCCTAGTGCCTCAGACAGATGCTGGCGATGCAATATTGACCAAGGCGACTTTCTGCATATATGGTGGTCTTGTCCTAAAATCAAGCCCTTCTGGAGGTCAATTTCCCATTAGATTAAGCATATTTCAGGGATCGAACTAGATCATGATGCTGCGACATTTCTGCTCCATATAAATACATTCTCATATAAGCAATACAAATCCTCCCTGGTTAGGCATATGTTGAACAGTGCCAAGAGTTTAATTTTCTTACACTGGAACTCTTCCAATGTTCCCTAAATTAAGGATTGGATTATGCGACTTGACCAATTTTATGAAATGGAAAGGACAGTAGCTATGAAATACGAAAGGAATGATCCATTTCACAAGCTGTGGGCTAACTGGAAAATATTCACTGTCTCCCAAGAATACCATACCCTAAAAGCCTCCACGTAAAGTTAATACATTAGGAGGCCCTCCTTCTTTGATACTTATTGGATGACAACTACTTGACCAATACACCTGAGTTCTTAAGGCTCACCGTGTGTCCCTATAGATCAATATCCCCCCACCCCGCAGGCCTTACATCCCCCCCTACTTCCCCTCCCCTCTCTAGTCCCTCCCCTTCCCATGTTTGTCTATCTGTTACTCTCTCTTTTCTCTTTTCCTTCACTCATACTTCACCTACTTGACGGGACCTCCTATCCTCTCCCCGTCAGGGAGCTGAAGCCAAACTGTAATTCAACGTCCACTATTTACGATACCCGATAACTTATTTAGCATCTAGAACTATCTTCTTCTTCTGACACTGATGCCTAATTTACTATTGTTTGAAGATAGGCTTTAAATTACTTGCCTCTATTGGGTCACTGGGTTAAGGGGTTAATGTGCATACTATTTCTTTGTATTTTACTTTCTTATACTACCCCGGATTTACTTATACTACCCTATATTGCAATATATGTATTTACGAATGTATGTTGAAAAATTTCAATGTTGTATTTTAATTACTTCAATAAAGCACCTTTTTGTGTTAAACAAAAAAAAAAGAAAACAGGAGAAGTGTGTCTTGCAAGTATGTAAAACTCACCATACATTATACAACCTGATTGTACAATTTATTTTAGATCAACTATGTAGTGCAAAAATCAACCTGATTTGATACAGAGTGAATGGATAGATGGTATGTCCTTCTATTATATCATTTTGGTAAAAAGTAAATTAAACAAAAATTGTACAATCATATTGTATAGCGTGTGGTCACCTATAAACAGCCGGGAATTAACTAGTCACACTTTTGGCAATTCATTGTTAATTGAACACAGAAGCAAAAACAAATTTTTGCCATGTTAAAAATTAACCAAAAACAAATGACAAGCACAGCTAAATGCACAGTAAAAAACATGAAAATTGCAACATGCCAAAATGTCCCGTGAGCTACTTTGTCACATGTAGGGCAGCCAATTGAAATCAATGGGCTGTGCTATGCATGTCAGGAAAACAATTAGCCAAAAACTGTGCTCTCTGGGTGTGAAGGGGCATGAAAGTGAAGTTGGTGCTTTTACACAAGAACAATTCACATCTGCACATTTCCAAATGCACAGAAAACTGCATAGAAAAATGCACTTTTGCGTGTGTTTTGCAAACACACAGCGCATCTGTATTGCAATTAAATGTTAGTGACACCCCAAGCCCGAGTAGCAGGCATGTGTTTGCCATGTGACAATTGTGATGCAAATGCACCAAAAACTTGGTTAAAAAAAACCGCACCATGCTCTGCTACAAAAAAGTTTTGGAGCTTTTTGGAGCCATTGTCACGCGTAGGGCAGCCCGTTTAAGTGAATGGCTGCCCTATGCACTGTGATTTGTTGCTAGGGGCAGTCCTAGCAACCAATCATCTGCTTGTGAAAATGGAAAGTTGGGTGGCTCCCACCCTCTGCTGGGACATGCCACATCTTTTGTCTTCTATCTGCTTTGTTAGATAGGGGAGGGGGCATTCACATAAAGGGGACTGGGTTGCAAAGAAGGAAGCGGGCTGTAAAGGGGATCAGGATACAAGAAAGGTGGGGACTGATAGGGAGTGGGGTGCAAGCAAGGGTAGACAGCTGTAGAAGAGACTGGGATACAAGGAGGGGGGCTGTGGAGGGGACTGGGATACACAGAAGAAGGGGCTGGGATGCAAGGAGGGGGGCTGTGGAGGGGGCTGGAATACAAGGAGAGGGACTGTAGAGGGGACTGGGATGCAAGGAGGGGGGATGTGGAGGGGACTGGAATACAAGGATGGGGGGGGCGCAGAGGGGACTGGGATATAAGGAGGGGGGCTGTAGAGGGGACTGAGATACAAGGAGGGGGATGTGGAGGGGACTGGGATACAGGGAGGGGAGCTGTAGAGGGGACTGGGATACAAGGAGGAGGGATATGGAGGGGACTGGGATATATGAAAAGAGGGGCTGGGATGCAAGGAGGGGAGCTGTGGAGGGGACTTGGATACAAGGGGGGGTGTAGAGCACTGGGATACAAGGAGGGGGGATGTGGAGGGGACTTGGGTACATGGAAGGAGGGGTTGGAATGCAAGGAGGGGGGCTGTGGAGGGGACTGGAATACAAGGAGGGGGGCTCTTGAGGGGGCTGGGATACAAGAAGGGGGTCTGTGGAGATGACTGGGATACACGAAGGGAGGGGCTTGGATGCATGGAGGGGGGCTGTGCAGGGGACTGGGGTGCAAGGAAGGGGGGCTGTAAACAGGACTGGGATACAAGGAGTTGGGCTTTGCAGGGGACTGTGGTGCAAGTATGGTGGGGGGGGGGGAGTTGTGACAGGGACTGGGGTGCAAGTAAGAGGGGGCTGTAAACTGGACTAGGGTACAAGGAGGGCTGTGAAGGGGACTGAGGAGCAAAGAAAGGGGGTTATGAAGGGGACTTGGATGCAAGGAAGGGGAGCTGAGGACACTGATGTAAAGGGGGAAAGTCTGTGATGCAAGGAGGGGGGCTGTTAAGTGAAGGGGGGCAGAGGGCATTGATGTAAACAGGGCTGTAATATAAATGGGAAGACTTGGGTCAAAAGAGGTCTGTGATGTAAAGCGGGCTCTGTATTGTAAAGAGGGGGCTATATTGCAAAGGGGTGCTGTATTGTAAAGGGGTGCAATGTGATGTAGAGAGGGCTGTATTGTAAAGAGGGGTGCTGTGGTGTAAAAGAGAGAACTGATGATGTCATGTAAGGGGGTGGGGCTGTGATATTAATTTTCCCGAATCATAGCACAAACATGAGACTCGGACCTCTGCTGGATGACAATTTTAATGACTGGACCTCCAAAAATTCTAATTCAATACCCCTGTTATAGGTAGTAATATTAGATAAATCATCCTTTTGTATGGCACTGTCACTAATCACTATATATCTTTATAGTACTTTGTTATATACAACTGAAAGTGTGAACACTTGTCTGGTGTCAGCGGCACATATTTATAATATAAGTTTGACAATAGCACACATATTTGCGTTGAAGTAAACTTACAGTTAAATTTTATAGTAATGAGGGAGATGTGGTCCAGAGTGGTGAACACGCCCTATCATGCCCTCATCCCCAATGCATGCTGGGATTCAAAGAATCCTGGATGTCACATGATCTACAGGAAGTGATGGAAGAAAAAAAAATGTTTCAAAGACTCAAATAAACAGATGAAATTTCAAAGCTGCTATAGATGAGGTCAGTGGGAGATGAGCACATCGGATAGCTGGGGCAGAAATAACATTACAAAAGGCTTTTATTTATTATGAAAAGTGAAATCCTGCCCCGAAAAGGTGAACTTAGCCTTTAAAGAGAATATCATAGGCATGCTCCCAACAATATTTGTAACACTGATCATTCTATGGTTTATACTTCAGACTGTAATAAAGTATAAGAAGTCTATTGCTCCGAAGGCACTTTTATTTCAGTATAGAGTTTTTGAAGAAAAGGACAGGAGTATACACAAAAACAGGAATATGAACATGAACAAAAGATACAAATCCAGGTCAGCGGAGAGAACACAGTGTGATCAGAGTACATCTCTAATCACAGGATGGAACATCTGAGATTGCTAAGCCAGGGAGTCCAGTTTTTATCAAACTTGAATGATTCACTTTCTTTAAAAGAAGAAGTTTTTCCAAGTGAACAATAAGTGGTAAAGTGTAAGTATCGCCATAACTTTTATTTTATTTTTAAGTTTTGGATAATATACAGTAGAAAAGGACTGGAACCACTGTCAGGTTTTATTGCCTCTGTGCCCCCTCAGGTAGATTTCCCTTCTATATTTGTCCTGATGACCATTGTCATTGTAAGAGAAATTCTTAGGAAATCCAAAATAAAAAAACAGAAAAAAGTGAGATTTTGGGCTAAAAGATGCATTATTGTTGTAGTGCATTGCTCTAAGACACGTGTTAACCTGTGAATAGTTGCAACGCATGTTAACACTTATTATGTGATATAGTGTTTTGTGGTACCATTCAACAAATAGTAAACTCAATGCAACTATTCCACTTAAAGCATAATACAAGAGTTACATGCAATTTCAAACATATAGAAATAATCAAGAGAGACCGCTAATTTTTCTTACAATTTCTGCAGTTTATATTTATTGTAGCCTGTTCTTCCTAAAGCTAAGGAACTGGTGAACGGTCAGCAATCTCATGGGATTACAATGTAATGCTGTGGAGTAATGTTGACAGAGACACAGCAGTCATGCACCATGACCCACACATGACTGGCTGGCCAATATCCAAGGGTATTCGGTGTACCGGAAGGACAGGGTAGGAAAAAGAGGGGGAGGGGGTATGTTTCTATGTCAAGAAAAATGTAAGGGTGATAGAGAGGAATGATATTATGGAAGGGATGAGTATGGAGTTAGAATCCGTGTTGGTAGAACTCCATAGGGAAGGAGAAAAGGGAAAAGTAATTGTGGGGGTTTGCTATAGACCACCTAACCAAGGGGAGGAGGTAGAGCTGGAATTTTTAGCACTATTGGGTAAAGTGGCAAAACTGGGATGAGTCATCATATTGGGGGACTTCAATTATCCCGACATTGACTGGGAAGAGGGGACTGCACACTCACAAAAGGCCCGTCTATTCACGGAAACCTTACAGGATAATTACATGTCACAGTTGGTGGATTCTCCGACTAGAGAAAACGCAGTCCTGGATCTATTGATCACTAATGACCCAGACCTAATCTCGGAGGTAGGAGTCCAGGACTACCTGGGCTCTAGCGATCACAGGATGATCACATTTAGTGTAAATAACAATATAACAAGGCAAGTGGGGAACATAAGAACCCTAAACTTCAGAAGGGCAAACTTTCCAAAATTGTACTCATTGATGGAAAGGGTAAACTGGGGCCAAACCCTGGGATCACTGACCACAGAGGAAAAATGGGAATGGTTTAGGAATATATTAAGCAAATGCATCTTGCAGTGCATTCCTATGGGAAATACATTTAGAAGAGACAAAGCCAGACCTGGCTATCTAAACCATAGCGTTTAAAAACTTATTAGGGGAAAAAAATTGGCCTTCAAGAAATATAAATCAGAGGGGACAGTATCGGCTTTCGAGCAATACTGTACAAGGAGGCAAATAAGAAAAGTAAACACAAAATCAAGATGGCTAAAATCAACTTTGAGAGACAAATAGCGGAGGATAGTAAAAAAAACCCAAAGAAATTCTTTAAATATATCAACAGCAAAAAAACTAGGGAAGAGCATATTGCACACATAATTAACGATGATGGGAGGATGGTTACAGAGGACACTGAAAAAGCAACCGTGCTGAATGCTTTTTTCTCATCAGTCTTTGCACAGGAAACTGAGGGGTACACTGACCATGACTGTATGGTTAGTAGTAATACACAGGACTTGCCACTATGGCTAACAGAGGGTGAAATCAGGGAAAGGATGGATAAAATTAACACAAACAAATCACCAGGCCCGGATGGCGTACATCCGAGAGTACTCAAGGAACTCAGTAAGGTTATATCCAGACCACTGTTCCTGATCTTTGCTGACAGTATTAGGACAGGAGATGTACCAGGGGATTGGAGGAAAGCCAACGTGATTCCGATATTCAAAAAGGGGCAGAGGCATATCCCGGGAAATTATAGGCCTGTCAGTTTGACATCGATAGTATGTAAACTTCTGGAGGGGATGATAAGGGACTATATCGTAGAGTTTGCTAAAGACAACAACATCATCAGCAGTAATCAGCATGGGTTTACAAATGGGCGTTCTTGTCAAACCAATCTCTTAACATTCTACGAGGAGGTGAGCTGTGAGCTAGATAGGGGCAGACCAGTGGATGTGGTGTACTTGGATATGGAACTGGCTAAAAGGGCGTGTCCAAAGGGTGGTAATAAACAGCGCATACTCAGACTGGTCTGAGGTGGTAAGCGGGGTCCCCCAAGGCTCAGTCCTGGGACCAACCTTGTTCAATTTATTCATAAACAGCATTGAGGTGGGAATCGTTAGTTCGATATCAGTTTTTGCAGATGACACAAAATTGGGCAGGGCAATAACTGCACAGCATGAAGCAGATATCCAACAGAATGACCTGGACAAAATAACGGACTAGGCAACGACATGGCAAATGAGGTTTAATGTGGAGATACACAATACACGTTAGGAGGGGAACCCTTGGGGGAATCAAAAATGGAGAAAGATCTGGGAGTCTTGATTGATGATAGATTGGGCAATAGCATGCAATGTCAAGCGGCAGCTGCCAAAGCCAGCAGAATATTAGCATGCATAAAGAAAGGGATGTATTCCAGAGATAAGACTATAATCCTTCCACTTTATAAAACTCTGGTCCGACCGCATCTGGAGTATTCTGTCTAGTTCTGGTCGCCAGTCCTCAGGAGGGATGTGCTTTACTGTTAGGGCTACAAGATTGTGGAATTCTCTACCACAAGAGGTGGTTTCTGCAGGAAGTATGGTGGCTTTCAAAAGACTCTTAGACGTACATCTCAAGGATCAGGACATTCAGGGCTATGTGAGATGATTACAGCCACACACACCTAGACAGGTTGAACTGGATGGACTATTGTCTTTATTCAACCTCACCTACTATGTAACTATGTAACTATGTAACAGCACGTAGCTATATTGAATGACGGCACGTTCCCAGTGCCATCAATCGGGAAAATATTGCGCATGTGCAAGTGACGTATTTGAAACACAAAATGGGCAATATCTCCTAAACAGCGCAACTAAAAGAAATGTTAAAAACACCCACTAGTAAGTCATTTTGTACTGTTTGACATGATGCTGACTTGTCCTGGGAGGTTTACTACCACTTTAAGACAATGCAGCTTTGATGCATGTGTCTTGCAACACACCACAACAAACAGTAACACACCATCAGAAAAAAAAATTCTGTTCCTTTCCTTTTTTTCTGTTGGCAGCCCACTCAAAATTAATCGTCTGCCATAACACAATGCATGTTAACGCATGACACAACATACGTGTGTGCATTAATGCAATGCATGCAAAGCACAAGGACAGGAAAGTGTAAATGGTAACCTTATTCTTTCACTGGAGACATCTGTCATAGCAATAATAAAATGGGAGTTTTCCCTGGAAATTCCCTCACTTTCTGCATCTCCAGGACAGGAAGTAAAGTAAAATTTCCCCAATTGGATGCAGACTTAAAAAAATATATCAACTGCTCATCAAAATACATTTATTTTTATTTAAATCCAAACAATTTTAATAAAGATTGAAAAATTAAATACAACAATTTTGCCTATACATACGCTTTAATGTTGGAGAACAGTTTGAGTTTAGTTAGGGTTCTTTTATGTACTAGTTCCTTTCTTTTTTAGTGCTTATATCTTAGAAGTGAAAGTTCTGGGAAAGGGCACTTTGCAGGATTAAAATACTCTTTTATCTCCCCTCAGCAGGGCACACACACAGTCCTTCATCCTCCTGTTGCTCGTTTTAGCTTCCAGGAGCAAAAAAAAATTGGTGTGGAGCAGCACATTATTTATGAGATCAGGAGCAGTTCGCAAGTACCAGTGCAATCACATGGGAGGAGTCCATAATCCTGCATATGCTATGACTTGAAGATTCCGCTTTCAATCGTTTTTGTTGAGATATCAAAAATGTTCACATTAGACAAGAAATTGAACAAGTCAGACATTCAAAAACAATTGAGACATGGGCAAGGTGGCTCGGCTGCGAGAACTGATGTAACTGTACATCGGTCGCGTGCAGGGCTAGGGGGCACGAGCACACCCACCGTCCCTGCGATATGCTTATTCTTTTCAGAACCGATCAGTCATCAGGTCCAGGCCAAAAATCATTGGTAAACTGTTCTGACCAATGGCAGAATGTCCTGTGCCTGTGTATTGTAAACACAGGCACAGGAAATTATGCAATCTTTTCTCATGGAGCCCTTTTCGGTTCCAGCGTGAGAGAAGAAGACATCAGGCAGTGAGTACACAAGCACTAAACTGACACCAGTACACATAGGCAGGCATAAAACCCCCTGATCACCTCCCAGTTAACCCTTATACTCCCTGTCACTGTCACTATATACAGTATACAGATAATTTACTGATCACTATATTAATGTCACTTTTGACTTCAGTTAGTGTGAGAGGCAGTTAGTGGTAGTTAGTGTCTTGTCCCAGATAGGTTTAGGGTACCTGCCATACATCCCCTAATAAAGAATTAACCCCCTGATCACCCCCAGTTAGCGCCTATTTTGGTTTGTCACAGTGTCACTATTATATTGTACAGATCTTTTTTCTGATCACTGTATTAGTCTCCCAGGTGACATCAGTTAGCGTTAACGTTAGCGTCAATACAGGATAGCATCAGATTTCCCGCCGCATATTTAGTAATACATTTTAACCCTTTGGTTGCCAGTGACACACACACACTAAACACCTCTATTACTAGTATAATGTGTGAACAGATCAATATTTTTGATCAGATCAGAACTATACTAGCATCCCCAATAGTTTAGTATAGTGTTCCCAAAATGCAGTGAGAACAGGATCAGCCCTGACACCTGCCAGCACCTGCGTTTAGCCCCTCTGCCCATCCCCCAAGAAGTGCAGTATCAGCAGATTACTGTCACTTCCGATACACAACACACTAAACCGCAGCATTAGCAGAGTCAGGCCTGATCTCTACTAGCATTAGCAGTTACATTTTTTGGTAACAGTTCAAACAGTCATTTACAACCAGGTGCTTTTTTACCTGTGAGTAACACTAGTTACTTATAAATTTATTGGCCAAAATGTCCAAACAGAGGTACACTAGTGAAGAGGCTTAGACGATGCTGAGCATAACAGATGAGAGCAATGGGGAAAACTCACTGTAAGAATAAGGCTTAGTATTCGAACCCATAGAGAGCAGCGGCACCCTGACAGATAGCTCTGAGTAGTGGTTCCTGCTAAGGTCAGGCGTACCCGACCCCATTCTTCTGTTGCTGAAGTGCAACAATCGCTGTGTTCTCGTATGCAGCAGAGTGTCGGTACCAGTGCCGCTCAACCCTCTGGTGAACTGACAAGCACCAGCGGCCTAATACATCCTGGTCATAGTCAAACCAGCACTGCAGTAACACTTGGTGATGTGGCCCATAAGTCCCATAAGTGCAGTTCAAGCTGGTGCGGTGGCTAGCAGAAGTAATGTCCTGCAGCGCCCGTACTCCCCCCATTCACTGGCCAACCTGGAATTCAGGTGGAAACAGCCGATTTTACTCCCCTTGGTTTTTATGAGCTTTTTTTCACGGAAGATCTTTACAGATCTATTGTGGACCAAAGCAATATATATGCCAAATTCATCTCCGGAAATTCAAATTTGACGCTTGCCAGATAATTTGCATGGAAACGTATCACTGTTTACGAATTTAAAACCTTTCTGGGCCTATCCCTCCTCATGGGCATTACTAAAAAGTGTTAGTTGCAGTCATATTGGTCCACTGAGCCAATTCATCATATGCCGTGTTCTCTGCTGCCATGCCCAGGACTAGATATGAGCAAATCTTGCTGTTCATGCACTTCAGAGACAATGAACTCTTTTGTCTTTGGGGTCACCCTGGATATAACCGGCTCCACACAATTCGGCCCCTCGTAAATCACTTCAAACAAAAGTTTGCAGCCTTGTATATGCCCCAACAAGCTGTCTGCTTTGATCAGTGCCTGATTAAACTTTCTGGCTGCCTTGCTTTCAAACAGTTTCTCCCCAGCAAGTGTGCCAGATATGGGATCAAGATATAAGCTCTGTGATAGGGCAACAGGATATACATATAGTTTCCCGGTTTACGAGGGAACATATAGCAATGTGGAACCCCCCCAACTGCCTAGACTACATAGGGAGCAGCGGCAAGATTGTTTGGGACTTGGTGTCACCCTTATTTCGAAAGGGGTACTATTTATACATGGACAGTTATTACACAATCGTGCCACTTTCTAGTCACCTTTTTGATTCTGGAATTGGCACATGTGGCACAGTGCGGCCTAATTGCCAGGGCTTCCGCCAGTGGCTTGTAGATTTCCGACTTAGATAGGGGAGAGAGCCTGCTTGAAGTGTAGTAAATTGCTTGCAGCGAAGTGCAGGGACACATGGAATGTTTTCGTTCTGTCCTCCATGCACACAGATACAACAGTCAAAATTGCAACGGCGACTGGTGTTGCTAAGAAGCCCCTTTGTGTCCACGAATACAACCTTAACATGGGAGGGGTGGACTTCCATGACCAGATGTTGGCAGCATACTTAATTGTCCATAAGGTCAGACACTGGTACAAAAAAGTGTCTGTATACTTATTCCAATTGGCTCTGCAGAACGCTTATGTGCTACACAAAGCGCCAGGAAGAAGTAGATCCTTCCTAAAATTCCAGGAAGAGATCATCACAGCCCTTCTGTATCCAGAAGGTACATTGGCCCATATGTACAATCCAGATGCAGTGGGGCAGCATGAGAGGCATTTTCCGGATGTCCTCCTTGGTACCCCTACCCAAAGAACACCCCAAAGAAGATGTTGTGTCTGTAGAAAACGCAGATATAGGCGTGAAACCCGCTACTTTTGTCCCTCCAGTCCAGGCCAACCTAGTCTCTGTATCAGGGTCTGTTTCCGTTGCTACCACACACTAGTAGAGTATTTGTATAGGGTACAGCACGTCACAGTCTAGGGCACACTTTCACACAGGGTCTCAAAACTATCGCATTTTGAGAGAACCTAGCCTGGAACGTTTAAAGTTTTTTTTACAGTTACAAAAAAGTGTAAAAAAAAAAAAAAAAAAAAGCCAAAAATAGTTGTCGTTTTATTGAGTTCATTTTCTGTTCTTACTCTTTTACTGTAATTTATAATATACTCTTATACTGTAATGTTTTATTGTTACTGTTTTTCATTCTTAACCATAGTTTGCTTTGCAGATACCACCATTCTACTGTTTTACTGTAATGTATTCTATTATAATGTAATGTTTTATTGTTGCTGTGTTTTTCATTGTTAACCATAGTTTTCTTTGCAGATACCACCATTCTACTGTTTTAGTGCACTGTATACTATTATATTGTAATGTTTTATTGTTACTGTGTTTTATTGTTAACCAATGCTGGTACGCCCATCAGATGGAGCTCTGATTTGTTTATTCTGACAGCAGCAGTGTTTGCTCTCAGCATATACATAAATCAATGATTGCAGCACTGTAGGAGGTGATTTCACCACCGCAGTTAAAAAAAAAAGAGCATATATGGGGTAGCATAGGGGATGGGGTGGACACAGAGGGTGGATCTCCCCTATGCTTCACGGTCTATTTTTTAACACTTTTCTTGGCATCAATTTCTTCATCCACATCGATCAATGCGAATGGAGGTATCTGCTATGTACTGTTTTTTCGTTCATCCCAAGAGCTGGAAGAAAAAAAAGAACATTGCATGTATGCCCATCATTAGAAGTGGGTGGATGCTGGGAGGTCTAATGGTGGGCATACCACACACTTTCTGGCAGAGATTTTTTCATTCACATCGATCGTTCTCTTCTTTCATTCAGCCCACAGGCTGGATGAAAAAAAAAAAGAAACATACAATATATATGCCAAACAAGGACCAGCAACGTGCTGGTATGTCGCTGGACATTGAGTGGTCATACCAGGATGATGCCTGCAGATTTAGGCATCAACTTGGTATAATTTTTTTACAGCCAGTGGTTGGCTGTTATGTAAAAGCAATCCTAGCAGATAATTAGCTGCTAGACTACTTTTAAAAGCAGTAGGAGGAGAGCCCCCTTCCCGCCGCCTTCCAAGGTTTTCCCGGGCTTTCCCGTCCCACCCGGTAACCGCTGGTTCTGTCAGCTGACCATAGAGCTAATTGGAGACCAGAATGGCTCCAATAATCTCTATGCCCTAAAATATCAGAGGCAAGAGCATTTTATGACTTTAGTTTCACGAGATATAAACAGCACCATTAGGAAATTGCACAATCTTGGTGTGGTCAGATTATTTAAGGGTAGAGGAAAGATCTAGAGCAGTGGTTCTCAACTCTGGTCCTCATGACCCACTAACAGGCTAGGTTTGCAACAAAATTGAAATACATCACAGGTGATATAATTTGCTGCTCAGTGATTGCAGTATTCTAGTCTATATCTCCCCAAAGTTATCCTTGAAATCTGGCCTGTTAGTGGGTCCTGAGGACAGGAGTTGAGAACCACTGATCTAGAAATTATAAGACAAAAAAGAAAAAAAATGAAAGGGAAGGTGTAAAATAAAATAAAAAAGCAAAATAAATCATAAAAAATAAAAAGAAATTCAAGCACCCCTGCACTTCAAAAAATGAGATAGGCAGTCAGAAAGTGAAAGCAGCGTAAATTACAGTATATACGGCATCATTTGTAGATGCTATAACTTTTGGGCAAACCAATAAATATACGCTCTTTGAGATTTTTTTTTTATCAAAGACATGTACATATATATAAATACATTTGGGCCTAAATGTATGGCAAAAATTAAGTTTATTGGATATTTTTTATAAGGAAAAAGTAGAAAATGTAATTTTTTTTTCAAAATTTTCAATCTTTTTTCATTTATATCGCAAAAATTAAAACTTCAGAGGTGATAAAATGCCACCAAAAGAAAGCTCTATTTGTAGGATTTCGAGTAAGGTTAGATTTCCCGAAATATAGCCCTTGTCGTAATACCCTCATGAGGTAAAGAAAATCAGAAAGAATGAAAGAGAGCAGGGACCAGGGTGTACCAGAAGGAAAGAGAGGGAAGAAAAAGTGAGGTAGCAAGTCACCTAATAAGGCAAGAAATCCAGAATGAAGAGTATAGGTGTGAACTGCTCATGGTTCCCAAATAATCTCAAAGGCCCAGACCTTATCCTGGAGTATGCCAACTCATTTTTCTTGTACCAAAATGTGGGAAATCTTTCGTTTAGCATTTGCCAGTGAGAATGAAGTATTTTTCCAGGATTTAGTGATAGTAATTTTGGCTCCTAGGAGCAAAAGAAAACAAGTGCCTGAGTATATTTGGAAAGATCCTCCACTTTGTGATTAAGGAGATCTATCTTGGGGTTTTGTGACATGGCTTCACCCATGACCTTACGCATGATTTGGAAGATTTTTTTCTAGGAAACCTCTAATACGGGGGCAGGACCACCATGTGTGGAATAGCAATTATACCACCTATCCTCGTCTCATTCTTCCTCCAGATCCACTTAAGTAAGTTTAACCAATGCCCCAGCCAGGGATGAGTAGATAATAGATATACCCCCCACCCCTCTGATCCATGATGTTCGAGCACCACTGTTCATATGCTGTAAGTCTCGGGGGATCAGGTTTGTTGCACCAAATGGAGAGCAGAAAGTGTGAAATCTGGGATAATCTCAACTGCTCTGAGGGGGCATCTCCAATTTGCTTACACTAAATCCAATAGTAAGGGGCCCCACTGAGTGAAATGGCCTATTCTAAATAATCTCTTTTTCAGCCACCATTTGAAGGCATTAATGTTTATACCAAGTGAAAGGCCAGGTTATAAAACAAGTGAGCTAAAGGACAGAGAACAGAGATTAATAAGAAATGTTTATGTAAGAGATCACAGAGAGCTAAGGAGTGTGAGAAGGTAGGTGCTAAGATCGGGGATCTAAGTTTGGGTGGGCTCCAGAGTAAGAAGTCGAGGGTGGGGTAGGGAACCGCTTGTCTTTCCATTAGGAGCCAATCTGGCTTAGGGCCATGAGAATAAGCAATAGAGATCTGAGCCAATTGTGCTGTCTGATAGTATCACCACATATTAGGAAGCGCCAGTCCCCCTTGAGTTTTTTGGTCTAAAGAGTATATCCTTAGAGCAGCGGTGACCTTTGGTACCCCAAACAAATCTGATTATTTTTGGATTGAAATTGAAGCAGTTGTGTTTTCTTGATTGGGATAGGCAGGGACCTAAGGAGGTATAGGAGGTGAGGTAAAAGTGTAATTTTAACATAGTTGATTTGACCTAGCCAGGAGAGATCATGTTTGGACCAGGTGACAGAATGAATCATTCTGTTTGTTTACATTTGAGCATTTCAAGCAAAATGGCGTGAACAGCGGAAGAGATGTATTGGTCTACAACAAAATGAAAGTCGAAAGCGGAAGTGATGTCCTGCTAATAGACTTTATATAAGAATCAATTGGATTGAACACTAGAGGCACCAGATGATAAGCATTGGCTAGAAACGCGTTGGACGGAGTCTCTTATGTGATGTCACGCCTCGGAGATCATGTGGTGTGGCAACGTTCTACATGTGAGTGACCTATACTCTTTATTGTATATGGCTGTTAATTTTGATGTTTTTCATTAAACGGATTTCCCGACACACTGTCTTGTTCCATTCTAATGGTCACATGGAGAGAACGAGTTGTGTGCTTCATCGTATGACAGGATGTTTGAAGCTATTGTTATGATGACAAGCGTCTTATTATTATCGATCTGGTGAATTCGCATTACATGTGGGGTGACAGGAGTGGAACACTGAAGTCTGTATTTTTATCATTACACCACGGGTGATCCCCCCCCCCCTCTTTCTGCATGGACTGTGAACTCAGAATTACTGCACTATTAGATTTTATCTTTTATGTTTTCTCCCCATGGGGTATTGTATGTGAGAGACTGACGTTAAAACTGACACTTTTGTACATACTATTCTGTACACCCACCAGGTAATTTCTTCTTCATGAATTGGAGCCATGATGGTGAGTGATTGACCCAATTTCAAGGACTTTATCAGTTATGGACTCATAGCCTGTTTTTCAGGTTTTAAGAAATAATACATTTTTTTGAGCGCTGCAATGTGATATTTAGTTTTTACTGAAGAATTTGTTTTATTTCTTTATTGCAAGCAGCTACACAGTTGAGCCTGCACTGATCTTTATAGCTACTGGGGGCCAAATCGAAACCCAGATAAGGAAAAGAAGTGAAACTCCAGGAAAAGGAGATGTGTTCCTGCAGAGACTTGATCAAAAAATTTGAGACCGAGATATTAAATGCCATAGATTTTGGGACATTTACTTTAAGGCCCAAGGCTATTCCAAAAGCAGTTTAAAAATGTTGGGGGTCAAGATAAGGGGAGAGGTAACAAAAAGAAGAAGATCATCAGTGAATAAATCACTTTTATGTTCCTGAGGACCACAAAATACCCCCCAAATGTCAGGATGGTTCCTGATGGCTATAGCCAGAGTTTCAATAGCTATAGCAAAAAGTAGGGGTGAGATAGGGCAGCCCTGTCTGGTGCCCTTCTCAATACTAAAAGGTTCTGAGTAACGACCTTGGAGCCATACCTGGGCGTTAGGGTTGGAATAGAGTGAATGCAGGATTCCCAAATAGTTGGGACCAAAGCCTCATCTTTGTAGTACCTTAAAAAGATATGGCCAAGTTACTGTGTCAAAGGATTTTTGGAGATCGATGGAGGACTAAAAACATTCCTGATTATTAACTCCATCCCATTGTGATTTTAGCAAAGAGATAATATCAATAGCTCCCCTTATCTGATCAGGGCCCTGTCTCCCCAGAATAAAGCCTGCCTGGTCCTTGTGAATATATAGGGTGATAAAGATAGACAATCTGTTAGCTAAAATTTTGGTTCTAATTTTTAGGTCATTATTGATCAGAGAAATCAGATGGTAGATGCTCACGTCGCTCATGTCCTTACCTGGCTTAGGCAGGACTTATATGTAAGCTAAGTTCAGGGATTTGCCTATTGGCTTGAGTGAATTATAGCGCTTTTTCACTGCATGGAACCGAATGGTTTGGTTCGCTTTTGTGCTTTTCCACTGCTGGTACCGCATGGTACGGTGTAGGAACGGTTCAGTACGGTACGGCAGCGCTTTTCCACTACATGGAACCGAAGGGTACAGCTCGCTTAAACAGTACCACCTCAGTTGTGGTTCCAACAGGGCCGTACCGGTACCATATCCCACAATCCTTTGCATGCAGCCTTGACTGTTTGTCACTACTAGCCACTGATTGGTCAGAGAATCATTGTTATCCCACCCACTTTACCTTAGTGGAAAAGCAAACCATCCTGAACCGTTCCAACACCGTACCATGCGGTACCATGCAGTGGAAAACCAACAGAGCCAAGCAGGGCCAAGCAGGGCCGAGTGGAGCCGAGCCGGTGCTTGCAGTGGAAAAGTGCCATAAAAGAACCATGTCAGATAAGGGGCTAGGGTGGAGGCAAACTTTTTGTTGTAACAAAGCAAAAAGCCATCTGGGCCAGGAGCGGATCCCAGCTTAAGGAATTTAATAACGTCTAAGACTTCGAGATCAGTTGTCAGGTTTTTCAAGTTGAGCACTATGTTGTTGATGACAATTTAGGGAGAGGCATGCCTTGGAGGAAGTCCTCCAGCCGTGAAAGTGGAAATGGGTTATTAGCCTTATATAAAGGTTTGCGTAGAAATTATGGAAGCTTTCCATAATGCATTAGGGGTTTTGATAGAGTCCTAGAGATGTTCATTTTAGGAAAGGACAGGGAGTGGGGTTTGGTGGACAATTTGGCCACCAATCTGGTGCCTATCTTGTCTTTTTGAGAATAAAGCTAAGTGCCTGACCACCTGAGGTATCTCTCAGCCTTGACTTACTACTCCCTACTCTCACACATGGCTGCTAAACAGAGCAGCGCGGCAACAACAGAAAGCCATGTGCTGCCGCAAAGTGCTTTGTCTTGCTTGGGCAAATCATAGGTTAACTGAATGAAGCATCCCCTGATACCCAGAGGCATGATGGCACCTCCAGAGACAGGAGTGGGTTAGCATTTCACCACAGGGATAAAATGTGCAAAAGAAAGAACACTGGGCACCAGTAACTTTCTGTCCTTTTAGAAGTTTTTTTTTGCCCAGCACACACAAGGAGGAGTGAGTTGGGGATCCCAGATATACAAGCAATAAATTACAGACTACTCCAGATCCATGTCCAGCTTCACAGTATCAGAATGTTTAAACCAATCTGACAACACTGTAGTGTAGCACCACCCCCGCAGGAGCTGCTGATTAGATTATTGGGTCTACGTCCTGCCTACCAACCCCTGAAATTGGCTCGAACTTTCCCTAGGCACAACTGACACGAAATGGGACTATAATACCAAATGGCTACAGGAGAACACAATTCAGGATATATCACCCCAATAAGTAATAATAACTTGTTACCTTTCTCCAGCCGGAGTCCCTCTGGGTGACACAAGGTGCAACACACAGACTTTTGCTTAACCAAAGTAGCTTTACTGAGAGTTAAAGTACAAGTTGACTCCAAAAGACATCACAAGAGTCAACTAAGAAAGATAAAGTTATTGACACAATAATAAACAATATGATTAAGATAGCTATTTTTGTATACTTATGCAACTAAAAGATAACTCATAAGCTTTCTTTTACCCAATTCAGGCTATACTTTACACGCGTCTAGTCTCTTGTATCAGGTAGGCAGAACCTATTTGAATCCCACACACAGTTCCTTCCTTTTGGTTTGGAATCTTCGCTAGCAATCGTTGGTGCACAAGCTATTTGTAATCCAAAAGTAAGGATATATAGTCAAAAAGGGTGAGAAAAAAAAAGGTTACTATCACCCGCAATGTTACTGCGTAATTGGGCGTATGAATCTTCTTAGTGGTGCAAATATAGGCCCCTGACACCTTATGTACTTGTGTTTAAATGCTTAGTCTCCTGGAAGGTGCACTAGGCCGCTGAGTGTACTGCGTACTATCTGAAGTGTAGTTAGCACAGGCTAAAGTTACTTTCTTCCAAGCGAGAATCAGATTTGGGCATGTGCCCTGCTCACCAAACGGCCTCTTTCTTCAGGAGCTCTCCACCTCCGATTTCTGTCACCAGCCGCGCTTGTGGTTAGATGTGGGCAACACCAGTCTCTGCAGAGCATCAATGGGTTCTCTGGGAAGGCTCCTTTACTGAAGATGAAATGCTTCCACTCAGTCACTTCAGGCCCAGGCTTCAGGCCTAGTCCGCAGCATCAGCCCACAGCACTTGCTTCCTTCTAGCTGTTGTGTGAGGAGACGAGAGAGAGAGCCTGGCTCCTCCCTTCCTTTATAAAGCCTCCCCCAAAAGGCTGTGCGGTGAAGCAATGCACCCTGGTATTCCAACTGAATTGTGGGTATCGTAGTATCTGATGAAAATCACCAAGCTGCAGTGTGGCAGTTTGGCCACTAGAAACTTCTGATGAAAATCACCAAGCTGCAGTGTGGCAGTTTAGCCACTAGATGGAGCCGAGTTCATTCAAAATGTTATACAGTCTTCTAATGAACAATTGTAAAGGGGAGAATGCCTGCTACAGTAGGCAAAATCTCAGCTGTTTCACAGACTTCTCTCTCTTCCTGGTTCCACTGAACTTATAATAAGCACCCGGTGGCAATAAAATCACCGGGTGCTTATAAGAAACCATCCTACATTCTGGCTTTCTCCAGCAAGGTCATCCCCCTAGATATTTATCTTGGCACAGCTTCCCCTATCAACAGGCAGAATTCAGGACCACTTCAGGCCTAACTCCACATCCAGAAAACATGGCAGGCCCCACTCAGGTTCTGGGCCTAGCTTCAGATCAGTCCAGAAGCACCTCCCCAGGCCACCGCCTGGGGTAAAAGAAAGATTTATATTCTCCCTAAGCATGCACCAGAGATTATGAGTCTCCTATTGGGTTGGCTAGAAGAAATATAAATATTCATAACCCAGTCTTGTTGTGGAATCTCATACTATCGCTAGTGGTACCAATGACACCGACTAGCAGCAGTGAGAAACAACAGCTCCACTGAGTTTAATGGAAAGCCAAGTGATGACATACACTACAAATTCAGGACTATCACCTAGTATAGCTAAATTTAGATAATAGTTATAGTTCATGACACGGTAATACATGTGACTGAAGTTAACCCCTTCCCGCCCTTTCCAATTCCGAGCCCTTTAATAGCTTCTAAATGCCAGAAGACACAGATGGGAATTTGAGTCATGTAACCACTGTGATTGGCTGCCACAGTGATCATATGATCTGAAAGCTCCTGATCGCAAGTATGTATCGGGAGCTCTCTGGTTCCTGACGGTAACTGTGCTGGGAGCGCACAGGGGGCACTCTCCCAGCACAGAAAAGTGTTTGCATAGGACCACATATATGCAGCTTCTCTGTGTTAAAGTTCGCCCACCAAGAGGCTGCTTATTTGGGCTCCATTGGCGGGAAGAGGTTAAAATTCATTTTTGTCAAGAAAAGTCTAGTCTGGTTAGTCATATATATTGCAAGGATTTGACTAAATGGGACTGCTACTTACTGCAATTTCTATTTAAACACATGCATTTCACTCACTTCCTACTTTTTTAATGCTGAGCACGGGGGTCTTTTTGCAAAAATCACATGGTCAACCCAACTGTCTGATAAAATGGCTGGAAAAGCAATGAGCTAATCACAGGATTAGAAAAAAAAACATTTCTAGGGGGGTTCTTTACACAACACCACTATTATTACCAGCATAAAAAATAAAAAATAAAATAAACTCTGACATTTTCCAGTTTTAATAACCTGAAAAAATCAATTGTATTACCTTTAGGGCCCTTTCACACAGTGTGGTGACTGGCATTTTTCTGTGCACTAGTCACCACTAGGGAAATAATTGTTTTCTATGTGCCCCATTTGCACTGCAATGCAGCCTGGAGGTGTTGTGCAGTGAGCTGCAATAAAGTCAGACATGCTGCACTTTATCACAGTGCACAGGAAGGCACCGCATGTCACCGCTATTATAATAGTAATAATAAACAATATCCATAGTCTCAAAAAATCATCCATACACATCAACTACTTAATGGCACTGTAATCCCTTTTTCATGAAATCATTTCTTACCGAGTTTTTATGCTTCCTTGTAACGCCATCTTTGAGTTCTTGAACCCCTCTTTTTCCCTCTCTGTTCTGTTTGGAATGAGCAGTGCACGTTAGTTGCAGCAAAAAAAAGTGAAATTTCAGATTTGGCGGAGGCTGAGAGCAAAATTAGATCATATTTTTAAGTTAAGAATGCATACGTGAGTAGATTTTTTTTTTAACCAGGATTTAGACTATATTCAAAATACTTACTTTAATATTAAACCTGTAACTGAAAACTGTTTTCCTGTGACTGCACTTCTATTTATATTTAAGGCTTATCTCTGGGGACAAAAAAAATCCTCTTCCACTCCCCCCTAACCAGCCCATCGGACCTAATCTATCCTTATAAAAAAATAATTAAAAGTCACATTTTTTTATATTTACAAATCTGGTCATGTATATTTTGCCATAGTGTTAAAGTGAACACTTACAGTGTCTCCTTTAACATCTCCTTTGCCTGAGGCTAGTCCTAGGACCATCAATTTGATTTTATGATTTTTTTTTTGTCTTTATAAACAACTTTATATTTTCACTTTTTAATTCTGGCTGGAATGCAGTTTTGTTGCCTGGGAAAGGTGGATTAAGACACAAGACTAGTGTGTTGGGCAAAAGAACAGGGCATCATATGACAGCTGACTTAGCAGTAGTTTTCCAGGTTTAAGAGGGTATTTTTGAGTGGTTCCAGGTGGGGTGGGATCAGCACTGCTCATAGAGTTTCTTGCTGCAACACACAACCAAACAAAAGAAAAAAATATTATTTTATGTTTTTCCAGTTTGTAGTTCTTTAATACTTTATCAAGTCTGAACCTTTGCTTTTTTTTTTATTTTATTTTATTTCTGTTAGGCACCTTTACAAATTGCACAACTGTGATTTACTTTAGAGGAGCTGCAGATGGTAAAATTGTTGCTGTTGGCGAAGAATTAATCCACCTTTCCCAGGCAACAAAACTGCATTCCAGCCAGAATTAAAAAGTGAAAATATAAAGTTGTTTATAAAGACAAAAAAAAAATCATAAAATCAAATTGATGGTCCTAGGACTAGCCTCAGGCAAAGGAGATGTTAAAGGAGACACTGTAAATGTTCACATTAACACTATGGCAAAATATATTGCCGAATAGTTATTAAATCAACAGCAAGGTGTTTCAAATAAATGGTCTAGTCAATAAAAATGTTTTCTAATACTATACAATGTATGGGTCTTATTTCTATTTTTAATTTTTTTTAGATATAGATTTTATGAACAAAGAAAACCTTTGCAGCTTACCTGAAGAGAATCTATAATGGTTTCAGTTTTATTTTTATTTGTTAGATTTTTATACTTTATGGTTTCATAATTTATATAAAACTATTATATTTTATATTATACTTTAACCAATAAACATTTACACAGATGCACTCAATTTTTAGTAGATGCTGCCCGTGTGGCACTTTTAAAGCAAAAACACTTTTTTTTAACTTGCATTCTCTAATTTGCATTAAATAATGGAGGCACAATGGCGTACCTGGGAAGGGAGGATGGGGGATCCAACCTGGGTGCATTCAGGTGGGAGTGGACCATACCCCATACCCCATACACCATACATAGTCCCTGCAAAGTATCCTCAAAGCTGTAATATTCCAGACAGCTCTCTGTCAGACCACTTATCAAAGTAGTGCATATTTGAGGAAATATAGAGGAAAAAAGAAGAAGTGCTTGGCGCTGCCAATATATGCGTTTAGAAGTGTGGAAGGTAGAAACTAGTATAGACAACACAGATGTCACAAATATTATAAATATTATGCACGTTTGAAAAAATGGATGTTAGATAAATAAGTGAGGTATTAAATGAGGTAAAAACAGGAATAAAGTGTAAGAGCATAAAACCTAAAACCCAATATTTAAATGTATAAAAGTACATAGGTATGCAAAAAATGAATAAATGGAAGATGACATATACATCCACAATATACTCTAGTAAAAAATATATATATATATATAGTGCCCTTCAAGTGAGGGTGAAGTGGTGGTGTTAAAACAATAAATAAATATATAAATTCAAAAATGGTATTATAGTGCAGCGAATATTTGGTGATATGTAACACAGGTGTATAAGTGATAATAAAAAGGTAAAGTAGAAAAAATTAGTAAATATAAATTATTTTACAATGACTTGAGTGACCAGAAAGTGACGTGTGCAAAAAAGGAAGAGAAACCTCAATCCCAAGCCTGGGAAGAGAGAGTGCCCAATATGGTTCCCCAAAATGACAATGGGGTGGGCCACAGATGGAGGAAAATAAATCCAAAAAATTAATAATAGAAAATGCTGAAAAAATATAAAATGGTGGCTAGGTGATTGTTACACAAAATATCTCAAAATCAATAGTGTGCTAGTGAAAAAATGCGCAAAGAAAGTGGTCAAAAATGCATAAGAAAAAACATCCACTGAGTCCTTAAAAAGCGCATAGAGGTATAACAGTCCAAAATGGTGATGAGGTGCCAAAATCACAGGTGCGACCGGTTGGATGATTCTTAGAGTGAAGACTATGGTGCTCCCCTATTCATCCCATTGAATAGGGGAGCACCATAGTCTTCACTCTAAGAATCATCCAACCGGTCGCACCTGTGATTTTGGCACCTCATCACCATTTTGGACTGTTATACCTCTATGCGCTTTTTAAGGACTCAGTGGATGTTTTTTCTTATGCATTTTTGACCACTTTCTTTGCGCATTTTTTCACTAGCACACTATTGATTTTGAGATATTTTGTGTAACAATCACCTAGCCACCATTTTATATTTTTTCAGCATTTTCTATTATTAATTTTTTGGATTTATTTTCCTCCATCTGTGGCCCACCCCATTGTCATTTTGGGGAACCATATTGGGCACTCTCTCTTCCCAGGCTTGGGATTGAGGTTTCTCTTCCTTTTTTGCACACGTCACTTTCTGGTCACTCAAGTCATTGTAAAATAATTTATATTTACTAATTTTTTCTACTTTACCTTTTTATTATCACTTATACACCTGTGTTACATATCACCAAATATTCACTGCACTATAATACCATTTTTGAATTTATATATTTATTTATTGTTTTAACACCACCACTTCACCCTCACTTGAAGGGCACTATATATATATATATATTTTTTACTAGAGTATATTGTGGATGTATATGTCATCTTCCATTTATTCATTTTTTGCATACCTATTTACTTTTATACATTTAAATATTGGGTTTTAGGTTTTATGCTCTTACACTTTATTCCTGTTTTTACCTCATTTAATACCTCACTTATTTGTCTAACATCCATTTTTTCAAATGTGCATAATATTTATAATATTTGTGACATCTGTGTTGTCTATACTAGTTTCTACCTTCCACACTTCTAAACGCATATATTGGCAGCGCCAAGCACTTCTTCTTTTTTCCTCTATATATCTAATATAATCTCTAGTGGGTTATATTCTGAAGTGGGCTGCAGCCAATCGCTTTTTTCTACCCCCTCCCTTCGATATTATCCTAAGCGCGGATTCTTTTCCACTCTTGATTCATATTTGAGGAAAGCTTTCCTAGGCTCCTCCTCAGCTCTTATTCCTCATTTGAAACAGCTGAGAGGAAGGCTGGGAGGACTTCTCCTCACTCTCCTAGGTCTAGGGAACTTTAATGGAAGGAGGGAAAATTTGCTGGTGAAGGGGCATGTTTTGCTCGGGGAGGTTTTTGGGGGATAAGAGTGTTAGATGCTATTCTGGGTTGACTTGAAGACACTTGAAAAGTTAGCCCAGCCCAGAGTGATAACATCAGTAGGCTTGTTTTATTCTTAGCAGATTGAATATGAGAGAAGCTGTGTAGATGGAATCTTCTGATTTGACCCTGAGACACACATGCATTTACACAAGAATCATGACATACAGAGAAGATCCTGTCCTAAAAATTTTTAATAAAGTTCGGGGACAATGGGTGGATACATTTGAAACTTGTGAATTACCCGAAAAATGATTTGCTTCCCCCTTTTTTTTTGTCTTGGCCCTCTTAAAACATTAATGTATAATGTGGGTTGTCCTGTACTCAAATATCTCAAAGGGAATTTTCTTTCAATGTGGAGGAATGTGGCAGTCTGTGTCGGTATACGTAACCTTTACCTGGTCTTGCTTATTGTATTACAGAGTACCTTGTTGTCTAGCCCACTACTTTAATACTCCTAGTTTAATAAGGTTTAATGATATATCATTTTGATATAGATCTTTGAACATATTGTTAATATCCTGCTTCCTAGATGTATGGCAGCACGTGAACTATGATGCTTTACTTGGTGAAGGTCTGGAATTTGCAAGGCTCTGTTTATTCTTTTTAAATTGTTTTAAGTTTGCACATACTGAATCCCATAAGTCGTGCTGTACTTACCAATAACTTACAATAAAAACTAAGTTTAAAGAAAAAAAAAAAAAACAGTGGAAGATCTAATACAGATAAGAAACTCCTCCTACTAATTCAAGCTTCCCTGAAAGGCTCAAAGAAGCATGGGTGCCAAAACCTTGGTAGCGGGTGGCTGCCAGGGACAGAGACATAGTCAAGGTGATCCAGGGTTATACACAAGGCTTTTTTTCTCCCGGAACGCAGTTCCGGCACCTATTTTTTTGTATCCTCCCTGCTGCTCTTGTCTTGTCAAAGACAAGTTATAAGAAAAGCACTGAAGCACTGCTATCCGGCTGCAGAGGGATCAAGTATCTGCAGCAGCTTGTGAGAGGGGAAGGCGGAGCCGCGGAGTGATCTGTACTCCACCCCGCCTCTCAGAAGAATTTTGCCGCTCTTCTACTCAGTCTCCAGTGAGTCACAGGCTGCAGGAAAGATCGTGGTGGATGGTGTCTCTGTGAGACCGTGTGACAACATAATATGCAACAGGAAAGGATTGAAGCACTCCCCTATCTGGCTGCTGAGGGATCCAATGTCTGCACTGCAGCAGCTTGTGAGAGGGAAGGCCTCAGTCTCCATGTGAGTCAGTCACGTCAGGAAAGATTGTGGATGGTGTGAGTAGTGGCCAGTGGGGAATATAGCCAGGCAGGCAGGCTGTATCCTCCTCCTCCTTACTAGCTACTAGCCTCCTTAGCCTCCTGTTAGCTGTTGCACTGTGCTGGGCTGTCTCTTTCCTGTTGTGCTGGGCTGTCTCTTTCCTGTTGCACTGTGCTGGGCTGTCTCTTTCCTGTTGCACTGTGCTGGGCTGTCTCTTTCCTTTTGTACTGTGCTGGGCTGTCTGAGACAGCACAATCCAGGAAAGAGATAACACAATTGTAACGCTCTGCTATCTATAATTAGGGGTTTGGATCTTCAGCTGCAGAAAACCACTCAGTAGTATTGCAGAGAATATGTTAAGTCACCCGCCCTAACTCTCTTTACTCATCACAGTGGTTGGAAACAGGTTCTGGACACACAAAGCACAAATGCTAGCAGAAGCACAGCAGATCGATAATAAGCAGCAGTGTAATTAGCAGGTAGTAATGGTTGATAATATGCAGCAGTGTGATTAGTAGGCAGTAATGGTTGGTAATACAACCTAGTAGTTAATGCACAGAAATTAGCAAGCAGACATTAAAGGGGAATGTATCCTTCTTAGAGTGCAAAGTGCATATGAGCAGGGTAGAGGTATAATGATGGTAGAAACAATGGTATTGATATGGGGTCCCCTGTGGGGTACTTATCAGTAGTAGCAACTTTGCAGAGGCAGCGGCAAGCAGGGTTTCAGGAGAGGAGACTGGCAGCAGCTGGTAAGAGGTGCTACGGTCGGATGAGTAAGTCAGCGGTGCGGGGTCACTGGGTAGGCACAGTAGAGGTGTCCGGTAAGGCGACTGCTATGAGCGGTTGCACGAACAATCTGTCCGTGCAAACCGCTAGTTGAAATAGGCACTGTGAGTGGCGCCCGAGAATGACGTCACGCACGACGTCAACGTCACCACGCCCACATGCGTTCCACCTGACGGAGAGGTGGAACGCAAACAGGAATAGGAAGTCCAGAAGAAGAAGTCCAGGATTCTTACAACAATCCAGAAAAGAGACAGCACAGTCTAGGAAAGAGACAGCCCAGCATGGTGTAGGAAAGAGACAGCCCAGCCAGGTGTAGGAAAGAGACAGCCCATCCAGGTGTAGGAAAGAGACAGCCCAGCCCGATGTAGGAAAGAGACAGCCTCTCTCTTTCCTGGACTGGGCTGTCTCTTTCCTGGACTGCGGACGGCTGTCTCTTTGATGGATTGGACTGTGGCAGTGTTTGGGCCTGTCCAGAATTCTAGAGGTGAAGGGTTTTGGGGCTGATCAGAAGTTATGTCAGCTGTAGGGCTGTGTGGGAAAGTCAGTTCTGCAATTATTATTTATGTGGTCGATCTCTTCCAGGATCTCCAGAATTGGAGGCCCCCTACAGTTTATGCGCCAGCAACCTTTCGTGTGTTCTGCTCAGCGTGTGAACCCTGCAACAGGTATGTAAAGCTGTTTTTTTTAGGTGCAGTATTTGGGCCTGGTCTAAGTTTAGAAAGTGAAGAGTTATTAATATTTTTTTGCTGTTTCTTTCAGGATCTCTATAATTGAAGGACCCTTACAGTCTGTCCGCCAGCAACCTTTCGTGTGTTCTGCTCAGCGCTTGAACCCTGCAACAACAGGTATGTAAAACGTTTGTAGCACTGCCCCCTTGAGGATTGCTGAATTGTACACTTTCAGGTCCCCCTCGGTTCTCTAAAGGGGCGGTCCTGGGGGTGGTCCTAGGGAGCGGTCCTAGGGGCGGTAGGGGTGTGACCTAGGAGGGGGGTGAGTTCCTGCACCTTTTCTCTGAGAAAAAAAGCCCTGGTTATACATGATAAGGCAGAAGGAAGAGTAGTCAGGTAGCAGGCAGAGATCAGTACCTGGGAAGTAGGCGGAGCATAGTCAGTGGCAAGCCAAGGTCAGTATCCAAAATCCACAGAGCAAGGTCAGGAGCAAGCCAGGTCAGTAATGGGAGGTCAGTCAGTAAAAGCAGGAGCACAGGAAAGCAGGTCTCAGGAAAGCTAAAGAACATCCAGTGATTAGCACACATCATTTAAATAGGCAGCTTGGGGCCATTCCCAGGATTGGCAATGTGTGCTGCACACATGAATGCGCTGCTATGTCATCTCACGTTGGGTACTGGTCCAAGCTTGTGTGTATGCTGGAATACATGCACGAGCATTAGCTGGCTTTGTATCCTGACAAGCAGGTTAAGATTACTGCTATCTTAACCTCCCTGGCGGTATGATTCTTTTGGATTTTAGGTGCTGAAAGCGGTACCATTATTTTAGGTGCTGAAAGCATGTAATTCTTGTGAATGAGCAGCCCAAACCAACTGTATACATTTATTATACATATTATATATATATATATATATATATATATATATATATATATATATGTATGTATACATATATTATGTATACATATATTATATATATATATATATATATATATATATATATATATACGTATATATATATATATATATATATATATATATATATATATATATAATGTATACAGTTGGTTTGGGCTGCTCATTCACAAGAATTACGTGTATATATACATATATATATATATATATATATATATATATATATATACGTGTATATATATATATATATATATATACATATATATATATATATATATATATATATATATATATACATACATATATATATATATATATATATATATATATATATATATATATATATATATATATATATATATATATATATATATACATATATATGTATATATATATATATATATATATATATATATATATATATATATATATATATATATATATATATATATATATATATATATATAATATGTGTGTGTGTGTAAATATATATATATATATATATGTGTATATATATACGTATATATATATATATATATACTGTATATATATGTATATATATATATATATATATATATATATATACATATATTTACATAAAAAGTACAGTAAAACTACAGGAAAGGGCACTGGGGGGTAATGTAATGTGATTTTATTTTATTTTGAACGGTATCAGTGTGTTTGGTGCATTTTACATTCGAATTTGCCGCCGGTTCCACCCCCCGGTGGACGTCACGTCGCCGGAGACGGAAGCCGGGGCTCGCAGACGATCGGGAGGAAGCTCCGCCGCCGCACACCGCTCGCAGTCTTCGCTGGATCCCGGAGAAAAGGTAAGTAAAACCTCCTCCAGCATCCAGCGATCTTCTTAGCGCTACCCCGAGTGTGACTCGGGGTTACCGCTTTTGGCACTAAAATCTTACCCCGAGTCACACTCGGGAATACCGCTAGGAAGGTTAAAAAGGTTTTACATAATTGATTGTGGTTTTAATGGATTATGGTTATTTATTTTTATTCATGGCATACATACACAATTGATTAATAGGGATTATGTATTTAAAAAATGGACATAATAATATTTCCTAGATTCTGAAAAAATATATATATTTTTTACATTGCATTTGTGATTGTTCTTTTTAGGATTATTTATCAGGTGTCTAACTTAAATATGTCAACCAGTTTTGGGGAGTGTATGTATGTACTATAGAACATATATGTACATATATGTATGTACATTTCAATTAATGTCAGTTGCTCCTGAAGAGGAAACAAATGCTCCCTTTCCAAACTTGCTGAGTTTTAAATATATTTTTTATTAAATTGAAAGTTTTTATTTATGAGACCTGTCTGGATTGAATTTCTCTGGTCTGTACCTTATAGACACACAACATCAACCAGCCCCTGAGCCATGGTAAGTTATACCCATCATTAATATCTGGTGAGTGTTTCCCTGTGGGTACATATCTACTGTTGGATTTTGCTGCACTTAGATGTTATAATTTCACCAGTGATAGAAAATCTTGGATTCCATATGTTGTGAAGGATTAATATTTAAGCCCATTTGTCATGATGGACATTTCTGTGTTTTCCCAGTCACTCAGAAAGGTGGGTATTTTATGTTGATACATTTGCCTATTTAGAACCTACTGGTACTCTAACATACGCCTCGTCTCTTTTGTCTTTTTTAAGGGGGAGGGAGAATAAATTGATGGCCAATGTCACAATTGCTCGTTTGCTGCCTGTGTGTTGTCACGTTTGCCCATTTATTGCCTGCATATTGTCACAATGGCCCATTTGTTTTCCATAAGCCACAATTGCCCATTTTTTCAATATACTGTCACAATTGACTATATATTGTCAATTATCTATTGCTAGGAAAACCATATCTTTATAATTTAGCCCCTACAGGCCTGTCACTTTCAAACCACATTATTATGTCTATTTTTTGCACATTGAAGTCAAACCTATACTTTTTACTTAAAGTAGAGCTCCACCCGAAAGGGAAAGCTCCGCTTGTTTGCCTCCTTCCCCCTTCCGGTGCAACATTTGGCACCTTGTGGGGGGGGGGGGGGAGCAGGTACCTGGCTTTGACAGATCCCTGCTCTGCTCCCACTTTTTGCTGAGTTCACCGCAGCGGACCCATTGAGAAAGCTCAGCGCGATTCGCGCATGCACAGTAGGAAACCAGCTGTGAAGACTTGAGCAAGAAGGCGGTGCCAGAACCCGAGAGCCGAGCTTGGGTGAAGATACCACGAGATCCCTAGATAGGTAAAAGCACTAATAGTAAAAGTCAGCAGCTACAGTATTTGTAGCTGATGACTTATAATTTTTTGGTGGTGGGGTGGGGGCTGGAGATCCGCTTTAACATGGCTATATTATCTCCATGTTTTATTGGGGGAGAGTTATTCAGCTTCTAATATCAGCCTTTTCAATTAGGCTTTGACAATAAAACCTAGAAGCTGATTGCTTACTATGTACAGCTTAAGTAAATACCCCCCCCCCCCCCCATTGTGTCACACTACATGTGCTACTAATAATACCCTTACTTTTTTTTAATTATTACAGATACAAAAATCCTGATAAAGAAAGTCTTTACTTCCCTTTTTTTTCTGTTCACTATGAGCACTAATTTAATTTATTGATTATTACGCTTACTCCTCCCCTTCGCTTCTTTCCCTCTTCTCTTTCTCATTTCCTTCTTTACTGGTAAACCTGGGAAATATGTGCTTATTGGTTTACCATGGCCTGTTTGCTCCTTTATATTCAATCCCCCTTCGGGGTGCAAGTTCTGACTCGCTATGGGAATTATAAGTCTGACTTGGGTTTTTTACCTTTGCGCTATTGCTCATTGGTCGTCCGGATTGACCACCATCATTGTTTACACACCTTTTGTCTTTAATATTTTCTGCTGTGTTTCTGTCCAGTTCTGGTCGCCAGTCCTCAGGAGGGATGTGTTGGAGCTGGAGAGAGTCCAGAGAAGGGCAACTAAACAAATTAGAGGATTGGAGGACCTTGATTATGAAGAGCGTCTGCAATCGCTTGATTTATTCTCCCTGGAGAAGAGACGCCTGAGGGGGGACATGATAGCAATTTTTAAATATCTCAATGGGAATCTCAGCTTAGAAAAAAAGCTGTTCAGTCGAAGGGATTGCATGAGGACTCGGGGGCATACAATGCGATTAGAGGAGAAGCGTTTTAACCTCAGGCAACGTGGGGGGTTCTTTACTGTTAGGGCTACAAGGTTGTGGAATTCTCTACCACAAGAGGTGATTTCTGTGGGTAGTATGGTGGCTTTCAAAAGACTATTAGACGTACATCTCAAGGATCAGAACATTCAGGGGTATGTGAGATGATTACAGCCGCACACACCTACACAGGTTGAACTGGATGGACTGTTGTCTTTATTCAACCTCACCTACTATGTAACTATGTAACTATGTAACATATCTGCCGCTTCTTACGTGGTTGTTCTTTGTTATGCTTCTGGAATGTGTTTTTCATGTTATGCCTTGAATTTTTTTTCAATTTTTTCAATAAAAACGTATTATTATTATTATTATTATTATTATTATTATTATTATTATTATTATTACATTTGATTATTACTGAAAATAATTTTGAAATATAGAAGAGCATAGTGAGGAGGTGTTTTCACCCTGGGTTCAAATATGATAGGTACAACACTTTAGAGACAAAAAAATTAAATCAAAAGACAGAATGTGGACAACATCTGTACCAACAACACTTTTTGTAAATCAGCACCTGTGTGTGTATCTAATAAAATTGTATGCATGTCAGTAAGCCTGAAATATAAATAAAGGAGATTGTATACACATGATGCAAAGTTCTATTGGCTTCTCATTCAAATCTTTCAAAAGCATTAAACAAATTGGCAAAATTTGTTTTATTAAAGTGATCAAATGGCCTAAATGAAGTGATTAAACTCTTCAGCTGAGCAAGTAAAGCCTGTGATTTTTTTTGATTTAGGGGTAATTGAAGTAAATGAGAATTATTTTTAAGGCAGATTTGTTTTCAAGCTTAGCACAACGAATCTTAATGTATTCACCTGGCATGTTTACATAAGTAGCAATCAACAATTACAGTCAAAGTTTCGAGGACTCTTCCAAATGTGCCTTCTAAGCGGTAAGTTTAATGAAGCTCATTCAGAGCACACGTGGAGGCGCTGAATGAAAATATCAAATGCTGAACTGGCTGTGTTTCCTGTGAAGCTCTAAGAAATAATGACTAGCTGGTTTGTTAGGAGGCCCCTGTAGAGCAAATTGAATTGCCATTACTACAGCTTGTGCGTATTTCTATTTATTAAATATTCAACATCTTCTTATGAATTGCTTTGTAAAGAGTATACTTCATACCAATTTCTCATGAGTTTTCATTTACAATAGGTACAGTATATCTTTAAAACTTGTATAGCCATTTTTTTTTTTTACCATATCATCTTATTTTTATGTCGGTTTCCCATCAGGGACATTTCCTTTCAATTTCTTTCTCAGACATGCAATAGAAAGCAAGTGTAAATCTTGACAATATAAGGGTACGTTCTCTAATTTTGATGTCTATCACCAAAACATGTCTTCCCATCAAACAATCCCCCCCCCCCCACACCAGTGTTAATTTCGTCGACTAAAAACGACTAAAATGTTTTCGTCGACTAACACAATTCAGATGACTAAAATACGACTAAAACTAAAATGGCATTTTAGTCTTAAGACTAAAATACGACTAAAACTAAAATGGCATTTTAGTCAAAAGACTATAACTAAAACTAAATCGAAATTTGCTGCCAAAAATTAACACTGGTGCATGCTCAAAGCATAAATAATAACATATTAGATTTTTCACTCCAGGACCAGCAGTAGTATATAATGAGTTTGGAAATTGTAGAGAAATGCTTAAGTAATGCATTACAAATTACAATTGAACTACACCCATTTGGTTATAGATGACTAAAATGAGTTTTAGTCGACTAAAATGTAGGGCGTTTTAGTCGACTAAAATATACTGGAGTTTTAGTCGACTAAATACGACTAAAACTAAAACACTTGCAGAAGACTAAAATAGGACTAAAACTAAAATGCCATTTTAGTCCTAAGACTAAGACTAAAACTAAATTGAAATTTGCTGCCAAAATTAACACTGCCCCACACTTTGCTCTGGTGACAACTGTATAGATTTGGGATTTCCCATCACTTTCTAACTCTGTGACAGAACACCTAGAGATGATGAACCTCTGATGACAGCAATAGAAAAAGGGGTGTAAAATCTTCTCTATAAAAACAAAAAAAATGTTTTGGCTATACAAATACCTAAGGCCCTGTTCACACCTGTGCATTTTTCAGCTCATAAAATGCTCATCTCTGAAGTCTCAAAATGCCCAACAAGCAAAATCCTATTCATTTCAATGGCCCCTGTTCACATATGAGTGTTTTGTCACCTGAAGCAAAAATCCTAAAGCTCAAAAAAGTACACAAACTTCTTTTTTGGCAGATTACCAGCATTTTTGTTAGATGTCAATGCCTGCCTCAAAACACCTGCAAAAAACGCCTGAAAAAACGCCAGAAAAACGCCTGAAAAAATGCATGAAAAACACCTGAAAAACCGCCTGAAAACAATACTTTCAGGTGTGAATGGAGCCTAAACTTTATATGGGAATTGTTTTTATACCATTTTGTCTCCTAAACAAATGTTCAAAACACATGTGGGGGCAGAACTACTATCATTTATACTTTATTCACTAATGAAGCTATAACCAGACATACGGTATATCTATATCACACCAGTTTTTGTACCAGCTGCTGATTTAATTTTCCTTATAATTCTTTTCCTTTTTTTTTTTTTTTTTTTTAAGGTAGGAAAAATTATCTGCAGTCAATGAGGGTAATTTTACAAAATTGGAACAGCTGTGCATAGCAACCAATCAACATTCTATCTTCTAAAACAGATCTTCAAACTACGGCCCTCCAGCTGTTGCAGAACTACAAGTCCAATGAGGCATTGTAAAACTCTGACATTCACAGACTTGGCTAGGCATGATGGGAATTGTCCCAATACTTTTGGTAATATAGTGTATGTATAGCTATCTGTGTCAATCTATGAAGTATTCCTACTGCTATTTTGGTTTGATAAGCATCTGTTACAGTAATGTAACTGGTAAACTGGTAAGAATCTCGACCAGTTTGGCAGGTACAACCAGCCTGTCAGATTTTACATGCAATTATTGCTAGCTGTCTTATTTCTACCTGTTGCATTTTCCCTAAAATAAGATAAAGAATAGATCCCACTGAGAACCCTCATAATGCCTAAAGAGTTTGTAAAGGAACACCTTTGGGAGGAATTAGAGTGGAGACTGAGCTAGGCCTTCTCGTCCATTATCAGTGCCTGACCTCACAAATGCGCTTCTGGAAGAATGGTCAAACATTCCCATAGACACACTCCTAAACCTTGTGGACAGCCTTCCCAGAAGAGTTGAAGCTGTTAATGCTGCAAAGGGTGGGTCAACTCAATATTTAACCCTACGGACTAAGACTGGGATGCCATTTAATTTCATATGCATGTAAAGGCAATACATACAGTTACATAGTCAGGTTGAAAAAAGACACAAGTCCAGCTTGCTTAAACAAAAAAAAAAACAACCATACAATCCCATATACACAATTTTATACTCACAGTTGATCCAGAGCAAGGTTAAAAACCCCAGCAAAACATGATCTAATTTGCTCCAGCAAAATTCCTTCCTGATGCCCTGAGAGGCAATTCGATATTCCCTGGATCAACTTTACCTATAAATGTGAGCAGGGCTTTTTTTCTCAGAAAAAAAGGTGCAGGAACTCAACCACAACCCTGTGTTTACGAATAATAGTGATGAGCAGGGAGCAGAGGGCCTGAGCCAAAGGTGGTGGAACTTAGTTCCACCAAGTTCCAACTAAAAAAAAGCCCTGAATGTGATTACCCAGTTATATTATGTTTATTTAGAAAATAATCCAGGCCTTTTTTGAAGCAATCTCCTGAACCACTTCTGTAGGGAATCAATTTAACATTTTCCCAGCTCTTACTGCGAAGAAACCTTTCCATGTTTGGGGATGAAATCTCTTTTCCTCTAGACATTAAGAGTGCCCCCTTGTCCTCTGTGTTGACCGTAAATAAATAACTCAACACTAAGTTCACTATATGGATCCCTATTGTATTTTTTTTTCCAAAAAAAGTTTTATTGTATCAAAATAATATAACAAAACAAAGCGAAAAGGAAGGGTCTTGAGTTACATAACAATATTCCTTATATAACTTCTCGCCGGGGCGAGAGGCAGCTTATACATACATCAAATACATGTGGGGTACAATCGTAAATAACCAGAGTAGTCAGTTAAACCTGATAATGTAACAATAACAATTATCAAGAAGAAAAGAAAGGATCCCATTTTTTTATATCTTTGGCAGAGTGTAAGGTAGTTTTCCTTCTCGTTATTACTTTCCGTTGTCTCTTAATTTGTTATCCTTTCGCTAATAAAGCAGGATAATTCCCTTGTGTAAAGGAAGGTTTGTTAAACCCAAATTCCACATGAGGGTGGTAGCTTCTAAGTAGGTTTTGCATATCAGCCCAAACCGTGTTGTGCTGAATGGGAAGGAGGGAGGAAGGAAGGAGGGAGGATATAGTAGGTGGGGAGAGGGAGAGAAAAAAAAAAGGAATAAGGTGGGGGGTGGGGGGAACGGGGTAAAGGTTAAAATCAGTCTAAGTATAATCTTCTTCAGCCCGTGTGTAAGGTAGGTTATTACATAACTTGCTTTGTCACCTTGCTCTCTATCTAGAGTATTCAGAAATTGTTACTATATCAGGATAAATGGGTTTGTTAAAAGGTGTCTAGGATCCGTAATAAAGGTATATACTGGCTGTATGTTTTCACATGAGGCAAATTACCTCCCTCACTCATCCCTTGTTTTTTGTATTCCTCGGTAGTCGTAAAATGTGTCCAGCAGGCCCATGTATGAGAGAATTTAGAAGGTGAATCTCTAGCTATGTGGATCAGTTCTTCCATTTCTGCAGTTTTACCAATTTGTTTAAGCCATTCAGAGATAGTTGGGGCATGGGGAGAACCCCAGTGTACCGGAATGCACATTTTAGCTGCGTTTATTATGTGGACGACCAAGGATCTGCGGTATTATTGGTGGAGTGGTGGAGTATGAATTGGGTAAGTGTGTGTTCCAATTGTAATGTGGAAATTTGCGTTATCAATTTGTGTACTTTGATCCAAAATTGTTGTATTTTTGGACAAGTCCACCATAGATGTAGCAGCGTGCCTTGGTCGCCCAAACATCTCCAGCATGTGTTGGGTATATCAGGGATTAATTTATTGAGAACTGCAGGTGTTCGATACCCTATTGTATTTATACATGTTGCCCATATCCCCCCTTAATCTCCTCTTCTAAAGAGAGAATAAATTCAGTTCTTCTAATCTTTCCTCATAGCTGAGATAATCAATGCCTCTTATTAGTTTGGTTGACTTTCTCCAGTTCCCGGATATCTTTTTTGAGAACTGGTGCCCAAAACTGAACTGCATATTCCAGATGAGATCTTACTAATGATTTGTACAAGGGGAAAAAATATATCCCTCTCTCTGGAGTCCATGCCTCTCTTAAAACAAGAAAGGATTTTGCTCGCTTTGGAAACTGCAGCTTGGCATCGCATGGTATTATTAAGCTTAGAATCGTCCAAAACCCCCAGATCCTTCTCCACCATTAATTCCCACAGTTACCCCCCTAGTATGTATGATGCATGCATTCTCTTAGCCCCCAAGTGCACAACTTTACATTTATCAACATTAAACCTCATTTGCCACATAGTCGCCCAATTAAACAGTGCATTGAGGTTGGCTTGTAAGTTGGAAACATCTTGTAAGGACGTTTTTCCACTGCATAGCTTAGTGTCATCTGCAAAGACTGAAATGGTACTTTTAATTCCAGACCCTATATCATTTATATAGATATTAAAAAGTAAGGGTCCCAACACTGAACCTTGGGGTACACCACTGATAACCTTAGACCATTCAGAGTAAGAATCATTAACCACTACTCTCTGAATTCTGTCTTTTAGCCAGTTTTTTATCTGTTTACAAAGTGATCTTTCCAAGCCTGTAGACTTTACCTTACATATTAGCTGTGTTTGGGGAACTGTGTCAAACATTTCTGCAAAATCCAAGTATACTATGTCCACAGCCACCCCTCTGTACAACGTTTTACTTACCTCCTCATAAAAAGAAATCAGGTTTGTTTCACAACTTCTGTCTTTCATGAATCCATGCTGTCTGTTGCTTAAAATATTTTTTCCAGCAAGAACTCATCTATGTGTTCTTTTATTAAACTCTTCAGTAGGGATAGACTGATATGTTTTCTTCAGGGCCGATAAAGTTTTGAAAAATAAAGACATTTTTTGACACAAATCTGGTACTGAACATGTTAATTTTTGTTTAATGCATAATGGCTGGCTGGCACCCTGTGATGGGTGGCTGGCCGTCTGGCACCCTGTGGTGGGTGGCTGGCGTTCTGGCACCCTGTGGTGGGTGGCTGGCTGTCTGGCACCCTGTGGTGGATGGCTGGCTGTCTGGCACCCTGTGGTGGGTGCCTGGCTGGCTGGCACCCTGTGGTGGGTGGGTGGCTGGCTGGCTGGCACCCTGTGGTGGATGGCTGGCTGTCTGGCACCCTGTGGTGGGTGCCTGGCTGGCTGGCACCCTGTGGTGGGTGGGTGGCTGGCTGGCTGGCACCCTGTGGTGGGTGGCTGGCTGGCACAGGGGCTGTGGGTGGCTGGCTGGTACAGGGCCTGTGAGTGGCTGGTTGTCTGGCACCCTGTCTGCAGGTGGCTGGCTGTCTGGCACCCTGTCTGCGGGTGGCTGGCTGTCTGGCACCCTGTGGTGACTGGCAGTTGGGGCTGTGGGTGGCTGGCTGGTACAGGGCCTGTAGGTGGCTGGCTGGTACAGTGCCTGTGGCTGGCTGGTACAGGGCCTGTGGGTGGCTGGCTGGATCGCTGGTACAGCGCCTCTGACTGGCTGGCTGGTACAGGGCCTTTGGGTGTGGGTGGCTGGCTGGCACTGGGCTGCTGTGGGTGGGTGTATGGCTGTGATACACTCCCGCAAGACTAGTCCTGACTCCAGACGAGGCTGTCCAAGGCGAGGGAGGCGGCCTAAGAAGGCAGAATGACATCACAAAAATATCTGCAATATCGGCCAGTTCCGGGGCCGATACCGATATATCGGGGAAAGTGCCTTGCCGATAATCGGTCTATCCCTACTCTCCAGTATCCTCCAGCAATATAGTGTAGCACCTGGTTGGTCACCATGCATTGCTGCTCCAGTTTTGACAATTTCCCCCACTTAATCAAATTAGTTAATCATTTATCACAAGGAGCTAATTCTATAGTCCATAACAATTGTATATAGTGGCCTCTTTTCTATAAATATACTTAAAAGCAAGCAATCAGTAAAACCAATTAGGGGGATATTAATTTTCTCCAGAAAACATTGTATGTAAAACCAAGGTGAAGCCAACAACATAGATATTAAATCAGGCAGATTCTGTATTAACAATTACATTTTTAGAGAAGCAACATGTAAGACTAACATTGGACTGTAAGTCAAAAAGTGCCTCAGATTATCTTAATATATCAGTTCCGGACTGCCCACCATGTATTTACGTAGGTACTTTGACGTTAAATACCAGGGTTATGGCAGCAGATAGCTGGTATTTTTCTACACGGCCGGTCCCCTTCACATAAAAGTGGTCACAGCAGCGGACACAGGGGAATCACTTTTATGGCAGCGGGAGAGGTGCCCCTCCCCCTCCCTTCCCGTTTGTTTTCCATGCTTGCCAGAGCTGTCGGTAGCGGCAAAAACAATCCAGTCCGTTCCGGTCCAAAGCAGGAAGTTGAGTGAGGGCAAGATGGCCCCCCACTCGATTCTTTGGCCTTGGAGGACTGGAGCAACGTCATACGTCGCTTCCACTCAACGGCATTAAAGGGACTTTTTTTTTTGTTTGTTTTGCTTTTAAGTGTAGATGTGAGATCTGAGGTCTTTTTGACCCCAGATCTCACGTTAGAGGACCTGGCCTGCCTATTTCTATTACAAAGGATGTTCATATACCCTGTAATAGGAATAAAAGTGATAAAAAATTTTTTTTAAAGGGACAGTGTAAAAATAAAAAATAAAAGGTAAAATAAATAAGAAAAAAAAAGTAAAGCGCCTCATCTTTCTGAGCTCGTGCACAGAAGCGAACGCATACGCAAGTCGCGTCCACATATGTAAATGGTGTTCAAACCACACATGAGAGGTATTGCCGCGATTGTAAGAGCGAGAGCAATAATTTTTAAAGCGCCACCTGTGGAGATTTTTAAGTACTACTTTATGTCCCCATTCCACGATTTTGAAGGGCCAGGTTATCAGTGAGGTTGTTACTACATCAGATGCAATCAATTGAGACTCATTTGGACACCTTTATATCACATGCCAGATGGAGGCACACCTTCATTACTATCACTCACAACCCTTCCTTCATTGCAGAGTTACACTTTACTTACCTAAGTTACCCCCTTTTTTTTTGTTTTTCCATTACTTTTTTTCTTTTATTTCATATCACTTTCTTGCCCTTCATTTCTTAACACTGGAAACTGGATTGTTGGTCACGGTATCTGTTTTTGGTGTTCTAGTTTTTGGTTTCTGTCTACCTATGGTCCCTCCTTGGACCCCTTTGTCTCATGCTATTCACTTCTTTGTTTCATGCTATTTATTCCTTTGTCTCATGCGACTCACTCCTGTGTCTCATGCGACTCTTGTCTCATGCGATTCACCCATTTCATGCTATTCACTAAGCATTTGCAGTCACTTTTTATCTCATTGTGCATCATTTCAAGTTTGACATACATTTCATATAACTTTATATATCCTTAGATAAACGGATGATACTAGTTTCTACATATCATGAATTGGGAAATGGCTTCTCACAGACCTGGCCTGTCCTTGGCTTGTTTCTCTGTGGCTGGGGCTGGTCTCTCCCACCTCAGCCCCGGGTGAGACATATGCTTGACGCCCCCATTTATCTCTGGAGTTGGTTGCTTTTTGAGCTGACCTGTAGGTAAATATTTTATTCTATATATTTTTGTTTCTTTATCTAATTATTAGGGAGCTGTTGCCATCCCCTGTGGCATGGGGAATCTTTTCTAGTATTCTTCTATTATATTTTTAGATATCTTTATTGCATCTTACTCCTGACGAAGTGGTTACAGTACAACGAAATAAATTGAGTTATATGGATGCCAAGATATGCTTTTGAATGCCATACCAGATGCCAATAACACTATGTACCATCTAATATATATTATGTGCAATGCAGAAATGAATTCCCTCACATGTCAGCTCTTATTATACTTACCTGTTTTAATTGCAATCTGACCTATGTTAAATTATATTAAAAAAGAATAGCGCGCAAATGCAAAAGAAATTACTACCAAATCTGAAGAGAGTCCATAAATAAAAATGGGGGTTTGGTCCCACCATATGGCCATATCATGCTCAAGCCCACTACTGCGTCAAAGTACCCCATTATCAGTGGGTCCTACACCATCCATGAAAAAGAGATGAATCCAGCCTTTCTAACCCTTGGAGATAATACTCCTTGCTGGGAGAGATGTGCAAATGCACTACAGGGGACTCCTCCTATATCCACTTGATGGTGGACACTGATTGAGTACAGGTGTGTGTGGGGGGTGGGGAGGGCTGCTCAACCTCGATAGTCTGGTCAGACCGAATACATAATAAATAGGCAAAAAATTTGGGGGAGCATACCCATGTATTTCCAAAGCTGCTGCAGCTATGAACCAAAAGACATGTATATTAAAAAAGAATAGCGCGCAAATGCAAAAGAAATTACTACCAAATCTGAAGAGAGTCCATAAATAAAAATGGGGGTTTGGTCCCACCATATGGCCATATCGTGCTCAAGCCCACTACTGCGTCAAAGTACCCCATTATCAGTGGGTCCTACACTATCCATGTTAAATTATGTTGTTTGCCATGAAATGTATAATCATTAATATCTTTTGTATATTCATCTATCTTAAATTGAAGTAAACCTTTCCTACTGGTATAATCCAGTTGTTATAATGGGAGACCATTAATGGTCCATTTTATTAAAATATTAAAATGTTTATTTCATATAATCAAGGATCAATTTGCCTCATTCAAAGTCCCGCAAACGCTATTTAAAGTATTGATGTTCATATTCCTTGTAATAGGAATAAAAGTGATAAAAAAAAGTTTTTAAAGGGACAGTGTAAAAATAAAAAATAAAAGGTAAAATAAATAAGAAAAAAAAAAGTAAAGCGCCTCATCTCTCTGAGCTCGTGCGCAGAAGTGAACGCATATGCAAGTCGCGTCCACATATGTAAATGGTGTTCAAACCACACATGTGAGGTATTGCCGCGATTGTTAGAACGAGAGCAATAATTTTTAAAGCGTCACCTGTGGAGATTTTTAAGTACCAATTTATCTCGCCATTCCACGATTTTGAAGCATGACATGTTAGGTATCCATTTACTCGACGTAGCATTATCTTTCACACTATGGAAAAAAAAATCGGGCTGACTTTTCTGATCTCTGCTAAAACAATATATGTTTGGGGGTTCTAAGTCATTTTCTAGCAAAAGTGTCAGAAATAGGCTTGGTCCTTAAGTGGTTAATAAAACTCTTTCAGGCTTTATGCAAGTTGAAATTATGTACATGTTATACTGGGAGGAACTGTCCATGGTGCTGAATACAACATGTGTTGCAATCTGGGAGGAACTGTCCATGGTGCTGAATACTGTATAGGTGTTATAAACTGGGAGGAACTGTCCATGGTGCTGAATACTGTATGTGTGTTATAATCTGGGATGAACTGTCCATGGTGCTGAATACTGTATGTGCTTGTTACAGTCTGGCAGGTAGAAACTGACCAGGGTGCTGGTTATTATAAAGGCTTGTTTTTTCTGGCTGTTACCTGAAGTGTGTGTGATGGCGCTGGACCAATAGAACAGAAAATTTGTTCCAACAGATCTAATGTTAAGTGATTTTTCCTTCAGAGATGCAGATCTGTGATTGAAATATAGTATGGGTGGACCCTATTCTGATCCTAGACTGCTACCTCTCTGATTTTGACAAAGGAAGAACCCTCTATACAGAAGTTTTCATTTTTGCATCAAGTAGGGTCAGTTTTTTTTTTTTTTCGTGTCTCATTAGGGAGAATTTCCTCCACTTCCTGCCCTGTAGACAATCCCCTCTTACACAGTTGTAATGGAAACTAGGGTCCCTACTGGAAGATTTCCATTCTATTTCTGTTCTCGTTGCAAATTGTGTATTTTCGCCCTCTTTTTTTCCCGGTGACTTTGGTGATTAGGCAAATTAGAGCAAATCTCCCTATTTATTTTATTCTTAACATATTCATAAATTGTATGTTTTCCATATATTTTCCCAAAAATAAACATTTTTTTCCATGCAGTCTGCAGTAAAAAATATTTTGAAATTGTGTGTCTTACACAACATGTCTATAAAACTAACCTAAATAATGAGACACCTATGTATGCAAGCAGTCTTTCAGAAATATAGAAAGATAGAAATATAGAAACCAATAGGGAGTTCCTATTTAGATTATGAGGGGACATTTTCCACTCCCCCATCATTTATAATCAGACCAATTAGCAAATAAGAAGTACTGTAATGCAATCATTCCTTTTTGCTAATTTACATAATTATGAATGGCATTTGGGAAATTGCAGCACACAGATGTAATTCATTAAAGCAACATTTGACATATGGAACTGACTGATGGGAAGAATGGGGGCTAATGGACCCATTACCAATTCAACTCTCAGAAAGAAAGAGTAAGATAACTTAGAATTTGCATTATTTAAAATGCTAAACAAAAAAAAAAACAACTGTTGGCATATGACCCAATCCTTTTCTATTTGAATCTACATCCCCTTTTTGCCATGACCCCTATATTAGTTTATCAAAAACTTTTACATCACCTAATACCAACAATGGGGCAATATTCCTCCCATTAATACCAATGATGGGGCATTCCTTACTCTTATTGACACCAGGAAATGTTCTACTTCTTCTGCATTATATTGGATTGCAATGTAGAGTTTTTTATTGTGTGGTCATTTTTTTAAAAGGAGTTACTTGTGTATTTTCAGTGAATATATATTGGAGTTGATTTACAAAAAACATGTAGACTGTTCAGTTTGCAAGATAAGTTGCACTTTGAAAAGAAATCCATTCAACCATGTGCGAACAAAAATACATTTTTGTTTGTTTTGTTTTTTTGATGTGATTGATTATTCTTTGCAAAATGAAACTTTACCACATAAACTAAGCTCTAGGGAAGATTCTGTTGCAACCTGAATAGCCTATTTGCCTTTAGTAAATTAACCCCATAATGTATTTTGTGTTATAATAAATGTTCACTCAAAATAAATGAATACAGTGTGGTTAAATTACTGTTGTGTCATCTACAACGTGTGGTCATTTTCAAGGAAACCTAGTAGCCAGTGGCCTCGGACCCAATGGATGTCTAGGGCAAAGAACCTTTTCAAAGAAGGGTTATATAGTTTTACCACTGAAACTGATATAACCAGTTCAGCTTGATTTTATGCAATAAAATTACATAAACCCCCAGAACATTATATGTTTTCTGAAGAGTCCCTGTGGAATAAAAAGGTCCTGTGTGCACTAGTTTTAGTAAATCTCCCCCTATATCTTTAGCAAAATGGTAAAAAATGTGCACTGATGTGGTAGCAATACTACTTTATTCAGCACCGTTATTTTCAGCCAATAAGCACATATCTGTTCAGATTCCTCAGCTACACCACTCTGCAAGTGACTGTACAACTTGACATCCAAAAAGTGCAAAGGGATTTTTCCAATGCAGAAGATTTGCAGCTCATGCATAGGGGTTAATTTACTAAAGGCAAACAGACTGTGCAACTTCCAAAGTGCAATTGCACTCTGCAAGTGTAATTGCTCCAGAGCTTAGTAAATGAGGTAAAGCTTCACTTTGCAAAGAATACCCAATCACATGCAAGCTGGTAGTTAGTTTTTCTGCTATGTTATTCTGAGTTATTTGTTTTATGTTGTATTTTAATTGCATGGATTTATTTGTACTGTAGTTTTAATTAGTATTATTTGGTGCTAATGGCTTTTATTGGTAATTTTTGTTCTTTGTTCTAATCTTGTGTTGTCTTTGTTAAGCGTGTCTGTGTCGCAACAATTTCCCAATTTCCCTTTGGGATAAATAAAGTATTCTGTATTCTGTAAAATGTTTAAAAATAATTTATCCTTGCACGTGATTGGATGATAAAAGTCAACAGAGCTTCCCCTCATTTACTAAGCTCTGGAGAATGCACTTACCAGTTAGACACCCACATGCTTTTGAAGGTGAGCTAGCAATTATACGCTACAGTTCCAGAATATATGATTTCTCACTGCTGCATAGTACATCAGCCTCAACTGTAATAAATGACAGGAAACTGTATGTGGGTACAACTTACATGTTTATTACTCATGTATGGCATGGTGGTTTATCCCCATCCGGGGGAATCGATCTGCTGGTCTCTAAGCCTGTTTTCCTGATGCCTTCCTCATGAGGGACCTTTTGCATTTTGGACATACTTTGGGCCATATTTACTTGGCTATCTGTCCTTAACTGGTTACCGCCTTTGGTCCCTGTTCCAATTAAGACATGCATCTTGCTTACCCTGTCTACAGTGACATCAGTTGACAGACTCAATCCAGCAGAATACCCCCCCCCCCCCGTGTTGATTTATGATTTGTTTACCTCTTTACTGCCCAATATACTGGCTATTGTGATTAACTACTCGCCTTTACAGGGAGTTTGTACACCAGTAGCTCCGGAAGAAGCTTGATTTCTCAAGCGAAACATGTAGGGCATCTGGCTACATGAACCATCCCTCACGTTTTAGGGCTGTACCAACTACACTCTAGAGGACGTTCAACGTAATTTCTGGCATCGTCTTCGAGTCATGTAGGATGCAATGTATAGTATCCCTACACCACCACATTTCATGTGTTATGCAATCATTTGTACACCATTTGTATTTTTATGCCTTATTGTTAAGGTACATTTCGGTGTTTTCTATGTATCTTATGTATGTTTAATAACCATTCCCATGTGTTAGGGGTTTTTTCCCCTGGTTTTATATGTCAATCAATAAAAACGTTTTTTACTTCTTCTCTATCTGTGCCTATAAAGTCAATTTAATTCTTTCCAAATGTTCGATGTATGGCATATAGCCATCCAAAAATATATTTCCATGCAGTGTACATCACCATCTGATAAGTTGTGTCTAACTGGCAACAAACAAATTAAGTTAGAGATTAGTAAATTGTACCATGCACTGTAATCATCTGACACATTAACTTTGGCAGAAAATATTAATATATATCATAGATCCAGATAAATAAGTACTGGTGCTAGCCAGGGTGCAATGAAACATTTTGCATGATGACATCACTAGAGGGGCTATCTAGGGCACCCTGCCACAATTTTAATGCTTCTGGAGTAAATTGGGGTGGCAGTGCATTGGTCAAAGCTGTTCACTTGTCTGTCTCTTGACAAGGAGAGCAGGATGGACTTATAGGCAGTAGGTGGCTACTGGGGCAGTCAAGTACAGACAATGATTATTGCCATCCTTCATTCAATGCTAATTAGAATTGACAAAGCTCAGAACAGCATAGAATGTTCAATCAAGGAACCAGCGTCCCAGTAACAATGCTAATTAGAGATGGGAAGGTCAATGCTGCTGCTTTGTCTAGGACCTCATTCTTCATTGATACACCTCTGGCAGTCAGATATTAATGTATTTTATTACAAGTCTAAAGCTAGGTGGAGCTGTACGACATCACTGTTACTGTGAGGTCACCAAGTTTAAAGCGGAGTTCCACCCATTTTTAATAGGTTGGAATACATAGCTGTATGTAATCCCCTTTAAAACGGCTTTTACCAATGGAAACTTTTTTTTTTTTTTTGCTAGTAAATACCTTAATTTCTGCTTTATTCCTCCTCTCCTCACTTCCGGGTCCGATCGGCGATGACGTCATTCGGGGATTCGCAGTGTCTGCTGGGATGTATTCTATTCCAGAAATCTCGCAGTAGCTGAGCTGTAGTGAGCCGTGCCTGCCCCGCCTCCGCCCCGCCTCCTCTCATTGGTTGTATTGTATGAATGTATTAAGGCTGTTCTCTGCCCCGCCTCCACCCCGCCTCCTCTCATTGGTTGTATTGTATGAATGTATTAAGGCCGTTCTCTGCCCCGCCTCCGCCCCGCCTCCTCTGCCCGCCTCCTCTCATTGAGTTGTATTCATACAATACAACTCAAAGAGAGGAGGCGGGGCGGAGGCGGGGCAGAGAACGGCCTTAATACATTCATACAATACAACCAATGAGAGGAGGCGGGGCGGAGGTGGGGCAGAGAACGGCCTTAATACATTCATACAATACAACTTAATGAGAGGAGGCGGGGCGAAGGCGGGGCAGGCATGGCTCACTACAGCTCAGCTACTGCGAGATTTCTGGAATAGAATACATCCCAGCAGACACTGCGAATCGCCGAATGACGTCATCGCCAATCGGACCCGGAAGTGAGGTGAGGAGGAATAAAGCAGAAATTAAGGTATTTACTAGCAAAAAAAAAAAAAAATTTCCATTGGTAAAAGCCGTTTTAAAGGGGATTACATAGATCTAAAGTTCCAAAAATGGGTGGAACTCCACTTTAAGAAAACAAGATTTTACCAAGAGTTTAACAGTTGACAGTTAACAGGTGCAGTAGTTTACCTTTTTATACTATAAACATAAAGAACTAAGTGTTATGCCTGCTACAGGCCAGGGAGGTCACCAGTATCATAGAACAGGTTCAGTTCACACAATTTTGTTAAATACAGAGACAGACATTGATTATGGTCCTCAACCATGACTTTAGTTAGTAGTCATCTGCCCGAATGTAAAGCCAACAAAGCAAGGTAAATACATAGGAAGATTTTCTCTAATTTCCTTGACTGATATTAAAATGATTTACAAATTAGTAATGCTCATTTTCTCTGCAATATGTATTAATCTTGTTTTATGTTCTTGTCTAAAACATTTGCTATAAACACTGCAGAGAACATGCCTTGTTTCAGATGCTGTGTACCATCAAATTAATTACCGTCAGACTTAGGAATTAATTGTAAAAAGGACACAAGCAAAACAAGTTTTACTAAGAGCAACATAAATAATAGGCTTAATAAAGCCTATGGGCTGTAACTGTTTGTAAACTGTTTGTTACTTAAAAAACATAACTCAAACTCATTTCCATGAAAACTGAAATCCGGTTGTTATGGATAATTGCATCTCATTGGCCTTTGTGCTTTGTAAGGACAAATGTTTTAAATCGAAATGTCTTCTTTCTCAATAAAGTTGCTCAAATTATCTCCATGGTTACCAACTGTATTTGATTTCCAGGGATGTGAAAGTTTCATGTGAAAGTTTAGCCCCTGGAAATGTTCTGTATTTTAAGTGCTGACTAAATGTACCATAAAATCCTTATTTTTCTTCATGTTAGATAGGTCAAATGTATTAAAAAAATGCTAACAAGGAAAAAAAATTGGAATTCTTGCTTAATTTCCAGACATGGACTGCCATAATGGCAACTGGTTGATTGGTTGATAATATCTACAAAGTTCCTGCTCCTATCATCTAGAAATGTTTTTGTACTATTGCATACATTATGCTTTGGGGCTATTTCTCTACTAAAGGTACAGGCAGTCTTTGCCGCATTGAGGGGCGAATGGACGGGACCATGTATTGTAAAATCTTGGATGAGAACCTTCTTCCCTCCCTTTTTCTGAAAGACCTATTAATATTATTTTACTAATTAAATCATTGTTAATTCAATATTTTTGTGTTTTCCATTGCTCTTGCTCTGTCTTTCAGTATCTTTTATGTGTTTAAATGTGTTTCTATTGTTTTAAAGACCTTAAAATGATTTTAAAAGTACATTGAAAGTTACAAAACATGCCTAGAGTGTATATAAATAGGGTATTTCTATTTCGCGGATTTTCACTTTTCGCGAGTGGGTCCAGAGCATAACCCCCGCGATGGATGGGGGTTTACTGTAGATGCCTAGAGTGTATATAAATAGGGTATTTCTATTTCGCGGATTTTCACTTTTCGCGAGTGGGTCCAGAGCATAACCCCCGCGATGGATGGGGGTTTACTGTAGATGCACTTACAGCAGCTGAGTTTCTGAAACAACAGGTGAACTGGTCCACTTAAAGCCCTCTGTTGAGCTTAGATTTACTGACTAAATGGCAAACTGTCCCAGGAAATAATTTTAAATGTTTGCAGTTGGGTACCTAATCTAGTACCTCCTCATGGGTTGGGGTATTCATTTAATTAAACCAGAGGGAAATAGAAAATATTTACCATATCATCATAGGCAAGATATTTTATTATGATCACAGTAATCTTAATGCTCTATATAAATAATACAAGTGTCATATTAGGATCTAGAAAATAGAATGTTATAGGTTAACATGTTCATTACTGATGAGCAAAATAAATAAATAAATACCCTGTTCCATTATATTATTTAATATAAAGCAATCAGTTTTCAAAGCACCATTAATAGAGACACATGATGAGTTGTATGTATTATGCAAATATGGCTAAGCAATTGAGCAAGCCTGATGCGCACACATCACACAGTCAGGAAGGTGCTAATAGTGATGCATTATTTTTCCTGGGTGATAGAGGTTTGGGATTTTATTATCAAGCAACAAATCAGATTTATAGCTACTTAATTTTATTTTTACTGCATATTCTCTCCACCTACACTCAGTTAAAAGAAATCATATCTAGAAGCTTTTCCTTTCTTCTTTTGTTGAAATCATCTTGTGTGCTTAACCTCTTACAGTATCATTTTACCAATGTCATATAATGTTTACAATGTTAATGTAAACAGGCACAAGAACTCTGATATTAATATATTCCTCAACAGCTACAAAGGGTATTAATCTACGTGTGCTCCTAATTCCTTTAGATACCCAGATATTACTTTGCCTTGGAATGGCACATAGTGGGACTCGGAGGTGGGGAATAGCAGGCAAATTTCACTTCTCTCTATAGAACTATCTACATGGTCCACTTGCCAGGCAGAGGCTTAGCATCCTCTCCATAGCAGTAATCATTTTTTCTTGATAAGCTCACAGATTTACAAGAAAGATATTTAGCATAATTTATAGACATTGTGGAGGCTTTGTGGGTGGTGTTCTCATTTACATTGAACAGTGCATGAACAAACTATTCTGCTGCTATAGTCCTCAATGCCATAGGCGGGCACACAGGGTGTGCCAGGTGTGCCAGGTGTGCCTGTACACACGCTAAACACCCCATGTGGCGCAGATTCCTCCTGTTTAGACCCCTGATATTTCACCGAAGCCCCCCTAGCAGGGCTCCAGAAAGAATTGTACAAATAAATAATAAAAAAATAAATAAAATTGTAAAAAATAATAAAACATACTGATATGGTCCACTGCCCTACTGACACCAATCTCTGCCCTACTGACACCGCCAGTATATATACACATGCACACACACACACGCATATGTGTTTGAGCTTTGGGGTGTACACCTATGCTCAACACTATGCCCCTTTCTTTTTCTGCAGTGTAAATTGGCCATCATTTAATATCCATACACAGTGGGAGATGAGTGAAGTAAAACAGAGGTTTCACTGCACACGGGCGCTGAGGGGGGGGGGGGGGGGGGACTGAACTGTGACCCAGACTGCAACCATGGATGGTTCATCACTGGTTGACAGTAAGGGATGATTGGTGCAGCAGGGGGACAGTTGCAAGCACCGATCTCCCTTTATAGTGTAGCAGGTTTCCCAGGCCTGTGGCCTGATGTGGGTCTGCCATTGTTACTGGTTACCTCTCCAGCCCATGTGAGCTGCTACACTGGGTGTAAGAACTGAGACATGGACAACTCCGGCATCTTGGTTTTGTGGTTTTTATTGTGTTTGAGAGATGGGAGAAGGGAATGAGTGGGATACTTCTTTGGCTTAATTAAATACACTTGGGACTTAATTCAGGAAAAATGCCTGTTGGTGCTTCCTTGACGCCAGCCGACGCCAGCCAATGCTCACTGACACTGAGAACACACTGTAGCTTGATAGAAGTGCTGGATCCTCGACTATAAGTCCAGAAGACCCAGGACTGTGAATGGTAGAACTACTAGCACTGCTGTAATGCAAAGTCACTAAGTACTCCCCTCCTTCCTTGCACTGGCTTGAGGTAGTACATTGTAGATTTCTGTAAACCTGCAACTCACAACTGACACACTCTGTACAATTCAGGGCCCAACTGCAGTTGCCCTTTAACCTTGACCTTGAACTCTTCGGGGGTTCACTGATTATGTACCCCCCTCTATAACTTCAGGGTCCTCAACCTAGGTACCCCCTTTCAGCTAGCTGACACTGGATCCCAGAACCTCCTCCGGAGTGGTCTCCTCTCCTTCAGGCGGACCCCCAGGGGCAATCCTCAGTACTCACGACCTGTGTAGACTTTCCTGGGACTGGACCCCTCTCGCTCTCCACTGGTTCTCGGCACACCGGATCCCCTCAGCTCAACTCAGCACTCTCTGGATTCTCAGGTGACACCCGAGACATCCACTTCCTCAGATAGGAGGAGAGACAGCCGTACTCTCCCTCCTGGGATTCTGCTCCCGCCAAAGACACAGTGTCACGCACTTTTACCAAACGTATACCCACCCCCAGAATCCTTTGCAGCATAATCTGCCTTCTGGGGTAGTTACAAGCCTGGATGTGTCCCCTGATTGGGCTTCCTCCACTGCCCTATGAGAAGCCTCTCACAGGAGCCAGTGGGGAAACTACCCTCTTCAGCGGGCACAACTGGAAGCCCTGACACCCTGACTAAACTAATCACAGCCCTGCTGTTAGGCAGACAAGGCCCATTATACATTTACCTAGCACCAGGGAGCTACAGTAGTTTTCAGTGAAGCATCTGAAAGACACTTCTCCTCCTCCCACGGCTGTCAGCTGAAAAGCCATACAGGGAGATCGGTGCTTGCAACTCACCCACCACCATGATCCTCATCATCATCCAATCATCCCGACTGTGCCCTGTCTCTCCCTTCTCTGGCTCCCGTGTCCTCCTCTGGCATCCCCCCCATCCTCCTCCTCCAGCCCCCTGTGTGCTCCTCCTCTGCCCCCCCCCCATCCCCCAGCAGCTGGATTCCCTCCTCTCCTCTCCTGTCCCACCGGCTACTGTGGGGGATCTGTCAGGATGGAGAGAGCGGAGGAAGGTGTTGGTAAACATGTCATTTACCAGGCCACTTTCTTTTCTGAATTGGGCACAGTGAGCAAACGCTACTGATTGCTCCAGTGTCCTTTGATATTTGAGCTTAGTAAACTGTGTTTACTCTGCTTCAGTTCATGAATGAACAGGAGCCTCTGTCTCCTGTTCATTCATTTTCAATGCTAAGGCTGCTGAGAAAGGGACTGGAAAATCTCCGTCCTCAGTCCTTTTCTCTGTATCAAAGGGGAGATGTCAGAGGTCTGTTTAGACCCCTGATATCTCACCAAAGCCCACCAATGGGACTGATAAAAAAAAAATGCAATAAATGTTAAAAAATACAATTGCAAAAAAATGCTAAAAAATGAAATTGTAAAAAAATAATATAAAATAAAAAACTACTGACACTACTCCCCCTTTACCGACTACTGACACCATCCACTGCCCTACTAACACTGTCCCCTGCCAAAATAAAAATATTTAAAAAATGATTAAAAAAATGAAAAACAAAATTGTAAAAAATAATAGATTCTAAAATAATAAAAACAAAAACTACTGACACTGACCATCACCCTAATAACACTGTCAACTACCCGATAACCCCCCCCCCCCCGACCCCCAATCATTGTTAAAAAGATAATACAAAAATTAATTGTAAAAAATTATGAAAAAATAAAACTGTAAAAAATAATACCAAAGAAAAAAAATTCTGACACTGTTTATTACTCTACTGACACCATCCACTGCCCTACTGACAGCATCCACTGGCCTCCAAAAGAAGAAAGAACTACTGACACCACCCACTAAAACTTCCTGAATTATTATGATGCAAACATATATAAGTGTATTTTCTTTCAACTGGAGAACAGCTTAGGCCTTAATTGAAATTCTTAAATAGTAAAGCAACAAAGTATACCCGGGAGGATGAGTACCAGTTTGATATACCTGTGCTAGACTTTGGATCATAAGAATGTATACATTTGGCAAATAGCATATATTCTCGAATGTGATCATTTTTATGAATGTGACAAAGACATCTCAGAAGTGACAGGTTAGGTTTAATAGACAAGATTCTACCTAACGGTAAACAATAAATGAAACAATCCTTTAAGAACTGATCTACAAACGTACTCCAGTCTGTGCAACAGAATAGTTAATGTTGTCATTTTAAGCCCCTAATGATTATTTACAGTATTTTCTGTAATGAATATGCAAAACACAGTTCAAACAAGGTTTAGCGAGGAAGTTACAATGATTAATGTCTGATTCATTTGTATTCTGGCAGGAGTTTGGCCTTTATCTTGAGCACTTGTCCGTATTCTATAATTTCTTTTATTTATGTCCTTCATGGAGACAAGTTCGGCAGTATTCAGCTGGCATAGCCTGACTTTTGTACATCCTTAGCCATAAAATATTTTGATTAATCGTTTCACCTTTCAACTCAAGAATCATAAGACTATTTGTATGAAGCAAACACATTTTTTACCGAAGATCTGACAGGCCTTCTTGGGGAGCTGCTTTTATGGTATGTTAGGAGATTCAACAGAACGATCATGATCAGTCTTCACTCACTGCCTGCCATGAGTCTCCATGTTTATGGATTTAGACTGACACTCATTCCGCAGAGGATTCGGCTCTGAAACTTATCATTTCAATGAGCATGCTTGTCTTCTAGTTCATTTGTACTGCAGTCAGATCCTTCAACAAGGAATATAAGATTCATAGACAGTTTCATAGACACCACTGTGTAATAAGACAAATATGGATGTTATAAGGAAAAGGTGGAAAAGGAGTGGAAATTAGAATTGCACCATATAGGTGCAAACAATACTGTTACTGTTACTGTATGTATGGTTGAAAACTTTAAAGTTTAATAAAATTTTTTAGTGAACTTTGAATAGTTACCAAGCTGGTCTAAACAGACTATTTCCTTCACTGACACATGCAGAGGCTGTTAGCACTGTATGAACTGTATGTAGCCTAAGCTAAATACAGTATATAGTGCTTTGTTCTGGCCGGGGGATGGAAACTTCCCATCTCGTGCCAAGAACAAAATCAAGTTGGGCTGAAAGCTGCTCAGCCATTAGTAGGAAGCTTTGTATTTTCTGAATTAATATAAGGTTTCCTCTGATTGGCTAAGGTAGAGAGGGTGGCAGATGACATCACGATCTCTGCCTCAGCCATTCAGAGGAAGCCTTGTACTCATTCAGAAGATACAAACCTTACTGTGAGTAACTGAGCAGTCTTCAGCCTGACTCATTTTTGTTCCAGGAGCAGGACAAGAAGTTCTCAGCCTGCTGCCTGAACACAGTGCTATATACTCTATGTAGCTGAAGCTATGTACAGTTCATCCAACACTGACAGCCACTGCATGTGTTAGTAAGGAAAATAACTTGTTTGGACTAGCTGGGTCCAAATAAACCATTTAAAATTCACTAAAACCTTGAGTTAGGCTTTAAAGGGTCTATTCATTAAAGCTTTCACCCAAGATTCATAGCTCTTTCTAATTAGATTCTATTGGAAAATATGTGAATCCTGGGTAAAGATGAGTGATTCTTCTGTGAATACATGCATAAACAGAATGTGTCAATACAATCTCAATTCCCAAAAAGTTGGAATGCTGTGTAAAATCTACATATAAACATAATGCAATGATTTGCAAATCCCATAAACTCATAAAATATAAAATGTGTCAAATTGTCACGGCACTGCTGTGTACTCATCTGCTCCTGGGTGCCCGTGGCATCTTCGCAGAACTCTCCACTCTCAGAGACCTCTCTCCTGGGTCTGTGGCGGTTCCCTCTCTCCCTCTCGATGCTAAGATCTGCAGCGAGAACGCCGTCATGGCAAGATGGCGGCTACCATGCAGACCATGCTTCCTATGAATATGTCTGATTAGAGGAAACGCATTAGAAACGTCACAATTGCCATCAGTTTCTGTATTCCCTGTACATGTCGGATGCTTGTAAGTGTGTCTGACTTTTTTTGAATAAAAGTTTTTAAGCAGTTTTAGACTATGTCGGCTTTGTCTGGCTTGTTCCTCCATGTATCACTGTGAGAGACCCGCGGCTTCCTTTATGAGATGCTTTGGCCACCTCTCCATAACATCGGGTGTTCCAGCCACATTTGTACTATAAGGTATTTTGGGTCCATACCCTCTGGTGAGCGCATTCACTGTCCTTTCTGGTGTGGGAATTCCTGTCACAGTTTACCATCACCTAAGAGTTTGGATGTACCCGCTTCTTTTTCACTTGGGACTTACTTCATGAACTTTCACTTCAGTTTATATGTGTATACATATTTGATCACTTTATGTAGCTCTGCACTTTATTTTATATTTGATCTACATACCATGCAGACCCGGTGTTCTGCACAGGGAGAAGGAGGGCTGCGGATCTGGTAGGTGAAGGCAGGTCCGGGACTATGGTGCAAATCAAGATGGCGCCGGGACCCTAACTTCACTTTATAGCTCGTGTGTGCCTCAGCTACTGGTGGGAGGTGGTCGTTCATGTGATCCTGGCTCTCTATTTAAACCAAGCACGCCTTCCAGTCAGTGCTTGGTTATTTTTCTTGCTCTCGTATACCTGCCTTTTGTCCTGTTTCTTAGCTGGTGTTCCTGGTTCCTGACCCTTGATCTTCTGTTTGACTCTCCTTGCCTGCCACCTGACCTGACTCCGGATTGATCAACTTCTCTTGCCAGCCGCCTGCCCTGACTTCAGATTGACTGACCTCTGCTAACAGCTGTCTCTGCTGGAACAACACCCCCAAAGTTCTTTGGACTGGGACTGTGATATCCCTCTCGTATAAGCCCTGAGTTGATCACAAAAAGTGAGAAGGACACTGCATTCTGTCAAAATCAGCAGGTATTGTCTGTGTTTGATAATGTCCTTTGGCCTGCAAAAATGAAAACTAATAACAAAAATGTATTTTTTTCAAAAAGTTGCTAATTCTTAAGATATTTCTAACACAAAGCATTGGCATACTTATAATTATACCCCAAAACACATTCTGCTACTCCTCCTAAGTATGGTGAAATCACAGTCTAGCCACATAGAAAGGCCGAAAATCCAATGAGAACCTTCAGGCATTCTAGGGGCATACAGTAAGTTACTCATCTAATTTCCTGTCTTCCTTTTTGGAGGGTAAATACCCCAAGATATTTTTTAGGAGGCATGGTAAATCTTTTCTGGACCTCTTTTGTCACAAGTTTTTAGAAAAGTACTATTCCTCCCAAGTATAGCGATACCACATGTGTGAGTCTTTTTCAATGTTTGGACTGATTATGTAAAGGATATTGTATCTTGTGTATCACACAAATCCACCAACACTGTATAGAAAACAATACACTGTAATGATTGTGTCTCTACAAGTGGTCAGGGAATGTAACTTAGTGTAGTGTAACTCTACAGTAGCAATCCCAATAAGCCAAGCAAGCCTAAACTAATTGTACATGGTTGCACCCAAGAATGCCATATTCACTGGCTAGGAAGTTCAGATTGCAGAAGGCTGAAGAAAGTTAGAATAAAAGTGTTCCTGTAGTTCCAGGAGTGCAGTTGTCCACAGGGGATGACTGGTGTCTCCCAGGAACATAGTCAGTCAGATGTGCAGATAGGTCGGTTCAGATGTCAGGCAGCGACATGATCAGCAAACAGGCAAAGTATAAGTCCTGGTAGCCGGCAGAAACATGGTCAATAAACAGATCAGGGTCAGTACAGGCGGCAGGCAGACACTGTAACTGGCTGCACAATTAGAGCTAATTTAGGAGTGAAGTGGGGAGGGGGTAAAACCTCATGGTTGAGCTGTGGTTTTACTGCCCCGAACCGCTACCCCTGCAGAGACAGTTGCCAAAGGTTTACACATGCCATGGCTGTTATGTTTTGTTTCTCAGCAGTAGTAGGAATTATAACCCCTGTACTTCCACTGATTGAGACCTATTAACCACTTAAGCCCCGGAAGATTTCACCCCCTTCCTGACCAGGGTCTATTTTGCGATTCGTCACTGCGTGACTTTAACGGACAATTGCGCGGTCATGCAACGCTGTACCTAAACGAATTTGACGTCCTTTTTTTCCCACAAACAGAGCTTTCTTTTGGTGTTATTTGATCACCTGTGCGATTTTTTGATCATGCGCTATAAACAAAAAAAGAGCCTAAATTTTGCAAAAATAACAATATTTTTCACATTTTTTTATATGAAATTCCCCCCCCCCAAAAAAAATGTAAAAATCTAAATTTTTTAACATTTTAGGCCAATTTGTTTTATGCTACATATGTTTGGTAAAAAAAAAATTGCAAAAAGCGTATTTTGATTGGTTTGCGCAAAAGTTATTGCGTTTACTAACTAAGGGAAAGATTTTTGTCATTTTTGTTGTTTTTTTTTTAACGAGCAATGGCGGCGATCTGCGATTTTTTTTGCGGGACTGCGACATTTCGGCGGACAGATCGGACCCTTGACTGACATTTTTGACACTTTTGGGGTTACCAGTGACATTACTAAAGTAATCAGTGCTATACATATGCACTGTTACTGTAAAAATGACACTGGCAGGGAAGGAGTTAACTTTATTTGAGAAGGAGGGGTTAAGTATGTCCCTAGGGGCGTGCTTCTAACTGTGATTGGATGTGGCTTGAGGTGTAAGAACAGAGATCAACGGTCCTACATAGCAGAACCATATGATCTCCATTCTTACACAGGGAAGAATGACAGGCAGCTTTGTTTACATTAGCCGCCTGCCTTTCTCCCGCTGTAATGGACAATCGCGCGTGCCCGGCGGACACGCGGGGGGGGGGTGGTCTGTGAGCGAGCGGGAGCGCGTCTCCGGCAGCGCATGCTCGCTCCCTAGAGCCTCACAGGCTATCGACGTAGTCCTACGTCGCTTTGCCTGTGAGGGGCTGACTGCCGCAGTAAATATACTGTGGGCAGTCGGCAAGTGGTTAAAGTGAATGGGGGTGGCTGGGTCGAAAGGGTTAATTTAGTTGTATCACCTCCTCACCACCTTTCAAATGTTCTCTGAAGAGGATGCAAACATGAAAGGCCCTTCAGAGAGAACCGCACAGGGAGCATATACATTCATGCTCTGTGTGATGTCCATGTTTACCAGCCCAATGATGTGCAGGTGTTCCATGCATCCCTGTTTGAGTAGTCCCATTCAAGTGAATTGGGACACAGCAGTTGCACAGACACAGACTCTGCTCCCAATAACACATGAGTGCATCCCCATGTGGGTAAACACAGCTGTCACATGGGGTACGAATGCACACGCCCTGTGTGAACAAGGCTTTATGGTGACAATGGGACTGGTGTGGCAGTGGTCAGGGTCACTGGGATTGGTGCAGTAGTGATTTGAGCAGGGGAGGACTGGGCCAGGGGGCCAATTGCCCCCCCTCCCGGGCCGATCTGATGCCCCATAAAAAGGCTGCACCACTTCTGCCACAGACATGCCTAAAGGATTCCTGGTGAAGAGAAGTAAAAAGTCCCCACTGCTGACCTACTGAGTGCAGGATGAAGACAAAGAGAGAGCGCAGCGCAGGCCTGCCCCCCATCATGGATGGTGTAAACTGTGTCTGAGCAGAGGCCAGTCCCATGCCCCACTGGAGACTCTCCTCCCCCAGGCAGCCCTGACCCAGCTGTCCCAGCTCCCCCCAACTGCCCCCTGCTGGCAAGGTCGGGAACCTGGATTGGACCGGTGAGCAGAGAGTACCTGGAGCAGATCTTTAGCCTGGAATGGGGGTCAGAAACAGGCCAAGAGGAGGGAGAGTGGGAGGGGGGCTGAGTTGTTGCACCATGGGCCTCTGGTTTCTAATTGCCCCCTGGGCCGAAAGTTGCCATTCAGCCCTTGGTTTTGAGACACTGGTCTGGTGACATTGTATGCTGTGGTGGTGATCAGAGGCAATGACTGGTGGCACTCACATATTAGAGCTTCCAGTCATTGAACTTGATCACTGGCATGGCAGTACAATGTCATCATAGTGCCACTGCACTTGCTCTTGTGACAATATGTAAAGAAAAAAGTATATATATAGCATTGTACTGCTATGGCTATTGATCAGTAACACTAATTGCCGCACTTGCATACAATGTCATCAGTGCAGCAGTCAGTGTCAATGATCAATAAATACAGAAGTATTTCACCTGAGTGATTACTCAGAGGAGGGGGGAGGAACTTTTTTTTTCTTGTTTTTCACACATTGAATACTGTGAGAGGAAATGGCTCAAAGACTGCAGGCATGAGCCTGTGTTTACAACTGTGATCTATGTGATTGAGAAGATGTTACAGGGATATGTACTCTGATCTGTCATCCGCTGAGGGATACAGCAGTCACAGAATAGTGCGAGTTCTAGAGAGCATGCATGAGAAGGGTGGGAAAGGTAAATCCACCTGTACTGATGCTGCTCCCGTCTGACCGTTTATGTGCATGTACTACATGGACTACATGGACCAAATGGGAAGCGGTTAAAATACTTTTGGTAAAAATGCTGCTTTTTCTACAGTACTCTGTACTGGCATAGCTGAGTTACAGTCACACCCCTTATAACAGGCGGTCTTACACAGACTTGTATTAAAGGCAAGAGGAGGGGAAATGGCTGACCACCGATATTACCAAGTGCTGATTACTGAGTGCACTTGGTCTAGCTCTGATGCCTATTGCACTGCACTATCAAGACTCATAAAAACAAGCACAAAATACACTGCATTCAGATCCGTAATGCGTACACACTATATTACCAAAAGTATTGGGATGCCTGCCTTTATACACACATGAACTTTAATGGCGTCCCAGTCTTAGTCCGTATGGATCAATATTTTGTTATTTATCCCCAAACCTCAGTAAATCATCATACTATTAAGAGACTTTACCACTAGCTCTTCACAAAAAAAAACAGAAAAAATGTCCAGCACACTTAAATTAACAATTAATAACAGAGGGTTTAGTTGAACACATTTGCAAATATACACTATATTACCAAAAAGTATTGGGACACCTGCCTTTATACACACATGAACTTTAATGGCATCGCAGTCTTAGTCCATAGGGTTCAATGATAAGTTGGCCCACCCTTTGCAGCTATAACAGCTTCAACTCTTTTGAGAAGTCTGTCCACAAGGTTTAGGAGTGTACCTATGGGAATGTTTGATCATTCTTCCAGAAGCACATTTGTGAAGTCAGGCACTAATGTTGAACGAGAAGGCCTGGCTCACAGTCTCTGCTCTAAATCATCCCAAAGGTGTTCTATCAGGTTGATGTCTGTCAAGTTCCAGCCAAATTCCAAATTCCAGCCAAACTCGTTCAACCATGTCTCTATGGACCTTGCTTTGTGCACTGGTGTGCAGTCATGTTGGAACAGGAAGGGGCCATCCCCAAACTGTTCCCACAAAGTTGGGAGCATGAAACTGTCTAAAATGCCTTGGTATGCTGGTGCCTTAAGAGCTTCCTTCTCTGGAACTAAGGGGCCAAGCCCAAACCAGGGAAGACAAACCCACACCATAATCCCCTCTCCACTTAATGATTTGGACCAGTGCACAAAGCAAGACATGGATGAGCAAGTTTGGGGTGGAGAACTTGACTGAGTCCTGACCTCAACCCGATAGAACACCTTTGGGATGAATTAGAGTGCAGACTGGGAGCCAGACCTCTCCAACATCAGTAATACAAAAACAAAGAAAGGGCGCACCAGCCTAGCGCATTATCCTCAGCGAGTTTATTAGATAAAAGTTAAAATCAGCTACTCACACTGAGGAAGAGGCACGGCCTCGAAACGCGTCAGCCCTCTGCTTCCAGTAAAGACGTTGGACCTCTGCTATGAGGCGGCTTTATGGGATTGATGTGTCTGTACTTCACGAATGTTTGTGAGTAGCTGATTTTAACTTTTATCTAATAAACTCGCTGAGGATAATGCGCTAGGCTGGTGCGCCCTTTCTTTGTTTTTGTATTACAGTGTTTGGTCGACCGCCCTGGTCGTAAGGGGCAGCAAAGCCTAGCCATAATGGATGCCAAGTTTTAGCACGAGTTCCCGGGATTGAGGCAGCCTGAGGACCGGGTTCTGAGCACGGGAGGAGGGTGCTGTATAGCACATATCTTTTTTGGAGTATACTCTCCAACATCAGTGCCTGAGCTCACAAATGCGCTTTGGAAAGAATGGTCAAACATTCCCATAGACACACTCCTGAACCTTCCCAGAAGAGTTGAAGCTGTTAGAGCTGCAAAGAGTGGGGCAACTCAATATTGAACCCTATGGACTAAGACTGGGATGCTTTTAAAGTTCATGTGCGTGTAAAGTCAGGCGTCCCAATACTTTTGATAATATAATGTATATCTTTATGGATCTGAATACAGCTTTATGCAAGTCTATGGACCAATGTGCACAGCTTCCCACAGCTCCATAATCTGGAGCTACATTGAGCTGTGTAAAAAAATTAGAAAAACGTGTGTCCACAGTACTTAATTTATACCATATTAAACACTGTATGTATGTAAACATGTGTGCTAATGTTTACATACATACAGTAGTTAGCATTACTATTACACTATTGGCCCTGAATACCAAGGAAGCTAGCAACTGATAATGCTAAGTGGCAGGAGATGCCTGTGTCCTAGCACCTAAAGACACTAGACATCAGGAGCCACCTGCACCCATGACCAGGACAAGAGGTGGGCAGGAGGGGCGGCTTCCGTGAGCACAATAGTTTATTGCAGGGATAAGGGCACCCTGAACCTAACCCTAAGGGAATGAGGGGCGCAGTTTGGCATCTTTGCCCTGGGCGCTGGATGGCCTTGTCCCGGCACTGCCTGCACCCTAGCAACTGAGAATGCTAGGCACTAGGAGATGCCTGTGTCCTAGCAACTGAGGATGGTGGGTGGCAGATGTCAGTTGAGCTCTAGCAGCTGAGTACACCAGGTGGCAGGAGCTGCATGCTGTTATAGCAAATAGGGCACTTTGCACTGAGGCCATAACCAAAACATAACCAAAAATGTGACTCGCATACAGTGTCAGGACAAGCATATGTAAAACCACACACCCTTGTGTGTGAGTCCTTAGACACCATGCTTAAAGCGGAGTTCCGGCCACATACAACTTTTTGAGATAAACATACCCCCCTAATCCTAATCTACCCCTAATTACCCTAACACTAGCCCCACATTACAGGTCATTGCAGTAAAGAAATAAAGATAAATACTTACGTTTACAAATTATTGCAGAGCGCGGCCATCTGCATTGTGGGCGTCTGAAGCCGCTGTGTCCCCCACCGTGTCCTTCTTCCTGGAACTGGCTACCCAGAATGTCGATCGCAATCTTGTGCATGCGCTGTACACTGCGATCGACATTCTGAATAGCGGCCCGCCGTTCCCATTGCATTCTGGGATTGATGACGCTCATCTCCCAGGACGCAATGCGAAGGAGGAAGTGACGTCGTGGGCTGTGTCCTCAGAGGGAGGAAGAGGAAGTAAGGTAAGTATATTTGCATTAAAAACAAGGTAAGTGAAAAGAAAAAAAAAATGTACATTATCCAATTCTTTTTCAGGTTCTTTAAAGCAAGCGGACAAGCCAAAAATAATTTTTAGGGTGGAACTCCGCTTTAATGTCGGTAATAGGAAATTGGAGGTAGTGTCTATAGGACAGGCACTAGACAATAAAGGGAAATTCCCCTAATGATACACAGATGGCAAAAAAAAAACATGGCAGGAATGTTGCCTGTTCCCTATTCCATTGGACCTGGAAAAAAATATATATATTGCTCTAAATACACTTTAACCATTCCTAAAAAAAATTCTAATTTACAATATCTAATCTGTCACAATTTCTCATGCCATGTCACAGTACACATCTTTGAGACTTTGTACAGAAACAGCTGTCTGGTTTGTAACCAATTACAAGCAATATTCTATTTCAGAAAACAAGATACAGATAAAGAAAACATAAGAAACCTCTTCAATCACACTCCCGCTATGAGGTATGGGGAGGGAGGTGGGGTATATTTTGTATGCAGGAAGATTACGCTTTGTTAAGGCTTCCCATCAGTCAATCATTTATCCTGTCTAACTCAGTAACAGGCAATCAGACATCGATGTCATCTTAACTGCTGCAATCAGCATTACCAAGTAAACTTTAATATTATCTTAGTGAACTGTGCATGTTTAAATGCTACATTACCATCTCAATGCATGTTCTTTGGAAGAGCAGAATGTTGCTAGTTTAATGTTATTTTTATATTTACAATGCAAATAGATGCAAAACAATTTGAATGGAGAATAATAGGACCTTTTTCAAGAGAAATCTATAAAAGACGGATGCTCCTCATACACAACAATTGATTGCTCGCAAAATACCCAGCCTAATTTATAATCAATTTAAGCCACCCTATAATCACATTAGCTCGGCTATATTATTTTTGTCCTGTAAGTGTGTATGAGATTCTTCTTGGTAGAAAGAGAATCTTTAACCGGTTCTGGACCGCCAGCTGCATATATACTGCGGCATTGCGGCCCGGCTGCCCAAAATTCCATACATGTACATGATTTTGTGCACACGAGATAGGGGGCATGCGCCGCCTGAGCCTGAGTTTCCTTTCACAGCGGGAGCCAATCATCAGGTCCGGCGGCGGCGATGGCCGCCAGGATCCGCCAAATGTTCGGTGGAATGACAGAACGGCAGTCTGCTTATGTAAACAAGGCAGATGGCTGTTCTCTCAGGGAGTAAAAGAGAGATCTTCTGTTTCTGCTAAGCTGAAACACAGATCTCTCTTTTCCTTTAGTGCATCCACTCCCTTCATAATTTGAAAGCACTCCCTAGGAGCACACTTAACCTCTTGATCGCCCCTGGTGTTGACTTCTTTCCTGCCAGTGTCATTTATACAGTGACAGTGCATTTATTTTATTTTTTTTAGCACTGACCACTGTATTGGTGTCACTGGTCCCCAAAAAAGTGTCACTTAGGAGTAGATTTACTAAAAGCAGAGCACTCAGAAACTGGTGCAGCTGTGCATGGTAGCCAATCAGCTTCTAACTTCAGCTTGTTCAGTAAAGGCTTTGGCAATAAAACCTAGAAGCTGATTGGTCTCTATGCAGAGCTGCACCAGATTTTGCTCTCTCCAGTTTTAGTAAATAACCCCCTTAGTGTCAGATATTTCTGCCGCAATTTCCCAGTCCCACTAAAAATCGCTGACCGCCACAATTACTAGTAAAAACAATAAAAAAAATAAAAGTCAATAAATCTATCCCATAGTTTGTAGACGCTATAACTTTTGCGCAAACCAATCAATATACATTTATTAGGATTTTTTTTTTACCAAAAATACGTAGCAGAATACATATTGGCCTAAATTGATGAAAACATTTGGATTTTATAATTAAGTAAAAAAAATATATATATATATATTTTTTTTTAAAAAAATAGTCCTGCTATAAATCACTGATTGCCACCATTAGTAGTAAAAAAAAACAAAAACAAAAAAAAAAACTAAAAAAAATTCCATAAAAATATCCCATAGTTTTAGAAGCTATACCTTTTGCACAAACCAATCAATATATGCTTATTGGGATTTTTTTAAAACAAAAATAGTTAGCAGAATACATATTGGCCTAAATTAATGAAGACATTTGATTTTTTATTGCGTAAAGTAAAAAATATTGTTTTGTTTTTTTCCAAAATTTTCAGTCTTTTTTTGTTTATAGCGCAAAAAATGAAAAAAAGCTCTATTTGTGGGGGAAAAAAAGCACATCAATTTTATTTGGGTACATTGTCGTACGACCATGCAATTGTCAGTTAAATTAACGCAGTGCTGTATAGCAAATAATGGATTGGTCAGGAAGGGGGGTAAACCTTCCGGAGCTGAAGTGGTTTAAAAGATGCTTACAATACATCTTTTTTTTATTACATGACTGAGATTGCTCAGGCCATGATTGTAAAGGCAGAACTTACCACTTAGCAGTCCATTTGTGAAAAGGCCTCTATAAATTTTTATAGAATCAGGACTGATAAAATATTTAATTGAAGTTTGATAAAAAACAGTATAAAAGTGTGTGTGTGTGTGTGTGTGTGGAGAATGCCTCTGTGTCCATCCTCAAATGAATTACAGCATAAAATCATAAGAAGTGGCACACAAATCACTAAAAAATCTAATTTAAAAGTGAAAACAATACGTTATGTTTTTCTAGCTAAAAAATCGACAATGATGGCCACAAGCCTTGATGATACACTTTATTGTCAAAAGTATTGGGACACCTGCCTGATGAACTTTAACCACTTGCCAACCACTCACAGTACTACTACTGCGGCAGGTTGGCTGGGTCTACGTTGCTGGACTGCTAGTGATTTCGGCGACGCTTGCGACACCGGAGGCTCGCTCCCGTTGTGTTTAGACGGATCGTCGCCTCTCTTACCCGATTGTCGGGGAAAGTGTGAGAAGATCCGCCTGTAAACAAAGCAGGCGGATCTTCTCTGTGACAGACAGGAGGAGATCACAGGATTCAGCATAGCTAAACCTGCGATATCTATGTGTGTCACAGAACCCCCACCCCCACACATCAGTAAGCATGAGGCATACGTTTAACCCCTTGATCACCAACAGTGTTAACCCCTTCCCTGCCAGTGTCATTTTTACAGTAACAGTGAATATTTATAGCACTGATTACTGTAGTAATATCACTGGTCCCCCCAAAAGTGTCAAAAATGTCAGTTAGGGGTCCGATCTGTCCGCCGCAATGTCGCAGTCCCGCAAAAAATCGCAGATCGCCGCCATTACTAGTAAAAAAAAAAAACATTAAAAATGACATAAATCTTTCCTGTAGTTAGTAAACTCAACGCAATAACTTTTGCACAAAATATGCTTATTGCAATTTTTTTTTTACCAGAAATACGTAGCATAAAAAAAATTGGCCTAAAATGTTTTTTGGAACTGTTAAATATCAGAATGTGAAAAATATATATATTTTTTTTCAAAATTGTCGCTCTTTATTTGTTTATAGCGCAAAAATTAAAAATCGCACAGGTGATCAAATACCACCAAAATAAGGCTCTATTTATGGGAAAAAAAGGACATACATTTTGTTTGGGTACATCGTCGCACGACAGCGCAATTGTCCATTAAAGTAATGTAGTGCCAAATCGCAAAATATGGCCTGGTCAGGAAGGGGGAAAATCCTTCCTGTCTTAAAGCGGTTAATTGCATCCCAGTCTTAGTCCGCAGGGTTTATTATTGAGTTGGCCCACCCTTTGCAGCTATAACAGAATCAATGTTTCTGGGAAGGCTGTCCACAAGGTTTAGGAGTGTGTCTATGGGAATGTTTGACCATTCCCATGTAGCCCATTTGTGAGGTCAGGCACTGATGTTGGATGAGAAGGTCTGGCTTGCAGTCTCTGCTCAAATTCATCAAGGTGTTCTATCAGGTTGAGGTTAGGACTCTGTGCAGGCCAGTGAAGTTCCTCCACCCCAAACTCACTGATTCATGTCTCACGTACCTGGTCGGAGGCTGAAGTGCTGAAAGGGCTTAAATTGCAGCTGAAGGTGGTGACAGGGAGTGCTATATCCAAAGAAGCAGCGGTTGCCAGCTGCTACAGGCTGACGTGATGAGAAATCTGCTGGATGGTGGCTGGACAAACAGGATGCATTGTTGGGCAGGAGTCTCTCAGATGTACCAGCTGAGACTTGGCACAAGGAAGAGTCAGAAGCAAGGTCAGGAACCAGACCAACAGTCATACACAGAACACCAGCCAGGGGTAAGCAGTAAGCAGGGTCAGGAGAAAGTTGGGGTCATACACCGGTAAGCAGGTAGCAGCGGAATCCAAAGAGCAAGCCAAGGATCAATAGAACAAGTCGAGGGTCAAAGCCTGGAATGGCGGCAAGACAGGTCAAAGGCAAGTCAGGTCAGTAACAGGAAACCCGATAGAACACCTTTGGGATGAATTACAGCAGAGACTTTGAGCCAGACTTTCTTGTCCAACATCAGTGTCTGACCTCACAAATGGGCTTCTGAAAGAATGCTCAAACATTCCCATAGACACACTCCTAAACCTTGTGGACAGCCTTTCCAGAAGAGTTGAAGCTGTTATAGCTGCGAAGGGTGGGCCAACTCAATATTGAACCCTACAGACTAAGACTGGGATGCTATTAAAGTTCATGTGAGTGTAAAGGCAGGTGTCCCAATACTTATGACAATATTGTGCATATTTCATATGGTAATCATGTAATTGGAAGATATCACATATACTGTACATGGTATATTACATTTTTTCCAATCTCCTAAATAAGGAGAGGATAACATAATAGATATACAAAAAAAATAGCTTCTGCCAAAGTGCCCAATGTATTTTGAGATTTGCTCTTCTTCAGGGGAAATAAGAGGGATCTTAATATTAAAAGGTAAAGAAAAATATAAGATATGCCAGCCATAAACATTCTAACACGTGCTACTTACACCTTGTTGTATAGAACCTGTAAATTCCATCAGATTTTTCAAAGGGAACATGGCCTGTTAATGCATATTAAAATCAAGGTTAGTCAATGCATTCCACCCAAATCCTCCAAGAGGCTGTAGGGGAAACCCAGCACCAAAAACATATGCAGGGATCCCTTTAGGATGCTGTAAAATTTTAACATATTTTTTCTTTCCAAATAAGGAAGAAAAATCCTTTAAAAAAAATCCTTTCATACAATGCATAAAGTTTTCCAGGAAGGGGATTGTTGGGGGAATATTGATTATTTTGTTTGCTTATCAACACAGTCATACTTTTTGTTCAGAAGTGCTAATATTTGTCCTTTTTGACCTTTTTTTTAACCCTAAGTACAAGAAAATAAGAACTAGAGAAGATGAAGATGAGTAATTTCTGCTTTTTATACAGCCGCCAAGCAGATGCATACATGCTGACATTCCAGGAAGGAACGCTAACAATTATTTGTAGAAGCCAGGGGGCTCTGTAGTAATATTTTTATTTCTTTAGAGATTTGTATAGAAAATAAACACATGAACAAGTAATTAGGCAAACTGAATTTTCAGATATTGACCCAAAAGCCATAAACGCAGAAAGTAAATTAATTGGATATCATAAATATCATGGCAAAGAAACAGATAAAAACAAGTAAGAAAGAAGCTATAAAGGCCAAATATAAAACACTCTCAGGGGACAGTTAGCATTATTGCCAGATATGCCCAGTTTACTTATTAGTATTTGTTTTCAGGCTATTTACATTTATTACTCCTCAAAGTTACATCTTGCAGCCTTGCTGTTGGCAATGATACTCGGTAGTCCAATCACAACTTAATCAGGGTGAGGCCAGCAGAACAAATTTCAGTTCATAAAGATCCACACAGAGGAAACCAGTAAGTTCCCTTAAGATCAGGTGACATTAAAACTCATTCATTTTGAGCTTAGTTCTTGGGATTAGTGTTGAGCGAACACGGACTGTATTATTCGTGTTCGTACCGAATAATTGGATTTTTTGTACCCGAACACGGACACGGACACTTTACTGTATGTTCGAGTAAAAATCCGTGTTCGGTCGTTTTATTTCCGGGTTTTGCATGCTTTGGCGCTCTTTTCATGGCGGGCTTTCAACAGCCAATCAACAATCGTTTAACTGGTGTGCCTTAAGCCATCCCAGCCATGCCTGCAAATGTCTCAGTAGCTGTGATTGGCCGTCTGAAGCATGTGACCAAGTCTTTATAAGTTCCAGGCAGCCGCAGCGTCTTCATTCTGCTGCTTAGATCAGGGACAGAGCACACATCAACGTGCTGGCTGCTGATTAGGGAAAGGCAGGCAGGAAAAAACCATTTGTGTCCGGATAGAATTGAGGGACAGGTCGGAGTGTTTAGGCAGGGCGAGTTGTAGGCATTTTAGGGATAGAGTCTGCTGAATTATAGGGTCAGTGTCTTCTACAAAGTACAATCGATATTTCTGTGTGGGGTGACTCTGCACTCAATCCTGATCTACGATCTCTTCTCAATCCTGTTAGGGAGAGGCTGCTGCTGCTGAATTTTAGGGAAACTGTGTTCTACAAACTACAATCGATATTGCTGTGTGGTGTGGGATAGGAGATAGGCAGGTGTCAGTGATCCACATCCATTTTTCTGTGTGTGAGCTGCAGTGAACACAATCTTTTTGGGCTGCAGTGAACACAATCTTTTTGGGGTGCAGTGAACACAATCTTTTTGGGGTGCAGTGACCAAAATCCTTTTTGGGGTGCAGTGAACAACATCCTTTTTGGGGTGCAGTGAACACAATCTTTATGGGGTGCAGTGAACAAAATCCTTTGTGGGGTGCAGTGAACACAATCTTTGTGGGGTGCAGTGAACACAATCTTTTTGGGGTGCAGTGAACAACATCCTTTTTGGGGTGCAGTGAACAAAATCCTTTTTGGGATGCAGTGAACACAATCTTTTTGGGGTGCAGTGAACAAAATCCTTTGTGGGGTGCAGTGAACACAATCTTTGTGGGGTGCAGTGAACACAATCTTTTTGGGGTGCAGTGAACAACATCCTTTTTGGGGTGCAGTGAACAAAATCCTTTTAGGGTGCAGTGAACACAATCTTTGTGGGGTACAGTGAACAGAATCTTTGTAGGGTGCAGTGAACACAATCTTTGGGGGGTACAGTGAACACAATCTTTTTGGGGTGCAGTGAACAAAATCCTTTGTGGGGTGCAGTGAACGCAATCTTTGTGGGGTGCAGTGAACACAATCTTTTTGGGGTGGAGTGAACAAAATCCTTTTTGGGGTGCAGTGAACACAATCTTTGTGGGGTGCAGTGAACACAATCTTTTTGGGGTGCAGTGAACAAAATCCTTTTTGGGGTGCAGTGAACACAATCTTTGTGGGGTGCAGTGAACACAATCTTTTTGGGGTGGAGTGAACAAAATCCTTTTTGGGGTGCAGTGAACAACATCCTTTTTGGGGTGCAGTGAACAAAATCCTTTTTGGGGTGCAGTGAACACAATCTTTTTGGGGTGCAGTGAACAAAATCCTTTGTGGGGTGCAGTGAACACAATCTTTGTGGGGTGCAGTGAACACAATCTTTTTGGGGTGCAGTGAACAAAATCCTTTTTGGGGTGCAGTGAACAACATCCTTTTTGGGGTGCAGTGAACAAAATCCTTTTTGGGGTGCATTGAACACAATCTTTTTGGGGTGCAGTGAACAAAATCCTTTGTGGGGTGCAGTGAACACAATCTTTGTGGGGTACAGTGAACAGAATCGTTGTGGGGTGCAGTGAACACAATCTTTGGGGGGTACAGTGAACACAATCTTTTTGGGGTGCAGTGAACAAAATCCTTTGTGGGGTGCAGTGAACACAATCTTTGGGGGGTACAGTAAACACAATCTTTTTGGGGTGCAGTGAACAAAATCCTTTGTGGGGTGCAGTGAACACAATCTTTGTGGGGTGCAGTGAACACAATCTTTTTGGGGTGCAGTGAACAAAATCCTTTTTGGGGTGCAGTGAACAACATCCTTTTTGGGGTGCAGTGAACACAATCTTTTTGGGGTGCAGTGAACAAAATCCTTTGTGGGGTGCAGAGAACACAATCTTTGTGGGGTACAGTGAACAGAATCTTTGTGGGGTGCAGTGAACACAATCTTTGGGGGGTACAGTGAACACAATCTTTTTGGGGTGCAGTGAACAAAATCCTTTGTGGGGTGCAGTGAACACAATCTTTGGGGGGTACAGTGAACACAATCTTTTTGGGGTGCAGTGAACAAAATCCTTTGTGGGGTGCAGTGAACACAATCTTTGTGGGGTGCAGTGAACACAATATTTTTGGGGTGCAGTGAACAAAATCCTTTTTGGGGTGCAGTGAACAACATCCTTTTTGGGGTGCAGTGAACACAATCTTTTTGGGGTGCAGTGAACAAAATCCTTTGTGGGGTGCAGTGAACACAATCTTTGTGGGGTACAGGGAACAGAATCTTTGTGGGGTGCAGTGAACACAATCTTTGGGGGGTACAGTGAACACAATCTTTTTGGGGTGCAGTGAACAAAATCCTTTTAGGGTGCAGTGAACACAATCTTTGTGGGGTGCAGTGAACAAAATCCTTTTTGAGGTGCAGTGAACACAATCTTTGTGGGGTGCAGTGAACACAATCTTTGTGGGGTACAGTGAACACAATCTCATACTTCTGAACATTTGAGGGTGCTGCCTGTTCCATACTCCTCCTCCTACTGCTCAACCATCCTTTTAGGGGTACAAACAATAGTAATTGGGGCCTAGTGTGGTGGTGTACGTGTGAGATACATACACTTTCTTTTTGATCATATTTTCTATTCCGCTATTCAATTAAATCCTTTGGGGATCAATTAAATTGCGTGATAGTCTGTGTCGGTACGTGTGAGATCCACCTTTCCAAGTTTTTGGGGTTCATCTCATACTTCTGAAGATTTGAGGGTGCTGCCTGTTCCATACTCCTCCTCCTACTGCTCAACCATCCTTTTAGGGGTACAAACAATAGTAATTGGGGCCTAGTGTGGTGGTGTACGTGTGAGATACATACACTTTCTTTTTGATCATATTTTCTATTCCACTATTCAATTAAAACCTTTGGGGATCAATTAAATTGCGTGATAGTCTGTGTCGGTACGTGTGAGATCCACCTTTCCAAGTTTTTGGGGTTCATCTCATACTTCTGAAGATTTGAGGGTGCTGCCTGTTCCATACTCCTCCTCCTACTGCTCAATCATCCTTTTAGGGGTACAAACAATAGTAATTGGGGCCTAGTGTGGTGGTGTACGTGTGAGATACATACACTTTCTTTTTGATCATATTTTCTATTCCGCTATTCAATTAAAACCTTTGGGGATCAATTAAATTGCGTGATAGTCTGTGTCGGTACGTGTGAGATCCACCTTTCCAAGTTTTTGGGGTTCATCTCATACTTCTGAAGATTTGAGGGTGCTGCCTGTTCCATACTCCTCCTCCTACTGCTCAACCATCCTTTTAGGGGTACAAACAATAGTAATTGGGGCCTAGTGTGGTGGTGTACGTGCGAGATTACATAAACTTTTTTTGATCATATTTCCTATTCCGCTATTCAATAAAAACCTTTGAGGATCAATTGAATTGCGGGATAGTCTGTGTCGGTACGTGTGAGATCCACCTTTCCAAGTTTTTGAGGTTCATCTCATACTTCTGAAGATTTGAGGTTGCTGTCTGTTCCATACTCCTCCTACTCCTCATCCATCCTTTTAGGGGTAGAAACAATAGTAATTGGGGCCTAGTGTGGTTTTGTACGTGTGAGATACATACACTTTTTTGGATCATATTTCCTATTCCGCTATTCAATAAAAACCTTTCTAGGGCAAGATCTTAAATTACAGAAATATGAGGAGACCGTCAAATAAGTGCTGTGGCCTGGGTCGTGGTGCTGCTGGTAGAGCTCCTGTTGCAAGGAGAGGACGTGGTCGATCTGTGCCAGCTACACGCACAAGTGAAACACCTTCCTCAAGTGTGAGTAGGCGACAGAACCTGCATCAGTATTTGGTAGGGCATCATACGCCCCTAGAAGTGATGAGGCCAGAACAAGTGGAGGCGATAGTAGATTGGTTTGCTGCTGACAGTGCCTCCAGTTCCTTCACATTGTCTCCCACCCAGTCTACTGCAGAAAGGTCACAGTTGGCACCTGCAGCCGATGTCCAACCGTCTTTCACCTCACCCCCTTGCAAATCAGGCAAGCAGTCTGAGCCCCAAGCCATACAGCAGTCTCTTCTTCTTTTTGATGACTCTGTCAGCAGGGTTTCCCAGGGCCATCCACCTAGCCCTGCCCCAGAAGTGGAAGAGATTGAGTGCAGCGATGCCCAACCACTTATTTCTCAAGATGAGTACATGCAAGGATCATCGCAGCACGTCTCCGATGATGACGAAACGCAGGTGCCAACTGCTGCGGCGTTCAGCATTGTGGAGACCGACAAGGAGGGCAGGGGTGAAGATTGGGTGGAAGATGATGTGGAGGACGATGAGGTCCTCGACCCCACATGGAATGAACGTCACGCAGGTGACCTGAGTAGTTTGGAGGAAGAGGCGGTGGTCGCACAGAGCCACCAGCACAGCAGAAGAGGGAGCAGGGTGCAGAAGCGGAGCGGCCGTGCCCTAGACACTACGCCCGCTACTGCCCAACGCAGCAAGGGAACGAGCGCACCAAAGTCAGCTCAAAGGAGTTCTCTAGCGTGGAAGTTCTTTAGAAAATGTGCTGATGACAGGACACGAGTGGTTTGCACCCTGTGCAATCAGAGCTTGAAGCGAGGCATAAACCTTCTCAACCTGAGCACAACCTGCATGATCAGGCATCTAAGTGCAAAGCACGAGCTGCAGTGGAGTACACACCTTCAAAACCAAGAAACGTCTCTGGCTCATCCTGCTTCCTCTTCTGCTGCAGTCTCGGCCGCTCCAGACACATCTGTAGTGATACCGGCACCTGCCACCCCGCAAACAGACGATCTGTCAGCAACACCACCACCTGGGTCACCAACAACCATCTCCACAATGTCCCGTGGAAGCGTTCAGCTTTCCATCTCCCAAACACTTGAGAGGAAGAGGAAGTACCCCCCTACCCACCCGCGATCCCTGGCCCTGAATGCCAGCATTTCAAAAGTATTGGCCTTTGAAATGCTGTCATTCCGTCTGGTGGAGACGCACAGTTTTAAAAACCTTATGTCGGTGGCTGTCCCACAGTACGTCGTGCCCAGCCGCCACTACTTTTCCAGGCAAGCCATCCCTTCCCTGCACAACCAAGTGGGGGAAAAAATCAGGTGTGCACTGCGCAACGCCATCTGTGCCAAGGTCCACCTAACTACCGATACGTGGACCAGTAAGCACGGTCAGGGGCATTATATCTCCCGAACGGCACACTGGGTAAATGCAGTGGCGGATGGGCCTGAGGCGGATAGCAATTTGGCGCATGTCCTTCCACCACCGAGGATTGCAGGGCGCTTCAGTTTGCCTCCTGTTCCTAACTCCTCCTACTCCGCTTCCTCATCCTCTACCGCCTCCTCATCCGGACAGCGTAACACCTTCACCACCAACTTCAGCACGGCCAGGGGTAAACGACAGCAGGCAGTTTTACAACTTGCCTGTTTGGGGGACAAACCGCACACCGCGCAGGAGTTGTGGAGGAGCATGGATCAGCAGACAAATGAGTGGTTGCTGCCAGCGAGCCTCAAGCCCGGCCTGGTGGTGTGCGATAACGGGCGAAATCTCATAGCAGCTCTGGGCCTAGCCGGTTTGACGCACATCCCTTGCCTGGCGCATGTGCTGAATTTGGTGGTGCAGAGGTTCCTTAAAAACTACCCCGATATGTCAGAGCTGCTGCAGAAAGTGCGGGCCGTTTGTGCGCACTTTCGGCGTTCTCACCCTGCTGCTGCTCGCCTGGCAGCGCTGCAGCGTAACTTCAGCCTTCCCGCTCACCGCCTCATATGTGACGTGCCCACAAGGTGGAACTCCACCTTGCACATGCTGGAAAGACTGTGCGAGCAGCAGCAGGCCATAGTGGAGTTTCAGCTGCAGCAAGCACGCGTGAGTCGCTCTGCGGAACAGCACCACTTCACCACCAATAACTGGGCCTCCATGCGAGACCTGTGTGCCTTGTTGCGCTGTTTTGAGTACTCCACCAACATGGCCAGTGGCAATGACGCCATTCTCAGCTTAACTATCCCACTTCTATGCCTCCTTGAAAAAACAATTCGGGCGATGATGGAAGAGGATGTGGCACAGGATGAGGAGGAGGAGGAGGATGAAGAGGTAACATTTCCAAGGCTTTCAGGGCAGTCATTCGCAAGGGGCTCCGAGGGTGGGTTCCTGCACACACAAACGCCAGGGACACAATTGTCCAGCAGGGGCACAGTTCTGGAGGATGAGGAGGATGAGGAGGAGGAGGAGCTGGAGGAGGAGATGGAACCATGTTCACAGCAGGGTGGCACCCAGGCCAGCTCATGGCCATCACTGGTGCGTGGCTGGGGGGATACAGAGGACACGGACGATACACCTCCCACAGAGGACAGCCTTTCGTTGCCTCTGGGCAGCCTGGCACACATGAGCGATTACATGCTGCAGTGTCTCCACAACGACCGCCGAGTTGCCCACATTCTAACTTGTGCTGATTACTGGGTGGCCACGTTGCTGGATCCCCGTTACAAGGACAACGTACCGTCCTTAATTCACTCACTGGAGCGCGATCGCAAGATGCGCGAGTACAAGCGCACGCTGGTAGACGCCATGCTGCTGGCATTCCCATCTGACAGCGGGGCCGCAGTGGAAGCACAAGGCAGAGGAGGAGGAGGAGGTCGCCAACGCAACCAGGGCACCGCCAGCACCTCAGAAGGCAGGGTTAGCATGGCCGAAATGTGGAAAAGCTTTGTCAGCACGCCACAACAAACAGCAGCACCAGCAGCTCAGATGGAACGTCTTAGCAGGAGGCAGCATTTTACCAACATGGTGGAGCAGTATGTGTGCACACGCCTACATGTAGTGAATGAGGGGTCTGCCCCCTTCAACTTCTGGGTCTCCAAATTGGGCACATGGCCTGAGCTTGCCCTTTACGCCTTGGAGGTGCTGGCGTGCCCTGCAGCCAGTGTATTATCTGAACGGGTATTTAGCACGGCTGGGGGCGTTATAACAGACAAGCGCAGCCGCCTGTCCAGAGACAATGTGGACAAGCTCACGTTCATTAAAATGAACCAGGCATGGATCCCACGGGACTTTTCCGTACCTTATGCAGAATAGCAATGGATACCGACCTTACCCACCCATTGTTCCATTTTTGCTCTTTCTCACTCTTTTGGGGTGTACCCTCATTTAAAATTTGTGAAAAGAAGCAGTGTTGGCTACCTCGTCCTCCTCCTCAGGGCCAGATTAACGTAGGGGCTATTGGAGCTGCAGCTCCAGGCCCCTACCTTTTATATAGGCCCCGGGTTGGCCATATTCACTGTTACCGCTCTTCTGTCACTTGTAAACACAGAAGTCTGGCTTCTATGCTCGCTTCCCCAGGCAGCACCCTCAGAACCTCCCCACACAGCGCGAAGGCCGGACAAGGAGGGACAGTTGCAGATGCATGGATGTGTTTATGGGCTTCAGAGACAGCATCCCATGTTGAATTAGGCATGCATGGCTGCACCCTTCCTCCTCTGGGTGCATGGCAAGGCACGGCCCTTAAGGCCCTTCAAAATCCTCAGCACCAAGCCCATGATGCTCTTAATCCGGCCCTGGTCCTCCTCCACCGCCGCTTCCACCTACACCGCCCATAGGTGTGCGCAGCCTATTGCATTAAGGTGTGCACCCCAAAGTTGAAATACACATGCATGTGTTTGCCAGCAGGGAGAGTAATGTATCGGGGCCATGTACCTGTAGGCAAAGAGAAATAGAGCAGAGCAGGTCCGAGGGAGATCTTTCCCATCTCCTCACTGGCAATGCTATGTGCCCTAGGTGATTAGGGTATGCCCAGGCACACCCGGCACACCCTGTGCGCATGCCTATGTCACCGCCACATCCACCACCACCTCAACCTCCCTCCTACTCCATATGGGCCTCGTCCTTCAGAGATGAAGAAGAACATTGTTTTATTTTTCTGTTTTTTTTTGTTGTTTTAAGTTATTTCCCTATCCACATTTGTTTGCAGAGCACTTGCCATGCTCTTAATTACGTTTTGCTGCCATTTGCAGCACTCTAGCCCTTTCCTTTGGTGTTTTAGAGCCATTTTAGTGCCTTAAAGTTCGGGTCCCCATTGACTTCAATGGGGTTCGGTGTCCGGGAAAAGTTCGGTAAAAGTCCGGGACACGGACCCGGACTTTTTTTTAAAGTTCGGCCGAACCCGTCGAACACGGACATCTAGGTGTCCGCTCAACCCTACTTGGGATATCACAAGAGAGAATAGTCAGTAAAACAAAGAAAAAAAAATTCTCTAACCAGACTTACGTGTTTTACTCTTAGCATTATAATGACACCTATATCAGTTAAATTGGTTGGAGTAAAACTGCACATTCAATGTTGTAAGGCTGATAGCTAGGACATTGTTCAAAACAGCCATCTAACTCATAGTGAGTCTTTTGAGGGACAGCAGCAATATGTCTAGCAGTGTTGCCACAATCAACTGCACCACTCCATCGTAAAAAGCGTTGCAATAAATGTATCACCAATACCTGTGAGACCAAGCCCAGGGGCACCATCATATGGCTCAATGATTCTGCTTGCTATGGGCAAAGCATCATTCCCAATATATCATCTACTGCAGGCTGCCATGATGGATTGTCCATTTTTACCCTGGATACCTAAAGCAGTTGAGGGTCAAATTCTAATTGTCGCTACATGTGCATGAATGAAGAGATCTGCTCACTAACTGAGAGGACCCATCAATTCCAACCTCCACCTGACCTACGTTAGCGAATGTGCTAGGTCCTCTCCTCACCATTCTACCCTAAGACCTTTCTTGTACCTCCTACTTATTTTCCTAGTCAAGACACCCCATCAATAGAGCTTTCCTTCCAGGCTTCAATTAACTTGTTTTCCTTAAGGCATTTCTAATACAAGTTTTTCTATTATAGAGGAACTTTAGGCAAACAGGTAAATACATTGTTCCGAAATATATAGTGTTACAGATTTATCTGCTAATTAATGTATATACTGGGACAGCCACTTTTGTCACATACGCCTTTGTTAACCAGGAAGATCACTTTGCTACTTCCCGATTTACTGTTATTGTCTCCTGGGTCAGCTCCCTGCTTTTGGGACACAAGTAGCAAAGCTACTCCAGGGAGGAGGCAGGAGAAAGAGAAGTGACACAAGAAACTAAACTAGGAAATAAGGGGGAGATTTACTAAGACTGGTGCACACAGAATCTGGTGCAGCTGTACATAGTAACCAATCAATCCCTAATGCCAGGTTGTTCAATTAAATTTTCACAATATACCCCCGTTCACATTGGCGTTAACTTAAACATAAAAAACCCCTTACAAATATGGAATAAATTTTTACCCTGGATACCTAAAGCAGTTGAGGGTCAAATTCTAATTGTCGCTACATGTGCATGAATGAAGAGATCTGCTCACTAACTGAGAGGACCCATCAATTCCAACCTCCACCTGACCTACGTTAGCGAATCTGCTAGGTCCTCTCCTCACCATTCTACCCTAAGACCTTTCTTGTACCTCCTACTTATTTTCCTAGTCAAGACACCCCATCAATAGAGCTTTCCTTCCAGGCTTCAATTAACTTGTTTTCCTTAAGGCATTTCTAATACAAGTTTTTCTATTATAGAGGAACTTTAGGCAAACAGGTAAATACATTGTTCCGAAATATATAGTGTTACAGATTTATCTGCTAATTAATGTATATACTGGGACAGCCACTTTTGTCACATACGCCTTTGTTAACCAGGAAGATCACTTTGCTACTTCCCGATTTACTGTTATTGTCTCCTGGGTCAGCTCCCTGCTTTTGGGACACAAGTAGCAAAGCTACTCCAGGGAGGAGGCAGGAGAAAGAGAAGTGACACAAGAAACTAAACTAGGAAATAAGGGGGAGATTTACTAAGACTGGTGCACACAGAATCTGGTGCAGCTGTACATAGTAACCAATCAATCCCTAATGCCAGGTTGTTCAATTAAATTTTCACAATATACCCCCGTTCACATTGGCGTTAACTTAAACATAAAAAACCCCTTACAAATATGGAATAACTAAGAATCCCATGCAAAAGATCCTGTCTGTAGTAAACACTAAATGATCAGCTACCCAATGATCCTTTTAGGAGGAATTACACTGAAAAAAATAAAAGAGACCGGTGCCTTCTAAATCCAGATCTGGATAGTGAATCAATATAAACGTGTAAGGCACTGGTCTTGGATAGGAGAAGTTTTACATCAAGCACCACATCCCATAAATTTTAGTATATACAAAGACCGGAAAAGTAGGGACTTTAAAAGTGCTAATTATCACACAATTGTTTAACATTTAACAAAATAATTTTATTATTTAATTAAAAAAAATTCTTAAAAAAAACATTCATAAATTAGTTAATTTTGTAATACCAGATTTGGTTTACATATTCCATGCTACAGCAGATGCAACAATCTTGACATGTTTCGCCAAGTTTACAGCTTCTTCAGGAGTTTATGTAGCATTCTGGACTGCATAACAAACTGTCTATAAATAAATATTTGCATAGTAAGAATTTACACATAATAGTATAACACACAGCATATGTTTTCTTCTAACAAAATTGTATTGCAAATATAACATAATGTTGGCTACTGCTTTGAATCTTCCACAAATAACTACCTGTTAGACCAAAGTTAGTGAAGAGTATTGTCTGTATTTATGTCAAGATCTGGAACCAACTTACCGATTACTAATGCAGCTGGCTAGATAAAATAAATGTAATAAAATATAAACTGCTCACCTTTGCAGGTGGCCGGGAAAACACAATTTGTCTATCAGAGAAAACATATTTGGATTTTAATTATGTTATATGGATTTCAAAATGCATTCACAGTAACGTTCAGTCACTATGGGACAAAAGGATAAAACATATAGGTGTATTAAAATCTGTCTACAGGAAAGGACTAACTAGATTTTGATGGCAGATATAATATCACTTGTCTCTAGCACTATTTATTCGGCATTTTAGAGCATATATCACTTCCTCTTCAGCAGTAACTCCTGACCAGGGAGTGATGTGAGCTCTGAAACACATTGTTTTAACAAATTTTATTAAACTTGGATGATTTTTTTTACCTAGGAAGCCTGGTGCGATTGACTTTCTCTGGTTTTCCACATTGTGGATAGCCACCATTAAATAGCACTTGAGCCAAGTGATATTATACCTGGCATCAAAATCTGGTGAGTCTTTTTCTGTGGGTACATGTCTACTGTCAAATATAACCAGGCTTAGATGTTATATCCTTTAACCCACTAGCAATTGAAGATCACCGTAAATTAATTTTAAAATCCATATGACGTTAGAAATGAAAATCCAACTTGTTTGCTGTGATACACATTTTGTGTTTTCCTGGCCACTTGAAAAGGTGATCAGTTTAAACTGGGGCTTTACGGGCCTGTGGGAGTGGAAGGATCAGAAAATAGAACCAGTAGTAAAATCAAAATTACATTTTATTAGTTTATCAAAGTATATAAAAAACAAGCATGGATGACCATGCGTGTATATTAACGAACAATTACAACATACAATGATTAAAATATAATGTCACTGTGATTATAGAAACATATCCCATAAGGGTTTAGAAGCAGAAAACAAAGCCTGTATAGGTGGAGGGTAGGTCTCAAGCTGGATAACACATAAAAATCAGCTAAATCCTCCAGGACGCCCAATAATATCGGGAATTGGGTCCTATACGGAACCCTTGAGTAAAATAGTGGATCAGTACCTCAAACCCCATGTAACTAGTTTGCCTTCTTTTATCCAGGATACACCAGACTTGTTAAGGGTGTTATATGATCAGGTAATGCCCCCAGGATGTATCATGATTGCATTGGATATCGAGGCTCTGTATTCCTCGATTCCACATGCACTCGGTTTACAGACAATTCACAAGTTCTTAAATGAACGGGGTCCCCAAGCAAAAAGGTACAATCAATTCATTCTGGATGGGTTGGCACATATTTTGGAAAACAATGTTTTCACTTTTGACGGTTCCCATTTCATCCAGGTGCAGGGCGTGGCTATGGGCACATGTTGTGCCCCGGCCTACGCTAACCTGCACCTGGGTGGATGGGAACGAAACATTTTCAGTGATGAGGCCCTCTCTATGTACCTGAGCCACGTAGTTACGTGGCTCAGGTACATAGATGATGTCCTCATCATTTGGGATGGGGAGCTCGAACTTTTTGAAAACTTTTTTAAAAGGTTGCAAATTAACTCCTTTAATCTAAAATTCACTATGTCCTGGAGCAGACAGCAAATTGACTTCCTTGATACCACCCTCTATTTCGAAGAGGATGGAAGCATCGGATCAACGTTATTTCGCAAACCGACAGCAGGGAACACAATACTACATAATGATAGCTCTCACCCTAAAACCCTCATCAAAAGTATTCCCTACTCCCAATACCTCAGATTGAGGCGAAATTGTTCTAAAGATATGAATTTCAAAAGGGAGGCAGATAAATTAAAAATAAGGCTGTTACAGAGAGGTTATAGTGCAACAACACTGAGAAAAGCATACAACAAAGCCAAAGCTAACACTAGGCATGACCTACTCTTCAAGGGAAAAAATGATAAAAAAACAAATGACAAGGTCAGATTGATCTCCACATACTCTAGGCAGCACAATGAAGTTCGTAGTATCTTACAAAAAAACTGGGAGATCCTGACGAGTGACCCAATCTTGAAAAAATACTTGGACGATTATCCCAACATTACGTATAAAAGAGCCAAATCCATAAGAGATGGTTTAGTTACTAGTCACTATCGGAGACCAACTGAAATGTCACGGAGCAAAGGTCTTTATAAATGCGGGTCATGTGATTTTTGCCCATACATCTTGGAAGGTGAATCCTTTGTGATGCCCAATGGTCATAAAAGATACATCAATCAGACAGTCACCTGCCAAACAAAGGCAGTAGTATATATTATGTTATGCCCATGTGGGGCGTTCTACGTGGGCAAAACAATAAGACCCCTGTGGAAAAGAATCTCAGATCATATTTCATACATCAATAATGGCCAAATCAACACCCCCATAGGTGGCCATATTGGATTAAAACACAAATATGATTGTAGTATCGTCAAATTTACTGTATTAGATGTTATCCCCGAAGATACAAGGGGAGGTGACATTGACAAAAAAGTTCTGGCACGTGAGGCCAGATGGATATACGATTTAAGAGCGACTGTATACCCAGGTCTGAACGATGTGATTAGTTACAAACCTTTTTTATAGGAGACCTATTGCTTGGAACGCCCCCTCCCAAACAATAACAATGGAAAACTGTATCTCCTCTTTCCCCGGCTTTCCCTTATCCCTACAGAACATTCCCCTAATGCACCAGAATGGGTTAATTAAATAATTACATGTGAAATAGGGACGACAATCTAAAAACAGACTATAAAACAATAGAGTCTATTTATTTATCTTTATTTTTATATGGTTTTTGTTATTTAAACACAAAATGTTCAAAAAAAGTGTGATTTTGCTTCTATGCAAAATATAGTATATATGTATATGCTTTGTACTCTTTATATGATAGGTGACTGGAGAGGCGACACGGCTGTGGCGGAGGCTGAATGAGTAAATTCGAGTATACTGTTAAAAGTCTATACCCATAAAGAGGTAAACTACTGAACGAGGATTAGACAGTTATGATATTATTCTATATCTTAATTCCGATGGGTGATTTCCTGCATGATGGTAGTGAGTAGGAATATATCCATATCTGTGACGCTGACCCACCAGGGGGAGCCCACCGCAAGAGTGTCATGTCTAAAATCAGATGATATCTGATTACAGAAGGAGATCTGAGAGGGCGGGGACGAGTAAAGCAATGACAGGTCCTTAGTCATCACTTCCGGCGCGGCCTCGTCACGGCCGGAAATGACACGATGAGACAACGCCACAGTCCACCAACGAGTCCGTCTATAATACCAAGGTCGTCACTTCCGGTGCGACGTTGTCGCAGCCGGAAGCGACGCGAGGAGGTAATATTACCACTGATTGGAACCCCAGCGAGGAAGTGTACTATCCCGGACTCCGGAATGACCGGAAGTGATGTGGCCACATCGCGCCACCACCGACCACAATCACAAACAATTAACCATCACTTGTAAAATATGTTTGAGCGCCAAAACGAACAAAGAGGGTGGATCCCCCCCCCCTCCTTCCTCCTATATATACTCCGGACAAAACACACAACAGGTAGGCAGGTGGTAACACGTACGGTGATACAGAGGTAAGTGACAGGGGCTCCATACCAATAGAAGGGATTATTGGTCATCTGTTTGGACATTTCAAACAAGAATACCATGACTAATTCTACGCTCCTTATCCACATTTTGTAGGGCGTGGACAGCCCAGGACCCTGGGTCCATTTAACTGAAATATATGTTTATATAGGCCATATTTCCCTGCCTGGAGCACCCTTTAGTTTGAGGAGAGGTAGGTATAAGGATACTCCTCCCCTCCCCCTTCCCCCCTTCTCCCCCCCCCCTTTTTTCCCCTTCCCCCCCTTGTTTCCTCCCTCCCCTTTTCCTCCCCTTTGTCCCCCCCTCTTCCCCCCCCCCCCTTTCCCCTCCCCCCCTCTTTTCTCCCCCTTTTTCTCTCTCTGTCTCCCCTTCCCATCTCTCTTTTTTTTCTTTTTTCCCCCTCCTTTTCTTTCCCCCCTCTTTTCCCTCCCCTCCTCCCTTCCTTCCAATATGTAATATATGTCCTCACAGATCTTGACTCTTTACCATAGTTATAACAATAACCCCTTATGTACCCCACCCCTCTCTAGGTCAACCCTACTGCCACCTAGGACAAGTAGATTGGGGATATTTTCCCTACAAACTGCATAGAGGTCTCTAAAAACCTGGCTCAAACGAGTGCAATAGTGACACCAAGTGAGTATTTATACGCTTTGTTTTAATCTCCTGATATAACTAGCAACTAGTCCTCTAGTATCCCCTCTACTTATCCAGATATGACTCTCGGAATATTCCCCATTATCCAATGATTAACTCATGGAATGGAGATCTTATGATTGTTATATGTGGCCAATAATACATAACATATATACTCACATTTCTAGATGGAATGTACCTGAGGGTCTTTGCATATATGGATAAACAATCCAGGAAGAGGACAACTATCTGCTAAGATTGGAGTTATTTATGGCAGGTTGGTTATAAAATTAATAAATAGAGATTATATTAAAACCACTGGCGTCAGTATTGCAGACTTGGATGTATACCTATTGGCTCTCTTATTCACAGCCTTGACCTTGATGATACAACTACAATTCAACACATCGGATATATATACAAAAGTGTTTTACGTGACACCTATATAAATTCTGTATGGTAAATATGGAGATATTATCTTCCGAACATTATATGTACCGCCACAGCCCTGCCGCCCACACAAGTCACTGTTGAAAAGGGTCAGTATAAATATTAGAACCAAATATATATAAAGATTAGTTATACATCCTGTATTATCAAATGTATAAATTATTGTATATTCACTTATATTTATGTTACTTATAGAAACATCGGTCTGTTAGGGTCTCTCAGGCCCTGAGGAAGCCTTAAGCGAAACGCGTCGGCTTGCTGGGGACCTATCGTGACCGAATCCAGCTTGAGACCTACCCTCCACCTATACAGGCTTTGTTTTCTGCTTCTAAACCCTTATGGGATATGTTTCTATAATCACAGTGACATTATATTTTAATCATTGTATGTTGTAATTGTTCGTTAATATACACGCATGGTCATCCATGCTTGTTTTTTATATACTTTGATAAACTAATAAAATGTAATTTTGATTTTACTACTGGTTCTATTTTCTGATCCTTCCACTCCCACAGGCCCGTAAAGCCCCGTCTTTCTCTGTCCCAAAATTTGTTTTTTGAACCCTCAATAGGGGTAAGGGCCAATCTGGCACGGTAACTTTTTGTCTACAGTTTAAACTGGTTCACTTTCCAGATTTAAATTTATTGATCGCTTAGAAGCACCCTGTTCCAAATGTTGCACATAAAGAACATATTGAATTAAATAAATGAAACTACCCTTAATTCACTCCTTAAAAAACACACTCTCTAAATTAAAGTGATTGTGGACCCTCACATATACCCAGTGAAATGAATAGCCTCAGATGATACACAGGGACTAAACAAATCCTTCTACATAAGTTTTAATTGTATATCTGCTGTCTTCAGCTCTTACACTCTTTGGAAAGTGCAGATCATGTTGGAAATCGTTCTCTTTATACAGTGGGTGGGGAGTCTAGGCGTGCACTGTTTGAGAGCTGATTGGAGGAAAGGGACACACCCCCCTCCACATAGGACAAGGAATGGAGGAACATGCAGAGATGTGTTCTGAATAGACAACTTCCCTGCTAATATTCCTCTAAGCTCCCTCCCTGACACAATTTTTCAAGTACTGTTATCCCATGTGTCGGAGAACTTGTCAGAAGTGACTTATGCTCATAACAGAAGAACTAAGCACCAGAGAGAAATGGCATTTAGAGCTTTGAATAAATAAGCAAACACTATAGATATATGTGCTTGGGTCCAATTTCACGAATGGGGTTTAAAACCACTTTAAAAAAAAAAAAACTAAAAGTGCAGCAAAATTTTGCAGATAGCTTTTATTTTCATTTTGTGGCAAAATCAATCTCTCCAAAAACACTTCATTCATCCCTAATCACAAGATTAGCTGTAGTGAATTACAAATACTTTGGCAGGTTATATAGTAAACATATACAAATTCAATTGTGTACTTAGCTGTTTGCTTGGATAAAACAAACCAAGCAGACAGTGGATTAGCTCTTCCCCCGCAGACAAAAAAAAAGAGAAAAAAACATCACTAGAAATAAACCTTTTTTTTTGTCCAGGAACAAATTTCCAGCATAGCCAAAAGGTTATACAGTATATAAACTCTCCATCTCAGCATAATCTTGTATCTTGTTTAATTTTCAATTAAACCTTCATGCAGATACAAAATAACATTCTTGATGACAAATTGCTAATCGTTATTTTTTTTACTGGTTGCAGATTAATCATTGTCTGGCTTTCAATAACTGCAATGCTAATCATAAATAATTTTCATGTGCATGATAAAACCCAAAGGAGAGCTGGTGATATATCCAAGTAAATGTCAATGAGGAAATGTTTCTGACCTCACCTCTTTCTAGACGTCCCACTTCAAAGTTTCATTGCTCCTTCCCTCCAGCTCTAAAATATTATATTTTAAAAAATTATTTTACAATTCATGTAATGGCTGTCACTGGAGGTTTCTTTATGTATCCGTAGAAAATACTCTGAAACATTCTGAAACGTTTAAATTGTATTGAATATTAGCTTAGATGTAAATAGTTTCCCGATAAAATAATATTTTAGAAATAACTGTATTTAAAGACCAAATTGTATGTTCTCATTCAAACTATTATTAACTGGAAAGGTACATACTATAGTATGCACCAATTATAATCATTCCATTCAAACCAGAAATATGAAAACTTGCTTCTTTTCATATTTCATTTCATTGTTTTATAAACAAAAGTCTCAATTTGCATACATGTACAACACTACTTGCTTTAAAAAAAAATATGTATATATATATATATATATACAGTATATATATATATATATATATATATATATATATATATATATAAATGATGTATTAATGCACACAGAACTGCATTCATTAGTGTCCATTAAAATCTGTGTGAGGTATAGTGGTCAGGAGGGGCGAGGGTAAAGTGTATGTATACTCACACCAGTTTTTTTTATGATTGGCATCTTGTCTTACTGTATACATTTTTCTTAACTATTGTTTTTGTAAACCTGTTGCAAAGTTTTACCTGGACACCCTGCCAGTAACAGCATTTCATATTTCAAGCTGACAATGCTAAGCAACTGCCCTGCAATTAGCAGCAGCATTGTCAGCATGCTGTGTGAGCTGCTTAAGATATCTATTGAGCTGCCTATCTAATAGACCTGATAGACAGTTCAATTCCCAAACCAAAGGAACAAAAATGTCAGGCTGGCAATGCAGGCTAAGCTCACCAGACAAAGCAGAACACTCCCCATAACAAATACAGGGAAGAACAACATCTCTCTTGGCAAATTTCTTGTCTCCGGACTACTGCAAGTATCTGCCTTTTTGATAAGTCTTGCCATTTTTCTACTTTCTACTTCCTCTACTTCTTTGGCAATAAAGCCAAGGAAACAACCCATTATTGTGCATTTACTAAACAAGAATGCTTAATGAATGTAAACATTTTTACATTTACAGGAATACATGCAAGTAATGCAGAGTGATACAAATATGCATACATACACATGTACACATGGGCCATGTCCTTTTCTAACACATTCTGTAGACATAGGAATACACTAAAATCATCAAGATCATGAATTCCATATCAAACAGGAGGACTCAAGGCATTTTAGGCAATTGTAGGAAATGGGTTTGTGGTGTTGGCAGCTTATGTCACAGTTTGGAGCAAGGCTTGGAGTTCAGTAGCTATAGCAGAAGAGAAGCTCCCATCGACCAGCAGGACAGTTATACAAGCAGATCACCCTGGCAGATGACAAGGGCTTACCCAAGGTGCAGGGTCTAAGTACTAACTGGTATTCACCAGAACTCCTCATGGTGGAAATTGGTTTTCAATGAGTGTTAGTACCAGCTCCTGCTCCTCAGGATTGCCCCACCAGGAGGTGAGCAAGTCACGGTCTAGTTGCAGGTATAGCAGGTAGAGATCAAGTGGAAGCATAGTCTGTAAACAAATCAAAGGTCGGTAACAAGTGGTTGCAGGTTGGGATCAAGCAGAAACATAGTCGAGAAACAAGCCAAAGATACGAACGGCAGCAGGAGTGACAAGAGCGAGATGTTGGCTGGGGAGAGCACAGTAATCTGGCAAACAGAAAGTGTAGAAACATGGCTTAAATGAGGAAGTTCATTAGAGGAGCAAATGGTTTAAAGTTAGGAGAAGCAAAGTTCAAGGAAGGATCATTCAAGGAATTGTCCAGGGAGCTGTCCAGCATCTCAGGTGCAAGAGAAATGTTGACCGCACTCCGCCATCTCAGGTGGCTCAGCAAAAAGAATTATTGCCAGACACAACAGAGGTTCCAAGACCAGGTTCTGACAGTCTCTCTACCTCTCTCACTCTTGTAGTATGGATTTTAGTGTTGTTACTTGGCCTTCTTTCAGCTGGCTATTTATCTTGGAAAGTTTGGTAGACATTCCTACATGAGTGTAGCAATTTCAAATTGGGTTCCTATGTTAGTTTCTAAGAGGGCTGCAATTTTGTCTACAAACTCCAAATGACAGAGTAGTACCATAAATGCCATGGGTCAGATATGTTAAAGGGTCAGGCTCTTGTTGATTCTTATCGACAGAAGTACAAATAGGCTTGGGTCTAGTGTTTGACAGGAGCTCCCATAAAACAATGAGAACAGCTAAAAGTGTGTACTTTTTTAGCCAATTATTTACCTTACCCACATATATCACAAGAGTTTCTATTTTCCATATGCATTAAAGGACAGAACAATTAGACTTGTGCAAACATTGCTTGAGATGTTTCCACAAGAAAACTGATGTTTGTTAGAAAACTGAACTTTGCTGTGTGTAAAAAACACAAATCTGTATGTATACTGTACCATATATACAACATATGTACAGTATATATATATATATATATATATATATATATATATATATATATATATATATATTCTAAATAAAAAAAGTAAGATAAACAGCAGCCTTCACAAAAGTTGACAGGTAAACCTTATATAATGTATACACTAAAAAGAGCGCAGTGCATGTGAAACTCATACAAATAATGACATACATTAATACTTACATCTATTAAAGTGCATCAAAATCAGTGCTGATTAAATACCAACATATAAATGTGCAAAATAAATCATAAAGTGCAAAGTGCTCCTTTACCACTATTAGACAATCAAAATTCCCATTAAAGAGTCCATACAAAGTGAAATACTGACTCTCAACATGAATAATCATCCGCTGCGCAAAGAGATAAAATGCTGGTGTTCATTCACCCTTATGCACTCACCAGAAAATAGATATATACTGTAGCACCATATTACATCCTCCAAACAAAGGCAGTCATGAAATCCTCCCACTGGCATCCAACTTCCAGATCGTCTCCATCCAAAGAAAGCACTGTGCCAAAAAAGCTCCAAGAGTCCCTTGAGATAAACAAACCTTATCCTCACAGCTCCAACCACACAAAAATATGGATAGTTAATTCTGGCAATACATTTCTCCAACTGATTCCTATCTACAGAAATTACATAAATCATGCAACATTCATAAAAAATATATTGTATTATAATATGTTTCTTAATTAACAAACAATCACAACCTTCAGAACTTTTTCATAAATTGCTTTCTTCCCTCACAAATCACAAAAAATAACAGTGACTGACACCCTGTTATTGCAGCCAGAATGCTCAGGTGATGTATCCTACAATTCTTCAGTGCCTGGAGCTAAGCATGTATCTGTTCTAAAAATTCTCTATTGGGTAAGGAGGGACTCGTAGCATTACAAGGGTACTGGGTACAATTCTACATCTATTTCCAGAATATATGAATCTGTATTTAACAACTGAGACTAGCTTCACTCCAGTAATCATATAATATGTTATAACAAGATAATGAAACACATAATGAAAATACATGAGATGCAGCATGTTCTGTATTAAAAGAGAACCAGCCACAATAAAATGACTTAACTACTTTATTAACATAACATTGTACTGATTACATTTACAAATTTCCTTCTATAGCTAGTTTTTATACTCACCCTCACACTTTTAGTATGCAGCATATTTGCTGCATTAATATTTAACTGTATCTGCGAAATTAAATTTTTTTACGTTAATAATGAATGAAAAGTCCACAAGCTTTCATTTTTTAACGCTAATTCTAATTTCCTTTGGGATTGTTTATTGGTATTATTACTAATCTAAAATGTAGAATTCTAAAAAGATAATAGTTGTAGAATTCAATTTAGTTTAGTAAATCCATTTACTTATAAGATTAATTAATAAGATAAAATTGCACATAATATAGTCAGATTGAAAAACCCAATTGACCAGTTCTCTGCCTTGGCTCCTGTGATTGGGATTTGAGAAACACAGAACTTTAGTGTCAGACCTTCACCAAAGTCTTAAATGCAGAAAATCTTGCTTAAATTGTAACAATGCTTAAATTGTATGTCCAGCCTAAAGGTATTTTTCAGGTGTAAATAGGAAGGGGGGGGGTAGTAAAAGAAACCCTTTTAGTTGTTGTCTAAGAATAAATTATCCGTTAGGAAAATTCTCAGTAGATCAGTGTGACTGCAGCTATTTAGATGCAGTCACTGTTTAGGTATTCTAACAACTATGGAAGTAGCGGTTGTCAGAATTCAATGGATTTATCAGGTAAAAACTAAGAGAGAGCCTGTGATAGGAATGCATACAGCAATAAAAGTTTATGCTTTGCTATTGGTGAATTACCCATAATTTCTATCTGGTGAAATAGTTGTCACCAAGACAGAATGCAAGATAAAGCTTATCAAACAGAGCTCCATATAGCAGTAAAACCCAACAGGGATTCTAACCATTTCTCACTCTACCCAGAACTAAAAAAATTCATGTTTTTGCTGGACATACACTTTAAAGGATACATGTATACTGAGAGACATATATAGGTTGGCACAGATATCCTTATCGAAAATACTATTTGCTTAGCTGTACCTGGATTTTATACTTTCTCTGACCCGTAACATGACTGTAGGATGAAAAGGTAGAATTAATCTACACATTTGCTTTACAAATCTAGAAATATTAATTATGCATCAGCAGTAAGCCTACAATTTATTTTTTGTCTTGAAGTCCTCATGAAAAATAGCAGCGCACTTCCTGTGCCTAAAGCCTTGTATATACTACTGTTTTGTTTTTTTTGTTTCATTCAACCCAGCAGGGCTGAATGAGAAAAAAAAAACTGACTGGTCAGAAGGAACTGCTGTACTAACTATCCAACATTAGTACAGCGATCTCCCCTGCTGTGCTATTGTGTTCTGATAGGGGGATCAGCCAGTAGGGCTGAATGAGAAAAAAAAAACTGACAGCTCAGGAGGAACTGCTGTACTAACTATCCAACATTAGTACAGCCATCTCCCCTCCTGTGCTATTGTGTTCTGACAGGGGAATCAGAACACTCTGGTCAGCGCTGATCAGGCAGCGATCGGCAGACCTTTTTTGGCCATGCCCCTTCAACGGAAGCTGGCTGAACAGCCGGCTTCTGTAGGACCAACTCCAGTACACACAGGCTGATGCTGCCCGATATTTGGCCCATGTGTACTAGGCTTTAAGGTTCATGGTTGTTTATCCACAGTGTGAGATCATCTAATGCACTGTTGCTTCTGATCACTAGTCTCATGAGATTTAATGATGTCACTACTGTGCTGATAGTTGTTCTTGCAAGCTAAAAAGCTGTCACTTCAAGGATCTTCCTGATTCTACTTCATTGCTGCTTCCTGATCATTGCTCACCAGTTATCAGCTCGCCAGTCATCAGGAATACAGCTTTGATATGAGGAAGCTAATCCTTGTTTCTACCAAGATGGGTTAGACTTGTCTGGGGATGAGAATATTTAAAGAATACAAAAGAAGTATTCAAGGACAATGGGATAGGGAAAAAAGAAAGAGAAAAATAAGGGGAAGGATGTTGTAAGTTGTCCAACTAGGGTGGTATACTAACCAACATCCAGGGCTCGAGTCCTGCGGGAACGCATGGGAACGACGTTCCTGTACTTATTCTACAACAGGAACGCCACCCCCCCCCCCCCCACATTTTAAATCTGACAACAGTACCAGCCTTTCCCCACTCTTTTGAAACTAAAATATACACTTTTTGGCTGGAATTGGTTTTTAACCTCCCTGGCAGTAATCCCGAGTGTGGCTCGGGTTAATTTTCAGTACCAAAAGCGGTAACCCTGAGCCACACTCGGGGCTACCATGTAGTGAAACTTACCTTGTCCCTGCGATCCCCTGATTTCCTCCCGGTGTGTCCTCTGGCCGATGCCGCCATTCGTCTTCTGTGTTCCCTTCCCTGCGAGCGTCGCGATGCGGCGGGGTGGAACCGGGCGAGAAATGAATTGAGTCCACAAAAAAAATGACATGATACATTGTAATCTGTTAGGATTACATTACTGTATCAAACCATTTCACCCCAGTTTTGTCCCTAGTGCTTTGTCCAGTGCCCTGCCTGCACTTTTACTGTTTTATTCCTTTTATTTTTATTAATATTTTTTTATGAATAATTAATAAATTAATTAAATTAATTATTCAATCAATGTATTAATTTATTAAGCTTTATGTTCACTTATATTGTTTTTTTTTTCCTAAGAAATACAGGCCTGCAATATAAAACAACATATTTCAATGCAAAACAAAGTACCACTTTGACAATCAAAAATACTGACATAATCAGACCACCAGGGAGGTTAATAAAAGTACACATCAACTATGTTATTTCAGGAAAGTTTACTCAAACTGATATCAGTGAGCGCTCACTAACAAATGACCTCAGTTTAAAGCTTTTATAAATAGAATGAAACTGAGCCTTGATGTAAGGTGAGCACTTTGTAAAGACAGCCAAGTTATAATTAAAAATGTACGCTGTGGATTCACAATGAGGGCACTGAAAACCTGTAATACTAAACAGTTATAAAAAAGATGCATGTGGCCAGGTTGATGTGGATAACTTCTGTACACAATTCACTTTTTATAAGACACTTGTTTGAAGTCAGGAGGTCACGAACCTAGCTGGAGAAATACCAGGTACAAAAACAATTATATAATATTACATGTATCCTAATCATACCTGAAATTATTAATTTTTTTACCTTAACTATTTATTGTCTAATATTGCAGATGAGTGAATTTATTAAAAATCTACTCTACTAAAGTGTTTGCAAAGGCAAAGCTTTTATTAAAAAAAAAAAAACGTAATTGTTTTGTGCATTGGTTTTGCACAGAGTAACCCTAGTCCTCCTCTTCTAGGGTCCCCTGATTGTGCACTGCCCCCCCCCCCCCATTGCAAGCCGCTTGCTATGGAAGCATTTGTGCACACTCACTACTAAACCCTGCTCTCTGTGTCTTAGCCCCGCCCCCAATCCTCGCTAATTGGCTGTAATTGACAGCAGTGGGGGCCAATGGCTCCTGCTTTTGTCTCTCAGTCATAAAGGAGAGAGAGACCGCAGAGAGCTGCTGCTCTCATGCACATTGCTGGCCCGAGATCAGGCTTAAGTAAGTGCTGGGGGGGGGGACCTGAACACTGGAGGTTTTTTACCTTCATGCATTAAATGCATGAAGGTAAAAAACCTTCAGCATTTAGAACCACTTTAATCTATTTTGTTGGTAAAATATATTGTATTTTTTTTTTTTTAGCTTACATTTAAAGAAGCATGACAACATTCTAGCGGGGAAAAAATTGATCTTAGCATGCTGTTGGATATTTCATTTTTTTTCAGCTAATTTCCCTTTTTGTTGGTGTTTTTGCTGGAGACACTGGACATTAATTATATATATTATTCTATTTCAGATGTATGTGGGTATGGGTGGGTGGAACTGGTTGCCAATGGTGGTGATGTGTATTTGTAATGATCGGCTCTTTATCATCTGTTGGTTGTTACTCAGCACTGCAGCTCAGGTCTATGCTATGCACAACTAACTTTATTAGCAGTGGTGTGCCTCATTTGACACCTTAGGCTGATCATTTATTTGCCTCCGAGAAAACAATGTGAGCAAAAATAGCACGCCATGCCACATTGTGGGTGTGGTCAAATTGTGGCAGTGGGAGAGGTTTAAAAGGGCATATTCTTTAATGCCTGTGCCAGAGGTGAGTGTGCAACAGATATATGCAAACCTCAGCACACTGATTTTAATAAAATGAGAATGTTCTGTTACATATGCTTTTCTACACACAGTCTATCTTTAAAAAGAGTGTAATGTACTTAGAGTGCAGTAGTCAGGAGTAAGAAATGTAAACCCAGTAAAGGGAATTTTTCAAAACTGGATCAGACAGAATCTGGAGCAGCTGTCCATGTCAACCAATCAGCTTCTATCTTCAGCTTGTTAAATTAGGCTTTGAAAAAGAAAGCTATGAGCTGATCAGTTGCCATTTTTAAATTCTGGCTGCTTCAGTTTTGATCAATTCCCCTTAGTTTCTATACTGAAGAGGTCATGAGTGTGTAATGCATAGATCACTTTACAAAGCACAATCAAATATGATCCCCTCTTCCCTGGAAAAAATATCCTTCAGCAAATATTCCCCAAAATACTTATCTCCCTTAACATCCCTATTTCCCTTCTCTCAGACTATCCTCTCAGTAAAGACCCCCAAAACAAACCCCTAAGTACAAAATCCATATACAGCACAGACAACCTCCCCAAACCACATACCCTTAGTACAGACTCCCCCAAAGTACAGACCCCTCAGAACATAAGGACCCCCCTCACCCCATCATGGACGGACAGTACAAACCCCACAGTACACAAACAACTCCTCCCCCAGCACAGACCCCCAGCACAAACCGACCTTATCTTAATGCATAAAATGCATTAAGATAAAAAAACCTTCTGCCTTTACAACCTCTTTAACCACTTAAGCCCCGGAAGATTTTACCCCCTTCCTGACCAGGGCCTATTTTGCGATTCGGCACTGCGTGACTTTAAGGGACAATTGCACGGTCGTGCGACGCTGTACCTAAACGAAATTGACGTCCTTTTTTCCCACAAACAGAGCTTTCTTTTGGTGGTATTTGATCACCTGTGCGATTTTTTGATCATGCGCTATAAACAAAAAAAGAGCGTCAATTTTGCAAAAATAACAATATTTTTCACATTTTTTTATATGAAATTCCCCAAAAAAAATGGAAAAATCAAAATTTTTTAACATTTTAGGCCAATTTGTTTTCTGCTACATATTTTTAGTAAAAAAAAATTGCAAAAAGCGTATTTTGATTTGTTTGCGCAAATGTTATTGCGTTTACTAACTAAGGGAAAGATTTTTGTCATTTTTTTTGTTTTTTTTAACGCGTAATGGCGGCGATCTGCGATTTTTTTTGCGTGACTGCGACATGGGGCGGACAGATCGGACCCTTGACTGACATTTTTGACACTTTTGGGGTTACCAGTGACATTACTACAGTAATCAGTGCTATACATATGCACTGTTACTGTAAAATGACACTAGTAGTGAAGGGGTTAACTTTTTTTTGATAGGGAGGGGTGGTGTGTGTCCCTAGGGGGGTGTTTCTAACAGTGATTGGCTGTGGCTTGAGGTGTAGGAACAGTGATCAACGGTCCTACATAGTATAACCGTATGATCACCATTCTTACACAAGGGAGAATGACAGGTGCCTTTCTCCCGGTGTCACGGACGATTGCGAGTGCCCGGCGGACATTGGGTCCGCCAGGCACACGCGCGGGGGGGTCCGTGACCGAGCAGGAGTGCGCATTCTGCGGCGCACGGTCGCTCCCCAGAGCTTCACAGGCTAGCGACGTAGACCTACGTCGATTTGCCTGTGAGGGGCTGACTGCCGCAGTAAATATACTGTGAGCAGTCGGCAAGTGGTTAAAGCTGGTCCAAAATAACTACACTACAATTGGCATGCTGACTGCGGGAATGTCCACCAGAGCTGTTGCCTGTGAATTGAATGTTCATTTCTATACCATAAGCCGTCTCTAAAAGTGTTTCAGAGAATTTGGCAGGACATCCAACTGGCCTCACAATCATGGGATCTGGGGGCATAGAAAGGTACTGGGGAGGTTTTTTTTTTTTTTGCCTTAACGTGGAACTACACTGTATCTAAGCACCACAAATCAAAAACACTATTTAATGCAGTTTTAATATTCAAAGCAAACCCCCACTTCTATTAATTCCTCCATGCTTTATTTTGCAGAGAAATCACTTAAAAAAAAAACACCTCCTAGCATTTCTGGTCGTGGTCATCTTGAGTAGGTGCAGATGATTCATGTAGCATTTACTTCCTGAAATCCATCTGCCCTTAGCTCAGGCATGCAGGCAGGAGGGTGTGCTGCAGGTAAAACAGGGTGCCGTGTAGTGGCCCTGCAGCTTACACATGCGTTTGCAAATGCGTGTCAACTAAACCCCTGTTCTTTATTTATATCATGGGACAGGTCTACTTGGTTGGTGGCAGACTGGAGGGTGAGTACATCAGACTGGGGGCTGGCTGGCTTCCATGCACCTGATGGAGGTGCCTTGCCTACAGGCTGGCGCTTCATTTAAAGTCCCACCGTGCGATTTTCGTGCGTTTTTTGGTGGATGCAGTCTGATTTGACCCCAGTTTTTTCATATACAGGGATGGAGACCAATAGCATGACCTGCTTGTCTCATGTAAAGTCTCGAATATTTTATGAAATTAGGTATGGAGGCACTGTGCTTTACAGGCCAATTGCCTCATATAAAGTCCCAATCTGTGTTTTACACTGCATCCGCCAAGGGGTTGGAGGTGTATGCTTCCCAGCTGGTTGTTTTCAGTTTGTACCATCGCAATAACATCGCTATTAGAGTTTTGAGATACTAGACCAGTCATGGATGGGGGTGGGTTGGGGGAGGTTTGGGCTGCTCCCTCCCACCTGCCTCCTATCCATCCATTAGCAGCCATGTGCTCCCATTGTGGAGACACTCAAATTAAAAGTGTTAGGACTGCAGGTAAAACAGGGTGCCGTGTAGTGGCCCTGCAGCTTACACATGCGTTTGCAAATGCGTGTCAACTAAAGCCCTGTTCTTTATTTATATCATGAGACAGGTCTACTTGGTTGGTTGCAGACTGGAGGGTGAGTACATCAGACTGGGGGCTGGCTGGCTTCCATGCACCTCTTTTAATCCTTTTCCACTTTTGTTTTTTCTGATACAGGGATGGAGACGCTGGGCATTGCCTGCTGGTGTCTCAAATAAAGTCCCACATAGCCTACATTGTTTATGAGAAATTTCCTCTTTCTCTCCTGGAGGCAATGTTGATTGAGAGAGTGAAGTTCCAGTTTAATGCACAGAAATGCCAACATTTAGAACCATTTAAAAAACTATGTTCACTTTTTAAAAAGTTTCAAAGGACTACGAGTGTACTGACTCATGTTCCATTCCACTACAAGTCCATCTGCCATGGTGAATGAGGCACGGGCAGAATGAGGCAGCAGAGTGGGTGGAACTGCACCATATTTAAAAAGTGACAGCAGTTGTAGGGTTGAGGAACCAATGCAGGCTGTCAGGATGGGGATGGGGGTCAGGGGGTGAGGAAAGGGGGTTCCTAACAACCCCAAACCCTGCGTATCTAAAGGTGGGGTTAGGCTTTAACCACTTGCCGATCGCTTCATAGCAGATTTACTGCTACAGGGCGACTTTCATGTGCAGGGTCACGTATATATACATGATTCTGCACTTCCGCCTGCAGGGGGCATGCTTATGCTGCCAGTAGGCTGTTTCTGCTGTGAATATTTACAACATCTATGGGTTCTGGGCATTGGATGTGTCAGTTAGTTTCCGATTATCACAGTCCAGCTACAAGTCACTGAATTCTGCCATTACTAGTATAAAAATAAATAAAAATAAATAAATAAAAAATCCATAAATATATACCATAGTTTGTAGATGCTATAACATTTGTGGAAGTCAATTAATGTACGATTATTGGGATTTTTTTTTCTTTTTACCAAAAACATGCAACAGAATACATATTGGCCTAAATTTCTAAAGGAATTTGATTTTTAAAATGTTCCATTGGATATGTTTTATAGCAGAAAGAGGTTTTTTTTATTTATAGCGCAAAAGATAAAAAAATGTAGTGGTGATCAAATACCAGCAAAAGAAAGCTCTATTTGTGGGGGAAAATGACATAAATTTTATTTTGGTACAGTGTTACATGACCGCACAATTGTCAGTTAAAGCAATGCAATGCCATAACGCAAAAAATGGCCTGGTCATGAAGGGGGTTTCAGAGGTCAAGTGTTTAAATAGCTTCTGAAGGTTTTAATATGCTGCTTTCAACTACCCTAAACCTGTTCTTGTGCAAAAAGCAGGCCCTGTGTAGTCTCACTAGTTTTCCACAGAAAGAAAATACAGAGGAGAGAAAAAGTAAAAAAAATATGTTAAAAAATATTATATAAATAAAAACAACAAGGAAAAAAAAAACACAAATAATATTTAAAAAAAATAAATTTCCCTAAATGCAGATAGATATGGCCCTGGGGCCATCATACAAAAAAAGATTCAAAGATTTCTGAGCTTGAATTTTTATTTTTTTACAGAATCTGAGTTTGAAAGTCAGAATTCTGAGATTAAAAGTCAGAATTCTGAGTTTAAAAATCAGAATTCTGAGATTAAAAGTCAGAATTCTGAGGTTAAAAGTCAGAATTCTGACTTTTATCCTCAGAATTCTAAGTTAAAAAGTCAGAATGCTGAGATTAAAAGTCAGAATTCTGAGTTTAAAAGTCGGAATTCTGAGTTTAAAAGTCAGAATTCTGACTTTTAATCTCAGCATTCTGACTTTTAATCTCAGAATTGTGTTTAATACATTTTAGCATGGTCCAAACTTGTAATCTCAGAATTCTGACTTTCAAGCTCAGAATTCTTTAAAAAAAATATAAATCTTTGAATTTTTTTTATTATGGCCCCAGGGCTCTTCCATACCTAGACGAGAAAAAAACATGCCCCCTACATAAAGAGAAACAAGTTTCAAACTTTTTTCAAGCACATTTTGCATAAGCAGCATAATACGCAAAACTGAGAGTCAGTTTTGCCGAAATCACTCTGAAAATCCCCAGTAAGCAAATGTGATAAAATGACAACATTGAGTAAAATTAGCTAAATGCATTTCAATAAAAACTGCTGGGTCATGGGCATTTTCAGTGTTTGAACTCCTATATTCACTGCCCTCATAGTCACAGCACTCATGTTCCCATGTAATTGGAAAGCACCTTATCTATGACTGGAGTCCTGATTGGATTTGAATGAGGTTAAGTTCTCTGCCAAGGTGCTCTTTCCAGTATGAATAAATATTGATGTTTTTTTTCTCTGCTTAAGCTGCATGATATCAACCTTTGAGTGTTTAATATTGCTTAAGCTAGTGCTGGTTATGTGTCTATTGGCAAAAAGGTAAGGGTTACATGACAGTTTTCTTGGCCTACAATTTTAGGCCTGCCATTCGGTCAGATGATAGGAAAGAACCATCTCTCAAAAAATGTCTGAAATGATCAGAGTGTTTACTGCAGACTTTAATACCGAGACGATTTTGGGTTTATCAGCAAAGTCAGAAATTTGCATGCTGCCGTTTTCATTTGACATAATCACTTCCAGGAGAAGCTTTCTTGTTACTTTACCCTGCTGGTTGGATATGCACTTTGTGATATTTGCACAGCTGCAATGAATGAATTGATATATGATAATCTTCCTTTCTGCAAACATGAGTAGAACTTCCTTGCTGCCCGGCAATAGACAGTGCATTTAAAACTTTATGTATTTTTTATTATGATATTGAGAAGTTTACCACGATGTTTCTTGTTTTGATGACAAGGCAGAGCTATCATAACCTAACTCCAGGCTACTTTTTATTTAAATTATACAAATATTCACAGATGCTTCTAAATAAAAAAGCAGCATGGGCTGCAAAACTCAGCATAAATCCAGAGCTGTTCCCATAGTATTTCATTTTCACCACAAGATGCCGTTCCATACTGTAAATTGAGGATGTCATGGGCTCAACCCCCTGGGGGTTTTGTCACCACAGACTCTTCTTTCATAATGTAATGAGGCAACAAGGGGTGTTGATTTCATCACATCAGAGCCTCTTTCTGGATCATTGAGGACTGTCCACCACTTGAGAGAGGAAAATGACTTTCTTTCAGAAAAGAAAAAGATAAGTACATTTAAAAAAAGCAAAAGATACAGCATTGGGAGCCTCTGGTAAAAGGGGGTGGGTTCTTGTAGTGCGTTATGTTGCATGTAAACATGCATTGTAAGTTATTTATTATTTTGAATAAGTTACCAACAATACAGCAAAGGACCAAAAATCATAAGTTCCCATTTTTATTCCTTTAACCTCCCCAGCGGTCTGATTATGTCGGTATTTTTGAATGTCAAAAACGTTACATTGCTTTGCATGGAAATCTGTTGTTTTATATTGTAGGTGGCGGCCTGTATTTCTTAGGAATAAAACAGTTAAAGTGAATACAAATTATGAATAAACTATTAATTAATTCTTTAAATTAAAAACTTAATTAATAAATTTATTAATACATGAATACTTATTGACAAAAATAAAGGACTAAAACAGTAAAAGTGCAGGCAGGGCACTGGACAAAGCACCAGGGACAAAACTAAGTAGAATAAGGTGAAATGGTTTGACACAGTAATGTAATCCTAACAGATTACAATGTATCATGTCATGTTTTGTGTACTTTTTGGAATTTCCCCCTCGGTTCCGCCCCCCTGCATCGCAGCGCTCTCAGGGAAGGGAACACGGAAGACGGATTCCGGCATCGGCTAGAGGACACTGCGGAAGGAAATCAGGGGATCATAGGGACAAAGTAAGTTTCACTACAGGGTAACCCCGAGTGTGGCTCGGGTTTACTGCTTTTGGTACTGAATATTAACCCCGAGCCACACTTGGGATTACCGCTAGGGAGGTTAATGCATGGAATTAACATTGTGGTTGGCTGCAGTGCTGGTGTGTTGCCAAGTACTGTAACCAGGATGCAAAGTGCCATTGATATGCAGGCACCATCTCGTACCTGGTTGTGGGCCGAAGTGCTGAGAGGGCTTCCCTTGCACCTGGATGCAGAGCCCCCCCAAAAGTGGTAACAGGGAGTGCTATTCTCAATGAATCATGGGTGGCCAGCTGCCACAGACTATAGTCATGAGGAGATGTCCACTGAATGGAGGCTGATGAGCAGGAAGCGCTGCTGGGCAGAAGTGCCTCAGGAGTATCAGATGAAACTTGGCAGAAGAAAAAGCCAGGAGCAGAGTCAGGAGCCAAGCCAGTAGTCATGCATGGATCATCAGCCAGAAGTTAGGCAGCAAGCACAGTCAGAAGTCAGCCGGGGTCATGCACTGGTAATCAGGCAGCAGTGGAGTCAGAAGAGCAAGCCAGAGGTCATACATGGATTAGTAGGCAGATACAATGGAACAAGCCAAGGGTCAAAGCCAGGAATGGAGACAAGACAGGTTAAAGGCAAGCTGGGTCAGGAACAGGAAATCCAATAATAACAGGAACTCAGGAACACACGGGGTAGCTGAAGATGATCCAGCAACTTGTGGCTCAGCCTGCTGGCTTTAAATAGGGCATTGGGTGCCAGGATCTGTCATACCATAGCACATGCTCATGCGATTGTGCATCAATGTTCACCACTGTTTGTGGCCACATGAGTATGCACATTTACACTGGCAAATGCCTGAGTGCCCGTAATCTGTGAACTTGATTGTTATTAGCAGATGTGCCTGTTCTTCTGTGAGCCATTCTCTGACAGACACGTTCATCCACTGCTCATTCAGTGTTAAGAGGTCTAGCCAGAGAAGACTGATCTTCACTTTACCTCTTGAAACTCTCTCATCTCCCAGGTGACTTAACATAAAGAAAGTGAGAGCACTGTTGATTGAATACATGGCAGATAAGTTCCTGGGAAGATGATTTGTGATCCAAATACATATACCTGGGTGACTGATATTAATTGATTATCTCTTGAACCCAAAAGTTGAGGATATTCCATGCATGGACATTGGCAAATGTTAAAAACACTATTTCTTTGTTATATGTATGAGCACCACAGCTTGAATATTAAGTCTTTGTTTACATGAGGTAAGTAGGGGAACCTATGGCTGGTTGGGATGGATGTGGAGTCCCTTTATACATCTATCCCACATGCCTGTGGCTTGCAAGCGGTTGCATTTTTCTTGGAGAATCATTTTCCAATGATGAGCCCACAGAATTAATTCCTGTTTGATTTGCTATCTTTGGCTTTGGAAAACAACTTCCAATTTTAGGGTAGGAATTATAAGCAGATAAAATAAACCTCTATGTAGGTACCGTGGGCACCTGCCCATGTATGCCTTCATCTAGGAATGTGGGACAAATGTGATGTCTACACCTCACCAATGTACCTTGGCCACATAAATCTCTGGCTAAGATACATTGATGATGTACTGGTCCTGTGGAGAGGGGACATTAGTACATTAAATTTGTTCATAGAAGGTCCTAACAACAATAAACGCAATATACTCACCTGACTTACTCCTTTGACAAAGTACAAATCCCTTTCTTGGACCTCCTAATATCTATGGAGAATGGGACTCTCATTACACGTACCTTCCAAAAAGCAACAGCAGCTAATACCTTCTTAAGCGCATGTAGCCAGCATCCTAAATGGTTAAAAAAACGGGATCCCAGTGGATCAATTTCTATGTATTAAACATAATTGTACAAAACAGCAAGATTATAGACAGGAAGAAAAAGAGCTTTTAACAAGATGCAGTGAGCGTGGATATTACCATAGACAATTACGGAGGGCAAAACAAAAAGTTGGGGGTCGTAAGAGGAATAAACAACTTCAGAGTAAATAAACTCTTGAAAAAGAGAATGCACAATCACAAGATCTAGTTTACTTGATCACCCAGAGCCCAATGGAACAAAGTACGGGGTGTTCTACAGACACATTGGGGTATCTTGATGTATTCCCCAACTACTGCTAAATTTGTAGGCAGTTCCCCTAAAATGGTGGCCTGCAGGGCATCCAATCTGGGTGATATCTTGATTCAATCGGACTCTGTGAAAAGTCCAGTTGAAAATTGGCTAACCACGTATCCAAGATCTAAGGGGATGTTCCCATGTGGCAAATGCCAAATATGCCCATTTGTGTACCGCACAGCAATTTTCACGGACTCTCAGAATGAAAAAGAATATAGGATTAAGGATTTTATTATATGTTCATAGGGTCATATATATGCTCACCTGTCCCTGCAACAAATTCTATATTGGTAAAACTAAGAGATAGTTGCGAGTAAGGATAGGTGAGCATGTCAGAGAAATTAAATTAAAGGACCCTGAAAAGCCATTGTCGCAACATTTTCAAAAAATACATGGAGGAAACTCTGAGGGAATGAAGATAAAGGGAATCTATGTCCTCAAACTGCCTCCAAGAAGAGGGGACTTTGATGAAGTACTTTTAAAAAAAGAAAAATGGTGGATTTATAGGTTGAGAGCTTTGGTACCCCAGGGGTTAAACACAGAGTTAAATTGCCAGGTATGCCTGGAGAATTAATCCGTGGCTTTTGGCAACTGTTTCTCTCGGTCTATTCCCAGTGGAAGATATAACATATTAGGTTATTGTAATGAGATATGCTCTCTTACAATCTCAAGAATAGTATGAACTAGAGAATTATATATTTATTTGTATGTTATTAGTTCCCTTTTGCTCTGTTTTTTTGTTGAATTCCCCTTAGTGGGGTAAATGATACACTGTCATTAATAATAAGAAATAAAACTTTAGAGAAAACCGATTTCCAGTTTGGGATGATATTTTATGGGTAAACACTACATTTAATGGAATCAACATTTATAGTCTATATAGAGACAAGCAAAAGGTCAGTCTGGATGCTGTGAATGTATGGTACTAATTTACACACTGGGATACATAGTCACTTTAAGACACGATCCTTAGATGGCCACTCCCATACGATAGCTCTGTATTTAAGAAGATTTGGAAGGGCAGCACGTCATCCTGACGAAGTTACGTATGATGTAGCAAAACACGTCAACGCCACAGTTACGTCTCCAGACCTCCAGTACTCAAAGCCCTAAGTGGACAAGCACACAGTGGGGATGCCAGTGAAACTTGGGACATTCTGAAACGAGTGTGTTAGACGATGCACTGAACTCAGCGATAAGCGGAGGATGTTTTCTGAGGCTTGCATATCAATGCCAAGAAAGAACTCAGAGTACTGCCCTACGGCTGACACACAGTGCTCACTCCATGCCTAGCAACTAACTTTACTAAGGCTGTATGAGTTGGAGCAGGTACAGCTTCCAAGGAACATGCATGGATCCCTGCAGCGATAGAACACTGATAGAGATTATCTGAAGACCGGGTAAGCCGAGTTAGCTCCCTTTTTTTATTGTGATAATGTACCGGCAGGACAGCTTTCTAATATTCTAATATAATTTTTTCATTAAATACATGTTTTATAATGTAGCAAGGTTTCCAGGCCTGTGGACTGATGTGGGTCTGCCATTAGAACCGGTACTCTCTCCAGCCCATGTGAGCTGTGGCCCTGGGTGTGATAAATGAAGCAGCGACAACTCCGGCAATTTTGTTTGTGGTTTTTATTTAATTTAAATGGGATGGGAGAAGAGAATGAGTGGGATACTCCTTGAGGCTCAAACTAATTACCCGTGGGACTTTGTTACTGAAAAATGCCCGTTGGCGCTTCCTTGACACCAGCCAGCGTCAGCCAACGCTCACTGACTCTGAGAACACTCTGTTTAACCAAAGAAGTGTTGAATCCCCGATTTATAGTCCTGTAGATCCAAGACTGAGAGCTGTAGAACTCCTGACACTGCTGTGCTGTGGAAGTCACTAAATACTGTCCCCCGCTTGGTACAGCTTAAGGTAGTATCTTGTAGAACTTTGTGTAACTGTTGCTTCACTGACTCTCTCTGTACAATTCAGGGCCCAGACTGCCGGTACCCCCTTTACAACTTCAGGGTCCTTAACCTAGGCACCCCCTTTACAGCTAGCTGACACTGGATCCCAGAACCTCTTCTGGATTGGTCCCCTCTAACACTTCAGGCGAACCCCCAGGGGCAATTCTCAGTACTCACGACCTGTGTAGGCTTTCCTGGGACTGGACCCCTCTCTCTCTGCAGGCTCTCAGCACACCGGATCCCCTCAGCTCAACTCAGCACTCTCTGGATACTCAGGCGACACCCCGAGACATCCACCTTCCTCAGACAGGAGGAGAGACAGCCGCACTCTCCTTCCTGTGACTCTGCTCCCGCCAAAGACAACCTGTCAGCACTTCCCCCAGACTTATACCCACTCCCAGAATCCTTTGCAGCCTAATCTGCCTTCTGGGGTAGTTACAAGATGGGATGTGTCCCCTGATTGGGCTTCCCACACTGCCCTATGAGAAACCTCTCACAGGGGCCAGTGGGGATACTTCTCCCCCCAGCAGGCACATCTGGAAGTCCTGACACCCTACCTAACAAATCACAGCCCTGCTGTTAGGCAGACAAGGCCCACTATATATTTTACCTAGCACCTACCTGTAGGGTGCTACAATAACTAATCCAATTAGTCCAGTTCTTTTGCCTAAATAACCACTTGGTTACCCCTAGGGAGAGCTTTACTCCCCCTTGGAACTAATTGTCTCTTTCTTTTCTATGTATGCTCACGGTTAGAGGACTGAACACTAACCAAATGATTTGGACACTGGTGTTATTAAAAATGACTAAAACCCCATTCTGTGTTTAATCAAAGTGGGGGAAGTAATTGCCTACTAGACCCCTCCATCTTAGGCCACGTAGTGGCCATCTGAGCTGTACCTATGGTATTTCTACAACTTGTATTCATCCTTTGACAAACCCTCATCTTTATCAAAAAACACCTGTGCTCATCCAGGTAAAGATAGTTTATCAGTAAACAGCCCATTTCATAATGTTTCTCTACCTACTATTTTCTTTCTGAGATAACAATGAAATGAGCCATCCCCAACCATTTAACTGTACGTGTTATAGCATCTCATTTTTCATTTTTTGAAGCTTTTTGTCTCTTCATAAAAATTGGAAATCATTTTAAGTCTGCAACCTAGAAACAAACAGGTAATTAAATGTATAAACACACTACTTGTCAATATCACTGATTAAAAATATGATCAAGGGAGCTGAGCCCATCGATTGAACTCCTAGAACATGCCATTACCTTGGAGGAGAGATCAGCAGCCCTGATTACAGAGCAATGCCTATTTTATGCCATATTTTTTTACTAAGTCAGTCTACTCTGCGTGAACTCAATTTAATATGTCATCTTGCTACTGTTTGACACCATATAATAAAGAAAGCAAATACATAAAATGAGGAATATAGTAAAATGGGGCTTAAGGACTGGAGCTAATTATTTTCCTAGGCCCCACACAAAAATTATAGGTTACCGAGTCACCTTTGCCTTGTAATTAATGTGGATGCACCACGATAATACCTAAGAATTAAAACGTACACCACTGATAAACAATGGAACAGTGCCCAAACTGCCAACTTGTAATTTATTTTAAAAAAGGAAGCTGAAATGGGAAATTACATTTTTCATACACAGGACCTGCTTGTTACGGATATATGAAGCCTTGAAGTTATCCAGGTTCATCTCTTAACTTTAACCATTATAAAGTTCAGACTTTGCTCATCAGAGGTAATAAGTATTGTGGTCATTGAAGTGTTCCTAAACTCTAGGGAATGAACCAAGAAATCTACTTGACATGCTTGCCCACTAATATTGTCATAAATATTACTCCTAGCATTTGAAGAAGAGTAAATAATCAAAAGCAGGTACAGCAGGTGAGGTTTGGCCCACATGGTTGTCATCAGCCACCACCAGTTGATGTGGGTTGTACTTGGGGTACAGAGTCTGTCTTCACTAGAACTCCTTGCAATGGGAATGGTATTCGCTGAAATAATACTCACAGACTGTAAACTTCTCTGGTTCATCCCACTGGTAGCTGAGATGTGAGGCAGAGGCATGGTCAAAATCCAAGGTATGAGTGGCATAAAGGAACAGGTTTACAGATATACTGAAAGTTAACCAGCTCTTTGCCTCAGGTATGTGGTCCTAAAACATGTGGTGCCCGTGTCCTTGTATGTGTGTGTGTGTGTGCATGATGGCACATATCCATGGCCTACAAACATTCTGGAGGACAATGTTCCTGCATAATATCCATAATGATATGCAAACAGAAAGGTGGACATAAAAAGTAGGTTCAGTTGCAGTGAGTGATAGCATAAGCATTCTGTGTTCTGCCAGACAATGCACCTTATCTTTTCATTATGTAAAACTGTCAGTAAACAAGGAGCATTTTTTACAAGATAAATCTATTCATGTCAGTTGGCTGGCCTATATATCTCCCAGAAGAAGTATCTGTTTACGAAAGATCTCATTTTGAGAATAGCCATGGTAAGAAAGCCTAAATCTCTCAACTTGAATCTCCACTTAGTAGATTGTACAGTATATTACATAGGATAGGGAAACCTTACCTGCTTGGCATTTTAATGACCAATGGACTACAGTAGGCAATAGCTGCTTGGGCCTTATGTTCAGAAATCCTATCACTGGACATTTCAAGTCTCTCTCTTGAATTTGAATTGCAATGCATTTGAATAGAAATGTCAAAACTGAATTAGGACTGAAAAAAACACACAATTTCAGGAAATAATTAAAATAATTAGTTTACATACAACCAGCGTAAGTGCCTAAATCTATCTTGATATGAGCCACCTGTCATCTGTTGCTAAGTAGCTCTCACACTGACAGAGGGAAGGTCAGAGCTCTATTGCTTTGTACGAAGGCAGTCATTTAAAGCTCTAAAGATAGATTCATATCTTTATTTTGTGCCCTTTTCTATTGAAATACACAGCAATTTAAAGCCAAATTTCACTCAAAACGCCGTATTTAGTTTTATATTGATTAGGGTAGGGTTATATCCTTTCAAGTTTTTATTGGTATTTGTATGCCAATTAGGAAGAAATTTCTTCCCTATCTGTCAGGAATGGAAGTGAAAGGGATATCTCCCCCATGAAGATAATTGTGATATTGAAATTGATAATTGTGATATGATATAGTGATAATGTTTTATCATTGTCTGCACCTGTCTGTTCTAGTGACATCTGTACACCCTATTTCTTGTACAGGCATTACAGTGACAGGAAGTAAGGGAAAATCTCCCCAGTGGAGTTACAGATGATAAAACAGGAAGTTTAACTCTTTCCCACTCTAAAATTAAAAACATGTCTAAAATCAGTCTTTAATACCTGTGAATAAATTTACATGGACATTGTTCCATGGCATTTTGCCAACTAACCAGTGATTGAATATGACAGTGACCTATAAGGTCAGCTCTGTGCTGGAAGCTTTTAGTTCTTTTAGGTAAGTAATTTCCTCCCACGAGATGTTGGCTTTATACATCCCCAAATGGCATGGGTCAATGTATTCTATTAGCTGCCGACAGACCTGACCCCTGACCTCAGTTTTAAAACACACGCCAAGATCCTTGTTAGGTTTTCCTCCTCTTGCCTCTGAAAGAATACAATCAGTTATAATGGCAAGAAGAATTTGGTCAGTTTAGTTAGTATTTTCTGAAATTTGCCTGTAGGTACCTGGTCTGAATTCTGCCTTGATGACTGTAGAAATTATATTAGAGCACTTATTATTGAGCTAATGCCACTATGACCCTCTTTCCATTATTACAGCTAGCAGCAGAATGGCCTCTTGACCTATGTTTCTTATATTGCATTTAGATTACCTACTTAAAGAGTCCCTGTCACTTACAGTCAACTGAAGCTAACTTTATATTTAAACAGGTGATATAGAAACAAAATATACTTACTGTGTGTCTGGATACCTTTTCAGATGTTATTAATCAAAAATGAATCAGGGCATAATTGTTGAAAAAAAGTTTATTAGCTAAAAGGCTTTCATACTCTCAAGTTTATGTCGCATCAATTACATGTATTGCAGGTGTTTTTAAATGGGTACTCTAATTGAGTTTGGCTTTAGTGTTTTTTTATTTGTTTGTTTTTAAATTTGTGTTTTATATGTTTTTAGTTAACTATTTATATATAATCTGTTTTACAAAGACAGATTTAATACACAACAAAGGATTTCCAGAGGACTGTAGGTTAGCTAAAAAGCATATGCTGCCTGCTTTAATGCTCATTTGTCTGACAGAAACTTCAGAATAAACCATTCAATAATGGAAGAGTCTCTGGAATGTGTTGTTTACTAACATATGTAAATTTAGGGATGAATTTTATTCTGCTTATATTTTCCCTTTCCTGGTTTCCATCAACATGCTAATGAATATTTTAAATAAAACCTTTCTGTTTTCACTGCATTCCTTTTTTTTAGACCCAGTGATGTGATCACTGCATTTTTGTGTATCTGTAAGAAAAGCATGCAGATCATGTGGGGGGAGGCAGGTAACAGTGTTGCTTTACATAGCTTACTAAAAACAGCACAGCATCATGCATTAATACTTCTTGCAATAGCCCTCAGCCCCAATACAAGTTGTGGGCTGGCTCTTGGAAGGAGTTACAAAAATATCAAAATGCCTTAATGGGTGGATGTGAGTCTAGGGGAAAAGGAGTTACCAGGTAGAATGCTGACTGCCCTAGGTAACACCCACATGTGATGCTGAGAGCCATGATTAATACCGTGTTTCCCCAAAAATATTATATTAATCTTATATTAATTTTGGCACCAAAAGACACAATAGGGCTTATTTTTGGGGTAGGTCATATCGTGTAATGTGTTGTCTCCTCTCCCTCCCTGCCTGTCAAGAATCCCCAGTGGGAACCTAGTAAAAGTGTTTGCAAAATCCTAGAATTAACTCAATTACTGTTTAATATAATGTCCAGTGTGTTTCTGTAATCTAATTGTGTGAAATACCTTCGGTACAGCGCCGCCCGGCGCTCAGCTAATCTCCCGCTGCTCTCTTTCTCTTCTCATAGCTGTCAGCAGGGGATCTCAGCCCCTCCCCTCTGCAGTGCCCAGAGCGGGTCACGGAAGCGCAGAGTATTATATTATAATTGTGTGAAATACCTTTGGTACCACTCGGCGCTCAGCTGATCTCCCGCTGCCCTCCTTCTCTTCCCCCCCCCCCCGCTGACAGATTGGGGTCACAGAAGCGCAGAGTGGCGCTGTAACAAAGGTATTTCACACAATTTCACACAATTATAATATAATACTCGGCAGTTCCATGACCCGCTTGGAAAACTGCAGAAAACTGCAGAGGGGAGGGGAGGGGCTGAGTTCCCCCGCTGAGAAGAGAAGGAGAGGGGGATCAGCTGAGCGCCGAGCGGCGCCGTACCAAAGGTATTAGATAACAGAAACTCACTGGACATTATATAAAACAGTAAGAGTGGATTCTACAGTAGGAGTATACAAACACTAAACTAGGGCTTATATTGCAGCCCTCCCCAAAAATAACAGTAGGTCTTATTTTCAGGGTAGGTCTTATTTTCAGGGAAACACGGTAGAACTGAGATCCAAATAATAAAAGGAGTGGGCCAGAGACATTCAGGCTGGGGATTAATGTTGGACTGGACATCCTCCACTGGACATCCTCCAACAAGAAAATGAGACAGATTTGCTGCAGCTTCCAAAGCACACTGTGGGAGATTCACAGTGTACAGTGAAATCAGAGTAAGTACAAAAGAGGAGCCTGTACAGCTGTGTAAGACTAAAGGTAAGGCTTTGGTTCAGCTTTAAACTTTAGCAATTGGGTTCTGTAAACAACAATCTTTACAGCAAAAGGAGAGTCTTGAAAGAATGAAAAGCTCAAAAGAAGAACAGAATGTATTATTGTGCAATATTTCATATTTAACGCAATAGAAAAAAAAAAGTAGTGTTTTTGTCTAGACTGTAGTAAATTAAGGAAACCATCATGTGCCACTCTACATGATGTGCCACTAAACATTTACTTATAAGATGTGATGTAATGGAACAAGGGCTCAGTTCTGCTTTGGAGTCCAACAGAGTTTAGCAACATACACTGGAATTAAACTTTGTTCACCATGTGTTCCATAAAGGCCAGTAAAAGTCAGACAAAAAATCGCTGTGCAGTAAAATAGTTTTTTCCTTCCCTTTTAAACTAATAACTTTGGCCCCACATGCTACCATGATGCAATCTTTTGACAGATGTCAGTGATTTATTAGGTAGGCTGTCAAATAGCTGGTTGGTAGTCTTTCATCCGTAGCATACTCATCTACGGTATGGTTTTTCTCTGGATTATTCTTTGCTATCTTATTCTGAGGAAACTGTTTCCTTGGCACTGCCGTCATTTCTCTGGTGCACTTCTTGTACCACTACCACGTGGCTCCCCGTACTAGGCTTTCCTGTTCTGCCAACTCCTTTTAAGAGACCACACATTGCACAGTATGTAAATCTCACTAGAGGGGGCAAGGGTAAATCTCACAAAGAGAAATGGAAATCTGATGGAGATTCTTTATCCCTTCCCATGCTTGGCTGGTGTTCTGTCAAATGTAATTATAACACACAGGATGGCCTCATCAGGCACAAGATATTAATCCCTTGCTTATGTCTAAAGGTATTACTACTGCTGGGCTTATTCAATAAAGTAATCTAAAAGAGTAGTAGTGGTAAAAGGCAGTAAGCCATAGCAAGCGTTTTATTTACGGGTGTCAGACTCATTACATATTGTGCTGTCCTATGTGGTCTTGCTTTTGTACCGTATTTGAATCTTAAAAGTCTACCATGATTGTATACTTCATACTCTAATAACATGAATCAACATGACTTCCATTAAAGTAAACCTGTCATGTACTACTAGGCATTGGTATTAAATGCAGAGTGAATAGTGCCTGCTCATATTATTTTTAGATGGCTTCTCCAGTCTACTACAAGTGTCTTGAATCCCCAGTCCGCAGTAACATGTTATGAGCCCCCCTCGTACTCCCTTTAGTTGTTATAAGAGTTCAAATAGAGAAAACACTAGAGAACTCAATCGCATGTTACTTTTGTATTTTACTGCAAACAAACGTAAGGTCTGTGTTTTTTTCTGGAAAAGTGGTAAAGAGAAATGGAACCACTGAACAGACATTCATTACCATGCTTACTAGACAATCCTGAAAATTTTGCTAAACGTTTCAGTACTATGTCACATGCTATCTGATTTATCCCTGTCCCTAAAATATATTTGTGTTTCCAAATGTAATGGGAGTTGTGTGCTAAATAAAGAATACAAAATAAATAAAAAGTTGTATTGTATAAAATAGCTAACATTCACAATAAAAGTTCCCACACCTGACTGGTAATGGAGCTTTTAGAGCTTTTATTTTGTTCCGGCATTGGGTTCCGAGACACTAGCCCAGATCCACTGGACCCCGGGACTTAATTGAAATTTTGGGACAGTCTCGCAGAACCCAGGATGGTTGGGAGGTATGGTATTCTGTTGTTGAGATGACCCTTGGTTTTGGTCTTCTGCTATTTTTCTTCTTTACCCTTTGGTACTGACTCTGCCTAGTTGGATTAAACTCTTGGCCTCTCCCCAACTCCAACCTAATTACAGGTACTCTACCTTGACCTTGATAGATGTCAGCTCTCCAGATACCCCTTCTTGCCATTTATAGCCCAAATGTACCAGCCACATTTTCAAAGATTTCACCTACCTACACCTACCCCAATGGGTTAATGTACATTACCTGGGCATTCTTACTGACATCTCCCCAGTGTCTTCTTCATCACTGTATTGCTTTGATGAGCATATTTGCTCTTTTTAACCCATTTGAATCAGTAAAATAAATATTCCTCCCTAATGCATACAATCTAATTATATCTGTGCATAATACTGTACAAGTTAACCCCTAGAGCTTTGAAGTGCTAGTCTATGTTCACATTTAAAAAAACGTTCACTTGGAGGTGACAACTTTACTTTTACGTCTTGTTATCTCATACCACTTTTTTTCTCCCTGAGCCTTAATATTAACATTTATAAGGAAAGAGAATAAATTGTAAGTGATTAGCATGAGAATTTGACATGCTGGATTTCAAGTAGATACATTCTAATCCAAGAATGACAGTTAGAGCTGAAACTATGCCCTAAATAGACTTCTTCTAAATGCTGAACCTTCAATTACAAGACCTCAGCTTATGGTTTATTCTCTTCTATTCACAATATGCTTGAAACTTTAGGAATGACAATAGAGTATAAATCAAGATAAGACATGCATCTTTATTCTTTAAGCAGCTTGCACATTAATTTGTCCTTTTCATGGTACCCTCATCATTAAGAACATTTCATTGTGTTTGCACTATTTGCTGACAATTAGAACCAAACCAATGTGAACTCAAATGTCCCTCCTCTGTGCAAATCACTAGTGCATGACATTAAAACTTTTGAATTTGGAAGTCCTGTCTGGCTATTTTATAGCTGGATGATATATGACTATTACTGGAACCTAGATTTTTTTTAATGTTAGCAAACAATCCCTGTCAGATAAAAATTCTAAAGAGCGTCTTTCGTGTGGGTGTTTAAAAGGTGAATGCTGTGCTTGAATCCTCCAGTAATGGTGTTGTGTGTTTTGTAAAATGTATAATAAATGACATGTGCACACAAGCTGTTTGTATGGTTTTACTAAATGTGTTAATTCAAGCCATTTTTGAATGTTAAAGCAAAAAAATAACCTGGTTGCTTGCTATAGGAGTAACACTAGTGTGTTTTTTGGCCTAATAAGGACAACATTCCTAATGGATCTATTACACCATTTTCCCATGGGCACTTGTAAAACATTAACAGCATGTTTAGATAACTTTAAAAATTGCATTATAAAATTAAATCTATTAAACCAAGGCCAGTTCAGCCACTGCTATTTTCAGCACCATGGATAGTTTTTATCAGCCAATACAGTCTTCAGCATCAGCACCACAGACAACTTCTAATCTCCAGATATCACTACCATACTCTATCGCTTTCAGCAGATATGAGAACCAGATTCATCATTTCTATGGGTTGGAGGTGAAGCTTGCATATTCGATGTCAAGTATCCCAGAAAATATTTGGTTAGTTTCACCGTTATCAATTTTTTGCAACTCAATGGATTTTGAATTTAGGTCAGCTGGATTACAAGGGCCAGCAATGAGGGTTTTCTTATGTGCCAGCCCCCCCCCCCCCCATTATAAAAGTATGGGTTCCTGGCAGCCATTTTGTTAGTATTGGGGAAGTAGTTTGGGGATAGCTGACAATCTATGTAGGGAGCGTTAGTTGCTATTGGTACTACACTGTAGTATACTACACTTGATTATTGTGATTACAGTGTGCTGGGCTACAAATTATTGTGTTGTCCCCCTTGCCCTGTTCACAGTTCAGAGACCCAACAATCTTTTATAGGACTTTCTTTTTGTGTGTGCCAGCAACAAATGTAATTGCTGTTTAGCTTCTTCCCCATACCTGAGCAGTGTTTTTTATTTATTTTATTGGTGATCTTTATTTTATTTTGTTAATAGTTTGTTTTAGGGTCTGTTTTTTTTTTTTTTCTTTTTTTTTGATGGTACATTTTTTTTTTATTCCGTTAGCGCCTTTATTTCATAGTCCACAGCATGCACTTGTTGCCAGTGCTGTATCTTGGCCTAGGCCAACAAGGCCTAGGCCTAGGGCGGCACTTTGCAGGGGGGCAGCAAAAAAGCTGCACACCGCAAAAAAAAAAAAAAAAAACAGCCTCCTCCATTCTCCCACACGAAAAGGGTCCCCGCCGGCTTGTGCAACACTTTTAGTTTAGTGCCAGTATTATGCGGCAAATTGGGCCAGAGGGCAGGGTCCAGGAGGCAAATCAGTCTGGCACCCCCATAAAGCAGTCACACTGCTACCTGCCGGTATGATAGGCTGCACTAATGGGCACTGATAGGCAACACTGGTGGCCACGTATGGGGCTGTACTGATGGCCACTGATGAGGCCGCACTGATGAGGCTACACTGATGGGCAGTAATGAGACGGCACTGATGAGGCTGAACTTATGAGAACTGATAAGGCTATGCTGATGGGCACAGATAGACAGTGGTTGTGGTCTGTGGTGGGTGGGTTGTGGTACAGATGAGGGGTGGGTCATATTTAAATTAGAGGGTGCACAAACTTAGTCAGGCCTAGGGCAGCACAAAAGCTAAATACACCACTGCTTGTTGCTGACACACAAAAGCTGCTTTTTGTTTGCAGCACATCACTGCATACTTGTTCAGTAAAGAAACATGCACCAAAGCACCACATATTAATTCCCTCTATTGCCATAGCTGCCATTACATTTTTTCAATCATCCTTATTAAAAATGCCAGGCAGAGCTAAAGAAGGTGGTAGGGGGGTGGGCAGGTTCCGCAGATCTAAGGGTAGTCGGGCCTCATCATCTCTATGCCGGGCATGTCTACCTTTTCCACAGCCTCAGCGCATGCAGGAGATAGTTGATAGGCTGACAAAGCAGTCTACCTCTGCCTACTCAGAGGTGAAGAGCAGCTATTTGTCTGAAACTGCTGCTAATCCACCCTCTTCTTCCTAGTCCTCCTTTTATGCTGATCTCTCCATAGCCCTGCAAATGGGAGGAGTCGGTGGAATTATTTCATCACACAAAATTACTGACTTGCTGAAGAAGGATTATCTTGGTGATGCGCAAGCAGATATTAGAGATTTCAAATATTAAGTATGATGAAGATAATGCCAGGACCATAGAGGGAGGAAGTGGGAAGAGGCAGTGACATTCTAGCAGCTGGAGAATTCAAGTGGCACTCCAGTAAGGAAGAAGGGGTGAAAAATGAAGTGGAGGTGGCACCCACAGAGGAGAAAAGTTCAGAGGGAAAGGCATTACAGCAGTGAGGGAAGGTTTTGTCCAGGCACTGGGGTAGCTTGCCGAGTACTGGAGGAAGCAAGCAACCTACCCATGGGTATAGACCACTTCTATCCCAAGAGCCATTCTAGAGAGCTGTGGGGCTTTTAAAATGCATGCCATGGTATAAGTACTAGCCAGTTTCATGATGCTGCATCTGCTACAACAACTGGGGCCTTTAGTGACAGAGAGAAAAATGTCCACAAAGGGTTTCATACGTTTTGGAAATGTCACGTCAAGCTGTAAAGAGGGACATGGGGCCATGCTAAGGAAGGTCAAGCAAAAATTTAAACTTCTGTAAAATTACCCACCCAGCATCCTTCCCAAGACAGGTGTCTCTTTAGCAGTTGTAGCAATGGAAGAAAGAAAATGTCCCCAAATCACCCCCAATGCCCATCATCATAATGCTACCTGGGAAAAAAAATTGCAGACTTTACAACTGCTCCTTTTACAGCTTCTGGAATAACCCAATCACCCACCATAAGTTTATGGTCTTGGATAAACCACAATGGCAGGGACTCAGTCACTGTTATGTTGCCCAGAAGGTCATTCCTTCTCTTGACCAGCATGAGAAATGTAATGTGTTTGTGTCAATGGACCACACTTTCAGCAGCAGGGTACACATGACAACATAGACACATGGCCCAGTAAGCATGGCAGAAATGCTACATATCCTTCATGACAAAACTCTAAACCCTATTCTTGCTGTCTACTTTAACAACAGAAAACAACAAGAGAAGGGCACACCGACCTTGTGCATTACCACTTAAAAGTTTATTAAAATCAAAGAAGGGTAGCGTACAATATACTCACAAACGTAGCATATGAACAAGCTTATAGGAAATGGGCACCGCTCGCTTCCAGGACACTTCTCTACTGCTGGATAGCGTGATCTACTTTAACAACAGGGCTGATACAGACACCCAAAGAAGTAAAGACCTAATGGACTATTGGGTGTCTAGGCTGGATCACTGACTGGACCTTGCACATTCTGCACTGAAACTGATGGCTTACCCTGCAGCAATGTGCCATCTGAGAGGGCTTTTCACACATCAGAGGGCTTTGTTGCGGAGAGGCAAATCTGCCTGTCCCCTGACAGTGTGGACTGGCTCTGTTTCATTAATATGAATGAAACAGATGGATTACCAGTGGGTACAAAATCCTTTGTCTTTCCATGATTCTGCATGTTCCTTAAAGAACGAAAAACTATTTAACCTACGAGTTTAACTAATTGATTACATTTGTTTTTCATCTTTTCTATTTTCATTAAATTATTAACTACTATTATAGTTTTTATTATTATTATTTATTATTTTTCATTATAAACTATTAAAGTATAGGTAAAATAACTGAAGTCAATAATTCTTCTATTCAGGTCTCTGTGCCATAGAAGCTAATTTGGGATAGATTAGATTTACATTTTTATTGGAATTTCCTTTCAAATTTGGCTAAAGTAACTGTTAAGGCCCGTACACACGTACCGATCGTCGGCATACAAACGTCGGCGGACGAAAGATCTGCCGATTGTACGCTTGTTAGTATGGTGCCTCCGACAGCCATCAGCGCACATTCTGCCGACAAGAGTCTGTCTTGCAAGCATTACAATTTTTGTATGCCGACACCAGAGCGGCCGATTGTTCGCCAGTCAGTACAGAATTCGGACGACAGACCGCAGATTTGCAACACTGGGCATGCTCGGAAAAGAAAAAACACAGGGAAAGTTAACCATTACATGACATCACTTCTGCAGTCGGCTGTAGTCGGTGGACAAAATTCTTGTGCTGTCTTTGCACTTTTCAACAGACACCGACAGCCCAGGGACAAAAGACGGCCGATCGTTCGCTGACGATCGGTACGTGTGTACGGGCCTTTAGTGAACTTGATGAATACGAATGTGTCTGAAGTTACGAAATATCCGAAGTAACAAATGCTGCTTTTAAACAAATGAAACTTAACGAATACGAATGCATCCGAAGTTACGAATTATCCAAAGTATTGAATGCTGCATCTAAATGAATGGGACGAATTGAATATGAATGCATCAGAAGTTACGAATGATCCGAATTTACGAATGCCGATCATACCGAATGATCCAATAAACGGGGAAAAAAACCTGAATGTAATGAAAACAAAACTAAACAAATGTTTGGGTAGTGCAAATGTCTAGTCTTCAGCACAATGGACAACTCAAATTAGTTAGCAAGCTTATTCCTTCGATACACGTTTCCTATTAGCCACTACAGCATGCAGTACTGTGTACATCCAGGGCTGCTGCTAAGGCAGTACAGCCAGCCCTCCTGTACTGGGCCCAGGCCATATCAGTTCAAAAGGGGGGCCCAGGTACCTACTGACCAGGAGGGCTGGCAGTACTGCCTTATTTCTGACACATGTGACTCTTGTGCAGTGCTGCCGGATTCTACTTTACTTTTCTCCCTCCAGCTGCACTGTAGGGGGATCAGTTCTAGTACCTGCTGTCTGGGACCCTGTGTGCCCCTTTACCCGCAGTGCTGCAAGTTTTATTCTTCTTCCGCCGGCAGCTGCCCACACAGGGGCATTATTTAATTTAGGATGGTGAGCAGAGGGCTCAATATCCTGAATGAACACAGTGAATGATCGGTACCGATTGCTCACTGTGGGGGTGCAGATAATGCCTCTGTGCCACTATTCACTGGAATTGAAAGGGGTATAATTTCTTCAATGGCTGCAAAGCATAGCATTGCGGCTATTGAATTTTAGCACAAATATACTTTGATATTTTAAGAGGAGGGGGGCCCTGCTAGGTAGGCTGTACGGGGCCCCTTGATTTCTATCAGCAGCCCTGTGTACATCCAATATACAGTTGGACAGTGTTACAATTGTTGAAGAGTGTTACAATCCTTTGACATTTGTAATTTTTGGGTGCAGACATAAATATTTTATGTAGCGGAGCACCAATATTGTTACTATGCAGAATGGTCGAGCAGTAGCATAGTCACCCTGTCAAAATTCTCATTGAAAACAGGTAATCAGGACGACAACTTTTACTTCCACTAGAATAAAGCATGAGCTGTCAAAATTCTTTTACAGTATTTGTACCAGAAATCGGAATAAAACACAACAGTTCTTTCATTATTTTACCAATCACTCAGAATTGGCAATGCTCACAATTTCAATTGCAATCACAATTGAGTCACAGTCAGCATGCAAACACTAAGATTTCATGTGCAGCCAATTCTTCATTAAATTCAAACTATTTTACACTGTTTACCTGAAATATCGGCCCCATAGTGTCAAGGAAGCGCATACAGTATTCAGCTCCATGGTTAGTGGCAGACAAGAACAAAGAGTGTTCAGTAACATGGACAGTTCTTATCAGCCAGTGTCTAGCAAGTACACCAATCATTATCTTGCCTTGAAATTGATGTCTTATTTCAGTCAGCAGGAATTACAGTACAGTAGTTCCGGGACAGTGCTTTTATGAAGTGTTAAGCAATCTCCCTTATTGACCTATATATATATTATATTACTTTGGCTGTTTGTGTATTAACCACTTCCCACCCAAAGACGTGCCCGTATGTCCTTGGGTTTGAGTGGTTATACCAGGATGATGCTTGCACCTTCAGGCATCATCCCGGTACCGTTATTTGCAGCCGGTGATTCCCAGCAAATCAGAAGTGATCTGAGTGGCTAATTAGCCACTCGATCAATTCTATGGGTGGCGGAAGGGAGTCCCACCCACCTCCTGCCGCTGCCTCCTCTCCTGGGCTCTCCGGTCTCATTGCGGAGACCAGGAGCGATGCGGCTGGCGGCGATGACTGCCTGGGACAGAGAGCAAGCGACTGATGTCGTTCCCCTCTCTCTGTAACCCTGGAAACTGGGAGCAATAAGTATTTGTCACTTCCAGTCCCGCCCCTTTGTTTACCTGGCCACCAGCAGTCAGAAAAGCAGCCGATCGGACAGATCTTGGGCTGATCGGCTGCATAGGGGGCCAGAGGAGAGATTTTAGGTCTAATAGACCCCAAATCTTGCAGATTTAAAGGGGTTCCAACTTACTACGTGAAGCCAAGCTCTTTAACGCTTTAAAAGCAGTTTTAGTAAGTAGTTTCTTTTTCCTTTTGGGATAAAGATTTTACTTGAATGAATAAAAGCTGACAACCTTACAGCACCCCTGTCAGTGGTAAATGGTTTGTCTCAACCCTCTAACTGCTACTTTTGCTTAAAGTAAATTGAAAAATAACATATTTACTGGCTGGATCACGTGGTGAAAATAAAGGAAAAAACACTAAAAAGAAAACAAATACAGCCACCACTTCTAAGAATGGTTGGTAAGAGTTGCACTGTGAAGTGATTTTGTTTTCTTCTTGATGGTGGCTCTCCTATGCATGAGAGCTTAGACACTTTTTTCCACACATTCAAGTCCATCTGAGTGATAAGGAGAGGAGGGGAGCAACTCTTTGGTTTCCACAGCTGATTCCCCTTTGGTTGCTTTTCTGCATGCTTTATATCTATGGAGGTCTGGTAAGCAGCCTCTGGTGGACACTTTTTGGTGGTGTGTGCCATTCATTTACAAGATCATTGGTGATGGGAACACATCTTTCTGCATGTACTTTTGTAAGATTCTGGTACCTCTGGTACCCTTATTTTCTATTTTCTTTTGATATGCGTCCCACCTTTCTAATTAGGTGGTACGCATACACCTTTAAGACGGATGACGTCATCGCCGAGCGCCGCAGAGCGGCTATTTCAACCGCCGGCATTCTCTCTCACATTGTTCGTTCAACCTGCCTGTGTGTCCACATGCTTACAAGCTTGTCTTGCTACCGGAACCTCCAGCTATTCTCTTTTACTTGGAAACAGACCGGAACCTCGCTACTGATCCCTGTATCTCGCTACTGGATCACTCCCTCACTACTGGACCCTTCTACTACTAAACCTTACTAGTGATAAGTACCCCACAGGGGAATCCTCCATAACCTTACTTACACTATCTACCTCTGCACATTAAGGACTGTTACTATCTATGCATACTAATTCTATCATCTGCACTGTTACATAGATTGCTAGCTCTTGAGTCTACTACCATCTATCCTTGCACTGGGTTAGTCTATCCTGTATTTGTCATCTGCTGTCCTTACCACCTGTTACCATACTCGATTACTAACCTATCTGCATTCTACCTAATACCATCTAATACTATCCTGAACATTTCTATCAAGTGCTTACCATCTCTGTCACTGTTCACACCTGTCCCTTCAGCACATCATCTTCATACTAACATATACATCCTATCACTCCAGGAACATCTTATTGAGTGTGTATATCTGTATGCTTAAGCTGACAGGCCCACAGTGATGAGTCTGGAGAGTTGGATCTGGTTATTCAACACATCTCTACATGACTACTGAGTGGAGATTCTGCAGCTGCAAATCCAGCCTACTACAAAAACGCAGGAGCGTTACAACTTTAGGCATTCATATGCCTTACTTTTAGCACTGCATTTGGACCTTTTCATATTTGTATTTGTTATCAACAGATTGATGCTGGCTGTTTGTTCTAGGATTTTATTATATTTACTATAGTGTGGATATTTCTCATTGTCTTTTTACATCGAAGAATAGGCAAGCTGAAATGTACTACATTTTTGTTTTTGGGTTTACTACTGCTTAAATTGTCCTTGGATCTTATTCAGGTTGTCAGCAGTTTTGTCCACCTTGAGCAGTGCAGTAGAGTCTTTAAATTCCAAAGGGGGTGGGGGGGTTTGATCACATGTAATTCAATCGGTTTTGCCGCCGTCCCTGTATAAGTATTGTAGGGGGTGTTTGGTGCCTCAAGCCAAAGGAAGGTGGGACTTTATAGGCAGTAAATATGTACATAAATATGTATAAAAGAATTTATTTACATAATATATATAAATGGATTACATATAAACAATATGTGATATAAGTGCTTGGGTAGAGAGCCCAAGGGTGAAGAAAAATAAAGAAGATTCAAACGAATCTGTGACAGATGTGAATCTAGTGACATAAAGCATGGATGTTTTTATCTCTGTATTTCCTGTTGGTGTTCCTAGGAAAAATTGTTTCCAGAGATCATTCAAGAATCTGACGCGTTTCGGCTCTGATGTAAGCCTTTTTCAAAGATTTAGTCACTCAGTCTGTGATATGGGTATAGCCTTTATCTCTGCGAGCTCATTCCTATGTCCATTTGCAATCACAGCGGGAATCATGGACTGCTTATAGCAATAAGGTATTTGCTGGTAGAATGGACTTTCTCCAGTGTGCTTCCCTGGGGGCTTTCCCTTGGGCTGGCTGTTATATTTGGTCTGCAAGAGTTCCAGTTTGGTTTCCAGTAGTATTAAAATTCTTTACCCCGGCTGGCACAGTCGCTGTCCGTCCTCTCCCCACTCTTGCAGACCAAATATAACAGCCAGCCCAAGGGAAAGCCCCCAGGGAAGCACGCTGGAGAAAGTCTTTGAAAAAGGCTTACATCAGAGCCGAAACACGTCAGAATTCTTGGATGATCTCTGGAAACAATTTTTCCTAGGAACACCAACAGGAAATACAGAGATAAAAACATCCATGCTTTATGTCACCAGATTCACATCTGTCACAGATTCGTTTGAATCTTCTTTATTTTTCTTCACCCTTGGGCTCTCTACCCAAGCACTTATATCACATATTGTTTATATGTAATCCATTTATATATATATATTATGTAAATAAATTATTTTATACATATTTATGTACATATTTACTGCCCATAAAGTCCCACCTTCCTTTGGCTTGAGGCACCAAACACCCCCTACGAGTCTTTAAATTCCTACCTACTGAGCCAACCAGCAGTTCTAGAGAAGATTGGAGCTGAAGTTCTGCAACTGGTTCAGTGTGCACAGTATGCTAGATACAACATTTTGGACAGGCAACCTTGATACCTCTCAGGCAGTGGTGTGGGATTGAACCACCAGTTGTTAGGACCAAGAGGAGAACCAGAGCCCAGTGAGCTGTGTATGTCAAGAATCATTTCTAGAGATATTGTGAGTAACAGTCTGCGTTCTGTTAATTTGTATGGCTTGTATGGTGTACTGCATACTAAAACGTTTCCATGCACAACAGAACATTGCCTGACATTTAAGTGGTACTGTGGGTAATTGTCATTGCTTAATTTTTTTTTTTTTTTCGTTTTTGTCTATTTTACCTGCTAAAGGATTTGGAAGTAAACAGGAACTTTACACAATTTTGGGTGTGTAGGAGGTATTAGTGGTTATTTCCTGCAATGGGTCTTAATCACCCTTTACCCCCATAGCAACAAATTAGAATTCTTCTTCAATTTTGTAAAATAAAAATAAAAGATAACCTAGTTAGTTGCTATGAGGTTTTTTTTGCCCTTTTTTGGTCAGTTTTAATGCATCCTATTTCTGTTTTTTTCAGTAGACTATAAACTTGCCATTGCCCACAATTCAGTTTAATCCAATAGCACCTTTTCCTGCTGCCAGCCTCGCAAAGAAACATTTCTGCTGCTGACATTTATGACATGAACACCAGTGTACATATCCTGATGATATTTATGTCTACTGTTGGCTTTTTCTGCTATCCCCATATCAAATAATACCGTCTGGGACCATTTTCAAATATAAAAAGGATCACTGTAAAGTTTATTTTAGTTTTCTGCCACATTTTCCCCTATCTTTGCACTTACTGAGCTGAATCAACAAAATTGTTTGTCATTCTTTAGATTTTATACTATGAGCAAACTTAGTCTGCAAAACAATCTCAGGTTTCTATTCTCTCATCGGACACAATGGCCTGCACAGTGAGGAAGAGGGTTCACTTTAATCCCAGATGTTCCCTTGTGATTGTAGATAGAAGCATTAACTGTCTCATTGTGAAAACTGAGAAAAAAAAAATTATTTGACATTAAATTAAATTTGGTATGGCTGATACATAATTGATCTGTGTCTTTAAACTTTTTTTTTTCCTTTAACCACCTTCTACCCTAGCCTATTCGTAAACTTCGCTCCTACATGTAAAAAATGACTTTTTTTGCTAGAAAATTACTTAGAACCCCAGGCTGACAATGCTGATGTCCAAAGGTGTCTCCATTACTCATCCATCCAGAGTGGAGACACCTTAAGACAGGAGGTGTGTTCCTGGCTAGATCACCAGGTGAAAAAAAAAGGAAAAAAATTCCTAAAAAAAAACACAAATGTGGCCAGCACATCTGAGGATTGGTAGGCTGCAGTATATTACATTTTGTTTTTCGATTTCATACTTCATATAGAGACATGTGTTTACACACGATCAAATATGCCATCTCATTTTACATCAGTGAATTTTAATGGAAAGTTGTTATAAAAGAAACATGGCGATTGACATTACTGACCTGTTTTAATGAAAAGCTACTTGCCTGCCAAGTCTGGCGTCTTCCTTCAGTACTTTGAGTTACTAAGTACAGACCCAGAACAAGAATAAAGATAAGGGCTTCTGACATTTTTTGTAAAGTCTTGTTTTTTTTTTAAATAACAAACATGTTATACTTACCTCCTCTGTGCGGTTGGTTTTGCAAAGAGCAGCATGGAACATCCTCTTTTCGGGTCCCTCTTCGCTGCTCCTGGCCCCTCCCTCCTATCGAGTGCCTCCACAGCAAGCTTGCTATGGGGGCAGCCAGGCCGAGCTGAAGCTCTGTGTGTCCATTCAGACACGGAACTGCCATTTGGCCCATCCCCCCTCTCTCCTGATTTGCTAACTGACTTTGATTGACAGCAGTGGTTGGTGCAGCTGCTGTGTCTCAGCCAGTCAGGAGGGAGAGTTCTGGATGGCCGAGGGACTCGTGGACATCGCTGGATAGAGAGGGGGCTCAGGTAAATATTAGGGGTGCTAGGGAGGCTGCTACACACAGAATGCTTTTTATCTTAATGCATAGAATACATTAAGATAAAAAACCTCCTGACTTTACAACTCATTCAACTTTCCTAATATTTGTAACTGTTGCTGATAAGTGACATTGGAATTTTTTAGCCAGTGGCTCAGAATACAAGCCAGGGAGCTATCATATTTAGAAGTCTTTAAGCAATGGCAGTCCTGTAAATTTAAAAAAAAAAATTCTAAACTAATGACACTGGCTGAGATGGGGTTAACATCAGGGGCAATCAAAGGGTTAACTGTGTGCCTAGCCAGTGTTTTATGGTAGTTTGGGAGGTGCTTTTACTAGAGGAAGGCATGGATCCGTGTCCCTGCTTTGGAGGAACACAGGATCCATGTCTTCTGTACTGACAAAACAGCAATCTGCCTTGTTTATAAAGGCAGACTTCTGTTCTGCCTGTGTACCGAATGATCAGCGGGTGCCAACGGACATGGAGTCTGTGGGACCTGCTGCTAGGCTCCCGCTGTTTTGAATCACAGCAGGAGCAAGCCGCCAGCAGCATGCACTTACGTCCCCCAACCAGAAGGGCATGATCAGTCTCAGGAAGTGTAGAAGGACACGGGGCCACATGATGAGATTGGGAAAGAAGCAGTTTAACCTGAAGCTGCACAGAGGGTCTTTTTGAGGGCAGTAGGGATGTGGAATTCTCTTCCACAATCGGTGGTGTCAACGGGAAGTTTTAAAAGACTCTTGGAGGTGCATCTTAGCGAACACAATATACAGGGATATGGCAATTGATTATCTACACCAACATACACCCACACAGGTTGACCTGGATGGCTGGACTATTGTCTTTATTCAACCTTACCAACTATGAAACTTTCACGTATATATTATACGTGATCCTGTGCAGTACAGCCGCACTGCAGCAGTAAAACTGCTATAGGGTGGTCGGCAAGTGGTTAACTATCGAAAAAAAAAAAACTGCCTTGATCTCAAATTGGATTGGTCAGCTCAGCAAATCCCCAAAAGCTTTAGGAACATTCTGGCACCTGCAGATCACACAATCCCCTTTTCTAGTATTCCACTTCAGGATATTTTAAGGAACAACTATTTACTGTCAGCAGCAGACACACTGTGTTAATTGTGACAGAATGAGGTGATGCGTTTTTATTAAAGTATTAATTTAGTCTACAACTTTGCTGCGCAGGATATAAATGAGTGATACAAATAGACTAGAATGAGTGTGCTTGCTGTTGGTGGTTTCATGCCGTCTTGTATCCTCTCCTGTGGGGGTTGATTATCCTTTGTTGTTTACCTATTCTCTGCTCACTAGCTGATATTAATTAGTTACGTGACTGTCTATGTCTCCTTGAAGCACAGATAACCATTATTCACTCTGCACCGTGTCTAAGTGCGCGGTTCTGGCTGGGGAACATTCTCTATCACGTCCCGCTAGTTAGCATATGGAGTGATGGCTCCCCTTCTATTTTGGTGATGCTCTTCTCCCACTGTGTCTGTTAGAATGTGCTAATGATGAAAGTAAGGAAGACAACAGGCAGCAGATGTTGGGAACCCTTCCAGGGATCTGACAAGATGGGGGGTAAATATAAAACATTCCATCAGAACAGAGGAACGTTTTCTGACTTTACATGTGTTACATATACCTGTGACACCTTCATCACCCACGGCTGTATTCAATCTAAATGTGTTCATACTGACTTTGCTGAAATATGCAGACAGTTATATTGAGGCTAAAGCAATCTTGGAAATCTGTAGACGGTAGCATTGTAAGGGCCAGGTGGTGCAAAGATCTCACACTGCACCAATATATCTTTTAAAAAATAATGAAAAACCTTTTGCGTGATCGATATAAAGTGCAATATAAAGTGCATAAATTAAATTGTAAGAAATTCATACATATCAAAATATGAATGTTTTAAAAAAACATTCATAAAAAATCCAGTAAAGTCCTTCAGAAAAAAAAAAAAAAAGAAGAGAAATACTCTTGTGCAAAAAGTTAATTTATACTTGTGTATCAACAAAAATCCATATTTCAGTGTGGATAGCAAAATCCTTACACCCAAAAAGTGTGCACCTACCTTTCAAGCTGCTTACCAGCTACTATGAGCCCAAGATGGGGTCAGGGTGCACTTTATCTCAGTATCCCCATGGGATGCATGGATATCAGGAGCCAAGATTCTAGGATGGGTTACCATACAACCAGGATGTTCAACAGTGGGCTCAGCTACTCTGACCCCAAGATGGGCGTCTAGCTGCATTTTATCCCAGTATACCCATGGGATGGATGGATATTAGGAGCCAAGATTCCAGGATGGGTTATCATAAGACCAGGATGTTCCACATTGGGCTCAGTAAAAAGTAAAAAGGGAGAGACAAAGGAGGAACTCATAGTTTGGTAATTAGATGGGGTAAACTAGATGGGGTCTGGCTGCACTTTATCTCAGTATCCCCATGGGATGGATGGATATCAGGAGCCAAGACCTCATAGTGTGGTAATTAAAAATCCAGGCTTTTAAATAAAGATTAAAAATACTTACAAATGACTATCATTTACATGCAGACATCCCAGCGGGTGTGATAAAGTCACCGCTGTAGGTCCTCCTCATTTTTATTTTTTAATTTTGTTGCAATATAGTCCAGGGAAACAGAGCAGGAGTCTCATTAATTTACCATGACCAGGCCATTTTTTGCTATATGGCGCTAAGGTATTTTAACTGACTATTGTGCGGACTTTCAACGCTGTACCCAAATAAACGTGTCCTTTTTTTCCCCCACAAATAGAGCTTTCTTTTGGTGGTATTTGGTCACCTCTGCTTTTTTTTTTTTTTTTTTTTTGCGCTATGAACAAAAAAAGGCCACAATTTAAAAAAAAAAAAATATATATATATATATATATATATATATATATATATATTTTTTTTTTTTACTTTCTGCTATAAAACCTATCCAATAAAAAAATTATGGAAAAGTTATGGCCTCTACAAACTATAGGATGTTTTTATCTATTTATTTTTTACTGGTAATGGCGGTGATTTGCAACTTACAGTGGGACTGCGATATTGTGGCGGACATTTTGGAAACTAACAAACACTTTTTGAGGACCAGTGACACTAGTACAGTGATCAGTGCTAAAAATATGCACTGTCACTGTACTAATGACACTGGCTGGAAAGGGGTTAAAATCAGGGGCAATCAAAGGGTTAACTGTGTGCCTAGCCAGTGTTTTACTATACTGTTTGAGGGGATTTTACTAGGGGAATAGATGGAATGTATTCCATGCTTCGCAGGGACACAAACTTCATCCCTTCCCACCTGTCAGAAAGGTGATCCGCCTTGTTTACTGCAGATTACAGTTCTGTGTCTCTGGCTGACGATCAGCGGTCCACCTCCCCCCCTGTGGAACAAGAGCCTGGGAATGACGACGAGCAGTGGCAGAATGGGGACCCTTTCTGAGCACCATAAAAGTGATCAGGTGGCTGTAAAGCAGCTCGGATCACTTTTAAAGGAAACCTGATGGCCGATAAGGTACCAGAATCATGGCTGCAGCTGCTAACTTCTCATTGCGCAGGCCGTATATATATATATATATATATATATATATATATATATATATCAAATAAACACCTAACTGCGCTAAACGACCAAAAAAAAAGCTGCAACTTACAGTGAGATAGCACCAGGATAAATATAAAAACAAAAAACTGCGCTAAAAAAAAAATATTGGCTTAAGTGACATTCGAATTGTATGTTGTAATAAAAACACCAATTGCAATATTATAAATAAAGTTCATAAATTGAGATGAAAAAGTTCAGTGAATTGATGTGAAAAAAAAGTGACAAAAAAATTCTTCCACCACCGACTTGTGTATCCATCACCATCCTGGTAACGCTTGGTGACTTCAGCACGTCGCAAACCAAACGCGTTTCATCATAGGTGCCCCTGGACAACGTCACATATGTCGAAACCCGTCAGTTTCACGACATGCTGACGTCACCAATCGTTACCAGGATCCGGAAGGACGGGTGTTAGCGTGTTAGCCGGACGGCTGCTGTTTTTCATGCTTGAAGTTGTTTTACTGATTGCAAGTGCAATACTTTTTCTATAATAACTATACCATAAGATTGTACATTATGGAGCTGTTTATTTACCTTTCATGGGGATTACCTGATGTCGAGTCGATCAACATATAAGGAACTTAGTGGAGAGGTTACTCCCATATGGTGGGTCTGATCCTTGTGTGGTCTTCCCCTTTTCCATCTGATTATCTGATGTATAATTGATCCATCCTTTATGAGCACAGAGGAGAGGTCCATTGGGCATCCATTATTCATCTATTTGGCGTGTTTGACCCTTTAGGGTCTATCATTCTGGTAAGCAGCCATTTCGTGTGGTGGTGGATACACAAGTCAGTGGTGGAAGAATTTTTTTGTCACTCTTTTTTTACATGAATTCCACTGAACTTTTTAATCTCAATTTATGAACTTTATTTATAATATTGCAAATGGTGTTTTTATTACAACATACAATTTGAATGCCCCTAAGTCAATATTTTTTTTAGCGCAGCTTTTTTGTTTATATATATATATACATATTGTCGAAAGTTTTGGGACACCTGCTTTTACACGCACATGAACTTTAATGGCATTCTAGTCTTAGTCTGTAGAATTCAATATTGCGTTGGCCCTCCCTTTGCAGCTTTAACAGCTTCAACTCTTCTGGGAAGGCTGTCCACAAGGTTGAGGAGTGTGTCTATGGGAATGTTTGACCATTCTTCCACAAGTATATTTGTGAGGTCAGGCACTGATGTTGGACGACAAGGCATGGCTTGCAGTTTCCACTCTAATTCATCCCAAAGATGTTCTATCAGGTTGAGGTAAGGACTGTTTTCAAGCCAGTCAAGTTCCCCCACCCGAAACTCGGACAATTTCATGCTCCCAACTTTGTGGGAACAGTTTGAGGATGGCCCCTTTCTGTTCCAACATGACTGTGCAACACTGCACAAAGCAAGGCCCATAAAGACATGGATGAGTGAGTTTGGGGTGGAGAAACTTGACTGGCCTGCACAGAGTCCTTACCTCAACCTGATAGAGCACATTTGGGATGAATTAGAGTGGAGACAGCGAGCCAGGCCTTCTCGTAAAAACATCAGTGCCTGACCTCACAAATGCGCTTCTGGAAGAATGGTCAAACATTCCCATAGACACAATTCTAAACCTTGTGGGCAGCCTTCCCAGAAGTGTTGAAGCTGCAAAGGGCAGGCCAACTCAATATTGAACCCTATGGACTAAGACTGGGATGCCATTAAAGTTCATGTGCGTGTAAAGGCAGGTGTCCCAATACTTATGACAATGTAGTGTATATTTCATATGGTAATCATGTAATTGGAAGATATCACATATACTGTACATGGTATATTAAAATTCAGGAATTAAGTCAAAGCCATCAGTGAACTGCTAAGGATTAGGGTTGAACGAACACGGACTGTATTGTTTGGGATCTTACCGGACTTTTGGGTATTCGGTACCCGGACACGGACCCGAACATTTCACTGTATGTTCGGGATACAGGCTGTTGTTCGGTAATTTATATCATGTTTTGGCTCAGTTTTAATGGTGCAGTTTCAACAGCTGCAAGGCAGCCAATCAGCAAGCGTTTAACTACTGTGCCCTTAGAAGCCATCACAGCCATGCCTACTAATGGCATGGCTGTGATTGGCCAGTGCAGCATGTGACACAGCCTCTATATTAGCTGGAGTCACATAGCGCCGCGCATCACTCTGCTCTAACTATACTAGGGACAGGTTCCTGCTGCTGCTGAGGGAGAGATAGGAGATTATTGTAGGGGCTGGCTGGAGATTGCTTTCAGGAAAAGAATAGGAAGAATCTTCTTTAACCAGACAGCGAACTACATTGATTTTATTGTGTAGGATGCAGTGCACAATCTTTTTGCCCTGACCTGAGCCCAGTGAGGAGGAGGGAGAAAAAAAAACTTTTATCTGTCTGTTAGGTGGGCGGCATGCGGCGTGTAGCGGCCATGTAATGCAAGCTCAGTGCATATGTGTCTGCTTAATCTGGATTTAAAAAAGAAAAAAACTTTTTTCCTTCATATTTTACTTTGACATATAGTGTTTAGACACTGCTTTTCAAATCTGCTCTTCAAAAAAGCACCAATTTAAGTAGAATTTTTTTTTTTTTCAGTTTTTAGGGAAAAAAAAATATTTTTCAGTTTTTCATTCAAATGGGTTTTTTTTTTATTCAATAGCGGAATAGAACAACAACAGTATCCAACCTGTTAAGCATGCGGCGTGTAGCAGCCATGTAATGCAAGCTCAGTGCATATGTGTCTGCTTAATATGGATTTAAAATGTCCTTCATATTTTACTGTGACTTACAGCGTTTAGACACTGCAGTTCTAATCTGCTATTCAACAAGCACCAATTAAGGGGACAATTATTCTTCAGTTTTTCATTCATACTTTACTGTGACACTGTCATACAGCGTTTAGACACTTTTATGCAAATCTGCTCTTCAAAAATCACCAATTAAAGGGAAAAATAAAAATGTTTCATTCATACAGTGAGATACAACCATTGGATACTGTTGTTGTATTCCGCTTTGCAATAAAAACCCATTTAGGGAAAAAAAATGTAATTGCAGCCTAGTCTGCATATGTTACAGTGAGATACACCCATTGGATAATGCTGTTGTATTCCGCTTTGCAATAAAAACCCATTTAGGGGAAACAAATTAAATTGCAGCCTAGTCTGCATATGTTACAGTGAGATACATCCTTTGGATACTGTTGTTGTATTCCACTTAGCAATAAAAAACCCATTTAGTGGAAAAAAATTAAATTGCAGCCTAGTCTGCATATGTTACAGTGAGATACACCCATTGGCTACTGTTGTTGTATTCCCCTTATCAATAAAAACCCATTTAGTGGAAAAAAAAATAAATTGCGGCCTAGTCTGCATATGTAAGAGTGATATACACCCATTGGATACTGCTGTTGTATTCTGCTTTGCAATAAAAACCCATTTAGGGGAAAAAAATTAATTGCAGCCTAGTCTGCATATGTTACAGTGAGATACACCCATTGGATACTGTTGTTGTATTCCGCTTTGCAATAAAAACCCATTTAGGGGAAAACAATTAAATTGCAGCCTAGTCTGCATATGTTACAGTGAGATACACCCGTTGGATACTGTTGTTGTATTCCGCTTTGCAATAAAAACCCATTTAGGGGAAAAAAATTGAATTGAGGCCTAGTCTGCATATGTTACAGTGAGATACACTCATTGGATACTGTTGTTGTATTCCGCTTTGAAATAAAAACCCATTTAGGGGGGAAAAAAAATTGCGGCCTAGTCTGCATATGTTACAGTGAGATACACCCATTGGATACTGTTGTTGTATTCCGCTTTGCAATAAAAACCCATTTAGGGGAAACAAATTAAATTGCAGCCTAGTCTGCATATGTTACAGTGAGATACACCTATTGGATACTGCTGTTGTATTACGCTTTGCAATAAAAACCCATTTAGGGGAAATACATTTAATTGCGGCCTAGTCTGCATATGTTAGAGTGAGATACACCCTTTGGATACTGTTGTTGTATTCCGCTTATCAATAAACACCCATTTAGGGGAAGATCCTAAATTAGAGAAATATGAGGAGAAGGTCAAATAAGGGACGTGGCCTGGGTCATGGTGCTGCTGGTGGAGCTCCTGTTGCAAGGAGAGGACATGGTCGATCTGTGCCAGCTACACGCACAAGTGAAACACCTTCCTCAGGTGTGAGTAGGTGACAGAACCTGCAGCAGTATTTGGCAGGGCCTAATGTGCCTCTACAAATGTTGAGACCAGAACAAGTACATGCGATAGTAGATTGGGTTGCTGACAGTGCCTCCAGTTCCTTCACATTGTCCTCCACCCAGTCTTCTGCTGAAAGGTCAGAGTTGGCACCTGCAGCTGATGTCCATCAATCTTTCACCTCACCCGCTTGCAAATCAGCCAAGCAGTCTGAGCCCCAAGTCATGCAGCAGTCTCTTCTTCTTTTTGATGACTCTGTTAGCATGGTTTCCCAGGGCCATCCACCTAGCCATGTCCCAGAAGTGGAAGAGATTGAGTGCACCGATGCCCAACCACTTATGTCTCAAGATGAGTACATGGGAGGACCATCGCAGCACGTCTCGGATGATGACAAACCACAGGTGCCAACTGCTGTGGAATTCCGAATTGTGGAGACCGACAAGGAGGGCAGGGGTGAAGACTGGGTGGAAGATGATGTGGAGGACGATGAGGTCCTCGACCCCACATGGAATGAACATCATGCAGGTGACCTGAGTAGTTTGGAGGAAGAGGCGGTGGTCGCACAGAGCCACCAGCACAGCAGAAGAGGGAGCAGGGTGCAAAAGCGGAGCGGCCGTGCCCTAGACACTACGCCTGCTACTGCCCAACGCAGCAAGAGACCGAGAACACCAAATCCAGCTCAAAGGATTTCCCTAGCATGGCAGTTCTTCAGACAATGTGATGATGACAGGACACAAGTGGTTTGCACGCTGTGCAATCAGAGCCTGAAGCGAGGCATAAACGTTCTAAACCTGAGCACAACCTGCGTGACCAGGCATCTAAGTGCAAAGCACAAGCTGCAGTGGAGTAGACACCTCAAAAACCAAGAAAGGTCTCTGGCTCCTCCTGCTTCCTCTTCTGCTGCAGTCTCAGCCTCTTCATCCACCTCATAGTGACAGTGGCACCTGCAACCCCGCAAACAGAAGAACTGCCAGCAACACCACCACCTGGGTCACCAACAACCATCTCCACAATGTTCCATGAAAGCGTTCAACTTTCTATCTCCCAAACACTGGAGCGGAAGTACCCCCCTACCCACCCGCGATCCCTGGCCCTGAATGCCAGCATTTCAAAATTTCTGGCCTTTGAAATGCTGTCATTCCGTCTGGTGGAGACCAGTGGCGTACCAACGGGGGGGCGGTCCGCCCTGGGTGCCACACATTAGGGGGGTGTCAGGGGGCACCAGGGTGACACCCGGAGCCGGCTGCCGGATTGCCTCCGCTGCTCACGGACACGGAGGAGGAGGAACTGTTGCAGAGAATGTGAGAGAGACTCACCGTCATTCACTAGCCCTGAATACACAGCGATCGCTGCCGGAGTTAACTGTGCTAGTTAATGAGAAGGTGATTGATTGCTAGGACTGCCTATCAACCAATCACCTGCTCATTAACTAGCACAGTTAACTTCGGCAGTTCCCGCTCACCGCTGTGTATTCAGGGCTCATGAGTGACGGTGAGTCTCTCTCACATCCTCTGCTTTAAACAGGGATGGGGATAGGGATGGGGATGAGGGGTCTGCATTTGCATTGTAAAGGGGTTCTATGGGGGGAGGGGTCTGCATTGTAGAGGGGTACTATTGGAGGGGGAGGGGTCTGCACTGTAGAGGGGTACTATTGGAGGGGGAGGGGTCTGCATTGTAGAGGGGTACTATTGGAGGGGGGTCTGCATTGTAAAGGGGTTCTATCGGGGAGGGGGGTCTGCATTGTAAAGGGGTACTATTGGAGGGGGGGTCTGCATTGTAGAGGGGTACTATTGGAGGGGGAGGGGTCTGCATTGTAGAGGGGTACTATTTGGGGGGTCTGCATTGTAAAAGGGTTATTTTGCGGGGCTTGTATTGTAAAGTGGTTCTATTGGGGGGGTTTGTATTGTAAAGGGGTTATATTGGGGGGGTTGTATTTTAAAGGGGTTCTATTGGGTGGGTTTGTATTGTAGAAGGGTTCTATGGGGGGGGCCTGCATTGTAAAGGGGTTCTATTGGGGGGGGGGGTTGTATTGTAGAGGGGTTCTATGGGGGGTCTGCATTGTAAAGGGGTTCTATTGGGGGGGGTTGTATTGTAGATGGGTTCTATTGGGGGGTTTACATTGTAGAGAGGTTCTATTGGGGGGGTTTGCATTGTAGAGGGGTTCTATTGGGGGAGCTTGTATTATAAAGGGGTTCTATTGGCGGGGGCTTTGTATTGTAAAGGGGTTCTATTGGGGGGGCTGTGTAATGTAAAGGGGTTCAATTGGAGGGGGCTGTATAATGTAAAGGGTTCTATTGAGGGGGGCGGGGGCTATGTAATGGGTTCTATTGGGGGGGCTGTGTAATGTAAAGGGTTCCATTGGGGGGTGCGGAAACTGTGTAATGTAAAGATTTCTATGGGGGGGCTGTATAATGTAAAGGGTTCTATTGGGGGCGGGGGCGGGGCTGTGTAATGTGAAGGGTTCTATGGGGTGGGGGCTGTATAATTTAAAAGGTTCTATGGGGGGCGGGGGCTGTGTAACATAAAGGGTTCCATGAGGGGGGTGGGGGCTGTGTAATGTAAAGGGTTCCATGGGGGATGGGGCTGTGTAATGTAAAGGGTTCCATGGGGGGATAGGGGCTGTGTAATGTAAAGGGGTCCAGGGGTATGGGGGCTGTGTAATGTAAAGGGGGTCTTCCTACATTTTACTCGCAGTTATTACCGCAGTCCTATAGATTTTTTAGGTTGTGTGTGTTTTTTTTTCCTGCATTTTCTGAAAGCGCATCAAAAGTCCTGCATGCTGCATCTTTGGCGCGCTTTCAGAAAACAGAAAAAAAACTTTTTTGGGGGGGAGTGACACCATGGTTTACTGCACCAGGTGACCCCAACCCTAGTGACACCACTGGCAGTAGCACACTAAGTGTGCTACTGCCAGTTACATATATTTCTGTCTGGCGCCTCAGGTCAATCGGTGCCGTTTTTGCAGAGGAGGAGGGACCTGGTCACCGGGGGATCAGAGGGAGGAGGATTCTTTTGGGTTCCAGGCTGCAGTGCGTGGAGGCGCTACATGTGAGACTTCAATGAGCGGTTCGTCGCCTGTACGAGGGGGAGGGGGGTGCCAGATATAGGATCCGCCCTGGGTGCCAAATGCTCTAGGTACGCCCCTGGTGGAGACGCAGAGTTTTAAAAGCCTTATGGCGGTGGCTGTCTCACAGTACGTCGTGCCCAGCCGCCACTACTTTTCCAGGCAAGCCATCCCTTCCCTGCACAACCAAGTGGGTGACAAAATCAGGTGTGCACTGCGCAACGCCATCTGTGGCAAGGTCCACCTAACTACGGATACGTGGACCAGTAAGCACGGTCAGGGACGTTATATCTCCCTAACAGCACACTGGGTAAATGCAGTGGCGGCTGGGCCTGAGGTGGATAGCAGTTTGGCGCATGTCCTTCCACCACCAAGGATTGCAGGGCGCTTCAGTTTGCCTCCTGTTCCTAACTCCTCCTACTCCGCTTCCTCATCCTCTACCGCCTCCTCATCCGGTCAGCGTAACACCTTCACCACCAACTTCAGCACAGCCAGGGGTAAACGACAGCAGGCAGTTTTAAAACTTGCCTGTTTGGGGAAAAAAACCACACCAAAAATATGCCAGTGAGCCTCAAGCCCGGCCTGGTGGTGTGTGATAACAGGCGAAATCTCGTAGCAGCTCTGGGCCTAGCCGGTTTGACACACATCCCTTGCCTGGCACATGTGCTGAATTTGGTGGTGCAGAGGTTCCTTAGAAATTACCCCGATATGTCAGAACTGCTGCAGAAAGTGTGGGCGGTTTGTGCGTACTTTCGGCGCGTTCTCACCCTGCTGCTGCTCGCCTGTCAGCACTGTAGCGTAACTTCGGCCTTCCCGCTCACCGCCTCATATGTGACGTGCCCACAAGGTGGAACTCCACCTTGCACATGCTGGCCAGACTGTGAGAGCAGCAGCAGGCCATAGTGGAGTTTCAGCTGCAGCACGCACGTGTGAGTCCCTCTGCGGCACAGCACCACTTCACCACCAATGACCGGGCCTCCCTGCGAGACCTGTGTGCCTTGTTGCGCTGTTTTGGGGACTCCACCAACATGGCCAGTGCCAATGATGCCATTCTCAGCTTAACTATCCCACTTCTATGCCTTCTTGAAAAAACACTTCAGGCAATGATGGAAGAGGATGTGGCACAGGATGAGGAGGAGGAGAAAGAGGTATAATTTCCAAGGCTTTCAGGGCAGTCATTCACAAGTGGCTCTGAGGGTGGGTTCCTGCACCCACAAACGCCAGGTACACAATTGTCCAGCAGGGGCACAGTTCTGGAGGATGACAATGATGAGGAGGAGGAGATGGAGGAGGATATGGAATCATGTTAACAGCAGGGTGGCACCCAGGCCAGCTCATGGCCATCACTGGTGCGTGGCTGGGGGGATACAGAGGACACCTAGGATACACCTCCCACAGAGGACAGCTTTTCGTTGCCTCTGGGCAGCCTGGCACACATGAGCGATTACATGCTGCAGTGTCTCCACAATGACCGCCGAGTTTCCCACATTGTAACTTGTGCTGATTACTGGGTGGCCACGCTGCTGGATCCCTATTACAAGGACAACGTTTCGTCCTTAATTCCCTTAATGGAGCGTGATCGGAAGATGCGCGAGTACAATCGCACGCTGGTAGACGTGCTGCTGGTGGCATTACCACCTGACAGCGGGGGCACAGTGGAAGCACAAGGCCAAGGCAGAGGAGGAGGAAGAGGTCGTCAACGCAGCCAGGGCACTGCCAGCACCTCAGAAGGCAGGGTTAGCATGGCCGAAATGTGGAAAAGCTTTGTCATTACGCCACAACAAGCAGCAGCACCACCAGCTGATATGGAACGTCTTAGCAGGAGGCAGCATTTCATTAACATGGTGGAGCAGTATGTGTGCACACGCCTAGACGTACTGAATGATGGGTCTGCCCCCTTCAACTTCTGGGTCTCCAAGTTGAGCACATGGCCTGAGCTTGCCCTTTACGCCTTGGAGGTGCTGGCGTGCCCTGCAGCCAGTGTATTATCTGAACGGGTATTTAGCATGGCTGGGGCCGTTATCACAGACAAGCGCAGCCGCCTGTCCAGAGCCAATGTAGACAAGCTCACGTTCATTAAAATGAACCAGGCATGAATCCCACAGGACTTGTCCATACCTTCTGCATAATAGACATGTATACCGGCCTTACCCAGCCATTGTTGTATTTGATCTTTTTTACTCTTTTGGGGTGTACCCTAATTTAAAAAAAAATTAAAGTAAAAACCAAAACTAGTGTTGGCTACGTCGTCCTACTCCTCCACCGCAGCCGCCGCTTCCACCTACACCGCCATATCCACCGTCACCTCAACCTCCTACTCCATATAGGCCTCGTCCTCCTTCTACATCATTCAAGATTATTATTTTTTATTTTTATGTATTTTATGTTATTTTAAGTTATTTCCCTATCCACATTTGTTTGCAGAGCACTTGCCATGCTCTTAAGATTTTGCTGCCATTTGCAGCCCTCTAGCCCTTTCCATGTGTTTTTTAGAGCCATTTTAGTGCTCAAAAGTTTGGGTCACCATTTACTTCAATGTGATTTGGGATCGGGGTAAAGTTCGGGTTATGTTCGGGTCACGAACCCGGACTTTTTTTTCAAGTTCGGCCGAACCTGCCGAACCCGGACATCCAGGTGTTCGCTCAACTTTACTAAGGATGTTTAAGAAACACTGCAGCTGTATTTAAAGTGGTTGTGCACCTCTGAAATAAAAATTAACATATCCCTCTATAGTGTGTACTTGCCTCAATCCAAAACACCCAGTGTGATTTCTGTCTCCATTTCTTTCCTCTGCACGAGTAACTTCTGACAGGTTACACAGAAACCCCAGGGAAAGCCTTACTCCCCCTCCAGCACACAGAAGGTGATTAACAGCCGTGACAGTGCATGTTTTCACATGCGACTGCGTAAAGGGGATGTGTCCATTATTTCCATTTAGGTCTCAGATTACACTAAGCCCCCTGCTCTATGACATCAGATCCCCACCCCATGACTTCTGGAACTGAGAAATAACCCTAGATATGTGTGTTTTAGGAGGTCGAAGAGGAGAGAGGGTTACAAATAAATCAATACAGCTTATGTAGGAGGATTTCATTCTCTATGTATCAACTCAGGCTAATTACATCAGTGTATAAACGGAAAATTAGTGCTGCGCTATGGTGAATTGAAATATTAACTCAAAAGTGCTGCTGTGCAAAAATCAAAAGGATTTTAAACGTATTACTAAATGTATTTGACTTCTTTGATTGCATTTTATTATCTATTGGACTTATATACTTATATACTTTATGAACTTTATTTAATCACTGCACAGGGTGAAAGTGATTGTTATTAATGTAAGTGGTCCTATATATATTTTATGAACTTTATTTAATCACTGCACAGGGTGAAAGTGATTGTCATTAATATAAGTGGTCTAATATTGCCTTTTATATATATTTATACACTTTTATACACTTATTTATTTATTCAAAGCATTTTAGTGGTTCACCACCATATCGATATTCACAACCAATTTTGCGCTGTTCTTTTAGTAATTAAATCAGTGGGTATATGTAAGGGTTTAGGGAAAGGGAAACACAAGGATGTCTTTAAGCCTATATAATGTAGCTTTATTTGTTTCTGGTTACTACACCAACAATCACGTTTCAGATCCCAAGGCAGGTTTGAATCTGATTGTTTACTCTAAGAAATATCTCAATAATGATATATTGTATAACATATGAGAAGCAGAAAGTAAAACGTAATACTTGTGCTGTCGTCATCTAAGCAGTCATCAAGATCATCAGAGTGACCAGATAGGGGTGAACTGGTGCATTACAGCATTGAAGTAATGGACTTAACAAAAAATTAATGGCTTCAGAAACAAAGTGTAATTATCTGTGCAAAAATGGGATTCAGCAGTTGATTTGAACAGGTCCCTTAAAATCGTGAAATATGTTGCCTTGTTTTTTTCAGCTATGCTATGATAAAATAAAATAAAAATATTTGGACTCTTAACCATTGGTGTGGGGTACATTCTCTTCAAAATGTGTTAGATTTAGTTCAAAGCAATGTACCAAAGCCCCTTCATACGTTGGAGCAGCTAAACCCTATTTAGTGTACTCTATTTAAAATATTTCCCTGCACATGGCCATTAGAAATTAGGGTCAGGTAACATGGATTTGAGGCAAATCCCCAGGGTCAAGATTTGTTGCTCCAGTGATTTTTTTTGTGACGATTCGCCTGGGAAAATATTTTTAAACCATAATGCATTGCATGGCCCTTGAACTATGGCCAGTGGACTTAGAAGGGCCAATGCATATCCAAAATGATAGTGCCCAGCTTTGCTTATTATCCCTAAAAATAACCAGAATACAGCAAGAAGATTTATAGATTTAAAATGAATTGCCTCTAAGTTCAGGTTTGCTGAATTTTGAACAAGATTAACTAAATCTCTTGGTGAGTCAAACCTGGGCAGTTCCACCCATTACTAACTGTCAGAATAAAACCGCTGTGGGTCCAGAACCTCCAACTCATTCTTTCTTGATTTCTTGTTTTGACTGGAGTAAACATAGACTGCATATGGTCTTTGTAATAGTATTACCAGTTGAGAAATGGTGTCACGTACCTGTATGCAGAGCATGAGATGACGAGGATGGCCTCTTGCACAGCTCCCATCTGACAGGGACTGCAGTGGCAAAGGAAATGCACAAGTGCCAAGGTGTAGACACTGTAAGCAGGAACTTGGGAACATTGGTATCACAGGTACAGCTGGTGATGAATTGTGGAAACACCAAGTCCTTTTGATGGTGAAGTCAGGTCTCGCATCTGGTAAGTGATAGATGAGTGGAAGGACACCGAGATGTGTGCAGAATCATAGTCAGGAACAGGCAGAAGTTGGCAACAATTGGGCAGCGAGGTACAGAGTCACAAAGAAAAACAGTGTTCAATAGTCCAGGCCGGTAGCAGAGGAAGACAGCAAACATGAGAAGGATAATCCAAGAGCAATTTTAGATACAAATCCAGGTCATACTGAATCACAGGAACAAGCCTAAGGACCACACAGCAACAAACCAGTGCTGAGTTCAGGTTTAAATAGGCCGCTTGGCAAAAGTGGACTTACACGCATGCCCACACGTGCGCATGCTCATATGTGTGGGCATTGAGGAATGTGCAGTCTGCCTTATAAGCTCATATCAATGTGTATGCGCTGTAGCCAGGCTGTGAGTCTTGGACTGACAGCTGACACCATGTCCCTGACAGATGGCTGATGGAAATATATGGTATGTCCTATTTTTTTTTTTTTAGCTAAATTTGTAAAAAGGATCAAAATGATGTACCGTTCTGTCTATATGTGCATGAAAGCAGACATTTTGGCTCATCACATGTGCACATTACTTACGGCCTTACACAGCACAAGTTTAGAATAACAAGAATAAGAAAAATCTGACATCATGGGGGAGATTTACTAAAGTTGGAACATGCAAAACCTGGTGCATCTCTGCATAGAAACCATCAGCTTTCAGGTTTATTGTGAAAGCTTAATTGAACAACCTGAAGTTAGAAGTTGATTGGCTTCCATACACAGCTGCAGCAGATCCTGAGTGTTCCAGTTTTAGTAAAATTTCCCCCTAAGTAAAAATGAGGCACGCCAGATGGCGTGCATTTCAGGACTGCTGGACACGCTCCCAAAGAGGATGCCCATTATGGATACACGCTGTAGAAGCCGGCATCTGGTGAGAATTAGGAGACCCACAAGCACCATAAGGTATACCACCCCATACTTCAGATATTGTACACTGAGCAGAACATGTCACAGGATACAGATTAATGACACATATCTATACTGGCAGTTGTTATTTAATAAAGGCTGAAAGGTCTTTTCCTGCTGGCGGATATCTATTTTTAATGAGTCTGAATGTGTTTAGTCCCACTCAGTGCAGCTGTTGGAGTGGAGGTATCCAGGCTTTCTAATATTATTTAAATGGTGGTCTCAGTAAGTTGCATCAGCTCTGAGGAAGGGAGCTTGTCTCTCAAAACGCGTCAGATTTCCAACCCCAGAGATTTTCATCCCTAACATGTGCATGACATGTGTTTTAACTTCTTATGTTTGTGAGAATGTCTTTGGCATTTTAATAAAGTCCATTGGTGTTGAAGGTAAGGCACTAGGTGCTTGCGCCCTCCTCTTTTTCTTTGTAATGATTTTGAGTTTCCCCGCTCAAGGAGAGCAGCACCGCTAGAAATACCTTAGATTATCGGAGTGAGTGCTGAGGTATGATTGCCTTTGAAAGTGAGGTAATGGCTGAAAAATGCCAGCATTCTATATTGCCTTTTTCACAGAATTCTGCCAAGATGCATTAGAGGCTGGAGTTTGGAAGGTGACCTACACACTGCTGTTTTCTTAAACAAGTTTTTTCCATCCCCAATACTGGCTGTTGCTGTAAATTCAGGTGCCTCACCTTAACCCCTTGATATTTACACAGAACCCTGGTCAATGTGTGTCTCCTGTGGCCACACAATCCCTTCTTCCCGTAGTGCTGCGGATAGTCAAGCCAGCATTCATTGGTGGCTGAATGGTCTGTTGACTAGTAGTGGTCCACATATACCATGAAGAAGCTGATTTCGGCAAAAACATATCAGGATCAGATACCAGACTATGACCCTCTCTGAAACATATATTTGTGACCATACAACTGGCATGTGTAAATAGATATACAAATTTTAAAAGATCGATTTTAAATATGTATATATACAATTTTGTAAGTTTTATAATCAATTTGTTCTTCTGTTGGTTTTGGCACCTCTATAATCCCATCCAACATTTGGTGCATTTGATGTAGTTCAAGCATCCCATCTTATTCAATTTTCTCTCAACATCTATGCATTGCGGTACAAATGTTTTCATTTGAAGAAAATGCATGCTAAGTTAACCTCCCTGGTGGTATGATTGTTTCCGATTTTAGGTGCTGAAATCTGTACCATTATTTTGCTAGTAATTCTTAACCACTTGCCGACCGCCGCAAGTACATATACTGCGGCGGTCAGCCCCTCACAGGCAAAGTGACGTACCGGTACGTCACTAGCCTGTGAGGCTCTTGGGAGCGAGCGCGTGTTGCCGGAGGTGCGCTCCCGCGTGCTCACGGACCCCCCCGCGCGTGTGAGCGGCGGACCCGATGTCCGCCGCTCACTCACGATCGTTCGTGACAGCGGGAGAAAGGCAGGCGGCTAGTGTAAACAAGCCACCTGTCATTCTCCCCTGTGTAGGAACAGTGATCAGACGGTTCTACTATGTAGGACCGTTGATCATTGTTCCTACACCTCAAGCCACAGCCAATCACAGTTAGAATCACGCCCCTAGGGACATACACAGCCCCTCCCTCTCAAATAAAGTTAACCCTTTCACTATCAGTGTCATTTTACAGTAACAGTGCATATGTATAGCACTGATTACTGCAGTAATGTCACTGGTAACCCCAAAAGTGTCAAAAATGTCAGTCAAGGGTCCGATCTGTCCGCCCCAATGTCGCAATACCGCAAAAAAATCGCAGATCACCGCCATTACGCGTTAAAAAAAACAACAAAAATCTTTTCCTTTGTTAGTAAATGCGATAACCTTTGCGCAAACCAATCAAAATACGCTTTTTGCGATTTTTTTTACCAAACATATGTAGCATAAAACAAATTGGCCGAAAATGTTAAAAAATTTTGATTTTTACATTTTTTTGGGGGGAATTTCATATAACAAAATGTGAAAAATATTGTTATTTTTGCAAAATTGACGCTCTTTTTTTGTTTATAGCGCATGATCAAAAAATCGCACAGGTGATCAAATACCACCAAAAGAAAGCTCTGTTTGTGGGAAAAAAAGGACGTCAAATTTGTTTAGGTACAGCGTCGCATGACCGCGCAATTGTCCGTTAAAGTCACGCAGTGCCGAATCGCAAAATACCCCCTGGTCAAGAAGGGGGTAAAATCTTCCGGGGCTTAAGTGGTTAAGGACGAGCAGCCCAAACCAACTATTTACATATGATTTTTTTTTTACTGTGCGTTCTTCTTTATAACATCTCGGGTATGATAAAGTTTGAAACACAAAAATCATAAATTATAATATAAAAAAATAACTATAAATAAGTTAATACATATATATGTATGTGGCATACATATATATATATATAGATATATGTGTATATCTATATATATATATCTATATATCTATATACAGTGGGTACGGAAAGTTTTCAGACCCCCTTAAATTTTTCACTCTTTGCTATATTGCAGCCATTTGCTACTAAAATCATTTAAGTTCATTCTTCTTCCTCATGAATGTACACATAGCACCCCATACTGACAGAAAAACAGAATTGTTGACATTGTTGCAGATTTATTAAAAAAGAAAAACTGAAATATCACATGGTCCTAAGTATTCAGACCCTTTGCTGTGACACTCATATATTTAACTCAGGTGCTTTCCATTTCTTCTGATCATCCTTGAGATGGTTCTACACCTTCATTTGAGTCCAGCTGTGTTTGATTATACTGATTGGACTTGATTAGGAAAGCCACACACCTGTCTATATAAGACCTTCCAGATCCCAATGCATGTCAGAGCAAATGAGAATCATGAGGTCAAAGGAACTGCCTGAAGAGCTCAGAGACAGAATTGTGGCAAGGCACAGATCTGGCCAAGGCTACAAAAAGATTTCTGCTGCACTTAAGGTTCCTAAGAGCACAGTGGCCTCCATAATCCTCAAATGGAAGACATTTGGGATGACCAGAACCCTTCCTAGAGCTGGCCGTCCGGCCAAACTGAGCTATCGGGGGAGAAGAGCCTTGGTGAGAGAGGTAAAGAAGAACCCAAAGATCACTGTGGCTGAGATGCAGTCAGGAGATGGGAGAAAGTTGTAGAAAGTCAACCATCACTGCAGCCCTTTACCAGTCGGGGCTTTATGGCAGAGTGGCCCGACGGAAGCCTCTCCTCAGTGTAAGACACATGAAAGCCCGCATGGAGTTTGCTAAAAAACACCTGAAGGACTCCAAGATGGTGAGAAATAAGATTCTCTGGTCTGATGAGACCAAAATAGAACTTTTTGGCCTTAATTCTAAGCGGTATGTGTGGAGAAAACCAGGCACTGCTCATCACCTGTCCAATACAGTCCCAACAGTGAAGCATGGTGGTGGCAGCATCATGCTGTGGGGGTGTTTTTCAGCTGCAGGGACAGGACGACTGGTTGCAATTGAGGGAAAGATGAATGCGGCCAAGTACAGGGATATCCTGGACAAAAACCTTCTCCAGAGTGCTCTGGACCTCAGACTGAGCCGAAGGTTTACCTTCCAACAAGACAATGACCCTAAGCACACAGCTAAAATAAGGAAGGAGTGGCTTCACAACAACTCCGTGACTGTTCTTGAATGGCCCAGCCAGAGCCCTGACTTAAACCCAATTGAGCATCTCTGGAGAGACCTAAAAATGGCTGTCCACCAACGTTTACCATCCAACCTGACAGAACTGGAGAGGATCTGCAAGGAGGAATGGCAGAGGATCCCCAAATCCAGGTGTGAAAGACTTGTTGCATCTTTCCCAAAAAGACTCCTGGCTGTATTAGATCAAAAGGGGGCTTCTACTAAATACTGAGCAAAGGGTCTGAATACTTAGGACCATGTGATATTTCAGTTTTTCTTTTTTAATAAATCTGCAACAATGTCAACAATTCTGTGTTTTTCTGTCAGTATGGGGTGCTATGTGTACATTCATGAGGAAGAAGAATGAACTTAAATGATTTTAGCAAATGGCTGCAATATAACAAAGAGTGAAAAATTTAAGGGGGTCTGAATACTTTCCGTATCCACTGTATATATTTATATACACACACATATATATAAGTACAGTAAAACTGCAGGAAAGGGCACTGGGGGGGGGGGGCAAACTAATGTCAATTTATTTTATCTTGTAATGTAATCCAATAGGTTTACAATATATCAGTGTGTTTGTGTGTTTCACTTTTCAAATTTGCCGCCGGTTCCACCGCCCCCACATCGCAGGAGACGAAAGCCGGGGCACACAGCATCGGACGGAAGATCCGGCCGCCGTATGCTGCAGGGACACATCGCAGGATCCCGGGGACAAGGTAAGTAACCTCTACCAGGATCCAGCGATGCTCCCTGGCGGTACCCCGAGTGTGGCTCGGGGTTACCACTAATAGCACTAAAATTCTACCCCGAGCCACACTCGGGAATACCGCTAAGGAGGTTAATATAGCTATATCTTAAATTGAATACCATTGAAATTAAACACTAAAAATAATGTCCTTGTGAGCAGTTGCTTTCTGTCTTTTCTTTTGCAGCCTATAATGCTGGCTAGAACCTTGTTCAGTGAGTCTATGCCACCCTGTTTGACAACTTGGTTCAATAGAATGTGGCACGAATCTTGTCAATAGGAAAAGTCACTGAATTCATCAAATTATATTTATTCCATCTGGCGCGACAAAGCAAAGCCCAGCGAAGCTTTGGCAGCAAAAGGGACAATTATTGACGGTTACCGCCTGTTTGTGTTTTGAAAGCAATGAAAAATAGTACCAATAAGATTATTTTTCAGTGTGCAGTATTCTGAACAAGTAGGTAAAAAAACTCTACACGGTGTATTTGAGGGTAAAGCAATGATTTTAGGGTAGAAATATGATTTAGCTGAACTCTGAACAAGCAGCTTAGGATACAGTTTAAATTCAAATATTGGAACTGCTTTATCTGCCAAAAATGTTGTGGCTTTGTTCCGCTACTTTTGCAATTTACACATGATTACAATACTACATAACCGTGAAGGTGATGGCATTTTCCAGCGGCGGCCATCTTGTTGGTTGGAAACAATCGGCTTTTCTGTATTGATGCCTGTATATGCTTTGTAAATAGATATTGGATTTCCTGGCTGATAGGCAGCAGAGGGTAAAAGTTGATGATTGTTATTCATAAATGCTGAGACCCTTTCTGTGTACTCTATACACTTATGATTGTGTTTCTCACTCTGAAGTGAACTCTGTGCTAAAATTCGCAGACGACACCAGGTTAGTTGGGAGAATAAGGGGCAGTGATGAGTCTGCATATTGTCAGGTTATCAAAAGTCTATGGTGCAAAGAGAACAACTTACGGTTAAATGTAGCAAAGACGAAGGAGATTATTATTGATTTTAGGAAAGTACGGGAGGTTAGCTATGAGGGGATCAATGGGTTGGAGGTTGAGAGGGTAGAGGAGTTCCACTTCCTGGGAATAATAATTGGGGAGGACCTGTCATGGATGGGGCATATATCCCATCTGGTGGGCAAGGCTCATCAGAGACTGTACTTTTTGAGAAAGCAATGGAGGGCAGGCTTTTCAGTGCGGGTCCTTTATAACTTCTATAAAGCTGCTATTGAAAGTGTGCCAACATGCCACATTTCTTTGTTGCAAGGATCATGCACAATCCATGACAGAAATGCCCTAAAGAGGGTAATTAAAACTGCACAGAAGATTATTGCAGGAATTAGTCTATGGAATATTGATGAACTGGGGGAGGGGAGGTGTCTTCGGAGAGTGATTAATATATTGGAAGATACTTCCTGGTAATGCCCTGTATACATTGCTACCGTCTGGTAGATGTTAAAGAAGTGTTGGCATTCATACTACTTTTTCCTCCATCTGTGTGGCTCTTGAAGCCTAGAGGTCTTGTCGAATAAATGGATTGGGAGTTATGGTATGTATTTATTAGAGTATGTATGCTTTTTTTTGGTTAATTGTTTTTATGGGTGTGGAATTTCTTTTTTAATGTGAAGGAGCATCAAACTTGTTTCATTTTATGTTTGCTATTGTAAAATGACAATAACATTTTCTGATTAGATTATTACCAAGTGAGTGTTACTCTCTTTTAAATAAGCAAAAACATTTTGGGGGAATATACTACGCCATGGCATGCCACTTTTATCCTTCTACATCTGGTGAGATTGGCAAAGATACTGTGGGCAGTGGAGGAATATCTTGTTGAGGAGTACGGATGGGCTCGAACATTAGTTGTCTGTGTGTTCACTGAACTCACCATGAACAAACAGGGTGCTCAGCAGGAAATTTGCCTGATGAGCGCCCCATAATGCACTGCGCTCTTGCTTGATTGCTGATAATTGGCCAAAGCAAGCACCTGACCTGTATGCTTTGGCCAATCACAGCACAATGCAGTGTGAGAGCCATGATTGGCCAAAGGCAGAGTGCACTTGACCAATCATGGCTCAGGGGCTAAGTTCACACCCCACACTATATAAGGCTGTTGCTTACACAGCAGCCGTGTATAGTGTGCGGCAATGGAGATTAGGCAGGTAGTTAGTGGACAGTGTGTGATAATGGAGATTAGGCAGGTAGTTAGTGGACAGTGTGTGATAATGGAGATTAGGCAGGTAGTTAGTGGATATTGTGTTCTTTTAGTTTAGTTCAGTCAGTTTAGTATACAGGCATACAGGTATAACCCACTTTTAGTACACAATAGGACCAGAGGATGTATTAAAAAGAAAATGTACTTAAATGAAGAAATATCTTTTTTTCACTTCTTAAAAGTGGCGGCTGGTGCGTTGGGGGCACAGGGGCGCCGCCCCCCTATCCATGCATCCGGACCCCTAATCTACATGCGGGGCGCCGGACGCATGGAGTTCAATGGGTTTTTTTTTTTTAATCACCTGATTAGAGCCAGAGGCTCTTATAGGCTTCAGAAAAGGGTGGTTAAGACGGATCCTCTGAGACCCGCTTCCTGATTGGCCAAAAGGCGAACGCATGCCATTGGCTGAGGAGGAGACGGGAGGACTCGAGGAGACGCGGGGAACTGAGGAGAAGCCGCCGCTGCAGGTAAGTCTCTCTGCATAGAAGGGGGCACGCTGGTCACTCTGCATTGAAAGGAGGCACGGTGATCTCTCTGCATTGAAGGGGGGCACGCTGGTCATTCTGCATTGAAAGGGGGCACGCTGGTCTCTCTGCATTGAAGGGGGCACGCTGGTCATTCTGCATTAAAAGGGGGCACGCTGGGCATTCTGCTTCGAAAGGGGGAACGCTGGTCACTCTGCATTGAAAGGGGGCATGCTGGTCATTCTGCATTGAAAGGGGGCACGCTGGTCACTCTGCATTGAAAGGGGGCACGCTGGTCATTCTGCATTGAAAGGGGGCACGCTGGTCATTCTGCATTGAAAGGGGGCATGCTGATCTCTCTGCATTGAAGGGGGCACACTGGTCATTCTGCATTGAAAGGGGGCACGCTGGTCACTCTGCATTGAAAGGGGGCACGCTGGACACTTTGCATTGAAAGGGGGCACGCTGATCTCTCTGCATTGAAGGGGGGGCACGGCACGCTGGTCACTTTGCATTGAAAGGGGCCATGCTGGTCTCTCTGCATTGAAGGAGGTACGCTGGTCATTCTGCATTGAAAGGGGGCATGCTGGTCACTCTGCATTGAAAGGGGGCATGCTGGACACTCTGCATTGAAAGGGGGCACGCTGGACACTCTCCTTAGAAAGGGGGCACGCTGGACACTCTGCATTGAAAGGGGGCACGCTGGACACTCTCCTTAGAAAGGGGGCACGCTGGACACTCTGCATTGAAAGGGGGCACGCTGGTCTCTCTGCATTGAAAGGGGGCACACTGGTAACTCCGCATTGAAAGGGGGCACGCTGGTCACTCTGCATTGAAAGAGGGCACACTATACCTTGATTACTGAAGGCCCCTTTCACACTTTTGTGACCTCGAAGTAACGCAATTTTTTACAGCGTTTTTTGCCGCAAAGCAATGCCTATTACATTTTTCTGTTTGCACCCCCCCCCCCCCAGAAATTTTGAGCACCAGCCACCACTGCTTCTCAATGCATGTACTGCATTGCAATGTAAATTTACAGGCATAACTTATTATCTAGGCAAGCTGACTGCAGCCAAAATCCGGTATGTTGTAGTCCTGAGCCCCCTCTCAGTGCTCCTCAAGTTTGGTGTCCCTGTCACTTATGGTTCAGGACAGGAGCAGCGTTATGTCAAGCTGACCAAGATTTCCCATAGATGACAATGATAAAGATAGGGAGCAGGACCATGTCAAGCAGACCAAGATTTCCCATAGAAAATTGGTCTAGGCAGGAAGGGAGTGAAAGTGTCCTTTTAATCCCTGTTGAGGGCAGGTGACCTGGTATGGTTATGGAGGGGGGGCGAGTTAGCAACCCCCCCTTTTCTGACCTGCCAGGCTGCTTGCTCAGACAAGGGTGTGGTATGGATTGGGGGGGGGGGGCCCTATGCCTTTTTTTTTTTTTTTTTTACATTATGGCGTGGAGTTTTCCTTAAAATGGACTGGGGAGACCCTACATTGTTTTTTTTTTCCTTTTTTTTTAACTGTATTGAAGAGAGCTGGCAATACATTACAACCGTGAACAAGTTTAAATGACATTTTTTTCTTTAGAAATGTCAGTAATGCTGCAGCAGGCTCCATACATCGTACAGATGCACCATTTTACAGGCATTTTAGGGGGACCTCACAGGCACGATATTTAAAGGAATTTTTCATTTTTATTGGTTCACTTTAAGCATCATTAAAATCACTGCTCCTTTAACCGCTTGCCGACCGCCGCAAGTAGATTTACTGCGGCGGTCAGCCCCGGCCAGGCAGAGTGACGTTAATTAACGTCACTAGCCTGGGAGGGTCTGGGGAGCGAGCGCGCGCCCGCGGAGGCGCCCTCCTGCTCCCGCGCGGTCACGGACCCCCCCGCGCGTGTGACTGGCGGACCCGATGTCCGCCGGTCACTCGGCGATCGTCGGGGGAGAGGGAGAAAGTCAGGCGGCTTGTGTAAACAAGCCACCTGTCATTCTCCTCGGTGTAAAAACACTGATCACACGGATCTACTATGTAGATCTGTTGATCAGTGTCCTTACAGCTCAAGCCACGGCCAATCACAGTAGAAAGCACGCCCCTAGGGACACACACAGCCCCTCCCTCTCAAATAAAGTTAACCCCTTCACTACCAGTGTATTTTTACAGTAACAGTGCATATGTATAGCACTGATTACTGTAGAAATGTCACTGGTAACCCCAAAAGTGTCAAAAATGTCAGTCCAGGGTCCGATCTGTCCGCCGCAATGTCGCAGTACCGCAAAAAAAATCGCAGATCGCCGCCATTACGCGTTAAAAAAAAAACAACAAAAATGACAAAAATCTTTCCCTTTGTTAGTAAACGCGATAACTTTTGCGCAAACCAATCAAAATACGCTTTTTGCGTTTTTTTTTTACCAAACATATGTAGCATAAAACAAATTGGCCTAAAATGTTAAAAAATTTAGATTTTTACATTTTTTGGGGGGGGAATTTCATATAAAAAAAAATGTGAAAAATATTGTTATTTTTGCAAAATTTAGGCTCTTTTTTTGTTTATAGCGCATGATCAAAAAATCGCACAGGTGATCAAATAACACCAAAAGAAAGCTCTGTTTGTGGGAAAAAAAGGACGTCAAATTCGTTTAGGTACAGCGTCGTACGACCGCGCAATTGTCCGTTAAAGTCACGCAGTGCCGAATCGCAAAATACCCCCTGGTCGTTTAGCAGCCAAATCCTCCAGGGCTTAAGTGGTTAAAAACGATAATTTAAAAAAAAAAATGTTTTTATTGATTGATGTCCCCCAGGGCAGTACCCAGACCCCCCATACACTTTTTATCGCAATAACTTGCATTTAAGCCTTTACTGTTAGGACTTTTGATTTTTCATGTTACTGTCCCATAGACTTTAATAGAGTTTGCATGTTCGCTAGAACTTTTTCCCTGTTTGAGATGTTCTGGTGCAAACCGGACAGGGGGGTTGTTCGGCCCATTCCTATTAAGGAGAAGCCGAGGGAACAATCCAGTGACACCATCCCAGGATTACTTTGAACAGGCTTGATGGACCTTCCTTGGTGGGGGTCCACATTGCAGGGTAAGAGGCAGTGTGAATGGGTGATGGTGACGGCTCCCCTTTGGATACTCCTTTCCTCTTTTGTCTTAATAAAAAACACTATTTAGCGTTCTTATATGAACCAACTATGACTATGTAAATTGGACTGATAATCAGATTTTTTAATATTTTTTAAGCGCATCACCTTGTTTGTAATTATTGGTATTTTTATCCATTCAAAAGGCAATGAGGTTATCTCCTGCCTGTACCAGCATGCTGATTGGACACTGAAGGGGCAGTGGAAGTTGAGTTCATCTCCTGTTAGGATGTTCCCCTTTGTTGGACTGATGGCACTACCTGATGACTAGGCATTGAAAAAGCAGTATGAGACCAATAAAATCAACCCTCTACTCACTCCTATCTACCATTTCCTTGGCAGGACACTGTCATAAATTACACCTGAGTGACTCCCATTCTGCCTTCCTTCTCTTTTAAGTGCTTCTCTAGGGATTTAAGGGATTGCAAAAGGCTGATTCTAATTCAGGTACTTGCACTAGTTGCATTAAAAAAAATATATACATTTAAAGGGTAAGTTTAACTTTTCACGATGAATGGAATTTAGTGGTCCATACACCATGCAGTGCATACAAAGTCCCGGAGTGAGTATCGATTTTGATGCTCACAATAGCAATCACGTATTGGTCATCATGACCATGTGACTACATTGACCAATGAGATACTTTTCATTCTTCTGGAACACCTTATTGGTCTCAGATGCACTTCTGATTGGTCAGCAAGGTCACATGACTATGCTGACCAATGTGTGCTTACTATTGCAAGCTTTATGATGGATACTCACTCTAGGGCTGTGTATTGCATTGTACCGCATAGGGACTGCTACAACTGGCAGCACAGGGCATTACAGCTGCTATGTGCAGTAGGGTCCAGAGGGGGGCCAGGATATTTAAAGTTAGTTCCCCCTTTCCATTTTTCATAAAAATATGAACTTATCACTTAAATGTGAATTTTGAAATTGATTTGAATTTATAAAACTAGTAAAACTACCTGAATTTGACTTGGTATCAGCTTTTTGCATTTTGCAATCCCTTGTACAGCAGCACTCAAAAAAGAAGGAGGGGCAGGATGGGAGCCAATCAGGTGTACCGACAAGGCAATGGTAGATAGAAGAGCAAAGTGTGCAGAGGTTCGACCTTATTGGCCTCTTTCACTGTCAGCAGCTTGGCAGCTTAAATCTCAGACCTGGGTGGACAGACATTTAAAACTGTCTTCATTATATGTATTTTATCTGTACATTTACCTATTTGCCTGGCGCTTAGCTGAAAGAAATATATGCACTGCAGACCTAATTATTATTTTGATACGTTGTAAAGTCAGGAAGGATTTTTATCTTAATGCATTCTATGCATTAAGATAAAAAGCCTTCTCTGTGTAGCACCCCCCCCAGCACCCTTAATACTTACCTCTGTCCACTAATCTATCGGCCGTCCTGGAAATCTCCCTCCTGATTGGTTGAGATACAGCAGCAGGAGCCAATTGCGTCAATCAAAGTAAGTGAGCCAATCAGGAGAAAGAGAGGGCAGGGCCAAATGGCAGCGCCGTGTCTGAATAGACACACAGAGCTGCAGCTCAATTCTGTACCCTGTTGGGGCATTCGATAGGAGGGAGCAGCAATGACAATAGGAGAATCTGGGCTGTTCTGTGCAAAACCAACTGCATAGAGGAGGTAAGTATAACATGTTTGCTATTTAAAAAAAAAAAAACTTTACAATCACTTTAAAAGCAATACTGAGCTCTACAATAATTCTTCAATTGGACCCCATAATTTGTAGTCATACACCTAGGGTGATTAAAGGCCTCTGCAGGAGTGAAACACATAAGCATGGAAGCATATATGGATCTTTTATCTTGTGTTCAATAAAGTCATTGCAGCGACCCCAAGTGCGTGTGCCAGTCTTCCTCCATACACCTAGGTCTGCCTAATTTGCGGTTAATAGCAATCAAGAGGGAAAATGGATACACATCTGTAGAATATTCATATAATTAAATGCTTACTTTGTAATTCCACTGATACTCAATGTAAGCAAGCTGTATGAATAAGACACAGCGGGATACCCGCTCTCTCACATCCTCTGATCCTAAACAATCCTTGCAAGTTTACATCCCATCAGTTTTATTTATTCTTCCGTTAAATGGCTGGCCGGTGGGCACATAAAAAGGTTAGCCTAATGAACACAGCCCCTTGAATGGCTTTACTAGAGAGTACAATTAGCATATTCATTGAATACCATCTACTTAGCCAGCAGCTTACAAGCATTTTTCAGTAAAAGGCCCTGTAGTTTAATTAAAACAGAATTAAATAATTATGCTCTTTTATCCGTAAACATGTCATTTTGTTGAGGCTTATAATGCTCATAGTATCTCTTTGATCTGAGGGCTTCAGGATTATTTTTTTTTTAAAAAATTCACTTACTAAGGCAGCAAAACATCAAACATCCTTCAGGGCGAACTCTTGTTTTATAGACGATGACATCATTATGGAAGGTGCTATGATGTCATCTCACAGCTCCCTGTGCTCCCTTTTTAATATAGACTAAAATCTTCAGATCCAGATTTCTCAGGCTGGGAAAAAGGGGCACTCCTAAATTATACAGTATGTAAAGTACATGTAATTTATAAACCTAATTAGGTGTGCTGTCTCCTTTAAAATAACATGATTATAATATAGATAGAGAGAAGGCCAATGTGCTACCACGGGTATGAGGTATGAGACGTATGGGGTGGGTGAATATGAATCCAAATGTGTAGATCAATAAATATTCAACAGAAAGAGCAGCCAATTGTGTAGTGTCACCGCATACTAACTAAAAATAAGGAGAATTTAAAAAATCGTCGATGCGGGAAAGCGTGTTACTACAGTGAGCAAATCCACAAATAGGTACAATGGCCACTCACCTCCAAATACACCTTTAACCACTTAAGCCCCGGAGGATTTGGCTGCTAAACGACCAGAGGGTATTTTGCGATTCGGCACTGCGTGACTTTAACGGACAATTGCGCGGTCGTGCGATGCTGTACCTAAACGAATTTGGCATCCTTTTTTTCCCACAAACAGAGCTTTCTTTTGGCGGTATTTGATCACTTGTGCGATTTTTTGATCACGCGCTATAAACAAAAAAAGAGCGTAAATTTTGCAAAAATAGCAATATTTTTCCCTTTTTTTTATATGAAATTCCCCCAAAAAAAAATGTAAAAATCAAAATTTTTTAATATTTTCGGCCAATTTGTTTTATGCTACCTATGTTTGGTAAAAAAAATCGCAAAAAGCGTATTTTGATTGGTTTGCGCAAAAGTTATTGCGTTTACTAACAAAGGGAAAGATTTTTGTCATTTTTGTTGTTTTTTTTTTTAACGCGTAATGGCGGCGATCTGCGATTTTTTTTGCGGTACTGCGACATTGCGGCGGAAAGATCGGACCCTTGACTGACATTTTTGACACTTTTGGGGTTACCAGTGACATTTCTACAGTAATCAGTGCTATATATATGCACTGTTACTGTAAAAATACACTGGTAGTGAAGGGGTTAACTTTATTTGAGAGGGAGGGGCTGTGTGTGTCCCTAGGGGCGTGATTCTAACTGTGATTGGCTGTGGCTTCAACTGTATGCAGAGTGATCAATGGATCTACATAGTAGATCCATGTGATCAGCTCTCATACAGAGAGGAGAATGACAGGCAGCTTGTTTACACAAGCTGCCTGACTTTCTCCCTCTCCCCCGCCGATCGCAGAGTGGCCGGCGGCGATCGGGTCCGCCGGTCACACGCCCGGGGGGGTCCGTGACCACGCGGGAGCGGGAGCGCGCCTCCGGCGGCGCGCGCTCGCTCCCTAAACCCTCACAGGCGAGCGACGTAGACCTACGTCACTTTGCCTGTGAGGGGCTGACCGCCGCCGTAGATAGTCGTGCGGCGGTCGGCAAGTGGTTAAAGGCGTTTTGTGATATAAATCACCAGGCTAAAGCAATGGGTCCTCTTCCACAGATGGGGCTCTGTAATGTTCCGGTACCTTTGGTACCCTAAATTACACTTTCCACAAGTGTATGCGCCCCACCATTTACTTTTGGAAAAGGTGCGCATACACCTTTAAGACTGGAGCTGTCATCACCCAGCGCCGGACTAGATGGCTATTTAAAGCGCCGGTTCTCACTCACATGTGTTCGTTCAAACACCCTTACCTGGATGCTAACCTTGCTTGAAGCTTCCATGCTTGCAAGCTTACCTCGCTGACGGAACCTCGCCGCGCTGATCCCTGTATCCCGCTACTGGATCATCCGCCTCTCCTGAACCACCCTTCGGCTGTATCGCTAATAGTGCTAAGTACCCCGCAGGGGAATTCTCTATAAACTTATACTAAGCTTACACTACCTAGCTCTGCATAGTAAAGACTGTTTATCACATCTGCATAACTAGTTTGCTAGCTCTTGAGACTACTGCTACTTTTCTGCACTGGGTTGATCTCTTTTGTATGTCCACCTGCTATTCTGTCATCTGCTACCATACAACATTGCTAAACCTTCCTGCATCCATCTGCTACTGTCTCACCTTCAAGTGTCTATCACCTACCACCTCCACTCAACCTATCCCTCAACCTTCATCATTGTGTTACCACATACATAAAGTCATTCTAGGAACCAGCTTGCTAATTGTGTGTATTTACTGGCTGAAATAAGACCTTCCACACATGATGAGTCATTGAGGTTGGGAATGGTATCTCAGCATATCTCTTACATGACTACTGACGTGGAACTATTTCTGCAGCTGAAAATCCACACCATATAAGAAACGCAGGAGCGTTAAAGATTGAACGAACCAAAAATGGATTCAGCAGAAATAACCACTCAGGTGACACAATTAAAACAGCAAGTATCTGCGTTAATACACGCACTTGCTGAATTAAAAGAAGACAATCAGGCTCTGTCGCAGCAGGTAATTAGACTGACACAACTTACCTCTGCTCAGTCCCCTGAACCCAAGATAAATCCCCCTTTGGTATTTACAGGCGATCGCAAAAAATTTCGCAAATTTAAAAACGCATGTGAGTTACTTTTTTTGCTAAAACCTCGTACCTACCTTACTGATCACATTAAGGTTTGTACTATTATTTCTTACCTATCAAGCGATCCTCGAGCCTGGGCAGATTCTCTTTTTGAGAAAAACGACCAGCTTCTCAACTCCTATGCCTTGTTCCTGGCAGAGCTCACTAGCCTATATGATGACCCCAATAGGCAGAGTACTGCTGATCTTCAGTTAAGATCCTTGAAACAAGGAAGGAGGCCTGTAGAAGACTTTGTCGCAGAGTTCAAGAGATGGACCCTTGATTCAGAATGGAATGATGCATCTCTGAAAACCCAATTTAGGCTTGGCCTATCAGAAGCCGTTAAGGACGAGCTCGCCCGAGCGGATCTGCCAAAAACCCTGGATGCACTAATACAACTCTGTATTACCATAGATAGAAGACTACGAGAAAGAAAGGCTGAAAAGATGGGAATGCCATTATCCGTTTCCTCTCGGAGTCTGGCCGTTGACCCCGTTCCTATGGAGATAGGAACCATATGCCCACCGCTATCAACTATGGAAAAAGCCAAAAGACGAAATGAAAATCTCTGCTTGTACTGTGCATCCCAGGATCACAAGATAAACGTCTGTCCCCTAGTCAACAAAAAGAAGGGTGAGTGTTCACATGTCTCCCTAGGAGGATTGACAACTTCATTCACTAACCCCTACATTTCTGTTTTTTTGACATTACAGTGGGACCAGAACAGGATTACTACTAAGGCCACGATTGACACAGGATCTTGTGGAAATTATATGGATATATGTTTTGCTGCTTTAAATAAAATTCCTATTATTTCTAAACTCAAACCTGTCTCAGTAAGTCTTATTACCGGTGTTCCGTTATCCTCTGGTCCGATCACCGATCAGACACAAGCACTTCTAGTCACTATTAACGAGTCTCATAGGGAGACTTCTACCTTCGATTTAATACCATCACCCCACTTTCCCATTGTGTTGGGACTTCCCTGGTTGCACACACACCAACCAACCATAGATTGGAAGAAACGGTCCTTGACCTTCCCTTCTTGTTATTGCGAGGAAACGTGTAACCTCCCGTTTTCCGGGAAGATTCTGTCTGTGGTGACAGATGAGATTGCACCACTATGTTATCAGGATCTTTCTGAGGTTTTTCTTGAGAAAAATGCTCAAGCATTACCTCCTCATCGAGACTATGATTGTAGCATTGATCTACTCCCAAATAGCAAATTGCCGTTCGGTCATGTTTATCCTCTTTCACAGGATGAACTTGCCCATCTCAAAACCTATTTGGATGAGAACTTGGAAAAAGGTTTTATTAGACCTTCCACTTCTTCCACAGCAGCAGGACTCTTTTTTGTTCGCAATAAAGATTCAAGTCTCAGACCTATCATCGACTACAGGAAATTGAATGCTATCACAATAAAAGATCGCTATCCTCTACCGCTTATCCCTGAGCTCATTGAGCAGGTGCGTGGAGCTACCTATTTTTCAAAATTAGACCTGAAAGGAGCATACAATCTCATTCGAATCCGTGATGGACATGAGTGGAAGACTGCATTCAGAACTAGATACGGATTGTTCGAATATCTTGTGATGCCATTCGGCCTATGCAATGCCCTTGCAGTTTTCCAACGATTTATAAACGATATTTTTAAAGACTTACTAGATGTCTGTGTTGTGGTATATCTGGACGATATACTTATATATTCACGGACCCTGTCTGAACACATAAGACATGTAAGACTTGTATTATCGAGATTGCTTGCACATAATCTTTATGTGAAGCTGAAGAAATGCTTGTTCCATAAAGATGAGGTACTCTTTCTAGGCTACATCATATCCAAAACAGGAATCGAGATGGACATGAATAAAATATCCTGCATTCAGGATTGGCCTACACCAACTACACGCAAGGCGCTACAGCGATTCCTGGGATTTTCAAATTTCTACAGGAAGTTCATAAAAAACTTTTCTGCTATTGTGAGACCCCTCACACAGCTCACTAGCATAAAAATACCATTTAAATGGTCAGAAGAAGCAAATAAGGCTTTCCACTTGTTAAAGACAAGGTTTACTTCCGCTCCCATATTACGCCATCCAGACCCATCCCTCCAATACATTCTGGAGGTAGATGCGTCAAACCTGGCAGTAGGAGCAATACTCTCCCAACGACCTACCCACACTTCACCACTTCATCCAGTCGCTTTTTTTTCTAAATCCCTGAGCAGTCCCGAGATAAATTACCCCGTGGGTGAAAAGGAACTGCTTGCTATAAAATTGGCTCTGGAGAATTGGCGACATTTACTCGAAGGCACCCAACTACCAATAATTATATACACGGACCATAAAAACCTCCAATATCTTCAGACTAGCAAAACTCTCTCGCATCGACAGGTACGATGGTCACTATTCTTTCTAAGGTTTAACTTCCTAGTGACCTACACACCTGCAGATAAGAACAAAAAGGCGGATGCACTATCACGACTAACTGAAGAAAACTACTTTGAAATCCCTTCCGTTCCTATAATACCTCACAAACGCATTATTGGAGTTGTCCGTTCCTTAAAGGAAGAGGTTCTGCATGGTATAAGTTTGGATTCACCCCCACCACAACTAAATACTGATGCAGAAGGCTTCCTCTACTACAACGACAAACTTTACATACCACCTACCCTACGCACCAAGATCTTGGAATTATCGCATGATGTGCCTATGGCAGGACATATGGGTATGACAAAGACTTTCAATTTGATTTCTCGACAATTCTGGTGGCCTGACATGAAAACATCTATACAAAAATTCGTCTCTTCATGCAATGTCTGTGCCAGGTCCAAAATTGACACTACGAGACCATCCGGTCTACTATGCAGTCTACCAATACCCCAAACTCCATGGGAGGTTTTGTCATTGGACTTCATCGTAGAATTGCCTCCTTCCAAAGGATTTAATACCATCTTGGTGTCAGTGGACCATCTGACAAAGATGGCACATTTCATTGCTATTCGCAGACTACCTTCGTCCAAACAAACGGCAGAACTCCTGATGAAACATGTCTTCAGATTACATGGTATCCCAAAAACTCTTCTGTCTGACCGTGGATCCCAATTTATTTCTAAATTCTGGCAAGAACTATGTCACATACTACGGATTGAGCGGAAGCTCACTTCTCCTTACCATCCGCAGACCAACGGACAGACTGAAAGAGTCAACCAATGCATCGAGCAGTATTTACGTTGTTACACTTCTTACCAACAGGATGATTGGTTGGATCTTCTCCCCCTGGCAGAATTTGCCTACAACAACGCAACTCACAGTACAACCAAGCAGAGTCCGTTCTACTTGAACTATGGGTTCCATCCCTCTATTCTCCCTCCACGCATTCTTCCTTCAAATAACCCAGTAGCCTCAGACTATCTTACCCAAATAAAGGATTCTCTGGGTTTACTAAATACTACCATTGCACACTCTCACAGTCAACAAAAGAAGTACTATGATCTTCGTAGAAGACCTTCTCCACAGTATACTATCGGGGACCTCGTTTGGCTCTCAACAAAAAACTGGAGACTGAAGATCCCTAGCAAAAAGCTTGGACCTCTGTTCTTGGGACCTTTCCCAATCAAGAAACTTATTGGAAAAGCTGCAGTGCAGCTTACATTGCCAATGGACCTAAAAATCCATCCCATTTTCCATGTGTCGCTACTAAAACCCCATGTTCCGGACCAAGGAATAAGGCCTAATATTCCACCTCCCCCTCCTGTACAAGTTGAAGGTGGAGAAGAATACGAGATAAAAGAGATTCTGGATTCTCGTATCTACAGAAGAAGACTTCAGTACTTGGTCAGATGGAAGAACTATGGGCCCCAAGACGACACCTGGCTAAACACCTCTGACATACATGCCCCTAGATTAATCCGCAATTTTCATGCGAGATACCCAGACAAACCAGCTCCAGAGGCCTTCAGGAGCAGGCCTTAAGGGGGGGGTATTGTAATGTTCCGGTACCTTTGGTACCCTAAATTACACTTTCCACAAGTGTATGCGCCCCACCATTTACTTTTGGAAAAGGTGCGCATACACCTTTAAGACTGGAGCTGTCATCACCCAGCGCCGGACTAGATGGCTATTTAAAGCGCCGGTTCTCACTCACATGTGTTCGTTCAAACACCCTTACCTGGATGCTAACCTTGCTTGAAGCTTCCATGCTTGCAAGCTTACCTCGCTGACGGAACCTCGCCGCGCTGATCCCTGTATCCCGCTACTGGATCATCCGCCTCTCCTGAACCACCCTTCGGCTGTATCGCTAATAGTGCTAAGTACCCCGCAGGGGAATTCTCTATAAACTTATACTAAGCTTACACTACCTAGCTCTGCATAGTAAAGACTGTTTATCACATCTGCATAACTAGATTGCTAGCTCTTGAGACTATTGCTACTTTTCTGCACTGGGTTGATCTCTTTTGTATGTCCACCTGCTATTCTGTCATCTGCTACCATACAACATTGCTAAACCTTCCTGCATCCATCTGCTACTGTCTCACCTTCAAGTGTCTATCACCTACCACCTCCACTCAACCTATCCCTCAACCTTCATCATTGTGTTACCACATACATAAAGTCATTCTAGGAACCAGCTTGCTAATTGTGTGTATTTACTGGCTGAAATAAGACCTTCCACACATGATGAGTCATTGAGGTTGGGAATGGTATCTCAGCATATCTCTTACATGACTACTGACGTGGAACTATTTCTGCAGCTGAAAATCCACACCATATAAGAAACGCAGGAGCGTTACAGGCTCTAGTGGAGCGACTAATATATCCCTCGCTCCTTCAGGGATACAGCCAATAGCGTGGTAGAATAAACCGCCTCTTAGTATAATAATAGCCAGATAATCCTCCGGTGACTCCCTCTCCTTAGCTGGAGAAACCAGTGCTTCAGGACACAACAGCTGGCAGTCAAGTAGGAAAATACCTCTGCAAGCATGTCAGATTGGCTGACCCGCTCTTTACACTCAGCTCATAAAACCAATTGCCCACTGCCCCAGAGCCACCTCAACCTCCCGCCGTAAGCACCGGACGGAACCGTTTTCAGCGGCCATTGCACCTATTTGTGAATTAGCTCACTGTAGTGACACGCTTTCCTGCATTGGAGAATCACAAGAGTCACCTTATCATTGTGAAGAGTCACGAGAGTCACTTTTATGGAAGCACCTTTGCAGATGGACAAATCCCTTTTTATTTATTGATTATTATGTTCACCCACAATTGAGTGCAATTATTTATATATTTATCTTCACAATTGAGTGCAATTAGTTATATATTTATTTTCACGTATTTAAGCACCTTACTGCTTTTTGGTACTATGGATGCATGAATTGTTTATTTTTTTACCATCTGTGATATACATTGATATATTATATTTTAGCACCTATTATTATTTGCACTTTTATACAACGTATCCACATTTTTTCTTCTGTCATTTTTGCACGCTTCTTGATTATTGTTTTATATATGAATCATGATGTTTTAGGATCCTTTTATAAACTATATATTTTTTTCCACACATTGGATTTATTTTATTATATTTATTCATTTTTTGAATATACTAAGAATTCTATATTTATTACAGTGGGCTTTTGCCCATTGAGAAAGTAGCGTCGATTTTTTACATACTCCTTATGATTATAATATAAAAATGATTTAAATGTGCAATTCAATATTAATAAATAAAATAAAAAATGTTATAATCAATATGTGATTTTGGGGTTGATTTACTAAAACTGGAGAGTGTAAAATCGGGTGCACCTCTGGGTAGAAACCAATCAGGTAAACATGAACATGTAATTCATAAACCTAATTAGGTGCGCTGTCTCCTTTAAATTAACATGATTATAATAAAAAAAAATGATTTAAATGTGCAATTCAATATTAATAAATAAAATAAAAAATGTGAAAATCAATATGTGATTTTGGGGTTGATTTACTAAAACTGGAGAGTGTAAAATCTGGTGCACCTCTGCATAGAAACCAATCAGGTTTCTATGCAGAGCAGCACCATATTTTGCACATTCCAGTTTTAGTAAATTACCCCAATGAATGTAATAGAATTTGTGCAAAAAAAAAAACCCCCCAAAAAAACAAAGGTTTTATAAAAGTGTTGAGTGCAATACGGTAGCTGTGCAATAAATGATAATAAAATAGCCAAGAGTTTCTAATGAAAAGTTCATCCAGATATAATCCAACAAAGTGAATCCACCGCAGACATTGACTTCAGCACACCTTCACCCACCACTTGAGAACTTTAATTGCTTACCAGAGCCTAAGGCCTCAGTACAATGGGCCAAAACTCACTTAAAGATATTCCAACAGCAACCACCACTCAGACCTCCAAATCCCTGCTTCGGTAGTGAAATCACTATATGTACCCTCTGCTTGCCACTCAGTATGTTAGAATCACCCAGAACATCATTTAGATATATGAAAAAAAAAATAATACTCTATGGTGCATTACCCCATAAAACTTTAATTTAATAAAAATGTGTTGCACTTACAGAGTAGTATAGCAATCAAGCATCACTCTCCTAGGTGCAGGACTCGCATGCTGCTCTGGATGAATACTGTGCAAGATGACGTCACTGCCAAAAGGATCCACCCTGATGCATTGCACACAATGGCTTCCTTGAGGGAACAGCCATCCACAAAATGAGTTCTGGTGACTCTGGTGACAACCAGGGATTCTCTAACAGGAATTTTAACTCACTTTCTGTTTTGTCAGTGGGACAGGAATAAAGGGAAATTTCCCTAATGGGACACAGATAGCAAAAATATACCCTACAGGTGTAACTTATAACCTATGTAACCCTATAATGGCCAATATATATATATACCGTATCTCACAAAAGTGAGTACAACCCTCACATTTTTGTAAATATTTTATTATATCTTTTCATGTGACAACACTGAAGAAATGACACTTTGCTACAATGTAAATTAGTGAGTGTACAGCTTGTATAACAGTGTACATTTTCTGTCCCCTCAAAATAACTCAACACACAGCCATTATTGTCTAAACCACTGGCAACAAAAGTGAGTATACACCCCTAAGAGATCATGTCCAAATTGAGCTCAAAGTGTGAATATTTTTGTGTGGCCACCATTATTTTCTAGCACTGCCTTAACCCTCTTGGGCATGGAGTTCACCAGAGCTTTACAGGTTGCCACTGGAGTCCGCTTCCACTCCTTCATGCCAACCTCATGGAGCTGGTTGATGTTAGAGACCTTGCGCTCCTCCACCTTCCATTTGAGAATGCCCCACAGATGCTCAATAGGTTTTAGGTCTGCAGACATGCTTGGCCAGTCCATCACCTTTACCCTCAGCCTCTTTAGTAAGGCAGTGGTCATCTTGGAGGTGTGTTTGGGGTCATTATCATGTTGGAATATTGCCCTGCTGCCCAGTCTCTAAGGAAAGGGGATCATTCTCTGCTTCAGTATGTCACAGTACATGTTGGCATTCATGGTTCTCTCAATGACTTGTAGCTCCCCAGTGCCAGAAGCACTCATGCAGCCCCAGACCATGACACTCCCACCACCATGCTTGACTGTAGGCAAGACACATTTGTCTTTTTACTCCTCCCCTGGTTGCCGCCACATACGCTTGACCATCTGAACCAAATACATTTATCTTCATCTCATCGGACCACAGGACATGGTTCCAGTAATCCATGTCTGTGTTTGCTTGTCTTCAGCAAACTGTTTCTTGTGCATCATCTTTAGAAGAGGCTTTCTTCTGGGACGACAGCCATGCAGACCAATTTGATGCATTGTGCGGCGTATGGTCTGAGCACTGACAAGCTGATCCCCACCCCTTCACCTCTGCAGCAATGCTGGAAGCACTCATACCTCTATTTCCCAAATACAACCTCTGGATATGATGTTAAGCACTTGCACTCAACTTCTTTGGTCGAACATGGTGAGGCCTGTTCTGAGTGAAACCTGTCTTGTTAAACTGCTGTATGGTCTTGGCCACTGTGCTGCAGCTCAGTTTCAGGGTCTTGGCAATCTTCTTATAGCCTAGGCCATCTTTATGTAGAGCAACATTTTTTTTTTTTCAGATCCTTAGAGAGTTCTTTGCCATGAGGTGCCACGTTGAACTTCCAGTGGCCAGTATGAGAGAGTGAGAGCGATAACACCAAATTTAACATAATATAACTGTTTAATATAACTGTTATACAAGCTGTACACTCACTACTTTACATTGTAGCAAAGTGTAATTTCTTCAGTGTTGTCACATATGAAAAGATATAATAAAATATTTACAAAAATGTGGGGGGTGTACTCATATTTTTGAGATATATAGAAATATATATATCTATATATATATATATATATACACAGTATCTCACAAAAGTGAGTACACCCCTCACAGTTTTGTAAAATATTTTATTATATCTTTTCATGTGATTTGACAACACTGAAGAAATGACACTTTGCTACAATGTAAAGTAGTGAGTGTACAGCTTGTATAACAGTGTACATTTGCTGTCCCCTCAAAATAACTCAACACACAGCCATTAATGTCTAAACTGCTGGCAACAAAAGTGAGTACACCCCTAAGTGACAATGTCCATATTGGGCCCAATTAGCCATTTTCTCTCCCCGGTGTCATGTGACTCGTTAGTATTGCAAGGTCTCAGGTGTAAATGGGGAGCAGGTGTGTTAAATTTGGTGTTATCGCCAAAAGGGTGCAGTGTTCTCCACTTGCTGTGCGCACATGTGGAGTGTGAAAAGCAGCTGCTAAGAATTGCCTAGAAACATTTTTGGAAAAAAATCTTAAAAGGTGAACTTACACTTTAATCATATACTCTGGGATTTGTGCTATCTTCACATGCACATAGACTTTTTAAAATTGCCTCAACAGCCCCCTAAATGGGGTCTCCTTCTACTCCCAGGCCCCATAGCATCTATGTGAGCTGCTATATCTATTGTTAGTCCAATGAAATCTACTCTTTCCCATATTGAAGCACTTCTGAATATTAAAAGGTTAATGCATGGTGCACTTTCAACACAGCTGCATTATAGTGATGACAATTGAAAATAGTATTTCAACCTAATCAGATCCTGCAACTCAGGATTTACAGTGCTTAAAAACACTAAACTAATCAAATTATCACAGCAAATGGTTCCGGGAGTCTGATATTCTAATACCTCCACTGCTGCATGCTTCACTAGATAGATTTGATTTTGGAATCATTCCTGAAAACACCTGAGGATATTTATAATTTGTTCAATTCACATGGTATACATACCATCTGGAAGATATAATTTGCTGCTCAATTAGATTTCTCTCTCTTAAGAATGGTGCTTTCCAAGTGCCGACTGTAACTTTAATTTTTTCCATTTCAGAAAAAAATTGTATTTTGAAAAGAAATTGTCTTTTGGTGATTTAGGTGGTGCCTTTGGAAGGTCGGTTTTTGATTTTCACCAAAATATCTTTGCTGGGAATGTTTCACTTACACCATATTGCTTTTTAACAGTTAAAAGTTCCAGAATATCTCTATCATTATACATTTGTTAACTAAACTACATTTTCCAGTGTTCCTCCTTGAGTTCAGTTCTTGCCCACATGGACTCCATTGTGAAGTTTAGGTGAGATTAACCAATGTCAAGATATCAAGCCTTGCATGCAGGGGATACAGGAGAAGCAAAAAATAAAAATGGGGAAACCATACTTACACTTTAAAATGAGAATTCAGATATTATACCAGTATTCATTTTAAAATCAGTTTATTAGGATTAAAGTGATATTAAAGGTTTTCTTTTTTTAAATAACGAACATGTCATACTTACCTGCTCTGTGCAATGGTTTTGCACAAGGCAGCCCTGATCCTCTTCTTTTCACTATCCCTGTTGTAGCTCATGGCTCCTCCCCCTTGACCAATGCCCCAAATATCAAGCTGCTTGATATAGGGACACCGGTGCATGCTTGCTCCCGAGCCCCGCTCTATACATCCATTAGGCACATAGAGCCACGGATCGGCCCAACCCCCACTCTCTCCTCATTGGCCGTACATGACAGCAGTGGGAGCTAATGGCTCCCGCTGCTGTGTCTTAGCTAATGATAAGAGAGAGACCCAGAACAGCCAAGGCTCCCGTGCACAGCGCTGGATCAAGAGGGGGCTCTTAGCCTTTACAACCACTTTCAATTATTTCACAGCCAGCAATATTACACATTCTGGGTCATTATTATAAAAAGGGAGCAGCCCCTTGAATTTCAATGTATGAAATTTTTTTAACATCTGCTCAACCGATAAAAAAATAATACAGAAAATGTCATGGCTTGCTTTCCTAGACAGGAGGCAAGGGTAAATCTCCCGATTCGAGAAACAAAAAGCAGTTAAAACTGAGGTTCTAATCTAACCATATCCCACTGTGCATTTCCTGTCTGTGTCGTCACTGGGACGATTTCCCCATTTTACTGATCTGACACCCAGTAGAAAAAGGATTTGATTGGAAATGTCCCCAACAGGAACACAAACTGCACTGGTTCCAACGACCTTGTTTCTTTGGTCAGGCATAAGGTTAATGTTCATTCTGAAGGTATTCCTTTGTACTTACAGTTTGTATAAAATATTATCTTCACCAAAACACCTTCCTTATGGGTAAGGATATTGATTTATTAGGGAAATTTAGTAGTCGTTTTACCAGTAATGAATAAAATTGAGATCTGGGCTACCAAGGAAGCAACAAAATAAAACTATAAAACAATCCCACGTTTATTAATAGCAATTATGCATATAAAAAAGAATTGTAGAAAAACACCCAAGTGTATAATAAAAAGGCTATATCTCAATGTTGTGAGATCACCTTCTCTACATATATATCTTGCATTCCTATTAACATTGGACTGCATGTCCACATTTTCATTAATAGAAAAAAAAATGAATCATGTTCATTCATAATTAATTATGCTTTTAGGTAACAATAATGGCTGTTTATATATTGAAAATAAATAGTTATTTGTGCATAGATTTTATTAAGACATACTAACTGATTTATTTTTTCATGGGCAGAAATATAATTAAAATGTGAACATACAGTTTGATGTTAAGGGAAATATGATATGATATATATATATATATATATATATATATATATATATATATATATATATAATATACAGTATCTTACAAAAGTGAGTACACCCCTCACATTTTTGTTGACAGCACCGAAGAAATGAAACTTTCAACAATGTAAAGTAGTGAGTGTACAGCTTGTATAACAGTGTAAATTTGCTGTCCCCTCACAATAACTCAACGCACAGCCATTAATGTTTGAACCGCTGGCAACAAAGGTGAGTACACCACTAAGTAAAAATGTCCAAATTGGGCTCAATTAGCCATTTTTTTTCCTCCCCGGAGTCATATGACTCGTTAGAGTTACAAGGTTTCAGGTGTGAATGGGGAGCAGGTATGTTAAATTCGGTGTTATCGCTCTCTGGAAGTTCAGCATGGCGCCTTATGGCAAAGAACTCTCTTAGGATTGGAAAAAAAGAATTGTTGCTCTACATAAAGATGGCCTAAGCTTTAAGAATATTGGCAAGACCCTGAAACTAAGCTGCAGCACATTGGCCAAGATGATACAGTGGTTTAACAGGACAGGCTCCACTTAGAATGGGCCTCTCCATGGTCGACCAAAGAAGTTGAGTGCACGTGCTCAGCGTCATATCCAGAGGTTTTCTTTGGCAAATAGACATATGCATGCTGCCAGCATTGGTGCAGAGTGGGGTGGGGGGTCAGCCTGTCAGTGCTCAGACCATACTCTGCACACTGCATCAAATTGGTCTGCATGGCTGTCGTCTCAGAAGGAAGCCTCTTCTAAAGATGATGCACAAGAAAGCCCACAAATAGTTTGCTGAAGACAAGCAGACTACTCCTCAAAAAAATACCCCATTAGATCTCAATGGGGAAAAATATCATGCTGGATATCTATACTGATATGGACTGGATAATGTGTTAGGAACAAATGGAAGCCACATTGTTTGATGGAAATTAAAATGATCAACCTACAGAGGGCTGAATGCAAAGACACCCTCAAAATAAAAGTGAAAAAATGATGCAGCAGGCTAGTCAATTTTGCTCAAATTTTATTGCAGCAACTCAAAATGGTACTCAGTAGTTTGTATGGCCCCCACATGCTTGTTTGCATGCCTGACAATGTCGGGGTAAGCTCCTAATGAGACGGCGGATGATGTCCTAGGGTATTTCCCCCCAGATCTGGACCAGGGCTTCACTGAGCTCTTGAACAGACTGAGGTGCAACCTGGTCATTTCCGATGGATGACCAAAACATAATGTCCCTGAGTTGTTATATTGGATTTAGGTCAGGAAAGCATTGGGGCCATTCTATGGTATATTTGGTGTGATTCCCTGCGCTGTCCTGGAAACACACTAAAATACCAATATATACCCCCAATGCTGCTAGTACAGAACTGTAACCTATGGGCAGTGATCAGAATAGTTATAATGGAGAGGGTACTGCGCTTCAGGGATATCTATATATATATATATATATATATATATATATATATATATATATATGTATTATAAAATTAAAAATTTAAAAAAATATTATAGATATAAAATTATTATAGTTATAAAATTATTAAAAGACAATCTTCTTATCATAAACCTTCATATAAATACAACGATCTTCTTGTAGTAAACCTTCATAAATACATATACATACATGTTCTATAAATTAGTGACAACCCACAAGGTGCACAGTAGCTATAGTGCAGATATGTTGAAATAAATATATGCTGGCCAAAGCCAGCAGAATATTAGCATGCATAAAAAAAGGGATGTATTCCAGAGATAAGACAATAATCCTTCCACTTTATAAAACTCTGGTCCGACCGCATCTGGAGTATTCTGTCCAGTTCTGGTCGCCAGTCCTCAGGAGGGATGTGTTGGAGCTGGAGAGAGTCCAGAGAAGGGCAACTAAACTAATTAGGGGATTGGAGGACCTTAACTATGAAGAGCGGCTGCAATCGCTCGATTTATTCTCCCTGGAGAAGAGACGCCTGAGGGGGGACATGATAGCAATTTATAAATATCTCAATGGGGATCTCAGCTTAGAAAAAAAGCTGTTCATTCGAAGAGATTGCATGAGAACAAGAGGGCATACAATGCGATTAGAGGAGAAGCGTTTTAACCTCAGGCAACGTGGGGGGTTCTTTACTGTTAGGGCTACAAGATTGTGGAATTCTCTACCACAAGAGGTGGTTTCTGTGGGAAGTATGGTGGCTTTCAAAAGACTCTTAGACTTACATCTCAAGGATCAGGACATTAAGGGTTATGTGAGATGATTACAGCCACACACACCTACACAGGTTGAACTGGATGGACTATTGTCTTTATTCAACCTCACCTACTATGTAACTATGAATAAAGAGCTCATTGACTTGTGCAATATTTATTAACGGATAAAGATAAGGTGCTGATAAGGTGCTGTTTGTTATGTGCTGATATTCCTTAGTGTGGGGTGAATTTCATCTATTAAACAATATATTTAATAAAAATATAGTGTAAAATTATATTCAAAAGTGCCAGTGCTTATCCAATCAAAACAATTTTATAATAGTGAGTAAACCAAAAAAAGTTAATATAATCTTCCAAAAAAAATAATATTATATTAACGTGATGGTGTCCCAATAAACAATCTTGTGTTCAATCCTCCACATCTTTAAGGTGCTTGTGCTCTTCAGTGTGTAACCACTTCTAGGTGTGCTAGCTGCTCACCTTACTGCTGCAAACAATACGCTTAGAGTATTATTTCCAGTGTTGTCACTCCTTCCTTAATGTGGCTTATGGGTACATCTATCCAGTCCTCTGTATAAATGCTGGGTGCTTTCAGGAAACTCTGTATCGTGCTTCCTTTGTACTGTGGTCTCAGATAAACATATGGGCCATCATGGTGTAGTATTTTCAAAAAGGTTTATATAAAGAAATGTAGCAAATTACAGTTAAAATCAATGCAATCTGCATTGTTGAATCCGTTCCGGGACTCGTTTGAATGCCCCGTACGTCACTTCCGGTGTGCGCTTTCCTACGTGCTACATCACGACAACACGTGACTTCTTCAAGGGATCTTTTTTCAGCCCTTGAAGAAGTCACGTGTTGTCGTGATGTAGCGCATAGGAAAGCGCACCCCGGAAGTGACGTACAGGGCATTCAAACGAGTCCCGAAACGGATTCAACAATGCAGATTGCATTGATTTTACCTGTAATTTGCTACATTTCTTTAAATAAACCTTTTTGAAAATACTACACCATGATGGCCCATATGTTTATCTGAGACCACAGTACAAAAGAAGCACGATACAGAGTTTCCAGAAAGCACCCAGCATTTATGCAGAGGACTGGATATATGTACCAATAAGCCACATTCAATGGTATTAACTTCTTTATCCTCCAGGTACTGGTTGCATACTCTCACCACATGAGGCCGGGCATTGCCGCGCACCAGGAGGAATCCAGGACCCACTGTACCAGTGTATCGTCTGACAATGGGTCCAAGGATTTCATCCCGATACTTAATGGCAGTCAGGGTGACTTTGTCTAGCCTGTAGAGGTCTGTGCATCCATCCATGGATATGCCTCCCCAGCCACCCACCATCAAACTGGTCATGCTGAATGATTTTACAGGCAGCACAGTGTTCTCCATGGCTTATCCAGACCCTTTCACATCTGTCCCATGTGCTCAGGTTGAACCTGCTCTCATCTGTGAAAAGCACAGGGCGCTAGTGGTGGACCTGCCAAATCTGGTGTTCAATGGCAAATGCCATTTAAGCTCCAAGGTGACGGGCAGTGAGCGCAGGGCCCACTAGAGGATGTTGGGCTCTCAGGCCACCCTCATGAACTCTGTTTCTGATTGTTTGGTCAGAGACATTCACATCAGTAGCCTGCTGGAGGTAATTTTGTAGGGCTCTGGCAGTGCTTATCCTGTTCCTCCTTGCAAAGAGGAGCAGATATCGGTCCTGCTGATGGGTTAAGGTCCTTTTGGGGCCCTGTCCAGCTCTCCTAGTGTAACAGCCTGTCTCCTGGAATCTCCTACATGCTCTTGAGAAGTTTGTCTCATTGTTGCCCATCTAGTGCACATGTTGTTAATGCCATTAACACCTAAGCAGCTGAAACTGATCATCAACCCCCTCTGCTTCTAATTTTATGAGAAATATCTGTATATTATGCAGCCAGTGAATATGTTGTTCCTGATGCTGATGTGTTGGAAGCAGAAAAAAAATGGGTGTAAGCAGGGCTTTTTTTTTTTTTCAGTGGGAATGCGGGGAAACGCAGTTCTGGCACCTCCAGCACTGAATGCATGTAATGGCAAGGGATGCTGGATAGTCTATTGATGCTGGGGAAGAGCTATTGTTGCTGGAGGGTCCACTGTTGCTGGGAGGGGTCTATTGTTGCTGGTGGGGTAATTGTTGCAGGAGTGTCTATTGTTCCTGGGGGAATCTATTGTTGCGGGGAAGGATTCATTGTTGCTGGGGGGGGGGGGGGTTTCTATTGTTGCTGATGGTGGTCTATTGTTGCCGGAAGTTTTCTATTGTAGTTTCTATGAGTTTATTGTTGCTGGGGGGTCTATTATTGCTTCCTGCTGGGCATCTATTTTATTGTTTTTCTTACTATCATTATCAAATTCCAAACAAACTTTTAAGCACCACAAAATGACAATTGGTTCTCTATTCTCTAAAAGGAGAGGTACTGTGAGGTGGGTGGGGGTGGTACCAAGGGGTGACTCTGAAGGGGGATACCTCAACCTTTTTTCTGAGAATAAAAGCCCTGGGTATAAGGATTTAAACGACTTTGACAAGGACCAAATTGTAATGGCTAGAAGACTGAGTCAGAGGAACTCCAAATTTGCAGTATGCACGTTGTGAGGACCTACCAAAAGTGGAACAAGGAAAGAAAACTGGTGAACAGGTGATAGGGTCATGGATGGTGAAGAGCGAAGTAGTCCACGTAGTCCGATCCAATACAAGATCTACTGTGGATCATATTGCTGAAAAATGCATCACCGCCAGGAGTGACGTCAGGATTCCAGGACCGTCGAGTGCCAGTGTTTCACCAGCTGATGGGGAGTCCGCGGACACCACTGGGTCCGTCCCTGTACACACGGAGGAACCCCCCTTGCCGCTCTCACAGGGATCCACTGCCTCCACCACCAGGACCCGCTCCAGTGATGCTCCTGATGATCAACATTACTTGACTAACTGCATCTTATTCACCGACTAAATGTGAGTGTAATACTGCTGCACATACTTCAATAAATGTCTTGCTGCACTTAGAAGGCGCTGCGCTGTCTTCCCTCTTGTCTCCCCCAGAGATCTCTTCTGTCTCTTCCGCCGGCAGCCGCTACAGTGGACAGCTACCCCCTGAAATGTTTGGGGGTCCCCCCTACCCCTGGTGTTAATACAAACTAACTTGCCATCTGCCTCTTTCAATTACCTATGCAGGAGAACTCTAAATGGGAGAGGAGAAGCAGCACAAAGAGCCAATCAACTGTGCTGCAGTGCTTATGTCCTCAAAAGAGCCATAATAATTGGAGTGATATGGAGATGATCAGTCTGCTTGTACATGGAGTATCCTAGAAAAACTGATGACAGGTCAGTTTTCGGGTTCGGCTTTGAGAGGGTCTCCTATGTAGTAACCCGGAAGCGGCATGTTGATGTCATGTCGGGGTTACTCGGCGGCTAAAGGCACCGAATTTAAAAAAGTGAAGGTATTCAAAAATGCCAATTTTGCCATTTTGAATACATTGAAGTGCAGTGGAGGGGTCTGGGGTCTTTTAGACCCCCAAATAAAGGGGGTGTACCTGCGCTTAGGAGAATAATTCTATGTTAAAACCTGATGCTCAGTAAAAAAAAAAAAAAAAATATATATATATATATATATATATAGGCTGCTGCTGATAAAAAAAGGAATGGTTCCTTTAAAGGTGACTGTATAAAAGTAAATCAGCGCTGCTCTTAAACCAGTGGGCTGATGGTAGGTAGCAACAAAACGTGTTACCACGCTTCTCAAAACTATAGTGCATATAAATTATTTATATAAATAAAGTGCATACGGTAGTGCCTGTGATATATACTCCAATAAATATAAAGTGCTTGCAACAATGCCTATAATATATCATTAAATAAATTACATGCAGCAATACCTGTGATATATGCTCAAATAAATATAAAGTGCAAACAATAATACTTGTGTTATATACTCAAAATAAATACAACAGCAATTACTCTTATATAGATACAGTGAAAACTAATCTGATACAAATAAGATAGTATAACCCTAAGTGAATAAATGAATAAAGTGACAAGTGCTGGTGCAAATCATCCATTAACTCCTCCTCCTTCTGTTATTTAGTCCTTCTGTTATGCAGTTCATAAAGTGATCAGTGTTCACTGTGCAAATAAGCCACACTCGTGCTTAGAAGTAGGTAGGATATGGGCCATATAAATCTCCACTGGCGGTTCTATAATACACCTCCTCCAGGGATAAGGGTCACTCCAGTAGTGATGGACGAACATCTGATGGAACAGTTCGCAAACGTGATCGCGCAAACTCGCTCAAATGTTCGCAAACCGCAGGTTCGCAGCGGGTCCCATTAATTTTAATGGCAGGCGAACATGAAAAACCTCCAGGTCATATTTGCAGCCACAAAATACTTACTAGCTGTGCACACATAGTACCACAACATGGACGCTGACATACCAGAAGTATTAAGCGAATCTGCAATCGACAAGCATTCTTTTTTTATCTGCAAAATTTCGTCAATTCAGGTGCGCATTAAGGCCATAGAGGAGAGGCAATGCCAGGCTATAAAGGGGGTGCAGGAGATGAACCTGCTATTTCAAAAGTTGTCATACATTTTTTTTTTTTAAATAAGTTATATAAATCGTTTATACAGTTATAACATGTATTTTGTTTTTTGTAATATTGCTCGGTTTTAGTGTAAAAGCTCGGCCTAAATCAACCAGAACTGACAGCAGCCAGTAAATACATGTCTAATACATATAGGGTCCATTCACACGTCTGTAAAATGGGTCCGCATCCGTTCCACAATTTAGAGGAACGTTTACAGACCCATTGATTTTCAATTCCAGTCCGAAAAATTAGGAATTCACAGGATAAATAAGTAAGTGTTGGCCAGTACAGGCCCCAAAAATTAGCCAACAGGCGTTCACCTGACAGCAAAGAACGTTGTATTCTGTGGCTGGTGGTACATTAGGCATTCACAGGATACAGAAGTAAGTATCGGCCATTACAGGCCCCAAAAATTTACCCACAGGCGTTCACCTGACAGCAAACTTTGTATTCTATGGCTGGAGGTACATTAGGCATTCACAGGATACAGAAGTAAGTGTCGGCCATTACAGGCCCCAAAAATTAGTCGACAGGCTTCCACCTGACAGCAAAGAACTTTGTATTCTGTGGCTGGAGGTACATTAGGAATTCACAGGATAAATAAGTGTCGGCCATTACAGGCCCCAAAAATTAGGCATTCAACTGACATGAAAAGGCCTTTTATGCCACTGTATTTATCTAAGACAGGGACCATGAATTGTTATGGGTGGTGGTGGATATTTGTGGCCTGTCATGAGGAATTTGAATCAAACATGGTCTACTGGTCACATGTGTTGAATCCCTCCGAGATCCATGACTCATTCCTTTTTAGAAATGTGAGATAGTCAACACTGTCGTGAGCTAGGCGAGTGCGCTTATCGGTTACGATCCTCCCTGCTGCGCTGAACATCCTTTCGGACAGGACACTGGACGAGGGGCAAGCCAACAGTTCAATTGCAAACTGTGCAAGCTCTGGCCAGAGGTCCAGCCTGCCCACCCAGTAGTACAGGGGTTCATCACTTCTTAGAGCATCCACATCAACCGTTAACCTGATGTAGTCAGACACCTGTCGGTCTAGGCATTCCCTGATGCTGGATCCGAAGGACAGCTGTCGATGGGTCGGCTGAAAGAATGATCTCATATCAGAAGTGACCAACACATCTTCAAACCGCCCTCTTCTTGCAGGCACTGTTGGATTGGTACACGCAACTGTTTCTCTGTGAGTGGAAATTCCTCTGCCAGCGCACGCAAAAGCAGAATGCAGCATTACTCGCAGCAAGGCCTGGAAGTGCTGCATTCTGACAGCCCTCTGTGATGGTGGTAACATTTCCGCCATATTTTGTTTGTACCGGGGGTCTAACTACGTTGCCACCCAGTACTGATCCTTGCCCTTTATGCTTTTTATACGGGGGTCCCTCTTAAAACACTGGAGCATGAAGGCCCCCATTTGCACTAAACTGGAAGCGGTGTAGTGGCCTGCTCATCATCCAGGATAATGTTGTCCTTGTTCTCCTCCCCCCATTCACGGACAACACCAGGGATCCCAGAAAGGTTTAATTAATGCTCTTCTTGCTCCGCCTCATCCGCCCCGGCACCATCCTCCTCTGACTCCTCTTCAGACTCCTGTTGTTGACTTGTCTTAGATGGAGTGGCCCCCCCTGGGAATTCATCCAGCATTGCGACTTCCTCATTTTCCTGCTCCTCGACGGCTTGATCAATGACACGACGCAATGCACGCTCCAGAAAGAAGGTGTAAGGTACGATGTAACTGATGGCGTCCTGGCTGCGACTCACCAGTTTGGTGATCTCATCAAATGGCCGCAGAAGTCTGCATGCGTCACGCATAAGCAGCCACTGTGGCGGTAAAAAAAAAAAAAACAAGCTCCCCAGAACCTGTCCTGCCACAGAGTTCATACAGGTAGTCCTTAACTGTAGGTTTCTGCTGGAGCAGCCTATCAAGCATATACAAGGTTGAGTTCCATCACGTCGGGCAGTCACAAATAGGCCGTCTGACGAGCAGGTTGTGTCACCGCTGAATGTCAGCAAGGCGAGCCATGGCTGTGTAAGATCTTCTAAAATGGCCTGAGATTTTCCTGGCCTGCCGCAAGACGTCCTGGACCCCAGGGTGTTTGACAACGAATCGCTGCACGACCAAGTTCAGGATGTGTGCCATGCATGGCACGTGTGTAATTTTGCCCTGTTTCAGTGCGCTCAGCAGATTGGCACCATTGTCGCACACCACTTTACCAACTGTCAAATTGAGCGGTGTTAGCCACTGATCTGCCTGTGAATGCAAAGCTGAAAGGAGTGCAGGACCAGTGTGGCTCTTGGCTTTCAGGCACAAGAGAGCACAACATGGCAATGTCTCACCTGGCATGTCAAATAGGTTCTGGGGATCTTGGGCGGCGCAGCGGAAGAGACGGTAGCAGCGGAAGAGGAGGAGTCAGCCAAGGAGGAGAGGGAGGATGGAGTAGGAGGAAAAGAAGAGGCAGGCCTGCATGCAATCCGTGGCGGTAAAACCAAATCTACATGGGTGCCATGGGTTACATGCTTGACGACCGTCAGAAGGAGAAGGTTTACCCAGTGGGCAGTAAAAGTTATATATCTTCCCTGCCCGTGTTTGCTAGACCACGTGTCTGTGGTCAGATGTATCTTGGCACCAACACTGTGTGCCAGAGATACATTAACTTGCCGCTGAACATGGCCATATAGCTCTGGGATGCCCTTCTGCAAGAAATATTTTCTTCCTGGGACCTTCCATTGTGGTGTTCTAATGGCCACAAATTTTTGAAAAGCCTCTGAGTCCACCCGTTTATATGGCAGTAGTTGGCGGGCTATCAGTTCCCGACAAGCCAGCGGTCAACCGTTGGGCAAGAGGGTTATCCGGCCTCATCATTTTTTTACGCTCAAACATTTGGGCCACGGAAGCCTGCCTTTTTCCAGAAAAACGTGAGGACGGCATGATGGAAGGTGGAGTGGAGGACAATTGTGAGGAGAGAGGAGAAGAAGAATAGGCTGGACGGTGAGAGCCTGCAGTGCGGCTTTGTGGGTTCTGACGGCGTTGCTCCCACTGGGCTCGGTGATGGGAGTCCAGGTGCCTTCTTAAGGCGGTCGTCCCTAGGTGAGTGTTGGGCTTACCGTGACTTATGTGTTGACTGCAAAGGCTGCAGATGGCAAAACTATTGTCAGCAGCGGACACGTTAAAAAAAGCCCTTACTGCGGAGCCATGTGCCGGCGTCCTGGGAGCGCCAGATGCGACTATACATGGTTGATGGCTCGCTCCTGATATATTAGCAGTCTGGTTTGTCCCTCCGGTGCAATGTAAGTTTGACCTGCTTCTCCTACCTATCTGCTGGTCTATCTCTCCCTCTGAACTCCCCTCCTCTTCCTCCCTTGTGGGCACCCACGTGATGTCCATAGACACGTCATCATCGATGTCACCTTCCCAACCACTAACATTAGAGATCTCGGAGTAGGCAGCAACAGCGGGGACCAACCTCCTTGGGCTGATCTGGGTACTGTCGTCAGACTGCTGAGTGGCAGCTGTTGCTACCTCCTCTTCCTGATCCGATGCCAATAATGGCTGCGCATTGCAAATGTCTTGTGATGGATCGGAAAATAATTCCTGTGACTCAAGCGGAGAGTGTATGGTGGTGGTGGTGTTGGTAGTGGTGTGTTTGGGGGTGCACACAGCAGAGAGTGAAGAGGGTGCAGATAGAGAGGATGAGGAGGGTGCAGAAGAGGAAAGTTGAGTGAGCCACTCAACCAAGTCTGGTGTGTCCTTTGACGTAATCGAACGCACCTTCTGCAACTTCCCACTTTCGCTCTGGCCTGGTGCTCCTGCCCTACCCCTACCACCCCTGCGGAAGGGCCTGCCTCTTCCTCTGCCTGTCATTTTTTAAATGACCCTGTGACAAAAGTCTCTAGAGAAGCGCTGTATATGTGGAAGAAGGTATATAACATCCCGCTTCAATCTGTCGTTTGGGGGGCCACTGGTCTATCACACCAATTATAAAAAAAATTTCCAGCAACTTTTGTCACTGTGTGTAGCAGAGGTAACGCAGCGAAAAAGGCAACATTTCTGTAGTACCCAAATACACTATTATGAAAGTATATTGTTATATAACAACCTGCTTCAATCTGTCGTTTTGGGGGGCCACTGGTCTATCACACCAGTTATAAAAAAAAAATTCCAGTAACTTCTGTCACTGTGTAGCAGAGGTAACGCAACGAAAGAGGCAAAATTTCTGCAGTACCCAAATACACTATTATGAAAGTATATTGTTATATAACACCCCGCTTCAATCTGTCGTTTTGGGGGGCCACTGGTATATCACATGAGTTATAATACTTTATTTCCAGTAACGTTTGTCACTGTGTGTAGCAGAGGGAATGCAGCAAAACAGAAAAACTAATTCTGCAGTACCCAAATACACTATTATGAAAGTATATATAACACCCCGCTTCAATCTGTTGTTTTCGGAGGGCGACTGCCTATCACACCAGTTACAATACTTTTTTCGAATTGCGTTTGTCACTCTTTGTAGTTGTAGCATCGCTGCAGAACCGCTCACCAGTCACAATGCTGAACAATACAAATGCTCTATAATATGCTTTCTATATTAAAAAGTATATTATAAGTGTATTACACCCCTATATACTGCACACCAAACAATAGTACACCTATACCAGTCCTTAAAAGGACTTTTGTGGACCTATTAGCTAGCGATTTCTGTCACTGACAGTCTGTCCTTGCTCCACACAGCAACCTCTCCCTACACTGACAAAAGAAAGAATGTAAAATGGCAGCCAGATCAGGTCTTTTTATAAGGTAGGGGGTAGGTCCATGTGCTGAAATGTCTCAATTGGCTGTCCTGTACCACCTGATGGATGTGTCATGGGTCAAAGTTCTTAACAATGTAAAAGAATATGGGGGTCGCGAATATCGCCATATGTTCGCATGTTCGGCGAACAGCGAACGACCAAAGTTCGCCGAAAACCGACTGCTGGGCGAACCGCAAGGCCATCTCTACACTCCAGCATCTCCTCCTATACTCTGGGACTATCTCCTCCTCATATTTTTCAGAGGTGCAGAATGGAACCGAAGCTTGAAAAGGACTGTTTCATAATTATTTATTGGAGCAGATATCACAGGCACTACAGTTTGCACTTTATATTTATATAAATAATTTATATGCACTATAGTTTTGAGGAGGGTGGTAACACGTTTAGTTGCTATCTTTTAGACCATAAAGAGTACCTGTCACTGCCAATTACTGTCACAAAGGATGTTTACATTGCTTGTTACAGCAATAAAAGTGATCATATATTTTTTTTTTAAAACTGTGCTAAAAATTAAAAAATTAAATAAATTAAATAGGAAAAAAATAAAAATTTTAAAGCGTTCCTGTCACGTGAGCTCGCGCACAAAAGAAAACGCAAATGAAAGCGCTGTTCAAAGCACACATGTGAGGTGTCACCGCAATCACCAGAGCGAGAGCAATAATTCTAAAAAAGAGCTACTCTGTAACTCTACACTGGTAACCGTCAAAAAATGTTAAAGCTTCGCCAATGGAGATTTTTATTGACCGTATTTTGTCGCCATTCCACGTGTGTGCGCAATTTAAACCGTAACATGTTAAGTATCTATTAACTCGGCGTGACATCATCTCTCCCAATATACAAAAAAAAAAAATGGGCTAACGTTTAGTTTTTTTTTTAAATGCAGTGAAATGTATTTTTTCCAAAAAAAAACGGCGTTTGAAATACCGCATGACAAAAAATATTGCAACGACCGCCATTTTCTTCTCCAGAGTCCTTGTTAAAAAAAAAAAATATATATATATATATATATATATATATATATATACAATGTTTGGGGGTTCTAAGTAATTTTCTAGCTGAAAATACAGATTTTAACTTGTGAACAACATGTGTCAGAAATGGGCTCGGTCCAGAAGTGGTTATATAATCCCCAGTGGGTCTGTGTCAATAGACTTTTGTTCATGTTAGAACTGCTTTTCCCTCTATATAAATCTATGGTAATGCAAAAGCAGCTTACGCCAAGTCAAATGCAGGTTAGAAGGAGATCAACTGCAGCTATCAATGTATTTTGAATAATCTCAAAAGCATCTAAAACTGACGTCAAACCAAGCTGAGTTTGCAAATTGATACAAGTCCAAAGCCCATCAAGACAGGCCCTTAGGAGGCATGTGCTCATCACTGCTTACAAGCCATAGTGCCCTTTATAGTGGCCTGCTGCTTTGTCCTCTTTTCGATTTGCCTTGCTTGGGTGACTCTTTCAGAAAATGCATTGCAAACAGATAGCTGTTGGGGTCACAGAGGGACACGCAAACCTCGAGCCACAATATGGCAACAATGCCCAAGGAAGAAATACATAACTGCAATAAACTGTGTCCTTTTATATCTGCCCCAATTTCAGCTGAAAAGCAGCTCTAGAAATCATTATTTAAATTATAAGAAAACATTTCCCTACGTGTGTCCATAATGAATATCTGTTAGAGTTTAATATTGTTTTTTTCGAATGAAGATTACTGGAGTATGCTATATTGAAATGCACAGTCATGCAGCCCTGGCAAGAAATTGATTTCATATTGTGTCACTAAGAGGACAATCATTCCACATTCTGCACTATGAAGGATGAATTTTGGAATTTCCCTGCTCAGAGAATCTTATTATTGTTCTAATACTCCTTTCTTAATAGTATTAAAATCAATCTCTCCTTTCCTGTACATTTGGGAAGCTTTGTGTGATATTTGCAATAATCTGCTTTAACGTGTTACAAATGACAACATTAAAGAATACCCTTTTTTCTCACCTAATCCATTTAATATGATTTAATCAAAACAAATTATTTACCCAATGCTGCATTGCTCGCCACTGAGACATGAATCAGCAAAAGCAAAACACATTTCTTTTCAATGAAGGTCTATTGTGCAAGAATGCTAAAAAGTTAGCTCAAGCATAATAAAGCTACTTAAATCAAATCCATGCCTCCAGATATTTAAAAAGCAAAAATTGGTACTTCCTAAGCTGAGCCAAAAATGAATTAAAAGCTCTGCTAACAGTGTATACACAGCCCCCCCCCCCCTCCACCAAGTCTAAAGAAATTGACCAAGTCTAAAGAAACCAAGTCACCAAGTCACCAAGTCTAAAGAAAACCAACGAAATTGCATCCCATAATCCATACTCCCCACTTGGTCTACCTAATCATCTTTGTATGTACAACCCATTTGTGCAAAGGTCCACCACTTCATTAGACTACAATTGAGCAGTTGCCAAGTGTGCAGATCTTACCTTCTAAATAAAAAACCTGAGGTGGGTTATTTTAAGGGGTTCTCAAGGTAATTCGTGTAATATATTCGAAGGGTTTCTGATGTGTTCACCCTATCTGTGATTGGTGAATTTGCCAGGTTATGAGAGAGCTAATCCTAAAGGAGTGTGACACAGTTCAGCGAAGACCGGAGGTCAACCTGTGTGTTTGGGTTCCTCCATCTTATGGCACCACTGGCTTCCCTTAATCCCAGGGTGCCAGGGGGTGTCAAGTGTGCCTGTTCTGTGAGCAACTTCTGGACCTCCTTTGTTTGAAATGTTTTTGATATCTGAATTGTAAATATGGAGACCATTTGTGATGGGAGTTGTTGCTTTCCTTTCCATGAGGCTTGTAGAGAGATGTGTGGTTGCTTGCTTTTAGCAATTGGAGAGTCACTAGTGGGCAAATCATGAACCTGAGGCTTAATGAGGTTCTGTCCATGATGTTGGAAGAAGCAGCAGGGTCAATTAAGGGAATAATATGACCAGGAGTGTGTGGTTCCTATCTGCATCTACTGTCATGGGGTGCTAACCACTGAGAGGATCTACTGCAAATATTATAGCAAATGAAAATCTAATCTTCCCTGAAACACTATTATAAAAAAGGGCCTCAAAGCCACATAGGTAAATATAAAAGTCAAAGCTTACCTTTGCAAGCTTGAAGTTGAAATCCCAATTGAAGTCACATAAACATAAATGACAGAAGAGAAAGGGAAAAGAGCCTCCAAGTACAGACAATTTAAACAACTTATTAAAAAGTAAATAACAATTGGCAACTCACATTCTGAGTGTTTGTAAAAGCCTCATCACGTATGAAGGTGGCCGGGCTCCACAGCGTGACAGTGGGCCCTGGTGGTCCTCCAGTGGACATCCAGTGCTGACATCCCAGTCACTTCCATACCTAATGAGCCTTTTACAAACACTCATAATATGAGTTGGGAATTGGTATTTACTTTTATTAACTTGTTTAAATTGTCTGCATTTAGAGGAGCTTTTCCCTTTCTCTTCTGCCATTTCTATAGAGCCTGCTTCTGCTCTTATGAAGAGCTTTCCCTGGTGCTTGGATGCTGTCTTTGGATTTTTTTACAGACTTATCCATTGCATGAACTCTATTTATAGACTTTTATTCACAGATACATTCACAGACACTTTTTATTGCGGATCAGATTTTCCTATGTAACGTCTACGAGTTATAGTCACTTTGTGGTGCCTTCTACTCTTGCTTTACACAAACCTAAATTAAGCCAGATAAACATTATATGAACAATCCAAATCTGTATAATCTTTATTGTCAGGGGGGCGGGGTGACCCAAACAAAAAGGTACAGACAACAGTAGAAACATTGTCAGAGATCGTGATCGCTACAGCTTGGAAAAGCCCTGTGGTTGATTTGGCTCTATTAAAGCACAAACTAACCCAGATCATGCTCAATAAAAAAACAGTGAACATACTCTGAGATAAATAGGTGACGGTCAATAAGATTTGCAATCCCTCTGGCAGGCAGTTGCGTAGATGGTTGATAGATGATTTATGGGATATGTAGGAAAGTGCGCTGATTCGAATCGGGTGTGCTGCTACCTTAGAGTGAATATAGGTGAAATGTGAAGATCAAAATCAGGTGCGCTACCCAAATTATGTGTGTTAAACCATACAAAAATATGCGTGAGTGCAAAATTCAACAATTAATTAACATAAAGTGAATACATTCCTATAAATTTTGACAAGTGCAAATCAAAACACAATCCGGTGGAACACCAGTGAACATCAAACAATAGTGTCCAAAATATTATAAAAAGTCCAAAGGTGATTCCAAAATTCTGTGTTGCAAACATAAAAGAATCTGGAAGGTGCAAATCTTGTGATAGGATAGTTCAGCTTCCCACCACCGGCTAAGCCTCTTACCAGAGAAAAGAAGTTTTAAGGGCATATAAAGATATCACTGCTTCAGAGATCATACAGCTGCAGAGAGATTCCAAGAACACTCAGGTGACACTCTTATACACAGGTAGTACCTGGACTCTTACCAGACAACGCAAAGATGTGAGCCTGGAACTATCATGTGTGGTGGTCCTGCAAAGAATCGCTGGGCGCTTGATGGCTGATGTGACCTCAGGTGTCTAGTTTACCTCAACAGTAGGGGACACAACAAAGGGGACCGCCATGGTGCATTATCGACAATATATTTATTAACCACCTTAGCGGTAATCCCGAGCGTGACTCGGGGTTGATTTTTCATATCAGGAGCGGTAACCCCCGAGTCACGCTCGGGGTGGATTGCAGAGAGCGCAGCGGTGTTCTCTTACCTTATCCTGGCGATCCAGCGATGATCTCTCATTGCTGCGACCGCCAGCCGAGAGTTCCGCCGCTCCTCCGTCCCTCCGTCGGTCTGATCACTTCCTAGTTCCGTTCCCTGCAGCAGCAATGCTGCATGGGAGCGGAACTAGGGAGGGAAATTCAAAAAAAAAAAAAAAAAACGTTGCACAAAACACACTTTATATTATATATATATATATATGTATATATATATGCATATGCATATATATATATATATATATATATATATATATATATGCATGCATATATATATATATATATATGCATATATATATATATATATATATATATATATATATATATATATATATGCATATATATATATATACACCGGTATATATATATATATATATATATATATATATATATATGCATGCATACACACACACATATATATATATATATATATATATAAAATTATATTATTGATTCAATTATAATTCATGCGTTATATATTATATATATATATGTGTGTGTGTGTATATATATATATATATATATATATACACACACACACATATATATATATAATATATAACGCATGAATTATAATCTAATCAATAATATAATTTTATTATATATATTATATATTAGATAAAAAAATAATATTATTGATTCGATTATAATTAATGCGTTTGTGTTTCAAATTTATCACATCTGGGATGTCTACTAGAGTCTTGTTTTGGTCAGGTTTAAGTCAGTAATTACTAAGAATTATAGGCCTATAATACATAACGCCAAATTTCCATGAAAAGACTTGTACCGCTTTTGGTATGTAATTCCAGACATAATCATACCGCCAGGGAGGTTAAGGTATAGATAAATTGCACTTACAGTGTAGAAGACAATATGCACGGATTAGTCAAAAAACATGTGTTAATTCTCTCAGAAGTCAGTGAATAAGAAAGGTTCAATACATAAGCAGCGCTAAAGACCCTGTTTAAAAGTCCACATATGTGAATGAGTCAAAAAAGTCCTCAGGAGAGTGAATCCACGGATGAAGATCAAAGGATAACTTCCACCACACCACGTGACCCCCCTAGGTATTGCTCACTCACCAGAAATCATTGTAATAGAGCCTTTGAATATCCACCGATCACACCAAATGCAGACCGCTCCACGATCGTTTAGGCACAGAATCTCCCCAATCTGAACACCTTATACCAAGAGATCCACATACTCCAGTGCACCGGCAGTAAATGTAAGCAAGAAAGAGGCTCATAGGGCAGTATATCAACACAGTTTTATTAAAACACCCGCCCAATCCCTCAATCAATGCACTCACAGCAAAGAATATAATAAAAGGCTCTCAATATGCTAGAACCATATGCTGATCAAGACCTCACCGCTCCGCTCCCGCTCCTCTGTTATGCTGGATCAGTCACAGACGTCAGCTCACAACGGGCAAGGATATGGGGATGCGGCTCTTACAGCTCTGAATGATGTTGTCGGGGTGTCCGCGTGCTCACGCCCTGACATGTTTCGCCATAACACTGGCTTCTACGGAGGGCACGAGCACGCTGCAACCCCGCCTCCCTTTATCTCTCTCCTCTCCGAGATGTTAACCCTTTCCGCCGGCATGCTATCATCGCTGACAGTCTGCCTGAAGGGAAGATCAGTCTCGGATCATAGGAGTGATTACTCCACAGTACAAAAAGACTCCAATATTGCCGATGTACATATGTGGCTGATGTTTGTCAGCACAATTGCAACAAAAGCGATGTGTTTATAAATTAAACGGGGAGATAACTTATTTAAACCAACTTCGCTGATGTGCTTTACTAAGCCCACCAAGTGGACAAATGTACAGCTCAGAGTAGTCACAAAATCTGTAATATATCAGGGAGATCCCTCCAAATGTGTAAATAGTAATATCTACAAATTACTGCCACATATTAAATCGACATGGAGTGGTACAATACCGATCTTACATCAATTGTTTAAACAAAGACTGGCAACTGTAGCGTATGATACATAATGTCAACATATATGTTAAAATAAACATAGGATGTCAGTGTTGAATAAACAGCCCACATAAAATGTAGACCGAATATAAAATACTACACATCCATAGTAAAATGGTGCAATAAATAACAACTAAAACATGTTAAAATTCAACTGGTGTAATTACACATCCAAAATTACAATTAAAAGTATCAAACTGCTGAAAGGTTGCTAAAAAATTAGACGCACGGGGATAAAATAAAACCTATATAAAACACAGTATAAAATCCGAGACGCAATCTTGGTATCAATACAGGCTTGACGTCAAAAATCGCTAATAAAACAATTAACATCTAATTCGACGTTCAAGCCATTTGGTGTTAAAGAATTTGTCAAATAAATCCAGTGGGTCTCCCGCTGGGAAAGAACCCTAACCAAATTTGCTCCTCTCCACACTGGATCTATTTTATCTATACCCCAGAATTTAAGTCCTGAGGGGTCTCTGTTATGTTTCAATCTAAAATGCAAAGAAACATTGTGGTATTTAAAACCTTTCACTATATTTGCAAGATGTTCAGAGACCCTTTTGGACAGTGTCCGTTTGGTGCGGCCTATATAAATAAGCCCACACGGGCACTCCAGACAATAAACTACATGTGTAGATTGGCATGAGATAAACTTCTTTATCTCAAATGTCCTACCATTCCCACTCGAGACAAAAGAAGTTTTGGCTCTTTGTATTTCTTTTACCTGCCTACAACATGTACATCTGCGGCATGAATAAAAACCAACTTTGTCCCAAAATAATTTCGGTCTGATCGGGGGATCTAAGACTTTTTTAATCACCCGATCTCCGAATGAAGGACATTTTCTGTATATAAATAATGGTTCAGGTGGGAGTACTGGACCTAAAATTTTGTCCATACGGAGCAACCTCCAATGTTTATGGAAAATATCCTCCACTTCCTTATACTGCTCATTAAATTGTGTAATGAAGCCCCATTCATGTTTGGTGTCCACAGGAGCATTCCTATCACGTAAACATATCTCTTGGGACATAAGACCCACCTCATGAATAGTTTCATCTAGTTTGGAACCATCATAGCCTTTCTCCTTGAACCTATTCCTAATAATCTGAGCCTGCATGAAGTAATCAGAGTCCTTGGTACAGTTCCTCCTGATTCGGAGGAACTGACCCCTAGGGATATTTTGTAGCCACCGTGGATGATGTCCACTGAATATTGGCAAATAGCCATTCCGATCAGTGGGCTTGAAATACGCCCTAGTGAGCAAATGGCCGTATTGGATCGCTACTTCAACATCCAAATAATGCACTCTTTCTTTACTCCAAGTGCATTCAAGCTTGATGTTATTAGCATTCTGATTTAGATGTTCTGTAAAAGCTATCAAAGATGGTTCCGACCCGCTCCAGATAAAGAACAGGTCATCTATGTAGCGCCGATAGATGACCAGCTCCTTTCTCTGTGTGGAATAGATATACCTGTCCTCCCACTCACTCATAAAGAGGTTCGCTAGGCTCGGGGCAAACTTGGCGCCCATAGCAACACCCTTTTTCTGAATATAGAATTGACTTCTGTACCAGAAATAATTATGGGACAAACAGTAGTCCAGCACCCGGCCTAGAAACCTCTTTTGGGAGTCAGGTATATCATCCCTTTGAGACATGGCCCAATTTAGGGCCAATAATGCGTCATCATGTTGAATTATCGTATAGAGTGATGCTACGTCTGCTGTAACCAGATATACCTCTTCGGATTCAGACAACGTCACATTATTCAGAGCCTGCAGGAAATCTTTGGTATCCCTCAAGTAAGAACGAGTGTGAATTACACTGTCCTGCAAGAAAGTATCCAAGTATTCCCCCACCCTGGATGTGACAGAGTTGATACTATTGACAATTGGCCTAGCGGGAGGAGCATTGACATCCTTATGAATTTTAGGAAGTGTATAAATGGTCGGTATGCGACTATAGCTAGGCATTAAATACCTTTTTTCCTTCTTGGTTAGGATTCTTCTATAGAAGCCATACTCTACAAGTTCATCCAATTCTTTCCTAAACTTTTTAGTTGGATTTCCATCTAATAAACAGTAAGTTGATGTGTCTGCTAACATTGATGACAACTGGTCATCATAATAGACTTTATCCATAATCACTACGCCTCCGCCTTTATCGGCGGGGCGTATGACCACATTCTTTCTTTTCTCCAGAGCTTCTAAATATGCACGGATTCCCTCAAAGTAAAGCAGAGTAGCGGTGGCCGCCTGCAGTGCGGACCGCTGTCTTGGTCTAGTAGTGATGACGCGGCGCCTCCTCTCTGACGCATTTCCCCCGATTGGGCATCCACTGAGATAGGAGGGGGAGCCCGCGCCATCACTTCTGCCCTTAAGTATAGCGTTGGACGAGTACTTCAGGTATCCGCGACGCCCTCACATTACCCTACGGACTTTCAGCTATGGAAATTTAGTATTCTCCGGTGGCCAAATTATCCTCAAAGGGACGCTGAATGTTCAAATACTCGGCACATGATATTCCGAAGTATAATTACAAGTAAGTCTGGTGCGGGAGGTCGGGCTTTTAACCGGAAGTGCCTGCCTCTTTAGTTTCTTATGTCCCATATCAATGACGTATAAAGATTTGCAAATAAACAAACAGAAGGCGCATTTCCGGTGTCTGCAGAGTATGTCCTATTCAACAATAGGCGCAATAACCAATTGGAGAAAAAGGACAGTCTCAATAGTCTGACATATATAAAAACATTACCTATTTTATGCCATATACGATATTAGGACCAATAAAACTAATAAATTAATTAATAAATAGCCCAGTATCTTAATTAATATAAATTAGAGGATTTATGGACAGTCATTTCTTTCTCTTTTTTCTCCCTACCCCACCCCACCCGCACCCTCCCCTCTTTCTCTCCCATACGGCTATATTCTATATATTTTTGTAGGTGAATGCTTGATTTTGTTAAAATGATTCTTAGAGACAATATTTGTGCTCATTACAGTGTACTGCAGTTGTGTACCAAGTGCTCAATTGTATACGTTAATATCAGCATATTAGGATGTCTAGGTGCTTCTACAAAGCCTATAAGCCTGTTAGGCCTTTTAATGTAACTTGGTCAGATTTGTCTTTTTCTTTTTCTTGCTCCTCTTTTTTTGGAAGCTTATTCCCCCTCCAACCATCTTTGAGGTAGTAGATTCCTGTATGATGTTATATGGTTTTCTACAGTATGCTAGACTATTGTGATTATGGTCTTAGTCCACTGGTATAGTTAGTAATATTGAATTATTTAGCACGTTTGGGATGATTTGTACCCACCCCTTTATCTTCTTTTTTAACCTCAGTTGGAATGTATCCTAATGCATTGTTGTTGTAATTTTACCACTTCTTTTTTGAAAATGTAATAGAAAAGATTGAAAAGAAACATTGTCAGTAGTTTTGACTCTTCCTCACTTTGCAAAAAATACATTTTTGCTTATGTCCATATTCCAGTTGGAAAGATTTATCATAACTTCCTGTCCTGAAAGGTTTTTGGTCTGTGACTCTGAATTATAGGTCTTTATCATTTTAAGAATGTGGTTAGCAAGGCAGCCCATATATTTCTCTTATATCAGATTTAATTTATTATTCAAACATTTAAATTTTTAACTCTGAGTTTAAAAGATGATATTTTTTGGTCTCTCTCTGATTGACCTGATGTACAGTGTGGGGTAGATTTCCTAAAGCCAAATTGGCTGTAAATTTTGCAAGAGAATCAGAATTTTCGTTTTGCAAGGAAATTCTCCCTTATTTTAGTGAATGAGGGGAACCCCTGCTGACTTTCGAGATCCAGTAATGCGCAAGCAAATATACCATTTTTTAGTATATTTTCACTTTAAATGCTTAGTTAAAGGAGATTTTCTTGCAAACGTAATTGACTATTTTTCTTGGTCTTATTCTTATTCTTATATGCTGAAACCTTTGTGGATACCTGTTCATAACACATATATAGGGACATCCTGTTTGAAAAATATAGTTATAAATATGGAGATGACTCTCCTCTTTTTTTTGTAAAATCTTTTTTTTTTTTTTTCACACATGCACCAACAATCAATTAACAGACCCTACAATCATTGAAAACCCTACAATCATTAATTGTAGGGTTTGCCAAGAGGAATGTAAAAGAAAGGAGAGTTGGGGCAAGGGGTAGGGAAAGGGGCATCAGGGAAGGATACAGAAAGTCGACATATAGTAGGGAACTAAAAAAAGGTATAACAAAAGAAAGAGGGGCGGGGGATCAAGTCATCCCACCCTTCTCCCTAGAATAAAGAAAAAATAATATATCAACCCAATCAACAGACGCAGTGTAATCTTACCATTTCCTGGTCAACAAGCCTCAGTATAAAGCCTAAAGGTCAGTACATATCCGAGTAAACCTCTACAATCACTGTGTTTATTGCTTATACAAGTTAGAGGAAAGGAAATCTAGCCACAAGGCCTACATTTTGTAGAATTTTTGTAAGTGTTCACACACCGATGCTTCCGTTATATCTTGTACCTTCAATAACCACTCTTGGACAGTTGGAATTACTGGAGACTTCCAATGGATCAGAATGAGGCATTTGCCAGCATTAAGGAAGTGGACATCAACGAGTATTTGTAAGACCCCCACCAACTTCTTTTTTTTATGAAGTAGCATAGGGAGCGGGTCATCTGGGGGTTGTGTCACCTTATTAATTAAATTACAGACATCAACCCAAAAAGTTTGGAGAATGGAATAGTCCCACCGCAAGTGTATGAAGGTACCCTTCGGTCCACAATCCCTCCAAAAAGGATTGGATATTATCAGGATCAGGAATATGCAGATAATCTGTCAGGGACCATATACCATCTTGATAAAAATGTATAGCAGGATTCTTGGGCTTTAGAGTCAAAAGAGGAGGTGTGGGCTAGAGTTGCAATTTTACTACTTTCAGGTAAGTCTCTACCTAACTCCTTCTCCCATTCTCTGATTTAGTAGTGGTTGGTTTCCCAAGTAAAAGCTTATATAATCTAAAAAGTAAGTTTACGGAGTCACCCCTGTTCAGGCACATAGCCTCAAACCTAGAGAAGGAGTAATGAGGTTGCAAGTCACTTCTTATAGTTTTAAAAAAGTTTTCAAGCTGAATATGTTTACAACCATTCCAGGGTGTCATTCACCATTCATGACGGAGGTCCATTAAGGATTTTAATTCTTGTACCTTTCATAAATTGTACCTTTCATAAAATGTACCTTTCATAAATTGGAAACGGTGAACCTGATGAGACCCTCCCCAAGGCTTAAAAAAGGGGGTGAACCAAGGGTAACCTCCCAAATGGTGAAAGTAGAGAGGGTAGCCGCCGGCAAAGAAAATTTCCTGTTCAAACCATCCCAGATAGTCAGGGTTGCTATGAAGAGTGGGGAGACTTAGTCTGAAAGTTCCCGATAGTGGGGAAGCAAGGAGGCTTGAGCTAAATTATGTCCAGCCATTGTTTTTTCAGGGGAACCCATATTTTGTCATTGGTGTGTAAGTTCCAACTAACTATGTGGAGTAGGGCAGTGGTCTTATAAAATAATGAAAGGTCTGGAAGACCCAGGCCTCCCCTTACCTTTGTACGACGCATGAGATCCTAGGAGAGCTGCGGAAGTTTCCCATGCCATACAAAGTAAACTCAACCCGTGCTCTAAGAAAGTAAGCTCTAAGTAATTGTAAAGGGACCATCTGAAAAAGAAACAAACATTTGGGGAGGATGATCATCTTTACGATGTTTATCCTACCTAACCAAGTGGCTTGTACTTTATCCCAGGCCTTTAATTGATCCTGAACCAAACTAAGTAATGGAATGGAATTAGCCATATAAAGATCTCTCAGTCTGCAGATAGCTTAATACTCCAAAAGAAAATTGCAATGCTTGGCACCTTGCTCCTGCGCTCAGAACCTGGTTCTCAGACTACCTCTGTCACGGGACTCGCACTTGGCATCCCCAAATGGCTAGACCTTGCTGCCCTCTACGACCGGGGTGGTCGACATAACACTGTAAACATAAACACAAAAGAAGGGAGTACCAGCCTAGCGCATTATCCTCAGTAGGCTTTTATTAATAAATTATTAAAAAATGTCTACTCACAAACAAGTGATGTAAACCAGCATATCAGATCCGACTAACAACGTCCATAGTGTTGGAGTCCACTGTCTTAGTCAAGGATATCGGCTGACGCGTTTCAAAGCGGTACCTCTTCCTCAGAGCCTAAGGCCCATATCTGGACCCTTGGTATATATACCAAAAATTTTCCAAATTACCCCAAAGGTGGGGGAGGAAGTTCCTCCCCTGTGGGTGTGGCCACACAGATGTCTTAGTAGATAGCAGATATCTTAATACCAAGGGCATAATACCCGACTTCCCAAGATTGATCTTAATATTTGAGAGGTCTTGGAAATGCTCTTTTTCACAAAGGAGATTGGGTTGTCTGAGGATTGCTGAGAAACAAAAGAACATCATCAGAAAATGCAGCCAATTTGAGCTCAGTAGAACCCACCTTCACCCTAGTTATGTTAGGGTTTAGTCTGACCTGAAGCAAAAAGGCCTCCATGACGAGAGCAAACAACAATGGCGACAATGGAGAGCCCTGTTTGGTCCCATTAGAAATCTTAAACGGCTGAGATAAAATCTGTTTTACTCCCACTTGGGCCGTAGGATTGGTATACAGTGCTGCAACCCCAGTTCACATCCTGTCCCCAAAACCTAGCCTTTGGAGTATTCATAATTTAAAAAACCAATAGATCAAATCAAAAGCTTTTTTCACTCTCTGAGAATTGTCTCTACCTTCTCGGCCAGGGATAAACTCCACTTGGTCTACGTGGACCAAATCTCCTAGAAACGCTTTCAGTTGATTGCCCAGATCTTTGCAGGGATTTTTATGTCAAGATTTATTAAGGATATGGGGCGATAATTTTGACACTGTGCCGAGTCCTTCCCTTCCTTAAGTATTATGGTTATATGAGCACACAATGCTTCGGGGGGTATACCTCCTGCCTTCCTCAAGGACTTAAAATACGCTGTCATAGGAAACAAGAGAAAATTTGATTAGAGTAGAAAGTACTGTCGAGAGAACGCGTCCGGACCCGGGCTCTTCCTAGAGGGCATAGCTTTATTCGTCAAGATTATTATTTCTGACAGAGAAATATCCCTTTCTTTATCTGTCAACACTTTAGATGAAAGTTTTAGGTAGTCTGTCTCCTCCAAGTAGGCGTCTATCAATTCACGACGCTTAGACCTGGTCTCCACATGCAGCTTTCAGATTATAAAGAGATTTGTACAAGTCTCAGAAACAATTGGCTATCTGAGAAGGATAAAACAGTTTATCCCATGTGTTGGAGCAATTATGAAGAAAGTACATGTGGGCTGTTTTCTGATTAAGAGCCCTCACAACACCACACTTGTTGCCCTGTTCATAGAACTTACATGCCATATATCTAAATTTAGGGTGGGCTCGTGTGTCCCAGAGCTGTTTCAGTTGTATCCTCAGGTCATCTAATCGGTTACCTACTTTGGTGTCGCTACCTTTTATGTCTGAAGGTAAAGTTTGTAATTTGGGACAGAAAGGTGGTCACGTCAGAATTCAGTAGCTTTTTCAAATATGTGGCTTGGGCAATACAGGCACCCATGATGACTGCCTTGTATGCCTTCCATTTCATACTCTCGGATACTTCCCCAGCAATGTTTTCTGCAAAATATTGGTGTAAAGCCTTACTTATCTCTCTCCCCACTGCAACATCATCAAATACATGTACATTTAGGCTCCATGGCCAAGGCTAATGGGATTTGGGTTTCAGATGGAGAACAAGCTCCACTGGGGCATGATCCGAGATCATGATGGGTTGCATGATCTCAAATCCAGAGGAGAAATCTTGTAAGATATTAAGGACCTTGTCCAAAAAGGATACCTGACATGAATTCGGGGCATACATTTTCACCAATGTAAGTGGGTTGCCATAAAGAGTACCTTTGACCATAATATATCTGTCCATGGTTCCTCCAAGTGTGTCTCAGGAACAAAGGGGCTATAGCTACACCTTTGGCTCGTTTGGTAGAAGACAGGCTCTGAAACCAATGTTTAAACAGGTAAAGCAGCAATGTAGGAATCGACCCAGGCATGAAGCGGGTTTCTTGCAACATGAAAATCTGGGGCTTAATATCATGGATCTCTCGCCAAACTCTACTTCTACTTTGTTGATGTGAGGTTCTAACACCTCTCCAGCCAGGGAAGTCAACCTCTGACAGATTGATCACCTATAGAAACTGCAGAAGGTCATTTTTGGCTCAAAGGCTGACCAATACCCCCACTTTAGTGGCTGTAAGCTGGAAAGGGAAGCCTTATCAATATGATCAATATGTAGCTCCCACATTTTGCAGGGTGTCCAGCAGAGGGCAAAGGGTTTTTTACAGTTCCAATGTATGGTGGGACACATAAGGAAAGAAGTACAGTTTAGCTCCCTCAAACTCCAAATTTGGCCTCCTGTGCATTCCCTGCATGATAGCTTTATTGTCTTTGAAATGCAGAAATTTACATGTTACATCTCCTGGCTTATTACATCGGTATTCACTGACCCCAGGGCTCTTTGAGAGAGATGACCCTCTTTTGTGGTCTAAACTCCTCTGTGAAGGTGTCCACTAAATTTTGGAGTGTGTCTGTGGGAACATATGTGTCCAGTTAGGATCAATAGCGTGTTCAGTAGGGTTGAGGTCTTCATGAAGGCCACTCAGGTTCCTCCATCCCAAACTCAAACACTAAAGAAAGGAGAGAAGGAATCCCTGATGTCACACATCCATGCATGTGATGTGAAGGAAAAGACAATCTCAGTCTGGGCACCCACCTGGAGCTTAATTATGGGGATAGAGAACTCATAAGCATGGGGGAGTATAAGAGCATCATCAGTAGTCACTGATAATCACAGAAACACAGAAACCCTTAGAGTTCAAATAATCGAAAGAATCAACTGCCTGGTGCGCAGTGGTGACTGTTTTCCCCTCTTTTTTTAAGATGGACACCAGAATTCCAAGAGGTCTCAACTATGAGTGGGACATCACTCACTACTGTGAGTAATTTACGCCAACATCCATTCCTACGTTGTATTTTTACTCTAAAAAACAAAAAATGAATTCTTCCATCTCATTTAACACCAGTCATAAACAAAATACATAATCAATATATTTTATTTATCTATTTGTCACATCATAAATTTGAATCTCCTTGAGTATTTTTGCAATGATATGGAGATCTCATTAATAATAATATGTCTAACATTATGCCTATAGTCATAAGAGAAAACCCCCTTCTTTTCATGAAACATACAAAAAAAAAAATGTAAACAGGCATATTGAAATAAAAGTTTTTTCTGTTTTTAATTAACCTACAGGGAGTATAAGATATTACATTTTTTTTTGTTTTAGGAGAAAATATTTTAATTTTATACTTTTTGACATATTTTCATACTTTCTTCACCACATAGAGCTGGGTCGTCCCATTCCACTTTGGAATACATAGTGTTCTCCTTCACTGCTTCATTTCCCATTTCTATTCCGTTCATCCCCACACATTTCCCCACCCACATATATTCATCCATTTTTTCCATCCCTCTCTTCATTTGCACCATTCATTATTTTTTCAGTTTTCATTTTCCAGCACATTCTTTCACATTCACCCCATCACAATCACACACATGTCTATTTATCATTTTCACTATTTTTCATTTCTCTTCTTTAATTTCATTTTCATTCTCACTTCACAATTATTTTCATTTTTTATCCCATTTTCCACTTTAATATTTATTTATTCCTTATTTTTCATGCCCCGTCAGTTTTCATTTTTCACTTTTTTATTTTTCAATTCTCATTCATTTATTTTTTATTCCTATTTTATTCATTTTTTTACTCAGTTTTTCACTTTAATCAATACCTCTTAATCCTTGTACATGCAGCACCACTTCCTATTACCACACATCCACATTTTCCAGTTCACCATCTCCCAGCTTTAAACATATTTCCATTCCACCTTTCCAATCCCAGCATATTTTCTCTTCTCTTGGTTTTCATCCCCCACTTTCCTTTGTACAATCCACTTTTTCATCCCTACCTTACAGCCCAGGACGAGCAATTGCACACACTTGTCAGCTCTTATCAGTGACTACTGATGATGCTCTTATGTTCTGCCATGCTTATGGGTTCTCCATGCCGATGATTATTCTCGGGGCAAATGTGTTGGGGGCATGGCTTGGCAGAAGCCCAGGCTGAGGTTGTCTCTTCCATCACATCACACGCATAGATATGCGGCATAGGGGGTTGCTTCTTTCATCTCTTTAGTAGTCATAGGAGCTGGGACGAGCTCCACTCCCTCGCCGACACTCCTGCAACAGTGGACACAAACATTATCTACACTGCTCCTCACTATACGAGCCTGAGCGGCACACTTATCTTCCGTGAACCAAACTCAAACAATGTCTTTATGAACTGGGCTTTGTTGACATGAGCACAGTCATGCTGGAGCAGAAATAGGTATTTCCCAACTGTTACTACAAGGATGGAAGTGTACATTTGTCTAAAATGTATTTTTATGCAGTATCATTGGCATCCTTCCCAACTAAACGTAAAGAGAAACTTTGGTTTGTTTTTTTTATTTGTTTTTTAAGTCAGCATCTACAAATCCAGGTATGTACCAGTGCCTGGTGTCCAGTGTTGTCTTCCTATAGCCAATTCTTCTAACTGATGCGGGTCCCCATCTTGGATATGGGAGTGGGTTGCCGCCATCTTGGATCTGGGAGTGGGTTGTGGCTTCCTGAAGAACCTCAGCTATCTCTCCACTGCACATGTACAAGCTCACATGGTGATTCATGAAAGGTCCTGCAGCCTACTGAGACATGTGACATGTCCCAGAAGGCTGTGGGAGGGGGAAAGATGAGGCAAGGGGAGTCCCCCCCCCTTTTGAGTGAAATTCCACTTTATTAATTTGGAGGAAAGTCCACATTCCTTTGGCCATATAGACACGGGATAATCAAGAGTGTATAAACTTTTGGCTGTATAGGGGTTGATTTACTAAAGACAAAAAGGCTGGTAACTTTGCAATGGAAGTTGTATTTTTTAAGGGAAATTTACCCAGAGCTCAGTGAAAGTGATCAAATTTCACCTTGCAAAGAACACCCCAATCATGTGCAGGAAAAATAAAAATAAAAAAACGCATTTTTGCTTGCATTTGATTACATGATGGAAGTCAGCGGAACTTTAACTCATTCACTAAGTTCTAGAGTAGAATTCATTGTAACTTCCCTTAAGGGAAATAGGAAAAGTGAAAAGCATGTTTGATTTTATTAAATCAAGCCCATATTGTACAATCCCTTCCTACCTTTCAAGAATTTCGCAGCCTCTGAATATATTAGTTGCTTAGATCTGTCAGTGAAAGACTAAATCAGTTTTTTGTTCTGATGATATTTTATCACAATTATCATTCTTAATATTAAGTTCACAGATGTAAGCTGGAAGAAGTCATTTCCTCAGCTCGGGGGCTTCCCTTCACTATTCATTTTTGATAATTAGTTCATCTTTACAAAGACAATGTCACATTCGGACAAGGTTGAGAAATAATATTTTTACATTTCTGTCATCTTCATGCCTCATTCCCACCTTTTTTCTCCTTAAACATGTTGTTTTAATAGCCCCTTTCATTACTCCAGAGGATACATGGGGAAGGTGAGGAATTGTAAAGAAAAATAGCAAAATGCAAAAGATAGTGGGAGGTGAGTTCACGCATTTAAAATAGTTGTCAAGTCAGCACACTGACATGAAAATTGAGAAAGCCACACTTGGCAGGTTGCCCATTGCTGGGGAGGGAATACATATGTGCATTATTGTTACTGGATTGTTAAAAGAGAACTTCTTAGTAAGCTCTAACGAGCAGGGCCCTCTGATTCCTCTTGTACCAAATTGTATTGTAGCTGTAATGTCTGCCTTCTTTTTGTAAAGGGCTGCGCAAACTGTTGGCACTATATACTGTATCTCACAAAAGTGAGTACACCCCTCACATTTTTTGTAAATATTTTATTATAGCTTTTCATGCGACAACACTGAAGAAATGACACTTTGCTACAATGTAAAGTAGTGAGCATACAGCATGTATAACAGTGTAAATTTGCAGTCCCCTCAAAATAACTCAACACACAGCTATTAATGTCTAAACCACTGGCAACAAAAGTGAGTACACCCCTAAGTGAAAATGTCGACATTGGGCCCAATTAGCCATTTTCCCTCTCCGGTGTCATGTGACGTGTTAGTGTTACAAGGTCTCAGGTGTAAATGGGGAGAAGGTGTGTTAAATTTGGTGTTATTGCTCTCACTCTCTCATACTGGTTACTGGAAGTTCAACATGGCACCTCATGGCAAATAACTCTGAGGATCTGAAAAAATAATTGTTGCTCTACATGAAGATGGCCTAGGCTATAAGAAGATTGCCAAGACCCTGAAACTGAGCTGCAGCACGGTGACCAAGACCATACATCGGTTTAACAGGACAGGTTCCTCTCAGAACAGACCTCGCCATGGTCAACCAAAGTAGTTGAGTGCACATGCTCAGCATCAAATCCAGAGGTTGTCTTTCAGAAATAGATGTATGAGTGCTGCCAGCATTGTGGTTGAAGGGGTGGGGGATAAGCCTGTCAGTGCTCAGACCATACGCTGCACACTGCATGAAATTGGTCTGCATGGCTGTCATCCCAGAAGGAAGCCTCTTCTAAAGATGATGCACAAGCAATCCTACAAACAGTTTGCTGAAGACAAGCAGACTAAGGACATGGATTACCGGAACCATATTCTGTAGTCTGATGAGACCATGATAAACTTATTTGGTTCAGATAGTGTCAAGCATGTGTGGCAGCAACCAGGTGAGGAGTACAAAGACAAGTGTGTCTTTGTCAGTTACCTTGGTGGAGGCCGAAGTGCTGAGAGGGCTTCCCTTGCAGCTCGGTGCGGATCACCCCTGGTGGTGAAACAGGAGATGACACGTCCCAAGGAGCACTGGATGCGGATGGATCCCGGATGGATGGATGGATGGTGATTCAGGACCGCTTCCAGGAGATCTATAGATGCTCAGAGAAAAGAGACAAAGGTTAATGCCAGGCCGAGGGTCATACACAGATAATCAGTCCGAGGAGATGAAGGTACAGAGGGCCGCACAAGAGAGAGAGTCCGTGGGATCCAAGCCAAGGTCGGTACACAGGAGATCCAGCAGAGGTGTCTTTTAGAGTAAGGGGTGGTCAGGCAAGCCGAGGTCAAACGAAGGAGAGATGCAGGTAAGTCAAAGGAGCTAGCCGGGATAAACAGGAACAACAGGCAATCGAACAGGTCACGGGTACAGGAGCTGATGATAAACCAGCACTGAAGCACAGCCAGAGAGTGTCTTATATAGGGCCAGGGCTGGGGAGATGGGCGTGGTGACACACCTGCTCTGCATCCAGCATTCTATTGTTGCTGAATGCTGATTCCTTTCCTGACAGTGCCCCCCCCCGAGGGGCAGCCTCTGGATGCCCTCTGACCATGTTTTTCCGGAAATTTGCTATGAAATTCTCTCAGAAGCTTAGGAGCATGGATATTATCCAATGGTTCCCAGGAATTGTCCTCCGGGGGGTATCCTTTCCATTTAATTAAGTATTGAGTGCGATTGCCTCTCCGTCGGCAATCTAAGATAGTCTCAATCTCAAATTCAGGCTCCCCTTCCACTGCAACTGGAGGAGGTGGTACCTCTTCTCTCCCCGGGTATGGGCTCGGTATTGCGGGCTTCAGTAGCGAGGCATGAAACACCGGGTGAATTTTGAAAGAACCGGGCAAGACTAATTCAAAGGCCACAGGGTTCACCACTCTCTTGACCTCGAAAGGACCAATGAATCTTGGCCCCAACTTCTTGGATGGGCAAGAAAGTTTTAAATTAGTTGACGAGAGCCAGACCTTATCTCCCACCTTGTGTGCAGGGTTCACCTTCCGTTTGAGGTCAAAGAATTTCTTATAATCCTGTTGGGCTTTCTGAATATTGTCCTGTAGTAACTGAAAATTAGCTTTAATGGCAGCCAGACGATCCAGGACTGCGGGAACCGTGATTTCCTGGTCCAAGTTGGGCAAGAAAGAAGGATGGAAGCCATAATTAGCCCAAAACGGGGTTTGGTTGGTTGCAGAGTGTACAGAATTATTGTAAGCGAATTCTGCGCATGGGAGCAGGGAGACCCAGTTGTCCTGAGAGCTGGTGCAAAAGCATCGGAGGTACTGTTCTAGAGTTTGATTTGTTCTTTCCGTCTGCCCGTTGCTTTGTGGATGGTAGGCAGAGGACAGGGACACTCCAACCGCCAAGGCCTTGCAGAGCTCCTTCCAAAATCTAGAGGTAAATTGAACGCCTCGGTCTGATACTATATTATTCGGAAGTCCATGTAACCTGACCACCTCTTTGATGAATGCGTTGGCTGTTTCCAAGGCAGAAGGAGTGCCCACCATGGGCAGGAAATGAGCCATTTTTGAAAGTCGATCTACGACTACTAGGATGGTGGTAAACCCTTCTGAGGGTGGTAGCTCAACTATAAAGTCCATAGATAAACCTTTCCAGGGCTGCTCAGGAATCGGTAATGGCCTCAACAGGCCCCATGACTTGACTTTTGCCCCTTTGCTCCGTTGGCACGTAATGCAGGAATTCACATACATTCTGCAGTCCTGGTGCAGTTGAGGCCACCAAAAGCGGCGTTGAATAAGTTCGTAGGTTTTTCTCACCCCAAAATGTCCAGCAAGTTTGTGGTCATGAAAGGTTTTGAGGACCATCAATCTCACTTGTGCGGGAACAAAAATTTTTTCCTGGTACCAGAGGAGTCCATTCCGTTTCTTTAGAGACTCGGCTTCAAGTCCTGTACATTGGGTAGAGGCTTGTTGAATTGAGGTTTGTAGGTCAGCGTGGATCAGGAAAAAGTTTTGAGCTGACAAGATGGTATTGGGCTCCGTTGTGCTGGGAGAGTCTGGAAACATCCGGGACAGGGCATCCGCTTTTCCATTCTTCGACCCTGGCCTGTAGGTGATATGGAAATTGAAGCGTGAGAAAAATAAAGCCCACCGGGCTTGCCGAGGTCTTAGGCGTCTAGCGGCCCTAAGATATTCTAGATTTTTGTGATCCGTGAATATCATAATAGGGTGCATTGCACCTTCCAGCAGGTACCTCCATTCTTCTAAGGCACATTTAATGGCCAGGAGTTCCCGGTCCCCCACATCGTAATTCCTCTCTGGGGGTGACATTTTTCGAGAGAAGAACGCTACCGGATGTAGTAAGGCCTTTGGGCCTTGTCGCTGGGACAGGATAGCCCCTGTGGCTACTTCCGAGGCATCCACTTCGAGGATGTAGGGTAAAGCTGGGTCCGGATGTTGGAGAATAGGTGCGGTCACGAACAGGTTCTTTAACTCATCGAAGGCTGACTGAGCCTCCGGTGACCAGCGGAAGCGGATCTGCTGGCGCGTAAGTTGGGTGATGGGTGTAATAATTGTTGAAAACCCCTTCACAAACCTTCTGTAAAAGTTAGCGAAACCCACAAATCGCTGAACTCCTTTTTTGTCTGTCGGGGCTGGCCACTCCAGAATTGCTTTCACCTTCTGCGGATCCATAGAAACACCCCCTGTTGAGATAATGAGCCCTAGGAACTGGATGGACTCTCTCTCAAATTCACACTTCTCCAGTTTCACATAGAGCCCATGTTTCCTCAGGGTGGCTAGTACTTTCTTAACGTGGATCCGGTGGAGTTCCAGAGTGGAAGAAAAGACCAGGATGTCATCTAGGTACACAATTAGGAAGTTGTCCAGAAACTCTCGAAAAATGTCATTCACCAAATGTTGAAAAGTGGCCGGGGCGTTACACAGCCCGAAGGGCATGACCATATATTCAAAGTGGCCAAACCGGGTCCTGAATGCTGTTTTCCACTCGTCCCCCTCTCGGATGCGGATAAGGTTGTATGCCCCTCGGAGGTCTAATTTAGTAAAGACCCGGGCAGTCCGGAAGCGCTGAAACAACTCTGGAATCAAAGGGAGAGGATAGCGGTTCTTGATGGTCACCTTGTTGAGCTCCCGGTAATCAACGCAGGGTCTTAATGTGCCATCTTTCTTCTCAACAAAGAAGATTCCAGCACCCGCTGGAGAGGATGAGGGCCTGATGAACCCCTTTTCCAAGTTTTCATTGACATAGGTTCGAAGAGTTTCCAATTCCTTCTCAGACAGGGGAAATATTCTTCCGAAAGGGATCTCTGCCCCTGGGAGAAGTTCAATAGGGCAGTCGTAGGGCCTGTGAGGGGGTAAAACATCAGCCTTTTTCTTGTCAAATACATCCCTAAAGTCCCGATAAGCTTCAGGAAGGTCTTCAAGGGGGTCTGGGCCCGGCTGGACGGCTAGACAAGCGGCAGGGGCATTGGGTCCAGGAGGGAAGCAGTGATCCTGGCAGTAGTTGGATGAGAAGGAGATCTTCTTCTTTACCCAATCAATTTGGGGATTGTGAGCCTGGAGCCAAGGTAGGCCTAGGATTACCGGGAATAAGGGAGAGGACAAGACATCGAAGCGGATGAACTCTTGATGGCCCGGGGTTGTGATAGTAAGAACCGGATAGGTCTCTTTGGTCACGGGTCCGGAGCTAGGCAAGGACCCGTCGGCCAGAAAGACTTGAAGCCGTTGCTCCTTAACTTGCAGGGGGACTCCTAGTTTCTTAGCTAGAGTGCAGTCCAGGAAACAACTACAAGCTCCGGAGTCAATAATTGCCGTCAGCTGGATCCTCTCTTCGGCTACCTGTAGGGAGACAGGAAGGGTAAGGTGAGCAGGGGACGGCTCAGAGACCTGACAGTTCAGAACAGACCGTGAATAGCACTTACTAGGCCTCACAGGACAGTTGCGGAGAAAATGGCCAGGAGCTCCACAGTATAGGCAGAGGTTCGCCTGGCGGCGACGTTGTCGCTCTTCGGGGGTTAGGGAGGAACGAATTAGCCCAATCTGCATGGGTTCACAATCTGCAGAGGCATTGACAGCTGGTCCAGGAAGAGGAGAGGCAGCAAATGGAACCTTAGGCATGACCCAAGTAGCTCGAGCCCCCTGGAGGCGTTCTGAGCGTCTTTCCCGGAGACGCCTGTCCATCTGGATGGCAAGGGAGATTAAATCTTCCAAGGATGCTGGTGTCTCTACTCGAGCAAGCTCGTCCTTTAGAGCTTCAGAGAGGCCATGTCGGTACTGATACTTCAATGCTGCCTCATTCCAGTCCGTGTCGGCTGCCCACCTACGGAAATCTACAGTGTAGTCCTCGGCCGGGCGTTTGTTCTGTTGTAGGGCATGTAAGGCAGACTCTGCGGTGACCGTGCGCTGGGGATCTTCATATAATTGGGCCATAGCCTCAAAGAAGGAGCTTACGGAATTTAGGATCAGGCTCTTCTGTTCCAGGAGGTTGTGTGCCCAAGTCTGAGGTTCGTCAGCCAATAGGGAAATTATAAACCCTACTTTAACGGATTCAGAGGAGAAGGTCCTGGGCTGGAGAGCCAGATATAACAAACAGGCATTCTTGAAGGCCCTGAACTTCCTTCGCTCCCCACGGAAGCGTTCTGGCGTGGGCACCCGTGGCTCTGGTGGCGGAGCTGAAACTGAATGGGCGGAGCTAGTTTGATCCGGTTGGGACGGAGCTGGTAGCGAGCTAGTGGCAGGCTGAGTAGGGTCCGTCGGGGAGGAGGAGCCGGCTAGGTTAAGTACCCGACCTTCCAGCTGGAAGTAACCATCTTGTAGTCTTTGTACGGCCTGGGTCAGGGCTGAAACCTGTTGGCACAGAGCCTCGAGCGGGGAAGCACCTCTGTCGGCCTCTGACATGGCTGGTTTATGCTGTCAGTTACCTTGGTGGAGGCCGAAGTGCTGAGAGGGCTTCCCTTGCAGCTCGGTGCGGATCACCCCTGGTGGTGAAACAGGAGATGACACGTCCCAAGGAGCACTGGATGCGGATGGATCCCGGATGGATGGATGGATGGTGATTCAGGACCGCTTCCAGGAGATCTATAGATGCTCAGAGAAAAGAGACAAAGGTTAATGCCAGGCCGAGGGTCATACACAGATAATCAGTCCGAGGAGATGAAGGTACAGAGGGCCGCACAAGAGAGAGAGTCCGTGGGATCCAAGCCAAGGTCGGTACACAGGAGATCCAGCAGAGGTGTCTTTTAGAGTAAGGGGTGGTCAGGCAAGCCGAGGTCAAACGAAGGAGAGATGCAGGTAAGTCAAAGGAGCTAGCCGGGATAAACAGGAACAACAGGCAATCGAACAGGTCACGGGTACAGGAGCTGATGATAAACCAGCACTGAAGCACAGCCAGAGAGTGTCTTATATAGGGCCAGGGCTGGGGAGATGGGCGTGGTGACACACCTGCTCTGCATCCAGCATTCTATTGTTGCTGAATGCTGATTCCTTTCCTGACAGTCTTGCCTACAGTCAAGCATGATGGTGAGAGTGTCATGGTCTGGGGCTGCATGAGTGCTGCCGGCACTGGGGAGCTACAGTTCATTGAGGGAACCACGAATGCCAACATGTACTTTGACATATTGAAGCAGAGCCAAGGGTAGAGGTGATGGACTGGCCAAGCGTGTCTCCAGACCTAAACCATATTAAGCATCTGTGGGACATCCTCAAACAGAAGATGGATGAGCGCAAGGTCTCTAAGATCCACCAGCTCTGTGATGTCATCATGGAGGAGTGGAAGAGGACTCCAGTGGCAACCTGTGAAGCTCTGGTGAACTCCATGCCCAAGAGTACAGTGCTGGAAAATAATGGTGGCCACACAAAATATTGACACTTTGGGCCCAATTTAGACATTTTGACTTAGGGGTGTCCTCACTTTTGTTGCCAGAGGTTTATTTATTTTGAGGGGGCAGCAAATTTACACTGTTATACAAGCTGTACGCTCACTTCATTGTAGCAAAGTGTAATTTACTGTACATCCTGTATAATAATATTAATTAACCTAGGACAAATACAGTATATGAAAAACACCTTTTAGTTTATATATACCTTCTAAAGTCATTCAGCTATGTTTAAGCATCCTTACTAAAATTGTATATGAGCTTCACTGGTTTTTTGTCATTTACAAAAGTCAATTTCATTTTTTGGAAATCTGCAACCTGTTATAAAATGACAATACTCAGTCCACGTCCTCTAATTGTACTTTGTGTTGTCACCCTGTCACACAGACTTTTGATGGAGACTACAAAGGACCATTTCATCACGCATTAAGTAGGCATGGGTCCTTGTTGTCAACATCAGGAAATGCCTGCATTGACCATGTCTGCACAATTCATGTTGAAATGGACATTTGTGGTGTCCATTGGAAGCATGTGTGACAAGGTGACAACACAAGAGCCCAGTTAACAGGGACAGAGCATTGTCACCCTGTAACAGAGACTGTGAAATTAAAGCTACATATTAAAAATACAATGTTACTTTGCCCAATCCAAGCAAAGTGGCAGTGTCTGGATATAGCCCACCCCACCGTACTTATGGAGCCACACTCCCAAGATACCAAAGAATCTCCGCATGTCTAAGCTCTGGTGTAATATGGTGCTGGAGGTTAGACAGGGGGATGATGTTATAGGTTCCCCACATGATGATGCTGGGACATGGCAATTGGCCACTTAGTACTGTCTCATGGGGAGGTCACATGCTTCCTTACACTTGGGAGCCCTGATTGGCTAGCAAGGGCTTCAGCAGGGTGAATATTAAGAGTGGAGGAGGAGGAGCCTGGCTGGGTAAATATAACCACCGGGAGTAGGGGTGGGTTATCTAAAGATACTTTACCCTAAAGGCCCGTACACACGATAAGAAAATCTGTAGGGAAAATTTGTCTGACGACCGACTTGCCGATTTTCGGATTGTTAGTATGGTGCTTTCGACAGCCAACTCCGACTTTTCGGCTGACAAAATCCTGATGTGCAGGCTATAAAATTTTTGTTGTCCGTAATACAACGTCCGGTTTTCATCTCATTAGTACAGATTTCGAGGGAAAAAAATCTTAAGAGCAAGACTAGGCATGCTCAGGAACGAAAGAACACATACAAAACAATCCAGCACATGACATCACTTCTGAAGTAGAATTCTGTCGTACAGGAAAATTCGTATGAAAATAACCTCTTCACTTTCCACATCAGACTAGCATGCCACAAAAAAATGGATGACAGATTGTTCGATAATCTGATCGTGTGTACGGGGCTTTAATGGCCAATTCATCTAAAGTGTCTGAAATGTAGGAAAATCATTTTAAAATTAAAAGAATATAAAAGTGCAGCGCAAAATGAGGCAATGACAGTTCAATTTAAAAAAAATGCAAAAGTCAAACTAACAGGCAGTCAAATGCACGTGTCCCTTTTAGTTCAGGGGTCCTTTTTTTAAGGTGAGCAAGCATTTATCTCGAAGGTGGAGGGATTGTCATGCAATTACTTGATTTCTGGATCTGCTTTCCACATGTGGATGCTCTCTGCTTCTGCTATCTGGGCTCTGTTTTTCACCAAACTGGATACTTTCATTCATTTTGCTATTATTGAACTGTGATTCGCTCATTTTGCGCTGCACTTTAATATACTTTTGATTATTATTTAGGTGTTGTAAATACCCCCGATTAGTGTTCAGCTGGGAAATCATTATTATTTTCTTGATTTATATATTTGTGCTGATTGCAATTTTTTTCTTATTATTTTGAAATTGCATTAACCTATTAAAGTTTGTATGATATATTAGTTTGCTTGACCAGCATAAGAAAAATTGTTGGCATGTAAAATTTAAAATATTGCATAAACCTGCTTCTGAATAAAATATATTATTATTATTACTACTATTACTTATAGTAATAATTAAACTTGCATAAACCTGTACCCAAATAAAATGTATTATTACTACTACTACTATTGGTAGTACAAATACCAATAATACTACTACTAATAATAAAAATGTTACATAAACCTGTTCAACAACTTTGTTTAAAACATTAAGGATTTATGTTTTTTTACTGGCAGACACAAACTGTGCTTACTAGGTGGAAATCTCTGACTGCACTATTGACAGCTCATTGAAGACTTTGGGAGTGTCAGCAAAACATTCCCTTCTCACAGCTGTGACCTGAGTTCTGATAGTCGTCGTTCACTTATCATGCAAGCAGCAGATCCATGCTGTTAGCGGCTTCACTTCTGTATGTAAATTCTGTAACTCAAAATGCCTGTAAAATGAAATCCATTCCAAGGTATTTTTAGGTATGCATTTTATATATTATCAGCTAGACATTATAAAGCCCAACTCCCCTTTGGACAAAGACAAACATATGAGACCCCTGGCTGCTCAAAGACAAACATATGAGACCCCTGTCTGCTCAAAGACAAACATATGAGACCCCTGTCTGCTCAAAGACAAACATATGAGACCCCTGGTTGCTCTTAAAAATTAAAAGCAAATCCCTGGTGTTGTCCCCCATGGACTCATTCAATGATCCAGCACCGCTGCTCTTCTGGTTTGAATGACAGTCTGCACCCTTAAGCCCTCTTCTGGTGAGCCTATGTTATCATGGATCTGCCCACCAACCTGGACTCACAGGAGAATGCTTAAAGCAGCAGTATCACTTGCCAGGATTAAGAATCTTCCCATTGCCAGGGGAGAAAAAGATAAAGAGAACCTGTGATATCAACAGAGTGGACCAAATACACCTGAAAAAGGTGCATGTGGATTGTTTTAAATATACATGTATCTGTTAGTGTTACATTTACATTTTACCCAGCATAATGTGAATGGGCTGTGCCATTTTACAGTGTAGAGAGGAATTGGTGTCACCAAGGGTTCTCACCCATGCAGATTGAGGGGCTTTGGGATATCTTGTTGGAAGAAACCTGGCCTTTCAGTTGGTTGAGGATTGAAAAATCCTGGAATGGGTTATGAATTCTGAAAGCATTGTAGAGCAGTTTCAGCCCATGCATAGGGGGCGCCAGTGCTCCGCCCCCTTAAAAAAAAAAAAAAAAGACAAAAAAAGAACAATAAAGTTAGGAAAAATAAAAAATTGGTTCGTCGGCCTGACCGTCCTATGTGGTGGCTAAAGGGGGGGTGGGGTTTACGACCCAGAAAGGCGCGGATTGGCTGCCTTCTGGGGGCGAAACCTGGGCACAGGAAAGAGCGCTTGGCCACCCCCACCTTCGTGATGTCCTGGCTGTGATTGGTCCAGTCTCCAGCCTGGACCAATCATCATCCAGGACATCCGATCGCGACGTCACAATGGGGGCGGTGCCGGTGCGTGCGTCACCGCCGCTCGGAGAACGAGGGAGAAGCCGCTCACCTTCCCGCCGCCGCCGCAGAAGAGGACGAACTGGATCGAGGAGGGGAGAACCCGCCGCCGCCAGGTAAGTGCATTAAATTGAAGGGAGCACGCACGCTGGTCTCTGCATTGATTGGGGGACAATGCTGTGGGCACTCTGCAATCATTGGGGTACGTTGCTGTGGCACTCTGCAATCATTGGGGTACAATTCTGTGGCACTCTGCAATCATTGGGGTACAATGCTGTGGGCAATCTGCAATCATTGGGGTACAATTCAGTGGCACTCTGCAATCATTGGGGTACAATGCTGGGGCACTCTGCAATCATTGGGGTACAATTCTGTGGCACTCTGCAATCATTGGGGTACAATTCTGTGGCACTCTGCAATCATTGGGGTACAATGCTGTGGCACTCTGCAATCATTGGGGTACAACGCTGTGGGCACTCTGCAATCATTGGGGTACAATGCTGTGGCACTCTGCAATAATTGGGGTACAATGCTGTGGCACTCTGCAATCATTGGGGTACAATGCTGTGGGCACTCTGCAATCATTGGGGTACAATTCTGTGGCACTCTGCAATCATTGGGGTACAATGTTGTGGCACTCTGCAATCATTGGGGTACAATTCTGTGGGCACTCTGCAATCATTGGGGTACAATGCTGTGGGCACTCTGCAATCATTGGGGTACAATGCTGTGGCACTCTGCAATCATTAGGGTACAATGCTGTGGCACTCTGCAATCATTGGGGTACAATGCTGTGGGCACTCTGCAATCATTGGGGTACAATGCTGTGGGCACTCTGCAATCATTGGGGTACAATTCTGTGGCACTCTGCAATCATTGGGGTACAATGCTGTGGCACTCTGCAATCATTGGGGTACAATGCTGTGGGCACTCTGCAATCATTGGGGTACAATGCTGTGGCACTCTGCAATTATTGGGGTACAATTCTGTGGCACTCTGCAATCAGTGGGGTACAATGCTGTGGCACTCTGAAATCATTGGGGTACAATGCTGTGGCACTCTGCAATCATTGGGGACAATGCTGTGGCGCTCTGCAGTGATTGGGGACAATGCTGTGGCGCTCTGCAGTGATTGGGAACAATGCTGTGGCGCTCTGCATTGAAAGGGGCTCACACGCTGAACTCTGCATTGATGGGGGCACGGAACAGTGTTCATTGCAATGAAGGGGGCACAGCACAGTTGCATTGAAGGGGGCACGCACGCTTAACTCTGCATTGTGGGGGCACAGCACAGTGTTCATTACATTGAAGGGGGCACAGCACAGTGTTTATTGCATTGAAGGGGGCACAGCACAGTGTTTATTGCATTGAAGGGGGCACAGCACAGTGTTTATTGCATTGAAGGGGGCACAGCACAATGTTTATTGCATTGAAGGGGTCACAGCACATTGTTCATTGCATTGAAGGGGGCACAGCACAGTGTTTATTGCATTGTGGGGGCACAGCACAGTGTTCATTGCATTGAAGGGGGCACAGCACAGTGTTTATTGCATTGAAGGGGGCACAGCACATTGTTCATTGCATTGAAGGGGGCACAGCACAGTGTTCATTGCATTGTGGGGGCACAGCACAGTGTTCATTGCATTGAAGGGGGCACAGCACAGTGTTTATTGCATTGAAGGGGGCACAGCACATTGTTTATTGCATTGAAGGGGGCACAGCACAGTGTTTATTGCATTGAAGGGGTCACAGCACAGTGTTTATTGCATTGAAGGGGTCACAGCACATTGTTCATTGCATTGAAGGGGGCACAGCACAGTGTTTATTGCATTGAAGGGGGCACAGCACATTGTTTATTGCATTGAAGGGGGCACAGCACAGTGTTCATTGCATTGAAGGGGGCACAGCACAGTGTTCATTGCATTGAAGGGGGCACAGCACAGTGTTCATTGCATTGAAGGGGGCACAGCACAGTGTTTATTGCATTGAAGGGGGCACAGCACAGTGTTTATTGCATTGAAGGGGGCAAAGTGTTCATTGCATTGAAGGGGGCACAGCACAGTGTTCATTGCATTGAAGGGGGCACGCACGCTGATCTCTGCATTAAAGGGGGCACGCACGCTGATCTCTGCATTAAAGGGGGCATGCACGCTGGTCTCTGCATTGAAAGGGGGCATATACCATCTCCTGTACAATGACCTGTGACATGCCTATACCATATCTGTGCCATGCCTATACCATATTTGTGCCATGCCTATACCATGTCCTGTACCATCATCTATGCCATGCCTATACCATCACCTGTGCCATGCCTGTACCATGACTTCAAAGTCACGCAATTTTTTACTGCGTTTTTTGGCGCGAAGCAATACCTATTACATTTTTCTTTTTGTGCCCCCCAAAAATTTTGAGCACCAGCCGCCACTGTTGTAGAGTATTGGGTGGGAAGACTCCAAACCTAGGCCCATGTTTGATGGTGACCAGCACCTATTTTTGTGCAAGTGTGCTGCAATTGGGCTTCAAGTGAACAGCAAGTGCACTTAAGAACTAGGGGTGTAAGTATGTTTGCACTGACCAGATCAACATCTAGGGATAGGGTTGCTGCAGGAGCAGCGTGTAAATACAATCGTGTTCTGGATTGAGAGACTGCATTCTATTAAGTTGACAGCCAGCATCGCCAAAGCTGGGTTGCTTAAAAGCAAGGAGGAACCTTTGTTATATCAAAATGGGCAGAAAGCCCATATCCACAGGTTTGGCGAGTGGACTGTGTTCTTAAAGGTCTACCCTTTATGCTAATCCTCACAATACATACATGTAACATGACAAAATACAGTATCTGTAAAACTTGATCTGCTTTATAGTGGAAGAAAAGCCTAAGTCTAACTATTTGTAAAGATGTTCCTTCCCCCTTTCTCCTACCTACCCTGCCTAACCTTTATAAAAAAAGATATGTTTACTTACCTATTTTAATCCACTCCAGTCCAGTCACATAATCTTGCAGCTCTGGTTCCCCTGTGTCAGTGAGGGACTGTTGCAGGGGAGAGGAAGGAGAACCAACAATGGCTGGCCTATAGGAGCCTATGGATGATGTCACAACTCCCGAAATTCCCAGCTGTTGTTAAGTACTCCCTGAGCCAGAGCTGCAATATCATGCGGTGGACCAGCAGAAGAGTAAAAATAGGTAAGTACGCACATCTTTTCTATACAGGTTAGACAGGATAGCTGGGTGAAGTGGGGGATGGAGCATTTTTTCTTTTTTTTTTAAATAGATTTAAGCAGAGGACACATGGATCAAAAATCAAGTGGTTCAGCAGGAACTGGCTGACTTTCAGTCTCTGAGGAACAGTCATGCTGGAAAACCAGCATTCGATCAGTGTTTGCAGCCAATGGCTGCAAGGCCCGATCAGAACGACACTGTGCATGCGCCTCCCCAGATGCGCGCGCAGTTGAGGACCTGACCCGCCCACGTTGCGCATGACGTCATGCGCAGCGTGGTGTCGGGTTGAGAGCCATATTAGGTGGGATCAAACGTCTCATTCACTCACTCAGGAGTTGGCGTGTGTGGGTATGGCGGTCCCACGCGGGTAAGAATTTTGGACTACACTGGTGCATCTGTTACCTGGTGATAGATGGGTTTTCTAACTCCTGAATTTTTTCATCTCTTCGGCAATGTTATATAGAAGTCTTTGACGGCTGGTCTTATCCCCCCCTGACCGAGCGATATAAGTATAATAGCCCATACTTGGGCTCTATCTAGATCTCAAGCTACCTATCCTTACCAGGAAGGGCTTATCTTCCATTTTTTGCAGGTAAAGTTCCCTTCCACCCATTTTTTCCAATCACCTAATGGGGATATACTTTATAGATTCTGGATTACAGGTATATTTTTTGATTTCCATCCCAACAGATCATTACCCCGCGTGGTGGTTTCCAACTTGGCCGCCATACTTGATACCTCCTGCTTTTAACCCCGCTCATTTTGACTATATAAACGTGTCTATTTCAGACACTGAATAAGGTATATATGCTAGCCTTATACACAGGCTTTTCTTTCTTACCTTCCTCCTCTTTTCTTGGCGGTGGAGGTTTCTTCAGTTTACTATACTTACATCTTTATCCTACCTCATATGCCCCTCCACATCCGCGGGTGAGACGTTTTTCTTGGGGAGTTTTCAATCCAACTGGTCTGGTAGTGGATCTCTCTATGGTGGCGGTCTTGGATGCATCTTGATGTTCCATATTGGCATGTTTGATGTTATACATATATGTATTTGAACCAATAACAAATGTTTGTTGTCGCTGTATTATACAGGCACTGTACACTGATATGTTCTTATTCCCCTGAAGAAGCGGTGCACTGTTGCCCGCGAAACATGTCGGGATTGGTCTGATGTTCATCATTGGACCCACTCATCTTCATCATTTATTTACTGCCTTATGTCTCACACATTGTCCTTCTTGTATATGTCAAAATACATGTATCAATGTTGTATTGTTTGTTTTTGATTTTAAGATGTTATGTTAATAAATATTTCTAGTTTTTAACCATGTATCTATCATTTTGAATTATCTGGTACCTTAAAAGTCCCACTAGCCCTCCCATTTTTCATTCCTATCTTCATTTGTCTCCCTGTTCCCCTGCCCTATCCTTCTTTGGTTCCTGCCCCCCCCCCCCTGTTCCGTTCCCCTCTTCCTTCCCCTTTTTACTTTCTCCTTTCTTTCCTTCCCCCCTTTTTCCTCTTCTTCCTTTTTCCCCTCCTTCCCCCTTTCCGTCTCCCCTCTTCTATTCTCCTCTCTTACCCACACTGGTTTTTCTTTCGTCCTTTCACCCCAGCACTTACCTGCACACCTCAGGTTCTAGCTGTGGGTTTCATCCTTTGGGATATCTTTCCCAGTATAGATCTTATACAGATTAGGGATGTGGTACCTTTTGTTTATAATTCCATAATACAAACACACTCTCTATTTGAAGGGCTGATCTGTGTATTCCAGCAGGGGGCAGTTTCCCCTGATATAATACAAATATTTGTGTTGGTGCCAGACATTTCGTACACCTTAATAACCAACTAGTGTATCCACTTCACATTGTTATCTCCAAAACTTGAAGATGGCTCTCAGAAGTTTATAAGGTTGCAAAATATCTTTTGACCTTATAGATTTTCACAGCTTGTTCTTCCTTTTTCCTCATCGCTCTCCTTTCCCATTATCTTATTTTAGCTCCTGATGACAAATCCTTTTCTAATGGTATTGTTAAACCGAGTACTAAGTGCACGCTAATTACTGGAAAAGTACTCTAATTATCATGTGTCTGGCTCTTGGCTACACACCTAATGCCTAATTAAGGCCAAATATATCTATAACAGCATATACAATGTCAATGTTATGTACCAATCAGTTCTACCATGTTGGTATTCATTATTGTTCTTGTATGTTTATATGTAGGCTAAGATAATGAACTGAGGATGAACACATTGACAAGAGTGCGTTGGTGGGTCACAGCATAAGAAGAACAAGCTGAGATGTAACAGAAGGATGACGTATTGGTTAGGCATAAAGAACTAAACTATTACAACTAAACTCCTGGGAAACAGCTAAAGACACTGATAAAATACATAAAAGGTAGTTATTCTAATTGCCAAGGGATTTGTATTTATGTCTATCCAGTCTTGAAATTTACACAGCTCTGCCTAGCAAGGCAAAATAATTGTTTTCTCTCTGCTGCAGTTCAGTAACATTTAGAAGTCAAGTCCATCACCAAGCCATAACTGAATAGTAAAAGCAGAAGACTGATGAGCTAATCTGTCTGTCACTCGGTTCTCTCCTCCTACCAGCATGTTTATTGAACTGCAGTACCACTATCTGATTCCATGCCCTGCCCCCCACAGTCTAGGCTGTGCTTTACAGGGACCTGAAATAGTCTGATGTCAAATGCTGTTGCTTACACAGCATTGTAATTATGTATTGATAAATGCAGCTTTTCTCATTAGAACACAGAAAGTGCATCAGCTGATTATTAATGAACCATTCATTTCTATTCAGTATGAGTATGCAATCTGTTTGGTGGCACAAAAGGCGGTTTCTTTCTGTTTCTTATGACATTTCTTGCATTTAGTGACAATTCCCTGTGCCCTCCATAAAATCACCCCGAATACAGCAGACTTTACAAAATTAGGCTATTTTTTTCCCCAAAAATGTTCTCAAATTTATACTCCTAACAAACATATCTGTGTTAATGAGACCTTTATTGTTAAGGCAGTTTTGGAATCAAACATTATAGTACTAATAAACATTCCAGATATAGGTGAAGTTATATAAACTTTGTGAGAGGGCCACAGGGTACACGTATGACTTCCGCATTTACAAAGGGAAGGATAGCCACCTGGAGCCCCCTGGATGCCCAACATACTGTATATGGGTAGAGGTGAAAATATTGTAGGACATTATGTCACTCTTGTTCCATTAGGGATACTACCTTTATATTGCCTTTTTGTATACCAGCCTGCCAATTTTCTGACACATTTATCTGTAACAAACTGTAGCTTTTGGTACAGTGCGACCAAATCGCAAGGGCTTTCCACAAAGACTGAAAAGGGAGCAGTCAGCAAGTCTGCACAATAAAGAAATATTTACCACATCTCAGCCTTTGGCCTGAACTGATACAAGTACATGAAAATGGCAGCGCATAAACACTCCGGGATGCAAAGGATTAAAAAGCCAGGTGGACATCCAGTAAAAAAGGGGGTTTAAAAGTTTATTGGTAATGGGGACCAAGGAAAAAAGAATATGAATTGCTTACATCACCCTGGGCTGGAGTGGACAAGGGCACCGAAAGCGAGCGACACGGATGCTGAGAAATCAATTTCCAAGGACCGCTGAGCGGTGTGTATGCAGAGCCGGAAACCAGTTGACACAGGGATGGCATCACTCTACTGTAGTTCCGGTATGGTGACGTCAGCCGGACAGGTGCAGCTTATGGGAAGAAACCAGGAGCCAGGGTGGAACACAAACTATCTTGTTGCCATGACTATATGTTTCGTGCCATGCGCTTTATCAAGTCATTGCTTATGTAAAGTTAAGTTTATTGCTTTGGCCTGAACTGACCCTGCCTTGTTAATTGATTGCGTTTTTGCATGCCAAATGGACTCATCCTTGCTCGCATACTGACCACATTTTTAGCTGCCATCTTGACCAATGCTTTGGCTATGTTCTGACCACGTCTCTGCCTGGCACCAGTAGTTACCCATCTGTGCATCTCCCTGACTATGTTGTTACAAGACACCAGTCCAAACCATCCTTTCTGGACAACTGCACTACTGAAACCACAGGTATTCTTTGGTTTTCCCTTTAGTATAAAATAAAATAGTATTGTGCTATGAGGGCAGCCATGTACCAGTATATTAGGCATACAAGGCTTTTAGAAATAGGGACTGTTCTAGATGATGCAACACTATGCTATTATCATTGACCACTCATACAGAGGCGAGCATTACAGTAGATTGTTTTCTATACATTGTTGGTTGATTTTTGTGATACAAAAGATGCAATGTCGGATACATGAGTCCAAACAGTGAAAAGGTCTTACACATGTGGTATCCCATACTCAAGAGGAGTACAGTAGCAGAATGTGTTTTGGGGTTTAATTCACTCACTATGCCTTAAAAAAAAAATACTTGGGGTGTTTGCTTTCCAAATTGTGGCCATTTTGAGGATGCTTCCACTGTCCTGGTACTCCAGTGTCTCCAAAAATGTGATAGGTAGTCAGAAAATTAGATGTGTAATTTATGCAGTTAGAAATCATGAAGATGCTTCTTGGGATTTGGGACTCTCTCTGTGGCTAGGCGGTAAAAAAGCCTCTCACATATGGTATCCCCATACTCAGGAGCAGAATGTGTTTTAGGGTGTTATACCAAGTATCTCTTTGCTGTACTTTAAAAATATTTTATTAAATGGCAATGCTGTGTAAAAATTATTTTTAATTTCTTTCTGCATTTTCCAAAAACTTGTGACATTTTCAAAAGACCTTTTATGTCTCTTACAAAATACCTTGGGTGTTATCTTTGCAAAATGTGGTCAATTTATGGGAGTTTCTACTGTCCTGGTGCTTCAGGGCCTCTAAAAACGTGATAGGTATTCAGGAAATAAAATGTGTAATTAGGCCCCAAGAAAGCCCAAAGGGGTTCTTTGGATTTTGGGCTCCTCAATGCTTCTAGGCAGTAAAAAAGTCTCACACATGTGGTGTCATACTTTGGAGGCATAGCATAATGTTTTTTGGGGTGTAAATGTAAGTATGTCTAGGTTGTGTGTGAGAAATAATTTAAAATTACAACTATACTTTTATCATTTTACAATGAATTATAGTAAAAAAGTACATCTTAAAAAAGCTCACCATGCCTTTTAATAAATACTTTGGACTGTCTACTTTCCAAAAAGGAGTCATTTTGTAAGTACAGTGGAACCTTGGTTTACGAGTGCATTTGTTTACGAGCATTTTGAAAGACGAGCAACATTTTTAAAAAAAATCTGTCTTGGTATACGAGCACTGTCTTGATATACGAGCAGTTTTATTACACTATAACCATGCCATCCCCTCTGTTAATGCCCTCTGTCACATATTATTATGTGTCCCAGTGCTTCTACTGTATGTGAAGATGCCAATATGTACTTTTCAGAGTGTTTCCCTGCACTTACTGTGTACGATTCCTCGTCCCTGTGTCTCTCTCTGGTTTCCGTCCTCTCTGCTCTCCCCGGCGGGAGGGGCCGATCACTCCTGCTGACGTCATCTGAGGAGGAGGGGAGGAGAGCAGCAGAGCAGGGCTAAGGAATCACACAGTGCCACAGACGCTCTAATAAAGTATGGATCGGCATTTGTTGTGTGCAGTGCAGACACAGGGACACATGATGTTATTTTTTTTTTAATTTAAAAGTTTTTATTGAGAATTTGTCAAGAACATACAAAGAAAAGCAAAGGTATTTCAGTAGTAATACAACATTCCAAAAGACCACAATATGGCCTCATTTACAATATAAACAGCTCGAAATTAACATACGCTTCATCTGTCGCCCAGAAGCAAGTAGAATTACTTAACGATGCAAGCAACAAATTTCCATACTGGATTTAACTCAAAAGACATCCAAACGAAGTGACGTAACATACAACACAAACCATAGTATGTTTGTGACCACCGGTTGACACACATAGGCTAGTGTCTCCCGTCTCCCGTGGTCCCGTATAGGGAAATGAAACGGTCGGGCCCACCCCATACCCCCCCGCTCCCGGACACCCCCACGGGGATCAAAACTGTGCCCGAGAACGGAGACTACGCGGCGGAGCCACTCCATAGGTAACTACACAATAAACATTTCAAGAGAGAAAAGTGAGCTAGCTAGGAGGTAAAACTACTGCTTTGTGCCTAGACCAATGTATCCAAGGTTGCCACTGCAAGATTATATCCCGTGCAGTGCTGTGTTTAAGGGAGAGAGTACGCTCAAACATGTAGTGCGTGTTGACAAGGCCAACAACATCCTCAGCAGTTGGGGGAAGCTCTTGTTTCCAAGCCCGGGTAATAACTAGTCTTGCTGCTAACAAAATATGTAATATTGAGTGTCTCAGGTCCTTGGGGACTTCTTCTATCCCGAGTGATAGCAGCGCCAAACTCGGATTGCGTGACATAGGCCTCTGTGCTACCTCCGATATGATTGCAAACACACCATTCCAATAAGGTAGTAGTTTCGGACACTGCCACAGAGTGTGGAAAAGAGTACCCTCCTCCCCACACATCCTCCAGCAGGTATTATCATACTTACTATCAAATCTGTGTAGTTTCGAGGGGGTCAGGTACCATTTAAGAGAAATTTTTAACGATAACTCCCATAAACTGGAGCAGCTAGTAACTTTATGGACTGATTGGAGTGCCCTGGTCCATTGACGATCCGAGTAAGTTTTCCCCAAATCCCTTTCCCATTGTATGTGAGGGGTGGTCTTGGTGAATAGCATTTTATGTTGGAGGAGGTTATAGAAGAGGGTGATTCCCTTTTGTCTAGCGGGTCCAGAAGCAGAGAGATATTTCCAAGCCTGGGTGGGGACGAACTGCGGCCATGGTGCAGTCGAGTGCAGAAAATGAACTAATCTCATGTACGTGAAGAAAAATGTGGGGGGAAGGTGGAATTTAGCTTGGAGGGCAGGGAATGACAGCAACTCGGTACCCTGATACAAGTCATCTATATATTCAACACCTTTCCTCCGCCACTCCATGAAGTATGCACAATCCATAAGGGAATGCAGTGCCGTAATGGGGATCCGAAGAGGGGTTTGTTCTGAGGCTAAGGACTGTTGTGCTAACAAAATCCTCCAGGCCGTGGCCGCCGCTTTCATAAATGGTGGGAAATGGGAGGGTATCCTAGCTCCTAAGGTGGTTGCCATAAGCCAGGCCATTAAGTCCTTTTTAATACAATAGGAGGCTTCGATCGAGCCCCACAAAGTCGTGGGAACCGATCTAAACCAGTCCTGTAATTGGGTGAGAACTGACGCGGTGTAGTAATCTTGCACATCCACATAACCTGCTCCCCCCACTGATCTATGTTTAATGAGCTTGGCATGCGCACATCTAGGCTTTTTACCTTGCCAGATGAATTTAGAAATCATCGATTGGAGGGATTTGAAATAGTATTTTGGTATGGGGATCGGAAGCGTGCGGAATAAGTAGAGTAGTTGGGGAAGGTACATCATTTTGAAGGCTGCCAACCTCCCCAGCCAGGAGAACTCAGAGGACGCCAACTTCTTGAGGTTATCTTGTAGAGAGGAGCGGGCGGGGATGAAATTGTGCTTAAATATCGATTTAGTGGAAGCTGTCAACTGAACGCCAAGATAAGAAATGCATTTGTCTTCCCACACATAAGGAAATTGCTTTTGGAGGAGATTGCTCGTTACAGCATCTATCCCTATGCCCAAGATATGAGATTTCCATTTCGTTAACTTTATAGAACGAAACCTCTCCAAACCATTGAAGAGTTCTCTGAATTTCCGGCAGGGAGGTGGAGGGATCAGTTACCATAAGTATAACGTCGTCTGCGAACAGACTGATTTTGTGGTGTTGGTCCGATATACGGATCCCTGAAATTTTGGGGTTGGATCTAATGTGTTCAGCAAGGGTTTCCATAATCATATTAAAGATCAGTGGGGAGAGAGGACATCCCTGTCTGGTACCGTTAGTAATGCTAAAGGGGATGGATACGGCTTCTGTGGTGCGAACTATCGCTGAAGGGGCAGAGTATAATGCCATGATGGCATTATGCATGAACCCGTGTATGCCGAATTTATGGAGGACACCCGAAAGGAATCCCCAGTGGACCCTGTCGAACGCCTTCTCCGCGTCCAAGGATAGGAGCAGAGAAGGCGTTCCAGAGAGGCCCGCCTGGTGGATAACATTGATAACGCGTCTCGTGCCGTCTGACGCCTGGCGGCCTTTGGTGAAGCCCGATTGGTCCTTATGGATTATGGAGGGAAGCAGGTCCACCAACCTAGTAGCTATCAATTTTGCATATATTTTTACATCCATATTTAAAAGGGAAATAGGCCTGAAGTTCTGGGGTTGATTGGGCTCCTTGCCAGGTTTGGGTAAAGTTACAACCATAGCCTATAACATTTCACCAGGGAAAGAAGAGGAGGAAGCAGCATTATTAAATACCCCACGTAACAACGGAATCAATGAAGACTGAAATGTTTTATAATACTCGGCCGAATAACCGTCGGGGCCAGGAGATTTCAGGTTGGGAAGCTCCGATATGGCTACGGCAATTTCCCGATCTGAAAAGGGGCGATTAAGGGACTCCAGATCAGTAGAGGAAATAGATGGTAGTTTAATGTGGTCAAGGAAGGAAGCAATGTCCTGTGGGGAGGGTTGGTGTGTCATCGGATCATCCTTGAGATTATATAGGGATGCGTAATAGGAACTGAAAGCATTAGCTATGAGATTTGGCTTAAGCAATTTTGTTTTTGAATCAGGATAAAGCATATAGGGGATCTTGGATTTAATTCTTTGCCCTTTAATACGTAGGGCCATTGCTTTGGTGGCTTTGTTGTTAGTGGAGTAAGCGGTAGCTTTCCATTTTTTAAGAGAAGTGCTAAATTTTTCCAACAGGAAGGCTCTAAGTTCCTGTCGCAGGGCAAAAATTTGCGATTGCAAGGCGGGAGAAGGTGATTGTTTGTGTCGCGAGTCCAGGGAGGAAAGTTTACGGGTAATCTCGTCTATTTGCTGTGACCTCCTCTTCCTGTCCCTGGCTCCTAACTGCATGAATACCCCTCTCAAGACTGCTTTGTGAGCATTCCACACGACCAACGGATCAGAATCATGGTGTAAATTGTCAGAGATATAGTTGTCAAGGTGCAGTTGGATTTCCTCAACATAGGACGGTTTAGAAATTAAATGATTGTGCAACCTCCATACAAAAGTGGAGTATGCTGGTGGTCCATGCGAAATTGTAATGCTCAGCGGGGAGTGGTCCGACCAGGTGGCCGTATGGAGCTCAGCAGCTGAAACACGTTCTAATAAATGCTTATCAGAGACACATAGGTCTATGCGCGAGTAGGTGCCATGACGCGGGGAGAGGAAGGAGTAGTCCCTCTCCGACGCATGACAGCACCTCCACACGTCATAGAGATCATTGGTCCACAGAAACTTTGACAAAGAAGAATTATGCCGTTTAGACACTGCGGAGGAATCCAAATCATTGTCCGGAACTAGGTTGAAGTCTCCACATACAAGGAGATTGCCAAATTGAAGTGCCTTAGCTTTACTTATCACAGAGCGAATGAAAGGCATTTGATGGTTGTTGGGTGCGTACAGGTTCACGATAGTATATGGTCTATTGTCAATAGAGCATCTGAGTATGATATAACGCCCTTTGGGGTCCAGGATAGATTCATGGTGCTGGAACACCAGAGAGTGCTTGATGGCCAGAAGAACTCCCTTGCGTTTCTTTTTCCCCGATGCTATATAGATGTTAGGGAAGTGCTTATGGCTACATTTTGGGGTGGCAGAACTAGCAAAGTGCGTTTCTTGTACACAAATGATATCTCCCTTAAGCGAGCATGCTGTGGACCACAAAGAGGCCCGTTTGGCAGGGTGGTTCAAGCCCCTAGCATTGATGGACACAATGGTAAAGGACATCGCTTACTGATGGTGGAAGCAGATACACTGATCAGTATAATGCACAGTTACTTTACCAGGATAGGTGGGGCTGGACGGAAACTGTTCGTGGTGCTGTAGGTAGATGCACAGGACACAGGAGACGGTGAGAGCTCTGCAGGGAGGGCAACGGTGGTCACTCCTAGAACAACACACTAGTCACTCAGAATCAGTTGCTGAAATACTGCGATGGGTCAAAACTTGCAAATTAGTAAAGGTCACTTCTGGTGAGAAGAAATCAAAAAGTTATAACACAAAAACTCGTACAAGTGTGCACCGGCACTAAAAGTAGAAACTATGCTTTACGGTCTGGTAAGCAACAAGTGCCAATATCCAGCAAGTGTAACCCTATGACAGGCTTGCTGAAACAAATCGGGGGTTGTCCACAAGAGTGGAAGAACAGAACGTGAGGAAAAGTAGGTGATCACACATTTGTAGCCCGGCCGGACTATGTGAAGCTAGTAAGGGGTAGCTCTGAATACACGATTAAAACCTGAAACTCGGGGACCCCTGTGTAGATCTGGATCTAGGTGGAAGGGGGGGTCTTGCGCCTTCATGTGAGCCCTTGGGGAGTTCCGGAATGATACCCCAAGAATGTAGTAGCTTCATTCCTCCCTCGATGGTGGAGATGGTGTGGGGAATGCCATTGTACGTGACCATTAGCGTGGCAGGGTGGCGCCATTTATAGATGATTTTATGGTTGAAGAGAGCCTTGGTCAGGGTCTTCAATTGCCGTCGCTGCTGGAGAGTGTGCTGAGACAGATCTGCATATAGCTGAATAGCCTCATACGGAGCTGGCAGCGTGCCCATTTTCCTGGACATTTGTAGGATTCTTTCCTTAGCAGGGTAAAAATGTATGCGTAAAAGTACATCCCTGGGGACAGAATCCTCAAGATGACGGGGTCTGGGGAGTCTATGGATCCGGTCTATTGTCAGCTCTATAGGTGTAAGTTCTGGAACCATAGAAGAAAACATAGTAGTTGCATATTGTTGTAGGTCAGCAGGTTGCACAGACTCAGGGATACCTCTAATTTTGATATTATTACGGCGAGATCGGTCTTCAAGATCCGCCAATTTATGCTTAATCCAGTCAGTGTCCTCTCGCTGTACATTATAAGCATCAATGAGATCATTCACTGTGTCTGTGCATTCCTCCATCTTGTCTTCTATATGTGTCACTCTCCTGCCCATCTGCAACATCTCACATGAAAACTTCTGCATAATAGTAGACAAGTTCGCCATCAGTGATGATTGGAAGGTCATCAGCATATTTTTCATAGTGGTATCTAGCACAGGTTGTCCTGTGGTGGGGAATGCAGCAATAGAGGACTGCAGCGCCGACATGGCACACATAGCCGGGAGTGGTGTACTCACAGCGGGATCGGACACGTCCTCCGGCTCCATCCTCATGCGGGTCTTGGCGGGGCTGCCCGTGACCGGGGTTGCCGGAGAGGGTGATGAGGACTGGTCAAGTGCTCGGTCATCCGGGAACAGCAGCAGCGCGTCCGGCAGATCTGTGTAGGCCGCGTCATCTCCTCTCTCCTCAGGCGCGGCGGCGCCATCTTGGGACTTCCCGGGCCTCGTTGGCGGTTTAGAGAAGAAGGCCGTAAGTTTTGTAGGTCCCCTCTCGTCCTTTCTTTTTCGAGAAGACATGTTCCCAACGAGTCAGGGGTGCTCGAGGATCAGTTTTGGAGACTTGATGGCTTTTTGCTGCCCCGATGCTGGTGGATTCTCCGGCCGGTTACAGGGAGCTCTCAGCTCATGCAGCCATTCAGCTTGCGCGCAAGCCACGCCCCCACATGATGTTATTTAACAGAGGAGATGGCATACTTTTACTGCACAGGAATGTACTTTATATATAATACAGCATATCTTTATTTATACCATTAAATGCTTGTGGAACGAATCATCTGAGTTTCAATGCTTTCTTTTGGGAAAACTTGCTTTGATATACGAGTGTTTTGGATTACAAGCAAGCTGCTGGAACCAATTATACTCGCAAACCAAGGTTCCACTGTATTTGTACTTGTTCTGGCATTTTAGGGCCTCAAGAAATGAGATAAGCATTCAGAGCATGAGAATTGATCAATTTTAAATATATATATACCATGGTTTGTAGAATCTATGGAGGAGCTTTACTAAAACCGGTGCATACAGAATCTGGTGCAGCTATGCCTAGTAACCAATGAGCTAGGTTTTATTGTCAAAGCCTAACTGAAGAAGCTAAAGTTAGAAGCTGAGGAAAAAAGAAAGGCACCTCTGAGTGTAGCAGACAACACTTTATTGCACAAACGATAAGCAGACTTACAATTGGGATAACATGTGTCCTCACGGCTCGGGGTCTCTTCCTGGTCCCACGACTCGTCCCGTCTTCTGACTCTCCAGCAGCAGTCGAGATGACGCCAGTAGGGGAGCCCAATCAGGAGCGGTGAATCAATGCGAGCCTGTGGTGGAACGCATGCCTCACTCGTGGACTGCACCGAGTGTGGTTATGTAAGGGGGCGGTAACGCGTTTTGGAGCATGTGCAGTAGTGCTCATTCGTCATTAAAGTGTTGTCTGCTACCCTCAGAGGTGCCTTTCTTTTTCCTTGTCTACTAGTTGGAACTGCTTCTGCCATTCCCAAGAGCTGCCCTCAGTGTCAGCGTGGTGCACTTGCACAACATCAGAAGTCCACCCATCTCCCCGTTTTTTCTCCCCCCGCCTAGACTTAGTTGGAGGATTGGTTTTTCAGCAGAGGCACCCAACAAACATTTCTCCAAAAAATAAAGTTAGAAGCTGGTTACAACGAACAGCTGCACCAGTTTTAGTAAATCCCTCCCTATAACTTCCACACAAACTAAATAATATACACTGTTTCTGAGGGTTTTTTTTTTTTTTTTTTTTAACCAGAGAAATGTAGCAGATTACATTGTGACCAAAATTTATAAAGAAATAATATTTTTTTGCAAAGTTTTATAAAATAAAGTAAGGAATAGATTTTTTGTCTAAAATTTGTACCCTTTATATAGCAAATAAAAAAAAACTAGTCAGTGGAACAAAGTTCTATCTGTCTCAAAAAAGGATCTACAAAAATGTTTTGGTACAGTCACTGTCATTCAAAGTGTGACAGCCTTGGTAAGAGGGGGGTGAAACAGGCCAGTCTTCAAGTAGTTAAAAATAACTTGTTCTGTATGCAACATTTCTTCATCTTTCATAAAGATCAATTACAAAATATCAGAGGAAAACACATAATGGTGTCTGCAGAGGCCCTGAAGGCCTCACAGTAAGTGCCAAATGCCAAATGCGGTTGATAGATACACGTGAGTGCGGTTGGTAGATAAACGTGAAAGCATGGTCATATGATGAAAACATTTAAGGAAACAGAACTTGCAAAAGAAGATGTTTTGATACCCATTTCTCCAATCTGGACTCCATACCTATAGATGCTTAAACATTTTTCACTTTTGACACTTTCAGCAGTGTCAGGTGCCTGCATCCCCCACAATGGACATTTGCTGCCTGCCCTTACATCAGTATTGCATTCTATAGCGACAGGGGCTAGTGGAAGGTACCATAGCACACAACAGGGGACCAGGCATCACACACATGGGAGTGTGTCAATGTGACGAGGGTGGAATAGATGGCAGGACAGGTGGGTATAAGGGCCCATTCACACCAGTGCACCCCAATGCACCTTCCCTGCACACCTGTGTTGCAGTCCAGTGCTATACACAGTGACACACTACTGTGCATTGTGCAATGCAGAGCCGCCAACAATGCTGCATGTGTGCTTTGTGTCTCTCTGTAGTGTGTCGGGCAGCTTGGACAGCCTTTTCTTTTGCAGGTTAACTTTTTTTTTTAAGTCGCTTTAGGTTCTTATAAAAAATGCAGGGAACATAATGATAAAACAAGGTGTTATTTTTGCCTTACATCTCCCTCTCAATAAATCATCATCTCTTAGGCAAAATTTAAAAATTCATCTAAAAAAAAAAAAAAAAAAAGAATTTAAATTGGCTGGTTGGATAGGTGCCACTTGTCACCCACAGGGAACGGCTGCTCTTCTAGATTAATACACTTGCCTTTATGCATTGCTGTTGTGCCTCTAGGGAAAGACTTTCATTCCAGTTTTGAGTGATGTAATAAAAGGTCAACGCTTTAAAGCGTGGAGATTTCCCAGCGACAGGCAGCTCTGAAACTTTCTGAGGCTGTGCCTGGGCAATTCCATTCTATTACCAATGCTGCTCACCTCTGTAATTTTGATCTTTTAGTAACCCTGTGTAATTAAATTGCAGTGAACTCCACGTAAATCACTTTTTTTTTCTTTTTCTTTTAATTTCTATTTTAAATGATTTGAAATCTGTCAAGTTGTGGGAAAACGTTTTCTGCTTGGAACAGAGCCTTGCCAAAACTCCTCAGGGTAGGCAAAGATGAAAATAGTGTTTGGGCATTTTTTGGCACTTTCTTTAACTGGGAAGTGTAATGGTGCTGTACATATTTTTTTGTCAATGTTTTTGTTAAGAATTTTAAAAAAATGCATTTTAATATTTTTCTTCTTCCTATAGTCAGAAAAGTATCATATAACTATTTTGTATTTTCATTCACAGCCAGCAGGAGAAGCTACATGATGACAGAAAAAGGAAGTTCGGATGGCCGTAATACTTCAGAAGTCACCTTTATTTAGAAAGTTGCCAAGTAGGGAAAAACATCAAGGAAATAGCAGTGGAGGAGCAGGGTGACCCGCTGACATGTTTCCCACTACAATAGCACTTACTTGTCTCTTGTTCAGAAGAAGCCATAAGCCCCGTACACACGATCAGATTATCGAACAATCTGTGGTCCATTTTTTTGTGGCATGCTAGTCTGATGTGGAAAGTGAAGAGGTTATTTTCATACGAATTTTCCCGTACGACAGAATTCTACTTCAGAAGTGATGTCATGTGTTGGATTGCTTTGTATGTGTTCTTTTGTCTCTGAGCATGCCTAGTCTTGCTCTTAAAGCGGTTGTATCCCGCTTTTTGACACTTTTACCTACAGGTAAGCCTATAATAAGGCTTACCTGTAGGTACAAATAATATCTCCTAAACCGGCACGGTTTAGGAGATATTTACAGTGCATGCAGCCGCTCGCGCGAGCGGCGCATGCACTCTGAAGGTCCGGGGGGACCTTCAATTAACTTGCCGGGAGCTTGCCGGAAAAATCACTCCCGCGCGCATGCGCGGGAGTGACGTCATCGCGGCTCCGGCCAATCAGCGCGCTGGAGCCGTCTCTTCCGGCCGATCAGCGCGCCGGAGCCGCCGAACCCGGAAGAGACGACGAGGGATCATGGCAGCGCCCGCATCGATGTCCGGGGGTCCGTGTTGGGGCTTCGTTTTAAGGTAAGTTAAACATAATGGGCTAGTATGCGATGCATACTAGCTCATTATGCCTTTGTCTTGCAGGTTTTTTTATTTTATTTTTTTTTGTATAGGGTTTACAACCGCTTTAAGATTTTTTTCTGTCTAAATCTGTACTAATGAGACGAAAATCGGACGTTGTATTACGGATGACAAAAATTATATAGCCTGCCCATCAGGATTTTGTCAGCCGAAAAGTCGGAGTTGGCAGTCGAAAGCACCATACTAACAATCCGAAAATCGGCAGATCGGTCGTCGGACGAATTTTCCCTACAGATTTTCTTATCGTGTGTACGGTCTTTAGACTCCTTTTAACATGTGTACCTGTCTGCACATAGCTGCTGTGTTGAAAAAAGTATGTTGTTTTTAGAGCTCAATAGCTTATTCTCTTCTGGAAAAGTAACTACTAGCACGACTGACTGTGTCAGATTATCATTAGGAATGGCCACTGAGGAGGCAGGACAGGTCTGTATGCCTGTAAAATTATATAGGCACAGCTAAAGTCATACCCAATTCTAATTATCACATTGACACTGTCCCACTAATATAATTCAGGCAAGAATCTATTAATATTATCCATTTATAATAAATCTTATGCATTATTGTATCTCGAATGATTATTATTGCAAACTTCAAATAAAACATGGATTTTAGTGGCCACAGGAACGGAAGAGGGATCTGTCTAACAAAGGTCATGAGTAGTGTTGAGCGAACACGGACTGTATTATTCGTGTTCGTACCGAATAATTGGATTTTTTTTACCCGAACACGGACACGGACACTTTACTGTATGTTCGGGTAAAAATCCGTGTTCGGTCGTTTTATTTCCGGGTTTTGCATGCTTTGGCGCTCTTTTCATGGCGGGCTTTCAACAGCCAATCAACAATCGTTTAACTGGTGTGCCTTAAGCCATCCCAGCCATGCCTGCAAATGTCTTAGTAGCTGTGATTGGCCGTCTGAAGCATGTGACCAAGTCTTTATAAGTTCGAGGCAGCCGCCGCAGCAGCGTCATTCTGCTGCTTAGCTAAGGGACAGAGCACACATCAATGTGCTGGCTGCTGATTAGGGAAAGATAGGCAGGAAAAAACCATTTGTGTCCGGATAGAATTGAGGGACAGGTCGGAGTGTTTAGGCAGGGCGAGTTGTAGGCATTTTAGGGATAGAGTCTGCTGAATTATAGGGTCAGTGTCTTCTACAAACTACAATCGATATTGCTGTGTGGGGGGTGGGGTGAATCTGCACTCAATCCTGATCTACGATCTCTTCTCAATCCTGTTAGGGACAGAGTCTGCTGAATTTTAGGGAAACTGTGTTCTACAAACTACAATCGATATTGCTGTGTGGTGTGGGATTGGAGATAGGCAGGTGTCAGTGATCCACATCCATTTTTCTGTGTGTGAGCTGCAGTGAACACAATCTTTTTGGGCTGCAGTGAACACAATCTTTTTGGGCTGCAGTGAACACAATCTTTTTGGGCTGCAGTGAACACAATCTTTTTGGGCTGCAGTGAACACAATCTTTTTGGGGTGCAGTGAACAAAATCTTTTTGGGGTGCAGTGAACACAATCCTTTTTGGTGTGCAGCGAACACAATCTTTGTGGGGTGCAGTGAACAAAATCCTTTGTGGGGTGCAGTGAACACAATCTTTTTGGGGTGCAGTGAACAAAATCCTTTTTGGGGTGCAGTGAACAACATCCTTTTTGGGGTGCAGTGAACACAATCTTTTTGGGGTGCAGTGAACAAAATCCTTTGTGGGGTGCAGTGAACACAATCTTTTTGGGGTGCAGTGAACACAATCTTTTTGGGGTGGAGTGAACAACATCCTTTTTGGGGTGCAGTGAACAAAATCCTTTTTGGGGTGCAGTGAACAAAATCATTTTTGGGGTGCAGTGAACACAATCTTTTTGGGGTGCAGTGAACACAATCTTTGTGGGGTGCAGTGAACACAATCTTTTTGGGGTGGAGTGAACAACATCCTTTTTGGGGTGCAGTGAACAACATCCTTTTTGGGGTGCAGTGAACACAATCTTTTTGGGGTGCAGTGAACACAATCTTTGTGGGGTACAGTGAACAGAATCTTTGTGGGGTGCAGTGAACACAATCTTTGGGGGGTACAGTGAACACAATCTTTTTGGGGTGCAGTGAACACAATCTTTGTGGGGTGCAGTGAACACAATCTTTTTGGGGTGGAGTGAACAAAATCATTTTTGGGGTGCAGTGAACAACATCCTTTTTGGGGTGCAGTGATCAAAATCCTTTTTGGGGTGCAGTGAACACAATCTTTTTGGGGTGCAGTGAACAAAATCCTTTGTGGGGTGCAGTGAACAGAATCTTTGTGGGGTGCAGTGAACACAATCTTTGGGGGGGTACAGTGAACACAATCTTTTTGGGGTGCAGTGAACACAATCTTTGTGGGGTACAGTGAACAGAATCTTTGTGGGGTGCAGTGAACACAATCTTTGGGGGGTACAGTGAACACAATCTTTTTGGGGTGCAGTGAACACAATCTTTGGGGGGTACAGTGAACACAATCTTTTTGGGGTGCAGTGAACACAATCTTTGTGGGGTGCAGTGAACACAATCTTTGGGGGGGTACAGTGAACACAATCTTTTTGGGGTGCAGTGAACAACATCCTTTTAGGGTGCAGTGAACACAATCTTTGTGGGGTACAGTGAACAGAATCTTTGTGGGGTGCAGTGAACACAATCTTTGGGGGGTACAGTGAACACAATCTTTGTGAGGTGCAGTGAACACAATCTTTGTGGGGTGCAGTGAACACAATCATTGTGGGGTGCAGTGAACTCAATCTTTGTGGGGTACAGTGAACACAATCTCATACTTCTGAAGATTTGAGGGTGCTGCCTGTTCCATACTCCCCCTACTCCTCATCTAGCCTTTTAGGGGTACAAACAATAGTAATTGGGGCCTAGTGTGGTTGTGTACGTGTGATATACATACACTTTTTTTGGATCATATTTTCTATTCCGCTATTTAATCAAAAACCTTTGGGGATCAGTTAAATTGGGGGATAGTCTGTGTTGGTACGTGTGAGAGAGATCCACCTTTCCAAGTTGTTGGGGTTCATCTCATACTTCTGAAGGTTTGAGGGTGCTGCCTGTTCCATACTCCCCCTACTCCTAGCCTTTTAGGGGTACAAACAATAGTAATTGGGGCCTAGTGTGGTTGTGTACGTGTGATATACATACACTTTTTTTGGATCATATTTTCTATTCCGCTATTTAATCAAAAACCTTTGGGGATCAGTTAAATTGGGGGATAGTCTGTGTTGGTACGTGTGAGAGAGATCCACCTTTCCAAGTTGTTGGGGTTCATCTCATACTTCTGAAGGTTTGAGGGTGCTGCCTGTTCCATACCCCCCCTACTCCTCATCTAGCCTTTTAGGGGTACAAACAATAGTAATTGGGGCCTAGTGTGGTTGTGTACGTGTGATATACATACACTTTTTTTGGATCATATTTTCTATTCCGCTATTTAATCAAAAACCTTTGGGGATCAGTTAAATTGGGGGATAGTCTGTGTTGGTACGTGTGAGAGAGATCCACCTTTCCAAGTTGTTGGGGTTCATCTCATACTTCTGAAGGTTTGAGGGTGCTGCCTGTTCCATACCCCCCCTACTCCTCATCTAGCCTTTTAGGGGTACAAACAATAGTAATTGGGGCCTAGTGTGGTTGTGTACGTGTGATATACATACACTTTTTTTGGATCATATTTTCTATTCCGCTATTTAATCAAAAACCTTTGGTGATCAGTTAAATTGGGGGATAGTCTGTGTTGGTACGTGTGAGAGAGATCCACCTTTCCAAGTTGTTGGGGTTCATCTCATACTTCTGAAGGTTTGAGGGTGCTGCCTGTTCCATACCCCCCCTACTCCTAGCCTTTTAGGGGTACAAACAATAGTAATTGGGGCCTAGTGTGGTTGTGTACGTGTGATATACATACACTTTTTTTGGATCATATTTTCTATTCCGCTATTTAATCAAAAACCTTTGGGGATCAGTTAAATTGGGGGATAGTCTGTGTTGGTACGTGTGAGAGAGATCCACCTTTCCAAGTTGTTGGGGTTCATCTCATACTTCTGAAGGTTTGAGGGTGCTGCCTGTTCCATACTCCCCCTACTCCTCATCTAGCCTTTTAGGGGTACAAACAATAGTAATTGGGGCCCAGTGTGGTTGTGTACGTGTGATATACATACACTTTTTTTGGATCATATTTTCTATTCCGCTATTTAATCAAAAACCTTTGGGGATCAGTTAAATTGGGGGATAGTCTGTGTTGGTACGTGTGAGAGAGATCCACCTTTCCAAGTTTTTGGGGTTCATCTCATACTTCTGAAGATTTGAGGGTGCTGCCTGTTCCATACCCCCCCTACTCCTCATCTAGCCTTTTAGGGGTACAAACAATAGTAATTGGGGCCTAGTGTGGTTGTGTACGTGTGATATACATACACTTTTTTTGGATCATATTTTCTATTCCGCTATTTAATCAAAAACCTTTGGGGATCAGTTAAATTGGGGGATAGTCTGTGTTGGTACGTGTGAGAGAGATCCACCTTTCCAAGTTGTTGGGGTTCATCTCATACTTCTGAAGGTTTGAGGGTGCTGCCTGTTCCATACTCCCCCTACTCCTAGCCTTTTAGGGGTACAAACAATAGTAATTGGGGCCTAGTGTGGTTGTGTACGTGTGATATACATACACTTTTTTTGGATCATATTTTCTATTCCGCTATTTAATCAAAAACCTTTGGGGATCAGTTAAATTGGGGGATAGTCTGTGTTGGTACGTGTGAGAGAGATCCACCTTTCCAAGTTGTTGGGGTTCATCTCATACTTCTGAAGGTTTGAGGGTGCTGCCTGTTCCATACCCCCCCTACTCCTCATCTAGCCTTTTAGGGGTACAAACAATAGTAATTGGGGCCTAGTGTGGTTGTGTACGTGTGATATACATACACTTTTTTTGGATCATATTTTCTATTCCGCTATTTAATCAAAAACCTTTGGGGATCAGTTAAATTGGGGGATAGTCTGTGTTGGTACGTGTGAGAGAGATCCACCTTTCCAAGTTGTTGGGGTTCATCTCATACTTCTGAAGGTTTGAGGGTGCTGCCTGTTCCATACCCCCCCTACTCCTCATCTAGCCTTTTAGGGGTACAAACAATAGTAATTGGGGCCTAGTGTGGTTGTGTACGTGTGATATACATACACTTTTTTTGGATCATATTTTCTATTCCGCTATTTAATCAAAAACCTTTGGTGATCAGTTAAATTGGGGGATAGTCTGTGTTGGTACGTGTGAGAGAGATCCACCTTTCCAAGTTGTTGGGGTTCATCTCATACTTCTGAAGGTTTGAGGGTGCTGCCTGTTCCATACCCCCCCTACTCCTAGCCTTTTAGGGGTACAAACAATAGTAATTGGGGCCTAGTGTGGTTGTGTACGTGTGATATACATACACTTTTTTTGGATCATATTTTCTATTCCGCTATTTAATCAAAAACCTTTGGGGATCAGTTAAATTGGGGGATAGTCTGTGTTGGTACGTGTGAGAGAGATCCACCTTTCCAAGTTGTTGGGGTTCATCTCATACTTCTGAAGGTTTGAGGGTGCTGCCTGTTCCATACCCCCCCTACTCCTCATCTAGCCTTTTAGGGGTACAAACAATAGTAATTGGGGCCTAGTGTGGTTGTGTACGTGTGATATACATACACTTTTTTTGGATCATATTTTCTATTCCGCTATTTAATCAAAAACCTTTGGGGATCAGTTAAATTGGGGGATAGTCTGTGTTGGTACGTGTGAGAGAGATCCACCTTTCCAAGTTTTTGGGGTTCATCTCATACTTCTGAAGATTTTAGGGTGCTGCCTGTTCCATACCCCCCCTACTCCTCATCTAGCCTTTTAGGGGTACAAACAATAGTAATTGGGGCCTAGTGTGGTTGTGTACGTGTGATATACATACACTTTTTTTGGATCATATTTTCTATTCCGCTATTTAATCAAAAACCTTTGGGGATCAGTTAAATTGGGGGATAGTCTGTGTTGGTACGTGTGAGAGAGATCCACCTTTCCAAGTTGTTGGGGTTCATCTCATACTTCTGAAGGTTTGAGGGTGCTGCCTGTTCCATACCCCCCCTACTCCTCATCTAGCCTTTTAGGGGTACAAACAATAGTAATTGGGGCCTAGTGTGGTTGTGTACGTGTGATATACATACACTTTTTTTGGATCATATTTTCTATTCCGCTATTTAATCAAAAACCTTTGGGGATCAGTTAAATTGGGGGATAGTCTGTGTTGGTACGTGTGAGAGAGATCCACCTTTCCAAGTTGTTGGGGTTCATCTCATACTTCTGAAGGTTTGAGGGTGCTGCCTGTTCCATACCCCCCCTACTCCTCATCTAGCCTTTTAGGGGTACAAACAATAGTAATTGGGGCCTAGTGTGGTTGTGTACGTGTGATATACATACACTTTTTTTGGATCATATTTTCTATTCCGCTATTTAATCAAAAACCTTTGGGGATCAGTTAAATTGGGGGATAGTCTGTGTTGGTACGTGTGAGAGAGATCCACCTTTCCAAGTTGTTGGGGTTCATCTCATACTTCTGAAGGTTTGAGGGTGCTGCCTGTTCCATACCCCCCCTACTCCTCATCTAGCCTTTTAGGGGTACAAACAATAGTAATTGGGGCCTAGTGTGGTTGTGTACGTGTGATATACATACACTTTTTTTGGATCATATTTTCTATTCCGCTATTTAATCAAAAACCTTTGGGGATCAGTTAAATTGGGGGATAGTCTGTGTTGGTACGTGTGAGAGAGATCCACCTTTCCAAGTTTTTGGGGTTCATCTCATACTTCTGAAGATTTGAGGGTGCTGCCTGTTCCATACCCCCCCTACTCCTCATCTAGCCTTTTAGGGGTACAAACAATAGTAATTGGGGCCTAGTGTGGTTGTGTACGTGTGATATACATACACTTTTTTTGGATCATATTTTCTATTCCGCTATTTAATCAAAAACCTTTGGGGATCAGTTAAATTGGGGGATAGTCTGTGTTGGTACGTGTGAGAGAGATCCACCTTTCCAAGTTGTTGGGGTTCATCTCATACTTCTGAAGGTTTGAGGGTGCTGCCTGTTCCATACTCCCCCTACTCCTCATCTAGCCTTTTAGGGGTACAAACAATAGTAATTGGGGCCCAGTGAGGTTGTGTACGTGTGATATACATACACTTTTTTTGGATCATATTTTCTATTCCGCTATTTAATTTAACTGGGCCTCCATGCGAGACCTGTGTGCCTTGTTGCGCTGTTTTGAGTACTCCACCAACATGGCCAGTGGCAATGACGCCGTTCTCAGCTTAACTATCCCACTTCTATGCCTCCTTGAAAAAACAATTCGGGCGATGATGGAAGAGGATGTGGCACAGGATGAGGAGGAGGAGGAGGAGGATGAAGAGGTAACATTTCCAAGGCTTTCAGGGCAGTCATTCGCAAGGGGCTCCGAGGGTGGGTTCCTGCACACGCAAACGCCAGGGACGCAATTGTCCAGCAGGGGCACAGTTCTGGAGGATGAGGAGGATGAGGAGGAGGAGCTGGAGGAGGAGATGGAACCATGTTCACAGCAGGGTGGCACCCAGGCCAGCTCATGGCCATCACTGGTGCGTGGCTGGGGGGATACAGAGGACACGGACGATACACCTCCCACAGAGGACAGCCTTTCGTTGCCTCTGGGCAGCCTGGCACACATGAGCGATTACATGCTGCAGTGTCTCCACAACGACCGCCGAGTTGCCCACATTCTAACTTGTGCTGATTACTGGGTGGCCACGCTGCTGGATCCCCGTTACAAGGACAACGTACCGTCCTTAATTCACTCACTGGAGCGCGATCGCAAGATGCGCGAGTACAAGCGCACGCTGGTAGACGCCATGCTGCTGGCATTCCCATCTGACAGCGGGGCCACAGTGGAAGCACAAGGCAGAGGAGGAGGAGGAGGAGGTCGCCAACGCAACCAGGGCACCGCCAGCACCTCAGAAGGCAGGGTTAGCATGGCCGAAATGTGGAAAAGCTTTGTCAGCACGCCACAACAAACAGCAGCACCAGCAGCTCAGATGGAACGTCTTAGCAGGAGGCAGCATTTTACCAACATGGTGGAGCAGTATGTGTGCACACGCCTACATGTAGTGAATGACGGGTCTGCCCCCTTCAACTTCTGGGTCTCCAAATTGGGCACATGGCCTGAGCTTGCCCTTTACGCCTTGGAGGTGCTGGCGTGCCCTGCAGCCAGTGTATTATCTGAACGGGTATTTAGCACGGCTGGGGGCGTTATAACAGACAAGCGCAGCCGCCTGTCCAGAGACAATGTGGACAAGCTCACGTTCATTAAAATGAACCAGGCATGGATCCCACGGGACTTTTCCGTACCTTATGCAGAATAGCAATGGATACCGACCTTACCCACCCATTGTTCCATTTTTGCTCTTTCTCACTCTTTTGGGGTGTACCCTCATTTAAAATTTTTGAAAAGAAGCAGTGTTGGCTACCTCGTCCTCCTCCTCAGGGCCAGATTAATGTAGGGGCTATTGGAGCTGCAGCTCCAGGCCCCTACCTTTTATATAGGCCCCGGGTTGGCCATATTCACTGTTACCGCTCTTCTGTCACTTGTAAACACAGAAGTCTGGCTTCTATGCTCGCTTCCCCAGGCAGCACCCTCAGAACCTCCCCACACAGCGTGAAGGCCGGACAAGGAGGGACAGTTGGCAATGCATGGATGTGTTTATGGGCTTCAGAGACAGCATCCCATGTTGAATTAGGCATGCATGGCTGCACCCTTCCTCCTCTGGGTGCATGGCAAGGCACGGCCCTTAAGGCCCTTCAAAATCCTCAGCACCAAGCCCATGATGCTGTTAATCCGGCCCTGGTCCTCCTCCACCGCCGCTTCCACCTACACCGCCCATAGGTGTGCGCAGCCTATTGCATTAAGGTGTGCACCCCAAAGTTGAAATACACATGCATGTGTTTGCCAGCAGGGAGAGTAATGTATCGGGGCCATGTACCTGTAGGCAAGGAGAAATAGAGCAGAGCAGGTCCCAGGGAGATCTTTCCCATCTCCTCACTGGCAATGCTATGTGCCCTAGGTGATTAGGGTGTGCCCAGGCACACCCAGCACACCCTGTGCGCACGCCTATGTCACCGCCACATCCACCACCACCTCAACCTCCCTCCTACTCCATATGGGCCTCGTCCTTCAGAGATGAAGAAGAACATTGTTTTATTTTTCTGTTTTTTTTTGTTGTTTTAAGTTATTTCCCTATCCACATTTGTTTGCAGAGCACTTGCCATGCTCTTAATTACGTTTTGCTGCCATTTGCAGCACTCTAGCCCTTTCCTTTGGTGTTTTAGAGCCATTTTAGTGCCTTAAAGTTCGGGTCCCCATTGACTTCAATGGGGTTCGGTGTCCGGGAAAAGTTCGGTAAAAGTCCGGGACACGGACCCGGACTTTTTTTTAAAGTTCGGCCGAACCCGTCGAACACGGACATCTAGGTGTCCGCTCAACCCTAGTCATGAGAATTGGTAATGCTTAAAAGTTTTTTGTAACATTTATTATATGGATGTATTCTTGTAATAAAATTGTCATTGTTTTTATTGATCTTGATTGTATGTGATCTAAATAGGTACCAACAAAATCCAATAGATACCAAAAAAGATCGAAAATTCCCCTTTTTTTTAGCCTACAAATTTTGGAATGTGGTACCGTTTTCAATTAAATTTCTATTAGAAGGTGTTGATCTTTCATAATGCTTAAAAGTGGGTTTAGAGGAAGTGATTAACTGTTTTGCGGATCACTCCCATCAGAGCCAATGGGTTAATGTTCACTGATCTGTTGTAGACATGAGTTTGATTTGCTTTAATCCAACCCCAGTAACATATACCTATCTTTCATTTGCACCTTCCCTCCCCCCTCCATCAGCACCACCACTCACATTTAGCACCAGGAGTCAAAGGAAAAAATTGATGCTTGTAGGTAAGGAAAAACATGTGAGTCGCTCCGTGTGAAAGTGCTGTGTGAGTTAAGATTCCTTGAACTCGTAGCTTACATTGAGCTTTGTGTAAACATTCAGAATCTGTACAGAAAAGGAGAGGAACAAGAAGAAGGTAGATGTTGGACTTTGCATTAAAGTGAACCTGTTGCTTGCTTTGCATGGGCCAAGCACAGATTCATTTTACATTTGGGAGGAAGTCTAAAGGGATGAAGAAGAGAATTCCACAAAACAGCAGCTATTTAAGGACACAATGTGGTATGGTGGTGTGATCAGAAATGTAGATGATGACACAAACATGATAACAGTGCTACATTAAGCTTATACAGGATGAGACTTTGTGAGGATCATGCTATATTTCGACTATTACCCCCAGTTTTGTCCAGACTCCATTTTTAATTAAACGTAGATCGAAAATGAATGGGGGTAGCTTGCTTTAACAGGTTTAGGTTTGGTTGTAATAGGGTAGTGTACTAAAAATTAAAGTAGACTTACTCAACCAACAGTATGGCCTAGTGATGTCATTGGCTTCTAATGGTTCTGAAAACAAAAGGCTTCCTCTGCTGTTTATGTCAACTTCACTTTACAACAATCTACATTTTTTCCTAATGCACTAATCTGAGTCGGGGATCCTATTAACTGAGAATAGAACTTGATTGATAAATGAAAGCTATCCCCTTTTAGAAATGTGTCTCAAATATTTCAGGATTTTGTATTATTGTTTTCCAAAAGACCATCTCTAAGATGACATTGAACTGAAGCTCACACCGGCAATAAAAGATTCAGGAAGCACTTGTTCGCAGACATGGTCATTGTGAAAGTAATTAGCTGTGCAATGTTTTCCAAAATGATGAGAAATATGATCTTTCGAAGGTTTCAATCACTACCTGTATGAGCAGAGTTTAAATAAATTACAATGCCTAATGCAGGGTGAGTTATCTCCTGAATAATTCTGTGAAATATTAACTACAAACACAATTAAAAATGCAACAATGGAATGGTGAAGCTCTTGCTCCCTCAGGAAAAATTTAGAAGTGCATGGGGGCACAGGACCAGGCAAGGGTTGCATTAGGAAAACTTAGAGCACAAAACAAATAGAGCCATAGGGGTTAATTTACTAAAGGAGTAGAGGCTGTGAACAATGACTTTGCTAAGTAAATAGTCTCTGAATCAACCCTAAAGAGTACATATTTTTTAAATCTCTGCAAGGCTGCAAGTTATAAGTTCCACAAGTTTATGAACTTTACACCAAGCTCAACATTTCTTAAAATAGGAGCTACTGCAGAACTTTGCACAACTTAAACATCACAACAGTTGCGCTAATATTTACTCCATCTGTTCCTTCTATGAAAATAGTGCAGGAAAACTTACCATTGGATGTCTTAGTTATTCCTCTCTCATGTTCACTAGATCTGGACCAAGGGAGAGATGAATGAAACATCACATGGTACACATGTACCACTGATGTTGGACACTGGAGATACCTTGCTGATGGTGGAACTGTCACTGCTAACTTGCTCTGGTTAAGTTTAGAGATGGATAATAAAACATATGTCATTACTTTCCTCTTTAAGCAAAAACTTGATTATTTTGGCATGTTGGCTATGAACTGGTAAAAATTGGCCCAAAGTCCCACCTATCATTTGGTAACCTTCCCACTGGGGGACCTTTGACCATAGGGATTTTAGCATAGCAAGGGGTTCTCCCTGTGATGTATTTGGCCTTATAGGCAAGTAAAATACTTTTTTTAATAGGAGCAACGCCAATATGAATACTTCCTTATTAGTTAAATGAAGCTAGGGAGAGGAAGCATGCTATTTACTTATTAGGCTAATGTCAGCATGGTGGTTGGCAATTCTGGACCCATACTCTCCCACAACTTTAAAGGGTCATTTATTTTATATAGAATTAGAAATCGTCCTGGGTGAACCTACTTTATGCTTGGGGTACAGTTTATGGAGGATTGTGGAAGGTCAGGCTCCTATATGGAGACTTAAATCATATACAGTGGAAAGAAAAAGTATGGGAATCCCCTGGAATTACTGCAGTTATTAGCCATAAAATGTGATCTGATCCTCATCTAAGTCACTAAAATATGCTTAAGCTGACAACACACAAACAATTCTAATTTCTGGGGTCTTTATTGAATAAACCCATTAAACATTCATAACTGTGGATGAAAAAGTAAGTGCACCCTCAGAGTTAATAGCTGGTCAAACCTCCTTTGGCAGCAATGACTTCAAGCAAGCAGGTAAGCAGGTGCTTTCAAAATGCCCAGTGTTTAAAGGTTTTCTGCTCTTGGGGTATGTGCTCTGAGTCTGTTCATTTCAACTGTACAGGTATATGTGTTTAAAGGCCATTTGTTACAAAGTAGGCTTAATACATTGGGGTTGATTTACTAAAACTGGAAAGTGAAAAATCTGGTGCAGCTGTGCATTGTAGCCAGCTTCTAACTTCAGTTTGTTCAATTAAGCTTTGACAATAAAACCTGGAATGTAATTGGTTTTTATGCAGAGCTGCACCAGATTGTGCACTCTCCAGCTTTAGTAAATCAACCCCATTGCATCCATAGTTGACAAGTGAGTTGGTGGTTCTTGGGAAAGGAAGGGTTAATGCTACTGGCCAGGTTTTTCTTGCTCTTTTCAGGAAGGTTACTGTCCCCTACAGGTCATTTTATTAAAATAGGTGTTCATTATTGCCCAAGGAAGTCAGTTAGGGGAAAGTCTGCCAAAATGTAGCTTTTACTCTGTCGGATTGCACCACCCCTTGCAGGGTACAACCAAAAAAATTCCCTTAAGGGTTTGGGACTTTTAAGGCACTATTGAAAATGTAAAAGACTAATTTTATAAAAATGAGGGGGAGCCCAGTTAGGGTTTGCAATTGGGTAGGAAGCTTGTGGACCTACATGGACTTCTGCTATCCTATGCTTGACCCTTTTTATGGATTATTGCTACCCCATGTGAATTTACTGGCAGTTAAGGACTCTTGCACTAAAAAGGAGCACTAGGGTCACACTAAGGGCACTAAGAGGACTTTGTATAGGAATGTGTGTTGAAGATGTCTTTAAGAACTGCTTATCTGGGGGCCTGATGGGAGACTGAGAAGCACACTAGTCTCTGAGCTCCACACTTCCTCTTTACATCCTGCTGTCAATCCTGCACCGATCGACCTACGGTTATTGTCGCTTGACTCCCTGAGACTCCGTGCACATACTATCTGCTTGGTATGGTGAAAATCGGCCCTCATAAATCGGCTTTGATGACCGAAACGATGGACTGGTTCCTCAGCCAAAATGGCGCAGGTGATCCTCCTCCCTCCTCGGCCACTGCAGCCCCACCACTCCTGCACAACACACAGGAGGATTTATTTTGCTTCACGGCCCTTGGACTCCCTGACACTCCATGATCCCCTGCCTGTGAAGAGAAGATTTTACAGGATACAGAGGGACAAGGTGAGCCTGTACCAAACATCTGCTATACAGGACTGCAAGGCCACATTAACTGCACAAATAGAAACCATACATATAAATTTTTCTTTATTGAAGCATGATATCGGAAATTTACGTGATCACACAGGGGCTGCTGAGGATTGCATTAGTACTATGGAAGATACTATAAATCCACTAACTGTCACTGTGCGGGAAACCTCCAGTAAACTAATGGCACTTTGCGCCAAAATAGATGATCTTGAAAATAGATCCCGCCAAAATAACCTGCGCTTTGTGGGGTTCCATGAACAATCGGAGGGGAATAGTCCAGAGCAATTTCTACTCTCCTGTCTGAGAAAGACACTGGGCCTTGATGTTGTTCCGGCAACCTTCGCTATTGAGCGGGCACACCGCACTCCCCCTCGCCCCCCCCAGCTGGCTCCCCCCCCCTCGATCCCTGATTGCTGCACGACTCAAGGGTGAGCTGAACTACAATGTTTGAATATTCCCAGATTTTTCAGCTGAAGTTCAAAAACAAAGAGCTTCCTTTACCTCTGTTAAAGCTAGACTTTGAGATCAAGGTATACTGTATACCGAAGTTCTCCATCTCCAGGGGAACGAGACAGGAATGCCCCCTGTCTCCACTCCTTTTTGCTCTGGCCATTGAACCATTTGCCATTCGTATTTGTTCTGCTTCTGATATTTAAGGTCTTGTTATCGGTATCATAGAGAAGAGAATATCCCTGTATGCTGACGATACCCTCATATATTTAGCAGCTCCCTCTGACTCCCTGTGTGCCCTCTTGAGAGAGATGAAGGACTTTGGTGGGTTCTTGGGCTTCCGGATTAATTGGTCCAAGTCTAGTCTCTTTCCCTAAGACCCTGGGGCTGAGCAGGTAATTTATTCAGGCTCCCAACTTCAAGTTACACACTAGTTCCGCTACCTGGGAGTAGTAGTACGATTACCCCTGCACTCATATGTAACTAACAATTTATGCCCTCTCATCACACAACTCCAACATTGTACTAATCAATGGATGGATCTTCCATTGAACCTCATGGGTAGAGTTAATATGATAAAAATAATTTTCCTTCCAAAACTTTTATATGTGCTAGCAAATGCCCCCTGCAAGATACCTAAGACTTTATTTAAACAAATTGATTCCCTCTGTACAACTTTTCTATGGAATAAACAGTCCCATAGGATAGCCCTGGAGATTTTAAAACTACCCTCTCACCTGGCCGGCCTTGCCTTTCCAAGCTTTTACCTTTACTATTTGTCATCCCAACTGGTGGTGGTACATGATTGGCTACATCCTTCCCCTCATAATGCTTGTACTACTACAGAGGCCACTATAGCCTCCTCCCTCTAATCACTACACAATATTATATACCGCAGACAGCCTCTGGCTGGTCCAGGTATGATGATGCTGCCGACCACATTATCCCTTTTCAAAATAGTGGTGAATCGTTTTTCTAAGGAGGAGTGGACTTCCTCTCCCAATGATCCGCTTTGGCACAATCCCATACTGGGCGAATTATTAAATATCCCGCATTCCCCATTATTGGATAGCTATTGGCATTAAATATCTTAACCATCTGTATACTGCACAGGGTCTTAAGTCCTTTTACCAGCTCCGGGAGGATTTTGGACTCTCTCCATCATCCTTTTTTTTTATTTTCAAATTAGCCATGCGCTACGGGCACAGTTTGGCTTGCTTAAAATCCCTCTACAAATGACAGCCCTTGAAAAGTTTCTTAGAGACCAAAACAATACTAAACTGATCTCTCAATATTACTCCTCATTATTAGCTGACTCCAATCCTATATTTTCGAGGGCGCAAACTTGCTGGACTACCCTGGTTGTACAACTTACTGAGGATGACTGGACTGAGTTTTCAGAAACTTACAAAGGGTCAGTTCTGGCCTCCAGGGATCGACTTTTTCAAATTAAAATATTCCATCATAGCCATCTTACTCCCTGTTGAATGCATAAAATGGGTTTAAGATCCACTCCTGAATGCTATAGGGGTTGTGAGACAGAGGCAGATTTTGTCCATTGTTTTTGGTCATGCCCCCTGGTCTCCTCGTTCTAGTCTGAAGTAGGCTCCTTTTTATCTTCTGTTCTTGGAGTTCCTAATGTTCTGCATCCTAAAAATTGTTTATTGGGTGTGCTTGGGGAATTGATGGTTTCCCCGATATACTGTACTAAAAGGTTACTTCACATTTTGTATTTCTTTGCTAACAAAGTTATTCTCCTGAGCTGGAAGGGAACCTCGGGGCCTGATATTAGCACTTGGTTCCAACTAGTCAACAGTAGCCTATCTTTATATAAACTTACCTTTGAACTAAGATATCACCCTCTACTATTTAATAAAATCTGGGGTGGCTGAGTTTCTAGTCCCCTTACTTTATCACCTCCGAGCTTGAGAGAGTAATATATCTTATTGTCACTATTACTGCTACTGGATTTTCTGTGTGATAATAGAATATCCTATACTCTGCTATGCTATGGTATTCTCTGTATGGCGAAAACTGGACTATACTACTGAAAGTATACTTCACCTTTTGTATGTAATGTGGGAGAGAGACTTTGGGGCACTGTTACTTGCTGAGTTTTATTGTGGTCACAACTGTGACCACTTTCTTTGCAGTTTGTTGTGAGGTCGCTAAAGGGGTGCATGCATGACGTACCAAAGAACAGGGCTTACAACTTGAGACAAGAGAAGTGAGAGAAGAAGCAGGAGAGGGGGAATGAGCAGAGAATCTATCCAAAGAAGGCTATATTGCCATTGCTAAAGATAACCATACTTGTGTCTAGTGCTTAAGCAGCTAACCAGTAAGGAGGTGGGAGACATGGCCTAGGAGATGGAGACTCTGGTAGAGAAGGGGTTTGATCTTTGGCTCCTTCACTAGCTTCAGGTTCCCCACACTGGGACAATCCTCGCAGCACAGAGTACCTAGGAACCTCTGGAGAAGAACAAGTATGGGTTTACCAGAAGTGTGCTTCCTGTATCCAATAGCAACATACAGATCATAGTCACTGGGAGGGAGGTGATGGGACTGCTAAGTTGGTGCAGACTGGTACAAGCTCTGTGGTACTGGCTCAGAAATGCCACACACCTAGGGCGAGATAAACTTTAAGAGAAGATGTGTCCGTAGTGCATTAGTGTCAAGAGTGTAGGCATTTGGCCACAGATTACAAAGAGTTAACATGTGTTTTTCTCAAAGGAGTCTCACTTTTAAGTTAGAGAGCTGCCTTAACGATGATTACACCTGACTGCCTAAAAGCACCGCCCCCCCATGTTGAGGGCATGTGGCTTGAAATGGTGCAGGAGGGGGAACCAATCGCTCACCCCCCCCCCCCCCTTTCCTTACCTGCAAGGCTGAATGCTCGGATAAGGGTCTTCTATGGATTTTGGGGGGGACCTCATGTAGTTTTTTTTTAATACAATTTTTTTTAATGGCAATTATATAATTTTTTTATTCAGCTGATAGCGGGGAAGCCCATTGACAGTTGACGACTAATCGGTTGTTAAGGACGCTGTGACCGGCTTCCCAGCCCCACTCCTTAACAACCAGCTTTTACTGCACATTAATTGGGCAAAGCTTTGTCCAATGAGGGCACAGAATGCACTGCGCAATGCGCAGTGCATTGCAGGGCGTTCAGCGGGGTGAATGCCCACTGAACATCCTGAAATTTGGGTGTTCGCTGAACTGGGCGAACAGCCAATGTTCGGCCCAAACTCATGCTCGGGCTGAATGGTTTACCCAACTCTATTGGTAAGCTGTGCCCTTTTTGCGCCATACATAGTTTACAAAACAATTTCCTAGTAGTGTTGCAGTTTGTCAATCTTTTTTTGGAGAGCAGAGGCTTCCTCTGTGGTGTTCTGCCATGGATACTCTGCCTGTTAAAATACTTACAGTATTTCAGAAAAGTGAGTACACCCCTCACATTTTTGTAAATATTTTATTATATCTTTTCATGTGAAAACACTTAAAAAATGACACTTTGCTACAATGTAAAGTAGTGAGTGTACAGCTTGTATAACAGTGTAAAACTGCTGTCCCCTCAAAATAACTCAATACACAGCCATTAATGTCTAAACCACTGGCAACAAAAGTGAGTACACCCCTAAATGAAAATGTCTAAATTGGGCCCAAAGTGTCAATATTTTGTGTGGCCACTATTTTTTTCCAGCACTGCCTTAACCCTCTTAGGCATGGAATTCACCAGAGCTTCACAGGTTGCCACTGGAGTCCTCTTCCACTCCTCTATCATGGAGCTGGTGGTTGTTAGAAACCTTGCGCTTTTTCACCTTCTATTTGAGGATGCCCCACAGATGCTCAATAGGGTTTAGGTCTGGAGACATGCTTGGCCAGTCCATCACCTTTACCCTCAGCTTCTTTAGCAAGGCAGTGGTCCTCTTGAGGTGTGGTTGGGGTCGTTATCATGATGGGATACTGCCTAAGCCCAGCCCCTCAAGGGAGTGGATCATGCTCTGCTTCAGTATGTTGCAGTACATGTTGGCATCCATGGTTCCCTCAATGAACTTTAGCTCCCCAGTGCTGGCAGCACTTATGCAGCCCCAGACCATAACACACCCACCAATATGCATGACTGTAGGCAAGACACACTTGTCTTTGTACTCCTCACCTGGTTGCTGCCACACACACTTGACATCATCTGAACCAAATAAGTTTATCTTGCTTTCATCAGACCACAGGACATGGTTCCAGTAATCCATGTCCTTAGTCTACCAGTCTTCAGCACACTGTTTGCGGGCTTTCTTGTGCATCATCTTTAGAAGAGGCTTCCTTCTGGGACTACAGCCATGCTGACCAATTTGATGCAGTGTGCAGCATATGGTCTGAGCACTGACAGGCTTACCCCCCACTCATTCAACCTCTGCAGCATTGCTGGCATCACTCATATAAGTCTATTTCCCAAAAACCTCTGGATATGGCGCTTAGCACATGCACTCAACTTCTTTGGTCTACCATGGCGAGGCCTGTTCAAAGTGGAACCTGTCCTGTTAAACCGCTGTATGGTCTAGGCCATCATGCTGTAGCTCAGTTTCAGGGTCTTGGCAATCTTCTTATAGCCTAGGTCATCTTTATGTAGAGCGACAATTCTTTTTTTCAGATCCTTAGAAAGTTCTTTTCAATGAGGTGCCATGTTGAAATTCCAGTGAGCAGTATGAGATAGTGAGAGTGATAACACCAAATTTAACACATCTGCTCCCCATTCACACCTGAGATCTTGTAACACTAATGAGTCACATGACAACGGGGAAAGAAAATGGCTTATTGGGCCCAATTTGGACATTTTCACTTAGGGGTGTGCTCACTTTTGTTGCCAGTGGTTTAGACATTAATGGCTGTGTGTTGAGTTATTTTGAGGGGACAGCAAATGTATACTGTTATACAAGCTGTACACTCACTACTTTACATTGTAGCAAAGTGTCATTTCTTCAGTGTTGTCACATGAAAAGATATAAAAAAAATGTATAAAAATCTGAGGGGTGTTTTCTCTTTTGTGAGATACTGTACATGTGGTAGAATCATTAATAGGGGTGTTTGCTAGTTCCAGTAATGTCATCAAGCCTTTAGCTGTTACTGCTGGGTTCTTCTTTATACTGACATAAAACCCATTGAACAACACCAAGGTACTATGGTCTCCACCAAAAATATTTATGGACCAACACGTTTAAAATATGGGACTTTTAAGGTACCAAAAAAATCAACAAATAGGTTAAAAAGATGAGAGATTTTTTTAATTCCATAAAATCACAACATTAAAAACAATGTAACATAATAGTAGTCCTTGTGATAAGATTTGACTCCAAGGAGATACTCTGACATCTTTTGCCTCTGTGGCTTCTTCAGAGAGAATTATCGACTACATGGAGCATACACTGTAATAAGTGAAACATGTACAGTTGCAATGAAGAAAATAGCACAATTTCTGTATATTATGACAAAAAAAGTGTGTTTTTTAGACTGTCTCACCTTTCATCCAAAATCCCATTGAATGTTCACAAGGGACCATATGTCAGTCATCTCATGTAAAACAATTAACAAGAGTTTTCTTAGGACTCTTGGTAATGGTATTATATAGGATAACATATGGTCCCTTGTGAACATTTGATGAGATCTGTAGGTCTGCCACTGTAGGTCACGTGACATGTATTGAGTATCCATTGCTTCTATGTAATAATAATGCTTAGAATTCTGATTCTATGTATACGCTTACACGTCTTGTATCTCTGTTACAGCCACAGCTTGTTTTCCTCATAAAGAGAAAGCAAAATACCTATAAGAAATTCATTTATTCCATTTTGTTTGTTTTCACTTTAACCATATTACCTTCAGCCTTTAGGGACTGGGAATGTTTAGACCTTCTACTGCTTGTCTTCACTTTATGTGATTTCCTCATTATGATCAGCAGTTTAATGCAGAGGTTTAATGCTTAGCTATATTGACAATGGAAGGCGTTGTGCCGCTAACTGCAGTAATTCAAAACACCATTTGATACACCACGGAGACGGATAATTAGGAAAACTTTTCAGAGAACAGAGAAGTTAGGCTTTGCCTCATATAAAGTTAGGTAAAAAAAAAAATTCTTACTGTAATAAAGTTATGTATCCTATAACCAACAATTAAATAAAGTGATACACATAAACAAATGACATTTCAAAGAAAGTGTTTAGAGATCAAACATTAAAGCAAACAAATGTGGGTTTTTAATTAGGAGGTATTTTGAATTATTGTTCTTAGTTTATACTTTAAAATGACTTGATTTGACACATTTTAGAATCTTGCTCTTCTATGTGTTTGTCCTGTATTAAATGTAGAAATTTGTAGACTATCCACTAGAGGGAGCTCCCATTGGGTCAATGCTTTTTATCTGTTTCTTACTTAGCAGCTGTTGAGATAAGCCACACAGGGAGTGCATTGTTTTCAGTGACTCAGCGGGCTAATCAACTTACGTTGAAGAGGGAGCACTAAATTACTGTGTTGAACAGAAAACATAAATTCAGAGCCTGTTTATGTAATGACAAAATATGACTGCCCTCATGTATATAAATAAATGCACATTGTGCATAGATACGACTTTAAATGTTAACACAGTGATCAGATCATTTACAGCAAGCTGATCTGCTTTGCACATTTACATTAAAATATTGAAACTGTTACAGTATATATAAACCCTAAAAATGACCTTCTTTTACTTGTTCCATTTTAGAGGGAGAGAGAAAGAGAGAGAAGCATGCAGAAAAAGAGAGGGAGAGAAAAAGAGGATGGGGCAGAGAAAGAAAGAGAACAAAGGGGTAAGAAGAGGGGAAGAGAGAAAGAATGAGAATGAAGGGCTAGAGACAGCGAGGGAGACAGAGGAGATAGTGATAGATAAGAATAGGAAGGGGGGGAAGGGGTAAAAAAAAAAAAAAAGAAAGAAAGCTGGAGAAAAAAATAGACGAAAAGAGAAAAAGAAGGGTAAGAGTAAGAGAGAGAGGGAGAGAGATGAGAATCTGTAAAAAAAAAGACAGAGAAGGGGTATAGAGAAGAAGGGAAAAGAGAGAGAAATTGAGAGAGAGAGAGAAAGGGACCAAAGGGAGAGAGAGTTAAAGGGCAGAGAAAGAGAGTGGGAGAGAGAGAGAGAGCGTAGCAAAAGAGATGGAGTGAGAAGGGGTTAGAGAAAGAAGGGGAGAGACAGAGAGAGAAAGGGGTAGTGTTAGAGAAGAAGAGAGAGGGAATGAAGGGGTAAAAAACGGAGAGAGAGAGAGAGAGAGAGAGAGAGAGAGACAGGCAGAGAAAGGTAGATAGGAAAAAAGAGGGGGTAGAGAAAGGGGTGTAGTGTTGAGGGAGGGAGAGAAGGGGTAAACAAAAAGAAAGAGGGGGAAAGAAAGAGAAAGAGAGAAAGAAGGAACAGAGAAAGAGAGGGAGAGAGAAAGAGAGATAGTGTTAGAGCAGGGGCGTAACTACAGGGGTTGCAATTGCAACCGGGCCCCATGCTCTAGGGGGCCTGTGAGTCTCCCCTGTACACCTGGATAGGAGGGGCGACGGGGGCAGCATGTAGAGAAATCACTGTTCTCCTTTTTCCTCCTGTAGCTACAGGAGTAAAATGGAGGAGATTGGTTCCTTTGTATTCTGCCCCCACCGCTCCTCCTATCCAGTTCACTTGTGTTCTGCTGTCTCTGGGCCCCTGTGTGCTCCCCTGGTCCCCCCCTACTGTGCTGCCCCACCCCCCTCTTGTGCTCCCTTCCCTCTCCTGCCGGTTGCTGCAGGGGATGTGTCACAATAGATAACCAGGAAGGGGTCGGTAAATATGTAATTTACCAGCTCCTTCCTTTTCTGAATGGACAGAGTCATAGTCAGTGACATTGTAAAAAAATAAATTAAAATGATAAAAAATAATACAATGAAAATACCAAAAAATAAATATTACTGACACCAGTGGGTGAACTTCCAGGATTGCAAAGGTCACACTTGCGACCGGCCCTGGCATTCCACCACTGTTGTCAGGCCTCAAGATGGCAGGAAGGGGGCCCACTGCAGAACTTGTGAAAGGGTCCTGCTGCAGGACCGTAATAAAGGGCCCCAGGATCAGTGGGAAGAGCCCCAGGCTTGAAGGGAAGGGCCCCGGCCAGGGGTCTGGGGGGCCCTTCATAGTTTCTTGCACCGGGGTCCTGAAGGTTCTAGTTACGCCTCTGTGTTAGAGAATAAGAGGGAGGGAGAGAAGGGACACAAAAGAGACAAAGACAGGTAAAGAAGGAGAGAGGGAGACAGACAGAAAAACAGAGAGTAAGGAAAGTGGAGGTAGAGAAAGAAAAAGGGAGATGGTAGTCATAAAAAATAGAGTAAGAGAGAGAAGGGGTTAAAAAAGAGAACCAGATAAAGAAAGAAGCAGAGGGAGAGGGGGGCAAAGGAGGGGGGGGGCAGAGAAAGAGAGAATGAGAGAAGGGGTAGAGACGGGAGGAGGCATAGAGGGGGTAGAGAAAGAAAGGGAGAGAGAGGGAACCTGAGCATATAGATTTTTTTTTTTTTTTTTATGATTTCCCTTCCTGAAGTCAATTGCTGACTTTCTCCGCAGTAAGGTCAAGCAGGAACATAAGAAAAGTTCCACTCACAAAGAGCCCATTTTTTTGCTGCCTCAGCTCTCCGTCTTTAATATCGCTCACTATCAAATACTTTTTTATGCTTGTTTTATTTTGCTACTTTTACACGACAATAAATTCCAGTGTCAGTTGAAGGAGACTCTGCCAGTCTGAAAATACTTATAGCTGTGTGTTGTGATTCACTGAAACTCCTGCTCCTTAGGTGATACTAAATATGATTGTGACATTTATAGACAAACTGCAGCTCTATACTATTACCTTTGTTTAGGGCATTTCAATGTCTACAAAAAGATTGCTAAATTAATTTTAAAAATCACTATTAGGCAAACCTAAACTATATTGAAAGCCTGCCATTCCTTACCTACTAGCTGCAATTTTAAACCATCACTGGGCCCACCTAGACCACCAGCTGAGAGAGGGGGCCTAGAGCACAAATGAGAAGCAATATTCTAATGTTATGTTTCTATGCTTGGCTTCTGTGGACATTCAAAATATAGGCGACAAAGTTATGCATCAGTGCATATGCATAATGTATTCAGAACAAGCCCAGTTTAGGTATTCTAGAAAATGATCTGATTTGATAGAGCCAACCATCAAACTCTTGGTTACATAGTCTTACCTTAGCATGTAACTAAAAGCAAAACTTTTTTTTTAGCTTTGGATAAAGTGCAGAGCTTTTAGTGTACTTGAAAAGTTTTGATTGCTCCACGTTAAGGAGATTCACCTTCTCTATTTGTTTATTTATTCTATTCTGTTTACCATTATCAGAGAGAGTTTAAAAGAATCCCTAATTCTGGGTTGACTCCAGGGCAGGATTGGAAGGGAAATCTTTCAATAGGTAAACTAGTTCTGGTGACAACCAGGGAGACCTTCACTTTGAAGGGATTTTCTCTCCCATCATGTTTTAGCTTTGGGAAAGGAAGTTAATAGAAGTCTTACCAGTGGGAAATACACTATTGTGTCAAACGTATTGGGACACCTGCCTTTACACACACATGAACTTTAATGGCACCTCAATCTTAGTCCGTAGGGTTCAATATTGAGTTGGTCCACCCTGTGCAGCTATAACAGCTTCAACTCTTCTGGTAAGGCTATCCACAAGGTTTAGGAATGTTTAACCATTCTTCCAAAAGCGCGCTTGTGTGGTCAGGCACTGATGTTGTATGAGAGGGCCTGGTTAGCAGTCTCCACTCTAATTCATCTCAAAGGTGTCTATCGCGTTGCGGTCAGGACTCAGTGAAGTTTCTCCACCCCAAACCCGCTCATCCATTCTTTATGGACTTTGCTTTGTGCACTGGTGCGCAATCATGTTGGAACAGGATGGTGCCATCCCCAAACTGTTCCCACAAAGTTAGAAGCATGACATTTTCCAAATGTCATGGTATGCTGATGCCTTAAGAGTTCCCTTCACTGGAACTAGGGGGCCAAGCCCAACCCCTGAAAAACAACCCCACACCATAATCCCCCTCCACCAAATGATTTGGACCAGTTCACAAAGAAAGGTCAATAAAGACATGGATGAGCGAGTTCGGGGTGGAGGGACTTGACTGGCCTACACAGAGTCCTGACCTTAACCCGATAGAACACCTTAAGGGTGAATTAGAGCAGAAACTGTGAGCCAGGCCTTCTCGTCCAAATTCAGTGCCTGACCTCACAAATGTGCTTCTGGAAGAATGGTCAAAACATTTGCATAGACACACTGTCAGTTTTTCAGGCGGACCTGATCGAATGCTCCATGCATCCCTATGGGGCAGCGGATGTCAGCGGAGACATCTCTGCTGACACCCGCTGCTATCCGCTTCTGATCCTATCTATCAAATGCGGACGGTTGAAAACCCTATTTGGATCAGATGGGATCACGTGAGAACAGACAGGCGGTCCGTTCTCATCCGATTCCCCCATAAAGAACAGCCGGGATCTGACAGCTCCATCTCCCCACACAGAGCGGAGATGGAGCTGTCATCCGCCTGCTCATCGGGGATCAGCGGATCGATCCCCCACTGAGCAGACCCCCTCCGTCGGCGGATGCGGGCCACGTGAAAGGACCCTAAGCCTTGTGGAAAGCCTTCCCAGAAGAGTTGAAGCTTTTATAGCTGCAAAGGATGGGCCAACTCAATATTGAACCCTGCGGACTAAGACTGGGATGCCACTAACCTCCCTGGCGGTCTGATTATGTCAGTATTTTTAAATGTCAAAGCGGTACATTGTTTTGCATGGAAACTTGCTGTTTTTTATTGTAGGCCTGTAATTCTTAGGAATAACTCACTTAAACCTGTCCAAACAATAGTCTAGTAGACATCCTGGGTATAATGGAGTTTGAAACACGAAATCCTAAATTATAATGTAAAAATAATAATGTAATCAAACCAAAAACACTGAAATTTGTCCAAACAAGGGTGCAATATTACTAGTCACTGTAATACTAGATTCTGCATATTTGCTTAGTAAACATCCCGGGTACGAAAAATTTTGAAACATGGGACTGCACAAAGTCCAACTTCACATTCGGGACAATGGAACCTGGTTTCCTTTATGATTTTCTTTCCACTGTCATCTCGCTTCGAGCAACAAACCATGCACATTGTAGGCGCTGACTTTTTCTCGGTTGGTGGAATGTAGTCCATGAAGTGACGACTAGTCAGGCATTCCAGGTTGACAACGCCAACAGCACGACGTCCAGCTCTATTCACAGTCATCAATTGTGTTTGGTGGTTCACAAAGATACGTTTGGCAACTTTCCACATGAAGTCACAATGAATCACAGGCTTGTCACCATTTTTTTTTTTAGCAGAATGTAAGCATTCCACAAGCATTGCTCAAGAAGATGTCATTAGACTTCTTTTGCGGTTTCCTCATTGTTGGGTATGGGTAGAATGTCATTACTCGATAGGCTCTGTCGACACCTCCCATGGTGTTATTGTAGTCTATCACTACTTGTGGCTTCATGATTTCTTTCCCACCTTTCATGCGTACCATAACAGTGGAGGTATTATGAACTTTACCCATTAGGCATTGTCACGCCATCGCAGTGCCATCATTTTGCCTTTTTGCCAGGCAACCATTTCTACAGTCTTCAGCTTCTTATTACCAAACATTGGCAGCATGTTGCACCGGTTAGCCCTAACGGTTCCACAGGCATCTGTTTTGGGTTTCAGAAGAAACTCATAATGTTCAGGAGACATATAAAAGATGTCGGTTGTTACGCAATAGCCCTGATTTAGCAATGGCTCAATGAGTGAAAGAACGGAAGATGTTGCTATTCCATAGTTGCTGTATTTTGGATTGAATTCTGTCCCTTTTTCCAGTGTATATGACTGAATTCCAAATGTAGCCAGTTGACTATTCGCATTGCATGTAGGATTTTTATGCCAAATTGTGCTCTCTTTAATGCAATGTTGTGTACGCAGCTGGGCCTTCCCTTGTAGGCCATTAGACTTTCATCTATGCTGCTATCTCTTTCTGGCACATAGCTCCGTTGGAAATTCTTTAGAATCATTTAAGATACTTCCCACATTTTCTTTCGTTTTTGTGCAGGATGAGTAGTTTCATCAAATACTTTTATGTTGTTTTTAAAGTGTAAATTTTTCATGATCAGGAAAAATCTGTACTCTGATATGACCGTGCCAGAGAATGGAATGGCAAGTAATGTATTAGTTGTCAAATACCACTTCCGTAGGGGTTTCCCCACCACTCCCTGAAGTATTTTTAGGCCCAGAAATTTCCAAATGTTATCTGTGGTCACTGGTTCCCACTTTCTGCTTCTTGGAAACTTCTGATGCAGAGTAGCTAATTGTTGCTCTTTGTACCGGTTTGTCTCAGTAACTATTTTTTCAATAAAGGTGGGTTATTTAATATAGTATAGAAATTCTGAAACTCTTGAAGATTTTTTGGGGGGATTTTGAGAAAGATTGCCTCCTGGGAGTCGAATTTTTGGAAGGGCTGTATATGTGTGTTTAGGGGTAAATATACGCACTAACAACAAGCCTGGTCGATCACGCCAGGTAAAGAATGTATCATTAGCCCAGCGTAGTTCTTTCTCCGCCTTTGTAGTTAGGCAACAGTTAAGTTCTGTGAGAGCTTGTACAAGCTTGTTTAATAGATCAGGGTGGGGGGGGAAGTTTATGTTGGTGAACTAGGGCTTGGTATTCCTTAGTTTTGGCAGCGATTACCCTATTGCGAGCTTTATTAATTCTAGATGACAGCTGAATCAGAAAACCTCTGAAGAAAGTTTTATGTGCTGCCCAGTTGACATCAGGATTAGTTTCTTCCGCTTTATTGTTACCAAAATAGGTTTTCAACTGGGTACTGATATCAAGACAATGCGATTCATCACTAAGGATAGATTCAATGGGATTTAGCTAATTTGACCGTCAAATTAGAGAATAATAAAACAACAGGGTCATGGTCAGACCAAGGTGTTGAGACTATCTTAGCTGAGAGTGAATTGTACCAAATAATAGGGTTTTTGAGGTTCCATAAAAACCAAAATAGTAGTATTTAAAATACAAAATATAAAATTTTATTCATACAAATGTTAAAAACCAAATAAAGGAACGTTTTTTACATGTTGATCAAGCAAATATTCTAGTTTTTCTTGACATGTTTCGTTACATATACATAGCCTCTTCAGGAGATATCTAGTTCTGGATATTGCTCATGAAAACTAATAAAACAATAACAAACAATTAGTAATTATATACAACATATAGAAACATATTTATATCTCAAAAATTGTATAACTGTAAACAAAAATGCTCACATTGCTAGGTCTGCAGTGACAACCAGATTTCAAAATATAAAACTGAGTTGGAGACACTTGAACTTTGTTATGGATGTGTTTTGTGGTTAGATATCAGTATACCATCAAGGACAACTGAGCCCAGGGTTTCAGAAGCCTGTGGGAGACTGTAAACATGACTCCAATAAATATTTAATTTTCACCAATACTTTACTAGCATGAAATGAGTATATGCCTTTAAAGCCAAGGGTATACATAAGAGGTAAGCACAGAAGACAAAAATTGCTTTACCTAGAAGTCACCCCAGTCCTGAATGAAAACCACAGGTTACGCAGGGTGCCTTAACTTCAAAACATGTAGGTATATTGGAATAGTTCAAATGAATGCTAAGGAGCACCATGCAATCTCACTACCTCTGAAAGAGGAAACAACAGATGAACTACACAATCCCCATATATAAATATCAAGGGGTGTATAATTTAAATTACCATTGATATTTACCTAGAGTGGCTCCAAAACTAAGAAGCAGTGCTTTTTTAGCTCTGCAATCATCTTGAAAGAGGTCATTCTTTGTTTTGGAGACACTCTAGGACCTAGAGTATAATACAGGAATAGCAGTTGTGTGCTCTAGAAAATGAGAGTAGTCTCGAGAGGTAGGGTTGGCCTCCCTGCAGGCATCAAAAAGATCATGGTGATGTAACAGTTGAGCGACTTTGTGGCTCTGCTTAGGGGAAGAATGTAGCTGAGATGTATGAGATTTGATTAAAATTTGATCTAGCAATAAGTTAGAGTCACCCGCTAGAAAAACATCACCTTTGAACTCCAGAGTTACAGATCAAAGTAGGGAATGGTAGAAGGTCACCTGGTTCATATTAGGGGCACAGTAAACCAAAAATGATACCAGATTCTCTCCCAGGTGTCCCTTCACTAATAAGTAATGCCCTTCCTTGTCTTTTAGTACTTTTGTTTCTGTAAAGGAGAACCGTCTTGACATAGTTCTACTTTAAATTTCTAATCCTAGATGTGTTGCAGCATGTATGAACCTGCCTTCAGTAGCCATTGCATTTAGATTATGGAACTCTGTGTGTCCCAGTGGTCTATCGGGGCTCATAAGACATGCCCATCTTCTATTGTATGGCAAATGGCATAGACCATTTCTACTGCACTGTCAAAGGTGCTGAGATGTTTTCAGGAAGCTATATACAGTCCCATGCCAGCCCCTCCTACTCCCTATGATCTGCTTGCATTGCATAGAGAAGCACAAAGACCCACTGCCCCCTGCACTCTTTACATTATATACTTCTTTAACCTCTGCACTCTGTAAGTTACATACTCCTGACTCCTAACGCACTCTGTGTGTTACAGACTTCTGACCCCTGCATCTTGTGCATTATATACTCCTAAACCCCTGCGCCCCATGTGTTACATATTTCTGACCCCTGCATGTTGTGCGTTACATACACCTGACCCTTGCAAACTGCGTATTGCGTACCTGCACTCTGTGTGTTTTACACCCCTGACTCCTGTACTCCTTACCATACAGATTCCTGCACTGTATACACTATTCTATACTTTACCTACTTCTGACCATGGTGTTCATTGCCTCAACAGTTGCTGGTTGCTAACCAGTTCCTGACTATTTTATTGAAGTTAAGGTAGAACTATCGGCAAAAAAGATTGGGCCCATATGACCTATCTGCCCTTTATTTATTTATTTTTTTAATTGACAAAATATTGGCCACAAAATTATCATCTTATTACATTGCTTTATTGCATGGAGACGTCTTAGATGATGGTAGATTTCTTGCCTCTCTATGTATGATACCCAACCAAATTGTGACATCATAACCTGGTCTAATTTTTGCCCTATTTCACTACTTATACTTAATTCCGATGCCAAGATTCTTGCTAAGATTTTGGTGACTAGTTTGAACACTGGTAACAATAAGTTAATAGGTAAAAACCAAGTTGGCTTCATACCCAAGAGACAAGCAAGTGAAAATCTGCATAGAATCCTACAACTTATTCATACCACTAGATCTAGAAAATCCCCCATTTCCCTGCTGTCTTTGGACATTAGGAAAGCCTTTGATACAATTCATTGGTCAATTTTTATTTTTCACCTAGAAAAATGGGGCTTTGGTCCAAATTTTTGCTACTGGATTAATTACCTCTATGATAAACCAAAAGCATTTGTGCAATATGTTGGTTTCTGCTCAACTTACCTTGATATAAAAATAAGAACTAGACAAGGATGCTCCCTTTCCCTTGGTGTTATTTGTAATGGCAATTGAACCTCTTGCAAAAGCTTTTTGAAATAATGTGAATATTAAAAAGGTATGGAACTCGCCGGTTATCATCATAAATTAAATCTTTTCACAGAATGTCCTCGTTATTATAGCAAACCCTTTAATAACTTTACTAAATTTGATTAAAGAATTGGAACATTTTCATAATATATCTGGCTTACATATTAATAATGCCAAATCTAAATCTCTCAAAATTAACCTCCCAGATAACATTCTTTCTAAAATCAAAACAACTTTTCCTTTTCCATGAGAATCTACTTTATTGCCCTAATTGGGCATCTCTATTAAACCCTCCTACGATACCCTTTAAGAAGCCAATCACCCTTCTGTTCTATGTCGCTTGCGTGTTCTTCTTGAAACCTGGGGAATATACCAGATATCATGGCTGGGACATATAACGTCTGCAAAAACGGTCTATCTTCCTTAGTTGCTTTCCTTATTTTGTGTTCTCCCAATTAGGATCCCTCCTCATATTTTGCAATTAATACAAAATTCGCTTTTTACTTTTATTTGTGATAAAAATAAACCTTAAGCTAACTGCAAAAACACTTTTTCAGCCTAAATGTAAGGTGGGTCTTGCGGTCCCTAATATATCGATCTATTATTCCGTGGCACAAAAAACACAACTTACAATATACCATAACTCAACTTACAACATACCATAACTCAACTTACATCATACCATAACTCTACTGACCCATCTTTATATATCTCCATTGAGGCACTTGAATTAGAATCCATAAACAATTTTATGGTTACCTCCACAATTTCGAATGAATGAATGTGTCCCTATATGCCCCCCTTGCTTGAAATTTTACAATTTTAGACAAGAAAGGCACAGCATTCCTATTCCTAAACTTGAGCAACTTGTCTCTTCAGTCCCCAGATGTTTGCAGACTGTTATAAAATGGAGAGGGGGTGCCACACATTGGTAAACTTGGCCTTGTCCCCACTTTTTTGAGATGTGGTGATGCCATGAAATTTAAAATCAACTTATTTTTCCTTAAAACGATACATTTTCTCAGTTTAAACATTTGATATGTCATCTATGTTGTATTCTGAATAAAATATTGAAATTTGAAACTTCCACATCAATGCATTCTGTTTTTATTCACAATTTGTACAGTGTCCCAACTTTTTTGGAATTGGGAGCAGAAGAACAAAGAGCTCATATAAATGGGGAAAACAGAGCCAATATTATGAAATATTACATAACAACAATAAAATAAAAAACTCACTTAACCCACGCTTTTATAAGTAGGTAAGGACAGCAGCTAGTACAATACACTGGTTGTAGTAAATGACAATATATAAAATAAAATGCAGCGCTTCAAACATGGTTCCGTAAAACAACAGGTATGGAAAAAGTCCCAAAGATAAAACTCATGCCATAATATTCCTCCATGGTGTATGATTCATATAAAGGTGCAATAGCATAATCCTCCACCATCACCGATGAACACACTGACTCTTACCACATGGTATGGACCACTATTTCCATAATGGTCTAATGCACATTGGGTGATTTATTGAGGATCACACAGCCTCAGATCCAGATAGATCCTAATTGCCAAACTGCTCAACCACATCCAAAGATTAGGCACACGGGAGGCACATATACAAACTGTTGTAATTCCTACACCTTTCACCTGATTTGGATGTAAATACCCTCAAATTAAAGCTGAAAGTCTGCAGTTAAAGCACATCTCATTTGTTTCATTTCAAATCCATTGTGGTGGTGTATAGAGCCAAAAAGATTAGAATTGTGTCGATGTCCCAATATTTATGGACCTGACTGTATAAATCATACACCGTGGTAGAAGATTATGGCATGAATTTTATCTTTGGGTCTTTTTTCATATCTGTTTTTTTACCTAACCTTGTTTGGAGCGCTCCATTTTGTTTTATATTACATAACAACATTGGTGGCAACTGTCAAGAGGAATATATCCATTGCGGTCAGTGGGTTTAAAGTAATTCTGAGTTTTTAAATAATACTAGTCCTTAAATATCTCCAAATCCAGGCCACTTCACACCATAGAAACACAGTCCGGATGCTTTCCGGTGCATTTATAATGCGTTTTTGGCACATTTTTGATGCGTTCCAGTGCATTTCCCCCCCCCTCTTTTTTCTTTGCATTAAATAGAGACATGTGTGTTCCAGTGCATTTTTGGTGCATTTAGGTGTGTTCCGATGCATTTTTTAAGCATTTTACAGCGTTCCAGTACAGTTCAGTGCAGAAAAATGCAGCAGGTTTTACTTTTTTTCTGGAACTGGAACGCACTGGAACTGACTGCACTGGTGTGAACTATGCCATTGAAAAGCATATAACCTATTACTCATGCATTTTTGATGCAGGAAAGAAACGCACTGGACCTCATGTGATGTGCACTGGCCCTCCAGGAAAACCATCTGTAATAAGATAGGTGTGGGTTGATTTTTATATTTGGTTGGGTTTTTTACTTGGTGTCCCCTATGGATTAGAGTGTAATTTTGCTATGTCCATTCAGAACCAGGTAAAAGCATAATTTGTATTTTACTCTCAGCCACTTCCAGCTTGGTTCTGTGAATTAGGCAAAAAGTATTCCCATGATATTTTCTAACTTTTTTTTTCCCATTTGTATGCGCATTTTGTTCTTTTGCTGCTAATTTTAATCTGACTCCTTAATGCCACTTCCTAAATTATATAGACATGGGCAGCGTTAGGGTTTCCCTGACAGCAGCATCTGTATATCTAAGTGAAGGGTTACGGCGTGACTCTGTTTCCGCTGACACAGACCCGCCGAGGGCGTAACACGTGCTGGAGGAGGAATAATGCTTTTAATGTCACCCACAGCTATCTGCCTGGTTACCATTTGAGTGCACTGGTATGCACTTTTGTGAGTGTTATAACTTCTTTTTAGCTAAATAAATGTAAAAGCAGAGAGCACTATTCTGTGTTGTCTTTGATTCTATATGACGTTTTGGTGCATCGGGTCTCTCTGAGGATCATCTATCCATGATTCGGTGGTGCCATTACCTACATCATTGCTCTATTTGGAAAGGGAAAGCTTTTCATCCACTGATCTATTAACTGGCTTTATCACGTACCTGGAGATGAGCCTGACACTGTGAGGAAGGCCTCCCTTGCGCCTTTGACTCGGGACCCCTGATAGTGCAAACAGGGGACACCGGAGTGTAGAGTAGCACGAGCGCCTGGAGTTTTGCTTGAAGCGGACGATGGCTACTGGTGAAGGTTGCCAGAGAAGTCCGATGAGCAGGGTGTTGTGCAGGCAGCAGGTGCTGGAAGCAGGGTTTCCTGGATAACAGGAGGAGCTTCCCAGGCAGGATGGACGGATCTGGGAATGACAGAAGCGTAGTAAGACAAGCCGGGTCAGGAGCCAATCGGTAACGTATAAGCCAGTAGGAGCAGACAGGAGGAGTGGTCACGGGACAAGCCAAGGTCGGTGCAGGTGGAGATCAGAGAATCGTCAGGACAAGCCGGGTCTGGAACTAGGAACAAGTGCAGGTAAACAGGTATCCAAGGCTGAAGACAAAGCAGCACTGAACCTGTGTGCTGATCCAGCTTAAATAGTGATCTTCCTTGATAAGAAGGGTGGAGCCAGGATTAGCCTTTGGGTTTAACTCATCCTCTGCCAGAGCCTTCCTGACAGGCTTATTCCTATCTCTGTGGGAGAATTTTTTCATATGGACTCTATATGAACATTTATTTTTCGTCTGAATATTCCCTTTTGAGAAAGTCTATTCAGACAAAACCAGTCAAGGGGCCTACATTTCTATCAACCGTCATCGTTTTCCAGGGCACCCATGTACTACCTTTGCTTTTTGGAGCTTTGAAATTTCCCTTGACTTTTAATAAAAGGCATTTTTATTAAGCGGTATTACACTATGTTGGTGTCTCCATTTTTTACATGGAATGTGGACTGTCTGGATTGTCTGGAAGTCCAAGTCATCTGTCCTCAGTGATTTATCATAATTTGTGTGAAGCTTGCCAACTGGATCCCCCCAGAATGTGGGAGCTGTGGATTAGTATCATGCGTGTTTGACCCTCTTGCTGCAAATCTTTATCTCTTCCCTGTGGGTGTTGGCTCTTCACTCAGTTTCACTGGATGTTTTGCATAATTTTGGAGGATTTACAGTTGACTAATTGGACTTCTTTGTCATAGCCACCTTTTTGTATAATTTCTCTTCATTTCTCTTTGTATGGATATTTTCACACCCATCAGTCACACAAGAGTATATATGTATAGCTTTGTTTATTTGTGTTAAGATAATTCTTTATTTTATTTTATTTTATTTTAACATAGAGCTGCACTTTTTTAATGCACTATACCCTATCTGTGCCCATCCATGCCTCATCTAGTCCCCACCCGTGCCACATCCGTGCTCATTCGTGCCTAATCAATGCTCATCCATGCCCCATCAATGCCTCATCCTTGCCCATCCTTGCCTCATCCATTCCACATCAGTTTTTCATCTGTACCTCCTCCATGCCACACCAGTGCCCATCAATTTATGTACCTAGAACACCTGACGGTGCTCCCTGCATGTTGGGCCTCTGTATGTGGCCAGGTTGAGAAAAAGTCTCACACATGTGGTATCGCCATACTCTGGAGGAGTAGTAGAATGTATTTTCTATGTACATGCTATGTGTTGGAAATATCTTCTAAATTGACAACTTTGTGTAAAACAAATGTGTTTTTATTTTCTTTCCACATTTTCCAAAAACTTGTGGAAAAAAATGACATGTTCAAAAGACTCATTATGCCTCCTAGATTAGGCGTTGGGGTGTTTGTTTTCCAAAATGGGGTAATTTTTTGGGCATTTCCATTATGCTGGTGCTCCAGGGCCTTCAAAAGTGTAAGAGGTAGTCAAAAAATAAATGTGCCACTACAGTGCTCATCAGTGGCATCAGTACCCTACACTGCCTCACAAAAGTTTAATAGGTAGTCAGGAAATTAAATGTGTAATTTATGTTCCTAGAACACCTAATGATGCTCCCTGCATGTTGGGCCTCTCTATGTGGCCAGGCTGTGAGAAAGTCTCACACATGTGTTAACGCCATACTCAGGAGGAGTAGCAGAATGTGTTTTGGGGTGTAGTTGCAAGTATGCATATGCTATGTGAGAGAAATAACCTGTTAAGATGACCAAATAAAAAGAAAAAGAAAAAATAAATAAATATTCATTTTGCAAAGAATTGTGAGAAAAAAAATACTACTTAAAAGAAATTAACCATGCCTTTGCTAAATTCCTTGGAATGACTACTTTCCAAAAAGGGGTCATTTGGGGGAGTATTTGTACTGTCCTGGCTTTTTAGTGTACCAAGATATGAGATTTTCAGTGATTGGCACCATAGCTTGTAGACTCTATACCTTTCACAAAGACCAAATAATATACACTGATGTTGGTTGTTTTTACTAAAGATTTGTAGCAGTATTAATTTTGGCCAAAATATATGAAGAAAAATTACTAATTTGCAAAATTTTATGACAGAAACAAACTTACAAAATGTTTGGTCTTTTTATAGTGCAAAAAATAAAAAACCCAGTGGTGATTAAATACCACCAAAAGAAAGCTCTATTTGTGTAAATAAAAAGGACAAGGGTACAGTGTTGCATGACTGAGTAATTTTAATTCAAAATGTGAGAGCATTGAAAGCTGAAAATTGGTTTGGTTAGGAAAGGGGTATAAGTGCCCGCAAGTGATTAAATGGTTTCAATGTTTCTGCTGTAAAATTTGAGGATAATTAGCTCCACAATGCCTGCAACTACAGAGATCAGTAAGGAATTTTGTGAAAGATAGTTTGCTGTTTGCTATAAACATTCAAATACCTAAATCTCTACAGTCAAGCTGTGGGTTTACTTAAAGTTAGTATAAGGCAAGGATAGACAGCTGTTGAATAAAAACTGTTGTTCTGTTTTAGATATGTTATTAATTTTTGGATACCCAAAAGCTCATTGGCATTGTTTGAGTTAATAAAAGTGCCTATATCTGCATTACAGCCTGCCAAGCCCTTTGTAATCCTCCTCTGGAGAGGAACATCAGATTTATGGGGAAGAGCTGTCTTGTTGGTTATTATGATGGGTTATGAGAATCCTAGTAAAGGACGGCTTTAAAACGTAAGTGATTCAATATTTCCTGTCAGCCTGTAGATTCCAACCAATATTTCCGTTATCTGTCCTTTCACACACTGTAAATAAAGTGCTTTCCAGGGAACTGGCTTGTTTTCTGTGTAATAAAGCCCAAGACTAAGCGTGATTTATTGCTCATTTCTGCCCACTTATAATGGACGCTTCCAGACGCAAAAGACAGGCTTAAGCAATACACAGTTTTGTTTTCTTTAAAACTCAGTCCTCCAATGTCAGCTGTTTGTAAGGCACGATGCCCGCCCCACTAACCAACCCATTCACTGTACAAAGTGTTGACCTTTAATGTCCACAGTGCACAGAATATTAACTGATCTGTCCTTGTTAGGAGTATACACAGTATAAATATACATATACCGATTTAACCTTTAAAGGTAGATGATGACTGTTGCCTGGCACAGCAGTGGTCTCCATTTAGAGCAGTAACAGTGCTAATTTCATTACTGCCTCTGAGTCTGCAGAGATGTGTTATGCTCTGCAAATAGCTCTGCCTTTAGCTGGCAGGTAATTGCAGCCTCCAACATGTATATATACAGTGTGTATAACATATATATTTATATATACGATAGATAGATAGATAGATAGATAGATAGATAGATAGATAGATAGATAGATAGATAGATAGATAGATAGATAGATAGATAGATAGATAGATAGATAGATAGATAGATAGATAGATAGATAGATAGATAGATAGATAGATAGATAGATAGATAGATAGATAGATAGATAGATAGATAGATAGATAGATAGATAGATAGATAGATAGATAGATATTTTTTTTTACTCTCTTGTTTTAATAAATTATACTTTGCCCGATTTTTCAATTTCAGGGCTGTTTTCTAATTGTCAAAGGGTTTCTACATTGTACAAACCCAGACTGGAGATATGGCAATTCTGGTATTTGCTAAAAAGGGGTGTATGGGAGCACTTCAGCTTTGTTCACTACAACTGTGGGCTGCATTATTATGTCGGCAATGGGTTCACTGCTTTTAGATCAGCTGTGTAAGAGAAAAGCATTATAGCCCCATGTGGTTACACATACTTACTTAAAGCGGTGTTCCACCCTAAAAAGGACATTTCCACCGTCCGTTAGCTTAAAAAAACCTGAAAAAGAATTAGATAATTAAACATTTTTTTTTTGTTTCACTTACCTTGTTTTTAATGAAAATAAACTTACCTTCCTTCCTCTTCCTCCCTCTGCGGCCGTGGCCCCTGACGTCACTTCCTCCTTTGCATTGACTCCTGGGAGATGAGCGTCATCAATCCCAGGAGTCAATGCGCCTGCACCGGTGTCACTCGTCACTCCCGGTTCAGGCGCGTCATTCTCTGCTGAACAGCTTCTGGGCATGCGCAGAACCAGCTGCGGGATGGCGCGTCAGCCCGGAAGGGACGAGCAGGGCATTCTGGGAATCCAACATCACTGAAGAGGACACGAGGAGGGACGCTCCGGCTTCTGCTGCCCACACCTGAGATGGCAGCGCTGAGCAAGACATTTTCAAGGTAAGTATTTCTTCTTAAAGGTTAAACAGGGGACAGTTCAGAGGCTATTGTTGCTTAAATCCACTACCCCTGACTGTCCCAGGGGTATTGTTATGTAAAAAAAAATGTTTTGCCCAGAACTTCGCTTTAAGAGGAACATGGGTTACTCTGCTTTACATTCTGCTTTGAGGTTTGTTCTTCGCCCAGTCTAAATGATGCAAACAGTGCTCAACCACCTTCCCACAGTGTTTCTACATCCACCCCCGACCCCCCTCAAAAGTGAGAACTATTGGGCTTAGTACACACTTTTAGACCCAGTGTAAATAGGGGTGATTAACAGAGGTTAGCACAGCTTGCTAAGAGCCTGAAGAACACCCCAAAGTACCACAGAGTGAGCCCTTCAAGCAGAAATTCACCCATAGTTTTGTCTGCAGTTTTAGGTGGAACTGGCCAGGGTTTTTAGTACCCTTTTGGTCTTCAATACATTGAACGGTATGGCACTGAGATCTATCACTCTCCTACTCCCAGCATGACAACTAGGCTTTGGCTGAAAACCTGGAAATCATATGATCCAGTAGATTCAGTAGATGGCGATGTGGTGACATCCAACAGATTTTTCTGTGTTAAAGACAGTCATCAAAAAGTGAAGTGTCACAGAACACTGGCATGAGCAAAAAGGGAATCCTTTTGCATCATAATATCACAGAGGACCCCTTTATTAATGTAACAATGACAAACAACCACTGCAGTCACAGGATTTCTATACAGGGATTTTGTTTTCTTTACTTTTTGTTTATGTATAATGATTTTGCTTTTGCTAAGTGTTTGCTTACTATGTGTTATTGCATTAATGGAGGTGGGGGATTGGTTCATTGTGCTGCTTAAATCTTGGGCCCACAGTAGTTGATTTTCATTTTTGCCTTGATAAAGGGGTCCTAAAAGGTTCTGGGAGGCTGCGCTATGATTTATTGACAATAAATGACCTGCTTTTTTGCACATGCCAGTGTGCTGGTGACACTTTGCAATTCTTGATGATTAGCTAAAAATCTGGTCCTCTTCCAGGGCTGCTTTGTACTATATATATATATATATATATATATATATATATATATATATATATATATATATATATATATATAGTGCATGCATATGGAAGACAAGAATACATTTTGGAGTCAGGAATCAGTTTAGTGAATATCTTTAGTGGGGTCACAGACAAAAAATTACAAGTAGGCAATTGAACTCAGCATCCTCCACCTAAAACTAAAAAAGCCTTTTGGTTACAGTAATAGAATTGTAGCACCCTCCTAGGTTGGTAAAAGCATTGTTTGCCCTGCCTGCTTATCAGGGGAGCCTGACTGTTAGTTTTGCCTGTTGCATGTGTCCATATGGGATTTATCTGGTCTGAGGGAGTGTCCCCACTGTATTCAATAGGGGAGCCTGTTGGACATTGGAGGAAACCCAGCCAGTGACACACAGGCTTTTGTAGCTGTCCCAGTGGGTTGGCACAGAGAGTGTTGCATCCTGGGATTGGCTAAAAAAGCCAAGGGCACATGTGACAGGGCATCTTTGGGTGGGAAGCCAGGTCCCAGGAGGAGGCTGATGGCTGTCTCTCCTCTTGTCAGCAAGGAAGGTGGTCACAGGCAGTCGACCTAGCGGACCGAGTGTGTGATGTTGAGCCAGGAGTTCCAGGGTACTGACATGTGGAGCTGAAGGCAGAGCAACCCAGGGAAAAACATTGTCCGTGAGTACCGGGAAGCTTGCCAGGGGTCTGCCCAGGAAGGGTACCACTCCAGTGGAGAGTCAGTGGACAAGGGCTAGTATGCACGGGAAGTGGGAATGGGGGTGCCAGGATAGGACCCTGAAGAGCAATTCAAGAACATATCAAGAACATATCTTCTACTTCACTTCAGTGGAAAAGTGAAGCAAGTTCTAAAATAAAACACAAAAAAAACAAATCTCCTGGACTGTTCATTGTCTGAGCCAAGTCATAAAGTGATAAGTTTTACAGACTCTTGCTATGGATAACCCAGAGGAATCCACATACACATTTACAAAAAAGCGCACACATGCAAAAGAAATGACTATCAAATATAAAGGCAATCAATGAATGAATAAAAATGGGGATTTAGTCCCACCATATGGCCATATCGTGCTCAAGCCCACCACTACGTCAAAGTACCCCATTATCAGTGGGTCCTACACTATCCATATAAAAAAGGATGAATCCAGCTTCTCAAACCATTGGAGATACTTACTCCTTACAGGGAGAGATGTGCGACTGCACTATGAGGGACTCCTCCTATATCTGCTAGTCAATGGACACTAATAGAGTACAGGTGTGGGAGGGTGGGGTGCTCAACCTCAGAGTCTGGTCAGACCGAATACATTACAAGGAAAAAGGAGCTGGGGGAGCACACCCTGAACATGCATTTCTAAAGCTGGTGCAGCTATAGACCAAGAGACATACATATTTACAAAAAAGCGCACACATGCAAAAGAAATGACTATCAAATATAAGGCAATCAATTAATTAATAAAAATGGGGATTTAGTCCCACCATATGGCCATATCGTGCTCAAGCCCACCACTACGTCAAAGTACCCCATTATCAGTGGGTCCTACACTATCCATATAAAAAAGGATGAATCGACACTCAGTAGCTCCCTAGGGGGCAGTGCTACCATTTGGGGGCACGTCCGGAATATCGCCCCTGGTTACCGGAATGGTTGCTAATGGCAACAGCCGAAGAAAAGTTCAAAAATGTTATTTTTCTCTCAAGGACTATGTTTTAATGCTCAAGAGAAGTGTGAGGCCTGCTCTACAGGAGATAGAGAGAGTGGGATGAAGAATCAAATGCACAATATTTGTTGCCCGTAGCAACAAAAGAATTCCTGTCAGAATCGCAAATTGTTTGTTCAAGTGATGTGCTGGAGAGCAGGAGAAATGCAACTTACTGTGAAAATGGAATGTGCCTGCTTAACAGTAAATGGTGCAAGTGTGGACGGAGAAATTGGCGGCCCAGGGCACATGGATCGAGGTGTCTGGGGCCATGTGTGTACCAGAGCTATGCAGGAAAATGTTGACCATGCATCCAATGACAGCGGGACATTCTTCCAAAATAGTGGCAAAGTGGATGCTGTACAGAAATCTGTCAACCATGCATTTAATGACAGTGGGACATTTTTCAACTACAGTATGGCGAGTCTTGCTTGTTCAAGTGCCAAGAAGAGAAATGTTGGCCATGCATCTGACAGTGGGACAATTCTACTGACTAGCAAAGAGGGTCAGCTGGCTCAGAGTGATGTAGGCGCAGCTGGAGCCCTGGTACAAGCAAGGATGGCGGATGCGTGCAAGCTGAGAGGCATGGTCCACTTTACAGTAACTTCCATGCAGGCTGAGCTGAGAGGAGGTGGCATCGGAGGGGTTACTGTACCGCGTGGGAAAGCGCATGCTGGAAAGTTCTGCCTAGCAGGAGGAGCCACCGCCAATCTGGAGATGTGGGCGGAGATGCCGCTCACGCACAGCTAATCTGGAGCGGGAAAGAGAGTCTGTAAATTACTTCTGCCTCCAGGTGGGGCTGAGAGGGAGACACGTGAGCGGAGGAGCAAGATGGCAAGTTCCGGAGTGAGCCGGAGCGCAGAGGCTATCCCACATGTTGGCGGAGAACCTACGGATCAGACCGGAGAGTCGAAGACATCCACCCTGTGGGATACAGGGGTACGGATGGTGCCCGACGGAAGACTGGCGTTGTGCACTGGAGGAGGCATGGAGCACTTAGGGCTGGTATGTAGTCAGTGGCAGAGTGTTACCATGCAAGCTTGGGGCCAGTGCGGGCACTGCGGCAATCTGCTTCTGCGGGCAGAGAGGAGTGAAGGTCGGCCCAGAAAATTGAGTGTGACATGGGAGACCGGGGTCACTCATGCCCAGTCAGCTGCGGAGACTGAGCCTCTCCTGGGCCCTGGAAGAGGAGTGATGCGGTTCATGATGCAGTTGGAGTCCATGCAGTCTGTCAGTGGTCCAGCGTGCACATGGAAGGAGACCCGAATGTCTGGGCCAGGATGCATGCAGATAGTGCGGGCTGGGGAGTGGTCACCTGATGCATTGAAAAATGCAGCGGCAGAGAAGATGTCTGCTCCCATACAGGCAGAGTGGAGAAAATGGCCAGCGGTGTCTGGGGCTGCTAGTGTGAGTGTGAGCAGCGAGGCCAGGATCATTGATGTGGAGTCTCCCAACTTCCAGAATCGGTTCGGGTCCTTGGAGGAGGGACTGGATGATTGGAAGTCTGAGGAAGAGACTGAATGGGACTGGGGGTCCGGAGATCGAAGCAGTCCAGCCAGTTTTGATACACCTGATGAGGAGACTATGGATTCCGTGGTGCGAGGAGAGTGCACCAGAAATCTGGGGTTCTGTGAGGCCTATGCTAATTGGGCTCCAGACCTAACCCCACCTAAGAACTATGCCCGGGCTCAGGATCAAAATGAGGCCTACACCTCCCTCATTAAAAGAGAAGAGAGCCCATACTCCCCAGCTGGGAGAGGTAATCGGAAGACCCTCCCCAGATTTTACAGGATACAGAGGTGGATGTAGAGGAAGGTGGCCTTAGAGTATGGGTATGATTATCCATATGCTTCACGGGAGGTCATGCTAGAGATAGAGGCCAAAAGAGAGTCCTGGTGTGATGAAGCTATATGGGACTTCCTCTTTGTACCCAAGTTATACCGCAATCAGCCCAGGCTAGACTTGTATCTATCTGTAAAAGCTCAATGGAACCATGGGCGGGCGATCTATTTGGACTGAGTGGAGGTTCGCCGCCCAGATGGATCGGGCCAGGCCTGGTCTATCCGAATTGCGGAAGAGGATGGGAAGACTGTGCAGATTCCCCATCCAGACTTCTATTGCTGAAGGAAATATACAAAATTCAATTAAGGCTGGCTAGCCTAAGCTTTCTGTCTGGAGAAGAAAAAAATATATACTACAGCTAAGGAACATTTCCAGTTGAACAAGTCCAGTTATTGTTGGGGCTTATGCCCTATGTCCATTATCCCACCCCCTTCTATCCTTACAGAAAGGGGTTGAGGACAATTTGAGATACCACTGGCTAGTGGACTTATAACAGAGGGCTGACCCTCTCAGGAGAACTTAAAAGACTAACAGCTGCTATTTTGGAGATCCTTTGGGCGATCAGGCAGGGATCTGGAATTACAAATTATTTGGAGTCCCAAATGGACTATCCTTGCCTGTTTATCAGGGGAGCCTGATTGTTAGTTTTGCCTGTTGCATGTGTCCATGTGGGATTTATCTGGTCTAAGGAAGTGTCCCTACTGTATCCAATAGGGGAGCCTGTTGGACAGTGGAGGAAACCTGTCCAGTGACACACAGGCTATAAAAGCCAAGGGCACATGTGACAGGGCGTCTTTGGGCGGGAAGCCAGGTCCCAGGAGGAGGGTGACGGCTGTATCTCCCACTGTCAGCAAGGAAGGTGGTCACAGGCAGTCCACCTAGTGGACCGAGTGTGTGATGCTGAGCCAGGAGGTCCAGGATACTGACGTGTGGAGCTAAAAGCAGAGCAACACAGGGAAAAACAGTGTGCATGAGTACCAGGAAGCTTGCCAGGGGTCTGCCCAGGAAGGGGACAACTCCAGTGGAGAGTCAGTGGACAAGGGCTAGCATGCACAGGAAGTGAGAAAGGGGGTGCTAGGTTAGGACCCTGAAGAGGAATTCATTCAGGAACATATCTTCTAATTCAGGAACATATCTTCTACTTCACTTCAGTGGCAAGGTGAAGCAGCGGCCTTGCCGCACATACTACAGTCATTTGTCCTCATTGATTGTGCATAGTTCAAGTTGGAGTATCCCACTCATCCCTTCTCCCATCCAAGTTCTAAAATAAAACACAAAAAGCAAATCCCCTGGACTGTTCATTGTCTGAGCCGAATCTTAAAGTGATAAGTTTTACAGACTGTTACTATGGGTAACCCAGGGGAATCCACACTCAGCAGCTCCCTAGGGGGCAGTGCTACAGGATATTGAAATTTCACAACGGCATTTACACCTACACCAAAAATCTGTTGAGTTTCTAAATGCTTTAAAAATGTTGATACATTTCTATCCATGTCACACAAGCATTAAGCATCATAATATTGTTGTAATCCTTCTTTTTACAAGTGTTTGTCGTAACGTGAACCAGTGATAATTAGCTGCGGTATTTTCCTCCAGTAAACCGTACATATTTTTATGTTAATTTGAATGAATTTTTTTCCCCGACTCCAAGAATCTTCAAAGCGAGGATTAGAGTGTGCTGGAGGCATGATCCTGCTGTAGCAAGGCTGGATTTGCTGAGTCTATCTAAAGCTGCAGTATTTTCTTGCTTAGCTGATACATATAATATAATCATATTATGCATAATGGAGCATGAATGGAACACGGCCAAAGCATAATCGTGTCCATATATTTCCTACACAATCCCAGAGTCACCAACTAATAAAAGCCTCTTCTCTTATCTTCCTTACGAAATCAGAGCATTTTCTCTACTTGTTGCTGTGCTTTTATCTGAGCTTGTGAATTAAAGACTGGCCTTGAGATAATAAGGCAGCAATGAGATGATGAGGTTATGGAAGCCTTATAGCCCAGCTCTGAGCTTGGGATCTCCACCGCCCTTTGCCTCTCCCTCCCCACTTCTTGGAGCAACACTGAATTCTTAAAAATTCTATATTTATCTTCTGTTTCAGGTGTCTTTAGCCAGATTTGATGACATGAAGGGTCTTCTTATTTGGGTGTTCTGTTGTTTCTGACCTCCCAGGCCTATTGCCTGGGAAGGACACATGTACCTGAGAAAGGTAGGCCCATGGTTGTGGCCTGAAGTTTGCAATGCATGACTGGGGGTGTTGCATTGGAGAGTTGAACCCAGATCCTGTATAGGAGCAGCAAGAACGAACTTCTGCTGTGAAACGACTATAAATGCAAGCTAGGTACAAGCTTGGACCCTGCAGGAAGTCTGGTGGCTCATCCAGTGAGTTTGTAGGCAGGTGCAGTCTATTTCTCCACTGCAGGTGGTGCTCAGCTGGAGCAGCAGTGCAGAGGGAGAGGGAGTCAAGAGGAACACAATTCCTCTATGGTTTCTTGGGCCACCGGGGCAGTGATCCGGTTGGATGCTGACAGTCCGTGTGACTCTGGTGGCCATCTAGGGTCAGGCAGAGTTTATTTAAAACCCTGGCTTCTGAGTTTGGTGCACATTTAGTGTGTGGGTAGTGTAGGGACAGGTCACCCATCTGTCAGGGAAAGTAATAGAGGCAGGAAAAGGTTAGGGATCCACTACCCTTCCTGGAAACCTCCTGGCTAGGTTGCATTACGTCCCTCCAGACAGATGCTGTTTGGCTAAGATCTGCTCTGCTACAATGCCGTTGTAAATCCTGTTCATCTGTGAGTGTTCCCAGTCAGGCTGCCTTCCTGCCGAGCTTGTTGTAAACTGTTATACTCTGACTATAATACAAATTCTTCCTATTGCATCTGAACTGAACGTGTGTTACTGTCACCATGCCACGCTGCACCCACCCACAAGTTAAGTGTTATTACTACTTGAAGTCAAAAGATTACATAGTGCCAGTCTGACTTAATGACCCTTTTTCTGTATCAGCTGTAAGTGTGTGTTTCAGCATCTGCACATTATTTCAGGTGTTTGGTGCCTAATCCCTCTCCTCCCTGGACTTTATTGGCATGAATAAAATCTACTAACTGTCCACAAGTGATTGGCACCCATCATGTCCTGACCACAAGTCAACCCTTAGGTGAAATATCAACCCACCTGACCTCTAAGGGTCCCTAATAGCCTCAAGGGGTAAGGGGGTGCTATATTTCTAAACAAAATTTAGCTTTGAAACAGCTATATATGGTAAAAGATTGTTGAATATGGGAATATGGGAATTATGGGAAAAATGAAAGCCTGAAAGGCTTTCCAAGTTAAAAGCACTCTGATCTATAGCTTTTTATGAAGGAACCCAGAGAATATCCTGCCCTTCACATCCCAATCAGCAATGAGCCTTCAATCATTGTTTGTAAAGGAATTTACTGTTGTGTCAGTATTACATTTTAATATAACAGTTTCATCAAACACCAAAAGTAAGGGTGTGCATAACTGCAGTTATTCTAATCAGGGGTCTTCTTTTATTTTTAAGTGTAAACTGAAATGATAATAACCTGTGTGAAGGTATGCAAATATTCTTCCTTCTTAACGTTTTTTTACTATAAAAGTATCTAAAATAAGTATTTCATCTACAAAGTATGTAGTTGCATTGTCTTACATTCTTGCACAGTTCCCTGACCTTCTATAGCTTTTATCTATTGCAGGAAAACCATGGGGATTAAAATGTATGGATTTTTTTGAAGAGCATTCATTATCTAAGGGCATCAGATTTGTGGTTGCTGCTAGTCTCTTAACTATTTAGAGAGCATTTGAACATAATAAATGTTTGTATCCATACAACTACACACTTATAGGCCTGTTTATTCTGTGTATTACTTCAGCTGGCCAACGTTTTTAGAGAGAGGAAAAATAAGAAGCGCCACTCCAAAAATGTATTACACACCTTGATATGCCCAACTGGAGGTTTTCATTTATTGCCCACATTTATATGTCACTATAATGTGCAATTGTTTGCAAATATGTATTCACATGAGTTCTTGCTCCAGAAGAGCTTACAATCTAACGCCTCCATTATAGATATACAAGCACACATATGGTATATGCTGTATGATCAGGAGGAGGACCCAGTAACTCTTTTATCATACTTTAGTTGGAAACCCAAACAAACAGGGACCACAGTCCTGCCGGGCAAGTATGCTAACCACTGTGGGGCTCACACAACAGGACCTACTAACATAGGGGCCCACATGCTAGAATTGACTAATGGAGAAATTCTAAACATTGCTCATCAACCTGTCAGTGATGTTGTTAGTATAACGGACAAAAAGGGTCCTATGCACTACAAATCACTGCAAGTCCCTGTGGATATGTAAAATGACAGCCTCAGCCTGGGCTCCAGCCAACCTACATTCCATACAGATTTAACTCCACCTCTGCATCTTAATCATGGGGATTCCCATGATTAATAGGGAGGATAGGGTGAGCACTAGGGGGAGCACATGCAGGCAGATGAAATGAGCAGCTATGGATTAAGTAAAGCTGAGAGGGGTGGGTACACAATATCAACAGTAATGTAAAGGCAGTCCAGGCTAAATAGGTTTATAGGGTCTAAGGAGTTTCACTGTGTTACACTAATGTAGACAGGCAGCCAGCAGAGAAGTGGCTCTATAGAAATAAGAGTAAGAGACAAGCAGTGCTGTCTGTCTCCTACTCTGGATTCCCGTGATTAAGCTCCAAGGGTGGAGTGAAACGTGTTGGGGGCATGGCTGAGGCTGTCATTTCACATATCCACAGAGTTTTGCAGTGATGTGCAGTGCATAGGACCTTTTTTATCTGTTGTATCACTGGAACTGGGATGAGCTTTGTCTTTGCCAGCACTCCCAGTGGTGTACTACAGAAGAAGACCTGGCTGGAGCCTTGTGCGGCACCCGCTATTTGTTGTGTGATAATGGGGGTTGTTTTTTATGTTTAACATCAATGTGATCTTATCCCAGGATTTTGGACATTTTATGATGTGCCATGTTTTTAATACGGCTTTGTATAAATAAAGCTGTTATTGATTTTTATACACAATTTAATGGTGTGATATATGACTAAAGCTGCAATAAAGTTCCAAGGGGAAAACATAGGGGTATGTGTTAATTAATTATGAGGACGAGCAGCATTTATTCTACCTTGTTATTTTTTTGGAGTATGCTAACCACTTATCCATCATGTTGGCTGTTTATCTGTAATAAACTTTATTGTATTTACTATAGTTAGATGATTACCCGTGTTAGTTTGGGTATTACTGCACTGTACAACATTTATAATTGTACATAATCGTTAATTGGTCTTGTACTTGGTCTGCTTTCATGGAGTTTGAATTAGAAAGTGGTAGAGGTTTTATATAATTCCACAATCCACCAAATATTGATATTTTTTGTAGTGAGTAAACATTACAGCTATGGTTATACTATAAAATCATATATGTAATATAGACTGTCCACGCCAGTAAGACTAGGCTCATTGTTTTTCTAAGTAGTCCTTGAACACTTCCCATATACTTGTTGATCCTGACGGTAGAATCATTGGATGTGCATTTCATTTGATAGTACGATGACACTCATCCTTCTCTAAAACCACCTCATTGGAGGGGTGTAATTAGAAATCCCAGGGTCCCATATAATTATTTTTCTGTATGGCGCCCCCTCCCCAAACAGAAAAAAAAAGCAGAACAACATATTAACTACTACAGTCACGTGCGTAGGACAGCTACAGCATACAGTAAATTATTTATTTTTTTATTACATCTAACACTCCCCTACCCAGACTGACAATGTTGCTGTCTAATGGTGCCTCTGTGCTCATTCATCCAGAGTGAAGACACTCTAATGCAGGAGGTGTGTAACTGGCCAGATCACCAAATGAATACAGAGGGGAAAAGTATAAAAAAGAAACCAAATGCGGCACCCTCATCTAATGATTTATAAGCTGCAATATAGTAAAGTGGTTGTAACGGCAGAAGGTTTTTCATCTTAATGCATTCTATGCATTAAGATAAAAAACATTCTGTGTGCAGCAGTCCCCCTCAGCCCCCCTAATACTTACCTGAGGTCCATATAGATCCAGCGATGTTTCACAGAGACTTGGCTGTCTGGGTCTCCCCTCCCCATTGGCTGAGACAGCACAGTGATGCCATTGGCTCCCCCTGCTGTCAATCAGTTAGCCAATGAGGAGAAAAAGGAGGCGGAGTCAGGCTGAAGGAACACAGAGAGCTGTGGATTGGCTCAGGTGCCCCCATAGAAAACTGTTTGCTGTGGGGCACTCAATAGGAGGAAGAACCGAAGGGGGCCCTGCAAAGAGGAATATCTGGGCTGCTCTGTGCAAATGGCAGCAAACTCATCTTAAGAGCATGACAAGTGCTCTGCAAACAAATGTGGATAGGGAAATAACTTAAAATAACATAAAAAACAGAAAAATAAAAAATATTCATCTTGAATGATGTAGGAGGAGGACGAGGCCCATATGGAGTAAGAGGTTGAGGTGGCGGTGAATATGGCGGTGGATATGGCAGTGTAGGGGGAAGTGGCGATGGCAGTGGAGTAGGAGGACGAGGTAGCCAACACTGGTTTTGGTTTTTAATAAAAAAAAAAAAAATTTTGGGTACACCCCAAAAGAGTAAGAAAGATCAAATCCAGCAATGGCTGGGTAAGGCCGGTACACATGTCTATTCTGGACAAGGTACGAACAAGTCCTGTGGGATCTATGCCTGGTTCATTTTAATGAACGTGAGCTTGTCCACATTGGCTCTGGACAGGCGGCTGCGCTTGTCTGTGATAACGCCCCCAGCCGTGCTGAATACCCGTTCAGATAATACACTGGCTGCAGGGCAGGCCAGCACCTCCAAGGTGTAAAGGGCAAGCTCAGGCCATGTGCCCAACTTGGAGACCCAGAAGTTGAAGGGGGCAGACCCATCATTCAGTACGTCTAGGCGTGTGCACACATATGTTAGTGAAATGCTGCCTCCTGCTAAGACGTTCCATATCAGCTGCTGGTGCTGCTGCTTGTTGTGGCGAGCTGACAAAGCTTTTCCACATTTCGGCCATGCTAACCCTGCCTTCTGAGGTGCTGGCAGCGCCCTGGCAGCATTGACGACCTCTTCCTCCTCCTCCCCTGCCTTGGCCTTGTGCTTCCACTGTGCCCCCGCTGTCAGGTGGGAATGCCACCAGCAGTGCGTCTACCAGCGTGCGCTTGTACTCGCGCATCTTCTGATCACGCTCCAGTGAGGGAAGGACGGTACGTTGTTCTTGTAACGGGGATCCAGCAGGGTGGCCACCCAGTAATCAGCACAAGTTACTATGTGGGAAACTCGGCGGTCGTTGCGGAGACACTGCAGCATGTAACCGCTCATGTGTGCCAGGCTGCCCAGAGGCAACAAAAAGCTGTCCTCTGTGGGAGGTATATCCTCTGTGTCCTCCGTATCCCCCCAGCCACGCAACAGTGATGGCCATGAGCTGGCCTGGGTGCCACCCTGCTGTGAACATGGTTCCATATCCTCCTCCATCTCCTCCTCCTCATCCTCGTCATCCTCCACAACTGCGCCCTTGCTGGACAATTGTGTCCCTGGCGTTTGTGGGTGCAGGAACCCACCCTCGGAGCCACTTGCGAGTGACTCCCCTGAAAGCTTTGGAAATGTTACCTCTTTATCCTCCTCCTCCTCATCATCCTGTGCCACATCCTCTTCCATCATCGCCCGAAGTGTTTTTTCAAGAAGGCATAGAAGTGGGATAGTTTAGCTGAGAACGGCATCATTGGCACTGGCCATGTTGGTGGAGTACTCGAAACAGCGCAACAAGGCACACAGGTCTTGCACCAGTTATTGGTGCTGAAGTGGTGCTGTTCTGCAGAGCGACTCACGCGTGCGTGCTGCAGCTGAGACTCCACTATGGCCAGCTGCTGCTCGCACAGTCTGGCCAGCATGTGCAAGGTGGAGTTCCACCTTGTGGGCACGTCACATATGAGGCGGTGAGCAGGAAGGCCGAAGTTACGCTGCAGCGCCGACAGGCAAGCAGCAGTAGGGTGAGAACGCCAAAAGTGCGCACAGGCTTTCTGCAGCAGCACTGACATATCAGGGTAAATTCTAAGGAACCTCTGCACCACCAAATTCAGCACATGCGCCAGGTAAGGGATGTGTGTCAAACCGGCTAGGCCCAGAGCTGCTACGAGATTTCGCCCATTATCGCTCACCCTCAGGTCAGGCTTGAGACTCACTGGCAGCAACCACTCATCAGTCTGCAGTTCAATGCCCCTCCACAACTCCTGCGCAGTGTGTGGTTTTTCACCCAAACAGGCAAGTTTTAAAACTGCCTGCTGTCGTTTACCCCTGGCTGTGCTGAAGTTGGTGGGGAAGGTGTTACGCTGGCCGGAAGAGGAGGCGGTAGAGGATGAGGAAGCTGAGTAGGAGGAGTTAGGAACAGGAGGCAAACTGAAGCGCCCTGCAGTCCTCGGTGGTGGAAGGACATGCACCAAACTGCTATCTGCCTCAGGCCCAGCCGCCACTGCACTTACCCAGTGTGCTGTTAGGGAGATATAACGTCCCTGACCGTGCTTACTGGTCCACATATCCGTAGTTAGCTGGACCTTGCCACAGATGGCATTGCGCAGTGCACACCTGATTTTGTCACCCACTTGGTTGTGCAGGGAAGGGATGGCTTGCCTGGAAAAGTAGTGGCGGCTTGGCATGACGTACTGTGGGACAGCCACCGCCATAAGGCTTTTAAAGCTCTGCATCTCCACCAGCCGGAATTACATCATTTCAAAGGCCAGGAATTTTGAAATGCTGGTATTCAGGGCCAGGGATCGCGGGTGGGTAGGGGGGTACTTCCTCTTCCGCTCCAGTGTTTTTTGAGATAGAAAGCTGAACGCTTCCACGGGACATTGTGGTGATGGTTGTTGGTGACCCAGGTGGTGGTGTTGCTGGTGGATCCTCTGTTTGCGGGTGGCAGGTGTCACTGTCACTACAGAGGTGGCTGAAGAGGCAGAGACTGCAGCAGCAGAAGAGGATGCAGGAGGAGCCAGAGACCTTTCTTGGTTTTTGAGGTGTGCACTCCACTGCAGCTCATGCTTTGCACTTAGATGCCTGGTCATGCAGGTTGTGCTCAGGTTGAGAGCGTTTAACCACTCGTGTCCTGTCATCATCACATTGTCTGAAGAACTGCCACTCTAGGGAACTCCTGGGAGCTGGCTTTGGTGTGCTCGGTCCCTTGCTGCGTTGGGCAGTAGCATGCGTAGTGTCTAGGGCACGGCTGCTCCGCTTTTTCACCCTGCTCCCTCTTCTGCTGTGCTGGTGGCTCTGTGCAACCACCGCCTCTTCCTCCAAACTACTCAGGTCAACTGCATGACGTTCATTCCATGTGGGGTCGAGGACCTCATCGTCCTCCACATCGTCTTCCACCCAGTCTTCACCCCTGCCATCCTTGTCGGTCTCCACAATTCGGAATTCCGCGGCAGTTGGCACCTATGTTTCGTCATCATCCGAGACGTGCTGCGATGGTCCTCCCATGTACTCATCTGGAGACATAAGTGGTTGGGCATCGGTGCATTCAATCTCTTCCACTTCTGAGGCAGGGCTAGGTGGATGGCCCTGGGAAACCATGCTAACGGAGTCATCAAAAAGAAGAAGAGACTGCTGCATGACTTGGGGCTCAGACTGCTTGGCTGATTTGCAAGGAGGTGAGGTGAAAGATTGATGGACATTGGCTGCAGGTGCCAACTCTGACCTTTCAGCAGAAGACTGGGTGGGAGACAATGTGAAGGAAGTGGAGGCACTGTCAGCAACCCAATCTACTATCGCCTGTACTTGTTCTGGCCTCAACATTTGTAGAGGCACATTAGGCCCTGCCAAATACTGCTGCAGGTTCTGTCGCCTACTCGCAGCTGAGAAAAGTGTTTCACCTGTGCCTCTAGCTGGCACAGATCGACCACGTCCTCCCCTTGCAACAGGAGCTCCACTAGCAACACCACGACCCAGGCCACGTCCCTTATTTGACCTTCTCCTCATATTTATCGAATTTTGGATCTTCCCCGGAATTGTTTTTTTTATTGCAAAGTGCAATACCACAGTATGCACTGGGTGTATGTCACTGTAACATATGCAGACAGGGCCGCAATCAACTTTTTTTGCCCCTAAATGTTTTTTTTTTATTGCAATGGGCAATACAACAGTATGCAATGGGTGTATGTCACTGTAACATATGCAGACAGGGCTGCAATCAACTTTTTTTGCCCCTAAATGGGTTTTCTTATTGCAAAGCGCAATACAACAGTATGCAATGGGTGTATCTCACTGTAACATATGCAGACAGGGCCGCAATCAACTTTTTTTGCCCCTAAATGTTTTTTTTTATTGCAAAGCGCAATACAACAGTATGCAATGGGTGTATGTCACTGTAACATATGCAGACAGGGCCGCAATCAACTTTTTTTGCCCCTAAATGGTTTTTTTATTGCACGGCGCAATACAACAGTATGCAATGGGTGTATGTCACTGTAACATATGCAGACAGGGCCGCAATCGACTTTTTTTGCCCCTAAATGGGTTTTTTTTATTGCAAAGCGCAATACAACAGAATGCAATGAGTGTATGTCACTGTAACATATGCAGACAGGACCACAATCAACTTTTTTTTGCCCCTAAATGGGTTTTTTTATTGCAAAGCGCAATACAACAGTATGCAATGGGTGTATGTCACTGTACCATTGGCAGACAGGGCCGCAATCAACTTTTTTTGCCCCTAAATGGGTTTTTTATTGCAAAGCGCAATACAACAGTATGCAATGGGTGTATGTCACTGTAACATATGCAGACAGGGCTGCAATCAACTTTTTTTGCCCCTAAATGTTTTTTTTTTTTTTTTTGCAAAGCGCAATACAACAGTATGCAATGTGTGCATCTCACTGTAACATATGCAGACAGGGCTGCAATCAACTTTATTTGCCCCTAAATGGGTTCTTTTTATTGCAAAGCGCAATACAACAGTATGCAATGGGTGTATGTCACTGTAATGTATGCAGACAGGGCCGCAATCAACTTTTTTGCCCCTAAATGGGTCTTTTTATTGCAAAGCGCAATACAACAGTATGCACTGGGTGTATGTCACTGTAACATATGCAGACAGGGCCGCAATCAACTTTTTTTTGCCCCTAAATGGGTTTTTTTATTGCAAAGCGCAATACAACAGAATGCAATGAGTGTATGTCACTGTAACATATGCAGACAGGACCGCAATCAACTTTTTTTTGCCCCTAAATGGGTTTTTTATTGCAAAGCGCAATACAACAGTATGCAATGGGTGTATGTCACTGTAACATATGCAGAAAGGGCCGCAATCAACTTATTTTTGCCTCTAAATGGGTTTTTTATTTCAAAGCGCAATACAACAGTATGCAATGGGTGTATCTCACTGTAACATATGCAGACAGGGCCGCAATCAACTTTTTTTGCCCCTAAATGTTTTTTTATTGCAAAGCGCAATAAAACAGTATGCAATGGGTGTATGTCACTGTAACATATGCAGACAGGACCGCAATCAACTTTTTTTGCCCCTAAATGTTTTTTTTTTATTGCACGGCGCAATACAACAGTATGCAATGGGTGTATGTCACTGTAACATATGCAGACAGGGCCACAATCAACTTTTTTTGCCCCTAAATGGGTTTTTTTATTGCAAAGCGCAATACAACAGAATGCAATGAGTGTATGTCACTGTAACATATGCAGACAGGACCGCAATCAACTTTTTTTGCCCCTAAATGGGGTTTTTATTGCAAAGCGCAATACAACAGAATGCAATGGGTGTATGTCACTGTAACATTGGCAGACAGGGCCGCAATCAACTTTTTTTGCCCCTAAATGGGTTTTTTATTGCAAAGCGCAATACAACAGTATGCAATGGGTGTATGTCACTGTAACATATGCAGACAGGGCTGCAATCAACTTTTTTTGCCCCTAAATGTTTTTTTTTTTTTTTTGCAAAGCGCAATAGAACAGTATGCAATGGGTGTATGTAACTGTAACGTATGAATTAAAATCTGATAAAAATTGTCCCCTTAATTGGTGCTTGTTGAAAAGCAGATTAGATATGCAGTGTCTGTCTAAACACTGTAAGTCACAGTGAAATATGAAGGAAAAAAGTTTTTTTCTTTTTTAAATGCAGATTAAGCAGACACATATGCACTCAGCTTGCAGTAAATGGCCGCTACACACCGCACCGCACAGGTTGGATACTGTTGTTGTTCTATTCTGCTATTGAATAAAAAAAAAACCATTTGAATGAAAAACTGAAAAATATTTTTTTTTCCCTAAATACTGAAAAGTATTTATTTTCCCCTTACATTGGTGCTTTTTGAAGAGCAGGTTAGAAAAGCAGTGTCTGTCTAAAGACTGTATGTCAAAGTTAAATATGAAGGAAATTTTTTTTTTTTTTTATATGCAGATTAAGCAGACACATATGCACTGAGCTTGCATTAAATGTGCAGCACCACACGCCGCCCACCTAACAGACTGATAAAAGATTTTTTTTTCTTCTCCTTTCTCCTCCTCACTTGGCTCAGGTCAGGGCATAAAGATCGTGCACTGAACCCCCACACAATACAATCAATGTAGATCGCTGTCTGATTAAAGAAGATTGTTCCTATCTATGCTTTCCCTCAAAGCAATCTCCAGCCTGGCCCTACAGTAATCTCCTATCTCTCCCTCCGGGCATAAAGATCGTGCACTGCACCCCCACACAATACAATCAATGTAGATCTCTGTCTGATTAAAGAGGATTCTTCCTATGCTTTCCCTCAAAGCAATCTCTATGTATAGAGAGACATAGCCGCACTCCAACTTGAAGGTGAAAAATATAAAATCTGTTTTATTCGTATCCAAAAGATAAAATCAATTCAAAGTGTAACCATAATATAGTCAGAGACAAGAGATGAACGCATAGTAGTTGACGTGTTTCACGGATAAACGTCCGCTTAGTCGTAACCATGCACATACATGAAGAGATATTGCTTAAATAGTGGCTAACACTTCCTGAGCTCATCCTTGATCATCGTTAATTGAGCACACAGCTGCAAGTCATCCACACCCAGTTCACAAATGGAAACAGCCCAGCAAAATGTCATGTATGGAGACACCACCCACAGGAAGGCAATTGCAATGGGTATGAATAATTGAAGACAGAATAAAAGAAATAAAAAGCAATAATAACACAGATAATGTAGAAAAAGAAAAAAGAAAAAAAAAAAAAGACAAAGCAAAAGATAAAGAAAATAAAAATAAAAATGTAGAGCAAAATAAGAAATAGGGAGCCATATCCATAAAAGCAATCTCCAGCCTGACCCTACAGTAATCTCCTATCTCTCCCTCAGCAGAATGAGCAGGAACCTCTCCCTAGTATAGTTTGAGCAGAGTGACGCGCGGCGCTATGTGACTCCAGCTTATATAGACTCTGGGTCACATGCTGCACTGGACAATCACAGCCATGCCATTAGTAGGCATGGCTGTGATGGCTTCTAGGGCACACTAGTTAAACGCTTGCTGATTGGCTGCCTTGCACCTGTTGAAACCGTGCCATTAAAACCGCACCAAAGCATCAAATAACGTTACCGAACAATGGACAGTACCCGAACATACAGTGAAAAGTTCTGGTTCGGGTCCGGGCACCAAATACCCAAAAGTCCGGTACGAACCCTATACAGTCCGTGTTCGCTCAACCCTACTCATTAGTGCTCTGCAGCTGCCACAACTGATAGATAATTATGAAACCACTCCCATTTGACCCATTCAGCACAGAGGCACAGAGGAACAAACATGGATTTTTTCAGAATATCAAAAGGTAGGAATCTGCAACAAAGGTTGTTAAAATCCTTGCACTGTACATAGATTGCCCAGAGGGGAATATTTTTTTCTCAACAAAAGTGGAGTTATGCTTTAAGTTTGAAGCTTGTCTTTGGACAACCTAGATGTCTTTCAACTAGTTCTGAGAACCAATCAAAAGTGTATCTTCAAAACTGTAAGAATTACTTAATAAATGCTGCAAGTAACCAAAAGTATTGGCTCTGCAGTAAGCAATAAGGATGCTGCAAGAACACATTTTAAATCACAGAGGCTTGGATTGTATCTTGTTTTTCAATAGCATGTTGTAGAGCCAAGTAACAGCAGGGCCTTCAGGGTCAACATTGACTGATTCCGTTCTTGATGTTGGGACATTGTTTTATGCAGGTTAGGTCATCAAGCCTCTTAATCATTAAGTTAAAACAATCTGCATCACCCAGGGGTCTGAAATACATCCAGTCGTGTTCAATTATTTCTTAAACAACTAAGTCAATAAAACTTTAGAGAGTTATCGCGTTAAATGGGTACAGTTAAATAGACTGTAGTTAATTGATCTCATCTATTGCCCAGTCATTCTGTTTGTACTCTTATCTGATTACAATGTCACTTAATTAGTTGTTGAAGACATTATTTTCTTTAGTTTTAGTATAATTTGTTTGAAGTAACATAAATTAAATAGGGCCGTATATGGGGCAGGATTGTCAATGTCAAACAATGCAAACATTTTTCAGCCAGGATTGGATTTCCAACAAGGCACAGCAGTAGTGTGCCAATGGCAATACAGACTATAAGGGTTTTTCTTTCCCTTACAAAATTAACATGCTAAAGCACACTTAATAGACAGACTGTTGTCTATCACAACAGATGCTTCCAACCAGTGTTTTAAAGCCCAACTCAAGAAGCCCTGCACAGCAAGGGTTAATTGCTTGTTTAGGTTAAGGCAGTTAAGGGGACAAAGAAAATATAATTTACTGACTCAATTCTCAGCTCCTCCATGCTGCTAGACTGGTTTCCACTGTGCCTTGTCCCCCATGCTGCAGCTATCTAAGGTCGTAATGTCATTAACCACTTGCCGACCGCCGCACGACTATTTACTGCGGCGGTCAGCCCCTCACAGGCAAAGCGACGTAGTACTACGTCGCTAGCCTGTGAGGGTCTAGGGAGCGAGCGCGCGCCACCGGAGGCGCTCCCGCGCGGTCACGGACCCCGCCGCGCATGTGACCGGCGGACCCGATGTCCGCCGGTCACTCGCGATCGTCGGGTGGAGAGGGAGAAAGGCAGGCGGCTGATGTAATCAAGCCGCCTGTCATTCTCCCCTGTGTAGGAATAGTGATCATACGGTTCTACTATGTAGGACCGTTGATCACTGTTCCTACACCTCAAGCCACAGCCAATCACAGTTAGAATCACGCCCCTAGGGACACACATAACCCCTCCCTCTCAAAAAAAAGTTAACCCCTTTTTCTGCCAGTGTTTTACAGTAACAGTGCATATGTATAGCACTGATTACTGTAGTATGTCACTGGTAACCCCAAAAGTGTCAAAAATGGCAGTCAAGGGTCCGATCTGTCCGCCGCAATGTCGCAGTACCGCAAAAATAAACGCAGATCGCCGCCATTACGCGTAAAAAAAAAAAAACAACAAAAACGACAAAAATCTTTCCCTTTGTTAAACGCAATAACTTTTGCGCAAACCAATCAAAATACGCTTTTTGCAATTTTTTTTACCGAACATATGTAGCATAAAACAAATTGGCCGAAAATGTTAAAAAATTTTGATTTTTACATTTTTTTGGGGGGGAATTTCATATAAAAAAATGTGAAAAATATTGTTATTTTTGCAAAATTGACGAAGCCGAGGTTGGTACATGAGAAGTCAGACACAGAACACACCTAATAGTAGGCAAACAGGAGCTTAGAGAACTGTGAAGTTGCTTGAAAAACATGGGCTGCAATGGGCATGTGTTACATAGGAAAGCAAACTGAGAGGAAGAAAATATAACACTCACAGAATAGCCCATAGGTGAGCACAGATGTCAAACAACACATGTGAAAGGAAATGGAGGATAAGGAGAGCCACTGCAGCAAGGGAGTAAGAATTAGGAATGCAAGAAATCTGCAGGTTAAATTGTGACACACTGGAAGAGATTATATGTATTTTTCCCAGAATTGGGCTGTAAGCTGCCATTGTCCTTCTTCCAGAGGGCATGAAATGATGTGCCTGCCCCAGGACCACCAGTGCTTCTAGAAGTTGAGCGTTATGTAGGATAATCATTGTCAATTCACCTTATTTGCAATGATATGGTATGTTCCAGTCAATACAAGCTATATAGAAAACATGTTGTATATTGCCAAGTGCTATCATCCCTTTAGTACATACAGTATGTAAGAAAAAAAGACCCCTCTTGGGAGTGGGACTATAAGGGCACTAACACAGAAAAAAATGATTTTGACCACAGCTGGGGTAAGTGACTTTGGTTCCTGGGGCTCTATCAGCTGTGCACTGACTAGCCACATCATTGGGAGGGATGTGTATGGTATGTGGAATTTAGAAGACCAACAAAACTTTATATATATATATATATATTTTTTTTTTTATTAACCCAGAAATGCACATGACAGGGACTTGTGTAGCTAAATTTTTTTATGGGGACAGTTTCATTTTAGGTTCAGATTTTTTGTTTTTCTCTACCCTTGAACACTTTCGACCTTGGTAACTCAGTGCTCCAGTGTTCTGAGAAGCTGTTAGGGATGTGAATGGAGTTGCAGATAAAAAAATAGACACAGATTGTAGAATTTTACAGATAGCATCGCATGAAAAAGTCAGGGCTTAATTTTGCCTCCAATGGGTCCTAGTCACTGTTCACCAACAGGATCTTCTCTAAGCTCTTCCCACAATTCTTGTTATTGTACATTTTTAATTATCTTACTTACTGAAGCATTATTTCACCTTGCAAGCATTACAGGAAGGTCATATGATTACTGAGACAAGCAAGTCCTAATAGACAGGCAGAAAGTTTGCCCCATCATAGCCATATTAGGGTCCTGAATCTCTGTTCTTTTCCTAGTATAGGAGGTGATCTATCAAGGAATTTTGCCTCAGCAATGCTACAGTAAAAATCGTTTGAGTCATTACATTGTAAATGTATCTACAAACACAACCTGCAAAGAATGGTCATTTTGGGAAAGCCTGAACACTTGTGATATTCAATGCTTTCTTCAGACCCTATTGTCTCCAGCTAATTTGCTTTATAAATTAACTGTGCCTACTTAGTAGTTTAGGAAGGAATGTTTGAGAGAGTATCGAAAGTGTTAAAAAAAAAAAAAAAACCCTTTCTCTTGTCTTACAAAAATATTTGTAATGCAATATTTAATCATGTCATATATCCAAAACATGGATGCCAAATTAGTGTAGAAGGAGCTTGAAGACAAAGAGGAGGTGGGGGCAGTAGAATAACTTGGCACCTGAAATTGCTAGCGACAGATTAATAAGCAGATTCCACCTTGCAGAAGAGTGTGATGGCTGTGCGGTGATTGCACCTTGCTTAGTTCTTGTGTAACAATAAGTCAGTGTGGCTCCCTGATATCTGAGTGGAGCTGATATTAACAGCTATTGTCTGCTTCCATTTAAAGGCAGAATCTCTAATTAAGTGCAGAAGCTCATTCTGTAGTCTTTGTGTTTTGCAAGCAGCCCATGCAGCATGATCAGCCGAAAAACCCATTCACTCCCGGAACGTCCTTGTCGACAGACACTCACCTTCACTTTCAAAACACTTCTATAGCACGGGAATAAATTAACTCACCTAACATATTAATGGGTGCTCAATGTAATTAGATGGAAAAAAAAATTCAGAATTTTTATTTTCATGACTTTTCTGAATATTGCCTTTTGTTGAGGCAAGGTCACAAGGTAACATAGAAACATAGAAACATAGAATGTGTCGGCAGATAAGAACCATTTGGCCCATCTAGTCTGCCCAATATATCTGAATCCTATGAATAGTCCCTGGCCCTATCTTATATGAAGGATAGCCTTATGCCTATCCCATGCATGTTTAAACTCCTTCACTGTATTTGCAGCTACCACTTCTGCAGGAAGGTTATTCCATGCATCCACTACTCTCTCAGTAAAGTAATACTTCCTCATATTACTTTTAAACCTTTGCCCCTCTAATTTAAAACTGTGTCCTCTTGTGGTAGTTTTTCTTCTTTTAAATATGCTCTCCTCCTTTACCGAGTTGATTCCCTTTATGTATTTAAAAGTTTCTATCATATCCCCTCTGTCTCTTCTTTCTTCCAAGCTATACATGTTAAGGTCCTTTAACCTTTCCTGGTAAGTTTTTTCCTGCAATCCATGTACTAGTTTAGTAGCTCTTCTCTGAACTCTCTCTAGAGTATCTATATCCTTCTGGAGATATGGCCTCCAGTACTGCGCACAATACTCCAAGTGAGGTCTCACCAGTGTTCCGTACAGCGGCATAAGCACTTCTCTCTTTCTACTGCTTATACCTCTCTCTATACATCCAAGCATTCTGCTGGCATTTCGTGCTGCTCTATTACATTTTCTTCCCACCTTTAAGTCTTCTGAAATAATTACTCCTAAATCCCTTTCCTCAGATACTGAGGTCAGGAGTGTGTCAAATATTCTATATTCTGCCCTTGGGTTTTGGTAACATTTGTTGTAAAATGAACATATCTGTGTGCCCAATACATGCTGGGCTAATAAATGCTACATCATCTCTGAATGTCAGTGGCACATGAGTGTTTGGTTATAGATCAAACCATCCTTGCTTTCCATAGCCACAGGTCATTCAAAATCAAGAAGCAAGTTACCCGAAAAATGTTATCAGTGAAATGCTTATGTTTTGTAGGAAACATTGTAACTGGGAAGTGGAAGGTTCACTGTGGTGCCACATCATGCAAAAAGACTGTATGTTGAGTGCTTAATGGGCCCTGAATTCTGCTTGCTGTATGATTGGTGCCAGCAGAAATGACCACAGACCACTTTGGCAGAGGCTGCCAGTCAACAAGAAACAGTTATACATAGCAAAGAAATTGGTGTAAAGCAGAAGTAGAGGCACAGCCAAAGTAAGCTTCTGTGTTCAAGGATACCACTATGAGGTAGGAAGGAGAGAGGTTCTATGTCTATCTTGAAGGTGTTTTATTGAAGGTCTCCCAGCCATGAATAGGATAAGCTAAGCAACTTTACACTACCCATTCCTCAGACAGGAAAGTGGTCTTCTATGTTGCATCTGGTTTGTGTAACAAAAAGTCATGCTTAGGCCAGCCATATACAGTGCAAATTTCTTTCCTGCAACCACGGGTTGCAGGGAAAACAATTGCAGGATTCTCCCATCAACACAGACAGTGCTGACAAGGGAATCCGCAATTGTATTCTCTAGACAAGAGAGCGGGCAGGGGAAGCCATCCCCACTGGGAGAAGATAGTGATTATTACTAGCGGCTATAGCAGCCACTATCGATAATCATAATAGAATCCAGCAGGCTGGTTGTACACAAGTTGAACGATCAATCAACATGGTACACTCAGCTTACCCATTAACGGTTCAAATCTTGAGCAGTTCAGCATGAACTGGCTGAGATTCGAACTGTGTATGGCTGGCCTTAATCACTTCAGCTCCTGAAGATTTTACCCTCTTCATCACCAGGCCATTTTTTGCTGTTCGGCACTCCGCTACTTTAACTGGTAATTGCGCGGTCATGCAATGCTGTATCCAAACAAAATTTATATACGTTTTTTTGCACACAAAAAAAAGCTTTCTTTTGGTGGTATTTAAATAACCCCTGGGTTTTTTTTTTTTTTTTTTTTTGCGATATAATTTAAAAAAGACCGAACATTTGAAAAAAAAATATATATTTTCTACTTTCTGCTATAAAACATATCCAATAAAAATGTATCTAATACAAATTTTAAAAAATCTAACTTCTTCATAAAGTTTGGCCTAAATGTATTCTGCTACGTGTCTTAAGTAATTAAAATCCCAATAAGTGGATATTGATTGATTTGGGTGAAAGTTATAGTGTCTACAAACTATGGTATAGATACTAGAATTTTTATTTAGTTATTTCTTTTATACTAGTAATAGCGGTGATCAGCGACTTATAGTGGGACTGCAACAGTACGGCTGGAAATCTGACACTAACTGATGCTGGGGAGGGAACTGACCAACTGACATCACCAGCGACACTACTACAGTAATCAGTGCTAACAATATACACTGTCATTGTACTAATGACATGGCTGGGAAGGGGTTAACATCTATGGTAATCAAGGGGTTAAATGTGTGCCTAACAATGTTTAGTGAGTGTACTGTGTGCTGATTTTACCAAGCAATTTGCTAGTTTTTACGCCCTGCTTTGCATGGAGAAAACAAAATGGCACATTTCTGCTGTTTGTAGAGAGTCCTGTGTTGTTTACCAACACAGGGCTCTCTACTATTATTCGCTCAGCTGATCAGCAGGTGCCAGCCATAAATAATCAGGCAGGACCTGCTGGTCAGCTTGTGCTGCAGAGAATGACAGCCCCGGCCTGTGCTCGGAAGAAAGCCGTGATGTACCGCCTTCCCGTTATTGTGCCTGTATGAGCCGACCTGCCACAGTAAATGTACTACGGTGGGTCAGCAATTGGTAATCCACTTGCTGGCTTGTTGACAATTTTTAGGTAAATGGGGACAATTCTTAGGCATTTTGCCAAGCCACCCCTGAAGAAACCAGAAGACACAAAAATAAAAAAATTGCCTTTACGAATACTTTGAGGGAGTCTATTTGCCTCCAATGTGAAACTTTACATATAAACTCTTCCACCCAGTTTTATTAAGCATTTTTACCATGCCTCTTTAGAGCCTGGGAACACACTGGTTTGACTTTTTACCGGCTCTAATTTTACCAGAAACTAGAATGCCTATCTGGTTGAACTTACAGTCACCTAACAGTTAAACTGCATCTGAACTATATACAACATTTTCATGCTTGACTAAAAAATACTTTAAAAATAAAATTTCTTCCTGCAGAAATTGTTCTAGCTAAAGATCATTAGTCATTATTCTTTCATGAATTGCTGCAATAGCACTGAACAGAAAGAGAAAGAGAGAGAGAGCGAAAAAAAAAAACTGCTATTGTGTTTTTATGTCCTGGCAGGGCAGGAGTTAAACTCCTTCCATTTAATCAAATATGCCACCCTTGTATTTTGCCTTTCAGATGATGTTAAAGTAATTTGTTGCTGTTGCCTTTGGGGCATAAACAATCTGTATTCATGAGTGGTGGGCACCAAGGCGAGAGAGAAGCAAGTAAAACACATTTTTAGGAAAAGTGTTGACAATTACAGACTTTCAAACAGAAAGGAAAGCTCCAAGGAACAGAATGATTCCAATGGCTGCGCACATAAGGTGAACACCACTCCCATTCATGCAGAGACCGTCTGGAATTCTATTAGACGGATAGTCATCTTCTGCATATTATTAAGCTTGCCAAATAAACCAAATGGCTGGAATGTGTCCGTGTCCATATCATCACTACTGTATGTTTCATAATCATGTTTAACACCTGCTAAAAAAAACGTACACCAAGCAAATTTATTGATGTGTATACAGGAGACCTTTTGCTTATGTTGTGAAATGATAAAGCGGAGGTGAACCCTTACAACTTCTTACTGTAATGTTGCAAAGCTGCTTATAAAGGAATCATTTTCATCTTCTTTTCGCTTTTATTTAACTGATAACCATAGAGGAAGTTTTGGGACTTTGAGTAAGAGACATGACCAGGATAGCAGAAAAAAAGATGTCTCATTTATTGATACATACACACATACAGATAATGAACATAACATATAATCGTATATGTATTTAACATCAACAAGTAAACGATAAAAAGGGGAGATAGTACATCCCAGTTCCAGTTTCCATAAGATCAGCATAGCAATTATACATACAGAAGTATATTCATAAACATCAATGGACTGCAATGGTCAACAGTATTGAAGTAATGGATAGTAATCAAAACATCATAATAACTCGACGCGTTTCGTGGTCTTAGTATGCCACTTCATCAGGAGTAGATGTATGATCTGTGTGTGTAAAAAAGTATATGTAAAAAAATGGCAAATGAGGATGAATAAAAACTGGAAGGAAGGGGGAAGAGGAGATGTAGACCTCAAATTCCCAAACTTACGTTGCTTTGCAGGTGTTTGCTGGCTTAGGGAGTAGGACATGGCTCGGATAGTCTCCCACGGGAGCTGAGGGTCCACAGGGCAGGCAAAAAGGGGCCAGACACGCCACACGTATGAGGAGTGTGGGCTGGAGTATATGGTGTGGAGACATTGCTTGTGGCAGCAGAACAGGAAATATCTGTCAAATAGTAAAAATTGTATATATGTATCAAATATGCCATAAGTACATATGTATTTCTATAGTAGAAATATCATAGTGCTGCTGCCAAAGAGAAAGTATGGAAAGTGCCAGAAGGGGGTGGGAATCATCCATGGTGAAGTGAAAGAATAGTAATAAGTGCATGATATAAGAGACTGCTTGCCCATAGTATCAAAGATCGACCATGTGATAAAGTAACGAGTGTATTTAAGAACCCCTGAAGAGGGTGTGATAATGTGCAGAAACAAAGAAAATTGTAAAGGAAGGAAGAACCGATAACCAAGGGTGACAAGTGAAGTAGAAAACCAAAGAAGTAGAGGCCAAAAGAAACGTACCGAAATTGAAGCCCAGACTATGAACAAACGTGTCCCGTGCCCGCCGATCATGGCTCCACACTGTGGGCCCAGCGTCACGCCAGTGCATGAAGGTGGCCACCGCCGAGGCGGCAGACCGAACAGGCAGACCGTCTCCACGGCTGCCTGAAATACACTGTGAATGGAGAGCGGAACGTCGGCGTGGTGGCGTCATGCGGTGACATCACACGCCGGCGTATTTAACTGATAAGTGCAGAGGAGTGTTGCCAAGTTGCCAACCTACCTGACTAAAATTTTTCTGACCAGACACCCAAAATGTACTGGCACAGCCAAGTTTTTACTGGCATTTCCAAAAGTTACAAAACTACAGTTTTAATTGTAAATTTCAGTATTTAGGCTACAAACAAGTACATTGTGCAATTAGCAATGTGATTTAAGGTAGATAATAAGGTAAAAAACATATTTTTTATTTTATATTCAAAATAGTAAGTAGTTAAGGGACAGGACTCAGGAGGGCATGAAATTAGATTGGGCCGGAACACACACACGAAATTGACTCCCACAGAGACACTGACAGCAGTGTGCAGCAGCACAGATGATGTTGACACCTCACCAACACAACATGTCCCCTCCTGAGCCACAGTGACATTTTCTCTCTACGCCAGGTGGTCCCTTCAGTTCACACAAGTCCAAACAGAACTGGCAGTCCCGCTCCTGCCTTGCCTTGCTCCCATCCCACAGACCCGCACATGAGGCTCTGACCACTCCACTTGGCTTCTTTGCACTATGACATCAAACGACATGCTCTGGCACCACCTCTGCCAAACCCCCTCTCCATTGGTGCCACCCAATCACACTGTAGCAGGCACTCGGATGGTCTCAATAATCGAGCGAGTCAATAATCACAGCCATATTTAGTAATGGCAACCTGTTCCTGTCACTGGAATTTACTGGCAGGAGAAAAGTTCCCATTTTTTACTAGCTGGCAGTAAAAATACTAAAGGTTGTCAACACTGGTGCAGAAGCAAGTTTAAAGCGTAGCCCCACTTAAAAGGGGAAGCTCCACTTGTTTGCACTCTCCCCCCTTCCACTGCCACATTTGGCACTTTTTTGGGGGGGGGGGGGAACAGGTACATGGTTTTGACAGGAACCCGCTCCCACTTCTGCGTAAGATCACCGCGGTAATCTCTGAGTATGTCCAACCCCTCCTCCTCCTGCCAGTTTCCCTTAGTGAAAATGCGGGCGCCTGCACCCAAAGCCGAAACAGTGCCCCCTCAAACAGTGCCCCAAGTAAATGCTTTGTTTTGAGGGATGGGGCATCTTGGACCCAGGAAAGCCTAATGTGCAATCTATTTAATACTGTCATTTTTATATACAATTACAGAACTAAAAAAAAAAATAATAATAATATTAAATTAACTACAGGTTTGCACATTTTCAGCCCATAAAAAGCAGGGTTTTTATTAAACAGTGTGCCATGTAAAAGCATTAAAAACATACATATAACATTTTTTTAGATATATAAATTTGCCTTATAATTATTGTCACACTGCTAAATTTGTCCTGGGAATTTAGGCATTATTGAACTTTGCAAAACCAGCCAAAGCCTGCACACCTTTCCCAGCTGCAATAGGACAGACTGGCCTTGGGTCTTGGTCAGAAAAAAAAAATTAAAACCCTGTCAAATGTTTTTTATGAGTTAAAGTGGTTGTAAAGTTATGAGGTTTTTAATCTTAATGCATTCTACCAGTAGCCCCCCCAGCCCCCCCCTAATGCTTACCTGAGCCCATCTCGATCCAGCGATGTTGCAGGAGTGTTTTGGCTGCCCGAGACTCTCCCTCCTCATTGGCTGAAATGGCAGCGCCATTGGCTCCTGCTGCTGTCAATCAAATTCAATGAGCAAATGAGGAGAGAGAGGGGGCAGGGCCGGGTTGCGGCTCCATGCCTGAATAGGCACACAGAAATGTGGCTCGGCTCTGGTGCCCTTATAGCAAGCTGCTTGCTTTGGGGGCACTCAACAGGAGGGAGGGGACAGGAGTGTTGGAGAGGAACCCAAGAAGAGGAGGATCTGGGCTCTTCTGCGCAAATCCACTGCACAGAGCAGGTAAGTATAACATGTTTGTTATTTTTAACAAAAAAAAAAAAAAACAGAGACTTTGCAATCCCTTTAAGTCTGCCATAATGTGTAAGTATGCTGTACATTTTTGCACTTCATGGCAAATGCTCTGGGGCACTGCAGATTTAGTTCCGTTTTGAGCATTGCATGACACTGATAACATGGGTAGAAAATGAAGGGAATATGGCACAGACAGCATTCATGTACATTGTTTTCAAACCTTTCCCACTCTATCAAAAAACATTAAAAGCATATGTACACCCTAGCATTGAACTTTCTTTTTTGCTCCCTTTTGCTCTGATAAAGATACCATTAAAAAAAAATTGTATTATGTCTGCTCAAAAAATGCAGAAAAAAATACACGTTGTTTCTACTTGAAATTTTGTGAGCCGATAACTTCCTGTGCTCTCTGCCTTTTCTGACTTTTTTCAGTTCCGTTGTTTCCAGCTATCTACAGAACACAACCCAATGTTATGGAGAAGAGATGCAGCAGATGTGTTACGTAGTACTAAAACACTTTCTGTCCCAGAGCGACAACGCTGCTCCTCCATAGGTACAGTACAGTGAGTGAGTGTTTTCAAGATAGGGCAGAAAGTGTGTTACTGGCAGGATCCCCAGGGGAATATAAAGGAAATAAGTCAGAAAAAACACTTATTTTAAGGAATACAATTGTGTCCTCTCTCCATTCCCTCATTCTGAATAGACAGGAAAGGGGCAGTTGCAAAATGATGAGATCATCCCTCTGCTCATTTGCTCTCTCCTCCTATCAGAATGTTCCTGGTCAGTACATTTGCATGCAGCACAGTTGATTGGTTCCCATTTCTGCCCCTCAAACTCCCAGTCTAAGTGCTGCTGTATACAGAATTGCAAGAAGCTAATAACAAAATCGAATTCAGGCATTTGTATTAGTTGGATTAAAAAAAAAAAAAAAAAAAAAACCATGCAATGATTATTGAATACACAGCTGCAATTACAAGAGTCATTTATATCTTCCAAGAGTCATTTATATCTTCTTGGAGAATTAGCTTGGAATGAAAAAATAAACAAATAATTTAATTGAAATAGTTAGTTACTCAATCTTTACATCAATAGTGCTGATTTTTGAAAAAAAAAAGGGATAGTTTTTGGTTTTGATTTTGAAGGAAAAACATTTGCTTACGACCTCCTGCATTTTCTCAGTCATTATTATATTTGGGAACGATAAGAACTTAAGAACTCTGGCTCAAAAAATAAAACATTTATCCCATGCAGAAAATCTGACTAATACAAAGTCTAATGCAGGTGCCTGTATTAGTTGCAATAAAAAAAATAATGTAATGATCAGTAAATACTCACCTGCAGTATTATGTGTCTTTATATCTACCAAAGTTCAGCTTTGAATAAAAAAAATAAATAAATAAAAAAATTTAGTATGATACTGATACATGCCAAGGTCGAAGCAATCCTGCTAGATAGAGTTAGGAAATAAGCGGCTGTGGAAACCCTGGGTTGATCCTTACCTCACAGTTGACCTTGACAATACACTACTATCCCCTTGACAATTTTAAATTATAGTTAAGAGGCTGGCCCTTTTCCACCCCCCCCCCCCCGTCTACGCCCTCTTTCCTCTTCTTTCTCACAACCCTCTCTTTCTCAACTAGTTTCTTTTTACTATGGGGGTATCCTATTAGTATGAGCCCTCTTGTATGAACATACTTGACAGGATACCAATGACAACTGTCTTACAAGACCCAAGGTTCTACCTAAGCGTGGTAGTCACCTCCCCGCCTATTACCCACCCAAGCCCCTAGTGCCCCATTTTTTGCTTCACACTAGGCTCACTTTCCCTTGAATCTTATGCTAAAGGACGTTACTCAGTGTTTTTGTTGCCATACTTAAAAGGAAATTACATTAAACTGCTGCCTGTGCCCTTTCTCATATGTTTGAAGTATGCTGTTTGATAGTCCTCTTCAATGTATCTCTGCACCTACCCTATACCTGTGTGTGCCGCGCTCCTGTCATTGTACTGTATTATTGCACATCCTGTTTTTTCCCTCTTTCTAGGGGATCATTTCTATTTGCCCTCTACCTCTGTATACCTATTTTATTCTTTAATAAAATGTTTGAACAAGAAAAAAATATTTTAGTAGAAATAGTAAGTTATTTTTCCTTTACATCAATATTGCTGATTTTTGCTAAATAAAAAAGTGACAATTTTTAGTTTTTATTATGAATGAAAAAAAGTTTGCCTATTACCGTCTGTATTTTCTCAGCCATTAATATATTTGGGAATGATAAGAAACTCTGAGTCACATAAAATGAAACATTTGTCCCTTGCAGCAAATCCAAAAGTCTCCCATATAACGGCAGTGCGGTGCAGCTGAAAGTAGATATATCTCTGAACTTGCCTGGAGCAATTGATTTAAATTGACTTCTTTGGAACAATATGGTTATCTCGACTGGAGGCTTCATTGCAAAAGTTCCCAGCTAAACCTACGTGTGCCATCTAAACCCCGCCGCGGCAGAGATATCGACTGTGAGCATATGCTGGAAGGAAGCAGCTTTCCGGGGCTGGAAAATGACTAGAAGCTCGGGGATTAGAGTTTAAAAAAATCAACTAGTCTGATTTTTTTTACTAATATTAACTGTATCTACTTTGAAATAGTAAACTTAGAGCCTTGTAGTGTCAACCCACACATAAGGATGGGTTTTCTGGAGGCAAATAGACTGTGCACTTTGGAAGTGCAGTTGCATTGGTTGATGGAAATCAGTAGAAGTTTAGCACATTTACTAAGTCTATTTGCACAGTCTATTTGCCTTTAGTAAACCCAACCCATAGAGTCCTTAACAAATGTGAGATTATTTGGAGGAGTGTAGAGAAAAGGAGCAGGATCTGGAATAGAAGGAATGGCATAGGAACATAGGTTGGACTGGGTGTGCCATTTGTATTAAAAACTGGGCCATTTTCCCGGGGAAAAGTTTGAATTTACGCAAGACTAATATAAAGAGGTTTTTGTGGATGTAGTAGGCAGACACTGCACCCATTGGAGTGGACTTACTAAAGACACAAAAAAACAGCCAATGCATTTACATAGTTACATAGTTAGTCAGGTTGAAAAAAGACACAGGTCCATCTAGCTCAACCAATAAAAAACAAAAAAGAAAACACAGCCATACAATCTCATATACACATTCCTATACCCACAATTGATCCAAAAAAACCCATCAAAGCATTTCAAGGATCAGAAAAACCTTCAGGGCTACATGATGAAAGGGGAGTTTTTCAGACCCCTGAAAAGCATTAGCTGTGCTTTTAGTGTAAACCAATAAATTATTTTGGACATTTTTGTCCTTTGTGCTCCTTTCATTTTTTTCTGGAATCCCGATGGGGTGGATTTAACCTCCCTGGCGGTAACCCCGAGCGTTACTCGGGGTTGATTTTTCATACCAGGATCGATAACCCCGAGTCACGCTCGGGGTGGATGTGCAGAGAGCGCAGCGGTGTTCTCTTACCTTCTCCTGGCGATCCAGCGATGATCTCTCATTGCTGTGACCGCCAGCCGAGATCCCCGCCGCTCTCCGTCGGTGTGATCACTTCCTAGTTCCGTTCCCTGCAGTAGCAATGCTGCATGGGAGCGGAACCAGGGAGGGAAATTAAAAAAAAAAAAAAAAAAGTTGCACAAAACACAAACACATCACACATTTTATATTATATATATTATATGCATATATGTATATATGTGTATATATGTATATATATATATATATATATATATGCACACACACACATATGTATATATATATATATAAATACCTATATACACATATATATATATATATATATATATAAAATTATATTATTGATTCGATCATAATTCATGCGTTATATATATATATTATATATATATATATATATATATATATATATATATATATATATATATATATATATATACACACACATATATATATACACACACATATATATATACACACACATATATATATATAATATATAACGCATTAATTATAATCGAATCAATAATATAATTTTATTATATATATTATATATTATATAATAAAATTATATTATTGATTCGATTATAATTCATGCGTTTGTGTTTCAAATTTATCACATCTGGGATGTCTACTAGAGTCTTGTTTTGGTCAGGTTTAAGTCAGTAATTACTAAGAATTGTAGGCCTATAATACATAACGCCAAATTTCCATGAAAAGAATTGTACCGCTTTTGGTACAGAATTCCTGACAGAATCATACCGCCAGGGAGGTTAATGAAGTCAAATAGACTGTGCACTTTGCAAGTGCAATTGTGCTTATTTTCCTTTGGTGAAAGTTTTCATTTGGTGAAAATTCTCTTTGCAAAGAATACCTGATTATATGCTACGAAAATTAAATACAGCAGAGCTTCACCCAATTCAATAAGGGGTAAAATCCCCTTACAAAGAGAACAGCCTAATTGCCTTTAGTAAATCAGCCCACTATCTCTGATGACACCAGTGGAAAGATCTCCTCATTGAACATCTTTCTGCTTCCTCTGCTGCATTTCATATTAAAAATTCAGCAAGGGGAGTGAATCTCCCTGAAAATGACAAGCAACTTATGGCAACCACATGGCTAGGGCAATCCCTGAGAGACAGACAAGGTCAGAGTTGAGTTGGTCGGCTGTTATGAGTACCAACTGAGCAGACCTTTGGAGTTCAAGAAAAACCACCAGGTCATGGTTTCAACACTCCTAATTACTTATTATTATTTTTTTCTATTCAAATTTCCAAGTGAACAATCCACTCTGCACTATACTATAAATAACAATGCATAAAGTTACTGCAAGCAAGACTCGGACACATCCAAAGGCAAAAAAAAAAACATTTAGTGCACTTAAAAAAAAGCCTTTGAAAATATGTGTTTATAATTTTGGAGTATATACCACCAGTAACAACATAAGATTACTTGATTTCAGAACTTATTTTTTTGGCAAAAGAAAACAAAAAGAGAAATGGGACTTTGAAGGTAGCCACCAATAAACCCATGGACGAACTCAAGTAAATTGCTTTTGGTGTAAACATTTTTAATGATGTTTAAATAAAATGAATTTTTATTGCATTGCAAAAGAAATTATTAGTGGCGGCTACCTTCAAAGTCCCATTTCACTTTTTGTTTTCTTTTGCCAATATTATCTAGGGATGTGGTGCCACAGTGGTTTGAGTCCTGTCTCATATTTGTTTTGCTATGTACATAGCTCTTATTTCTTTATTGACCTTTATGTGTCTCACCAGTAGTACATCAAGGTAAAAAAAAAAAAAAAAAAAAAACCCAAGTACATCTCTGCAATACATACAATACAATACAATACAATACAATACAATACAATACAAACAATACAAAATACACCTTTTAAACTGCCAGAAATAGATCAGCTCTTAATTTCCTATTGTGTGTTGACAAAACGCATCAATTTTGAGGACAATTTTGAGGACTGGATGGTGTCAGTCCTACCAGCTTTTCTTTCGCTAAACTACTCAACCACTTTGCTGTTTTCATCTTCAAAGCATAAGCACTTGTAAAACAACATAAAAAGTGTGGCGCTTTTTAAAAAATTGCTCTATACTAAAAAACGCCTAATACTTTAAAACACCCATTGTGCACATAAGAAATATCATATGGTTGAAATAGCTTCACACATTGGTGGTTTTTATTATAAGTTCTATGGGCACAGTGGGTTTTTTAAAGCATTGGGTATTATTTAGCAATTTATTTATAGAGTGCCAAACTTTTATGTTATTTTATTTGTGATAGTGTTTCAGTTTTAGTGTTGGTAACTATAGGAGCGAAGTAATAGTTGACAGGGAGAGAGTGCAAAAGGATCTCAATCTTTTAGATTTTTGTAGATACATTGACTTGTAGTCCTAAGATAAGAACTAGGAGGGCTAAACAAACCATTTGACGTAACACAGGAAAATAAATTAGGTGTGTATTATGCCGCACTCCCTAAACTGATGTGTCCCTCACTACTACCCTGTGTCTGATGGCTGCAACCAAATAATTGCCACAACTGCAAAATAAATAAAATAAAAAATGTTGGCTGTGGCTATCTGTGTGCAATCCAATTAATGTTTTTAAGCCAAAACCTTACTATCAAAGCACAAAACTGCTATCATTATTCAGTGACAAACTTTCTCATGTACAATAAAATAAAATAAATCAAATGTGACAGTCCCAGATGACTATAATTCAATTAGTAGTGCTTTTCTTCTTTCAAATATTTTTCCCTTTAAATGTGCTTCTCATATTCTGCAGTTTTTCCACCTTCACCCTTGTGTATTTCAGTTAATACAATTGTGCGGTGACTCCCACCACCTGAAAAAAAAAAAAAACATTTATGGCACCTTTTCCAATAGCAATACTTCTGGTATGTCAGTGTCCATGTTGTGGGACTATGTGTGCACAGCTAGTAAGTATTTTGTGGCTGCAAATATGACCTGGAGGTTTTTCATGCTCTCCTGCCATTAAAATGAATGGGACCCGCCGCGAACCTGTGGTTCGCGAACATTTGAGCGAGTTTGCACGAACCGTTCACAAACCGTCCCGTCAGATGTTCGTCCATCACTACTGGGGAACAGAGAGACTTGTGAAAGCAGTGCAGGGCTGTACTGAGGGCTCAAGATGTAGAGGACTTTCCAGCCACAGTTAGCAGGAATCAGGTAGTAAGTGTAAGTGTCAGGTAGGTCATTGTAGGTGTCAGGTAGGTCAAGGTAGTGATCAGGTAGGTCAGTGTAGTGGTCAGGTAGGTCAGTGTAGGATTCAAGTAGGTCAGTGTAGTCACACTGCCCCCCCCCACCTGTCACACTGTCCCCCACCTGACACACTGCCCCCCACCTGTCACACTGCGCCCCCCCCACTTGTCACACTGCCCCATCTGGCACACTGCCCCCCACCTGTCACCCTACTCCCACCTGTCACATGTCTCCCACCTGTCACACTGCCCTCCCCCCCACCTGTCACACACCCCTCCACCTGTCACAATTTCTCACACCAGTCACACCCCCCCACCTCTCACACTGTCCCTCACCTGTTACACTGCCCCCACCTATCACACTGCCACCCCATCTGTCACACTTCCCCCCACCTGTCACACTGCCCCCACCTATCACACTGCCCTCCCACCTGTCACACTGCCCCCCACCTGACACACTGCCCCCACCAATTACACTTCCCCCCCACCCATCACACTGCCTCCCCCCACCTGTCACACTACCCCCACCTGTCTTACTGTCTTCTACCTCTCACACTGGCCTCCCCTCTTGTCACACTGCCCCACCTGTCACACTCCCCCCCTACCTGTCACACTCTTCCCCACCTGTAACACTGGATTGGGCTGTCTCTTTGCTGAATTGTTTATTTTATTTTTTTTTGTTTTTTGTTTTTTTTTGCTGGATTGGGCTGTCTCCTTGGCATTTTATGGCACTTGTTTTTGCAAATTAAAAGAAAATGAGCAGTTTCATGTTTAGATGTTTTAACATTTTCTACTGTTTTTGAAAATGTAGAAATGTATCATTTTTTTTTTTTTTTGGGGGGGGGAGGGTTGGTGCAAGTAGCTGGGCTAGGATGCAAAATAGTCTAGCACTGGCCCTGACTTTAACTAGCACATGGATCACCTGACCTCTGTTTTTCATGTACCTGAACCAAATGCAACACCTGAATTACCTGCCTAGTATATTGTGGCATGTGGATAAAACACACAGCCTATATATTTTAGAACAGGGATTTAAACCAAAGACATAAAAACATGACATTTTGGCTTACAACTGTCATGATTTTTTTTTTCTCTTTTTTTTTTCTTCTTCTTCCAAATACAGACTAGACAAGAAAGCCAAGTCATAACCTTTTTTTTTAGCAACATTTCAAGTTTTTGTGCTGTAGTTAACATGTGTAGTAGTTGTATCTGCTACTACTATCATTTAAGTATTTGCACTAGATAGTTTAATATCCGAAATTTGAAGTTGAAGATAAAAATGTGTAGCACTACCCCCGTAAGAGTCGCTGAGGTCCCATGTCCCCACTGATGCACAGCCAGTCACATAGCATTTCCTTCACAATACACGTCAATCTTTCCACTTGTCTTGTGCCTGCACCATGCTGATCTACTCACTGTCTCTCCTTGCTCCTTCCCGCTGCCCCTCTGGCATGGGTTCTTAACCTGCCTCTTGTGTTAGGATGCTTCCAGGCCAGCTTTTCTGAGTACCCAGCCAGAGACAACCTCCCAGGTAAGGGATCCCTCCAGAGCCACCGCCAACCTCTCCTCAGCACTTCTTCTCCTTCTTCCACCCAACTCCTCTGCTAGAATGGCCCATGTCTATTTATAAGGTTGACTCAGCCCCATACCAGCCCACCTCTGGCGATTGGCTAAGGCCCCAAAATATTCATGGCAGCTACTCCTAACCTCCGCCCTCTAGTTCTAGAATGTTCTCCAACCTTCCACACACCAGGGAGAGGCACCAGAGAGCTGCCAGTATGAGTCATCCAGCCCTGGCCTCTAGTAACCCTGACCCGATTCAATGACTCCTTGCCAGAATATGCTTTTTCCTACTCTCAACACTGGTAGCACACACTAGAGGGTGCTACAAATGTAATATTTACCTTTTTGGTAAATAAATTAAATACTTTTTTTACCTTGGTGATTTGTTTCTCCACAGCGCTGTGTTATAGAGTTGACTCTGCCATACTTTCTGGTTGGATGAGCAGGGGCTAGGCCTGTAGGCCTAGGCTGTCCTAGACACACCCTCTGTATTTATTCAGGACCGGACTTTAAGAGGTTAATTCTCCTTTACCAAAAACCTGTCTATGCTGATAAGAGATGTCTGTAGATTAAAAAAAGCTGTGGAGCTTTGACAAAAGTTAAATAATGCCATTGCTATAGGTGTAGGCCTTTTTCATTCCTCCCAGAGGTGATATCATTCCTTTCCGCCTTGTTGCAAGGACGTTGCTAAGTCATTGACAGCCAATTCAAACCCCCTTGTAAGCAGATGCTTACTGAAGTATTACTGTGTGGATTATAATCATTATTTTCTCTACTGGGTAATTTGCACTACTTAGTTAATATTGACTGGCAGGAGTGGTGCTGTTTGGTAGGCAAGGGTTAACACTGCTAATCAGGTTTTCTTGGGCTTTTTTAAAGAGTAATGCCCTCTGCTGGTCAAGGGATATAAAAATGACCTCTATCTGGGTCAGGGCCTAACCTTCAGTGGAGGGAGGAGAGGCTATTTAGCCATTGCTAGGGACAACCAGAGTAATGTTGGGTTCTTAAGCAGCCAGCCAGCAGGAATCAATGTGACATGGCATGAGTGACAGAGGACCCTGGTAGAGAGGGGGTTTGTGAGCTTGGCTCCCTCCCTAGCAATCTCTGCCCCACATACTGGAACCAATATCATGGCATGGCCTGAGGTGTTAAGGAAGAAGAATAGAGAGAGTGAGAGGCCTTGGGAATGGAGAAGCTCAGAAACATGTGAAGAGGGGATATCAGAGAGAAGTCTTGTAATGTCACTGGGAGAGAGGTGACATGTCAGGCTGTGCTGGTGGAATGTGGTACAGGCTACGTGGTACCCACTCAGAAATGCTGCATCCATTAAGAGAAGCTAAAGGAAAAGTAAAAGTGGAGGTGTCTTAGCAAAATCCTAGTAATAAGGCAGGATGAGATGATAGCATCAATGGGAATTTTTTTAGCCAGGCTTCATGAGTTACCAAAATGACCTACACCTATAGTAAGGGCATTATCTAATTTTAGTCAAAGCTGCACAGTTTGTTTTAATCTACAGGCACCCCTTACCTGCATAGGGATTTTTTTTTGGTAAAGGTGAATGATCCCTTTAAGGCTGCATTATCACACTAAATAGGTTCACCAGTCAACAACTTTTATATTCATTCACTGCATACTGACAAATGTAACCTTAGATCGAGCATCAGAAGTGCTCTTGAAGACCACCACAAAGACCTTAAAAGGCATCGGTCACTACTTGGCAGAGTATGAATAACACAACTTGCTGAGGCAGAGCGGTAATGGTGGTCAATAGGACACTTCTTCAGATAAGCAGTATCATTTAGCCCTCATTAACATTGCTGCTGTTAAACTCACGTTTTTGTGAGTTTAGGCATTTTTTTTGATGCCCTTAAATTCCCCTAATGTTACCCTATGTGTCCATGCACATGTGGATGTTTTTAGCAGTTTAGTAGCGGGGGAGTTTAAATAATGTTTTCTGAACACCCTAAAATCACATTCAGAACAGGGAATTTTTACCACAAAAAACACTGAACAATGTTAAACGCGCGTAAACACTGTTAAACGCTAGATGCATTTATCACTTCAGCATTTAATAATTTCAATGGGCAAAAAAAAATGTAATATTCTGCCCAACAAAATAAACGAAAGCCCAAACTCCAAGCTCTGCAAACTCGCCTGAACTGGTTTATAAAAATGAAACTTAGTTGAGTTTATATGGCTAATTTTCTCCTTTTAGCATAGAAACAGCGTTTACAAGAAACCAATGTGCATAAAGCCTTAGGCCTTACAGGCAATACATGCATTAAAAGCGCTCACTTTAGATGTGTTATTAGTGTGGCTATGTTGCTTTAGGTATCTAAAGGTCACTGTGGGAAGTCTGTATAGCAGTAAGAGGCAACTCTTGAGAACGGTAAGGAAAAACCCTACTCATTCCCTCCTTGCTGAATACCTTTCCATAACCATTCTCCTACTCTTTCCCTACCTAGCAGGGATCTGTCCCCCATCTACTCCCACCCTGCAGACATGTTGAATGACACAGCGGGTGCTTTTTATGATGGCCGCCCAAATCTTACAGGATTTCAGTGTTTGACTCCCCAAGATGGCTGCCCAGGGCCCATGATATGGGACAATCAGTCCACCAATGAGTTTCTGAGAGTCTTTCAGGGATCTAAGCTGTGTGGCTATGTACCTCCTAGGGATAATCTTAGTTGTGTTCTGACACAAGTATGAATCTGCCTGAACTATCCTGCCAGGAAGTTGTCAAAGCCAACAACCAATCATAGGTGGCTGAAGCATTCCCTGCTCAGCAGCCACACATATTCAAGAGAGATAATTCAGGAAAACTCAGGTGAGTTGGGACTTGTTCGAACATGCCTGAGCTCATCACTGGTACCTTTCATGAAGATTCATTCTTTGGGCTCATGCACACTGCAGCTCAAAATAAAAAGCTGCTTTTACAGGCATTAATGCTTTTATTTCTCTGCCAAAAAGCTTGAAGAAATTTTGCTTTTTTTGTGCTCTTTTGCACATTTTTATTGCGCTTATTTAAGCTTTTTTGAGCATATGCTTTTTTTTTTTTAATCCTCCGCTTATTTTTATTTATTTTTTTTGTGGGGTTTTGAGCTTTTTTACATGTTTTTAGGCACTATGGCGTCTTTTCTGCTAGAAAGAGCCTCTCAAAAATGCAAGTTTGGTGGGGTTTTTTTTTCTACCTGTAAGCTCATATGCCTGTGCATTGACACATTGGCTAACATGGAGGGGAGTTTCCAGGCAGAAAAAAATTAGAGCTCAAAAAAGCTCAAAAGCCAATAGAAGCAGCTTCTTTAAAGCCTCTTTGAGATGCAATGTACATTAGCCCTAAATTATGCATTGTCATAGCTCCCAACTGTCCCTGATTTCAAGGGACTGATCCTGATTTGGAACAAAGTCCCTCTGTCCATTTTTCCTCCTCATTTATCCTTCATTTTGGTCTGATTTATAGAGTTGTATATAAAATGCACTATTTATCTTTCAAAAAGTGTTTCCCAGTGCTAAACCTTTCATCCATTTTCAAAATTGTTGAATTTGTAAATTTCAAAAGCCAATATAAAGGAATAGTAGTGGTAAAAAAAAAAGCCTAAGGGTTTAACTCAGTGGCGGCTGGTGCACTGGGGGCGCAGAGGTGCGCCCCCCCCCCCCCATCCATGGTTCCAGCCCCCTAATCTACATGCAGGGTGACGGACGCATGGATTCTAATGTTTTTTTTTTTTTTTTTTTTTTAAGCACGTGATTAGGCTCTAATAGGCTTTAAAAAAGGGTGGGCTCGGGGCGCAGAGGACTGCGCCCCGAGCCTACCCAGTTGTGTGACAATAGCGAATGAAAATTCGCTATTGCCACACTGATTCTCCTCCTGGCCAATCAGGAAGCGGATCCTGAGACCTGTTTCCTGATTGGCCAAAAGGAAAAGCCATGCTATTGGCTAAGGAGTGGAGGAGGAGGGAGGAAACTGAAGGGGAAGCCGCCACCACTGCCTGCCCAGGGTGAGTGAGCCGGCGACCGGGGCAGTGCAGGCTAAAGCTGGTGGGGGGCAGTGCAGGCTGGAGCCGGTGGGGGACCGTGTGGGCTGGAGCTGTGGTCGGGGGGGAGGGGTATGATGTGGTCCGTCTGACCCCCCCCCCCACAGCCCATGGAGCACCAGCCGCCACTGGTTTGACTAATCATTTTTTTTTTTTAAATTCTCCTTTAAGGGGGTGTTTCCTATGCCTACATACCTTTTCTACTAACTGCTCCTCATTCCTATCTAAAAATGGGAGGTATGCATTCTTCAAAATAAATAAAATGGGCCCTAGAAAAGAGAGTAAGACCCCAATATAAAGGAAAGTGGGCAAAGCCGGGAATGTTTAAATTGAGGCAAGACTTAAAAACCACTCATATTAGCACAGGATGGCACAAAATGGGGTTCTTCTACTCTAAGTACACATTGCAGTAGGTGACGTGTACTTCAAAGATTTTTTATTTTTTTTTAATGTAAAATATTCCACTTTGCTGAAATGTTAACTGGTATCACTAATGGTAATGCCTTGTGATTTGACCGAAGGCAGACACTGTAGCATAATTAAATTCCAGTTTAAAAAAGGGTAACTGCTTTTGCTAACAGGAGCTCCTGGCATGTCACCAGGTTCAGAAGTCACTGACGTTTGCCAAAAAGCTGTCATTTTAATTCACTAATTATTAATAAGGACTCATATTGAGAACTCTGCCTGCATGCATTCCAACACGCACATCTCCAGGGATTTTTACTGTCATATAGAATGAAAGGCAAATGTAAAGGCAAGTTACAGCCTGCTATTTATTTGGATTTAGATAAAAGATTTTTAAAACATTTCTTGATTACCTCTTAATATGGTGCCTAGTGCTCTGTGCTATGCCCCACATACTGTGTCCTGATAAGAAACCCTCTTGTGTTATATGAATGTGTGAAAGTCATGCTGCAATAAAAACAAAAAAAAATATATATATATATATATATATATATATATATATAGATATATATATATATATATATATATATATATATATATATATATATATATATATATATATATATCTATATATATATATCTATATATATATACACAATATATGATAGTAATGTGCATTAGGTTAATAGCCCATCTGCTCTTCTTGTGACCAGCTATTACTTTAGAAGAGAAGGGGGTACCCTCCAGTAGTGATGTCGCGAACATAAAATTTAATGTTCGCGAACGGCGAACGCAAACATCGGCAAATGTTCGCGAACCGGCGAACATTGCGAACCGCCATAGACTTCAATAGGCAGGCGAATTTTAAAACCCACAGGGACTCTTTCTGGCCACAATAGTGATGGAAAAGTTGTTTCGAGGGGACTAACGCCTGGACTGTGGCATGCCGGAGGGGGATCCATGGCAAAACTCCCATGGAAAATTACGTAGTTGACGCAGAGTCGGGTTTTAATCCATAAAGGGCATAAATCACCTAACATTCCTAAATTGTTTGGAATAAGGTGCTTTAAAACATCCAGTGTGTGTATACGATCAGGTATGATGTTGTATCGATCAGGTAGTGTAAGGGTTACGCCTGCTTCACAGTGACAGACCAAACTCCCCGTTTAACGCACCGCAAACATCCGCAAACAGACCACAACCGACCAAAATGGGACAGGAACTGGGCTTTAAGGGTTAGGGTTAGGGTTAGGTTTAGTGTTAGGGGATAGGGTTAGGGTTATGGTGAGATACTTAGGGTTAGAGTTAGTAACCCTACCCCTACGCCTCTAACCCTAACCCTCTAACCCTAAGCACTAAAAATAACCCTAACCCTAGCCCTAACCCTAACCCTAGCCCTAATTCTATTTTTTTATGGTTCTGGACATGCTACAGAGCTGAAACTTCACAGGTACACTTTTTAGACCACCCAGACACCAAATCACACAAAAAAAGTTCTTAAAAATTTTCATTTTTGATAGAGAGACAATTATTGGAAAAATTTTAAAAAAATAAAAATAAAAAAAATTATTTGGATTTAGTGTCTGAGGGGTCTAAAAAGTGTACCTGTGAAGTTTCAGCTCTGTAGCATGCCCAGAACCAGAAAAAAATATGAATTAGGGTTAGGGCTAGGGTTAGGGCTAGGGTTAGGGGCTTAAGTTTAAGGTTAGAGGGTTAGGGTTAGGATTAGGGTTAGGCCTAGGGTTAGGTTTAGGGTTAGGGTTATTTTTATGGCTAGGCTTAGAGGGTTAGGGTTAAGGTTAGAGGGTTAGGGTTATGGTTAGAGGGTTAGGGTTAGGTTTAGTGTTAGGGGATAGAGTTAGGGTTACGGTGAGATACTTAGGGTTAGAGTTAGTAACCCTACCCCTACCCCTCTAACCCTAACCTTAGCCCTGACCCTAACCCTAGCCCTAACCCTAATTCTAATTTTTTTTCTGGTTCTGGACATGCTACAGAGCTGAAACTTCACAGGTACACTTTTTAGACCCCCCAGACAATACATTTTTCCAATAATTGGCTCTCTATCAAAAATGACAATTTTTAAGAACTTTTTTGTGTGATTTAGTGTCTGGGGGGTCTAAAAAGTGTACCTGTGAAGTTTCAGCTCTGTAGCATGTCCAGAACCAGAAAAAAAAAAGATCATTTTTCAGTAGAGCAGGGATGGTGGGAACCCTCCTTTTACACCTATATGATCTTTTTTTCTGGTTCTGGGCATGCTACAGAGCTGAAACTTCACAGGTACACTTTTAGACCCCCCCCCCCCCCGACACTAATCCCAAAAAAGTCATGCCTGCCTCCAAAAATGCCTGATAAATATATAGAAAAAAAATACTCAAATACCAGCCCTAAAAAGGGCTTTTGGGGACAATATATATATATATATATATATATATATATATATATCAAAAAAAAATTACACAAATACCAGCCCTAAAAAGGGCTTTTTGGGGACAATATATATATATCCAAAAAAAAACTCAAATACCAGTCCTAAGAAGGGCTTTTTGGGGTGCTGTCCTTACAGCAGGAGTGTACCAAGAACACTGACTAACAAGACCGGGAACACTGACTAACAACTGTCCCTAGCTATTAACAGCAGCAGCAGCAGCAGCAGCAGCAGCACTTTCCCTGCTCTCACTAACACCCTGCTTCAGAAATGATCTAAGATGGATGCTGCCCTTGCTTATTTATAGGAGGTGGGAGGGTGTGGGAGGGAGGTATGCTGATTGGTTGGAATGTGTCTGCTGACTGTGAGGTTCAGGGTCAAAGTTTGCCTCAATGATGATGTATAGGAGGCGGACCGAACATCGCATATGTTCGCCCACGGAGGCGAACGCGAACATGCAAAGTTCGCCGGGAACTGTTCGCCGGCGAACAGTTCAGGACATCTCTACCCTCCAGGCTAAACCAAAATTTAAAGTTGATCTTAAAAGTCCTGGGCAGTCGAGTATTTTCTGCAACTTCTCTGGATAGCGAGCAAGCTCAGGTAAGTATTAGGGGGGCTGAGGGGGGTTTCTGCACACAGAAGGTTTTTTATCTTAATGTGATTGTAAAGTCTCGTTTTTTTTTTTTTTTTTTTTAAACAAACATGTTATACTTACCTCCTCTGTGCAGTTGGTTTTGCACAGAGCAGCCCAGATCCTCCTCTTTTCGGGTCCCTCTTTGGCTCTCCTGGCCCCTCCCTCCTGTTGAGTGCCTAGTTTGCTATTGGGGCCCCCGAGCTAAGTCACAGCTCCCTATATCAATTCAGACACGGAGCCACGTCCCACGCCCCACCCCCTCTCTCTCCTGATTGGCTGAATGATTTTGATTGACAGCAGCGAGGGGCCAATCACGCCATGCTGCTGTCTCAGCCAATGAGGAGGGGAGTCCCAGGCAGCTTAGACACTCCTGCAAAATTGCTGGATAAAGACGGGCTCAGGTAAGTATTAGGGGGGCTGAGGGGCTGCTGCACACAGAAGGTTTTTTTATGCATAGAATGCATTAAGATAAAAAAACACTCTGCCTCTACAATAACTTTAACTCTGGATCGGGGATCTGCAAACTGTGGCCCAGGGGCTGAATCCAACCAGCTGCAAGATTTTATGAAGCCTTCTGATTCAAGAAGGGATTCTAATGAGTACCTTGTAGTAAGGGGGGCTGTTATGGGGACTTTCATGTTAGGGAGGACTCTGATGTATGAGGACTTTGATAGGGAATCTGGATGTAAGGGGGGACTCTGATGTGAACTGTGATGTAAGGGAGACTTTGACAGGGATTTGACAGGGGTGTAAGGAAACATTGGGGAGGATTTACTAAAACTGGTGCACACAGAATCTAGTGCATATCCAATCAGCTTCTAACTTCAGCTTGTTCAATTTAGCTTTGACTATGAAACCTGGAAACGGACTGGTTACTGTGCACAGCTGCACCAGATTTTGTGTGAACCGGTTTTAGTAAATCTCCCCCTTTGATGGGAACTCTAATGTATGGTGTAACTCTGATATAAGGGGACCTTTGATGGGGACTCTGATGTAGGGAGTGACGAATAGGCTCAGGTTTATTTTTTATTTAATTTTTTTTATAGAAGTTTTTTTTTTTCTTCTCTCTTGTTCTAAATCATATCATGCTGATTACAAAAAAAAAAAAAAAAAAACTCCAAGTAAACCTTATTCGTTCATTTTTAATTTATTAATTTATTAAACTGATTTTTCTGGCCCATGAATGTTTGTAAAATAAACAAGTTGGCCTCGTCCTGAAAAGATTGGAGACCCCTTCTATAGATGATAATAAATCACTAGGTATCATTAACAATTGCCATGCCTTTTAGTGAATACTGTTTTATTTTCCAATATTTTTATTAAAGTTTTGCAAAAAGTAAACAAAATGTACAACAGTGCAAAGTGTGCCTATAAGGCTTGGTCATATACAACAGAGATAGCATAACATCCTCAAAATGTAAATCGAAGCACAACTGGCACAGACATAGCCGGTGTAAGAAACTCAATATAAACAGAATAAGTCATGGAATGGCAGCCCAAGTCAGGGTCAGAGCAGAACCCCGAATCGGCCACCAGGTTGGCCAGCGGGCCTGAGCCCTCCCCCGGCGCCCCACAAGGGAACATACTGCGCCCTAGGAGGGAGGTGGTCCCTGACCCCCGGCTTCGGCCCCCCACCTCAAACTGGGGGGGGCACCGACTCTGCGGCTGTGCACTGCAATGAGTAAGAATGATAAAACAGGGAGAAAAGAGAACAAAAACAAAAAAGGGAAGGAGTGAAAAAAGAGAAGGGGAGCAGAGGATAAAAGAAGGAAAAGAGAGAAGGGAGTTAGGTGGTCCCCAAGGGCCCAAGCAATAGCAAGGAAGGAGATAGGTGAAGAAATTAGTAGCGGTGGGTAGAAAAGGAAGGGGGGGGGGGTCCGCGTCCAGGTCCGTCCACCCCCATCAGGCTCCCTCGTTCCCCCTAGCCCCCGTGGGGGTCTACAGCACTCCCCCCTCAATGGGGGCCTGCCAAATATCTGAGCCAAGGGTCCCATGTCTTATCAAACAAGCGCATTTTATTGTTAAGTAGCACCACCATCCGTTCATTTATCATGATCCATGTCAGCTTGGCTTTGAGCAGCTCTAGCGGTATTACAGAATAGCGCCAGGAGCGGGCTATCACAATTTTAGCCGCTGTCAATATAAAAGCTATAAGGCGTTTAGTGGGTTTAGACTCCCCCTTGATCCGCCCTCCCAACAAGGCTTGTTGGGGGGATTTAACTAGGTTAATGTGAATACCTAGGTTAACGTTTATATATGTATATTTAAACTCTGTAAATGTTATCCCTCCTTTTAGCTGTCACTTCCTCTCTACATGCTTGCACTCCAGTGGCATCTTCTTATTGTTTCTGAGGGTGGGCTACTATATTGTGCACTGGCATCAATCTCAAGTATTCATTGTGAAAGCCTTTCATATGAAACAGACAGAAATTACAATAACCTCAGTGGGGATAAGCGGAGTAATTTCAACAAAATTGATTACCATATCGGGATTATGGCTGGGTATTTATGGGGGTGGTTAATAGTTAAGGATTTCCTTTAGGCTTTAGTTTAAAATCATAATTTTAGTCACACAGCTGATTAGGTGGAATTTGCTTGGAAAAAAAAATGATTTACTCTATTTTTTATTTAATTAGAAAGTGTGATTGTTCTGGGAAGGGGAGTATTTAGTGTAGTTTAGGTTATTCATTCGGTGTTCTCTGCTGGGTTTTTTTTTCTCCTTTTTTTTTTTTCCTTTATGACCATTATTTCTGTACTGTTTCCTTACATTTTTTTTTTTTTTTAGCTTTTTTTTTTCTGTGAAAAAATTGTAACATTAAAGCGGTAGTATTTCCACTTTTAACTACAGGTAAGCCTATAATAAGGCTTACCTGTAGATACAACAGGGGCGTTGCTAGGTGAGAAAAAGACCAGGGGCTTCAGCCCAAAGGTAAATGTGATAACCCCTCCCACATTTTAAAGTAAGTCCCGCCCAAGCTCCACCCAATGCCCCCCCTCACCCCTGCTAAATGCCCCACCATAAAATGTTCTATGAACCCATTATGATACCAAAGCAATGACACCTAGCCATGCCCCTGGGGGTGGTACCCCCTTCCGCCACCCGAAGAAGTGATCAAGTGGCTAATTAGCCACTCGGATCATTTCTGCAAGAAAGAGAATCACTGGATGAAGAGGTAGGTGCCGGTATCATCCCGAAAAAACCAATGAAACCCAAGGACATACAGGAATGTCCTTGGCTTGGTTAATGGCACCCCACAGGTGGCTAACAGATGCCCAGGGACGACCGCAGAATAAAGGCGCAAGAGCTACTTTAGTCACAAAAAAAGTGCAGCACTCTCCTTCAATAACATGCATAAATAAATATCTGAAAACAGTGTAACACAAAGAGTGCGTGGGAAGGTTTTTTCACATTAATATATTTTTTGCAAAAGCTACTTTGCTACATCTGTTGTGTGTAGGGTATCCGATTCAAAGTATGCAAAGTAATGTGTAAGTAATACACAACAGGATGTTTATTACCTAATACAGAGATCACAGTACTTCTGACAATGGCTTCATCTGCTTTTCTCTCCAGAAGGACAGTGCCATCTTTGTTAGGTCACTCTCCTGGTCAGCATCCACTTTCTGGGCTGAGATGCCAGCTCAGAAATGGCACCCTTGTGTGCCCTTAGCTCATATATGAGAAATCTCCTCCTCCAGCTGAAAAGAAAAACCCCTTAAAGTCTCCTGGGATGTATTACCTCATTTGGACTAGGCCAGAAACCAGGAAGAAACTGAAGAAAAGTAAAAAAAAAAAAAACAATTTTTGTACCAATTTTTTGGTACAACTTTTTTTTACACATGATTTACCTCCCTATCTATTTACTAATGTTAGCAGCATAATGAATGCTGTTTAAGTGAGTTTAGTTTTCTTTTAGTATGAGAGTTTCACGTTAATCACAATCTTGACTATCTCAAGACATTGATTCTGAAGCAGATTAAGCATTTATTTATGTCCCCGTTCAGTGAATTACAAAATGTCCTGATGAACAAAGTTGTAATCAGCCAAATTTGCCTTGATTTGGTGGGATTTTATGAGCAAATCTTTGTTACTGACTGTATGATAATTACAGGCTGTTTGGTCTGGGGATAAGGGACGGATTACCAGCCCCTTCAAACATTGTAACTTCCTAATTGATATATTTACTCGTCTAATGAAGGAAATGACCACCATAACCCACAGCACCCTGACATTGCATCTCCCTGTCAGTGCCACCCAGCGCCACTACCACTACCCATTGGCACTCCTGACTGACTGACACTCACATTAAACCTTCCTGCCTCCCAGCACCCCACCCTCCTGCATTCCTGACTCTAACATTACATACCTTATTATGTTGAGGTGCAGCAGGCCAGGTGCTGGCAGGTGGAGTCGGTGTGGAGTGGACACACCTGGCCAGGGGCGCACTGACAACTCATGGGGCCCCTGGGAACTAGGAGATTATGGGGCCTGCTATGTCCACACTCAAGCCACGCCCACACAAAGCCCCACCTACATAGTGCACTGCCCCCATTACATGCGGTCGTCGCAGAATTTCTCTGCACTATGTTCAAAATAAATGTTTAATAAGTTGCATTAAAGAAAGTGTGACAATGGTACATTTTAGGGATAGACCGATTATCGGCAAGGCCGATATGCACTTTCCCTGATATATCGGTATTGGCGCCGGAACTGGCCGATATTTTTGTGACGTCATTCTGCCTTCTTAGGCCGCCTCCCTCGCCTTGGACAGCCTCGTCTGGAGTCGGGATTAGTCTCACGGGAGTGTATCACAGCCACACACCCACCCACAGCAGCCCGGTGCCAGCCAGCCACCCACATCTACAGGCCCTGTACCAGTCAGCCACAGGCACTGTACCAGCAAGCCAGCCACCCACAGGCCCTGTACCAGCCACCCACCCACCCACCACAGGGTGCCAGACAGCCAGCCACTCACAAACAGGGTGCCAGACTGCCAGCCACCCACAGGCCCTGTACCAGCCAGCCACAGGCACTGTACCAGCCAGCCACCCACAGGCCCTGTACCAGCCACCCACAGCCCCTGTGCCAGTCACCCACCCACCACAGGGTGCCAGCCATTGAGCCACCCACCACAGGGTGCCAGCCAGCCTCCACAGGGTGCCAGACAGCCTGCCACCCACCACAGGGTGCCAGACAGCCAGCCATCCACCACAGGGTGCCAGACAGCCAGCCATCCACCACAGGGTGCCAGACAGCCAGCCATCCACCACAGGGTGCCAGACAGCCAGCCATTCACCACAGGGTGCCAGACAGCCATCCACCACAGGGTGCCAGCCAGCCATTCACCACAGGGTGCCAGCCAGCCATTCACCACAGGGTGCCAGACAGACAGCCATCCACCACAGGGTGCCAGACACCCACCACAGGGTGCCAGACAGCCAGCCATCCACCACAGGGTGCCAGACAGCCAGCCATTCACCACAGGGTGCCAGCCAGCCATCCACCACAGGGTGCCAGACAGCCAGCCATCCACCACAGGGTGCCAGACAGCTAGCCATCCACCACAGGGTGCCAGACAGCCATCCACCACAGGGTGCCAGACAGCCAGCCATCCACCACAGGGTGCCAGACAGCCAGCCAGCCACCACAGGGTGCCAGACAGCCAGACACCCACCACAGGGTGCCAGACAGCCAGCCATCCACCACAGGGTGCCAGACACCCACCACAGGGTGCCAGACAGCCAGCCATCCACCACAGGGTGCCAGACAGCCATCCACCACAGGGTGCCAGACAGCCAGCCATCCACCACAGGGTGCCAGACAGCCAGCCATCCACCACAGGGTGCCAGACAGCCATCCACCACAGGATGCCAGACAGCCATCCACCACAGGGTGCCAGACAGCCATCCCCCACAGGGTGCCAGACAGCCATCCACCACAGGGTGCCAGACAGCCAGCCATCCACCACAGGGTGCCAGCCAGCCAGCCATCCACCACAGGGTGCCAGACAGCCAGCCATCCACCACAGGGTGCCAGACAGCCAGCCACCCACCACAGGGTGCCAGCAAGCCAGCCATTAAGCATTAAACAAAAATTAACATGTTCAGTACCAGATTTGTGTCAAAAATGTTCTTTATTTTTCAAAACTTTAAATGTACCAGCCAGCCACAGGCACTGTACCAGCCAGCCACCCACAGGCCCTGTACCAGCCACCCACAGCCCTTGTGCCAGTCACCCACCCACCACAGGGTGCCAGCCAGTGAGCCACCCACCACAGGGTGCCAGCCAGCCACCACAGGGTGCCAGACAGCCAGACACCCACCACAGGGTGCCAGACAGCCAGCCATCCACCACAGGGTGCCAGACACCCACCACAGGGTGCCAGACAGCCAGCCATCCACCACAGGGTGCCAGACAGCCATCCACCACAGGGTGCCAGACAGCCAGCCATCCACCACAGGGTGCCAGACAGCCAGCCATCCACCACAGGGTGCCAGACAGCCATCCACCACAGGGTGCCAGACAGCCATCCACCACAGGGTGCCAGACAGCCATCCCCCACAGGGTGCCAGACAGCCATCCACCACAGGGTGCCAGACAGCCAACCATCCACCACAGGGTGCCAGCCAGCCAGCCATCCACCACAGGGTGCCAGACAGCCAGCCATCCACCACAGGGTGCCAGACAGCCAGCCAGCCACCACAGGGTGCCAGCAAGCCAGCCATTAAGCATTAAACAAAAATTAACATGTTCAGTACCAGATTTGTGTCAAAAATGTTCTTTATTTTTCAAAACTTTAAATGTACAAAATATCGGCCGATAACGATGCGTTGTGACCGAAATATCGGTATTTGCCCTGAAAAAATCATATCGGTCTATCCCTAGTACATTTCCAAAATGTACCAAAAATGTTTTTTCCAGAGTGATCCATTCCATAGGATACAGTATTAAAACTCTGAACACAATTTAGAGCAAATTAGGAACAAAAATAAATATTTAGGGAAAATTAAATTTCAGATTCAAAAAGAGCACAAAATAAAACACATCTAGGTCTTTTCAAACTGACAAACTATATTCAAATTTCCAAAGCAATAGAAAAAAAATAAAACCAAATTAACCGAATGAAATGAAAGACTAATGCAACAGACCCTCATAATGCAGGCAGGGGCCAATACGTATTTTGCACTCCAAGCAATCTGTTCTGGCATAAAAAACACCATCAGTGTTAATTTTGACAGCAAATTTCAATTTAGTTTTAGTCTTAGGCTCCATGTACACGGGACGCTGGAAATGGCCATTTAGGAGCAGTTGGGCGTTTTTTTCAGAAGCCCCTGAACGCAGCTCCATGTTATCTTATCTGTCCATGTACACAGGGTCGTTTACAGTCATTTGCAGGCAGTTGCGTTCAGGGACTTTTTTTAGAACGCAATTATTTGCGTTCGAACGTGTGTTTCCCGGCGTTTCAAACGCAGAAACGCGGCCGAACGTGACTAAACGTGACTGAACGTGATGAAACTACGTTCAGCCACGTTATACGTTTTTTTTTCTTTCATTCAAAATCAATGGTTCCCTATGGGAGCCTATTGATTTGAATGGAAGTCGCACCGCAAGTCGGATCCGACTTGCGGCGCGACCTGCACTGTGAGAATCTTGAGGGGGAACTCCACGCCAAAAATGGGAAAAAAACTGCGTGGGGGTCCCCCCCAGGTTCCAAACCAGGCCCTTCGGGTCCGGTATGGAATTTGAGGGTAGCCCCACGCCGAAAAAAATGGCGTGGGGTCCCCCCCAAAATCCATACCAGACCCTTATCTGAGCATGCAACCCGGCACGGGAACGGGACAAGGGCCTCATCCCCACAACCCTGGCCGGTGGAGAGGAGAAGACAAGAAGAGCCGGATGAAGATTTTTAATAAACTTTCCAAAACGTCTCCTGTCGTTATTTCCATACACTGCCTTTTATGTGGTGAATGAGTAGGGGTACAGTGTACCCCATACCCATTCACATAGGGAGGTGGTCCGGGATCTGGGGGGCCCCCTTGTTAAAGGGGGCTTCCAGATTCCGATGAGCCCCCTGCCCGCAGATCCCCACAACCACCAGCCAGGGTTGTGGGGATGAGGCCCTTGTCCTCATCAACATGGGGGGCAAGGTGCTTTGAGGTGGGGGGTGCAGAGCTCCCCCTGCCCCATAGCATCAACACCCCCCCATGTTGAGGGCATGTGGCCTGGTGTGGTCCAGGGGGGGTGGGGCTGCTCGCTTGTCCCCTCCCCTTTCCTGGCCTGCCGGGCTGCATGCTCGGATAAGGGTCTGGTATGGATTTTGGGGGGACCCCCACACAGTTTTTTTCCCATTTTTGGCATGGAGTTCCCCCTCAAGATTCTCACAGTGAAGGTCGCGTCGGATCCGACTTGCGGTGCGACTCCCATAGGGAACCATTGATTTTGAATGGAGGCAGAAAAACGCTGCTAAAAGCAACGTGGCCAAACGTACAATAACGCAAATGGAAAAAGCTACTGAAAGCACGTTCAACAGATGCTTTTTCCTGACGTCAGAAATAGCTTTGCAGGACGTTTTTTGTAACGTCCCGTGTACATGGACCCTAAGTCTTTTGACTAAAATTCCATTTTTGTTTTAGTAAATTTTAGTCATCTGCAATCAGTTGTATTTAGTGGACTAAATCTGCAGTACATTTTAGTCGACTAAAATCGAATAGGTTTAGATAAATTGTAATGCATTATTTAAAGTGGTTGTAAACCCACTTTAAAGACTTTTGCCTATAGGTAAGCCTATATTAAGGCTTACCTATAGGTGCTATAAATATCTCCTAAACATGTACCGTTTAGGAGATATTTACAGTGCATGCCGCTGCCATCGGCGCATGCGCTCTGAAGGAATGGCCATCCGTGCCGTTCCTTCAGAGCCCTGTGCCGTGAACAGCGGCTCCTGTGCACATGCGTGGGAGTGATGTCATTGTGCCTCCGGCCAATCAGATGGCCGGAGGATGCAATCCAGGAAGCAGGACGGCCGAACATGTCAGCTGTCCTGTCGGCACTGTGGGGGCTTTGTTTTTAGGCAAGTACTTCATAATGAGCTAGTATGCGTTGCCAAGTTGCCACCGTTAATCAGGGGGCATACTACCAATTAGAAGCGCCCTGCAGGTATTGGGGTACCCACAGTTCCCTATGATTGCTATGAAGAATCTTCCATTGAGATCAAACAGCACACAATGCCTTTAAAGGTTGCAAAGACTGATCAGATAAGGGGAATTCCTGCTACATGCAATCAGGGGACATCCTGCCAATCAGAAGCAGCCTGCAGATACTGCGATGCCCGCGGACCCCTTCGACTGTTACAAGCCTCCTATATTGACATCTAATAATGCACAGTCCCATAAAAAGTTGTAATGTATGATTAGATAACAACAGAACAATTAATTTCTAAGTTGCTTTGATCAGCTAAGGGTGACATCTGCTAGTTGAAATCAGGGGGCGTCCTACGATTTAGAAGCAGCCTGCAGATATTGGGGTCTCCAATGACCCCTAGAACTGCTATACACCCCTCCAACATGCCCACTGTGATCTCTAGCCTCAGTAAAGCCTCTTACACGCAATGAGAATATTGGACGAATGATTGTCTGCATTTTTTTTTTAGCATGTCAGTCTTATATCAAAATGAAGGTTACTAAAATTATGAAAATTCTTGTAAGGCAGAAAACAACTTTGGAAGTGAAGTAATGTGTTGTATTGTAAAGTAATGTATTCTTTTGTTTTCAAGCGTGCGTGGTCTTGCTCTTCCGATTTTTTCTTTTTGGGATGATAACTGTACTGATTAAACTAAAACCAATTGTTCTGCGATTGCATGAGAAAAAAAATGTTTTGCTTGTCTCTTTGGATAATTTTGCATAAACAGTCATAATTGGCTCTTAACCTCCCTGGCGGTATGATTCTTTTGGATTTTAGGTGCTGAAAGCGGTACCATTATTTTGCATGATTCTTGTGAATGAGCAGCCCAAACCAAAGCCACAAACACTGTATATATATATATATATATATATATATGTATATATATATATATATGTGTATATATACATATATATACATAAAAAAGTACAGTAAAACTGCAGGAAAGGGCACTGGGGGGCAATGTAATGTGATTTTATTTATTTTGAACGGTATCAGTGTGTTTGGTGTGTTTTACATTTGAATTTGCCGCCGGTTCCAGCCCCCGGCGGACGTCACATCGCTGGAGACGGAAGCCGGGGCTTCGCTGGATCCCGGAGAAAAGGTAAGTAAAAACTCTTCCAGGATCCAGCGATCTTCCTAGCGCTACCCCGAGTGTGGCTCGGGGTTACCGCTTTTGGCTCTAAAATCTAACCCCGAGTCACACTCGGGAATACCGCTAGGAAGGTTAAAAGTTGCAATAAAGGATCCGATAAAGGTGACATCAATGGCAATCAGAGAGGGTGGTCAGCCTGTCAATAATGCAGTATCCAGGCACACCCCCACATTTCACCTCCAACAGGCAGTGTGCACAGATCTGGACCTGTGCAGGAATCGCACATTCCTCATACAGAGAGATGAGGCAGAGCAATGACACCGAACAATGGAGGGAGGTTCAGTGACAGGGCAGCCTGACACATGGCACTGGCAACCCCCCTGGAAGTGCCTAAGTGCTGGTTCACACTAGTGCGGGTGCGCTGATCGCATGTAATTCGGAGCGCACTGCTCCTTCATTACATGCAATCTCCTGTGCGGATGCAAATTCAGCCATACACTTTGTATGGCTGAAATTCGCACTGCACCCGCACAAAACCCTTTTTTCAAGCGATCCGATTCTGTGCGAACTGTCAGATCGCACTGCGATATGCGTTCAAACTGGGGGTGTCGTTAACATTTAATTGACACCCCTTGCGTATCGCATATGGCAGTGTGAACTGCCTCTTGTGCGGATGTGATGCAGGAACAGGCTGCGAATTCGCAGCCTTCCCGCATCGCACAAGTGTGACCCGGCACTGACTGCCCCAAAACCTCTACCAAAGTCCTCCCTGAAGCTGCACACCGCTTTTCTGTTAATACACGGGGCTGACAAATGTCCAGCCAGCTTGGATCCAATGTACCCTAGTGCAGGTCAGGCAGTATTCAGAGCCATCTGGAGAGTCCTGGGGTGCCATGCCCAACTCACCCATATCCCCCAGTACAGAACAAAGCTGTAAGTATAGCTTTGTGAGCACAGTCACAAAAGCAGGCATAGTACTATAACTGGCTTTGTAAATACTGCATAGTAGTAGTAGTACTTACCAAGCCTGCAAAAAGCAATAGTTACAAAGCTAATTCAATAAAAATCCTCAACTTTGTTTGGATATAATGGTCTACTCTACAGCCTGAACCAGGAACACGGCTGCTGAGGGAGAGAGAGCAGCACTGAGAGACAGCAAATGTACACACACAGTACATCAGTCAGAAAAGCCTTGCCTTGAGCCTGCTTACAGTAATTAGCATACAAATGGTAATTACCATTACAAAGGGAGACCTCCCTAGGGAATCCAACTGCTTCTGTGCACATGGAGAAGAGCAGAACGGAGAACGGATGCTGCAGGAAAAGAAGTGGGTGGGGATAGTGGTGGGCGTGAACCAGCCACGCTGCTCTGCTCTCCCTGTATGCAGCTGCTGGCATGTGAGGCTCTCATGTGCCATCCATCCGACGTGACACCGGAGAAGAGGGAGGTGAGTGTAGGCGGAGCCAATTCTAGGCGCGGAGGCATTTGAAATCCTCCGCTCCGGACGCTGCCTGGGAGCCTCTCCTGCTGTCACGTGACAAGTGACATCACTGGTTACTAGACGCCATTCGGCAACCCATACTAGCAACCAGTGTGGCAGCGACAGTAGAGGCCCAACAGAGAAAGGAGGAGGATTGTACTGGACAGTGAGGCACTCGGGGCTAATAATTATAATGATTCCACACGAGACTCTGGGCTTTTTGGGGGCCCACTCGGGGCTATAGCCCCGGTCAGCCCCCCCTGCCAACGCCACTGCCTTCAGCCCATTTAACCACTTTACCACCGGAGGATTTTGCTGTCTTACGTCCAGGCCACTTTTTGTGCTTCGGCACTGTGCGACTTTAACTGACAATTGTGCAGTCATGCAATGTGGTACCCAAACGAAACTTACGTCCTTTTTTTCCCACAAACAGAGCTTTCTTTTGGTGGTATTTGATCACCTCTGCGCTTTTTATTTTTTGCGATATTAATAAAAAAAGAGCGAAAATTTTGCAAAAAAATGACATTTTCAACTTTGTCTTTTAAAAAATATCCAATATACTCAATTTATGTCATTTTTTTTGGCCAAAATATATTTAGCTACATGTCTTTGACAAAAAAAAATTCAATGAGCGTATTTTTATTGGTTTGCGCAAAAGTTATAGCGTCTACAAACTATGGTGTAAATACTGAAATTTTACGCAGCTTTAATTTCTGACTGCCTATCTCAATTCATGAAGTGCTAAAATGGCAGGGCAGTACAAGACCCCCCCAAATTACCACTTTTTGGAAAGTAGACATCCTAAGGAATGTTCTGAGAGGCATGTTGAGCTCATTGAATATTTAATTTTTTTGTCACAGGTGTTTGAAAAATGACTAAAAAAAAAAATCTTTTTTTTTTACACAAAGTTGTCATTGAAATGATATATTGCTCACACATGCCATGGGTATATGTGTAATTACACCCCAAAATATATTCTGCTGCTTCTCCTGAGTACAGGGATACAACATATGTGAGACTTTTTGGGAGCCTAGCTGTGTACGGGACCCCGAAAATCAATCTCCATCTTTAGGTTTTCTAATGGCGTAAATTTTTGATTTTACTCCTCACAACCCATCACAGTTTCGGAGGCCCTGAAATTTCAAGGTAGCACAAAACCCCCCCAAATGACCCCATTTTGCAAAGTAGACACCCCAAGCTATTTGCTGAGAGGCATGGTGAATCCATGGAATATTTTATATTTTGCCACAAGTTTTGGGAAAAATTACAATTTCTTTTTTTATTTATTTTTTTAACACAAAGTTGTTACTAAAAGATAAATTTTTCACACATGACATGGGTATATGTGGAATGACACCCCAAAATACATTCTGCCGCTTCTCCTGAGTATGAGGATACCCAATGTGTGAGACTTTTTGGGAGCCTAGCTGTGTACGGGACCCCGAAAATCAATCTCCATCTTTAGGTTTTCTAATGGCGTAAATTTTTGATTTTACTCCTCACTACCCATCACAGTTTCGGAGGCCCTGAAATTTCAAGATAGCACAAAACCCCCCCAAATGACCCCATTTTGCAAAGTAGACACGCCAAGCTATTTGCTGAGAGGCATGGTGAGTCCATGGAATATTTTATATTTTGCCACAATTTCCGGGAAATATATTATTACTATTTTTTTTTTGTTTTTTTACACAAAGTTGTCACTAAATAATATATTGCTCACGCATGCCATGGGTATATGTGAAATGACACCCCAAAATACATTCTGCTGCTTCTCCTGAGTACAGGGATACCACATGTGTGAGACTTTTTTGCAGTCTAGCTGAGTACAGGCCCCCGAAAATCAGTCACCACTTTCAGGCTTTCCAAGGGCGTAAATTGTTGATTTCACTCCTGACTACCTATCACAGTTTCGGAGGCCATGAAATGCCAAGACAGCACAACCCCCCCCCCCCCCCAAATTACCCCTTTTTGGAAAGTAGACAGCCTAAGCTATTTGCAGAGAGGCATGTTGAGTGTTTTGCAGATCTCACTTTTTGTCACAAAGTTTTGGAATTTGAAAAAAGAGGAAAAAAAATGCATTTTCCTGTTTTTCTTCATTTTCCAAAAAAAATGAGAGATGCAAAATACTCACCATGCCTCTCAGCAAATAGATTGGAGTGTCTACTTTGCAAAATGGAGTCATTTGGGGGGGTTTTGTGCCATCTTGGCATTTCACGGCCTTCAAAAGTGTGATAGGTAGTAAGGAGTGAGATCAACAATTTACGCCCTTAGAAAGCCTGAAGGTGGGGAGTGGTTTTCCGGGTCCTGTACGCGGCTAGACTGCAAAAAAGTCTCACACATGGGGTATCCCTGTACTCAGGAGAAGCAGCAGAATGTATTTTGGGGTGTCATTTCACATATACCCATGGCATGTGTGAGCATTATATCATTTACTGACAGCTTTGTGTAAAAAAAAAAAAAAATAATAATAATTTTCCTGAAACTTGTGGCAAAATATAAACTATTCCATGGACTCATCATGCCTCTCAGCTAATAGCTTGGAGTGTCTACTTTTCAAAATGGGGTCATTTGGGGGAGTTTTGTGCCATCTTGGCATTTCATGGCCTTCAAAAATGTGATAGGTAGTAAGGAGTGAGATCAACAATTTACGCCCTTAGAAAGCCAGAAGGTGCAGATTGGTTTTCGGGTCCTGTACGCGGCTAGACTGCCAAAAAGTCTCACACATGGGGTATCCCTGTACTCAGGAGAAGCAGCAGAATGTATTTTGGGGTGTCATTTCACATATACCCATGGCATGCGTGAGCAATATATTATTTAGTGACAACTTTGTGTAAAAAAAAAAACAAAAAAAAAACAAATTGTAATTTTCCTGAAACTTAGGGCAAAATGTAAAATACTCCATGGACTCAATATGCCTCTCAGCAAATAGCTTTGGGTGTCTACTTTCCAAAAAGGGGTCATTTGGGGGGTGTTTGAACAGTCCTGGCATTTTATGCTCAATTTTAGCAACACATCACCCACTCTTCTAACCACTTGAAAACCAAGCCTTTTCTGTGAGTTTTTGTTTACATGAAAAAATATTTTTTTTCACAAGAAAATTACTTTGAACCCCCAAACATTATATATTTTTTAAAGAAGAGGCTCTACAGAACAAAATGGTGGATGTTGCATTTTTTTTTGTCACACGGTATTTGCGCACACATTTTCCAAACGCAATTTTTGCGTAAAAAAAAACACTTTTTTTATATTTAATGCAGAAATACACTATATAATTCCAAATTGTTTGGTAAAATTTAAAAGATGATCTTATGCTGAGTTCATAGACACCTAACATGACATGCTTTAAAAATTGCGCACTCCCGTGCCGCGGCAACAAACTACGTACGGTTTTAAAAGCCTTTAAAAGTCTTTACAGGTTACCACTTTGGACTTACAGAGGAGGTCTACTGCAAGAATTACTGCCCTTGACCTGGCGTTCGCGGCGATACCTCACATACATGCTGCAATTGCGGTTTACATACGACACTAGACCAACGCTTGTGTGCGCATTTGCGCGCAAGCACGGGGGGACATGGGGGCTTTATTTTTTTTTTAATTTGCTTTCTTATGTTATTTTGACACCTTTTCTTTCATTTTTTTTTTCTTTAATCATTTTTATTGTTATCACAGTGAATTTAAATTTCCCCTATGATAGCAATCTGTAGTGACAGGTACTCTTTTTAAAAAAAAATTGGGGTCTTTTAGACTCTAGATCTTTCCTCTGACCTTAACGCATCTGACCACACCAAAATTGGTGTGATAAAATACTTTCCAAATTTCCCAATGGCGCTTTTTATTTCTGGCGAAACAGAAGTCATGAAATGCTCGTAGCTTTCCGGTATCTTAGGCCATAGAGATGATTGGAGCCATTCTCATCTCCAATTAGCTCTATGGTTAGACAATTCAACCACCGGCTGCACTCTTGGGTTAACCGGTGGGACAGGAGAGCCCGAGAAAAACCGTGGAAGGCGGCGGAAGGCGGCAGGAGGGGGGGGGGTCCCCTCCCACTGCATATAAAAGCAGTCTGGTGGCCAATTATCCGCTAGGATTGCTTTTACATGTAAGCCGACCGCTGGCTGTAAAAAACGATACCAAGATGATGCCTAAATCTGCAGGCATCATCCTGGTATAACCACTCAAAGTCCAGCAACGTACCAGTACATTGCTGGTCCTTGTTTGGCATATAGGTCTTTTTTTTTTTCATGCAGCCTGTGGGCTGAACGAAAAAAAAGAGACCCTATCAGAAATCAGCACAGGAATAATGCGTAGTATTACTCATCATTAACCGCCCAAACAACCACCAACTGAATTTAATGAAGGGTATACACGACACTATCCACGTATACCAAAATAGGATTTTAACTGCAGTGCTGAAATCAGAAAATCACCACAGCTGCTCCCAGCAAAGGTATCCATATATGCTGAGCGCAAACACTGTTTGTGTCAGAATATATAAAATCAATGACGTGGCAGCCGACGAGTACCTGTAAGAGAAACAGGTCACAAAAGAATGAAAAAACAAACAAAGTACATTAAAAGTACATAGGAAGTGTAGAAGAACATAAAAAATGACTGAGACGACAACTATTTTTAGCTTTTATGTATCTTTTTTTTTTTCTTCAAACGTCGAGTTCCAGGTTCCAGGTTCGGGTCTCTCAAAATGACGATAGCCATCGAACATCTTTTGAGACCCTGTGTAAATGTGCCCTAAACTGTGCCGTGCTGTACCCTACGCTAATAATCCAGTAGTGTGTGGTAGCGACGGAAACAGTCACCGTGGCAAAGACCAGGTTGGTCAGGACAGTCGGGACAATAATTCCGGGTGTCACGCCTAAATCCACGCTTGCTGCAGACACGGCATCTTTTTTGGGGGTATCGTTGGGTACAGGTACTCTGGAGGAATTTCGGAAAATGCCTCTCATGCAGCCGGCTCACTGCATCTGGTTGGTGAATTGGGGCAGGAGCACCAGCTGGATACAGAAGGGCTCTTATTATCTCTTCTTGGAATTGAAAGAAGGATAATGTTCCGGCAGACGCTTTGTATAAGACAAAAGCGTTGTAAACAGCCAATTGAAATAGGTATACAGACACTTTTTTGTACCAGCATCTGGCCTTACGGGCAATTAAGTAAGGTCCCATCATCTGGTTGTTGAAGTCCACCCCTCCCATTTTACGGTTATAGTCGTTGACACAGAGGGGCTTCTCAACAACAACACCGGTGGGGTGTTTATGAAGCATGGGGCTCGGCTCAAGAAGCAGAGGTCTCAACAATTACAGCGCCTCTTGGAGGCGATCCACAGGTTGGAAACTTCCCATAAGAAACACTTGGACAAATCAGAAGAACAGGAATTGTTTGCGCTTCGCCGTCAAGTGCAGGACCTTATGTTTTCCAAGGCCAAGGCGGACCTTCAGAGGGCCCGCCATGCCTTTTATATGGAGGGGAACAAATGCAGAAGACTGCTGGCGGCTTCTGTCAAGGCACAGAGGCTTGCGACTTATGTACCCCGTATTACGTCCCCCTCGGGGAGCTCGGCTACGTTGCCCGAACGGATCGCGGACGAATTCCGGAACTTCTATGCCTCCCTATACAACCTCCCGGACCACGGGGGAGCTTCGCCCGCTATGGAGGACTACCTGGCCTCAGTGGACCTCCCGTCCCTGGATGCTGAAGCTAGGAAGGAGCTGGAGGCCCCCATTACCATGTTGGAGCTTCAGGCGGCGGTGGGAGCTCTACAGGCGGGGAAGGCCCCGGTTCCAGACGGCTTCACCCTGCCTTACTATTCCACTTACATGGATGTGCTGGGGCCTCACTGGGTGGCTTGGCTCAATTCACTGGGCAAGGGGGAGTCGTCTTTCCCGCCGGATACACTTCGGGCTCATGTCTCGGTTCTTCCCAAGGATGGGAAGGACCCTTCCAGCTGCGGCAGTTACAGGCCTATTTCCCTGCTGAATATAGACCTGAAGGTGTTCACGAAGATTTTGGCCAATCGCCTCAGCCGTCATATGCCGCACTTGGTCCATTTGGATCAAGTGGGCTTCATTCCCTCTCGGGAAGCGAGGGACAATACCTCTAAAGTCCTGAACCTTATCCATGTGGCACGGTCGACGAGCACACCCTGCGTACTACTCAACACGGATGCAGAGAAAGCATTTGACCGCGTCAGCTGGCGGTTCATGCTTTCCACGTTGAGTGCGATGGGCTTCGGGGACGCGTTGATGGCCTGGATAGGACATATTTACTCCTGCCCATCGGCCCAAGTGAAGTGTAATGGGGTGCTTTCTAGCCCTTTTCGCATTTCTAATGGGACCCGGTAGGGGTGCCCCCTCTCCCCGCTGCTATTTGCGCTCTCTCTGGAGCCGCTTCTGGGCAGAGTGCGGGCCAATCCCGATATTTCGGGAATTAAGCTGGGGGACTTGGAATGTAAGGTGTCGGCCTATGCCGACGATATGCTCTTTTCCATTTCGAACCCGGCGATATCGGCACCCAACCTGATGAAGGAATTGGACCTGTACGGTATGTGTTCCAACATGAGGGTGAACTTTCATAAGTCCGAGGCCCTGGGGGTGGGTGTCCCTGCCCCCCTCTTGGCGCACTTGTCCTCCACACTGCCCTTCAAGTGGACTCGGGGTGCCCTGACGTACCTTGGGACTCAGATTTCCTCTGAGTTGTCCAAAATATATGAATTGAACTTCCCTCCCCTCCTGACCCATATTCGTGGCTTGCTGCAGACTTGGAATACTGGTCTACATTCCTGGTTTGGACGCTGCAACTTAATTAAGATGTCGATCCTCCCTAAGATCCTGTACCTGTTGCAGGCGTTGCCTGTGAGGATCCCAGCCTCCTTTTTTACTCAAACCCACAGCATTTTTTTGAAATTCATCTGGGCTCACGGGAGGCCTAGGCTGTCTCGTGCCCAGTTGACTCTACCGAAGCATTCGGGGGGCCTGGCACTCCCTGATGTGGCTAAATATCATGTAGCGGTCCACCTTGGCCGGCTGATCGACTGGCGGAGACACGGTGAGGGCAAGTGGTGGGTACAGCTGGAACGGGGACAATCTGTCGCCTCCCTGGAGGGGTTGCCGTGGGTCAGGGGGGACCTGCCACGTGACCTCCGAGACCACCCCACGATAGGCGTGACGATCGCGACCACTCGTCGCGCTCTATCCCACCCCTTCATTTCCGCGCAGACGTCCCCGCTTTACCCGGTTTTGGGTAACCCGGAGTTTTCTCCGGGGCTGAGGGAAGCGGCATTCCGCAGACTGATGTCCTGAGGCGTCTCCCAAGCCTCCCACTTCCTCAGGGGGTCTCGATGGCCGATGATAGAGGAATTGATGTCGGCTGGTGGCCCCTTCAAGTTGGGGTTCTGGCACGCTGCCCAGGTGCACCACTATCTTCGCTCCTTGCCGGACCCATCGTCTTTCTCCAGGGACCTCACTCCGTTTGAGGAGTATTGCGTGGGGAGCGGGAGCCTGCCGGGCACGCTGTCTAAATCCTACAGCCTACTGATCTCTCCGGGGGAGGACTATGTCCTGCCTGGGCTGGGCAAGTGGGAGCGAGATCTTCAGTTACATCTCACTCCGGCGCAACGCCTAAAAGTTTATACCCTAGCTTTGAAGACTCCGACCTGCGCGAAATTGCAGGAGTTGAATTATAAAATCCTCACCCGCTGGTATAGGGTTCCCTCTCTTTTAGCCAAGTTCTTCCCCGACACGACGGACCTTTGCTGGCGGTGCCAGAGTGAAGTAGGCACGATACTCCATGTATTTTGGTCTTGTCCTCGAATACGCCCCTTCTGGCGAGACGCCCGGGCCCTCTTGGGGGAGCTATCAGACCGGGAGATCCCGGACACCCCGGAGTTCTTCCTGCTCCAGGTTTCCTCTATGCCAATCTCGAAATGCAAGAAATCAATTATCCCTCATGTTTTGAGTGCCGCGAGGGCTTGCATCCCGGTGCTCTGGAAGACGACTAGAGTGCCGACAATTGGGGACTGCATGCGCAGGATGGAGGACATTAACAGAATGGAGGACCTCACCCTCACGGGACCGATACGATAAAATATGGGGCTTCTGGAATGTCTTCGTGCTTTCCGACAAGGGCAGGTCTCTGATGTGCGGCTGATTATTACCCTGGGAGTGCCCGTGGGTCTGTCCATGCGGGGGATCTCCCCATCTGTTCCTCCCCCCCCCCCCTACTGTCCCATTCCCTCCTTTATCCCTCCTTGTAGTTATTGTTTGTCACCCAGTCTGGGGCTCTGCCTTCATTTCTCCTTTCCATTTCTTAGAAAAAATTGAGGAGCGACGGTCGGGAACGATTTTTCCCTTCTCTATAATCTCGCCCCTCCACATGATTGTATAGGGACCTGGTTATTCATGACTTCGGGTGGAGGTGTCAGCACCTTCCCCGACTCCAGGGTTGGAATATTTGACTTTGCCGGGACCTTCATTGTTTTTCACTGAGATGTTATGGTTTACATTTTTATTTTATGTAATATTTGATACATATGTCTGTATAGTGAGTGTCACAGATTGGTTTTTCGACTGTTGTTCCTTCTCTAAAATAAAATATTTGAAAAAAAAAAAAAAAAAGAAATTTGGACTGCCGTGTCTGGGTGAATGGAGGACAGCGCGTAAACGTTTTGTTTGTCCCTCCACTTCACTGCAAGCAATTCCTCGCACCTCAAGCAGGCTCTCTCCCCCGAGCTCAGTGGGGCATTTACTAGCCGTTGGGGGAAACCCCGGCGATTAGATCGCACGGTGCCACAAGCACCAATTTGAAATTGAAAGAGGTGTCTAAAAAGTGGTACGCTTGTATAGAAGTTGTCCACGTACAAGTGGTACCCCTTTCGGAATAAGGGTGACACCAAGTCCCAAACTATCTTGCCACTGCTCCCTATGTAGCCTGGGCAGTCGGGGGGCTCCACAGTGCTATCTTTTCCCTCGTAGACACGGAAATTAACTGTATAGCCTGTGGCCCTGTCACAAAGCTTATACAACTTGACCCCGTATCTGGCACGCTTGCTGGGGAGGTACTGTTTGATAGCAAGGCGGCCAGTAAACTTAATCAGGGACTCGTCAACGCAGACATCTTGTTGGGGGGTAAACAAGGCTGCGAACCGCTGATTGAAGTGGTCTACGAGGGGCCGAATTTTGTGGAGCCGATCATATTCAGGGTCTCCCCGAGGACGACAGAGTTCATTGTCGTTGAAATGCATGAACCGAAATATTTGTTTGTATCGAGCCCTGGACATAGCAGCAGAGAACACGTGCATTTGATAAATTGGGTCAGTGGACCAATATAACCGCAGTTCATTCTTTCTTGTAATGCCCGTGTTGAAGGAAAGGCCCAGATAGGTTTTAAACTCCTGAATCGTAATAGGATTCCAGGCGAATGGTCTGACAAGGGTTGAATTTGGGTTGGCGGCGATGAATTGTTGAGCATACAAATTTGATTGGTCCACAATAGATCTGAAAAGATCTTCAGTGAAAAACAGCTCAAAAAAGTTTATGGGATTAAAACCAGCTGTTTCCACTTGGATTCCGGGTTGGGCGGTGAATGGGGGAAGTACTGGCGCTGTGGAATCTGTGGGCTGCCAATTAGGATATGCCAGCGCTTCAGGGAGGACACTATGGGCTCTACGGGCCTGTCTTCGGATACGCGGTGGCTGCGGGCCACGACTCATGCTAGCCACCGCACCAGCTTCAACTGCACTTAGGTGACTCGCCACGTCACCAGGTGATACTGCAGTGCTGGTTGAAGGTCCAGGGTGTGCTAGGCCGCTCGTGCTTGCCAGATCACGAGAAGTGTGAGCGGCACTAGTACTGGCACTCTGCTGCATACGAGAAACTCCCGGTTCTTGCAAATCAGCAACTCCAGAATGGGGTCGGGTACGCCTGACCCTAGCAGGGACCCCTCTGTCGGAGCTATCTGTCAGGGAGCCGCTGCTGTCATCTGGTTCATATACTGACCCTGATTCTGACAGTGAGGCTTCCCCATCGCTTCCACCTGACATGGACAGTATATTATATACCTCTTCACCACTGTACCAACGTTTTGTCATTTTAGTAACTAAATTTACCGGTACATTAGTGTGACTACTAGGTAATAAAAGCACCTGGTTGTCGAGGACTATTTGGTCGCTACAAAAAAAAACTGCTAGTGCTAACAGAGATCAGGCCTGACTCTGCTAACGCAGCGGTTTTGTGTGATTTGTGTTTTTTGGAAGTGTCAGTAATCTATTGATTACTACACTTGCCTGGGTAAGGTGGGCTGGGCAGGGGGGCTAAACGCAGGTGCTAGCAGGAATCAGTGCTGATTGTGCAAACACTGCATTTTGGGAACACTAAATTATGAGGACGCTAGTATAGTCCTGATCAGATCAGATATTGATCTGTTCAAACACTATACTAGTAACGGAGGTGTGTGTGTGTATGTGTGTTAGTGTACTTGACTCTAACTGACGCTAAGTAACGGTGGTGTAGTGGGACCCTGACGCTAACTAGCTAGCCTAAGTTGTGTCACCCGTGACGCTAATACAGTGATCGGTAATCACTGTATATAGTGAACACTGTGACAGGGAAGTGAAGGGGTTAACTGGGGGAGATCAAGGGGTTAAACCTTTATAGGGGATAGGTGGCGGGTGCCCTAACCCTATCTGGGCTTAGCGCAAGCACAAATTAGGGTCACTAGTGACACTAAATACAGTGATCAGTATTTACCTATATACTGTATTTAGTGCACAGAGTAATAGGGAGTAAAGGGGTTAACTGTGGGTGATCAAGGGGTTAAAACTTTATTAGGGGATAGGTGGCGGGTGCCCTAACCCTATTTGGGCCTAGCGCAAGCGCAAACTACGCTCACAAGTGACACTTATACAGTGATCGGTAAAATATCTGTATACCACTGTATATAGTGTTCACTGTGAGGGGTTTGGGGGTGATCAGGGGGTGATCAGAGGTGATCAAGGGGTTAAATGTGCCTATGTGAGGTGTGTCAGTGTAGTGTTTGGTGGAACTCACGTTTTTGATGTCTCTCTGTCTTCTCCTGGAACCGAAAGGACTCCAGGAGGAACAGTGACATCACTTCCCCTGCCTGTGTTTACATTACACAGACAGGGGACAGATTTCTATTGGCAGGGACAAATCGCCAGACACTGACCAAAAATCATTGGTCAGTATCTGGTGACTGATCGGTTCCCAAACCGTGGGAGCCGTGGGAGCCGTGATCGTGCCCGACGTAGGTTTACGTCGCTGGACGGGATCGTGGCAAAGTCCTGCAGTAACCTCCATGTGAGCGGAGGTAAAGTGGTTAAAGCGGAGTTCCACCCAAAAGTGGAACTTCCGCTTTAGGTATTCTAACCCCTTGACATGCCACATTTGGCATGTCATTTTTTTGGGGGGGGGAGCAGGTACCTAGTTTTGACATGTACCCGCTCCCACTTCCACTCGGAGCGCCGCGGCGCCCTGAACGGAAGTTCTCCTCTCCCCCTCCCTCCCTGCAATCTTCTGGGACATGTCAGAGGTCCCAGAAGATTGCCGGCCAATCAAGACGCGCAGCGCGACTCGCGCATGCGCAGTGGGTACCCGGCTGTGAAGCCGCAAACTGTCACAGCCGGGTGCCCACGGAAGTGATGCCGGCGCCGAGGGAGAGGATCGAGGCTTCGGGCGGCCACATCGCTGGACCGTTGGACAGGTGAGTGAAATGGCTGGAACTCCGCTTTAAGCTGAATACCCAAGTGTGAGATTTTAGTTACATAGTTACATACGTAGTAGGTGAGGTTGAATAAAGACAATAGTCCATCCAGTTCAACCTGTGTAGATGTGTGTGGCCGTAATTATCTCACATACCCCTGAATGTTCTGATCCTTGAGATGTACGTCTAAGAGTCTTTTGAAAGCCACCATACTTCCCGCAGAAACCACCTCTTGTGGTAGAGAATTCCACAATCTTGTAGCTCTAACAGTAAAGAACCCCCCAAGTTGCCTGAGGTTAAAACGATTCTCCTCTAATCGCATTGTATGCCCTCGAGTCCTCATGCAATCCCTTTCGACTGAATAGCTTTTTTTCTATGCCGAGATCACCATTGAGATATTTATAAATTGCTATCATGTCCCCTCTCAGTCGTCTCTTCTCCAGGGAGAATAAATCAAGCGATTGCAGACGCTCTTCATAATTAAGGTCCTCCAATCCCCTAATTAGTTTAGTTGCCCTTCTCTGGATTCTCTCCAGCTCCAACACATCCCTCCTGAGAACTGGCGACCAGAACTGGACAGAATACTCCAGATGTGGTCGGACCAGAGTTTTATAAAGTGGAAGGATTATAGTCTTTATGCATGCTAATATTCTGATGGCTTTGGCAGCTGCCGCTTGACATTGCATGCTATTGCTTAGTCTATCCTCTACCAGGACTCCCAGATCTTTCTCCATTTTTGATTCCCCCAAGGGTCCCCCCCCCTAACGTGTATTGTGCTTTTATGCTTTTAGTCCCCAAGTGCAAAACCTTACACTTCTCCACATTAAACATCATTTGCCATGTCGTTGCCCACTCTGTTATTTTGTCCAGGTCATTCTGTAGGATATCTGCTTCATGCTGTGCAGTTATTGCCCTGCCCAATTTTGTGTCATCTGCAAAAACTGATATAGAACTACTGATCCCATCCTCAATGCTGTTTATGAATAAATTGAACAAGGTTGGTCCCAGGACTGAGCCTTGGGGGACCCCACTTACCACCTCAGACCAGTCTGAGTATGCGCTGTTTATTACCACCCTTTGGACACGCCCTTTTAGCCAGTTTCATATCCAAAAGCAGACCTTGCGGTCGATACCTGCAGACCTTATTTTATAAATTAAGCGCTTGTGGGGAACTGTATCAAACGCTTTAGCGAAATCCAGGTACACCACATTCACTGGTCTCCCCCTGTCTAGCTCACAGTGTTAAGAGATTGGTTTGACAAGAAAGCCCATTTGTAAACCCATGCTGATTACTGCTGATAATGTTGTTGTCTTTAGCAAACTCTATGATATAGTCCCTTATCATCCCCTCCAGAAGTTTACATACTATCGATGTCAGACTGACAGGCCTATAACTTCCCGGGACATGCCTCTGGCCTTTTTTGAATATCGGTATCACGTTAGTTTTCCTCCAATCCCCTGGTACATTTCCTGTCATAATACTGTCAGCAAAGATCAGGAACAGTTGTCTAGATATAACCTTACTAAGTTCTTTGAGTACTCTCGGATGTACGCCATCCGGGCCTGGTGATTTATTTGTGTTCATTTTATCCAGCCTTTTCCTGATTTCACCCTCTGTTGGCCATAGCGGCAAGTCCTGTGTATTACTACTAACCATACAGTCATGGTCAGTGTACCCCTCCTTTTCCTGTGTAAAGACAGAGGAGAAAAAAGCATTCAGCACGGTTGCTTTTTCAGTGTCCTCTGTAACCATCCTCCCATCATCGTTAATTATGTGTGCAATATGCTCTGCCCTAGTTTTTTTGCTGTTGATATATTTAAATAATTTTTTTGGGTTCTTTTTACTATCCTCCGCTATTTGTCTCTCAAAGTTGATTTTAGCCATTTTGATTTAGTATTTACATTTCTTATTTGCCTCCTTGTATTGCTCGAAAGCCGATACTGTGCCCTCTGATTTATATTTCTTGAAGAACATTTTTTCCCCCCTAATAAGTTTTTTAACATTACGGTTTAGCCAGCCAGGTTTGGCCTTGTCTCTTCTAAATTTATTTCCCATAGGAATGCACTGCAAGATGCATTTGTTTAATATGTTCGTAAAGCATTCCCATTTCTCCTCCGTGGTCAGTGTTCCCAGGGTTTGGTCCCAGTTTACCCTTTCCATCAATGAGCACAATTTTGGAAAGTTTGCCCTTCTGAAGTTTAGGGTTCTTATGTTCCCCACTTGCCTTGTTATATTGTTATTTACACTAAATGTGATCATCCTGTGATCGCTAGAGCCCAGGTTGTCCTGGACTCCTACCTCCGAGATTAGGTCTGGGTCATTAGTGATCAATAGATCCAGGACTGCATTTTCTCTAGTAGGAGAATCCACCAACTGTGACATGTAGTTGTCCTGTAAGGTTTCCATGAATAGATGGGCCTTCTGTGAGTGTGTAGTCCCCTCTTCCCAGTCAATGTCGGGATAATTGAAGTCCCCCAATATGATGACTAATCCCAGTTTTGCCACTTTACCCAACAGTGATATAAATTCCAGCTCTACCTCCTCCCTTTGGTTGGGTGGCCTATAGCAAACCCCCACCATTACTTTTCCCTTTTCTTCTTCCCTATGGAGTTCTACCCACACGGATTCTAACTCCATACTCATCCCTTCCATAATATCATTCCTCTCTATCACCCTTACATTATTCTTGACATAGAGACATACCCCTCCCCCTCTTTTTCCTACCATGTCCTTCCGGTACACCGAATACCCTTGGATATTGGCCAGCCAGTCATGTGAGGGGTCGAACCAAGTTTCCGTTATTCCCACAAGGTCTATGTCTTCCTCATGTACTAACATTTCCAACTCATCCATTTTATTAGCTAGGCTCCTGGCATTAGCATATACTCCTCTTAGTTTTTTTGGAAGTTGATCGTGAATGGTGATTATGTTTAGTCATGTTTGGTCTGAGGTTTTCCCGCACAGACCCCCCAATTGACGTTATGGAACTACTGTCGCTGCTGACTCTACTACTGCCTTCTGTCCTTTGCTCCCTCCTCACTGACTCTACGTCTGAGCCCTCCCCCCCCCCCGTCTCCTAGTTTAACCACCTCAATACTGGGCACTTAAACCCCCTTCCTTCCCAGACCATTTTTCAGCTTTTAGCGCTGTTGCATTTTGAATGACAATTGCGCGGTCATGCAACACTGTACCTAAACCAAATTTATGTCATTTTTTCCCCACAAATAGAGCTTTCTTTTGGTGGTATTTGATCACCGCCAGGTTTTTTCTTTTTTGGTGCACAAATAAAAAAATACCGAAAAGTTTGAAAAAAAAAAAAAAGTTTTTTTGTTTAGGTAATAAACTTTGTAAATAGATACGTTTTTTCGAGCACTGATGACGCCGCACTGACAGGCACTGATGAGGAGACACTGATGGGGTGGCACTGATATGCAGCACTGATGGGCACTGATAGGTAGCACTGATATTTGGCACTGATAGATAGCACTGATATGCAGCATTGGTGGGCACTGATAGGCAGCGCTGATGGGCACTGATAGAGGCAGCACTGATGGGGACTGATAGGCGGCACTGATGGGCACTGATAGGTGGCACTGATGGGCAGCACTGATCGGCACTGATGGGGGGCACTGATGGGCACTGATAGGCAGCACTGGTGGGCAATAATGGGCACTGGTGGGCGGCACTGATAGATGGCAATAACGGGCACTGGTGGGCAGCACTGATAGATGGCATTGGTGGGCAGAACTGATAGGGGGCACCACTGGCAGGCTCTCTGAGCCCCGTTTGCCATCCCTGGTGGCCATGGTGGGCATCCCTGGTGGTCATGGGTGGGCATCCCTGGTGGCTCTAGTGGCACCCCCTCCCCCCAGGGCTGCACTGGTAATAAATCATCTGATTACCAGCACAGACCCCCCCTGTGATCAGTGAGTAATTAGAAATACTCACTGATCACCCCGGCTGCAGAATCGATCCTCTCCTCTTCTCACTGACAGGATCTGTCAGGAGGAGAAGAGATCGAAGCCATTACAACGGCTGTATTGACATTACATGACGGCTGTGATTGGACACAGCCGTCATGTGATCAGGAGGGGCCCTCCTGCCGAGTCTTGTTGCTCTGTGTCCTAGGGACACAGGCACATCGAGATCGCGCCGCTGCGTGTGCCCGCGGCGGCGCGATCTCTCTCCTTCTGAAGGACGTTCCGGAACGTCCGATCAGAAGGACGAGACTCCCACCCGGCCGTATATGTACAATGGCCTGGGTGGGAGGTGGTTAAAAACCCTTCCAACTTGGTGGCCATCTTTCTCCCCAAAAGAGCTGTACCGTCCCCATTAAGGTGCAGCCCATCCTTACTAAAGAGCCGGTAGCCGACTGAGAAGTCAGCCCAGTTCTCCAGGAACCCAAACCCCTCCTTCCTACACCAATTCCTCAGCCACTTGTTAAGTTCCCTATGCTCCTTCTGCCTTTCCTGTGTGGCTCGAGGTACCGGCAGTATTTCAGAGAAAACCACCTTGGAGGTCCAATTCCTCAATCTAAGTCCCTGAAATCATTCTTTAGGATCCTCCACCTTCCTCTTACTTGGTCATTAGTGCCCACATGCACCATGACCGCTGGGTCATCCCCAGCCCCGCCCAATAATCTGTCTACCCGATCCGCGATGTGCCGAACTCGAGCGCCCGGTAAACAGCATACTGTTCGGCTACCGCAATCTTTTCGAAAGATTGCCCTCTCTGTCCTCTTGATAATTGAGTCCCCAACTACCACAACCTGTCTAACCTTTCCTGAGTCACTGCCCCCCTTCTTCCTGGAGCCGCCGCTCCCCTGGCAGCTGGGGGAGGGCGCCTGCTCCAGCACTGCCACACCTGAGCTGATATCCCCCTCAACCTGCAACTTGGCAAATTTGTTAGGGTGTACCAACTCAGGATTGGCCTCCCTGACACTCATCCCCCTACCCTTCCTAACGGTCACCCAACTGCCTACCTCTGATGCCTGCGTCTCCTCTACTCCTCCCTCCTCTATGCCAGCCCCTGCCAGCACCTGATGGGTAATGTCCAAGCTCCTTTCCAGGTTGTTGATGCTACGCAGTGTTACCACTATGTTTTCTAGATCCAGGATCTGGGCTTCCAGAGAAACAAGTTGCACACATCCTGCACAGCAGTATTCGCCCTGATTGAGTCAAAGACCAGTCTGGCATCTTTAGTTTGTTTTGTTTTTTTTATATGCGGGATGGGAGAAGGGAATGAGTGGGATACTCCTCTGGCTCAACTAGGTACAAAATGGGACACTTTAAGAAAAATGCCTTTCAGTGCTGGCTGGGTGCCGACCAACACTTGCTGGCGTTTTAAATCACTGACTTTCTGAACTGCACTTATAACTTGACTTCTGACACTGATTAGCTCAAAAGTCCTGAACACTGCTCCCTCCAGTCCTTCCTGACTGAGGTAGCTTCTGTGAACTGCTTCTGCTGCAACTCTCAACACTGTACACTAAACACTTCAGGGCCTAACTTCTGGCACCCCCTCTACACTTCAGGGTCCACACACTGGCACCCCCTTTAAACTTCAGGGTCCACACACTGGCACCCCCTTTACACTTCAGGGTCCACACACTGGCACCCCTTTACACTTCAGGGTCCACACACTGGCACCCCCTTTACACTTGTTCCTGCATTGGCTAGCTAGCTCCGGGATCCCTCTGACCTTCTCTGGAGTGGTTCCCCTCTCACTAGGCAGACCCCCAGGGGCATTTGTAGTACTCACAAACTGGGAATGCTTTCCTGAAACTCGTCCCCTCTCAGCTCCGCTGGTCCTCTGCACACCGGATCGTCTCTGCAGCTCAGCTCAGCCGCCTGGGACACCCAATTCCTCTGACAGGAGGAGAGACAGCCGTACCCTCCCTCCTGGGACTCTGCTTCCCGCCAAAGACACTGCGTCATGTGCTCCCCTCAAATTTATACCCGCTCCCAGAATGTTGTGCGGCAGAATCTGCCTTTCTGGGGTAGATACAAGCCTGAGTGTGCCATTGGCTGGGTTTTCTCCACCGCCCAATGAGAACCCTCTCATTGAGTACAGTGGGGAGAATCCCCAGTCTTAACAGCCACACCTGGGAGACATGACAGCCCAGCTGAAAATCATGGCCCTGCTGTTAAGCAGACAAGGCCCACTATTTACCTAGCACCTACCTTGTAGGGTGCTACACCTCAATAAAATATGTTTTAACCAGTTACCAACCTTTTACCGCAGATTTAGTGCGGCAGGCAGCAGCTCCTGGGCAAAGGTCAGGGTAGGTCTACGTAGCTCGCTCTCAGGAGGCTAGGGAGCGAGCGTGTGCCGCTGGTGGCGCGTTTCCTGCCCCCGCACCGTCCTTCTCCCTGGGATGATCACAGACCTCATGCGATCCTGCTATATAGGATCACATGTCTCTATGGTCATCTCAGAAGCCTAGGCTCACATTTAACCCACATTTAATGTCACTGGTACCTCCAAAAGTGTCAAAAATGTCTGTTTGGGATCCGATTTGTCCGCAGCAAATCCTTCCGGTCTTAACCACTTGCCTACTGTGCACTTAAACCCCCTTCCCATCCAGGCCAATTTTCAGCTTTCAGCGCTGTCACACTTTGAATGACAATTGCGCGGTCATGCTACACTGTACACATATGAAATTTTTATCATTTTTTTCACACAAATAGAGCTTTCTTTTGGTGGTATTTAATCATCTCTTTAATCATCTCTTTACAAAAAAAAAGAAAAAAGACAGAAAATTTTGAAAAAAAAAAAGTTTTTCTTATTTTCTGCGAGTAAATTTTGAAAATAAATAAATTTTTCTCCTTCACTGATGTGCGCTGATGAGGCGGCACTCATGGGCACTGATAGGCTGCACTGATGGGCACTGATGAGGTTGCACTTATGGGCACTGATGAGGTGGCACTTATGAGCACTGATGAGCACTGATAGGCGGCACTGATAGGCGGCACTGATAAGCACTGATAGGCGGCACTGATGGGCACTGAGAGGTGGCACTGAGAGGTGGCACTGCTGGGCACTGAGAGGCGGCACTGACGGGCGGCACTGATGGGTACTGGCGGATGACACTGATGGGCACTGGTGGATGGCACTGATGGACACTGATGGGTGGCACTGATGAGCACTGATGAGCACTGATGGGCAGCACCATCAGTGCCCACACTCAGTGCCCATAGTGCTGCCAGTCAGTGCTCATCAGTGCCTAGATGAGCAAGCACTGATGGGCACTGACTGGCAGCACTATGGGCACTGATTGTGGGCACTGATGGGGGGCACTGATGGCGGGCACTGTGGGCACTGAGTGTATGTTTTTTTTACCTTGTGTAATCAGGGCACTGGTGATCGGTGCCCTGATTACATTGTTCTGTGTCCCCGGCGCTGGGCAGCTCTCCCTCCTTCCTCACACTGCAGTCTCCGTGTGAGGAAGGAGCGCTGGCGATGAGAGATGATCTCATATGTTTACATATGAGATCATCTCTCATTGGACGGTCCGATCACGTGGTGAATGGCCGCTGTGATTGGCCATTCACCACGATCTGTGATCGGCTGTGTCCAAGGGACACGGCCGACACAGATTTTCCCCGATGCACGCTCGCGGGAGCGCTCGGGGAGCCTGCTTCTGGGAGGCCGTTTAACCACCTCCCACCCGGGCCATAGTACATATACGGCCGGGTGGGAGTCTCGTCCTTCTGAATGGACGTTCCAGAACGTCCTTCAGAAGGAGAGAGATCGCGCCGCCGCGGGCACGCGCAGCGGCGCGATCTCGATGTGCCTGTGTCCCTAGGACACAGAGCAACAAGACTCGGCAGGAGGGCCCTGTGATTGGCCCTCCTGATCACATGACGGCTGTGACCAATCACAGCCGTCATGTAATGTCAATACAGCCGTTGTAACGGCTTCGATCTCTTCTCCTCCTGACAGATCCTGTCCGTGTGAGGAGAAGGAGAGGATCAATTCTGCAGCCGGGGTGATCAGTGAGTATTTCTAATTACTCACTGATCACAGGGGGGGTCTGTGCTGGTAATCAGATGATTGATTACCAGTGCAGCCCTGGGGGGAGGGGATGCCACTAGAGCCACCAGGGATGCCCACCCATGACCACCAGGGATGCCCACCATGGCCACCAGGGATGGCAAACAGGGCTCAGAGAGCCTGCCAGTGGTGCCCCCTATCAGTGCTGCCCACCAATGCCATCTATCAGTGCTGCCCACCAGTGCCCGTTATTGCCATCTATCAGTGCCGCCCACCAGTGCCCATTATTGCCCACCAGTGCTGCCTATCAGTGCCCATCAGTGCCCCCATCAGTGCCGATCAGTGCCGCCCATCAGTGCCACCCATCAGTGCCTATCAGTGCCGCCTATCAGTGCCCATCAGTGCCGCCGATCAGTGCCCATCAGTGCTGCCTATCAGTGCCCATCAGCGCTGCCTATCAGTGCCCACCAATGCTGCATATCAGTGCTATCTATCAGTGCCACATATCAGTGCCCATCAGTGCTGCATATCAGTGCTACCTATCAGTGCCCATCAGTGCTGCATATCAGTGCCACCCCATCAGTGCCACCCCATCAGTGCCACCCCATCAGTGTCTCCTCATCAGTGCCTGTCAGTGCGGCGTCATCAGTGCTCATCAGTGCAGGAAAAAACGTATCTATTTACAAAATTTTATAACCTAAACAAAAAAATTTTTTTTTTTTTTCAAACTTTTCGGTCTTTTTTTATTTGTGCACCAAAAAAGAAAAAACCTGGCGGTGATCAAATACCACCAAAAGAAAGCTCTATTTGTGGGGAAAAAATGACATAAATTTGGTTTAGGTACAGTGTTGCATGACCACGCAATTGTCATTCAAAATGCAACAGCGCTAAAAGCTGAAAATTGGTCTGGGAAGGAAGGGGGTTTAAGTGCCCAGTATTGAGGTGGTTAAAAACGGCCTCCTGAAAATGTGAGTCCGCGCTGCAGCCGTATATAGGCTGTAGCGCGGATGGGAGGAGGTTAAAGTGGTTAAATGTGAGTGATTCTTTTTATTTTCCTCAATAAAATATGTTTTAAGGATGTCAGCACTATGTGAGTTTCTTCCTTTGTATATGATACACATCTGATACCTGTGGAAGGAGTTGTTTGGGGAGGATCCCTACCTGGAAGTAATAAGGAGAGAGGTTGAGTTTCTTCCTTACATATGGCATACATCTGAGGGCTAGTGGAAGGAGCGGGAGTTTGTGAAGGAGCCTTACCTGGGAACACTAAGGAGATCCCATTAAGCAGGGCTGCTGTTAGAAATCATGGGGCCCCATACAGCCTACCTGACAGGGCCCCCCCTTCCTGGCCAAAAGTGACTGAGGACCTAGATTTATCAGTCCCCTTCTTTGCAGCCTCACCAGCACAGATTATTGAATAGGAAATGCTCTGAGGCTTACTGCTCATTCACAAACTGAAGCATGGTAAACGCAGTGAATGGACACAGGAGTGATTGGTACTGATCGCTCACTGTGTTCTTTCAGGAAAGGAAGGGGTCAGTAAATGACATATTCACCGGCCCTTTCCGCCACTCTCCATCCTGAAACATCTCCCTTTGTGCCCCCAGTAGCTGCCGGTGGAAGAGAAGAGGAGGGAAGCCAGAAGTGCTGTGGGGGAAAGGGACGAATGGGGGGCCTAGACAGCAGATGGAAGGGACACATGTGCTAAGACCAATCCCCCTGCAGTGCAGCCGGAGGGAGAAAGAGAAGCTGGCAGCGCTGCAGGGGAGGTAGAAGAGGATCAGTGTTTGTATTAGGGACAGTACAGCTGGTCCTCCTGCTCAGCAGGTGCCTGGGCCCCCCTTTGAACTGATGGTGCACGGGCCCAGTACAGGAGGGCTGGCTGTATTGCCTTATCAGCAGCCCTGCCATTAAGCGCTTTCTGACTATAGCTTAACCGCATAGTCGCATGTCTAAAGGTGAGCGCCCACTCACAAGGGGGTGCACGGTTTGCTGTGACACTTCATTACCGCGTCACTTTGGAAGCACTGGTCACTTTTATGTGACCCTATCATCCGCACCACTCAGCACTATTGGCACCTTTGGAAGAATTCAGAGTAAATATATATTTTTCTGCATTGGTTTAACCACTTCCCGCCCTATAGGCAATTGACGACGGGAATGTGGTTGTATTATCCTGACCGGACGTCATATGACGGCGGCAGGATAATACAGCTCTGGGCGCCCCCCGGGGGCGCGCAGAGCGGCGATCGGTAATGCGAGGTGTCAGCCTGACACCCTGCATCTCCGATCTTGGTAAAGAGACTACTGACGTAGCTCTTTACCATGTGATCAGCCGTGTCCAATCATGGCTGGTCACATCGTAAACAGGAACAGCCGTTGATCGGCTTTCCTTAGTTCGTGCCTGACAGGCACGAGTAAAGGAGCGCCGATCGGCGGCTCCCCTGACAGGGGGGGGGTCGGCACTGGTAATCATATCTTTGATTACCAGTGCAGACCCTCGGGGGGGGGATGCCACTAGAACCACCAGGGATGCCCACTATGACCCCAGGGATGCCCACTATGACCCCTGGGATGCCCACTATGGCCACCAGGGATGGCAATCAGGGCTCAGGGAGCCCCCCATTGCCCTCCCCATCAGTGCTGCCCGCCAGTGCCCTCCCTATCAGTGCTGCCCACAAGTGCCCATCATTGCCATCTTTTAGTGTCGCCCACCAGTGCCCATTATTGCCCACCAGTGTCACCTATCAGTGCCCATTAGTGCCCATCAGTGCCGCCCATCAGTGCCGCCTATCAGTGCCCATTAGTGCCCATCAGTGCCACCTATCAGTGCCCGTCAGTGCCACCTATCAGTGTCCATCAGTGCCGCCTATCAGTGCCCAGCAGTGCCGCCTATCAGTGCCCACCAATGCTGCATATCTGTGCTACCTATCAGTGCCACATATCAGTGCCACATATCAGTGCCTATCAGTGCCGCATATCAGTGCCGCCTATCAGTGCCGCCCCATCAGTGCCTCCTCATCAGTGCCTGTCAGTGCAGTCTCATCAGTGCTCATCAGTGCAGGAAAAAACTTATTTATTTACAAAATTGTATAACATAAACAAAAAAACTTTTTTTTTTTTTCAAACTTTTCGGTCTTTTTTTATTTGTTTAGCAAAAAGGAAAAAACCCACAGGTGATCAAATACCACCAAAAGAAAGCTCTATTTGTGGGGGGAAAATGACATAAATTTGGTGTAGGTACAGTGTTGCATGACCGCGCAATTGTCATTCAAAATGCAACAGCGCTAAAAGGCGAAAATTGGCCTGGGCAGGAAGGGAGGGAAGTGCCCTGTATTGAAGTGGTTAACAAGAACTTTCTTGCACATGTAGCAGTATTTCCAGGCATTGGGCCCGATGTGGGTCTGCCATTGTTACCGGGAACACTTCCAACACATTTAAGTTGAAAACCCAAGTGTGAGAGCTGAGACAATGATTATTCCTGCATCTTTGGTTTGTTTTGTTTATTTTATAATGGGGATGGGAGAAGGGAATGAGTGGGATACTCCTCTGGCTCAACTAGGTTTAACTGGGACACTTTGTAGAAAAGATGGCTGTAAGCGCTGTCCTGACGCCAGCTGAATGCCGACCAACGCTTCCTGACACTTGAAATACTGTTCTGCTGAAAGTGCTGAAACTTTGACTATAACCACTTGCCGACCGCCTCCTGTATATTTACTGCGGCACGCAGCCGCTTACAGGCAAAGTGACGTAGTACTACGTTGCTTGCCAAAGAGCCTGTAGGGGGCGAGCATGCGCCGCCGGCGGCGTACTCCCCCCCCCCGCTCGTTCCCTGCCTAGCCAGCGGGTGTGACCGGCGGCTCCGACGACCGCCGGCTACTCGCCACCTCCAGCGGGAGAGGGAGAAAGACGTAATGTAAACACAGCCGTCTGTCATTCTCACTGAAGTAGGAACAGAGGCTATGCGATCCTGCTATATTGGATCGCATGTCTCTGTGGTTACTTCACTAGCCAAGCCCCCTAACAGTTAGAATCACTCCCCTAGGGACACACTTAACCCCTTGATCACCAATAAAGTTAACCCCTTCCCTGCCGGTGTCATTTTTACAGTAACAGTGCATATTTATAGCACTGATTACTGTAGTAATGTCACTGGTACCCCCAAAAGTGTTAAAAATGTCAGTTAGTGGTCTGTCCGCCGCAATGTCGCAGTCCCACAAAAAAAAAAAAAAATCGCAGATCGCAGCCATTACTAGTTAAAAAAAAAAAACAATAAAAATGACGTAAATCTTTCCCATAGTTAGTAAAAGCAAAAACTTTTTTGCAAACCAATCTAAATACGCTTATTGCGATTTTTTTTTTACCAAAATATGTAGCAGAAAACAAATTGGCCTAAACTGTTAAAAAATTTAGATTTTTAAATTTTTTTTTATATAAATAAAAAATGTGAAAAATATTGTTATTTTTTCAAGATTGTCGCTCTTTTCTTGTTTATAGCGCAAAAAATAAAAATCGCACAGGTGATCAAATACCACCAAAAGAAAGCTCTGTTTGTGGGAAAAAAAGAACGTCAATTTCATTTGGGTATAGCGTAGCACGGCAGCCCAATTGTCCGTTAAATTCACGCAGTGCTGAATCGCAAAATAGGGCCTGGTCTTTGAGCAGCCAAATCCTCTGGGGCTGAAGTGGTTAACTCAGAAGATCCAGGACTGTAATAATCCTTGACTCTTGACACTGTCTAGCTCAAAAGTCCTGCATATGACTCCTTCCAGCCCTTCACTGACTGTAGCTTCCTGTAACTGCTTGTGCTGCTGCAACTCTTAACACTGTACACTTGACTCTTCAGGACCCAACCGCTGGCGCCTTCTCTACACTTCCAGGGTCCTCTCACTAGGCACCCCCTTAACACTTCAGGGTCCTCTCACTAGACAACCCCCTTGATACTTGCAGGCTCCAGGATCCCTGGACACTTGCAGGCTCCAGGATCCCTGGGACCTTCACCGGAGTGGTCCCCTCTACACTAGGCAGACGCCAGGGGCAGTTTGCAGTACTCACGACCATGGAAGGCTTTCCTGGAACTGAACCCCTCTTCCTCCACTGGTCCTCGGCACACAGGATCCTCTCTGCAGCTCAGCTTTCCTTCCTGGATTCTCAGGTAGCCACCCGAGACACCTGATCCTTCTGACAGGAGGAGAGACAGCCGTACTCTCCCTCCTGGTACTCTGCTTCCCGCCAAAGATGCCGCGTCATGCGTTCCCTTCAAACTTATACCAACTCCCAGAATCCTCTGCGGCAGAATCTGCCTTCTGGGGTAGATACAAACCTGAATGGGCCACCGATTGGGTTTCCTCCACTGCCCAAATGAGCATCCTCTCATGGAGCCAGTGGGGAGACTCCCCTCTGAGCAGCCACACCTGGGAGACATGACAATCCAGCTGAAAATCATGGCCCTGCTGCTTGGCAGCCAAAGCCCACTATACCTTTACCTAGCACCTACCTTGTAAGGTGCTACACACATAAAAAACTTTTATGCACATAATGAACTTTGCACAATTTTACCAGTAGTGGCTATATTTATCCAGCACTGTTAGCACTTTATAAGAGGTTACCTTATATTGGCACTTGTCTGGTCAGATTTGGCACTATCGGACAATTTTTCATTTATTTATATGTTATTTATTTATTTACACATTGGGCACCATATATTTTTTTTTACACCGTTTTTTATTAACACTATTTATTGCTTATTAATTATTTATTACCCATATTTTTATGAAAGCACACATTGGTTGTTTATTTACTTTTGAATGTTTAGAGACCACATATTTGGTTCATAATATTTTTGTGCAGCATTTTCATTATATATTATATAAACCAGAAGTGACGTTGTAACTACATCGTTGATTCCGGCTTTGTTTGGGTTTCTGGACAGCCGATGGATGTCCTGGCTGGTTGCTCGGGTCTCCCAGTGGGACGGGAGAGCCCAGGCGAGCTGCGGAAGGCGGTGGGATGGGACGTCCCCTGCTTGTAATAACAACTAAGCGGCTGCATAGCCGCAATGGTCGCTATTACAAGAAAGCTGACCGTTGGCTCTAAAAATGCAGCTGCAGGCATCACCCTGGTACAACCACTTCAGCAAATGTATGTTACAGGTACGTGATTTTGCGGGAAGTGGTTAACTAAAAATACACTAAAATCATTATAGTGCACACAAATATAACAAATCATAACTTATAAAATTCCTGCTAAATCTAAAAGATAAAACTATATTGAAAACGTATATTTAGTTAAAGTCCTGTTTTATTGATACAGCCAAGATACTTCGTTACATAGGTACATAGTTAGTCAGGTTGAAAAAAGACACAAGTCCATCTGACTCAACAAATATAATCCCATACACAATCCTATACCCGCAGTTGATCCAGAGGAAGGCGAAAAACCCCAGCAAAGCATAAACCAATTTGCTACAGCAGGGGGAAAAAATTCCTTCCTGATCCCCCGAAAGGCAATCGGATATTCCCTGGATCAACTTTACCTACAGATATTAGTACTCAGTCATATAATGTACACTTAGATGGTATCTGTAATCCTGGTGGTAATGGCAGTGGATTGCTGTTCCACAGGAGCTGTCACGTCCAATAGGGAGTTGAGAGACTCTTTGTTATACAAGGATTGAAATTCAGCAGGGAGTGGCCAAGATTTGATCTATGGATGCAGTGGCGTAGCGTGGGTTGTCAGCGCCCCGGGGCAAGGTAAGTCATTTGTGCCCCCTACACAAACCTACCTTCTCACTCTCTAACCCCTCCTCTCTCCCTCCCCCTCACCTCCCTCTCTCTTTCTCACCCCCTCTCTCTCTATCATCCCCCTCTCTCGCTCTAATCTCCCTCTCTCATCCCCCTCTCACTCTCATCCACACTCTCTCTCTCTCTCATCCACCCTCGCTCGCTCATCCCCCCTCTCTCACTCATCCCCCCTATCTCTCTCTCATCCCCCCCACTCTCTTTTCCTCCCTCACCCAACCCCCCACTTTCTCTCTCTCCTCCCTCACCCAATCCCTCTCTCTCTCTCTTTCACCCCCCCCCTCTCTCCCTCCCTCTCTCACCCACCCCCCCTCTCTCTCCCCCTCACCCACTCTCTCTCCCCCACCCCCTCTCACCCCCCTCTTATGAGATCTCAGGGGTTCATGCTGGGACTTGTAGTCCTTCAATTCTGGAGGAAGACGCATCCGTTAAAAAAGGAGTGGGGAAAATGTACATGGGGAGGGCACCCAATTTTAGTCTTGCCTAGGGCAGCACAAAACCAAAATACACCACTGCCTACCTGACCACCAAACAGACCTTCCTGACTAATACACTGACCAGTGGCGTAGCATGGGTTATCAGTGCCCGGGTCAAGGTAAGTAGTTTGCGCCCCCTACACAAACTTTCTAGACCATTACACTGACACCTACACTGACCTAGATGACCACAACAGAGACCTACCTTATTCCTACATTGACCTACCTGATTACTATACTGACACCTACACTGACCTACCTGATCACTACACTAAGCTACCCAATTACTATACTGACACCTACACTGACCTACCTAAACACTACACTAAGCTACCTAATTATTATACTGACACCTACACTGACCTACCTGATCACTACACTAAGCTACGCAATTACTATACTGACACCTACACTGACCTACCTAAACACTACACTAAGCTACCTAATTATTATACTGACACCTACACTGACCTACCTGACCACTACACAGATCTACTTGACCAATACACTGAGGATGGGCACTTTGGCAGTACTTCTGTATAACCACCCCGTCTGGTTTTCTTCATTTGAGGTTATAGCTGGCAGTGCCCATTGTTGTATTCTAACACGGGGGAAGTCTCCCTTCTTTTTCCATCTTCTCTTTCACAATCTCAAGAATTTGATTGTTTGTTATAACTACGACCTCTGTCAGTTGCTCTAGATGATTCAATCGTCCTTTTTGTTTCCAGCTGCAAAAAGAAGAAAAACATTTTAGTGGACAATACAGAAAATGGGCAGCAACAAATACGGTGAGAAGTAAACAGCAGGATAAACCTGGAAGCACTGTATCAGGGGCCCACATGGTATCACAGGTTGTCACCAAGGCAGGCCTGAAAGTACTGGATTAGAGATCCATGTGGTATGACAGGTTGTTACTGGCACAGACCTAGAAGTACTAAATTTGGGTCTACGTGTATTGGATCAATGGCCCATGTCATACCACAGGTTGTCACCGGCAATTGCCTGGAAGTACAGGATCAATGGCACATGTCATACCACAGGTAGTCACCAGAACATGCCTAGAAGTACAGGATCAATGGCCCATGTCATACCACAGGTAGTCACCAGCACATGCCTAGAAGTACAGGATCAATGGCACATGTCATAGTACGGGTAGTCACTGCCACCTGCCTGGAAGTACAGGATCGATAGCCCATGTCAAAGCACAGGTTGTCATCGGCACATACCTTGAACTACTTGATCAGGAGCCTACGTACTATCACTGCCACCACCCTGCTCCAGGCTTTGCTGTTTATATGTAAGATTATGGCAAAAAAAAAAAACATGAATACTTACTAAGATACTGCTACACAGATGCAGATGAAGATCATCATGAAAAATATTCCACTCAGTACCACCGCCAAGAAAGCCAGGAGCCAAAAAGAGACTTCTGCAAAAGAAAGAAAGAAGATGTTATTTTCACTCATAAGAGCACATAAAAAGCACTTCTGAATGTATCTGGAAGATAACATGGCTAGGTAAAATTAATCACGTGGAACTCCAGGTGGGGAAAGTTAGAACAAATTGTATGTCTCCTAACTTGGGGAGATTTCCTCTCTTTGGGTCCTGGTGAGCACACAGGAAGTAAGAAGAAATCTTCCCAACTCTTCCCCACACAATATCAACTCAAAAAAGGAAGGTTTTGGCTGGAGCTCTGCTTTAAATCATCATTAATATTACACCAGCTGCATTAAGCCAATTATTATTTCAGAACGTTTTACTTACTTTGCACTTGGCTGTGATACCAAGCCCGGTCCTGTTCTGAGGAATCTCGGCCTCCGGGTTCATCCAGCTTTCCCAGGGCTGGAATATGCTGATCGTCTCTATCCGGAAAACCAATATACTGATAATCTGGTCCTAGAATCACAGAAAATTAATAAAGATGTAAGTACATTTTTCAGGTACATTCTTGAGTTACATTATCTAAGAGCATACAAAATCACAAGCATGAATGGTATTTATACTATAAAAAATATAATTTCTGTTTAAAAGTCCTTTGGGTTCTCCAGGTAATTAATTGTCAGCATAAGAACTGCTATTATTTCCCCACAGTGGCCAATCAGATTCCAGCCTGCCTTGGTTAACCACTTGCCGACCAGCTGCCGCAGATGTACGGCGGCAGGTCGGCTCTCCCAGGCAAAGTCCCATACATGTACAGAGCTTGCCTGGGAGTAGCTAGGGGGTGGGGAAGCCAGTGCGTGTGACAGGTGACACCGATGGCCGCCGGCCACCCGCAATCTCATCCGCTGACAGAGAAGGACGGGCGGCTAATGTAAACACGGCCTTCTGTCCCTCTCCCTGAGATGATCACAGAGACCATGTGATCCTGCTATATAGGATCGCATGTCTCTATTGTCATCTCACAAGGCCAATCCCCCCATCCCCACACACACAGTTAGAATCACTCCCCTAGGCTTACATTTAACCCCTTGATAACCAATTGTATTAACCCCTTCCCTGCCAATGGCATTATTACAGTAACAGTGCATATTTTTAGCACTGATTACTGTAGTAATGTCACTGGTATCCCCAAAAGTGTCAAATATGTCATTTAGGGGTCTGATCTGTCCACCAAAATGTCGCAGTCGCGCAAAAAAAAAAAAATAACATAAATATTTCCTGTAGTTAGTAAATGCAATAACTTTTGCGCAAACCAATCAAAATACGCTTATTGCTATTTTTTTTACCAAAAATATTTAGCAGAAAACTAATTTTTCTGGGAATGTTATATAGCATAATGTGAAAAATATTGTTTTTTTTTTTTCAAAATTGTCGCTCTTTTTTGTTTATAGCACAAAAAATAAAAATCGCACAAGTGATTAAATACCACCAAAAGAAAGCTCTATTTGTGGGAAAAAAAGGACATCAATTTTTGCTTGGGTACAGCGCCGCATGACCGCGCAATTGTCCGTTAAAGTAAGACAGTGCTGAATCGCAAAATAGGGCCTGGTCATTAAGCAGCAAAATCTTCCGGTCTTAAATTGGTTAACAGAAGCTGGACTGTTCTGATTGTGGCTGTGATAAAAGAAGTGTGAGAAAGCCCTGTTGGCTGTAGGCAGACTTTCCCTGGCTCATGTGCTGCATGCTAGTTCTGGGGCAGTGAGCCAGAACCTATTCACCGAGGCACTGACCTGACAGAAGTGTGTGTGGTTCCTGAGTCAGGGGATGGTTATGCCCCATACACACGTGCAGATTATCTGCAGACTTTTGTCTGCAGACTTACCTTTTCTATGTAGTACAAGGGCCTGCCGGATTGCATACAAATTGAAAATGTTTAGGTTTGACCTCATATTATATGGTTTTGGTAAGTCTGCAGACAAAAGTCTGCAGATAATCTGCATGTGTGTATGGGGCATTACTTCCATTAGAGCCTTCTCACACAGGTGTTTTGCTTCATGGCAAACAATGTGTATATAACTGATAATGGCTCTTCTTTTTTAGAACCCCAAATTTCATAATTGTTTTGACTAGTTAGTAGAACATTCATAAAATATACATGCAGGGACGGCACCAGAGGGGTGTATGGAAGTCCCCTAGCACCACCAAAAAATAAAAAGACTGGGCAAGCATCTATAAAAGTATGGACTTGGCAGCTGGTCGGTACACAGCACAGGCAAGCATAGGGAGGGAGGGTACTCTGTGTTCCAACTCCCACTGCCGGTCAGAATACCGCTACCTATCAGATTCTGCAACCGGAAGGGACATTAGGATGGGAACAACTTACTGCATATGTGCCATGCGTTCCAACATGCCCGCTATTCGTTCCAATAGGTTTTCTAATGTGACAGAACACGAAGCAGCGGTGGACATCTTCTTACACCCACACAAGTCTTGAATTTTACATTTATTTTAGCAGTAAATCACCTAATATACAGAAATAGACTATTACACCGCGACCGAGTGAAATAGTCTACCTCACTATATAATCAGTTTGTCACTGAGCGGTGCAGAGTGTACCAAGATGGCCATCGTCACCTTCTACTTGCAGGTTTCTCGCTATATTTACAATAATAATAGAAATGTAATACTGTTATTCAGTCTATAAGGTGAGTTTACTGCTAAAACACATGTAAAATTCAAGACTTGCATGGGTGTAAGAAGAGGTCCACCGCTACTTCGTGTTCTCTCAGGAAAACCTATTGGAACGCATAGTGGCCTTGTTGGAATGCATGGGCAGTAAGTTGTTCTCGTCCAAATGTCACTTCCGGTTGCAGAATCTGATAGGTAGCGGTATTCTGATAGAACACCATGTTGGCCTGGCCACATAGGATTTGGGAGACAGGACAGGATGTGAATGGAATTCAATCCCCTCGAAAGTCACCCGAGTTTTCAATCCCCTCAAACAGTTTTCCCGCACACTGTGTAAGTCTTCCCTAATAGCAGTGTGGATGGAGGAATCTCTATTATATTCAGGCAGCCATGGCTACTGCTGCTGTCAAACAATGATTACATCTGATAGGAAGCAATCACTGTTTGCCTGATAATTGACCCCTTGGCTCAGTCACATATTAAACAGACCTTTGCAGGAACGGGTGATGCTTGCAGAGCCACCTGTGGCTTGAATTTTGGCCATTTCAGTTCAACAGGAATCAGACAAAATGTAAATCATTACAGTAAATCATATCGATTAGATGATTATTGACTTCAAATAATCACATTATATTCTCTTACCTGTATCCTTGGTGTCTGTGGGCTGAGACGTCACATCTGCCTTGGTACCTTCACCTGTGATCTCGGGCTCCACAGGTACATCTGTCTCATCTGCTTTGGTACCTTCACCTGTGATCTCGGGCTCCACAGATACATCTGTCTCATCTACCTTGGTACCTTCACCTGTGATCTCCGACTCCAGAGGTACATCTGTCTTATCTGCTTTGGTATCTTCGGGTGACAGCTTGGACTCCCCCTTGTCTGCCATCCTTCGCCTTCCACCTGTGAACTCAGACTCTGCAGGTTCATATGGCGCATCCACATTCTGCTCCTCACCTGCGAGCGCGGACTCTTCATGTGCATACAGCACGCCCGCTTTGTGCTCCTCAGGTGCAAGATCAGACTCTTCAGGTGCAGGTAGCACTCCCGCTTTGTGCTCCTCAGGTAGGAAGTCGGACCCTTCAGGTGCACAATCCACATCTGCTTTGTGCACCTCAGGTGCGAGGTCGAACTCTTCAGGTGCATATAGCACGTCTGCTTTGTGCTCCTCAGGTGCGACATCGGACTCTTCAGGTGCATATAGCACGCCCCCTTTGTACTCCTCAGTTGTGAGATCGGACTCTTCAGGTGCATATAGAACGCCCGCTTTGTGCTCCTTAGGTGCGACATCGGACTCTTCAGGTGCATATAGCACGTCTGCTTTGTGCTCCTCAGGTGCAACATCGGACTCTTCAGGTGCATATAGCACGTCTGCTTTGTGCTCCTCAGGTGCGACATCGGACTCTTCAGGTGCATATAGCACGTCAGCTTTGTGCTCCTCAGTTGTGAGATCGGACTCTTCAGGTGCAAATAGCACGTTTGCTTTGTGCTCCTCAGGTGCAACATCGGACTCTTCAGGTGCATATAGCACGTCCGCTTTGTGCTCCTCAGTTGTGAGATCGGACTCTTCAGGTGCATATAGCACGTCTGCTTTGTGCTCCTCAGGTGCAACATCGGACTCTTCAGGTGCATATAGCACGCCCACTTTGTGCTCCTCAGTTGTGAGATCGGACTCTTCAGGTGCATATAGCACGTCTGCTTTGTGCTCCTCCGGTGCGACATCGGACTCTTCAGGTGCATATAGCACGTCTGCTTTGTGCTCCTCAGGTGCGACATCGGACTCTTCAGGTGCATATAGCACGCCCCCTTTGTACTCCTCAGTTGTGAGATCGGACTCTTCAGGTGCATATAGCACGCCCGCGTTGTACTCCTCAGGTGCAACATCGGACTCTTCAGGTGCATATAGCACGCCCCCTTTGTACTCCTCAGTTGTGAGATCGGACTCTTTAGGTGCATATAGCACATCTGCTCTGTGCTCCTCCGGTGCGACATCGGACCCTTCAGGTGCATATAGCACGTCTGCTTTGTGCTCCTCAGGTGCGACATCGGACTCTTCAGGTGCATATAGCACGCCCGCTTTGTGCTCCTCAGGTGCAACATGAGACTCTTCAGGTGCATATAGCACGTCTGCTTTGTGCTCCTCAGGTGCGACATCGGACTCTTCAGGTGCATATAGAACGCCCCCTTTGTACTCCTCAGTTGTGAGATCGGAGTTTTCAGGTGCATATAGCACGTCTGCTTTGTGCTTCTCCGGTGCAACATCGGACCCTTCAGGTGCATATAGCACGTCTGCTTTGTGCTCCTCAGGTGCGACATCGGACTCTTCAGGTGCATATAGCACGCCCCCTTTGTACTCCTCAGTTGTGAGATCGGACTCTTCAGGTGCATATAGCACGCCCGCTTTGTGCTCCTCCGGTGCGACATCGGACCCTTCAGGTGCATATAGCACGTCTGCTTTGTGCTCCTCAGGTGCGACATCGGACTCTTCAGGTGCATATAGCACGCCCCCTTTGTACTCCTCAGGTGCAACATCAGACTCTTCAGGTGCATATAGCACGCCCGCTTTGTGCTCCTCAGGTGCAACATCGGACTCTTCAGGTGCATATAGCACGCCCCCTTTGTACTCCTCAGTTGTGAGATCGGACTCATCAGGTGCATATAGCACGCCTGCTTTGTGCTCCTCAGGTGCAACATCGGACTGTTCAGGTGCATACAGCACGTCCGCTTTCTGCTCCTCAGCCATGAGCTCCTCCAGAGGTGCAAATATTATATGTGCCTTGTACTCATCGCCTGACGGCTCGGACATAGCAGGTTTATAACGATAATTGGGATCTATAATCAGAGAAAATAAAAGAAATAAAAATATTAATTACTCAGTTTTATTATTGAGTTATATTATCAAAAAAATATAAGCACAATCTATTATATTATATTATATTATATTCAGGTTTCCTTATTGTATGTCTAGCAGCCATACCCTGGCCCATGAGCTGAATGCTATTTCTAGAGTGATTAGTCTAAAGCCTCGTACACACGATCAGATGATCGGATGAATATTTGTCCGTTTTTTGTTACATACATTGTGTGTTTTTGATACTTTGAAGTGCATTCAGGCACATGCATTTATGTGTGTTTGCAGTGCGTTTTAATGCAAAAAAATGCAGCATGCTGTACTGTTTTTTTAAATGAAGATAACACTGAAAGGGTGTAAACTAAACTAGGCTCACTGAAATACATCCATTTTTCTTCTATCTGCGTTTACGCTGTGTTTATAAATGCATCTCACTGCATGTGGTGTAAAGAGCAGACATTTATTATAATGCAAACAACTGATATGCATGTAAATATTTGTCACTCATTGCCTCCTGTTCTCTCATCAGCCACTTGTTACTTCTTTTTAAATACAAAATGAAAATCTAGGACAAAACTGGGAGGAGACACACTGCTGTGCAGTAATAGTCTCCACCACTTATGCAAATAAAGGAGCATAATGACATACTAAGATGGAGCTGTGAAAAGTCTATGAGTTGGGGCTGTTATAAGAAATGACACATCGGGGGAAGGTTGAGGCTTTACAAAGTGACAGTTATTTTCTGCTGAATCGTGAAAGATTTAAAAATAACTGTCACCTGACATGGCTAAAGCAAAGATCCTTATATTAAAGTGATGTGAACTGAGTGCAATGTGTATAATGGGGCTCCCTTTTCCTAAGAAAACTACAAATATAATAATGTGTGATAATTACCTCTTGATGGAATCGGAAATCCGGTGGTCATTGCAATTGGCATGGCCAACACAACAAGAAATAATAGTAAAGAATTTGCCATTGTGACTTCTCTTGTCAGAGAGAAAGATAAACACATCCACACTCCTCAACTGCCTCGTGTTATCTGAAGCTCTGCCTGCAGTGCACTCGAATTTATAGAGTGAGTCATGTGATCATGTGTGGTGGGAGGGGCTTAGAGCAGGACTGTTTTTTTTTTTTTCTGTTTGTTTCTTGATTTAGGGCTTGTTTATACCACAATCTCTATGTTCTCTGTGCATTTCTGCATCTGCATTTACATGCATTTTAGTGTGTTTACAGTGTGTTTAAGTGCATTTGCAATGCTTTTTTTGGAAATATTATTATTATTATAATTTTTTTAGATTTTTTTCTATGTTTTGTTTACATGCATTTGCTTGCATTTATGTGCGTTTTTGATATGTTGACGTGGATTCACATGCATTTGCGGTACATTTACATTAGGGTTGAAACAACTAATCAATTAATCGACCACTAATCGATTATGAAAATAGTTGTCAACTATTTTCATAATCGATAAGTTGGTCAACTGATTAGTTGGCCTGTATACAGAATGCATTATTTGTTTACCTATCAGGAAATACAGTGCAGCACACATACAGCTCAGTACACCGTCCATACTTTCAGAAGACACAGTGCAGCACACATACATGTATGTAAGGATGGTGTACTGAGCTGTAAATGCTTGAGAACTTGTGAATGTGTGAGGAGCAATGCCTCATGGGACATGTAGTCCTGGGCTGGTAGTGAGTGGTTCTAAAGGCAAAAGTTTTTTTTACCTTGCTATAGGGGCATGCTATACTATATTTTCAGCTTGCTATTGGGGCACTCTGAAGGAAGGAGGAGCCAGAAGTGTTGGTGGGGGACCCCAGAAGAGGAGAATCAGGGCTGCTCTGTGCAAAACCCTTCATATGGCTTCATGTCTGACTCCTAGATAAAATGCCCATATATCCTACTTCTTGGTGTATTTATTGCTATATACAGTGCCTTGCGAAATTATTCGGCCCCCTTGAACTTTGCGACCTTTTGCCACATTTCAGGCTTCAAACATAAAGATATAAAACTGTATTTTTTTGTGAAGAATCAACAACAAGTGGGACACAATCATGAAGTGGAACAAAATTTATTGGATATTTCAAACTTTGTTAACAAATAAAAAATTGGGCGTGCAAAATTATTCAGCCCCTTTACTTTCAGTGCAGCAAACTCTCTCCAGAAGTTCAGTGAGGATCTCTGAATGATCCAATGTTGACCTAAATGACTAATGATGATAAATAGAATCCACCTGTGTGTAATCAAGTCTCCGTATAAATGCACCTGCACTGTGATAGTCTCAGAGGTCAGTTTAAAGCGCAGAGAGCATCATGAAGAACAAGGAACAAACCAGGCAGGTCCGAGATACTGTTGTGGAGAAGTTTAAAGCTGGATTTGGATACAAAAAGATTTCCCAAGCTTTAAACATCCCAAGGAGCACTGTGCAAGTGATAATATTGAAATAGAAGGAGTATCAGACCACTGCAAATCTACGAAGACCTGGCCGTCCCTCTAAACTTTCAGCTCATACAAAGAGAAGACTGATCAGAGATGCAGCCAAGAGGCCCATGATCACTCTGGATGAACTGCAGAGATCTACAGCTGAGGTGGGAGACTCTGTCCATAGGACAACAATCAGTGGTATACTGCAAAAATCTGGCCTTAATGGAAGAGTGGCAAGAAGAAAGCCATTTCTTAAAGATATCCATAAAAAGTGTCGTTTAAAGTTTGCCACAAGCCACCTGGGAGACACACCAAACATGTGGAAGAAGGTGCTCTGGTCAGATGAAACCAAAATCGAACTTTTTGGCAACAATGCAAAACTTTATGTTTGGCGTAAAAGCAACACAGCTCATCACCCTGAACACACCATCCCCACTGTCAAACATGGTGGTGGCAGCATCATGGTTTGGGCCTTCTTTTCTTCAGCAGGGACAGGGAAGATGGTTAAAATTGATGGGAAGATGGATGGAGCCAAATACAGGACCATTCTGGAAGAAAACCTGATGGAGTCTGCAAAAGACCTGAGACTGGGACGGAGATTTGTCTTCCAACAAGACAATGATCCAAAACACAATCCAAAATCTACAATGGAATGGTTCACAAATAAACATATCCAGGTGTTAGAATGGCCAAGTCAATGTCCAGACCTGAATCCAATCGAGAATCTGTGGAAAGAACTGAAAACTGCTGTTCACAAATGCTCTCCATCCAACCTCACTGAGCTCGAGCTGTTTTGCAAGGAGGAATGGGCAAAAATGTCAGTCTCTCGATGTGCAAAACTGATAGAGACATACCCCAAGCGACTTACAGCTGTAATCGCAGCAAAAGGTGGCGCTACAAAGTATTAACTTAAGGGGGCTGAATAATTTTGCACGCCCAATTTTTCAGTTTTTTATTTGTTAAAAAAGTTTGAAATATCCAATACATTTTGTTCCACTTCATGATTGTGTCCCACTTGTTGTTGATTCTTCACAAAAAATTACAGTTTTATATTTTTATGTTTGAAGCCTGAAATGTGGCAAAAGGTCGCAAAGTTCAAGGGGGCGAATACTTTTGCAAGGCACTATATATATATATATATATATATATATATATATATAAAATACAAGTAATATATATTACTTTCACTATTTCACAGTATAAATGAACCCCTTATAGTAGCAATTATCTGTTCTTTTTGTACTATTAAGGGCTAATTTTAGTTTTTTAACCCCATTATTACAGGTGATACAAAAATATTTATGCTGCTGCTACTAAACGTCTTAGGCCTGGTTCACACCTTAGCGTTTTTTGTTGCTTTTTGGAGAAACGCACTACAGTTGATTTAACATGGTTTCCTATGGGACACGTTCACATCTATGCTCATTTCAGCCGCTGCATATTTGGAAAGGGTCAAGGATTTTCCTTTTAATGCAAAACGGTGCTTTTTTTGCCTTTCTGGTTCAAAAGACTTCAATGCAGATGCTGCAGAAAAGCCTGTAGTGCGTTTTTGCTGCGATTTGCATTTTTTAATCTGCCCATCAACAAATTGGCCAAAGAAAAGCATAAAAAATGCAAAACACAAATCGCAGCAAAATCACGTGTGCAAAAATCACTGCAGAAACAAATCAAAAGCAAACTGCATAGGTGTGAACCAAGCATTATGCTGGCCATACACGTATCAATTGTCGAATGAGAATATTCATAGGAAAAATCTTTGTACATTCGCTGAATGAAAGAATGTTGTTTGAAAATTTGACTTCCTTTTACCATTCAGTTTTAAAATGAATGTAATTTCTGAATGAAAACCACATACACTGTCTGATAATTCTTTCACCAAAAAGATTTCTGTTCTTCCCTTTAGAATTTTCCCATCACTGTGGCCGACAGCGAACGTCGATTTGACCGCACTAACGATTAGAAAATCGAACAAATGTTTTTAAAATTAAATATTTTTGAAGGAAGACATTATTTTTGTATGGCCAACATAACTGATAGCAGGCGCAGGGAGATTTTATCAAGTCACCTGCCTATGACAAGGGAGTCTGTCATACATCATATATTACAGTTCTGTCTGAAAATCTGCAAAAAACAGTCTTTTATTACAGCATTAAGCAATCTAAATATACAAATAGCATTAATACTTATAAGATGGGGTCGCTGATGGCCATTCTCTAATAGGGCCACCCCCAACCCCCCTGAACACCCCAAATGGGTACACACTGTGTCCAGTTGGTGGGGAGGGGGTAGACCCTCCGACAGCTAAACATCCGTGGACCACCATATATTAGACTGACATGTACATAGTTCTACAAGGTGTTATTTGTGACACTAACAGAGAATACATGAAAGGTAAAGTAAAGGGAATACTCTTTGGTAGTAAATCAAAGCAGGCTAATTGGGCTTGAGACCAGGAGCGGCATTAGGATGCTTTAACCAGTTAATCCATTGTTTGCTAAAGGTAGGCATTCTATGATCTTTAACAGCTAGTAACTTCTCAAAATGACATTGTGTGTTTACCCGTGAAGTAAGTTCCTGAATTTTTGGTGACACAGGTGATTTCCAATGGTGAGTGATGGTCAATCTGGCAGCAAACAAGATGTGGAGTACTATAGTCTGGTACTTCGGAGGGATCAGATCTATTCCCAAGTTCAAAAGTGCCAAAGCCGGCCAGATAGAGAAGGTCGTGCCCAGAAAAACTCCAAGCAAAACCTCCACTTCCTTCCAAAAGGGTTGAACAAAGGTGCAATCCCAAAGGATATGATACAGTGTTCCTACCTTATTGCACCGTCTCCAATACAACGCACTGGAGGAGGGATAGATTTTAGATAGCCTATGAGGCGTTAAGTACCATCCATGGTATATTTTCAGAAATTGTTCCCAATGATCAATACATTTAGACAGTTTATAGTTGACCGTGATGGCCTTATGCCATTGTGAATCTGTAAAGGTCAATTGGAATTCAGATTCCCATTTAGTCCTACTTGGGCCCAATGAAGGTGCTTGGGTATTCATATACAAGTTGTAAAAAAAAGATATGCCCCGTGTGCCAGATATACCGTGGCCCCTAAGGAAGTCCCATGCCGTAGCAGGGATGGATAACTGGAAGGCAAGTTTGTTAGTTTTGTGAAAATGGCAAATTTGTGCGGTTTTAAAGCAGTCTGCGGGGAGAGAGCTATCCTTAACGCTGAGCCAATAGTTGTGGCCATTTTTTTTCCAATCTAATGTCGAGAAGGATGGAATGATCCATTCATAAGCCCCCAATGGAATATCTAAATTACGCCTTTCGAGGGTCTGATGGCGAATGGACAGTAAGGATCGCCAGGCAGTTAGTGTGGCCGTAATAGTAGGATGATGGATGCGGTGGGTCGAGGAGGACAAGGATGAGGCAGCTAATAGTGCCCCTAGATCCTGGTGCACTAGAAGGGATCTCTCCATGAAAACCCAAAGTTTGTCTGAAGGTTCCTGTAGCCAATATTGCATTTGGTCAAGGAGTAAGGCGGTATGATAAAAGGGGATGTTGGGGAGCCCCGCGCCTCCGTGGGTTCTCTTGCTCACCAGCGTTTTAAGGGCTATTCTCGGTCTTTTGCCAGACCATATCAAGGTCCTAAGAAGGGTATTACATTTCGCAAAGAAACTAGATGGTAGTGATATTGGGAGGGTGCGGAAAAAATATAATAGTTTGGGAAGAAGCTGCATCTTAAATGCAGCCATTTTACCTAGCCAGGATAGTTGTGCTTTATTTATCTGCTTCATATCATGTTCTATGTTACGGAGTAGAGGTGGGAAATTAGCCTCATATAGTTCAGAGGTGGATGGTGTCAGCTGGATGCCTAGGTAGGAAATGGTGCTATGTTCCCATTGAAAGGGGAATTGAGCTTTCAAATGGGCCAAGTTATCTTGGGTTAAATAAAGTGGGAGTGCTTGGCATTTGGTTGTGTTAAGTTTGTAGTACGATACTTGGCCAAAGGTGTCTATTACTTGTTGAACTTGGGCGAGAGATGTTTGTGGATCGGAAAGCGACAGAATAACGTCGTCTGCAAAAAGCCCTATTTTGTGCTCCTGGTTACCTATTGTTATCCCTCTAATAAGAGGGTCTCCTCTAATAGCTGCCGCTAACGGTTCGATGGCTAAAGTGAATATGATTGGGGACAATGGACAGCCCTGTCGGGTGCCGTTGGATAGGTCAAAAGATCTAGATAAAGAACCAGAGGTAAATACCTTTGCAGAAGGGTTTTTGTATAAGGTCATTCTGGCAAAGTAAAGCCTGCCTGAAATGCCGAATTTATATAAGACTCTATCCAGGTACTGCCAATAGACCCTATCAAAAGCCTTCTCTGCGTCCAAACTAAGGAGCCTGGAAGGCAATGGATGGGTCCCAGCCTGGTGAATTAAATTAATCATCCTCCTAGTGCCGTCTGGTGCTTGTCTGCCTTTAACAAAGCCGACCTGTTCAGGACTTATAAGAGTCGGGGTAACTTCCAAGAGCCTATTTGCGAGTACCTTTGCGTATATCTTCGCATCAGAATTTAGTAAAGATATAGGCCGGTAGTGTTGAGGGAGAGTGGGGTCTTTCCCCGGTTTCGGTAGAGTAATAATAATAGCTTCCATCATTTCTTTGGGAAATTGCTCGGTGGAGACTGCCTCGTTAAAAAGATTAGACAAGTGAGGAGTGAGAATGTCAGAGAACGCTTTATAATACTCTGAGGACAGGCCGTCTGTGCCTGGCGCTTTATGGGATGGAAGATCTTTAATTACCTTGGTGATTTCTTGAGGGTCTATAGGTCTATTTACTAATTCTAGGGTCGATGCATCTATTGCGGGTAACCTCAATTTGTCCAAGAAAGTGTTAATTTCCTCTAGAGAGGGCTGATGTACACCAGGGTCCTCCCGCAAATTATACAATGAGGAGTAGTAATCGCTAAAGTTCTCTGCTATGGCTTATCTACATGGGCATGAAGTTAGATTACATAACTGCACCTATGTGCTACTGGCCATAATATCAATGTTTTATGAGTTTGCTTTCCTCTTTTATTATTCTGATTTCCTTCCTCTGTTAATATTATGATTTACTTTCCCTGTTTGTTACTATTTGAAATAATCTTAATAAAAACTATTTAACAAGAAAAAATACTTTCATTTTTTTTTTTTCTATAAATAAAAAATTTGATCTCGGAGTCTGATGATATTTACCAGATTCACCCTCTAATAGTATATACAGTATATCTCCTCTGTCTGATATTCTCAGAGTGAAATAGAGATTTTGCTCCCTAACCATATAACTGGTTATTTATATTTTACCACTTCATATAGATATTTAAGAATAAATTGCCTTTTTCTTTAAATTTACATATTACCTAAATTATACACCACACTTTTTTAAAGGTTATTATCCGATTATTCAAAACAATAATCGGCCAACTAATCAATTATGAAAATAATCGTTAGTTGCAGCCCTAATTTACATGCATTCCTGTGTATATCCTAACCATATAGCTGGTTAAATAACCATTTATAAAATATATGTATATATATATATAAAATATAAATATATATATTATATTATTATATTATAATATTATAATATAATTATTATATTATATCATATATAATATATATTTATTATATATATATATTATATAATATATATAATTATATTTATATAATATAAATATATATATATATATATATATATATATATATATATATATATATATATATAATATTATATTTATATAACCATTTATAAAATATTAATATATTTACCACTTCATATAGATATTTAAGAATAAATTGCCTTTTACTTTAACTTTACATATTAACTAAATTATACACCACACTTTTTTTTAAGGTTATTATGCAATTTTTCAAAAAAATAATTGGCCAACTAATCGATTATGAAAACAATCGTTAGTTGCAGCCCTAATTTACATGCATTCCTGTGTGTTTTTGATACATTGGGGGAAGGTTGATGTTTTACAAAGTGACAGTTATTTTCCACTGAATCCTGGAAGAGTTAAAAATAACTGTCACCTGACATGGCTAAAGCAAAGATCCTTATATTAAAGTGATGTGAACTGAGTGCAATGTGTATAATGGGGCTCCCTTTTCCTAAGAAAACTACAAATATAATAATGTGTGATAATTACCTCTTGATGGAATCGGAAATCCGGTGGTCATTGCAATTGGCATGGCCAACACAACAAGAAATAATAGTAATGAATTTGCCATTGTGACTTCTCTTGTCAGAGAGAAAGATAAACACATCCACATTCCTCAACCGCCTCGTGTTATCTGAGGCTCTGCCTGCAGTGCACTCGAATTTATAGAGTGAGTCATGTGATCATGTGTGGTGGGCGGGGCTTAGAGCAGGACTGTTTTTTTTTTTTTCTGTTTCTTGACTTAGGGCTTGTTTATTCCACAATCTCTATGTTCTCTGTGCAATTCTGCATCTGCATTTACATGCATTTTAGTTTTTTTTCAGTGCGTTTAAATGCATTCGCAATACATTTTTTAAAGTTATTTTTTATTTATTTTTTTTTCATGCGTTTGCTTGCATTTATGGGCATTTTTTAGATGTTGATGTGTATTCACATACATTTTCGGTGCGTATACATGCGTTCATGTGCATTTTTTATATGTTAACATGCATTTACATGCATTTGTAGTGCTTGTGTGCTTTTTTGATATGTTAATGTGCATTTATGTGTGTTTGCAGTGCGTTTTAATGCACAAAAATGAAGCATGCTATACTTTTTATTTGTTTAATTTTTTTTAAGAAACATGAAAACACTGAAATGGTGTAACCAACGCATATTGGGAATAGATCAATTTTTTTAATCTGCGTTTGTGCTGCATTTAAAAATGCACCTGACTGCATCTGGTGTAAAGAAGCCCTAAGCCCCGGCTCACACTGATGCGGTGCGAATTGAATGCAAATTTAAAGCAGTACATGGTGCGAATTTGCATTGCGATTTTTTTTTTTTTTTTTTTTTACATTGCAATGCAAATTCTGCTTAGCATGTGATTTTCCATGCAAATTTAGTGCAAATTTGTGAGAGGAGTTGTCACATCTGCGATTTTAATCTCTATAAAATCTAGGCAAAAAAAAATAATAAACTGCAGTGAACACTGGACTGGGAATTCAAAATGGTCCCATAGAAATCTATGGAGCTGAAATTTGCACCGCACTAAACTCACACAGGACCCATTTTTGAACCGGATGAAATTTGCACTTCATATATGTGAACACTACAATTAATATCTCCTAAACCGGCACGGTTTAGGAGATATTTGCACTGCATGCAGCCGCTCACGCTCCGGTGGACCTTCAGCTTTCCTTGTCGGGAGCTTGCCGGAAAATGACTCCCGCGCGCATGCGCAGGAGTGACGTCATCATGGCTCCGCCGAACCCGGAAGAGACGCAGAGAGAACATGTCAGCTCCCACAGCGGTGTCCGGGGGTCCGTGTCGGGGCTTCGTTCTAAGGTAAGTAATTCATAATGAGCTAGTATGCGATGCAGACTAGCTCATTATGCCTTTGTCTTGCAGGGTTTTTTTTTCTTTTTTTTTTTTTTAGGTTTACAACCGCTTTAAGGAAAATGAAGGGCGACTTTGTGACACAAGATTGAGTTTTCTAACACTAAAGAGACATTTATAGCCCATTACACCCTACAGGAACACCAAATCCACCTTTCCTATTGACTCCAAAACATTTTGCCAAAATCTAATTTTTTATGCTCAGACTTTAGGTGACTCGAAATGCTATCCTTATTCTCCAAAAATAATCTCTACACATTCACTATTTATTGGGCATGTGAACAATTTTTCATGAAATAGATTTTTACTGTTTTTCTGCCTCCTTGAAGCATCCTTAGTATGCTTCTGAATCTCTCTTTTCCCCCCTTACTTCAATTTGCTTGGAACAAGCAGTGCACACTAGTTGTGGTCATGTGCACTGCTCTATGTACACTACAAATCTCAGAGTCCATCTTGGGAACGAGCACGAGATGGTGGCTATGTTATGTACAATGGGACCATGGAGAGCAAAAGTAGCCCCCCTCTTAACCACTTGCCGACTGCCTAACGCCGATCTACGTCGGCAGTCAGCCCCTCACAGGCAAACTGACGTAGGGCTACGTCACTAGCTTGTGAGGGTCTAGGGAGCGAGCGCGCACCCCCGGAGGTGCGCTCCCGCGTGGTCACGGACCCCCCCGCGCGTGTGACCAGCGGACCCGATGTCCGCCGGTCACTCGGCGATCAGCGGGGGAGAGGGAGAATGTCAGGCAGCTTGTGTAAACAAGCCACCTGTCATTCTCCTCGCTGTAAAGACACTGATCAAACGGATCTAGTATGTAGATCCGTTGATCAGTGTCCTTACAGCTCAAGCCACAGCCAATCACAGTAGAAAGCACGCCCCTAGGGATACACACAGCCCCTCCCTCCAAAATAAAGTTAACCCCTTCACAACCAGTGTATTTTTACAGTAACAGTGCATATGTATAGCACTGATTACTGTAGAAATGTCACTGGTAACCCCAAAAGTGTCACAAATGTCCGTCAAGGGTCCGATCTGTCCGCCCCAATGTCGCAGTACCGCAAAAAAAATCGCAGATCGCCGCCATTACGCGTTAAAAAAGAAAACAACAAAAATGACAAAAATCTTTCCCTTTGTTAGTAAACACGATAACTTTTGCGCAAACCAATCAAAATATGCTTTTTGTGATTTTTTTTACCAAACATATGTAGCATAAAACAAATTGGCCGAAAATTTTAAAAAATTTTGATTTTTACTTTTTTTTGGGGGGGAATTTCATATAAAAAAATGTGAAAAATATTGTTATTTTTGCAAAATTGACGCTCTTTTTTTGTTTATAGCGCGTGATCAAAAAATCGCACAGGTGATCAAATACCACCAAAAGAAAGCTCTGTTTGTGGGAAAAAAAGGACGTCAAATTCGTTAAGGTACAGCGTTGCACGACCGCGCAATTGTCCGTTAAAGTCACGCAGTGCCAAATCGCAAAATACCCCCTGGTCAGGAAGGGGGTAAAATCTTCCGGGGCTTAAGTGGTTAACAAGAAGTTGGATCACAGCAGCCCAAAAAAAAAAAAAGGATTTTTATGAGGCTGAAAGCAGTAGGAGGTACTTTTTTGAGTTAAAGCGGTAGTATAACGATTTTTGTGACTTTTACCTACAGGTAAGCCTATAATAAGGCTTACCCGTAGGTACAATTATTATCTCTAAACCTGCACGGTTTAGGAGATATTCGCACTGCATGCAGCCGCTGACCTTCAGAGTTCCTTGCCGGGAAGTTGCCGGAAAGTTAATCCCCCGCGCGCATGCGCGGGATGACGTCATCGCGGCTCCGGCCACTCACATCGCCGGAGCCGCCGAACCCAGAAGAGACACCGAGGGATCATGTCCGCTCCCACAGCAGTGTCCGGGGGTCCGTGTCGGGGCTTTGTTCTAAGGTAAGTTTTTCATAATGAGCTAGTATGCGATGCATACTAGCTCATTATGCCTTTGTCTTGCAGGGTTTTTTTTTTTTTTCTTTCAAATGTTTTTATTGAATTTTCAAACATACAAGGAAAGAAATCAAAACATTCAGGGTAAAATATAGTAACTTGCAGGTGTTTCACTTAGGTAACTTTTCAGATGAGCTTAAAACAGGATAGTCATATCAATTACCATAACAACCACCAACAAAATAGTAGTCCATTACCATGAACTATAATTATTGCGATCCCACTTGTGTCTATATATCACATTATAGAGCTAGTAGTGCAATCTGTCTGAACTATTCTATATATAGTATACATTTTGTGCCCTCACTTCCGTATATGCGTATCGTACCACTGAGTCCATTGATACCATTCTTGTACCTCTCTTTGATACCTGCCCACAGTGGGTGCCATGAGCAGTTCAAAGGTTTTATGCGTTTGAACTGTAGCTATCACTTCTGATAGAACAGGTATGCACACCTCCTTCCATTTCCTGGTGATACAAATCTTGGTAGCGAGTAATACATTAATCACAAGTTTGCGAGCCTTTGGGGGGATTAATGCTATCGGAACATGGAGCAAAGCCATGTTAGGGGATGGGGTCATTTGGTGCCCTATAACATCAGAGATCATTTTAAACACACTCTTCCACAATGTTATAACTGGTGGACACTCCCACAAAATATGCATTAGCGTACCGTGCTTTCCACAGTCTCTCCAACACATGGGCGATGCTGTAGGCGCAAAGCGCGCGATCACTGTAGGGGTCATGTACCATCTCAGGGAGACTTTGAGGTACAGTTCCCTTAGGGATGCACTCAGAGTTGCTTTATTGCTCATCACTATGGCTTTTGTCCATTGGGATGTGGAATAGGTAGCCCCTAGGTCTTGTTCCCATTTTAACAAGGGGGGAGTTTTAGCAAAAACCCCTTTTTCATCTAGTGCAGAGTATATCAGGGATATGCCTTTAGCAGGTTGTAAAGGTTGGGACAGGTATTGCCATATCCTGGCAGGAACTTTGGACTGTAGTTGTGGGTTATGATGTATGCAAGAGACAATTTGGTTGTATCTGAATCATTCGCCACTACCCAAGTGCCATTTGGCTGCTATCGTCTGAAACGGTTGCACGGTTTCCGCTTGGTATAGGTCTTGTATACAGATAGGGGGAGATCGCCGCCAGGCCGTGAGGTCCATGTCGGGTACTATCTGGGTCAGACCCGACACTGGAAATGGGATCGTTACTATAGGTGTGTTCTTCTATTTGGTGTGTGTAAGGTGCAGCCATGCCGTCACCGACGCTCGGATCGTTGGTGACACATAACGTGGGAGGTGAACCCCTCGTCTCCTACTGCATACCCAGGTGAACATATCATGTTCCGGGGTTACTGCCCGTTCCATCCTGCCCCAGAGAGTATCCGGGACCTGCTGGAACCATGCTCGCATTTGCGATATAATTGTGGCTATGTAGTAGTCCATCAGGTTTGGCATGGATGCACCCCCCACTGCTTTAGATTTCATAAGGATACTCTTCGCACATCTAGGGCGTTTGCCCTGCCACAGGTAAGTGGATACCATGCCTTGGAGGGATTGTATGAATGATTTGAGAACCGGGATCGGTAGCGATCTAAACACGTATAAGATCTTGGGTAGAGTGCACATTTTGAAGGCTGCTAACCTCCCTGACCATGTAAGTCCAAATTTGGCTAGGGATTGAAGTTCTGTAGCTAGTTGGGATTTTAGAGGGATGTAATTAGCTTGGAATAGGCTGCTGGCAGTGTTAGTAAGTTTAATTCCCAGGTAGGTTATGCCCGAGTCTGACCACTTATATGGAAAGGATCGGGTGAGAAGATTTCTCATAGTGCCATCGACCCCCAGATCTAGGATGCATGATTTGGCGTCGTTGACTTTATAAAGGGATATGGATCCGAAATCGGTCAAAATTTGTCTGATACGTGGTAGCGACGTTGCGGGATTCGAGACCATGAGAATAACATCGTCCGCGAATAGGCTAATTCGATGCTCCATTGAATTTACGTCGATACCGGTAATGTTAGGATCAGTCCTAATTTTCTGAGCCAGGGGTTCTATTGCCATATTAAAGACTAGAGGGGACAATGGGGAGCCCTGCCTCGTCCCATTCGTAATCACAAACGGAGACGAGAGAGTGCCGTCCACTAACACCTGTGCTGAGGGGCCGGCATATAAAGCCATTATTGCAGAATGCATTCTGCCCACAATGCCAAAGCGCCTGAGGACCTCACGCAGATATCCCCAATGCACTCTATCAAACGCCTTCTCTGCGTCCAAAGAGAGGAGCAGAGAAGGCGTTCTGTCAGTGCGAGCCGCATGGATGATATTGATAAGACGTCTGGTTGCGTCCGCTGATTGCCTACCCTTGGTAAAGCCTGCCTGGTCCCTATGAATGAGTAGGGGAAGATATTTCATGAGTCTAGTGGCTACCGTCTTGGCATAGATTTTCACATCCGTATTCAGTAACGAAATCGGCCGAAAGTTTTGTGGCGTGTCGGGTTCCTTGCCTGGTTTTGGCAGAGTGATTATGGTTGCCTTAAGCATTTCGGAGGGAAACGAGGACGAGGACGCCGCCTCGTTGAAAACCGAGCAAAGATGTGGTGCAATAACGTCTTTTAGTTGAAGGTAATATTCATTTATCATGCCATCCGGGCCAGGAGATTTCCCTGATGGCAATGAGGAAATGGCAGACATTACCTCCTCAACTGTAAATGGTTGATTCAGTAATTCTGTCTGTTGTGGGCTCAGTGTGGGAAGCGCGATGGAGTCTAGGAAGCCATTAATAAGCTCCGGGGTTGGAGAGGACGTTTGCGTCTCTTGGAGATTGTACAGTGAGTGGTAGTAGCTACTGAATGCGTCTGCTATTTCTTTGGGGTCATGTACCTTATTACCTGTGGCAGGGTGTTTGATAGAGTGTATTTTATGTTGTATCCTTTGACCTTTCAGCCTGGCGGCGAGCATTCTACCTGCCTTGTTACTTGTGGCGTAAAACTTTTGATTTTTGGAGATTACGCTCATACGAATCAAGAAGGTGCGATCTAAGTTCCTGCCTGAGTACAGTTAATTTCTGCTTAAAGGCCGTGGAGGGAGCTGATTGGTTTTGGGCATCAACCGACGCAATTTCTCTTGTCAGCTCATCTATAGCTTTGGAACGCTGCTTGTTCGTTTTATGTTGCAATTGTATCAATACCCCTCTACTAAAAGCCTTGTGGGCATTCCAGAGGACCGCAGACCCCGATACCGACCCCGCATTGTTCTGGAAAAACTCTGTTACTTCTTGTTTGAGGGTAGCAGCATTTGCCGGGTGCTTGAGCATTTCTGCTCGCGCTCGCCATGGTTTATCCGAGCGGGCCTTAGGGGATACCGCAAATGTGACGCTTACAGGGGCATGATCGGACCAGGTTGTCGGGGCTATCTCGGAGTCTACAGACCTCTGGAGGATCGCTTTATCAGACAATATAATATCAATACGAGCATATGAATTGTGGACCGCAGAATGATGCGAATACATCCTATCAGTGGGGTGGTGGCACCTCCATATGTCATATAAGTCATTTTTGTTCATAAAGCCCTGTAGTGAAGGCTGGAGCCTAGTAGAGGTAGTTGAAGAGTCCAAAGTTCTGTCCGGGGGTAGATTGTAGTCTCCACATAGGAGCAGGGGGCCTTTTTGGACTTTCCTGATAGTGCAAAGTGTACGTTTCAGAAATCTCAGCTGATGAACGTTAGGGGCATAAACTGAGGCTATGGTTGTGGGCATGCCATCTATGGTGCAATTCAGTATAAGGTAGCGACCATTGGGATCAGCTGTGGAGGAGCACAGTGTAAAGTCCAGAGTTCTGTGGACGGCTATCATTACTCCTTTCCTTTTCCTGGGACAAGAGGCCGTGTATATCAAGGGGTAGTCCCTGTGAGAGCAAGTGGGAGCGTGAGAGTCCAAAAAATGTGTTTCCTGAACGCATACTATTTGCCCATGATGCTTGAGAGCAGTACGCCAAAGTGAGGCTCGCTTGGCCGGGTGATTCAGACCGTTAGCGTTCAGTGACAGGATTTTAACTGTCATTGGAGACTAAAAGGCCGCATGTGGTGTAGCTACTCACTGTTCGGATGTGACTAGACAAGATTAGATGACAGCCATGTGCTCCGGATACTGCATGGAGATGACAGCTGTAGTAGAGTTCCTGGAGTCGCTGCTTAGCGTGAGCAGTCTTGATGAGTTGGTACCCTGCGGTGTATGGTGAAAATCTTTCATCTTGGCAGACGGGTAAGAACCTGCATAGAGGGAGAGGACAAAACAAAAACGAAAACAGCAAAAAAAGAAAAATGCAGAAGAAAAACATGACCAAACTGCTGGAGCAAGCAAAGAGAATGGAGATTTGTGGCAACGTAGCCATCTCCCAAGGAGGGGTAAACAGTTATTAGCCAATCGGGCTAAGGGGCTCCAGGCATTCCGCCTCTGAAGCCTGCATCCACAAAAAAGCATAACGTAACAAGTGATGCGGTTGGCATAGTGCTAGGTTAGAACTTCAATTGTTGTGGGCGCTGCCCTGTTGCACTGCGTGCCATTGCTGGGGAATGCGACTTGGGGATTTCTTTGCTCCAGCCGGAGGAGCAGGTTCTGGGATAATGCCCCAAGATTGCAGCAACGAGAGACCTCTCTCCAGAGTTTTGATGCTGAACGAGGAGCCATTTTTTCTCTACCACAATTTTTGAGGGATGCTTCCATTTATATGGGAGATTATGGTTCCGAAGAGCCTTTGTAATCGTGGACAGCTGCCGTCTCATATCTAAGGTGTGTTTGGATAGGTCCGCAAAATTTTGGCGTACGGTTCAGGGAGGTGGCCCAACACCCTTGATTTCTGTAGGAGAGCTTCTTTGATGTGGTAAAAGTGTACACGCAGTAAGGTGTCACGAGGAATATGTTGAGGCAGAAAGGGAGGTTTTGGAACCTTGTGAATGCGATCTATGGTTAGATCCAAAGGGGACGCTTCCGGCAGGAGGGCTGTGAAAACTTCCAGGGCAAATTTGTGTAGCTCTGTCGGTGTCACTGATTCAGGGATGCCCCGGATCTTTAAATTATTCCTTCTGGAGCGATCCTCCAGATCAGCTATTTTAGCTTTAACCCACTGGCGTTCCGACAAGTGTTCCTCATGAGCATCTACAAGTTCGTTTACTGTGGCCACCATGTCGGTCATAGATGATTCAACATTGTGCACTCTTTCTCCTAGGGAGTGGACCTCTGCCGTAAATTTATTTGCCAAAGCCATGATATCTGATTGCAGGGATGTGTGAAAAGTAAACATCATGTCTTTTAAAGCAGTGTCCAGGATCGGTTTTCCCACTGTGGGGAAGTCTGCTATAGGAGATGCCCCTAATTGCACAGAAAACAGAGAGGGTGCAGTGCGGCCTAGCAGCGAGGCCTGGGCCTGGGAGTCAAGTCTAATCTTGGATTTGGCCGGGCTGGAGCATGTCGGGCTAGAGGGTTCAGGGGTGCAGGGGGACACAGTACCTGGTCTCTGTAGGTCACCGGACTGCTGTTCGTCCGGCAGATCGGAGTAATGTACCCGCTGCCCCGCCGGAGCGGCAAAGCCCGAGCCGCCGGCGCCATCTTGTCGACCGCTCCGGGATGGCAGGGGGAAGAAGGCTGTGAGTTTCTGCGGCCCCTTTACTCCCTTTCGCTTCCCTGTCATGTCGATCGGTGCAGGAGTGTTCCCGGGATGCAGCGGTGTGAAGATCGAGGGTGGATGCCAAGCGTAGCTGGGTAGATGTCGCTGGATTGCGGATGCTGGAGCCAGAGCGAGGGATCAGACGTCCATCACGGTCCCGCGCTGGCCACTCCCCCCGGTTTTTTTTTTATTGAGTATACTACCGCTTTAAGAATATATTTGTTTTATTTATTTCAGGAACTTACATAGCACCATCAATTTAAGCAGCTCCTTACATATATATTGTACATTCATACCTTAAAACATTTTTTTTATCTTTTAACCACTTGCCGACCGCCCGCCGCATATGTACTGCGGCAGGCTGGCTCGGCTGCGCGAATCGACGTATGGGTATGTCGGTTCGCAGGAGTGGTGCTGGGGGGCGAACGCACGCCACAGGCGGCGCTCCCCCACCCCCACTAGGCAGCGGGGATGCTGATCCATGGGACTGGTGGCCGCGATTGCCACCTGACACCCGCGATCTCTCCGCTTTAAGAGAGAAGGACGGTCAGCTGTTGTAAACACAGCCAATCGTTCTTCTCTCTGAAATGATCACAGAGCGCCTGTGATCCTTCTATATATAGGATCACAAGTCTCTGTGTTCATTTCACAAGTCCCTCCCCCACACAGTTAGAAAACACTCCCCTAGGCTCACACTTAACCCTTTGAACACCACTGTGTTAACCCCTTCACTGCCATTATCATTATTCCAGTAACAGTGCATATTTTTACTGATTACTGTAGTAATGTCACTGGTCCCCCCAAAAGTGTAAAAAAAAAAAAGTTAGAGGTCCAATCTGTCCGCCGCAATGTCGCAGTCCCACTAAAAATTGCAGATCGCCGCCATTACTAGTAGAAAATAAATAAATAAAAATTACATAAATCTTTGCCCAAGTTTGTAGATGCGATAACTTTTGCGCAAACCAAACAAAATAAGTTTATTGCAATTTTTTTTTACCAAAAATATGTAACAGAATACAAATTGGCATAAAAGGATGAAAAGTTTTGTTTTTTTATTTTTTTTGGGGGGGGGGGGGGGAATGTTATATAGCAGAATGTGAAAAATATTGTTTTTTATTTTTTCAGAACTGTCGCTATTTTTTTGTTTATAGCGGAAAAAAAATAAAAATTGCACAGGTGATCAAATACCACCAAAAGAAAGCTCTATTTGTGGGAAAAAAAAGAACATCAATTTTATTTTGGTACATCGTCGCACGACCGCACAATTGTCCATTAAAAAATCGCAGTGTCGAATCGCAAAAAATGGCCTGGTCATTAAGGGGGCAAATCCTTCCGGCCCAGAACTGGTTAAACCTGAGTTTTCATGTCACTTTAAGGGTGATGGAAACTTTATCCTAAACCTCAGTTGTTTCAAACCCCAGAATGAGCTCCTTGCCCATGAAGCATCAACTAAGAAATTACTCGTGGCATTGGCCTGTCTGATTAAAGATACTGGCTCAGACTTTATCCCTTTGAGCACAAGACATCAGGACAAATTTCCCAAATGGGGTCAAACACATGTATAGGAACCTGGAAGGTATTCAAACACTTTCAACTCCAACCTTTTTTTTTTTTTTTTTTTTTTTTAATTGTTCCTAGAGTTCTACTTTAACTGGTTGCCGACTGCGCACAGTATATTTACTACGGCAGTCAGCCCGGCCAGGCAGAGTGACGTAGATCTACGTCGCTCGCCTGTCACTGACCCGATGTCCACCGGTCACTCGCCGATCGTTGGTACAGCGGGAGAAAGGCAGAGCGGCTTATGTAAACAAGCCGCCTGTCATTCTCCCCTGTGTAAAAATGAAGATCAGACGGTTCTACTATGTAGAACCGTTGATCTTTGTTTTTACACCAATAGCAATGTCCCACTACAGTTAGAATCACGTCCCTAGGACACACTTAACCCCTCCCTGTCCAATACAGTTAACCCCTTCCCTGCCAGTGTCATTTTTGCAGTAACAGTGCATATGTATAGCACTGATTACTGCAGTAATGTCACTGGTACCCCCAAAAGGGTCAAAAATGTCAGTCAAGGGTCCGATCTGTCTGCCGCAATGTCGCAGTACCGCAAAAAAATCGCAGATCGCCGCCATTACTCGTTAAAAAAAACCACCAAAAATGACAAAAATCTTTCCCTTTGTTAGTAAACACGATAACTTTTGCGCAAACCAATCAAAATACGCGTTTTGCGATTTTTTTTACCAAACATATGTAGCAGAAAACAATTTGGCTGAAAATGTTAAAAAACTTTGATTTTTACATTTTTTTGGGGGGGGGAATTTCATATAAAAAAAAAAGTGAAAAATATTGTTATTTTTGCAAAAATTACGCTCTTTTTTTGTTTATAGCGCATGATCAAAAAATCGCACAGGTGATCAAATACCACCAAAAGAAAGCTCTCTTTGTGGGAAAAAAAGGACGTGAAATTTGTTTAGGTACAGCGTCGCACGACCGCGCAATTGTCCGTTAAAGTCACACAGTAAAAAATCGCAAAAAAACCCCTGGTCAGGAAGGGGGTAAAATCTTCCAGGGCTTAAGTGGTTAAATGAGAAGCAAGAAGGACCAGTAACTTATTTCAAATGATTTGTGATCCACCGGAAGGCGTCTATGTTACTAAGCCCTGAAGACGTTGAAGCCTATCTCTATCTTCTATTCTGGAATATTATTTCCCTGTAAATCATAACTAGAGAAAGATCTGAAAGTGCGCTTATCATAGCCTCTGCTTCAAAAATAATTTCCTTCCTTCACTTATCTGATTTATAATGCATTTGTTCCTTTCCCAAAAGTAATGCTTTCTCTTTTAAGACAAATAACCAAATTTCCACCCTGGGCTCTGCCACTGAAACATTTTTCAAGCAATTTCATTCTATTTGATTCAGCCTCAGCGGCTCCATCAGATTTGATTGAACTTGCAATCCGTTCTCCAACTTGCAGATATACATGTAAATATTTATTGGAAGACATGGGGGGGGATTTATTCCTGTTACGAAAACAAGAGTAGAGCCAGACACATTGAGATAGCATGTCGGAGAATCATTTGTGTTTGTATTCATGAAACAACAAAGCAAGTAAGAGCATTTGTCTGGTTATGTATCTACTCGTTAAAATCACTTGTGGCTTTAATTTGCAAATTAAAAAAAAAAAAAAAACACACCCTTAAATAGTTGTACAGGTTAAAAGTTTATTATTTTACTACATTCTCTGCATTAAGGAAAAAAAAACTGCCAATATTAGCCCCTTACCCCCCACAGGAACTCTTAAATACATACCTGAGCCAGAACTAGATCAAGCTCTCTGCCTGAGAGCAACATTGCTGCTCTCTCTCTCTCCTTACTGGACATGAAGGCAGCAACTGGAGCCATTAGCTGCTGCCATTCAAATCCACTGAGGAGGCAGTGGGGGTGGGGCTAATCTGCACTATGTGTGTCTATAAAATCACACAGCCCAGCTCAGGAGTGAGCCTGCATATCTGTCCCCATAGCAAGCACTTGTTATGGGGGCAGACACAGACGATATGGAGCAGACAGTGCTGGTGGGGGACCCCAGAAATGGAGGTTAACCACTAAGCCCCGGAAGATTTTACCCCCTTCCTGACCAGGCCCTATTTTGCGATTCGGCACTGCGTGACTTTAACGGACAATTACACGGTCGTGCGACGCTGTACCTAAACGAATTTGACGTCCATTTTTTCCCCACAAACAGAGCTTTCTTTTGGTGATATTTGATCACCTGTACGATTTTTTGATCATGCGCTATAAACAAAAAAATAGTGACAATTTTGCAAAAATAACAATATTTTTCACATTTTTTTATATGAAATTCCCCCCAAAAAAATGTAAAAATCTAAATTTTTTAACATTTTTGGCCAATTTGTTTTCTGCTACATATGTTTGGTAAAAAGAATCGCAATAAGCGTATTTTGATTGTTTTGCGCAAAAGTTATTGCGTTTACTAACTAAGGGAAAGATTTTTGTCATTTTTGTTTGTTTTTTTTAAACGAGTAATGGCAGCGATCTGCGATTTTTTTTTGCGGGACTGCGACATTGCGGCAGACAGATCGGACCCTTGACTGACATTTTTTACACTTTTGGGGGTACCAGTGACATTACTACAGTAATCAGTGCTATACATATGCACTGTTACTGTAAAAATGACACTGGCAGGGAAGGGGTTAACTTGTTTGGAGAAGGAGGGGTAAGTGTGTCCCTAGGAGCGTGATTCTTGCTGTGCAGGGATGTGGCTTTTCATGTAACAGCAGAGATCTACGATCCGACAAAGCAGGACCATATGATCTCTGCTGTTACACAGGGGAGAATGACAAGCGGCTTTGTTTACATTAGCCACCTGCCTTTCTCCCTCTGTAACTGACGATCGCAAGTGACCAGCGGACATTGGGTCCGCCGGTCACTCGCGCGGAGGTGTCCCTGAACGAGCGGGGGCGGGAGCGCGCCTCAGGCGGCGCGCGCTCGCCCCCTATTGGCTCACAGGCGAGTGACGTACCCTTACGTCACTTTGCCTGCACGGGGCTGACCTCCGCAGTATATGTACCTGCGGCGGTCGGGACAAGCGGTTAAAGGCCTCTCTGTGCAATGCCATTGCACAGAGCAGGTAAGTATTAAATGTTTTTTATTTTATTTAAAAATTGCCATTAGTAACTCTTAAAATTAATTTTTGTAGTCATTAACCACTTGCCAACTGCCCGCCGAGGATATACTGTGGCAGGCTGGCTCAGCTGCGTGAACCGCCATACCTGCATGGTGGTTTGCGGGATTGCTGCTGGGGGTGTGCGCCCACCCCCATTAGGCAGCAGAGAAGTCAATCCAAGGGGCCGGCTTCCGTCATTGCCACCGGGCACCCACGATCGCTCCCCGTGGAGAGTGACCGACGGTCTGCTGTTGTAAACACAGCAGACCATTGTTCTCTCTGGAATGAACACAGAGTGCCTGTGATCCTCCTATTTAGAATCACAGGTCTCTGTGTTGATTCCACAAGTCCCTCCTCTATACAGTTAGAAAACACTCCCCTAGGCTTACACTTAACTCATTGATTGCCCCTGGGTTAACCCCTTCCCTGCCAGCGTCATTATTACAGTAACAGTGCCTATTTTTTAGCACTGATTACTGTAGTAATGTCACTGGTACCCCCCAAAAGTGTCAAAATTGTCAGTTAGGGGTCCAATCTGTCCACTGCAATGTTGCAGTCCTGCTAAAAATCGCAGATCGCCTCCATTACTAGTAAAAAAAATTAATAAAAATGACAGAAATCTTTCCCCTAGTTTGTAGATGCGATAACTTTTTCACAACCCAATCAAAATACGCTTATTGGGATTTTTTTTTTACCAAAAATATGTAGCAGAATACAAATTGGCCTAAAAGGATGAAAAAATTGGATTTCATTATTTTTTTGGGGGAATGTTATATAGCAGAGTGTGAAAAATATTGTTTTTTTGTTTGTTTTTTTTTTCAGAATTTTGCTCTTTTTTTGTTTATAGCGCAAAAAATCTAAATTGCAGAAGGGATCAAATACCCCCAAAAGAAAGCTCTATTTGTGGGAAAAAAAGGACATAATTTTTTTTAGGGTACAGAGTCGCACGACCGCCCCATTGTCAGTTAAATAACACAGTGCAGAATCGCAAAAAAATGACCTGGTCATTAAGGGGTTTTAACTGAAGTGGTTAAAAAAATCTTCAAATATATTTTTAATTATATCTTTTAAAAGTATCTGAATCTGTGTTATTTAAACCTCCTGTATTTGTGCTAATGGCAGCATTCACAATGAGAGAGAGCCCACTCTGAAGCAGTCTGGGCTTTATTGCTTTGCAAAGTGCTGTCAGTCGAACACTGTGAACAGGCTTACAGGAGAGGAAAGCACAGGTAAAAGCAACCTATATGCCACTGATCCTTCAATATCCAATGAGCAGGCTGGGGGAAAAGAGGTGACTATGTCAGCAGAACACCAGAAGCCATTTCTTTCTATATCAGTTGGGTACCATTGCTATGATCTGGGAGGAAGTATTAAGAAGTACACATGTGAAGTCAGCACAGCTAGAGAGGTAATATGTGACATACCCTCAAAGTATATAAATAAAATTTAATAATAAAGGTGAAATTAAGCACAGTATACATTTCACAGCAGCACACAATCCGCAAACAAATCATAACCAAACCATATAAAATGAACAAAGTAAATAACCAATGTTATAAAAAAAAATGTCCATAGGATATAGAATTCAATAAAAAGTGATAGGACTGGTGAATTAATAAAACTCAAAGCTATACTCCATATATCCTCCACCACAGTGTTCATTGTAGGTTCCACTCCCTTAGGAATATGCTCACCAGATAATATTGCCATTCACGTGTCTGGCTAATATCGCTTATGCTGATCTAAAGCCACTCAGAATCACCAAACTCCGTCCAGATATTGGCATCAATCTCCAAATGTGGGGAAAGAATCAAAACAGAGCCTCTGATAGTGTAAAACCTTAAGGTACCCGCTTTACTATAAAAATAATTAACTTACATCAAAGATATATAAAATACGCCTTCATATTAAAATCACTGAAATATCAGGTGCCTCGGTGCTGCGATCTTACCATCCCTCTTAGATCATAACATCTGCTCACACTTCCTGGGTCACTGGCCTGACATCAGATCCGATTGCTGTGTAGCCACGCCCCGACACGTTTCGTCAGATCTGACTTCATCACAGGGGGTCTTCTGAATGGAGTTTAGTGATTCTGAGTGGCTTTAGATCAGCATAAGCGATATTTGCCAGACACAAGGCTGAGTGCCAATATTATCTGGTCAATTCTCAAGGGAGTGGAACCTGCACTGAACACTGTGGTGGAGGCTATATGGTGTATAGCTTTGAGTTTTATTAATACACCAGTCCTATCACTTTTTATTGGACTTTATATCCATTGGACTTTTTTTGCAAATTGGTTATATGTTTTTTTTTTTCATTTTACAGTATATGGTTTGGTATGGTTTGGTTATGATTTGTTTGCAGATGGTGCGCTGCTGTGAAATGTTTACTGTACTTAATTTCACCTTTATTCTTTGATTTAATTTATGTAAAGTAGCAGCACATAGAGACTATTTGTTTATTATTATTTCAGAAGAGCAGTGCACATATATTAATTATATAAATAATATATTAAGATGAATGTTTTTGTCTGGAGCCCTGCTTTAAAGCTGTGTTTCCCTAATTTGAGGCAGCTTTGCTACACTGCCACAACACCTCTTACAACCTATATACTGTATATAACACAGATTGTCCAACCAAGAGAAGAGGATGGGAGGGCATACTAGGGTCTAGTGGAGTAATCTCTCCAAAAGTGATTTCACCATGTGGACGACTTAGTTGAAATTTGCTTAAAGAAAATGCTTTCTTTTTCTTGACAAACGCATATGATCGCCATGTCAGCAATGGTATGATGATTAATGGGTTGTTGAAAAACAAATAACAAATGATAGAAAATGTTTTAGCAAAGCCGAATGATTATCATGTCAGTGCTGATATGGTGACAACATGGCTTTGTTTATTAACAAAGCGTAAAGCACGCATAAAAAGAAAACCTTTCCTAAAACAAGACAGTGCCCATTAAAAATTAAATAATAAAGGCTTTTTTTTTCTCTTTTTGCATTAAAGTTTTACTGTTAGGAGTAGGGCCACCTTAAAGCAGAATGTCACCTAAAATGCGAAGCTCCATTTTCCTCCTCCTCCAATCCCCCTCTATATATATATATATATATATATATATATATATATATATTTTTTTTTTTTTTTCAGGAAGCAAGTACCTAGCTTTGAAAGGTACCCTCTCCCACTTCCGTTCGTATAACCTAAGGCCCCCTCCCTGCCACTAACCTCCAGGCACCTATAGTGTTCCAGGAGGCTGCGGGTCCATTCAGAAAGCACGACTCAGTGGGGAGCCAACTTTGAGCCAGTAGGAAGTCATAGTCTGCTTTCCACAATCAAGATGATAGAAACCCAAAGATTGGTGAAGACCTGGGCTGATGACAGTTGATGACAGTGCTGGACCCCAAGTCTGGTGAGTACCTGTTTAATAAAATTCAGCAGCTACAGTAGTTGTAGCTGCTGACTTTTAATTACCCTAATATGCAAAAGGCTGAAGTTTGTAAGATTCTGGTACCTCTGGTACCCTTAATAATCTATTTCCTTCCAAATATGCGTCCCACCTTTCCTACTAGGTGGTACGCATACACCTTTAAGACAGATGATGCCATCGCTGAGCGCCGCAGAGCGGCTATTTCAACCGCCGGCGTTCTCACTCACATCGTTCGTTCAACCTGCCTTGTGTATCCACATGCTTTCAAGCCTGTCTTGCTGTCGGAACCTCCAGCTGGTTGCTTCTACCTGGAGCAGACCGGAACCTCGCTACTGATCCCTGTATCTCGCTACCGGATCTTCCCCTCTCTACTGGACCCCTCTACTATTAACATTTACTAGTGATAAGTACCCCACAGGGGAATCCTCCATAACCTACTTACACTATCTATCATCTGCACTGTTGCATAGATTGATAGCTCTTGAGCCTACTACCATCTACTATCCACACTGTTACATAGATTGCTAGCTCTTGAGTCTACTACCATCTATCATCTGCACTGTTACATAGATTGCTTGTTCTTAAGTCTACTACCATCTATCCTTGCACTGGGTTAGTCTATCCTGTAATTGTCATCTGCTGTCCTTACCACCTGTCACCATACTCGATTACTAACCTATCTGCACTCTACCTAATACCATCTAGTACTCTCCTGAACAAACCTATCAAGTACTTACCATCTCTATCACTGTTCACACCTGTCCCTTCAGCACAACACCTTCATACTGTCATATACATTCCACCACTCCAGGAACATCTTATTGAGTGTGTATATTTCTGTATGTTGAAGCTGACAGGCCCACAGTGATGAGTCTGGAGAGTTGGATCTGGTTATTCAACACATCTCTACATGACTACTGAGTGGAGATTTTGCAGCTGCATATCCAGCCTACTACAAAAACGCAGGAGCGTTACAGATTGAACGAACCAGAAAAAAAAAATGGATTCAGCAGAATTACCCACTCAAGTGACACAATTAACACAACAAGTAAATGCGTTAATACTTGCTCTTACTGAAGTAAAAGAAGAGAATCAGACTCTGACGCAGCAGGTAACCCGTCTCTCACGGCTTACTACTGTTCAGCCCCCTGAACCTAAAATAAACCCTCCCCTAGTGTTTACAGGTGATCGGAAAAAATTTTGTGAATTCAAAAACGCATGTCAATTGTTTTTTTTGTTAAAACCTCGTACATACTCTACTGATCAGATTAAAGTCTGTACCACTATTTCATACTTAACGGTTAACCCCCGGGCCTGGGCAGACTCTCTCTTTGAGAAAAATGATCAGATTCTCAACTCCTATTCCTTATTTCTAGCAGAACTCGCTAGTTTATATGAAGACCCCAATAGGCAGAGTACTGCTGATATTCAATTTAGGGCTTTAAAACAAGGAAGGAGACCTGTAGAAGACTTTGTAGCAGAGTTCAAAAGATGGACCCTTGATTCAGGGTGGAATGATACATCTCTGCGAACTCAATTCAGACTCGGGTTATCAGAAGCTGTTAAAGACGAGCTCGCCCGAGCGGATTTACCTGGCACCTTGGATGCCTTGATACAACTTAGTATCAACATCGACAGACGACTACGAGAAAGAAGGGCTGAAAAAATGGGAATGCCATTAACTAGTCCTTCTCAGATTGCGGCCGTTGACCCTACTCCCATGGAGGTAGGAACTATACGCCCACCTTTATCAACTACTGAACGATCCAGAAGGAGATCCAGAAATCTCTGCATGTACTGCGCATCCCCGGATCATTTGATATGCGTCTGTCCCCTTGTCCGCAAAAAAGAGGGTGAGTGTTCACATGTCTTGCTAGGAGGATTAACGACTTCCTTTTCTAACCCCTATCTTTTTGTTCATTTAACATTACAGTGGGACCAGACTAGGATCACCACCAAGGCTATGATCGACACTGGATCTTGTGGAAACTATATTGATACACGTTTTGTTATCTTAAATAAAATACCTATTATTTCAAAGCTTAAACCTGTTTCTGTTAGTTTCATTAACGGTATTCCATTGTCTTCTGGTCCAATCACCAACCAGACACAGGCACTCCTTGCCACTGCCAACGAGTCTCATGTGGAGACCATCACCTTTGATATACTATCCTCACCCCATTTTTCCATTATTTTGGGACTTCCCTGGTTACACACACACCAACCAATCATAGATTGGAAAAGACGGACTTTGGCCTTCCCTTCTCACTATTGTGAGATTACGTGTAACCTCCCATCTTATGGAAAGATCCTGTCTGTGGTGTGAGATGAGATTGCACCACTATGCTATCAGGATCTGTCCGAAGTATTCCTTGAGAAAAATGCTCAAGTGTTGCCTCCCCATAGGGATTATGATTGCACTATCGATCTACTCCCTAACAGCAAATTGCCTTTCGGTCATGTTTATCCCCTTTCACAGGATGAACTTTCTCATCTCAAGGAATACTTGGATGAGAATTTGAAAAAAGGGTTCATCAGACCCTCTACTTCTTCCACAGCTGCAGGACTTTTCTTTGTCCGCAATAAGGATTCCAGTCTTAGGCCTATTATCGATTATAGGCAATTAAACACGATTACGATAAAGGATCGCTATCCTTTGCCGCTCATCCCTGAACTCATTGAACAAGTGCGTGGGGCTACTTACTTCTCTAAATTAGACCTGAAAGGGGCATACAACCTAATCCGAATCCGTGACGGAGATGAGTGGAAAACAGCATTCAGAACCAGATACGGATTATTCGAATATCTTGTGATGCCATTCGGGTTGTGTAATGCTCCCGCAGCCTTCCAAAGGTTCATAAACGACATCTTTAGAGACTTACTTGATGTCTGTGTCGTAGTATACCTGGACGATATACTTATCTATTCGCGATCTATGCCTGAACATATAAAACATGTAAGACTTGTGTTATCCAGATTACTCTCACACAATCTATACGTGAAATTAAAAAAATGCTTATTTCATAAGGAAGAAATATTATTTCTAGGATACATCATATCCAAAACTGGAATTACAATGGATATGAGCAAGATATCCTGTATTCTGGACTGGCCTATACCAACAACTCGTAAGGCATTACAGCGATTCCTTGGATTCTCCAACTTCTATAGGAAGTTCATCAAGAACTTTTCCGCTATTGTGAGACCTCTCACACAACTGACAAGTATAAAGAAACCATTCAAATGGTCAGAAGAAGCGAATCAAGCTTTCTGCTTGTTAAAATCAAGCTTTACCTCTGCTTCCATACTACGCCATCCAGACCCATCCCTCCAATATATTCTGGAGGTAGATGCGTCAAATATGGCAGTAGGAGCAGTTCTCTCCCAACGACCAACAAATACTTCACCACTCCACCCAGTTGCTTTCTTTTCAAAATCACTAAGCAGCCCAGAGGTGAACTACCCAGTAGGTGAAAAGGAGTTACTTGCCATAAAACTGGCACTGGAGACTTGGCGACATCTACTCGAAGGTACCCAGTTACCAATACTCATATATACAGATCATAAAAACCTTCAATACCTCCAGACTAACAAAACTCTCTCCCACCGACAGGTACGATGGTCATTATTCTTCCTAAGATTCAACTTCCTAGTGACCTACACGCCTGCAGACAAAAATAAAAAAGCGGATGCGCTATCACGATTAATCGAAGATAACTGCGCCGAAATCCCTTCCATTCCCATAATACCCTATGAACGTATTATTGGTGTTGTCCGTTCCTTGAAGGAAGAGATTTTGCACAGTATAGGATTGGATTCACCTCCACCACAACTGAGTACTGATGCAGAAGGCTTCCTCTATAACAACGACAAACTATATATACCCCCTACTATGCGCACCAAGATCTTGGAGTTGTCACATGATGTGCCCATGGCAGGACATATGGGTATGACGAAAACCCTTAATTTGCTTACCAGGCAGTTTTGGTGGCCTGATATGAAGACGTCTGTACAAAAATTAGTTTCTTCATGTGACATCGGTGCAAGGTCCAAGATTGACACTACAAAACCATCTGGTCTACTCTGCAGTCTACCAATACCCCAGGTTCCATGGGAAGTTATGTCCTTAGACTTGATAGTAGAACTACCACCTTCTAAGGGATTTAATACCATTCTAGTGTCAGTGGACCACTTGACAAAGATGGCACATTTCATTGCTATCCGTAGACTACCTTCGTCTAAACAAACAGCGGAACTACTGATGAAACATGTGTTCAAGTTGCATGGAATTCCAAAGACTCTTTTGTCCGACCGTGGTTCACAGTTCATCTCTAAATTTTGGCAAGCACTTTGTCAAATATTACGGATTGAGCGAAAGCTCACTTCTCCCTACCATCCTCAGACCAACGGTAAGACTGAAAGAGTCAACTAGTGCATTGAGCAATATCTACGTTGCTATACATCATACCTACAGGATGATTGGGTGGATCTCCTCCCTCTGGCGGAATTTGCTTACAACAATGCAACCCACAGTACTACTAAGCAAAGTCCGTTCTACTTGAATTATGGGTTTCATCCCACTCTTCTTCCACCACGCATCCTGCCATCAAGTAACCCAGTAGCCTCGGATTACCTTACCCAAATAAAAGACTCTCTGGGTTTACTCAATACCACTATATCACACGCTCATAGTCAACAAAAAAGGTACTACGACCTTCGTAGAAGACCTTCTCCTCAGTATGCTATTGGGGACCTTGTTTGGCTATCAACAAGAAACTTAAGATTAAAAATCCCTAGCAAAAAACTTGGACCTCTATTTTTGGGACCCTTCCCAATTAAGAAACTTATTGGAAAAGCTGCAGTACAGCTCACCTTACCAGCAGATCTTAAGATCCATCCCATCTTCCATGTGTCGCTACTGAAGCCCCATGTTCCTAACCAAGGTATAAGGCCTACCATCTTACCTCCACCTCCAATACAAGTTGAAGGCGGAGAAGAATATGAAATCAAAGAGATTTTGGATTCTCGCATCCATAGAGGAAGACTCCAGTATCTCATAAGATGGAAGAACTATGGACCCCAAGATGACACCTGGTTGGATACCTCTGATGTTCATGCACCTAGGCTTATAGGAAGGTTTCACTCGAAATACCCAGAGAAACCAGTGCTATAGGCCTTCCGGAGCCGGCCTTAAGGGGGGGGTACTGTAAGATTCTGGTACCTCTGGTACCCTTAATAATCTATTTCCTTCCAAATATGCGTCCCACCTTTCCTACTAGGTGGTACGCATACACCTTTAAGACAGATAATGTCATTGCTGAGCGCCGCAGAGCGGCTATTTCAACCGCCGGCGTTCTCACTCACATCGTTCGTTCAACCTGCCTTGTGTATCCACATGCTTTCAAGCCTGTCTTGCTGTCGGAACCTCCAGCTGGTTGCTTCTACCTGGAGCAGACCGGAACCTCGCTACTGATCCCTGTATCTCGCTACCGGATCTTCCCCTCTCTACTGGACCCCTCTACTATTAACATTTACTAGTGATAAGTACCCCACAGGGGAATCCTCCATAACCTACTTACACTATCTATCATCTGCACTGTTGCATAGATTGCTAGCTCTTGAGCCTACTACCATCTACTATCCACACTGTTACATAGATTGCTAGCTCTTGAGTCTACTACCATCTATCATCTGCACTGTTACATAGATTGCTTGTTCTTAAGTCTACTAGCATCTATCCTTGCACTGGGTTAGTCTATCCTGTAATTGTCATCTGCTGTCCTTACCACCTGTCACCATACTCGATTACTAACCTATCTGCACTCTACCTAATACCATCTAGTACTCTCCTGAACAAACCTATCAAGTACTTACCATCTCTATCACTGTTCACACCTGTCCCTTCAGCACAACACCTTCATACTGTCATATACATTCCACCACTCCAGGGACATCTTATTGAGTGTGTATATTTCTGTATGTTGAAGCTGACAGGCCCACAGTGATGAGTCTGGAGAGTTGGATCTGGTTATTCAACACATCTCTACATGACTACTGAGTGGAGATTTTGCAGCTGCATATCCAGCCTACTACAAAAACGCAGGAGCGTTACAAAGTTCCTCTTTAATATCTAACATCATGTTCCTCTTGGCTAATAAGAACCCATTTATTTGACACAAGAACAGGTTTGGATACTTCCCTAAACCCCAGAGTCCATTTTTTTTTCTGTTTCAAAGATTTTATTGGAGTTAACAAATGTAGTACAATGTTTAACATGCACTGGAGAATTACAGAGATACAACTAATAACCCATAGGGTACAGAGAGCAAACAGTAAAGTAACAAACAGTCGTAACCTCAGGAAAACCTCAGTAAGTGACAACAAAGGCTATGAACCAATGGGGGATCTCGGGACGGAGAAAGGTAAAAGGAACCCATCCCCTAGGCACCCCGTAAAGGGAACAAGCTGTGCCCAGGAGGAGAGGCGCGGCCAACAAGCACTCACCAAGTTATGAGGCAACTGCAAGAGGGTAATCAGATCCCGGAGGAGGGAAGCATGGGACAAATAGGGCTGTCCTGGGCAGGGACCAAGACAGCTGGAGCATGAGGTTACGAGTAGCAAACAGGGGGAAACATAGCTCTCCGTTACCACATGACCAGTGGTTGAACAATAGTAGTTGAACCAGACAAATACGTTGTCAAAAAAGAAAACGAAAAAGAGAAAAGAAAAAGAAGAGGGGTCAATAGATAGCAGTAATGGAAAAAAGAGAGGGGGGGAGGAGGGGAACAGAACAGGGAAGTAAAGAGGAGGGTGAGAGAGGGGTGGGTGGGAGAGAGAGAGAGGGAGGGGTGGGGGGGGGGGTAAGACAGGTCGCCGGGGGGGACACCAGAAATAAGCGGTGTGAGCTATGCAAAGCTTGGAAGCCGATTAAGGAAGCAGCAAGGCTTCGTCAAAGTTGGGGGGCAGATAATGGGTCACCCAGGGGTGCCAAAGTTTATCAATCTTCTCCACCTTGTCAGTTAAGATCGCTTCTATTTTTGCATGGATCATCGCGTTGGTGACTCTATGTTTGAGTTCTGGCAAAGGCAAATGGGACGTCTTCCAAGCTTTCGCTATAGTTTGTTTGGCCGCTGTGGTGACCTGCAGGAATAACTTATGTCGAAATTTAGAAACATTGTCTGGTTTCAGGTTCAACAGGGCCAGCGAGGGATCCGGGGAGATGGGTACTTCCATGAGGGTGGAGAGGATTCGAAAGACCGCTTGCCAAAACTTTTGAACTGTAGGGCAAGTCCACCAGATGTGCATGTGCGTGCCTACAGCTGAGCAACCCCGGAAACATACGGAGGGGTACGTGGGTAAGAACTTAGCAATGCGCGCTGGCACAAGGTACCAGCGCATTAGAACCTTGTAATTCGTCTCGGATGCCACTACATTTTGCGAGGCAGCCTTCGTCGTCTGCCAAATTTGTGACCAGTCTGCGGGGTCAAGCGTAAGCCCCAAATCATGTTCCCATTTAGCAGTGTACGGGGGGGGTTCGACTCGGGGGGTCTGAGAGCCTGGAATAGAGCATGGAAATCAGGCCACGGGTATGTGGGTCGTGAAGGCAAACGTGTTCGAAGGAGGTCAGGGTGGGCAAGGAAGTGTCGGTTTGAATGCACGGAGTTAGGAAGTGTTTAATCTGTAGATAGTGGAAGATTTCAGAGCTTGGGAGCCTATGTGCGTCTTTTAGTGTTTGGAAAGTCTTGAAGGCATTAAACAAGATTAAGGAGTGTGCCCTAACGAGGCCAGCAGAAGCCCATCTGTGGAACGAAGATGGAGAGTCCCAAGCTGGGGGAAAAGAAGGGTTATGTAAAAATTACAATAGAGGGTTGTGAGGTGACTGGAGTTTGTATTTGAATTTCAGTGTGTTCCAGAGACGAAGGGAATGGCACAAGATCGGGTTAGTTAGCGAACGACGGTCTGAGGGTGCCAGCCACAACAGATTAGCTACAGAAAGGGGATCACTTTCCACTGCTTCAAGGGACACCCAAAGGGGGATTTCTTGGGTGGCGTGCCACTTGGGCAGCTGTGCCAACTGAGCCGCCTGGTAATATTTGGCAAATTGGGGAACACCCAAACCTCCCTGTAGCTTGTGAAGGTAGAGGACCCTACGGGGGATCCTGGGCCTGGATTTGCCCCAGATGAAAGAGAAGGTTCGGCACTGGAGTTGCCAAAGGTAATAAGAGGGGACAGGTACAGGCAAAACCCGGAACATGTACAGTATTTTAGGCAACAAGGCCATTTTAGCTACGGTGATCCGGCCTAACCAGGCTACAGGTAAAGGAGCCCAAGTTTTCATGAGTTTAGTGAGGTGACGCAACATGGGAGGGTAGTTGGCCGTGAAAAGTTCCGACGGATCCGCCGTGAGCTTAATTCCCAGGTAGGGAATGTGATGAGTAGCCCAGGTAAAGGGGAGTACAGACTGCAGTTGCTGAAGGAGTGGGGGGGGGGCAAGGAGATGTTAAGAGCCTTCGACTTTCGGGGGTTGACGACTAGTCCAGAAAATGCAGCAAATCGTTGTAGGAGAACAAGGAGATTGGGGGTGGAGGTTAGCGGGGATGTGAGAAACAGGAGGATATCATCTGCAAATAAGCACAATTTGTGGTGATGTCCTCCTATTTCCAAGCCTTTAATATCAGGACTAGCACAAATTTTCTGGGCAAAACAAAGAAGAGGGTTTGGGACTTTATATGAGGCAACACATAGACATGTGCCTCCATCCCTATTATTCAAAGACATAATAATCATAGTTTGGGACTTTGTATGAGATGTGTGACCCTATGTGACTAATAATTGTGCAACCATCAAATAACAAAACAAGTATGATAAGTCATGTTTTTATTCTACTCAAAGATAAGGTAAGAAATATTGGATGATAATGGTGTACATAAAGAACAACATAGGGAGCATGGATCAAACATGAATATGATAGTATAGATGACAACAATGACATATGAATAAAATAGTACCATGAGTACATGCATGTTGTCTGGCAACATGAATGTCACCCATATGTACAGGTAGTATACCAATAGCTTAAAATACATAATGATGCAAATATTAACATTGGATTTCTTTCATGGAAAGCTCGACGCGTTTCGTGTAAAAAACACTCATCAGGAGCGGGTAAAATCCAAGTATCTAGAAAAAATAAAACACATATATAGCAAAATAGTCATGTATGTCGCTGTATAACAGCCTGTTATCCCTAGCCCTTGTAGATTTGGAACTCACAATTATGTTCCAGGATGGGTTGCAGGATGTGTAGAAATGCGCCATTAGAGGGTACGTCTGACCCGGGAGCTGAGGGAGCAACGCCTGCGCACATGAGTAGATGTGATGATAGATCTATGGATGCTGTGGATCCACGGGTGAGGGCCACCATAAACTCCAACAGTTGACCACAATGGGTTTCTAAGGAATTAATATCATGATAGGGTTTTGAAAGCTGAATGAAGCTAATAACTCGTATACAAGTAGGGAGATAGGTGGAATGTCCATAACCGAGAACCAAGCCGCCAAGGCAATATACCATAGTGAGTACGTGTGGCAAAGTGTTGGAAAGTGTAAAAAGTGGAAAAGTCAAGAGGGAAGGAGAGAAAGTGCGAGGGTAGATAAATAGCCGAAATAGATGGTGATAAGCCCGTGAAATTGTGTCCTATAGAAAAGATAAGGCTGGTATACAATACCAGTAACACCCTAAAGGGGGATGTGGGGTGGATAACCCGATTGGAGTGATAAGAGTGTACATTGCAGTGGGAATATCTGACCATCTAAAAAGTGGATAGAAGGAGCAGTGATAGTGGGAGAAAGAGGAGAAACAATACCTCCGTGAAAACATGAGCAGGAATGGCTCCCAACGTCTTTGAATAATAGGGATGGAGGCACATGTCTATGTGTTGCCTCATATAAAGTCCCAAACCCTCTTCTTTGTTTTGCCCATTACCCAGGGATGGAGATGTGTGCCCCGAGTCACCACTTTTCTGAGGACTCAATGTGCTTTTTGTGACAATTTTTGGTTGAGCCCCTTACACATGGACTCACCACTTTAATCCACAATACTACTATTACTCTATTCCACTAATGGTGAGAGTAGGTTGTGTACATGCGGCCAAGTTTGGGCTTCATCTGGTTCCGGGAGCTGCGATGCGCCCCGCCCGCTCTCCCCTCCCTCCGCTTTCCCCCACCTGGGTTAGCAATGGGGGGTGGGGTCTGTGGCCGCAGCGCATCGGCGTCACGCATGTCCATGTCGGGTCCTGACGTCATGACTGGCGTCAGCACCCTGACACGTGCTGTCCATCGGCGTTCCCACATATGGACTTCCGCTTCCGGCTAACACAGCCGTTTGCGGATTCCTCGTTGTGGTCACAGCAGCGTGACGTTGGGAGCCATTCCTGCTCATGTTTTCACGGAGGTATTGTTTCTCCTCTTTCTCCCACTATCACTGCTCCTTCTATCCACTTTTTAGATGGTCAGATATTCCCACTGCAATGTACACTCTTATCACTCCAATCGGGTTATCCACCCCACATCCCCCTTTAGGGTGTTACTGGTATTGTATACCAGCCTTATCTTTTCTATAGGACACAATTTCACGGGCTTATCACCATCTATTTCGGCTATTTATCTACCCTCGCACTTTCTCTCCTTCCCTCTTGACTTTTCCACTTTTTACACTTTCCAACACTTTGCCACACGTACTCACTATGGTATATTGCCTTGGCGGCTTGGTTCTTGGTTATGGACATTCCACCTATCTCCCTACTTGTATACGAGTTATTAGCTTCATTCAGCTTTCAAAACCCTATCATGATATTAATTCCTTAGAAACCCATTGTGGTCAACTGTTGGAGTTTATGGTGGCCCTCACCCGTGGATCCACAGCATCCATAGATCTATCATCACATCTACTCATGTGCGCAGGCGTTGCTCCCTCAGCTCCCGGGTCAGACGTACCCTCTAATGGCGCATTTCTACACATCCTGCAACCCATCCTGGAACATAATTGTGAGTTCCAAATCTACAAGGGCTAGGGATAACAGGCTGTTATACAGCGACATACATGACTATTTTGCTATATATGTGTTTTATTTTTTCTAGATACTTGGATTTTACCCGCTCCTGATGAGTGTTTTTTACACGAAACGCGTCGAGCTTTCCATGAAAGAAATCCAATGTTAATATTTGCATCATTATGTATTTTAAGCTATTGGTATACTACCTGTACATATGGGTGACATTCATGTTGCCAGACAACATGCATGTACTCATGGTACTATTTTATTCATATGTCATTGTTGTCATCTATACTATCATATTCATGTTTGATCCATGCTCCCTATGTTGTTCTTTATGTACACCATTATCATCCAATATTTCTTACCTTATCTTTGAGTAGAATAAAAACATGACTTATCATACTTGTTTTGTTATTTGATGGTTGCACAATTATTAGTCACATAGGGTCACACATCTCATACAAAGTCCCAAACTATGATTATTATGTCTTTGAATAATAGGGATGGAGGCACATGTCTATGTGTTGCCTCATATAAAGTCCCAAACCCTCTTCTTTGTTTTGCCCATTACCCAGGGATGGAGATGTGTGCCCCGAGTCACCACTTTTCTGAGGACTCAATGTGCTTTTTGTGACAATTTTTGGTTGAGCCCCTTACACATGGACTCACCACTTTAATCCATAATACTACTATTACTCTATTCCACTAATGGTGAGAGTAGGTTGTGTACATGCGGCCAAGTTTGGGCTTCATCTGGTTCCGGGAGCTGCGATGCGCCCCGCCCGCTCTCCCCTCCCTCCGCTTTCCCCCACCTGGGTTAGCAATGGGGGGCGGGGTCTGTGGCCGCAGCGCATCGGCGTCACGCATGTCCATGTCGGGTCCTGACGTCATGACTGGCGTCGGCACCCTGACACGTGCTGTCCATCGGCGTTCCCACATATGGACTTCCGCTTCCGGCTAACACAGCCGTTTGCGGATTCCTCGTTGTGGTCACAGCAGCGTGACGTTGGGAGCCATTCCTGCTCATGTTTTCACGGAGGTATTGTTTCTCCTCTTTCTCCCACTATCACTGCTCCTTCTATCCACTTTTTAGATGGTCAGATATTCCCACTGCAATGTACACTCTTATCACTCCAATCGGGTTATCCACCCCACATCCCCCTTTAGGGTGTTACTGGTATTGTATACCAGCCTTATCTTTTCTATAGGACACAATTTCACGGGCTTATCACCATCTATTTCGGCTATTTATCTACCCTCGCACTTTCTCTCCTTCCCTCTTGACTTTTCCACTTTTTACACTTTCCAACACTTTGCCACACGTACTCACTATGGTATATTGCCTTGGCGGCTTGGTTCTCGGTTATGGACATTCCACCTATCTCCCTACTTGTATACGAGTTATTAGCTTCATTCAGCTTTCAAAACCCTATCATGATATTAATTCCTTAGAAACCCATTGTGGTCAACTGTTGGAGTTTATGGTGGCCCTCACCCGTGGATCCACAGCATCCATAGATCTATCATCACATCTACTCATGTGCGCAGGCGTTGCTCCCTCAGCTCCCGGGTCAGACGTACCCTCTAATGGTGCATTTCTACACATCCTGCAACCCATCCTGGGACATAATTGTGAGTTCCAAATCTACAAGGGCTAGGGATAACAGGCTGTTATACAGCGACATACATGACTATTTTGCTATATATGTGTTTTATTTTTTCTAGATACTTGGATTTTACCCGCTCCTGATGAGTGTTTTTTACACGAAACGCGTCGAGCTTTCCATGAAAGAAATCCAATGTTAATATTTGCATCATTATGTATTTTAAGCTATTGGTATACTACCTGTACATATGGGTGACATTCATGTTGCCAGACAACATGCATGTACTCATGGTACTATTTTATTCATATGTCATTGTTGTCATCTATACTATCATATTCATGTTTGATCCATGCTCCCTATGTTGTTCTTTATGTACACCATTATCATCCAATATTTCTTACCTTATCTTTGAGTAGAATAAAAACATGACTTATCATACTTGTTTTGTTATTTGATGGTTGCACAATTATTAGTCACATAGGGTCACACATCTCATACAAAGTCCCAAACTATGATTATTATGTCGTAGCACAAATTTTCTGGGCCAGAGGTTCGATAGCGAGGGCGAAGAGGAGAGGGGAAAGAGGACACCCTTGTCTGGTGCCGCAGCCTATAGGGAATGTGGGAGATCTAAATCCCGCATATCGAACAAAGGCTGATGGCGAAGAATAAAGTGAGGAGATCCAGGCTAAGAAGTGGGGCCCGAAACCCCACGTGCGGAGCACAGTGTGCAGGTACGACCAAGATAGGGTGTCGAAAGCTTTTCTAATGTCAAGGGAGACGAAGCACGTAGGGACTTTACGTTGGCGGGCCAGGTAAGCTAGGTGTATCGCTCTACGCACATTGTCACCAGCCAGACGGCAGGGGATAAAACCTGTTTGGTCCCTGTGCACTAAAGATCCCACTATCGGGTTTAGGCGGGCCGCTAGGATTTTGGCCATGATCTTAATGTCAATATTAAGGAGGGATATCGGGCGGTAATTAGCCCAGGAAGTGTCATCAGTCTGTGGTTTAGGGATCATCGAGATGGCAGCGGTGAGGGAATCAGGACCAAAGGAATGGCCCCCGAGTACGGAATTGTAAGCCTTGGTCAGCATAGGAGTCAGGAGGTCAGAGAAATGTTTGTAGTAAGAGGCTGTAAACCCATCCGGACCCGGTCGCTTATTGAGTTTAAGAGTTTTGATTGCATTACGAATTTCGAGGTCCGAGATGGGTGAGTCTAGAGCTTCACGTTGCGAAACTGATAAGGCGGGCAAGTCGAGGTCTGAGAGGAAGTCAGAAGTCTGCGCGTCGGGGGAGGGTTGAGGAGGAGAGTAGAGCTTGGACAGGTGGTGACGAAATGTCTCTAAGATCTTGACCGGATTGCTAGTGTGGGTTGTGGGGGAGGTTTTAAGGCGTATAGGTTTTCGGACGACATTGGCATTACGAAGGGACAGAGCTAAAAATCTATCAGGTTTATTGGCTTTAATGTAAAACCTGTGATGAGACCGTCGCAGTTGCTTTTCGGCCGAATCAGTGAGGAAGAGATCCAGCTCCAACGCGGCCTTGTCCAGGGCAAGTTTGCTGTCCGGGGTGGGTTGTGTTTGGTACTGGAGGTGGGCACTGGTGTAGGCTGAGTCTAGGGTGTGGTAGAGGTGTCGGCATTCCTTTTTGCGACGAGAGGCCAGACTAATGAGGGCACCGCGGATGACTGACTTGTGCGCTTCCCAGAGCGTAAATGGCGTGACGTCAGTTGTGTCATTGTGGGCAATATAGTCTTTAAGCGCTCCGGCTATCTCCAGTCTGTGGGAAGGGTGGGTTAGGAGGGTGTCGTTCAACGACCAGGTGAAAGAACGCTGCTTGGGTATCAGGGAGTCGAAGGTGGAAACTACTGCGTCATGATCCGACCATGGGATTGGAAGGATCGAGGAAGCCAAGAGTGAGGGTGAAGTAGCTATGGAGGTGAGAATATGATCAATACGTGAGGATGTCTTGTGCGGGTTGGAATAAAAAGTATACTGCCGTTTCGACGGGTTATGTTCGCGCCACGTGTCGATTAGAGAGTGAGCGTGGAGTAGCTGCTGGAAGGTGAGTCTACTTGTGGACTGCAAAGGAGCGGCTGGGGATTTGTCCAGAAAAGGATATAAGACCTGATTGGAATCTCCACAGAGGATAACTGTGCCTTTTTTGTGTTCTTCAGTGATTCGGAGAAAGTGGGAGAGAAACGCCTGGGGGTTTGCGTTAGGTGCATAGTAGGAAGCTAAGGTTACCTTCGTGTCTAATAAGGTGCCAATGAGTATAAGGTACCTACCTTCAGGGTCTGCAATGGATGAATGAAGTGTGAACGGTGCCGTTCTGTGGAAAGCTATCAAAACCCCCCTCTTCTTAACTGAGGCTGACGCTGTAAAAAATTGAGGGTAAGAGGAAGTTAAATATTTGGGGGTATGTGAGGCCGAAAAGTGCGTCTCCTGGAGGCAAGCTACATGCACATCAAGGGAGGCCAATGAGCGAAAGGCCTTGCGCCGCTTTTGTGGAGAATTGAGACCCTGCACATTGAGGGTCAATACATTTAAAGAGGCTATCGCGCAGGTGTGGGCTGGGAGCCTAGATTAAGGAACCAAGTTATAACAACCGGAGCCCCCCAGCGAGGAGGAGGGGAGAGGGGAGGGAGAGAAGGAGAGGCAGAGAGAAGGCTCAGACTAGGAAGATAAGGGGAGGAAAGGAGAGACACTGGGAGCAGCAGACATCAGCTCAGGCAAAAGTACGAAAAACAAAAAACAAAAAACCAAGAACATCCTCCGTCAACGCAGTGGGAGACCACCTACGCTGAGGGAGGAGAGCCACCACCGGAAGTCTCCCGAGGGAGGGTTTCAGAGGTGGGTGGAGGCAGCAGTGTCAGCCGACGGGTGACAGACCCGCCCGTGGGCGAGATATGGTGATAAAGTCCATGTTGGTGACCAGGAGAGAAAATAGGTTACAAAAGGAGGAGTAACCGTGTCAGGGTGTAGCATAACCAGTAGGTACAAGCACAATGTTAAAGAACATTAAAAAAAAAAAAAATGGGGGGAAGGGAGATAGGGTCCATCAATGCCCCCAGCGGGGGGGATTCTTTGGGTAGAAGAGGAAAAGAAGTTCCCGGCAGGATTAGAGTTACCGTGAGTACAGTCCAGACTGTGCAGTCGTTGCTAGGATGGTCAAGCGTGGAGATGAGATGGTGATCCGTGATGCATAGCTACCTGACGAGAGATCCAGGGTCCGCCGAAGGAAGCCCGTGGGGTTGGCCTAGTGAACAAACTCAGTCTAGGGGACAACAAAAAAAAAAAAAAAAAAGGGGGGGGGGAGAGAAAAAAAAACAAAAACAACAAAAAACTTCAAAGTTAGCATATGAAGAACATTGTGGCGGGAGTCGCTCAAAAGCAGGTGGTACGAAATAAGCAGGGACTTGTGTAGATGGGGCTCTCAGTCCATCGAGTCCATAAATGCAGGCAAGGGGGAGATGTGCCGGCTCCGCTTAGGGGTAGTGGGTGCAGTGGCTGCAGGTTTCAGGGGGGAGCGTGAGGCAGAGCGCCTGCGCTGTTGTTGAGCTGTGGGTGTCACAGGGGCTGTAGTCAGGTGCAAGTCCTGGAGGAGCTGCTGGAGGTCATCAGTGGTTTTGCAAGTGTACTTGCGGCCCTGGTAGGTGAAGCGCAGAGAAAAGGGGAAGCCCCAGGAGTAAATGATATGGTGTTGTTGGAGAACTTGTAAAAGAGGTTTGAATGCCCTACGCTTGGTAATGGTAGCCTTGCAGAGATCAGTAAAGAGCTGGTACGTGTAGCCCTGGAAATGTAGGGTATCTTTTTGCCTTGCAGCTTGAAGGAGTTGTTCCTTAGTTTTGTAAAAATGGAGCTTGGCTATGATATCCCTGGGAGGTCCCTCAGATTTACGGGGAGCTAAAGCCCTGTGTATGCGGTCCATTTCCAGGCGCTCAATAGGGATGGATGGGGAGAGTTCCTGGAAGAGAGCTGTTACCGTGGATTGCAAGTCCACCACAGTTTCAGGGATCCCCCTAATCCTGATATTAGAGCGTCTAGCTCTGTTCTCCTGGTCCTCTAAGTGGTCCTGTAAGAGCTGGTTTTCCTCCCTGAGGGCCTCTAGCTCGACTGAATGGTGAGAGACACTGATTTCAAGCTCGTCAGCCCTGAGTTCTAGGTCAGCAGTACGTTGGCCCAGTTCTCTAATTTCCTTAGTAAGCTTGTCAGTAATTTGGTCTGAGGTGGTTTTTAGGGCCTTATGGAGGATACGCTCAAAATTCTGCAGCATCTCAGTAGGTGAGGAGCCGTAAGCTGCAGTAGCCCTCTGGGTGAGTGGATAGTCGGAGTCAGACTCACCTTCATCGGGGTGAGGTAAAATGTTCCTGGGGGTCCTGGGTGTGCTGGGGCCGGCGCGGGAGACAAGCGGCGGCGCCATCTTGGAAGATGCCCTGACCAGGACATCGCGGATATTGCGGCTCTTGATCTTCGCTTTGGCGCCTCCCGAGACCATGGCGGGGCGGAGGAGGGTTGCGGGAGTCAGCGGGGTATGATCGGTATGCTCGGAATGCGGCTGGTCACCGTGGAGAGTGGCGGGCTGTCACCAATCGGAGCGGAGCTCAGTCAGACATGTCTGACTCGGCGAGTTCCGCGCATGCGCCTCCTGCATTTTGTCTTTCTTATTGACTACTACTAATTTAAAGAATAAAAAATAATACTATTTTGCTGAAATGGGGGTAAAAAACTGTTAACTTTGCTCATCCCAGTTATCCATTTTCTCTACTGCTTCCACACCATATTTGCTGCTATATCCTATCTAAAACAGGTAGGCACTAGAACCAAGTGTTATATACATTCCTCTGGACTGTAACCATACACATGACCTCAAGTGCCACTCTGACATTGCAGAAGTTGTGACATAGGCACACCACAGCTCAAATTGTGGGGAAACACTACTATAGAGGAATTATGGCTTGTACATGGTGATATACAAAGCCAAAGCATTATCACAGGTGCAGTGTTAAATATGATGTAAACATGATATGACCTTAGCTCTGCCCCAGACCTTGGGTCCAGAAATTGGAATATTTATTTTATTTATGTGCTGGTTTTTGGATGTGTTTTTGGATGTGATGCTTGATAGAAAAATGCCATGCCAGATTTTGATCTGAACCATCAACAAAAGTGTCTGCACATTTTAAGGAAGCATGAACAGTTGTTTGTCAGAATTGTGTGACAGAAAGCAGATCTGCGAATGTTTGTTTGGGAATGTGGACAGGCTGGTTACTCAGATGTGATGTGCCAAGTAAGAAAAGTGGCTGCCTAGAGAACTGAATACATCAAAAACAGAACTTTTAGCAGCCTGTTATAGACGGCACCACTACTTTTTTTGGTAAAGACAGAGCTATGGCATAATTGCAATGCATATATACCGATAATATTCTGTTACATGGCTGTTGTAGAAATAATTGTTGGTGATTTAAATTATTTTATAGAGGCTTCTATAGTGGTTCTGCTTAAAAAGCCTGTTGTTTACAGGGTTTCCATCACATTTTACACATAAAAACTAAATGATTCCTCCCCTTCCTCACCAACCTATTCGGATGGTTTCAGAGAGACATCTATCTCAGTGTGGTCTGTTTTCTACCTGTCCTCCAATGGGCAGACTTATGATGACAGGCACCCCCTCAGCTTTCCACTGGGAAGATCAGTGTACCTTGGTTTCTCTGTCCTCCTGCTGACATGCCCCCAATGCAGTCTCTACCCCCAGCTCTCAAAGACCCTATGCAGCTAAGAACAGAGGTCATGTGACCACAAAAAAGAAAGAAAGCTATTTTATATAAATATATATATATATATACAGGTCCCTCTCAAAAAATTAGCATATTGTGATAAAGTTCATTATTTTCTGTAATGTACTGATAAACATTAGACTTTCATATATTTTAGATTCATTACACACAACTGAAGTAGTGCAAGCCTTTTATTGTTTTAATATTGATGATTTTGGCATACAGCTCATGAAAACCCAAAATTCCTATCTCAAAAAATTAGCATATTTCATCCGACCAATAAAAGAAAAGTGTTTTTAATACAAAAAAAGACAACCTTCAAATAATTATGTTCAGTTATGCACTCATTACTTGGTCAGGAATCCTTTTGCAGAAATGACTGCTTCAATGCGGCGTGGCATGGAGGCAATCAGCCTGTGGCACTGCTGAGGTGTTATGGAGGCCCAGGATGCTTCGATAGCGGCCTTGAGCTCATCCAGAGTGTTGGGTCTTGCGTCTCTCAACTTTCTCTTCACAACATCCCACAGATTCTCTATGGGGATCAGGCCAGGAGAGTTGGCAGGCCAATTGAGCACAGTAATACCATGGTCAGTAAACCATTTACCAGTGGTTTTGGCACTGTGAGCAGGTGCCAGGTCGTGCTGAAAAATGAAATCTTCATCTCCATAAAGCTTTTCAGCAGATGGAAGCATGAAGTGCTCCAAAATCTCCTGATAGCTAGCTGCATTGACCCTGCCCTTGATAAAACACAGTGGACCAACACCAGCAGCTGACATGGCACCCCAGACCATCACTGACTGTGGGTACTTGACCCTGGACTTCAGGCATTTTGGCATTTCCCTCTCCCCAGTATTCCTCTAGACTCTGGCACCTTGATTTCCGAAGGACATGCAAAATTTGCTTTCATCCGAAAAAAATACTTTTAACCACTGAGCAACAGTCCAGTGCTGCTTCTCTGTAGCCCAGGTCAGGCGCTTCTGCTGCTGTTTCTGGTTCAAAAGTGGCTTGACCTGGGGAATGCGGCACCTGTAGCCCATTTCCTGCACACGCCTGTACACAATGGCTCTAGATGTTTCTACTCCAGACTCAGTCCACTGCTTCCGCAGGTCCCCCAAGGTCTGGAATCGGTCCTTCTCCACAATCTTCCTCAGGGTCCGGTCACCTCTTCTCGTTGTGCAGCATTTTCTGCCACACTTTTTCCTTCCCACAGACTTCCCACTGAGGTGCCTTGATACAGCACTCTGGGAACAGCCTATTCGTTCAGAAATTTCTTTCTGTGTCTTACCCTCTTGCTTGAGGGTGTCAATGATGGCCTTCTGGACAGCAGTCAGGTCGGCAGTCTTACCCATGATTGCGGTTTTGAGTAATAAACCAGGCTGGGAGTTTTTAAAAGCCTCAGGAATCTTTTGCAGGTGTTTAGAGTTAATTCGTTGATTCAGATGATTAGGTTAATAGCTCGTTTAGAGAACCTTTTCATGATATGTTAATTTTTTGAGATAGGAATTTGGGGTTTTCATGAGCTGTATGCCAAAATCATCAATATTAAAACAATAAAAGGCTTGCACTACTTCAGTTGTGTATAATGAATCTAAAATATATGAAAGTCTAATGTTTATCAGTACATTACAGAAAATAATGAACTTTATCACAATATGCTAATTTTTTGAGAGGGACCTGTATATTTTTATACACAAATGTTTTGCCCTGCATTTATATATTAAATATTTAAAATTGAATGGGTTTTAATACAAGGTAAGGGTTCACATATGCTTTCGTAGCTTGGATCTGTGAGATTCCACGCTCATCCACCCCCCTGTTCGGTGTGCAGAGCTGTGCAGTTTCAGGTATGTGTGCTGGCTTGTGGGATCCTCTGCAGCTGTGAGCAATACAGAGTCGCTGTGAAGTTGGGACTTTACAGTTGCTGGCGCTGGCTCTGCCCCCCACTGTGATCTGTGTTACAGAATGGGCTCAGTGTGGATTTGTGGACCCGCTCCTGATCCCCACCTCCATCAGGGGAAAGGAGGACTGGCTAAGCAGACACCATGGATTATGGGTATCATAGTTCTTAAAGGGGCACTGCATCACAATTGTCAATGGGAGATAACAGGTGGTGAACTTTAACTCCCACAAATCTCTGCACCTGGGGGAGAAGAGCTTTACCATTTTCTTGGGTAAACTGATCCAGATCGGGGATGCAGTGAGGAGAGAAAAGAGTGTGGACCTATAGTAAGAGTCTGTGCTCTCAGCCTGAGGGATCAAAGCCAATAAGGAAAGCCGAGTGGACCTGCTGCTGTGCCTGTCCACTTAGATCAGGAAGAAAGGACAGACCTGCATACCATGCCTGCTAAAGAGAGTTCAACTGGATAGGGAGAGTCGCTGCAGCTTCAGAAATGAAACTGAGAGACAGCAACCTGTGAGGCCTTACTCATAGGACCTTCTGATTGCCAAACCTTTGGGGCCAGACCAGTCGTCTGCCAGGAGCTACACATCCTAACTCGCCACACACAGATAATGCCACAGAGACTTTTCTTACTAAGCTGCCCATCTACATTCACCACCAGCACTCTTAAAGGAACAGTTTATATGCACCAACCACAGAAGAGCCCCATCAAAAGTGTTTACCATCAGGTGCCAGGTGCTTATAGTCACCTTCTAGTGATATCTCATTCAGGAACACTCACTGATACCCACATCTGGAGTATCAGAATATAGTGCACTCAAGAACATTATTATTGCATTACCTGGGTCTGATCCCACCAACTTCTAGTTTTCTCAGTTAAAACTTGATTTACCATTGCCACAGTTCAGTTCATTCTATTATAGCCCAGTGTTCACTTTACATAGTTCTGCAGCTTTAAAGCTTTCCTCTGTTTGATGCTATTTCAAGCACTGTTTACCTGCTTTGATACAATACATTTACTTAATCTACCATCAGGTAGTGTGTGGCCTAATTTCTGTGCATTATTATATAGTGGTAAATTAATAATGTCTAAGTTATCCATATGTTATTGACCTTATATCTACAACCGCCAGCGGGGATCAAGCAGTCAGAAGAGTCGGGGCAGAACAGAAGACCCACCATCACCAGCAGCTCCTGCGGGGGTAAGCACTACACTTTAATGCATATATATAAAGACAAAATAGCTTTGCTGACATCTGAGTGATTTCTGTTCACTTTTTGTCCAGGAGATACAATAGGAAGTAAGAGAACATCTTTGGAAAGTGAGGATAAATCCTCTCCTAGACAGTAGAGAACTGACCCGGTTTCCCCATTGGAAGACACTGTTCCAGTGGGAACTGCAAAATTTTGAATTTCCTATCGCTTTAATTTCTGGTGAAATCTCTGCAGCAGGGTCTCAGACAACTACAAAAACAGAGGTTCTACCTGTTTTATAAACTTTAAGGTTATAAAGAAGCTATCTGTTTCTAGCAATTTGTGATCTCCAGTGATTACATGAGTGCAATGCAGCAAAAAAATCAAAATGTATTGCTCCTGGCAAGGAAAAAAGTATCTAACACAGATGTCGCCTTACAACGCAGACTGCATGTAAACAAATCAATGTTTACAATAGCCAATGCTGGGTCTAATGACAGCTCTCTAAACAGGGGGATAGAAAAGGAAGAGTAACAGTTTTTATCTGCAAAGTCGTTTTGTATCCCAGTTATAATAAAGAGCTAATGTGTTTGAAAAAATACAGTTATCCTTTAATAACGCCCAAACCACTTTAAAAGATGTTGGCTGCAGTGTAGATTGTTGCCAAGAATATTAGTTCTCTCCTGTGTGAATGATAAAACATTGCTCTCTGACACACAAGATGCAATTACCGATCGGCCTCCAGAGCTATTATGTGGTGTCACTTTTAACTAAGCAAGAGCACTCCTCGTTTCTTCACTTCCAAGAGTAAAGAATAAAGGTGGTTTTATTCCAGGAGCTGAAGAATCTGCCGTTTCCACACAGCACATCTCTTTTTTCCATTCCTTGTCGTTAATCAATTTCATTTCAAAATGGAGGAGAAGAACATTAGGCACACCGCAATGCTGCAAGCAAAAGAGGGACAGTTGAGGAAGAATAGTTCCATAAGAGTGCCAAAAATAACAAATCTTCTCTACACTGCCTGATTTAACTGAGATTTTCACTTGTAATTTGTGGGGCTAGTCTCAATTTGTTTTCAACTTTACTCTATTGAACAGCAAAGGATTAAAGAGGACCTGGGCTCTGGAAGCTGTGTTAAAAAAAAAAGCAGAGAGCCTTTCCCCAATTACCGGTTTATAATGTCTTATTCTGCACATTCTTGTATGTGTACTGAGGAGAGTCTGGTACAAAAGTTAATCTCACTTGAAGGACTTTTTAAAACATTTAATGGTAAAACGCTTCAAATACATCCAACCCATAGGCATGTACAGAGGGTGTGCCAGGTGTGCTCTAATCACACCAAGCGCATTATCGCTCTATGTGCTGGCGGGGGGCTATGCCATATAAGTGTGTGCATATAAATATATGTATATATATATATATATAGTATTTGTGTGTATATATATATATATATATATATATATATATATATACATATATATATATACACACACACACACTACATTGTAAAAAGTATTGGGAATAAGACTGGGATGCCAGTAAAGTTGTGCATGAAAAAGCAGGCATCCCATTACTTTTGACAATATAGTGCATATATATGTATATATATATATATATATATATATATATATATACAGTGCCTTGCGAAAGTATTCGGCCCCCTTGAACTTTGCGACCTTTTGCCACATTTCAGGCTTCAAACATAAAGATATAAAACTTTAATTTTTTTGTGAAGAATCAACAAGTGGGACACAGTCATGAAGTGGAACAAAATTTATTGGATATTTCAAACTTTTTTAACAAATAAAAAACTGAAAAGTTGGGCGTGCAAAATTATTCAGCCCCCTTAAGTTAATACTTTGTAGCGCCACCTTTTGCTGCGATTACAGCTGTAAGTCGCTTGGGGTATGTCTCTATCAGTTTTGCACATCGAGAGACTGAACTTTTTGCCCATTCCTCCTTGCAAAACAGCTCAAGCTCAGTGAGGTTGGATGGAGAGCGTTTGTGAACAGCAGTTTTCAGTTCTTTCCACAGCTTCTCGATTGGATTCAGGTCTGGACTTTGACTTGGCCATTCTAACACCTGGATATGTTTATGTGTGAACCATTCCATTGTAGATTTTGCTTTATGTTTTGGATCATTGTCTTGTTGGAAGACAAATCTCCGTCCCAGTCTCAGTTCTTTTGCAGACTCCATCAGGTTTTCTTCCAGAATGGTCCTGTATTTGGCTCCATCCATCTTCCCATCAATTTTAACCATCTTCCCTGTCCCTGCTGAAGAAAAGCAGGCCCAAACCATGATGCTGCCACCACCATGTTTGACAGTGGGGATGGTGTGTTCAGGGTGATGAGCTGTGTTGCTTTTATGCCAAACATAACGTTTTTCATTGTTGCCAAAAAGTTAGATTATGGTTTCATCTTACCAGAGAACCTTCTTCCACATGTTTGGTGTGTCTCCCTTGTGGCAAACTTTAAATGACACTTTTTATGGATATCTTTAAGAAATGGCTTTCTTCTTGCCACTCTTCCATAAAGGCCAGATTTGTGCAGTATACGATTGATTGTTGTCCTATGGAAAGAGTCTCCCACCTCAGCTGTAGATCTCTGCAGTTCATCCAGAGTGATCATGGGCCTCTTGGCTGCATCTCTGATCAGTCTTCTCCTTGTATGTGCTGAAAGTTTAGAGGGCCGGCCAGGTCTTCGTAGATTTGCAGTGGTCTGATACTCCTTCCATTTCAATATTATCACTTGCACAGTGCTCCTTGGGATGTTTAAAGCTTGTGAAATCTTTTTGTATCCAAATCCAGCTTTAAACTTCTACACAACAGTATCTCGGACCTGCCTATGTGTTCCTTGTTCTTCATGATCCTCTCTGTGCTTTAAACGGACCTCTGAGACTATCACAGTGCAGGTACATTTATACGGAGACTTGATTACACACAGGTGGATTCTATTTATCATCATTAGTCATTTGGGTCAACATTGGATCATTCAGAGATCCTCACTGAACTTCTGAAAAGAGTTTGCTGCACTGAAAGTAAATAGGCTGAATAATTTTGCACGCCCAATTTGTCAGTTTTTTATTTGTTAACAAAGTTTGAAATATCCAATAAATTTCGTTCCACTTTGTGATTGTGTCCCACTTGTTGTTGATTCTTCACAAAAAATTACAGTTTTATATCTTTATGTTTGAAGCCTGAAATGTGGCAAAAGGTCGCAAATATATATATCTATATATATATATATATATATACACAAACACTCACAAGCGTGTTTGAGCTTTTGGGTGCACACCCAAATGCAATAGGCTGCGCACACCTATGTCCAACACGTTTTAGGGATAAAAGCCGACTGCCTTTAATGCCGGCTGTCAGAATTTAGTCTACTTCAAGCCACTTAACCCAGGTCCCCTAGTGCAATCAGTTGTGATTTTATTAACATTGACTGCTCAAACCTTGACGAAGAGGGAGGCTTTTTTTCCCCAAATGAATTAGCTGGATTTGATGCTCTTAACAATTAAATGTTTCAAAAAGGAAGGACTTTTTGAAACATTTAATTGTTAAGAGCATCAAATCCACGTGAGATGATCTTTTGTACCGGGCACTCCTAAATACGCATCCAAAAATGTACAAGCTGGCGAGTGCTTATTTTTTCTCTAACAGAAAGGTAACAGCCTAGAACCAGAACAGGGTACACCTACAGTATGTTTTATTTCAATCACGAGTCTGCTTTTTTAGGGAAAAATCACTTTACAGTAGATCCATCAGAACCAAATTTCACTTCTATCAGTCCAGCTCCATCACACACACATCAGGCTTTTTTGCACATGTCTCTGTGGGGGCACCATCTTGGTGGAGTCAGGATATACACTCAAGTCTGTTCACATCCATCCAGACCTAACATGGGTTCAGAAAGCTCAGTTTTTTATTTTTATTTAAATGAAGCACAAAACCGAAATGACAAGAATATCACGAAAGTGACATCCATTCTGTTCTGCTTTGATATGGCTAGGGATCTGTTCATCGGACAAGACACCATCCATGTGAAAGGGACCTACCTTCCACCTGCCATAAAGGAAGTGAACCTAGCATCAGATATATTTTTTCAAGTATAATAAGAAAAAATCAGGTGCGCTAAATTCACATGTGTCACAAATCAGGAGATAAATATGATACTACAATAAGTATCTACCACACTCCTGTGATGTGTGCCTGGGTTGATGTACAATCAAATGAGTATACAATACACACTATATACTCATATGCCTATAACATAAACATAAACGTGATGAATGGGATCGTGATGGGATAAATGTCACTCAGGTGAAAATCAAAAAGAACACAAACGTGTACACTGAAGTGTATCTCAACATAAAGTGTCCATTACTTCAATCATTGCCACCACTGTATGATGTGTACAAAACGTAGAAAGAAAAGGTGCGTATAGTCCCAGCTATTCCCACACTGGTTTATGGTGAAATCCACATAGCAGATTCCCCTGGACTTGTTGGGTGCAGATAGGTTCCACCACCTTATTGGGGACTGGCCCCTTACCAGAAGGAAGAAGGTCAAGGGTGAAATGTCAGCTCAGCAGTGTAGTGGGTATTCAGGAGAGCAGGTAAAGCACTCAGGTGGTAAGTATAGCCTCTTACCAGATCACTCAGTAGTAGGGCTAATTTCACACTAATGTCGTGGTGCCTCTTCTCAATCCTGGTCTTCCACACTCTGGGCTATGTCTCTCTGCTGTCACGGGCAAAGACTTCCACACGTGTCTCACAGAAACAAAAACCAGACCATAGTGCAGTACCTCTAGTATTTATTTAACACAAAATCAGATGCACTTACATTAGTAGTCTCTTCTGTGGTCACAAGAAATCAAACCGATAAGAGAGAGACCTATCTCCGTAGACGTCTGTTTAGAGGAAACGTGTCAGGGAGGAGCGCCGCATCGTCTTCACCAGTCGCCGCGGACCACACTGCAGACGGCCACGGCCTCTCTCTTATCGGTTTGATTTCTTGTGACCACAGAAGAGACTACTAATGTAAGTGCATCTGATTTTGTGTTAAATAAATACTAGAGGTACTGCACTATGGTCTGGTTTTTGTTTCTGTGAGACACGTGTGGAAGTCTTTGCCCGTGACAGCAGAGAGACATATCCCAGAGTGTGGAAGACCAGGATTGAGAAGAGGCACCACGACATTAGTGTGAAATTAGCCCTACTACTGAGTGATCTGGTAAGAGGCTATACTTACCACCTGAGTGCTTTACCTGCTCTCCTGAATACCCACTACACTGCTGAGCTGACATTTCACCCTTGACCTTCTTCCTTCTGGTAAGGGGCCATTTCCCAATAAGGTGGTGGAGCCTATCTGCACCCAACAAGTCCAGGGGAATCTGCTATGTGGATTTCACCATAAACCTGTGTGGGAATAGCTGGGACTATATGCACCTTTTCTTTCTACGTTTTGTACACATCATACAGTGGTGGCAATGATTGAAGTAATGGACACTTTATGTTGAGATACACTTCAGTGTACACGTTTGTGTTCTTTTTGATTTTCACCTGAGTGACATTTATCCCATCACGATCCCATTCATCACGTTTATGTTTATGTTATATGCATATGAGTATATAGTGTGTATTGTATACCCATTTGATTGTACATCAACCCAGGCACACATCACAGGAGTGTGGTAGATACTTATTGTAGTATCATATTTACCTCCTGATTTGTGACACATGTGAATTTAGCGCACCTGATTTTTTCTTATTATTCTTTATCACCATTGGTTCTAAGGTTGCAGCTTTAGTTATCTCACAGATCCTGCGCACCAATTTTTATATACACATATTTTTTCAAGTGCATGCATGCTAAGTCATTTATAAGTGCAACACTTTCAGGTATTAAAGTGATTTACCCTAACAATGCCTTTATCTGCCTTTTCTTTCCAAATGCATGGCACCATATTTGTCCAGACTTTGTCCAGGGCAAGTATCTACTGCCTGGACTGAAATGCTGGTACATAGATGACACAATCATGTACTTCCTGGTTCATGCAAAGCATATGCACTGCTGCAGACAGGAAGTCCGGCCACCATCCACATCATAATGTGTTACAGATTTACAGCCTAGGCTAGACATCAATTTTCCAATGAAATAAACAGACCTAGATCAGCCCTAGCTGCAGCCTTTCATCTTACTACAATGTTACTGTAAACAATTCAAAAGATGATTTGGGTAGAGCAGACTAAAGCCCCGTACACACGATCAGATTATCGAACGATCTGTCGTCCGTTTTTTGTGGCATGCTAGTCTGATGTGGAAAGTTATTTTCATACGAATTTTCCCGTACGACAGAATTCTACTTCAGAAGTGATGTCATGTGTTGGATTGCTTTGTATGTGTTCTTTCGTCTCTGAGCATGCCTAGTCTTGCTCTTAAGATTTTTTTCCGTCAAAATCTGTACTAATGAGACGAAAATTGGACCTTGTTTTGACGGACGACAAAAATTATATAGCCTGCACATCAGGATTTTGTCGGCCGAAAAGTCGGAGTCGGCTGTCAAAAGCACCATACTAACAACCCGAAAATCGGCAGATCGGTTGTCGGACGAAATTTCCCTTCAGATTTTCTTATCGTGTGTACCATCCTTTACAGATACTTCTTCCTGCCTGGAACAGACTGATGGCGCCATCTCTGCTTAAGCAAAGTCGCCGGACTGGAGCTCAAAGATTGCTCGCTAATGCTAAAATGCGAAAGTCTTCTTCAAAAGTACACTTTTATTTTAAATTGTGATGACATGATTTTTTTTTTCAAGTAGACTTATAACGTTACTAAAGGTAACTGAAAAAATATGCAGGATCCTTCCAAATGGCTCACAAACTTTCCCAAGTGAATAAAACAAGAACCATGCTTATCTCTCCTATCATCCTCCTTTACAATGTATTTTATTTCTCCAACGCTCTAGGTGCTCTTTAACTCCCTGATGTGAGAAACAAATTCACACCTACAACTTCCACTAGAGCTGCCGAAATGGAACTTGTCCTGGGAACATCTCTGGAATGTAATTACATTGATTGCAGTTTGTGCTCTTAGGCAAGTGCTTGATTACCAATATGACACAACAGTGACAAATCTGTCTGCAGTTAAGGCACAAAATACAGAAAGTAAATGATGAATCTCAGTGACTGGAATTGTAATTTTTTTTTCTGTTTACGATAACCTGCAAGTTGGCAGTTAAATGTCACTGTGACTGGAAGAAATACAATAAACTGAACAATGCACATAATACCAGGATAATGTCATTTGGCAGTAATAGCTGTTGAAGAAATACTTGACCTAGCTCCTAGCAACATGCAAGTTGCATGACGGAGGCAAAAGTGATTTTTATTCCTTTTGATGCCATAGATGTGATGACCGTTACCTTATTTGTCAGGGACTCCTTATCTGTCTGGGTCATCCCCCAGTCTGAAGGAGAGACCAGATAGGCAGGCAAGTTACTTTAATTAATATTGCTATCCCCCTCCCCAAGATGAGCAGCACAGGGCACATCTGGCCTCCACCCCTCCCCTGTTCCGAATAGGTATGAACAGTGCAGTCAAGCTCTGCTTTCAATTCTGTTTTATGTAGTCTCTGCTCAAATGTTTTGCCTGAGGGTGGTTAAGAGCAAGGATCACTTTCATGCAGTTTTGTTAGCTAAGAATATACTGTACCATGCAGAACCAAGAATCCCTACTTTTATTAAAGACATGTTTAAAGTAGACCTGTCATCACTCCAAGTGCTAGTGTATAAGGACATTTGATATCATTTAACCACTTGCCTACTGTGCACTTAAACCCCCTTCCCATCCAGGCCAATTTTCAGCTTTCAGCGCTGTCACACTTTGAATGACAATTGCGCGGTCATGCTACACTGTACCCATATGAAATTTTTATCATTTTTTTCACACAAATAGAGCTTTCTTTTGGTGGTATTTAATCACCTCTGGGTTTTTTATTTTTTACAAAAAAAAAGAATAAAGACAGAACATTTTGAAAAAAAAAAAAGTTTTTCTTATTTTCTGCGAGTAAATTTTGAAAATAAATTTTTCTCCTTCACTGATGTGCGCTGATGAGGCGGCACTGATGGGCACTGATAGGCTGCACTGATGGGCACTGATGAGGTGGCACTTATGGGCACTGATGAGGTGGCACTTATGGGCACTGATGAGGAGGTACTAATATGCCGCACTGATGAGCACTGATAGGCGGCATTGATAGGCGGCACTGATAGGCGGCACTGATGAGCACTGATAGGCGGCACTGATGAGCACTGATAGGCGGCACTGCTGGGCACTGAGCAGTGGCACTGCTGGGCACTGAGAGGTGGCACTGAGAGGTGGCACTGCTGGGCACTGAGAGGCGGCACTGACAAGCGGCACTGATGGGCACTGATAGGCGGCACTGATGGGCACTGGCGGATGGCACTGGACACTGACGGGTGGCACTGATGAGCGGCACTGATGGGCAGCACCATCAGTGCCCACACTCAGTGCCCATAGTGCTGCCAGTCAGTGCTCATCAGTGCCTAGATGAGCAGGCACTGATGGGCACTGACTGGCAGCACTATGGGCACTGATTGTGGGCATTGATGGGGGGCACTAATGGCGGGCACTGTGGGCACTGATGGGGGTGCAATTTGTGTATGTTTTTACCTTTAGTAATCAGGGCACTGGTGATCAGTGCCCTGATTACATTCCTGTGTGTCCCCGGCGGCTAACGGCTCCCCCTCCTTCCTCACACTGCAGGCTCCGTGTGAGGAAGGAGCGCCGGCGATGAGAGATGATCTCATATGTTTACATATGAGATCATCGCTCATTGGACGGCCCGATCACGTGGTGAATGGCCGCTGTGATTGGCCATTCACCACGATCTGTGATCGGCCGTGTCCAAGGGACACGGCCGACACAGATTTTCCCCGCTGCGTGCTCGCGGGAGCGCGCGGGGGGCGTGTCACTGGGAGGCCGTATAAAGACGGCCTCCCGAAAATTCAAGTCCGCGCTGCAGCCGTATATAGGCTGTAGCGCGGATGGGGGGAGGTTAAAAGATACCTACTAAGAGAAATAAGCAGGTTGCCAATTCTGACCTTCTTCTGAACATGCTATTGCCTGACTCTCTGGGGTTGGTTTTCTAAAACTAAAGAGGGCAAAATCTAGTGCAGCTCTGCATGGTAGCCAATTAGTTTCTAACTTCAGCTTTTTTAAATAAGCTTTGACAATAAAACCTGGAAGTTGATTGGATTCTTTGCATAGCTGCACCAGATTTCGCATTCTACCAGTTTTAGTAAATCAAACCCCTCTACGTCTTTAATACGTTGGTCACGGATCTGGAACAGGCATAAGTTAAAAGTTCATGTTTTTCATACTTGTTCCTTGCTGTTGGATCAGCAGTAGGGTCCTTTCACGCGGACTTTCCGCCCGGCAGACCCCGTTTTGCTCAGCGGGGATCGGTCCGCCGATCCCTGCTGAGCAGGCAAATGACCGGTCTGTCCACTTACAGTACTTTGCAGAGACAGACCTGTCAGAGCCCCGCTCTCCTCTATGGGAGATCGGATGAAAACGAACCGCCTGTCCGTTTTCATTCGATCCTATCCGATCCTCCAGGCGGATGGAAAATAGGGTTTCTATCCATCTGGATTTCACGGACAGGATTTGATCTTAGAGCAGCGGGTGTCAGCAGACATATCACCGCTGACATCCGCTGCTCCATAGGGTTGCATGGAGCATCTGATCAGGTCCGCCTGAAAAACTGACAGGCGGACCTGATCAGAAAGTCCCCGTGAGAGGGGCCTAACAGCCAAGAATTTGGAAAAGTATATCCCTACATGTATGCTGTCCATGAATGCTTCCAGGTTCCTAGTCCTAAAGTGGTAAAATGTTACTTTAAGCTTATAGGTAAGTATAGGAGTGTGCTGGGGGGTAATTGATATGAGGTGTCAGTTTCCCAATTTGGCCATGGATAAACAAATCTCATCTAAATAATTTTAGTGGTTTCACAGTGTTTCTGTGTTGATAACAATTTAATACTCAGAACCGAAGGCTTGATTTATAAAATCTTAACTTTTGCACAGTTGCTTAACAAAACTGGAGTTTTCCTTTAAACAAAACTCTGCATGACAGTTGTTAAAGGGAAATAGATAATAATATTGGTCCCAAATAAATGACAAATATTAGTAGCGCAAAGCAAACATGAATTGACAAATTCTTGGCAAGAAGGTAGAACCACCAGTGAATACTGATCAATAAAATCAAATAAAAGACACTAAAAAGTCCCAAAGTCTTTTCAGTCAAAAATGCAGGAAAAAGAGCTGATGATCAATCATGTGTAGTGCACCAGTCGTCAGGAAGACTGATTGGTGGAGGCGGTGCTGTGGCGGACTATAAGAAGATCGGGAGCGTTGTCTATAGCCACGCCCCCTGTTGAAGTCGGAAGTGACGAAACGCGTTGGGGCATGGCCAAACGACGTACTCGGTGTCCCGAGAGAGGTGTAGGAGGACTTCCGGAGAGTCTTGCCCTGGCGTGGAGCCAGGTCACTGCGGCAACGGCGGTTCATCCTCATCGGTATATGTGTTCATGTGCCTATAACTTCATGTTACAAGTGAGTGCAATATTTACTGTGTGCTTTTTAATAAATGATGGTTTGGACTTATTGCACTAGTGGAGGCTTTATTTATTTCCCCACATGTTCTGAGTACCTGGGTATTGATGACCAACTGATGCATTGGGAGGCTGATCTCTTCATTTGACCATACTGCTGTTAAACACGCTGAGCCTGAGTGCTCATTTTTGAGAGTTAATGAGCATTGAGGTCTGGTGAGTTGCCATCCTTTACTAACCCTGGCACTTGGTGGTGGAATATTGGTGATCCTTACATACTTCACTGCAATTTGGATCCATGTTGCACTACACATGATTGATCATCAGCTCTTTTTCCTGCATTTTTGGCTGAATGGACTTATTATTATCTATTTACATTTCTTAATGTAAATTAAGACACCTCCTGAAGCGCAGATAATTCTCTATAGGTACTGGGCGGTGAGAATTATTTTTTAGTTGTTAAAGGGAGTTGATAAGATCACATGACCAATTTCAATTTGAATTTTCTCCAACTAATTCAGCTGATTAAAGTGATGTTGAGGTTTTTTTTTATCATAATCATCATGTTTTCATTGCATTCTGTGGAATACACCTCAAATACATTTCACTTAACTCATCTTTATTTTGTATAAATATTTTTTTATGTTTCATTAATTCAAGTTATGACTGCAATTAGTGATAGTTTGAAGTGGAATTTAATATTTATATTGGGTATAGTAGGTAAACTGCTTCATTTAATATGTTATTATAAAAAGCAAGAGTAAATATTTCACATTTGATGCTGTAAGACCATATACAGCAAGATAGCATACAAGTACATACACGCCAAAATAATTTTCTCTGGCTTACATAGTAGTGAAGACCAGATATACCATTTTGTAGGCTTCATACTCACCGACATTTTGCTCCCTCTCTCTCTGTCTAGCTGACGATAGCATGTGATTCACTTCCCTTCTCCCATGTGACAGCATGGCTGCCTGGTTGTAGGCATGATGACATGCTGGCAGCCACTGCTATACTTGGTAAGTGGAGCCACCACACGAATGGGTGGCAGAGCAGGAAGTAAGGTAGCTATCAGCAAACTGTTCACCATTAGCTGCTTGAAGTAAACACAATGATCCAATAATTGTTGGTTACCTCTGGCTCTAGGGGGAACCTTATAGAGGACTGATTTGTCCTCTGCACTGAGCTCCTAGTGGCCACCTTGGGGGAGCCTGTGCCACAAATTGACACAAACCTCTTCTGAGCTTTTGACAGCCATCTTGGACCCAGAGGGGCTATATATTTTTAGTATGTGCTGGGGGCCCTGCAGTGTGGATAGTACACAGAAAGAGAGAGGCCTAGTGTAGAGACAGGTTCCTGGAGAGGAGGGGTAGGGTCGGTAGGGGTAGGGTCTACCCCTACCGAGGAAGTCAATGCTTACGGGCTGACGTAACGCATATAGGGGTGGAGCCTGCATGCCTGACGTCACATCCCCTCAAGACTAGCGTCCTGGATTGTTTTACACCGAACCTTTTTTGCTGATTTTATCTTCTGTCATTTAAGTGTAACTTGAATAAATACCTGGATTTATTTACTATACAGAGAGAACTAGATTTGTTCCTTTATCTCTCTATGTATGTATTGGATCGATCTTGGATTTGAGCAATCTTCCATATATCCATTGATGTTACCATCCTGCGTATACCCCATTAGAGGGAACAAGCTGTTTTAGACCCTTGGTGATGCGGGGGTCTAAATGTGAGGTGAGAGGCCACACTTATTGGTGAAGGGTTGGTGAGCACAGTCATTGTGGTGCTAAGCACTGAAGATTCTGTCACTGATTCTTTTGTAGACTCTTTATTCACTTGGAAGCGTATGATAATACCTGCCCAGTTTACAACTAAAAAGAAAAAGAAGGGAGGAAAAATATATAAACATCCCCTGCAAACAATCCTGTTGGATACGGTATGCATAACTAGTGTGCAAAACCTCATACGGTGTTCCAAGGTCCAGGAAAGGGAGTAACCCACTGAAAGGAGGCACAAAGAAACAGTTACATGCAAAAAGTGCAAAGTTAATGCCCTAATTCATGCAACCCCAGGTGTGAGTACGCTAGAAGAGTGATGGGTGTAACCTAAATGCTGATACAGACGAAAGCAGTATTCAAAGGAGTCACAGGCATGCATATGAGTAATAGTGTACTATCCACCACTAGGTTACACTGTAGAGAATATATACGTGCCCCCTAGAAAAGTGCCAAAATCTGCCCAGAATGGATACCTGGTGAGGTATAGTAGCTTCAGGGGTCTGGTCTTGCCTGGAGGGAGCCCGGCATCTGTGTCCGGCGTGCTCAGGGAGCCGATACTGGCTTCCTGCCTCGCCACGCACTAATTGTATACCGGTACCACCGAAAATGTCAGGGCCGAGACCCGGCCTCCATGCGTCACTTCCGGTGTGGGCACCATTGTGCAGCTAATGCACTCCAGCGTGAACCGCAGTGTACTGCGGATACCCAGAAACAGCCACACAGAAAACCCGCCAGTAGTGTACTGGCGGGCTCGGGGTATGTAGGGAAGCAAGGATGGGAAAAAAAATGTGTCATGTGTCATGAATCAGTGCCCATATATAAGTTGGGCTGGGAGGAGCCTTAGTGCAGTTGGGGCATGGGAGCCTGATATCCCACAGTGTAAAGATGTAGTCACCTAGTGCAGGGGCCATGGACAGGGCTGGAGGACAGAAAGTGATAGTTCTGCACCCAGAAGAGGGTGTAGTCACCCTGTTCCTGATGGTGGTAAGGGCTAAAGCAGGTTGCAAAAGGCCTTTTGAGCCAAGCCAAGTGTTCTCTGTAGTAAATGTATCACCCTGGAGGACCTGGGAGAAGTGTACTGGATTTAGAGGTGCAGCTGCAGTTTTCCTGTCTCTGGAATGACAAGCAGAGAGTTGTGAGCTGTACACAGAATGCCAAAGGCAAAACAGGGCCTTCAGAATGAGTAATAATGAGAGAGACTGTAAAAGGGAAAATGGCTAAAGGGTGAGGTATTGTATGCTGATTTCACTTGTGACTGCTGTGGATCCACCACTATATGTGATTGACAAAGTACTGTCAAGTGATCCCGGATAGTATGTCTATGTGATGTGACTGTAATTGCCATCTTCTGAAGTAACACTAGTAAAGTGCAGTAACTATACTTCTTTTGTGTGGACATTCCTTTCTTCGTAATATAAAGGCTAATGACCAGAGATGTTGTGAGGAGGCCTCTGGCAAGGAATTTGGCACAAGAAGGTGGAAGTTTGGGGATTCAAGCATGTGGGGTGTTGTTCTAGAAAGAAGAAGCAGGGCTAGGATTTGCACTCTTTGTTGGCAACACTTAGCCATTTACAAGCCCTCCTTACATACTATTTACCATTCGTTATAAAAACAAGAAGATACCCAGAACTTGTACTGCCTGGGCTCTTCAAATTACTGCCACACACTTGCACTCACATAGTAATTGTCCTAGACCTGTAAAATAGGGGTGGGGAGAGAGTCCTTAGCTGTGTTTAAACTCAAGCTGATCTGGATTTCTTTTACAGGTCACAGGTTGAACACAATGGCAGGAGTGCAAAAAAAAAAGGTGAGAATGTTCTACTAGGTAGAGGGAAAGTTAAGAGACCCTTAGCATATGAATAACCCTCCTAGTTCAGAGTAGGCTGTTAGGTAAATATTTAAATAATTTCCTCTGTAAACAGTGGATTTATTGCTTAGGACTGTTCAGTGTTTCACATGCTGATTTTCTGCTACCTCCCCCTGTCTTCTATAGACTTCTAGAAGTATAGTGGTGGGAAAGAGCAGGACAGGCAGCCTGAATATTTATGGGACTTTGGCCAATCCCTGGAGAAGTGTGCCCAGAAGGCGGAGGGAAAGCCAATAAATATTATTAGGCCCCGCAGCCAAGGTGAAGAGTTCCTGAGTTTAGTCCTTTAGCATACCTCAATGCAGGGACTCTGCCTCTGGGGATAAGAGTGACAGAGAGGAAGCTGAAGGAGTCCTTGAAGACATTGAGGTCCCAGGTAGGCAGAGTCAGAAGGGAGTTGGTTGGAGGAAGTCCAACCATTCTGAGATGGAGTGAGTATTTGTTATTATTATACAGAGGAGAGGTGACTGTGGGATAATTTGTTCTCACAAGCAAATGCAGTGCAGCCAGAAGCTGTGCAAAACAGCCAGGAGTGTGCAATACTGCTACAAGTTTGCCCAGTACAGCCAGGAGTTGTGCAAGACAGCCAAGAGTTGTACAAGACAGCCAGGAGAGTACAGTGCAGCCAGAGGTTGTGCAGTACAGCCTGTATTTTTGTACAGAGCAGCCAGAAGCAGAGCAGTCCTCAAGTTGTGTATTTTTAAAGTTCCGGGGTACCAATGATCCCCATCCCCATAAAAGTTACGATTCCAATAAACACCCAAAAGGAAACCCCTAGGCTAATCTCTGAGCCAGAAGAAGAATACCAAAAATGTTGTGTGCTTGGTTGTGTTGTGCTACGCATATATAGTGCAACATGTTTTAGCCTTGACCTTTATTCTAAGTATAAAAGGTAGTTTTATTTCATAGAAAGCAGTCAAAATTCAGTTTTCCGCTGTTTTTACTAGGGATAGGTCGAATGCCCCCCTGTTCAGTTCGCACCAGAACTTTCAAACAGTGCGAAAGTTCAGAACCGAATAATGAACCCCATCAAAGTCTGTAGTACCCAAACTGGAAAAATCAAAGGTGAGCATTTTAAAAGCTTGTATGTAATTAATTGGGCATACAATGGTTATGCGGGTCTGGGTACTGTCCTGGGGGACGTGTATCAATAAAAAAAAGTTTGTAAAAATGTCATTTTTAAATGAGCTGTGATTTACTGATGCTTAAAATGAAAGCATCAAAATAAGAAATAACAATAAAAATGAAAAATTCCTTTCAATATAGTGCCTGGGGGGGTCCCCTTAATCTACCTATAAAGTGGGAGATCTGTACTCTGTTTAGAAGCTGCTGCAGAAATAATTGCATTTACAAGGCCAAAAAAACTGTCAATTTCCTATCATATATTTACCATAATTTTCCTTTCCTGATGGACTCCATGGCACCCTACTCCTATCATTTACAGCTCATGGTCAGATAATGTGTTCCATAACTAGCCATATCTAGACCAGTGGGTGGGAACTCCTGCTGCCATGGAGTCCATCAGGAAAGGAAAATTATGGTAAGTAACGTGAAGAGATGCCCTGTCGCTTCACGTAAGATACCGCTGTGGTGTTGTCCATTCTCAGCAACACAGACTTCTCTTTTGTTAGGTAACGGAAGGCTTGGAGAGCAAGGAAGGCGGGCCAAACCTGCAGGATGTTTGAGACTGGCCTGTGAGGATGTAGGCTCCATTTGTCTGGGCAATTTCTGACATGCAGTGAGCTCCCCATCCTGAATTGCTTGCATTGGTTGTAATAATGACCCAGGAAATGGGAGTGATGGAGTTACACCTGAGCAGGTTTCTGCACTGAAGCCACCATTCTCAAGGAAACGTAGATGAGCTGATTGCGTCTCTCCGGGTCCCATTGTTGGAGAAATCCACTTTGAAAGGGATGCATCCTCCAAAGGGCCCATTTGACCATAGGGGCCGTGGAAACCATTGTTCACCGATGATTTTGAGGTACTGAGAGACTTTTAGGCATGGAGAAGAAAGGGCTAGATGGACTCTCCCAAATTATCTGTATTTTTTTCAGAGGTAGGCAAATTGTACCTTTGACCATGTCGAACTGAGCCCCTAAGTAGATCAGTCGCTGTGCAAGCTCCAGATGGCTCTTCTCTAAGTTCAGTAACCAGCCAAACTCAAGGAGTGTTGAGATAATTTGGGCCCTGTAAATTAGCAGCTGTTCCTTGTCCTGGGACAGTAAAAGAAGATCATCAAGATAATGGTGTAAGCAAATGCCCTTTGTTTTGATGAGAGCTACTACCACCAAAAGAACCTTTGAGAATACCTGTGGAGATGTTGAGAGTCCAAAAGGGAGGCAAATGAACAGAAGGTGCTTTCGTCTGACCACTAACTGAAGGTATCTGTGAAACTCCTCTGAAATGGGCACATGGAAATAGGTATCATTCAGGTCTATTGAGACCAGCCAGTTGCCTGGCAGCACAGCTTTTTGAATTGTAGTTAGAGTTTCCATTTTGAACCTTTAGTTTTTGATAAATTTGTTTAAATATGTGAGATCTATAACAGTTCTCCAAGAGCCATTCTTTTTTTGAACTAGGAAGAGGGGTGAATACATTCTGTCTTAATGATCCAAAATTCTGAGATTGATTGCCGAATTTGGAGCAGGCATGCCCCCACCTGACCTGTCTGAGTGGGCTTAATCTCAAAACTATTTAGTGGCCTCTCGCCCACTAGAAGTAGTGTTCTTGGTTGGCCTCTGGGAGGATGACTGGCCTCTTCTCCAATTCCTCCTAAAGTCCTATCCTGGCCTGTAGGAGCGAGAATCCTTTGCCCAGGTCTGCACTTTGCCTCCTCGACTGAGGTCTCCTTTGGCCAAACAGGAGCTTATGGCACTGTACAATTTGTTACCAAACAGTCAGGATCCCTCAAAAGGAATTCTACACAAGGCCTGTTTAGAAGCCAGATCGGCAAGCCAGGGGTGAAGCCCCAGGGCTCACTTAGCCATTCCGGAAGAAAGCATAGCCCGGGCCAGAAGGCCTAGAATGTCGATATAAGCTTCACCCAAGAACACTGATACCAACTTCAGCTCCTGTAGGGGTGAGTTTTCAGTCACTTCCTCCGTGACGCTCCTGAGCTTGGTCTCGATATCTTCCATCCAGGCCTCCATTGCCTTAGACATGGTTGCAAGGGCCAGAGCAGGTTTGCAGGCTGCACCTGCCATCACATAAACTCTCTAAGTCTAGGTCTAAGTCCATCTTCCTATCAAGACCATCTTTGAAGGAGACGGCATCTTCCAGGAGAAGGGTGACATGTTTTGCCAGCCTCATCACTGCAGCGTCTACTAAGGGAGCAGACTCCAGGTGCTTCACGTCCTCTGCTTTAAAAGGATAAAGCTTCAACGTCTTTATAGGATGAGGAGGAGGTCTGATTGTCTCCCTTGTCCCACTCATCCACAATGATGTATTTTAGCTCTGTGAGGAGCAGAAAGTTGGGATGTTCCTTCCCCAGGTGTTTGAAGAACTTTCTTTGCTTTACTAGAGGTGTCACTGGTTCTTCCCACTTCAGAGCCTCTTTGATGGCTTTGATCAAAGGTGAGACTAGGGCAAAGTCAAAGCGCCCCGAAACTTTATCCCCTTCCGTTTCACTCTCGGAGGACCTCCAAGTGGCGTACCTCGGCTTGGATGAGTCTGAATCCTCATGCACATATCCAACAGGAGAGCCAGTCAAGGTGTTAGATTGGCTCCATGTGCCGGCAGTATTCCATTCTTTCAGGGACTGATGTACCACTCGTCTCACTAGAGCCTCCATTTTCTGATTGTCAGCCTCTCTTTCACCAGCTGCGCGGGGAGAGCACGACTCGCATAGGGATTTGTCCTCTGGGATATGAGTCTTGCATCCCAGGCAGGCTCTCTGAGCAGAGTGTCTATCACAGAGATGGGTGCAGTGTCTGGAGTTGGAATTGGAGCATCTCCCCTGATGCCTGATCCTAGACAGAGAGTCATGGCGTCTGGATCTCGATGAAAAGTGCTGATGCGGCCTGACAAGGTCTCTGTCCTCATGGGTTGTAGTTCTGTGATCAGACCTGGAAGGGCTTTAAGAGAGAAAAAAATGTATTAGTAGGGCAGCCAAAAGAACACCTCAGATGCGACAGGGTGGAGAAGGTAACTGGCACCAACATGTTGCGGGAGGGCTGGCCACAAGAAGGCAGCAAAGATGCATCTCATTGCTGGAGCTCACTAAAATGAAATGGAACAAGTTTACAGGAACTAGGGGAGCAGGAATCTACAAAGAGCCTGGGATTGACAGCAGCTTTAAAATCCCTGCCTGACAAAAAAGACAGTACACGCTCCCTGACCTTATTATGCCCCAAATGGGCCCTCCAGACTGCAGACCCTTTGACTGTTATACTACGTGATGTACGAGGATCGGGGGCTAGGGGAGACACTACATTTCTATTATATCATTACAGTTGAATCTGGGAGGTCGTGATGCACAGACTAAACTATCCCCCACTGCATGATTTCACCCCCCTATGGTATAACACAATTCTTGCAGAGTTCTGCTCGCTACCTGACCCTACCACATGGAGCAGTAGGGGAATCTACTATCTGGTTCACTTTCTGACGGGTGGCACTCTTGGGAACTTTGATACCCTAAAGGAAACCATCTCCCTCCCTGGCCACATGTTTTTTAGATATTTGCAGGTCAGGCGTGCCTTTCAGGCCCAGTTCCCCGCCACGCCACCCTGGGTTGAGCCCCTCCCTATTCTTGAAATGATCAAGAGTACTGACCCCAGGCACTTCATTTCCATGTTCTATACGGAGCTTCACACGCCCTCTTCCACCACAATCGCTTGTGCTCTTAAGACTACTGGGAATCTGACTTTGGGGGACTGGAGGATGAGGAGTGGAGTGAGGCCCTTGAAACGTGCCAAAAAGTGTCTCCAAAGCTATCTGATCGCCTCACTCAGATATTCATTGTTCACCGTTCCTCACACCCTCCAGGTTGGCAAGATACCGGTCTGGATTTAGCTCTGAATGCCCTATGTGTCACCTAGACTCTGGTACGTTCTTCCACCTGCTCTGGAGTTGCCCTCAGATCCAGGGATTCTGGCAGCAGATAGTAACCTTCCTCCATGACAATATGGGATCCCCCCTACAACTGGCCCCTAAGCAGTGTCTCCTCTGAATATATCCGGACAAGGACATGGATACATTTCTCGCCATATTTTTGCAGTAGACACTGTTTATTGCTAGAAAACTGATTGCTCGTAAGTGGAACATCCTCCTGATTTCAATATGTGGTTACAAGAGGTTAATAATATGCTCCAATGTCATAAGCTTCTGTATAAACATAGGGGTTGCCCCACTAAATTCAACAAGATTTAGGATAGATGGCTTCAAAGCCCAGACATGAGTACTTAGGAATACTTGTGTACCCTGTTACTAGCTGTTCCTTCATGCCAATACTGACCCATCCCCACCTGTTTGACATCATTGCTGAGCCTCCAACGTGCAGGTGTCGTAAGGCCGCGACAGCCGGGTCCCGAGCGACTGCGTATGCATCATCTAAGCCTCACGTTCGATCGGGGCATTGAGCATGCGCAGAGGCATCCCCGGCGGCTGAAGCCAGAAGAAGCAATGGCTTGGAACGCAGATGTCCTCCAGCCACCAAGACAGGCCGATCTCCACTAGAGCCAGGGACAGAGAGAAAGCACAACAAAAAAGACAAAAACTGCTGCCACCTGTGAGTGAGTTGACCAAAGGTGGCCGGACACAATCTTCTGACTCTGCCAGGACTTGATGAGGGCATCCTCACTGGGCGAACAGATCACCGCCATACAGAGCCATAGGATGCCAGCGCCCCTCGCCCGCCCATGGCTGGGCCCTGGGCTGCACAGACACCATTTTTACACACCCAAATTCACCCACTTGCAGGGGCCAGATGTGAACAAGGATGCCAATCCCTTTTTCACCGAGCATACAGGTAGGATTAAAATACAGGGTATCTGAAGTATAAAAAAGGAACACATTCTCTGACCATGAGCTGTAATTTATGGGAGTAGGGTCCTATAGCATAGGAGAGGAGGCGGGTAAACCCACACATAGGCTGCCATGGAGTCTGTCAGGAACATGACATTTTCCCTGCAAGCTTTCTTTATTTTGTAAACAACGGCTTGGGGAGCCAGTTTGTAAGATGAGGCCACAATGTAGTGCACTGGGAACAAGAATAGAGATTTTTTGGATAAATTCTGGTTCTCTTTCGCAGACTTTGGATATAAGTAACAGGTGTAAAATTGGTCACTGAAGACAACTTGGCAATGCACTGTGGCTGGGGGAACATGACTGTTTATTTTTGTACCAGTGTTCTACCCTCTCTGTAGGCTTATGTCCCTACCTTCTTCAACCTAAGAACTTACATCTGAATGAAGTAATGGCTGTACATCATCAAGGAGTAAGTGGCTGACACTGTGTTAAATTTGCTCTGACTACTCCATGCCTGATGTTGGGGCTATGGCAGGAATAGCTGTGAACAAGGAGGCAGATTTAGCCACTCTGGCAGCTGAAGTGGACTGGGCACTAGTCTCTGCTTGGATGGGGGAGGATGAAGAGGATGAGGATGATTTAGTATGCCAGTCCACTACATCCTCTGCATGATGTGGACACATATGCTGCTGGCGCCCTCACAGTGCCATGGGAGCGTCTGCCTTTTCTTGTTGGCCTCCCATGATGGAAAGGTACTTATTAACAAAATGTAATAAAGATGTGGAAATATGTATGTGAATGCATTTTAATCAATGGAAAGTGGTGTTTGGTGCACTTTAACCGAGTACTCACTGCACAGGCACACTCCACCGACACATTACAATAAACTGCAGTAAAACTGCACTAATGCACAGAAATATACTGCGTTAAACAAGCACTAATGCACAGAAATATACTATGTTTAGTGTGCAGTAAGGCACAGAAATATACTGCATTAAACGGCACGTAACACTCTGAAATATATTGCATTAAACGTGCACTAACGCACAGAAATATACTGCTTTAAACGTGCAGTAATGCACAGAAATGTACTGCGATAAAGGGGACGTAAGGCACTGAATTATAACTCATTAAATGTGCACTAACACACTGAAATATACTGCATTAAACAGCACGTAACGCACTGAAATATACTGAGTTCAATGTGCAATAACGCACAAGTATATACTGGGTAAACGTTCACTAACTCACAAGATTATACTGTGTTAAGCGTGCACTAATGCACAAAAATATACTGCATTAAACGTGCACTAACGCACACAAATATAATGTGTTAAATGTCACATAATTCACTGAAATATACTGCTTTAAACAGCAGATAACACACAGAAATATACTTTGGTAAACTTGCACTAATGCACTGAACTATAAACTATAATGCATCAAATGGCACATAACGCACTGAAATATACTGTGTTAAACGTGAAAAAAACGCACAGAAATATACCGCGCTATAGGGCACGTTAAGCACTAAATTATACTGTTTTAAATGTGCACTAATGCACTGAAATATACTGCGTTAAACAGCAACATAACGCACCGAAATATACTGAATTCAACGTGCAATAATGCACAGAAATATAGTGCGTTATATGTGCACTAACGCACAGAAATATACTGTGCTAAAGGACACGTGAAGCACTGAATTATACTGCGTTAAATGTACATTAACGCACTGAAATATACTGCGTTAAACCGCACATAACACACTTAAATATACTGAATTCAAGGTGCAATAATGCATATAAATTGAGTGCGTTAAACGTGCACCAACGCGCAAGAATATACTGCGTTTAACGTGCACTAACACACTGAAATATTCTGCGTTAAATGGCATGTAATTCACTGAAAAATATTGCGTTAAACAGCATGTAACACACAGAAATATACTGTGTTAAACGTGCAGTAACACACAGAAATATACTTTGGTAAACGTGCACTAATGCACTGAACTATATTGCGTTAAATGGCCCATACCGCACTAAAATATACTGCTTTCAACGTGCAATAACGCACAGAAATGTACTGTGTTAAACATGCACATAAGGCACTGGAATACACTATCACTAGATTCACACTAAAGTAAAAATGAATGCTTACTACACTTACACTGACTGAACTATCACAAGATTCACACTAAGCTGACACTAAACTAAAAATGAATGGTCGCACTACACTCGCACTGACTGAACTATCACTAGATTCACACTAAACTGATATTCTACACTGACAATAGAATCAGAATACCACACTATAGCACACAAACTCTCTAGTAGCACTGAACAGAGCCCTGTTCTATCTCTCTTTACACTGATATTACACTTCAAATGGCCGCTTTTGAAAGAATACTTTTATATGCTTATGGTGGGACTAAGAGCAATGAGCCATGATCATTACTTTCGCCAATTTTGGCTCTGATAAGGCTCTATGCCCTGATTGGGCAAAGCTTTCATTGCTTCAGCCAATCAGGGCGTCCAATGCACTGTGTGGGGACGCAGTGCATTGTGGTCATTCGGTGGGCCGAATAAATGGTCAAACGCCCTGATAATTCAGTTGTTTTTTGAATGAGTGAACAGCACAGTGCATTGTAAGCCCTGATAGGCTGGAGGAATTAAAGCTTTGCCCAATGGGCACAGAGCACTGTACGAGCCATGATTGGAGAAAGTAATGATGACTCTATCCAATCATGGCTCATTGCTCTTAGTCCCACCCGCACTATAAAAGTATTCTTTTAAAAGCGGTCATTTGTAGTGTGATATCGGCGTTCTATCTCTCTCCACGCCGATATCACACCACTATGACCACTTTTAAAAGAATACTTTTATAGTGCGGGGTGGGACTAAGAGCAATGAGCCATGATTGGATAGAGTCATCATTACTTTCTCCAATCATGGCTTGTACAGTGCTCTGTGCCCATTGGGCAAAGCTTTCATTCCTCCAGCCTATCAGGGCTTACAATGCACTGTGCAGCGGCGCAGTGCATTGTGGTCATTCGACGGGCCGAACAAACGGTTGAATGCCCCAATAATTCAGGTGTTCTTCAAATAGGCAAACAGCCAATGTTTAGCCTGAACTCATGCTCGGGCTGAACCATTCTCCCATCCCTAGTGTGACGGGGGTGGGTATCAGACCCCTGGTCTTCTCATCCACCTCGTGACCAAAGACCAAGCAATCTCACACCCTGCCGTCACTTGCGTAGCAATGCCACTCTCAGCTGCACCCAGCACACAGATTGTCCAGCTTGCGGGACCACAATCTAGATGCCAGCAGACTGAGAGCGATTGTCACCGGGTTAATTAAACGATTAACCCTTTCCTGCCACCACCTCTACGTTTATATAATGAGCCCAGGGGACGCTCGTGATTTTACAAATATCAATTATGACTTTAGAATAACCGTCTGTAACACACACTGTCACCTGACAAGAATGTTTCAGATTAAGTTAGCCTAAACAGTACAAATATCAATTATGACTTTAAAATAACTGTCTATAACACACAATAGCGCTCTTCAGGAGGCAGATTCGTTTGGGTCAAGTTGCGTCTAAGAGCTTAGAGACAAAGTTTAACACTTTTCAAAATAAGGTTTAATTATAAGAAAGGTTTAAAATTGGTGCGAATAAAAATATTTACAGAAAAATGGGTTACAAAGGAATGGAGACACAATACAGCAATTAAGAAATAGGAGAATAAAAGAATGAAAATACTTGCATTAAAACGGTCCTGGTATTACCTTGGTTTCAGAGTTGAACAGCTATGTTTGATTCCCCTTGGGCGGTGTTATGGCCTCGATGTTAGGAAGAGAACTGAGAACTCTCTCAGTTCCTGTGTTTTTCTCTGACTCTCCAGGGGGTGTCACCAGAAGTACTCAGCCAATGGCTCTGAGTCTATAAACTGCTAAATGACCGCCCGCTTTGACAGATTCATAAAAGCACTCATATCCGAAAATATGAAACGGTGACACGCTTGAAACCGATATTTTATGGTCTGTTTTGGAATGTCCTATCTTTAGACACTAAACATGGGGTATTTCGGAATAACCTCTGCCCTGTAAGGCTTCTGATCGCTAGCTTGTCTTTACTAGGCATGAGGGGGTTCATGTTTGATAATAATTTGATCGGTATTTTATGGGGCACCCAAATATCTACTTTCTGTTAATATGTTATGTTCGGTTAAAAAGATATGAAGTTTCATGGTCAACTGTGTCATTTTCCGAATGAGCTAGGGGCCATATGCTGGGTTCAGATTACACAGTAACTCTTAGAGCATGAGGAGACGCAATGTCTGCTTTGTCAATCTGCTTGTGTATAGTAAAGGTGTGAAAAATGTCAGCTTAGCAGGAACCTGGCATATAGTGACCCAGGGGGTCATTAAACTGCCAAAAGGCTGGAGGATGAAGCTGGTAAGAATGACCCATTTGGTTTTAACACTGTCAACTAAGCTTGTAACACAAGATGGATGCTTGTGACAGCGTTTGAACGAAATGGCGGCCTGAAAACTAGAGTGCCAACACAAGATATCATTACACCTAGTTCTTACAGAGTTTGCCTGAAGGAGAGGCTAGCATGCCTCGAAAGCGTGCACTATGATCTATTAATTAGGCCAGTAAGTGGTATCACCCTAAATGCAAACTTCTACCTTTGTTAATGGCTAACATTTTACAACACTCTACTGCTCATACTGGTCTTACAGTAATAAACTGAAATCTGATTGGTTGCTATGTGCTACTTCATGTCATACGCAGTCCCTGCCCTTTGAATTATTAAATAAAGTGAAATACGTTAAACTTTAATACAGATTAGAACAATGACTGCATAGCATAGCAAGCAGGAGACAGGCAGCAAGTAAGTCAGGACATAAATCAAATGATAATGCAAGCATCAATGATATGATGTATCTGTTTCATTTTTCATCATTGTGAGATGATTCATCTTCACCTGTGAGAGATCGGAAAAGTCACCAGTTTGAGCTGTCAGCAGCACCACACATAACGCAATACGTTTTGGAAATTGAATGTCAGAAACATTTACAATATAGCTGTCTCATTGATATAATTGCTTGTTGCTGTAATTTCATAAGCAATTTTCACAAACAATAAAACTGTATTGAGAAACATTCCCAGGAATGGCTGGTCAAATTTATCACTGCTTCCTGAAACATTTGTCAAAAATTCTCTTGTTTTTGCTTTGTCACTGTTTTACAGCTAACAGCTTTCTTTTAAGGAAAAACAGCATGTGATATGAATGGCCCGTCTAGGTTCTGGCAAAACAAGAGGTGTAGCTAAGTTCCATTGGGGCTTTGGGCATGGCTCCAGCCAATAAGAAATCTGAAACCCCTTCTAGGTCCATGAGATCTGGTGGTCAGGATTGCTCTAAAGAGGATGTGGCAATGAAGAATTTGACCAACTGTCACCAGGGGGACACAATTCTGGGTATAGGTAAGTATTTCTGAACTTTTTCCATAGAATTTACCTAGCCAGGAGATAGATGGAGGCAGCCCTACTGTTGTGTGGACTTTGCAGTCTACTTTGAGGAGGTGAGATGTAACTGAATTTATCATCCCTTTCTGTATCTGCCTGCAGGCCAGTGACTACTGCATGTCACATTCTGTTGTGTTTAGCCTGGTGTAATATCACTTTAAATATTCAGGCTGTAGTGGTTGAGTCATGTGTGACTTCTTCCACTGGGGATGTGTGATATCTTGTGTGTTGGGGGGTAAATATCTGCGGAGGACTGCCACCAGAGCAATAGTCTTATGGCAGTAGAGCTTCGGGGACCAACTGCTACAATGTGATCCCTACTCTTTCATACACTATCCCTCAAAAGGAGATGTTCTACAGGGAATCCGAGTTCATGGACTTTTTGTTGTTATGGACATTACTCAATTAGTCAATGGGCCGCTACATTATGCACCTTAACCTAAGTGAACTCACTAGGGACAGAATTTAGTACCACAACAAAGACAATTCTACTGCAATCCAGTTGTGTGATTTGCTCTAACATATATGGAAGGATTAATGATGAGTGTATCTGTAATCTGTAATTCGTTCACTGCCTCAGTAAAAAGTAATTTTATCCTAGAGAAGTTTCTGTGTCTTTTACTTCGGGAGTACTAATGTGTAGTTTATGTAACCTTGGTACATAGAGAACCTCACACTGGGAGTCAAGCCATGCAACCTCACAGTTTATGCTGCAATGGAACCACATACAAAGATAATTTCCTCAGTCAAGTACATCTGTATTGTCATGCACTTTAACCTTTAGGGTTAAGAAACACTACCAGGAATGACGGCCAGTCCGGAGATGATAGCAGGCGATGGTGGCGGGTGTCAGTGCCCCTGTTAAGTTAGAGGACAGATGTACTTTATGTGTCTCATATCACAGCAGGATTCTCAAATTAGGATTCACAAGGTCTACTTAGAGATCTACCTAGAGCTCTACCCAGAGACCAGGCCAGGGTGGTCAAATGTAAAGTGGTGGCTTTCTGCAATATCTGTACAGTACACAAGTGATTCTGGAGTTCATGTGTAGTGTCTGTTTGGAGACATGAGGACTAGCGGGACATGGAACATGCTCTGCACACCCATCCTGTAACAGTTTATTCACGTAGTGAGAGAGACGGAGAGGAGATACAGTGTTTCATGGTTCCAGGTTGACCATTGAAAACTAAAGTGTGAAAAGATAACCAACTTGGCTGCCTGTTTCTGACCTACCCTCTGGAGGGACAATTCCTAATCTCAAGTGTGCAATAACCTTGGCAGCGTCCCACATGTCTCTCAGTCTGTGTCTTTGCCCTATATTCTTGTACATTAGTGTTCAATGCTATGAAATAAGCATTGTAGTTTTCAGTAATGTTTTAACTTAAAGCGGTAGTAGACCACTGTTTTTGTTTTTTAAATCCTGCAAGGCAATTCCATAATGTGCTAGTATGCATCGATAACTAACACATTATGTGAAGCTTACCTTAAAACTATGCCCTTCGGTGATGTGCTGTCACTGCTGGGGGCGCTTCTATTTTCACCTGGTCTTCCTTCCGGGTTCGCGGATTCCAGCTGTGTGAGTGGCTGAAGCCGCAATGACGTCACTCTCGCGCAAGTGCGCAGAAGCTGCTGTTCACGGCACAGGACTTCGAAGCGCATGCGCTGGTAATGTACCCAGCTGCAACAACAGTACATATCTTCTAAGCAGTGCACCTTTAGGAGATATTTATTGTACCTATAGGTAGGCCTTACTAAAGCCTTACCTATAGGTAAAAGTCATGCATGGAAGTTTGCTTCCACTTTAATGTCCTTCACAAAACCCTCCCTGTACCCTTCATTAACCTTAATCTTCCTTGTAACCCTCACCTTCCATGTAACCATAACTTTGCTTGGAACCCTAACACTAGTCTTCTCTGCAGCCTTGAAGTATATGCCACGCCGTCACGCCACGTGGACTGCACTGCAGGCGGCCACGTTTTCCCAACAACCACTGTTTGTATATTTTTCATCTGATGCCATGTAAGTATTTCATCTTGTTTTAATAAAGTGTTTACCAAGGGTAATGCACTATTGGCACTTTTTTTCATCCTTGGGGAGCTATACAAGAGACAACCATCTTCAGCTTCATATGTGACCTGACACGCCCAGTGAAGGGAAGGAAATCTCCACTTTCACGTTTTGGAGTCGATCCTGGTTGCTGTTCATATAGAATCTATATACCCATAGTGGTTTAAAGTTTACCCTCTTCATCATTCTGGTAAGAAGTTTGTACTATCACTTGAGTAACACCAGATATGCTTTTATTTCTTCACGAGTGGAGGTTGTGATCCCATTATATCAGATTCCTGGTGCCATTTGGTAAGGGGTCATTTCACCTGTTTGTGGTTCATGGACATGTTGTCTTATACTGGCAAAATCTGAAGAAACACCATCTTTATTCATAGACTTTTGATTATTTGAGTTTTAAGCACATCCACACATTCCTTTGGGGGATTGCTCATCTGTTTGGACTTTTTTCACAGCAGTTTAATACTTATCACCAGTTCAGTATTTGAACATATTAAAGAGGATCTTAGGTCTGTGTGAAAAAGAAAATGAAAGTCACCAGCTAAAAATACTGCAGCTGCTGAAGTTTAATAAAAAAGGCTTACCTGTCCTGGGATCCAGCACTGTCCTCACCCAGGCAGTTCTTTGCTGGTTTTTGAGTCTCCAGAGCCGCCATCTTGGATGGAGGAAGCTGGCTGTGACTCCCTCCAGCTTCACAGCCAGATTCCCCCTGCACAAACGTGAGTTGCACTGCACTCTGTGAAAAGACCTGTAGCCCTCTGGGACCGGCGACATGTCCCAGGTAAGCTTGTTTGTCTTTACTTAGAAGACCTTGTTCAGAACAGATGCCTAAGCATTTAATTGCCAATTGATACTGTCAAATGAGGGTGGGGAGAGAGATCTTATCCCTGTGTAACCAAATTAAAGTGAGACCTAACTCCAAAAATGTAGTTTGTTCCTTTCAACCTTCCCCTACCTCCTAAATTGCAAATGTGTTTTCTTTTTCTGTGTTTGCATTTTTTTTTTTCTGGCCCCATGCTATCGCCATTGTGGCCTAGGCCAAAATGTTGTGTCCCTGATCCTGCAGCCTCCTGAGATACTCACGTCATATCTTCAGGGAGGCTGCAGGACCAGGACACAGAGCAGCCATAAGGGCATCATCCAGAGCCGGCTGCCTGAACTTGGAAGAGACAACTAGCTGAAAAGGATTAATACGGTGGCATCGAACCTTGGCTCTGTCACCCACCTAGTGGTTTGCAACTGGACAGCTCTGGAATTGCTATGTTGGACAGTATAGTATTTGAAGATAACCTAGCAATACAGGTAGGTGGGGAAAATGGGGAGGGGGCAGGGGTTTAGTACCACTTTACCTTGACATAATGACTGGAATTCTATTTGAACCACCGCTGCCAAAGGTTTAGCACACCTGGCAGCAGTCAAACTAGCTACAAGCTAGTTACCACCAGCTCATATTTCCAAGGTAGTCCTACTTATTCCCAAAACTGCTTTAGAGTCTCTCCTTCTACTGGCACATTTAGACACATAGGGCCTAATTTACTAAGAATAAGGAGAAGAAATAGTCATTCTACATTTAATTACTCCCAATTAAAACAACTAAGACCTCAACTAGGTGAACATGTGAACGGAAAAGTAGGAGTACAAATAGTCGAATATGCATTAGGGAATTCCACATCGGCTTGGTCAAGGTTCCATAACTGGCAATTGCCAACGAGTTTCCTATATGAAACTGCACTGCAGTATTTAGCCATGATCCTGTGTGCATGTATGCCAATAAATATGGGGTGTACTCTACCTCGTGTGTGGCTGTTTATTTATATTACAATAATTGTGCATAGTTTGTTTTCTTCCTTTTGCTAACGAATGCTGTTCTGAAGGATTATTACAGAGTAATGTCTGCTATTCCATAAGGTATTCCATGCATTTATCATTTACAGTTACATATCTGTTATATGTTAATCTTTTTTTTTTCATGTTACATTTATTTTTTAGGAGACTATAGAGTTCTTATTATCTATGTTAATTTTTTTTATTTATACTAAACTAATATGCAAGTTGAATTGTACTCAGCACATGGGCTTAGTGGTCTGTGCTAATGAGCAAAAAGCTCTTAGGTCATGAGTTAAAATCCCAAGCATGCTAACACACTGCGTGTTTACTAGTGATTCATTGATTATTTTATTTTCACACACTATTATTTTTGCTAAATCCCTAGACCTATCCCCAGACGGCGTTATCTTTGACGAAACCGTCATCCCGACGTCATCATGCAATTTCTACCCGATTGGTGGGTTATTTGTTTGAGCCTGGAGCCCGCAGGAACACCACACACTTTAGATGTTCGCTTACACGGTTTTATGATGACATGCACTATTGGATCTTCTAAGTGAAATCTTTTATTTTATCAATAAAGCGTTATTTTGATACTGCACTATGGTAGCGATTTTTGACTTTTGTTTTTTGAGAGTGGATCGCTACTTCTGAGTGTATCCAGTGTACGTGGTTTGAGGAAGAACTACTTCCCTGTGCCTGATTAGACCACCTATAGCTCAGTGGTCATGGAATTCTGGTAAGCAGATTTTGATACTCACTTTGGGTGTGAAGTAGGAACATCTTGGTCACCCTTTATCTACATTATACGTCACCCTTTCCATCGTTGGTGGTGTTTCTTCCAATGGATCAACGATCTAAGACTCTGCTGTCTATTTTTTCAATGGACATTGTTCTTCCACTTATATAGACCTATATGTATTTTGTATGCATATTTTATAAATTTATTGATTTTATATTCATTGTTTTTATTTTTAACTTTAGTGCTGCAGTATATTTTTTGTATATGTCATACCAGCAAGAGATGAAGTGTTCTAAGAAAATATAGCAAAAGCATAGGTAAGACCTTCTTCTCTCAATTAAAGAAATTGTGAATTGTTTCGAAACAGAGGTACATTAACCTCCCTGGCGGTATGATTCTTTTGGATTTTAGGTGCTGAAAGCGGTACCATTATTTTGCATGTAATTCTTGTGAATGAGCAGCCCAAACCAACTGTATACATTTATTATATATTATATATATATATATATATATATATATATATATATATATATATATATATATATGTATGTATACATATATTATGTATACATATATTATATATATATATATATATATATATATATATATATATATATATATATAATGAATACAGTTGGTTTGGGCTGCTCATTCACAAGAATTACGTGTATATATATATATATATATATATATGTGTGTGTGTATATATATATATATATATATATATATGTATATGTGTATATATATACGTATATATATATATATAGATATATATACTGTATATATATATATATATATATATATATATACATATATTTACATAAAAAGTACAGTAAAACTGCAGGAAAGGGCACTGGGGGGCAATGTAATGGGATTTTATTTTATTTTGAACGGTATCAGTGTGTTTGGTGCATTTTACATTTGAATTTGCCGCCGGTTCCACCCCCCGGTGGACGTCACGTCGCCGGAGACGGAAGCCGGGGCTCGCAGACGATCGGGAGAGAGCTCCGCCGCCGCATACCGCTCGCAGTCTTCGCTGGATCCCGGAGAAAAGGTAAGTAAAACCTCCTCCAGCATCCAGCGATCTTCCTAGTGCTACCCCGAGTGTGACTCGGGGTTACTGCTTTTGGCACTAAAATCTTACCCCGAGTCACGCTCGGGAATACCGCTAGGAAGGTTAATGGTATATTGGTACATAGAGGAGCTGGAATTTAGCAAAATGAAAAGTGAACTTTTGCCATATACAGACAACCGCATATACACACACACTCCGCTGTCAGGAAAAACTGTTAAAATGTGACCAGAGATGACTCATCTGTGACATTTTATGTGAATGGTGAACTTTTAATTGGGTGACATGTGAACATCACCAGGATGAGGCAACCAAAAAAAAAAAAAGACACGTATGTATGGAGTGGTGAAAATTGCTAGCTAAGTTACATGTGCGTAGAGTTCATTATGACTATACAGGATTTGAAGCACTTGCTAAAATGCATACACACATTCCACACTGTATTTACAGGAACATGTACACATGCAGGAAGTCTACTGTGCATAGAATCAGGAAGTGATGTGTTCTCTAGGGATCATGTGTGTTCTGAGGATCACTAAACACAAAATTCCAACACTACATCTCCCTAATGCCTGGGAACACCAAGACAGCTCCCACACTTACCTTGCAAATCAGCAACATCTCCTCATGATAAAAAAAAGTGATTTTATCATGTTAATTTGCTGACAACTCTGAGAAGCACTCACACTTGCAAGTGCGTCTGAATGTCCTTCCACACATGAGGATGCATTTCCAGGCCAGGAGCCGGCCCGGGCAACCGGTTGTGTGCTATTCCAAAAAGAAATGTGCGATTGCAATAAATTCACATTCGCTAACATCTTTTCACGTGTTCAATATGCTTATTTTTTATAATAATTATTTCAAAAATGGTGTTTATGGGGTGGACAACTGATGATTAGAGAAAATGAATACTTATTTTGACATGTTCAATAGTTTACCTAGGCCATAGCAAAAATCATTGGAACCTGCAAATCAGCTTTGGAGCTGTTAAAAGCTTACTCTTTTAGTTTTTTTTTCTCCATTTAATGACTTGCATGTGTGCAGAATAAAAATATTTTGTAGCAAAGTAGACTGACAGAGATTGGAAGGTGTATTAACAAAACATTCCACTTCTAAAATATTTTATTAAGCCTTAACAAAAAAACTAAAAAAACTAATTCAAAACCGATTCTACATTTTATTTGGACAACAGGAAAATTATTTTGTTCATTCAGTTACTTTTCCCAAAAAATTGACTGGCATTTATTGTTGCAACATTTCTCACAGCACTTTACAATATGGTTAGAAGGGTCCTGCTCTAAAGAGCTTACGATATAAAAGAGAGACACTTAAATTTGACACACCTTTAATTTCATAGTGTACAGCAGGGACAAAAATAAGGTGAGCCCTAACCAGGTCAAACATAACATTATAATAACTCTCACCACCCCATCCTCATCAAAAGTTTAAGTGCAGGATTAAACAAATAAAACACACAAGATATAAAATTTGACAAAATAAAAGGCAGCGCAATAACCTCACCCCTCCAAATTCACACACATATACATTTCTGGTTAGGGTTAGCAGGAAGCTTCATTTTTATAAAAACAATTTAGGAAATGAGATCAACATTAGGAGTTGTCTAACACGTGATATTTGTAAGTAACAATCAATAGAGAAGGGCCAGCTAATGCTCACAAACATGAAACACATGGTCACACTGGACAAAGACACACAAAAATCCACTTTTGAGGGCCAAAATGCAAAACAATTACAGCAAACAGACAAAACATTCATCAAACCACAGCCCGTGTGGGTCATTATGCACACTATAGCACCCTGTTTGCGAATAATCTGGCCTCCTCTCAGGCAAAGCAAACCATACTAGTGCAGGCCTTTATATAACATAGGTTGGATTGATAGCACACCTACACCCACCCAGTAAAGGACACGCCCACTAGTGCAATTCATTTTGTCTCTTCATGTATGCCTCAAGTACTCACACCTGTTGATCAGGAACACACACTCTTGGCATTTACAGCAATCTTTAAGTCTGACCCCAGATTTCTATAGGGTTGAGGTCTGGGTGTTTACTAGGCCATTACAACACATTTACATGTTTCCCCTTAAACCACTCAAGTGTTGCTTTAGCAGTGTGTTTGGGGTCATTGTCCTGCTGGAAGGTGAACCTCCATCCTAGCCTCAAATCAGGCACAGATTGGTACAGGTTTTGCTCAAGAATATCCCTGTGTTTAGCATCATCCATCTTTCCCTCAACTCTTACCAGTTTCCCAGTCCCAGCTGCTGAAAAACATCCCCGCATCATGATGCTGCCACCACCATGTTTCACTATGGGGATTGTGTTCTTTGGGTGATGTGTTGGGTTTGCGCCAGACATAGGGTTTTTTTTGATGGCCGAAAAGTTCAGTTTTAGTCTGATCAGACCAGAGCACCTTCCTCCATACATTTTGGGAGTCTCCCACATGCCTTTTCGCAAACTCAAAACGCGCCATTTTGTTTTTTGCTGAAAGTAATGGCTTTCTTCTGGCCAGTCTGCCATAAAGCCCAACTCTATGGAGCATATGGCTTATTGTTGTTCTATGTACAGATATTCCAGTCTCTGCTGTGGAACTCTGCAGCTCCTCCAGGGTTACCTTAGGTCTCTGTGCTGACTCTCTGATTAATGCCCTACTTGCCCGGTCCGTGATTTTTGGTGGGCGGCCGTCTCTTGGCAGGTTTGCTGTTGTGCCATGTTCTTTCCATTTGGTTATGATAGATTTGATGGTGCTCCTGGGGATCATCAAAGATTTGGATATTTTTTTATAACCTAACCCTGACTTGTACTTCTCAACAACATTGTCCCTTACTTGTTTGGAGATCTCCTTTGGTCTTCATGGCAGTGTTTGGTTAGTGGTGCCTCTTGCTTAGGTGTTGCATCCTCTGGGGACTTTCAAAAAAGGTGTGTATATGTAATGCCAGATCATGTGACACTTAGATTGCACACAGGTGGACATCATTTCACTAATCATGTGACTTCTGAAGGTAATTGGTTGCACCAGAGCTTTTTATGGGCTTCATAACAAAGGGGGTGAATACATATGCGCATGCTAATTTTCTATTTCTAAAAAATAGTTTTATGTATATATTTTTTTCATTTCACTTCACCAACTTAGACTCTTGTGTTCTGATCCATCACATAAAAGTCAGATTAACAAGACATTGAACTTAAGGCTGTAATGTAACAAAATAGGTTAAACGTCAAGGGGGTGAATACTTTTGCAAGGCACTGTATGTGACCTATAGTGAATTTTATTTTGTGAGTAAATATTCACTGCGTGCTTTAGTGAATGCCGTTTCTGACTAGTTTTTGTTATATTCAATGGATTTTAGTCAATTGTAACCATTTGTTCACCCATTTGCCAACTAGGTGCTCAAGTGAATTAAGCCCATAGTATTGTTACCAAGAGTAAAAATATTCTGGGCTCAAATCTATCAGGTGGTCTTCACTGTATTAGGGAGAGCAGTGCTTAATGCGAGTCCCAACAATGCAGCTTCACAGCCAGCTTCCCACTGCACAAGCATGAGTTGTGCTGCACTTTGTGAATAGACCCTTAGCTCTCTGGGACCTATGACATGTCCCAGGAGGTTGCGGGTGGGGGGGTTGAACTTTCACTCAGATCACCTAGGTAAATGGGTACCTGCCAACATTAGTTACCCATTTCCTAAAAAAACAACCCTCCAAAAGTAATATAGAAGGGTGGAAGGAGAAGAAAAAGTGAAACCTCCCTTTTAGGCTGAAGTTCCCCTTTAAGTTCTGAACAGGGGCTTCTAAAGACAAACAAGCTTACCTAGACCATGAACAGTTTCCTGGATTGATGATCGGATTCCAAGTCATGTCTTGTCTTTTTTTTTTTTTTTCTTGGTTTGACCATTTCTTCAGCTGAACACCTGCTTTAGATTTCTACACTTGGCTGAAGACTCTAGCCTTGTCATTGGCCACATGAGTTTCTTTGCTGCACTTTCCCTAACTCCAGCACTAGAAATCCCCAGCTCACCATTATTCCAACTTTTCTATCAGTATTCAGCCTCCCGTCGCTGGTTTGTGACAGTTACTACGCTTTTTACATCATCGCTTTACTTGACACTCCATTATTGCCTTAGACCTTATGTCTTATACTTAATTCAGATGATGTCTGCAAATTGTATGAAACCCATCTGTTTTGTCATCTTTATTTATTCCTAAATGTTTACATTCTTCTATTTTCTTTTTATTTTCCAGTCCTGCCAAGTTTTTCTTAGATCTTAATTGTGTTCCATGCTGACAATGAACTATATGTGGTGTATGTGATCTTTTTCATAATGCTGCTGTAAGCAGATAATAGGGAACTTGCATTGAGTCTCTGTTTGATCTAGCTCATGCTGTTTACAGGATGGACAATTCCCCATGCTTTATGTTTACCAAAGCTGATGTACTCACTTCAATGCTTCATGTTCTGCAGGTGGGTAAATTAGCAGACTCGAAAAGAAAGTATACCCATTAAAAGATGGATACTCTCTTTCATTGTACCAGAGACTAGGGAAATACAAGCTGCTTTATTCTTTCCCTTTACTTTTTTTTTTTTTTTTTAAGTAACATTTAAAGGGATTCTACCCTCCCTATAATAAAACACCTAATAACAAATACATTATAGAGAGGTTACAGCTGAAGGGTCATTGATATTTTTAATTAAATCTGTATACATTTACCTTATACAGTAGATCCAGAACAAAATGTTTGCTCAACTACCTCCCACAGTTCCTTCATTATCAGGGCTGCTGTAAAACCACACGAAGGATAAGATGGTATTTAGCAGATTAGTCACTAGGGTGTGAAAAAAGGCAGTCCTGGGCATCCGCATGGGGGGGGGGGGCAAGGGAGGGCAAGTGCCCCCTCCTGGAATCTCAACTTTCCCTTTAAAGTGGTTGTTAAGCCACTTTATCCTAATCTGTCTGGTCTGTTTAATAATCCTGTGTGCCCGTGCCCCTGTGTATGTGTTTTAAAAAATGAACTGTTCTTTATCAGTTTTCAGAGCACCGATCGCCGCTCACGTGACCCGCCAGCTCTCTCCTCTCCCTGTCTGACAGCCGCCTGCAGCAAGCGGGGCCGAGGATTCCCCGCTGATGTCAGTCAGGAGGGGAGGAGAGGCCAAGAGGAGGAGAGAGGCGGCGGGTTACGTGAGCTGCGATCAGCGCTCTGAAAACTGGTAAAGTGCAGCTTATTTTTTTTAAAAAATACTCGCGAGTCGCGGCTTGCACATTGACTGACATCAGCAGCCACGTGGACCACTGTCCTCAGCGCCAGGCCCCGGTGCTATCATTCCAGGAGAGGGGGAGCTGGAGGCAAGGATTGAGGAAAATTGAGGATATTTGAGGCCCCGTGCACAGAGGCACGGCACGTGATGTCACAGCACGTACTGACGTCACGTGCATGCATGCGCCAACTGCATGGACCCAAAACAGAGAGGGTCAGCTTTGCTTTTGCATCAGGTTTCTCAAAGCTTTGAATGCCTATGCTTTATGTGATAATGACTAAGCCCCTCCCCTTCATGACATTGTTGAAAAAGGGGGGAGCATGGCTGACCTTAAAATGATGCCACCCCTGGAAAAAGTCCTGCAGAAGCCCATGAAGGCAGCTGAAGCATAAAGCTGGCCATAGATGGCTCAGATTTCCACTGATTCATGATGAATCTTCCCATATGAGTGGCCCTGCAAGCACCACCTTGCTAAACAAAAATCAATTTAAAAATTTCCCACCCTGGTGGAAAATTACTGGAGGAACGGTAAACCTTGGTATACGTATATTGAAATTCGGCCAGTACAGCAGAAACCAGAGGATATTCCATCTGTTTGTACCCCTTTCTTTTACAACATAAGCCCATCATTAGACTGGCTTCCGTCGAACAGTCTTTCTGGAAAAACAGCACCCAATCAACCGCTGCAGCCAATGGCGGCAGCACTGATCAGTCTATTCTGACAGGTGGGGGTGTCACCTCTGCAGAATACGATAGTGAGGCGGAGGAGATTCCTACATCCCCACGCTTCTGTGGATGCAGAAATCAAATAGGTTTTTTTGTTTTGCCCGCTGGTTGAAAGAAAGAAAACTCAATGTGTATACCCAGTTTAACTGTGTCCTATCAGATGCAGTCAACGTTTGGCAAAGCCAGCAGCAACTCAAGCCTGAACACGTTGGAGATTCTTCCATTCTAAGCTCAGGTTAAGTTAAAGAAAGGATAGAGAAACTGCAGAGCTAAGCAACAAGTTCACTTCCACCCCCCCCCCCCCCCAAAATATGAAATACTACTTTTTTCTTGGTTTTGAAAGCTCTTGACTCTCCTCCTGCCCTCACACATTTAGTGTCAGATACCTGAGGTTGTAAACCCCCCTCTGTAAGCTGTACCTATAGGTAAGCCTATAATAAAGTTTGCCTATAGGTACTGTAAATATCTCCTAAACTTGCAGCGTTTAGGAGATATTTACTTTTCTTGCAGCCGATGACGTCATCGGCGCATGCGCTCTGAAGAAACGGCCACCCATGCCGATCCTTCAGAGCCCTGTGCCGTGAACGGCGGCTCCAAGGCAGGAGTGATGTCATACCGCCTCAGGCGAATCAGATGGCCAGAGGGCGCGAACCAGGAAGTAGGACGGCTGTGTCACTGCTGAGCAGGCGGCACTGAGAGGGCTTTGTAATAAGGTAAGTATTTCATAATGAGGTAGTATACGATGCATACTAGCTCATTATGCCTTTGTCTTACAGATTTTTATTTTTTTTCAGGTTTTTTTTGGAGTTTACAATCTCTTTAATTTCCAATTGTCACTGCTAAATGAGGGTGGGGAGAGAGATCTTATCCCTGTGTAACCAAATAAAAGCAGGACTTAAAGCGTAACTCTACTTTTGTTGCGAAGAAAAAAAAAACATTCCCCTCTGGATGATCTATGTACATTGCAAGAATTATATCAACCTTTGTTGCAGATTCCTACCTTTTGTTATTGTGAGGAAATGCTTCTGTTTCTTCCTCTGTGCCTCTGTGCTGAGTGTGTCTCATAAGTGGTTTCATATTTTATCAATCAGCTGTGCACCTGCAGAGCACTAATGAGAAAATCTACTGGGCCTGCATCCTTTTAGAAATGTTCCTATTGGGAATATCTAACCAAAAATGACATTTTTGTTGCAGGGGATGTCGGAAATTGGACTTGTATCTGGCAAAATTGGTGAGCCAATCACACAAGCAGGAAATTATGTTTCTGGGGTGTGGTCAGTACACTTTCTGTGTACAGAACAACTCCAGGTATTCATATTGCATTGTATTTTCAGAAAATTACAGCGGCTGCAGATTGAAAAGGAAAGGTAATTTTTAATAATATTTAATTACAATATGGCTTGTGTCACAATTGTATACACTATATTGTTTTTTCTTTATTTGCTATTTTTTTTGGGAGACCTGGGCGGCCTGCAGAAGGCGGCGGGAGGGGGGGGATGTCCCCTCCCACTCCTTGTAATGACAGCCGAGCGGCTTCTCAGCTGCATCGGTTGTCATTACAAGACAGCTGACCCTCGGCTATGGACGCCGGTACCGGGGTGATGCCTCTAGCGGCAGGCATCACTCCGGTACAAGCACTTTCCGAAATATCGGCAATATCGGTATCCTCCAGGGCTGATTCCGATATATAGGGGAAAGTGCATATTGCCCCTCGATATATCAGCTTTGCCGATAATCGGTCGATCACTAGTGTACCCAACGGTAGTGGAAGCAGCGATTGATGCAAGAACGGCAGGGAGGAGTTGGAGGGCATCTGACAGGCAGAGATGGGTGGACATGAGCAAAGACAGATGGAGGATGGATGAAGACAAAGTATAATGCACATGTGCAGAGTGCAATGTGTACCGCGCATGCGCAGACTCACTGTGTGTCGATGTACTGCGCATGCCCGGACTTGCATTGCGGAGGGTGGAGTACCAGCATGACTTACCCATAAAACTGGCAGATTTTAAAAAATTAGATAGATAAATCAGATCATCAAATTTTTTACATGCTGCATATATTTTTTCAAAACTTTTTAAGGTGTGACTGAAGTTCCGCTTTAAGAATTATCTCCCTACAAACTCTGTCCTGACATAACTTATAATATTAAACTTTACCTTTTTGAGCAATCCAGAAAAATTATTATGACCCCCTTTTCCTACATACCACATATTTCCACTGTGACTACCCTTCTACTCTCCTTACTCCCTTTTCTTCTCTCTCTCCCCCCCACCCCCCCTCTCTCTCTCTCTTATATCCAAAAGATAACAGTTGTCAAAGTGTTGGTTGAAAATAATGGGAGAGGGGGGGTGTTGAATCCAAACATTACCTTTAGTCTCGCAACAGGTCTTATACCCTTCAAAATTACTTCATTTCTGATCCACATTTAGGAGCATAACTGCTATTGACTATTATAACTGTTTGCAAGAATATTGAACTGAAGACATTGTAAAAAATTATCCTTCCAAACCAGAAGAACTGCTGATCATTCAATGTACCATGGAATGCTTTATTCTGCTGCATACTTTGTTTGGATGTAGATTTCAACTGTTGGAAAAAGTCAAAGGAAATTTCAATAGAAATGTATTGAACCTGTTGCTTTGCCCTTTAAATGAGCAGTTAATATTGATTTTCAGCAAGTGCACATTTTCAGTTATTATTGTAAAGTTGACCTGAAAGTCTGTTGGAACAGGTTTTGCAGTAAATATCATGCTCACAACAAGAAGAGATGAAACTTAGAGATTTTCTATTTTCAACTTTGTCTGGCTATTTGTTTCATAAATAGAGAATAAAAAATGTTCTACAGATTTGAAGATTCTCCCCTTAGTGGTAGTCTGCATACCAGCACAGTCAGCATCCTTGCTGAAAGAATGATGAGACAAAATAGCCTACAGGACAAGCCACCTACATGCTTGTTGTGATTAAATGATTACTGGTCCAAGCTGACCCTATACACTTACATGCAGATGAAAGCAGCATTTGCATAAGTAAACTACTAAAGACCCACTAAAGGACAAAACTCAGGATACCTGTGGAATGCATTGTCCACTTGGTTGAATAAAGTTACTTGGAGGTTGAGCATACTTGCGGTGTGTGGCCATGTCACCAAGAGGAGACTTGGCACCCATTGCTTGGGTATTACAAGGTTATCCGAGCAGAGAAGCAAAGTCACATAGAAAGCTACAGGCTGGTGGTGTTTAATAAATCATTATTGCTCAAACCTGCCCATGTAGACAAAAAGAACAGTTAAATAGAATCAATATGCTGCATTACAGAGTAAGCACAGTATGAATACTGTACATAGCACCAAAATAGATAACTCCATGTACATGTATGATTACAAACTACACATACAAAATCTTGACTGATATTGTGGTTGTAAATTATGCTAACAGAAATATCAGACTCTTTTGTTTCATTTTTTAAGCTGTCCTGCTAAAATGTGCTTGAAAAATTACTGTGTGCTGTGAGCGTTTAGCATATTCATCATAAACTAACTCAACTGTTGTTTTTTTGAATTAAAGGTCAGTCCACCCAATGTGATATCTCACTTAATCATAGTCCTTTTGTATTTCCGTTTGAAGATCTCCCAACAATACCCTTGGCCCTGTCCCTAGTCACCTGGGAGTTTTGGGTGTTCTCACTTCTTATGTTGCATTCAGGCGGCCAAAGGTAAACATAAATGTTTGAGACATGGTTTCCCCATCCCCCTGACCACCCACCCAATTCTACCATTACAGCAGAATGGGGCCGCACACATGCTGCAATCGCAATGCTTTGCTTTTTTGCCATGGCAATTTTAACTCAGCTAGCAGAGTTTGACAGGTGGAACCACTTGTAAAATACATCCATTAACCACTTGCCTACTGGACACATTCACCCCCTTGCTGCCCAGGCCAATTTTCAGCTTTCAGCTGGAAGCTTTCTTTTGGTGGTATTTAATCACCACTGGGTTTTTTTTTTCTGCTAAACAAATGAAATAATACTGACATTTTTGGAAAAAAAAAAGTTTCTGTTTTAAATTTTTGCAAATAATTTGTTTTTCTCTTACACTGATGTACGTTGATGAGGTTGCATTGATGGACACTGATAGGCTGCACTGATGGGCACTGATGAGGCTGCACTGATATGTGGCACTAATGTGAACTGATAGGTGGCACTGATGGGCACTGATATGCGGCACTGATGGGCACTAAGAGGCAGCACTAATGGTTACTGATAGGTGGCACTGATGGGCACTGATAGGCAGCACTGATGGACACTGATAGGCAGCATTGAATGACACTGATTGGTACTGATGGGGATGCACTGATAATCAGGGCACTGTCGATCAGTGCCCTGATTGTCTGTGTTCATGTCCCCTGCCACACTTGCCAATTACCAAATCTCCTATCCTCTCCTGTGAAAGCATGCAAGGAAAGGAATGCTGATAACTGAGGAGGGTTACTACTACACAAGAGGAATCAGCACAAGGGACTCATCCTACTGATTGTAAAATGTTGTCCCTTGTGTTAATTTTTCTGTTTTGGTCTAAGGCTGCAGTTAGGCTTGTAAATATGCAATAAATGGCAATTCCAACAGATATAGTATATGCCCTGTAGAGGCTGCTGCCTGCTAAATCTCATGAGACATGATTTAGATATTGTAGATAATTTAGATAAATCCTATTGTGATTTCTTTTCTTTTTTTTATGGCCTTGGCCTCTGTTTCATTAGCAATCCTACTTGAGCACCTCCCCGCCAAGTTTATTGTTCATCACATTGGATTTTCTACAAACACAGATGCTAGAAGTCTTTTCATAGCAGTGCGGACTACAAAGAACACCTCATCAGAAAGCAGTAATGGTATTCAACAGTATTCAACAGTATTCTCCATGTGCACATTGAAGTGACCTTTCACTAGAAATTTCTGAACTCTACTTCTGGAAATGTTAGTTCCCTGGCTGTTTTATTGATCCAAAGGCTTCAATACTGTCTAATTCACTGACCTGGAACAAGTATGCATAAAGTTATGACTTTACTAGTGGCATGCTTGTTAAGGGCCAGTTACTTATTCATACTATACACTAGCTCTATCTGATCAAGGTCAACAAAGGAAGCCAAATTACTCTCAGTACATGTTTCCTTTAAAGTTTATCTAAAGCCAAAACTATTCTAAGTTTTGAGAAAGTAGGGCATAAATAAATACAGTGGCTTTTTTTTTTTATTCCATTTGGAAGATTTTCCTTCACTTCTTATCATTGAGATTTAACAGAAACTTAGGGGAAATTTCTCCAAACTATAAGAAAACCCCTGTTAAACTCATCAAGGCAAGCTGAGGAATGGGAACATCCCCAAAAATGCATCTCTAGCAAGAGTAATTCAGACGTGGATAGGAAAAAGGCAGAGCCAATGATGGGAGCCAGAGGGCATGGTAGCAGGTACACAGTAGACTTAAGCTGGCCATACATAGTTACTTTTTTCATTCAACCCTTCTGGCTGAATTCCTCCATTCACACAAACAAGGTGGGTAGAGGAATAACCCCCACAAGGACATTGTATTTTGAGAGCAGCACTTACCACTCTCAGAATAGACTGATGCCCCATACACACGTGCAGATTATCTGCAGACTTTTGTCTGCAGACTTACCAAAACCATATAATATGAGGTCAAACCTAAACACTTTCAATTTGTATGCAATCCGGCTGGCCCTTGCACTACATAGAAAAGGTAAGTCTGCAGACAAAAGTCTGCAGATAATCTGCACGTGTGTATGGGGCATTATCGGCAGCTTTATCTGAATGACTGCAGCCACTGCTCCAATTTTCCAACATGTCCCTTCAACAGAAGTCAAAGAAATGATCAACTTCTGTAGAGAGGGGACTGCTACATGCTGATCGAAATTCCACTGGACCACCAACATCTACTGAGGGTGTGCTAAATATGAGTGCCTACTTACATGTTCTTAATTGTGAGTGCATTACTAATTTTAGCAGGACCCATCTGACCCTCTTGTCTTGAGTTATTTTGTAACTGTATCATCTCCCTTTGTATTGTAAAGCACTTCTCAAACTGTTGGCACTATATAAATCCTGTATAATAATAATCATTTTATAATAAAAAGTACTGGCATATTAACTATGCCAGTACTAGTCTGGCAGTCCTTTTGTACTTTTTTTTTTGCATTTTAACCACTTGCCGACCGCTCACATTGGTGCTACTGCAGCAAAGTGGTTTGATTCCATCCAGCGACGTAGATGACTCCTCCCCTTGTGGGCGGAACGCGCGCCGCTGGAGGCTCACTCCCGCGGTATTCAGTTAAAGCGGGAGTCGGGCAAGGGGAGGAGCGGCGGTGATCACCGCTGCTCTTCCCCAATCGTCGGGGATCGAGTGTGGAGATCCACCCGCTTGTGTAAACAAAGCGGACGGATCTCCTAAGTGACAGCCAGGGTCAGATTGCAGGATTCAGCATAGCTGAACCTGCGATCTGTCCCTGTGTCACACAGTCCCCTTGATCACCAATAAAAATTAACCCCTTCCCTGCCAGTATCATTTTTACAGTAACAGTGCATATTTATAGCACTGATTACTGTAGTAATGTCACTGGTACCCCCAAAAGTGTCAAAAATGTCAGTCAAGGGTTCGATCTGTCCGCCGCAATGTCGCAGTCCCGCAAAAAAAATCGCAGATCCCCGCCAGATCGCCACCATTACTAGTTAAAAAAAAAAACAATAAAAATGACATAAATTTCCCGTAGTTAGTAGCTGCGATAACTTTTGCGCAAACCAATCAAAATACGCTTATTGCGATTTTTTTTACCAAAAATATGTAGCAGAAAACAAATTGGCAAAAAAAGTTAAAAAAATTTGATTTTTACATTTTTTTGGGGGGAATTTCATATAAAAAAATGTGAAAAATATTGTTATTTTTTCAAAATTGTCGCTCTTTTTTTGTATATAGCGCAAAAAGTAAAAATCGCACAGGTGATCAAATACCACCAAATGAAAGCTCTATTTGTGGGGGAAAAAAGGACATACATTTAATTTGGGTACAGCATTGCACGACCACACAATTGTCTGTTAAAGTAACACAGTGCCGAATTGCAAAATATGACCTGGTCAGGAAGGGGGTAAAATCTTCCGGTCTTAAAGCGGATAAAAATATGCTCATTGACAATTTTTTTGTCAAAGACATGTAGCTAAATACATTTTGGCCTAAATATATGACAAAAATTTAATATATTGGATATTTTTTAACTGTCAAAGTAGAAAAATATTGTTATTTTTTCAAAATTTTCACATTTTTTTATTAATATCGCAAAAAATAAAAAGCAAAGAGGTGATCAAATACCACCAAAAGAAAGCTCTGTTTGTGGAAAAAAAAAGGACGTAAATTTCGTTTGGGTACGGCGTTGCATGACCGCGCAATTGTCAGTTAAATTCGCACCTTGCCGAATCGCAAAAAGTGGCCTGGACGTAAGACAGCAAAGTGGTTAAAGCATAACAGCACTTACAGTGCATAGACTAAGCCCCAACCAAATTTTTTTTTTTCTAGTTTTTGATAAAAGTTTGTGGATCTTTGCAAGTTTCTTTTTTTTTTTTTTTTTTTTTTTTTAGGCTCCGTGCACACCAGTTTAAACAACACTCCTAGCAGATGCTTTTGAGCATTTAGTGTTATCCTAGGAGTCCATGCACACTATTTTAGTCTAGAAGCGTTTTTGAAGCTTTAGCTTCTAGGAGCAAAACTCGCTCCTTAACAACCCGCTGGTCGCTACTAAATGCCGGAATAAAAAGTGCTAAAGGCAGGAACAAAAACGCTAAATATGAGCATTTTTGTTCCAGCATTTTTCTGGTGTTTTTTTAAGGCTGCTAGCATGCATGGAGCCTAATGTTGTCTCTGCCTTCACTCAGTTTATTTACCTGCTCTATTTTTTATGGTGACCATTGCCACTGGGAAAAAATGTCAATGAAATGCAAATAGATTACAGTTGCCATAGAAACATTATAAAAATTATCTGCCAATGGTTATACCTATTCTGGCGACAGGTTGAATTTCCTCTCTTTTTAGGGAAGATTTCCACTCATTCCCTATCATCACTATAATTACTATCATGTCTATGGGACAGGATATAAATTGAAATGTTCTTGTTCAAGGTCTTTAAACAAATACAATATTATTCTATGACTCCTATCTAACCCTTTAATCTAACATATAAAATTATCAGCAGCCATATTACTTAGATCTAAAATACAAGCCAAACTCACAATATAATACAGCACTTATAAAACTGTTGTAAATATCAAATATTAAAAAGTGTTTTACTACTTAATTACCCAAACACAGAGACACAATCAATTTTGGAGTAAGAAAAAATTAAATTAAAACATATAAAAAAACGATACTAATAAAAATAATACAAGCGTACATCCACAAGTAATCATATATCTTTTCAGTGCAAACACAAATGCATAAAACAAACATGTGCTGCCGTCTCCAAACCTCCAAATCCAAAATATTTCAGTTGCCATCAAAGCAGTGGACGGGATACGTTGCCTATGGGGACCCCTTTTCTGGTGATTTGCCTTTTTTTAATTATTTGCTATACTACTGGTGATGTAAATATTTAGCAAATCTGTTTTATTTTGAAAAACTTACATTTTCACCTGTTATGTGGCAGAATATTTCCACACAGACTGTTATCTGTCACTTGAATGCATTCTGTTTTAATGGACTTCAGAAAATCCCAAAATGGCCCCCTTAATTTGCCTCTATGGGATTGCTACCAAAAGAGAGACATATGTGGCAGCATAACTATCAATATTCACATCACACACATTCCTGGAATCGACTGAGAAATAAATAGGTGCTGCAGAAATTGGTAACATCACATATCAATTTTCATTTTCACAAGCACACCATGGATCGAAAAATTAGTGATCGACTGATATCGTTTTTATATTGCCGATACCGATATTTTGGTCATGGCATATTGGTATCGGACAATACTGGCCGATATTTTCGTACATTAAAAAAAAAATGCTTTTTTGTTTTTTTTTGACAGGTACTCTTGTGGAGGGATCTGGGGGGGTCTAAAAGACCCCAAACCCCTCCTCTGCACTTAAAAGCATTCAAAATGCCAAGTTTGGCTGTTTTGAATGATGTACTTTTTTTAATTTGGCGCTAGACAATACCCGGAAGTGATGTCATGACATTACTTCCGGGTTTTTACACGGCGACCCAATCAGAGCTGAATGCGGCTTTGATCAGGTCTTCTCTTCGGCGGCCGTGCAGGCTGGTTGCCCGGGTCTCCGGGTGGGATGGGAGACCCAGGCGAGCCGCGGAAGGCGGCGGGGGGAGGGACGTCCCCTGCTGTTCCTTGTAATGACAGCCAAGCGGCTACTCAGCTGCATCGGTTGTCATTACAAGACAGCCGACCGTCGGCTATGGACGCCGGTACCGGGGTGATGCCTCTAGCTGCAGGCATCATACCGGTACAAGCACTTTCCGAAATATCAGCAATATTGGTAACCTCGGGAGCCAATTCCGATATATCGGGGAAAGTGCATATCGGCCCACGATATATCAGCTTTGCCGATAATCGGTCAATCCCTGCTAAAAATGTCCAAAAGTTTTTATTCAATGCCTGACAAAAGGGTGCTGCATGCTCCTAAAAAAATGCAAACTTCTGCTGTGATGTGATCACTTTGAATAAAAACTTTAGAAAGTTATTAGAAGATCCATGGTGTACTTGTAAAAGTGTACATTGATATGTGTCAGCCAGGGACATCACAAGGAGGAATACTCTGCATTGCAACACAGCCTCTAAAGGAATACATGATTAAAAAAAAAAAAAACTTTTAATAGAATAAGGCAGCTGAGAGGGACTTCGGAAAACCATCCTGCTGGATTCCATTTGTTCAGTCCTTAGAGGACAGCATAGAGAAGCTGGAGAGCATTCCACATTTTCCATCTGTCTTTTAAGGACAGTTGGCTCCAAACTGCGGCCCGGGGGCCAAATGTGGCCCTTTGATTGCCTCTATCCAGCCCTTGGGGCACTATTCCATCCACAACTGACATCAATGATGGGGCACCAAATCTCACACTGACACCTGTGGTGGGGCACACTTCCTCACACTGATACCAATGATAGGGTGCTACTCCTCCCACTAAAACCAATGATGGGGTGCTATTCCTCCCACTGATACCAATGATAGGGTGCTACTCCTCCCAATAAAACTAATGATGGGGTGCCGTTCCTCCCACTGATACCAATGATAGGGTGCTATTCCTCCCACTGATACCAATGATGGGGTGCTATTCTTCCCACTGATACCAATGATGGGGTGCTATTCCTCCCACTGATATCAACAATAGAGCACTGGAAATAGTTTTTGTGCTATAGGGTAATGGGTTCTGATTAAAACGGTACCTGCAACATTACCAGCTGTGATGCTAGGTTTCCTATGCCTATGGATGCGGGGAACGTTTTTGACCACTGTGTGTTGCTGCTGGTCCGTGAGCGGGTGGGTGGTCCTTTGGAAGGAGTCACAGCTGTTGGCCTTCTAATTGCGCCGGCATTTCTGCGCATGCGCAGTAAATGACCAGGCCTTATAGTTGTCATATCCGGCCATTGTGCCGTGATGACACACCGGATCTTAGCAGTCATAAAGAGCTGCCTCTCCACAGGCCTTGAGATGAATAGGCAAAACAGGGCCTGGTCATTAAGCAGGAAAATCTTCTGGTCTTAAAGTGGTTAAGTCCTCTTCAATGACAATATGGTTTGCTTGCTGTTTTTTTGCTCCACAACACCTCTTTTGGTGACAATTGCCAGAGACAGGATTTCCTTCCATTTTGGTAAGATTTCCATAACTACCTGTCTGTAGGACAGAAACTAAAGGGAAAACTCCTTGATGGGAACATACCATAGATAACAGTAAACATTTAACAGAAGCTCTAAATACTATCCAAATCTATACAAGACTGAAAAAATCCATAACTATCCTCAAATAGTACCATCAAAGGGCATCAGGGAACACTGCCCTTTCACAAATAATAAATATGACAATATACCAAGAAAGCTGCAAGACACTTTGTGCCAAACACATTGCTCAGAAAATAAATATAATTTACCTTTTTCTTCAGTGTGCAAGGACAAGGCTAATTAAAGGACATGTTTTTTAGGCACAGTGCTTCTTTAATGAAAGGTCATCATTTTGGCATCCTGTATAACTTTGCTTTATTCAAACAAGCCAAAACATTTCCAAGTATTGAAAAAGATAAAAAAAAAACACATTAGGTACATTTTGGAATGATTATTACCTATAGATACTTTCTCACTTCTTATTAACCAATGCAAATAAGATCAACGTGTTTTTCTCTGAAAACCGTCTTTAATGTAATAATTTGTAGGGCTGCATTTCAAGGTAAAGCTTCTTACTGTCTCACTGGCATATAAAGATAAAATAGCAATGTAATCTCCTGATAGCAAAACACAAATGATTTTCTATTCCCAGTCCTGCATTTCCACTTTCCATGCTCGGTGCTCTGTTATATTTAGACTGGTGCTCTTCTAGAGTCAGTTTTATTACATGAATCACAGGACGTTATGCAAATGTTCAGAGATTCTGCATATGAAAATATTACTGTCATGAATTAAGAGAGAAGGGTTGGTGGAATAATCGCTTGGCATTTGAGAGCTCTGATTGATAACCACTTCTTTTATAGGGCATAATAAAATATGAAAGATGGGTGGTGTTGGAAGCCAAATTGTAATTCCTAATTCAAATGGAAGATGCAGAAAAGTTAAAGAGCCAGTGGGTGATAGTTCAACAGAAGTGATCTTTTTTTTTTTCTAAGCTCTCTGTTCTTTTTAATACTGCTTAACAATCATATCAAAATTAGGAGTGGAAATACTTATAATAATATTATAATAAATGTATAAGGGGGGGCGTGGCTTGGCACCGGACTCGAATGGCCGCATGTTAGCTCGGCTCCACGCACTGGGGATCTACTAAACGCTTTTTCGGGTGCCCTCAACCTCCAAATCATGCTCAGATCGGGTCGCAGTGCCTCAGCCAGCCGGGCGATGCCTGATCAGGAGACCCAACTCACGGGAAACATCCCAGCCATCTTCCGCACGCAGAAGAACAGCCAGCGTGCGGCCTCCCCGGCTCCCGCGCCCAGCTCCCCTATGGCGCAACCCTCTATCGCCTCCGGATCCCAGGCTCAGCCGACCACCGCAGTACCCCTTCCGAGCCTCACGGATCTTCAAAATGTGGCCGCGGACATTAAATCCACCTTGGGCTCTGCTATATCGGAACTCACTGCAGAACTACGCTCAGTGACCGCCAGATTGGACGTCACAGAGAAGGCCTCTGCCACTCATGCGGCCGCCATCAAGCAGCTCCAGAGGGGCACGGACCTGTACACATCCCACCTCATCGAGATAAACCGCCACCTTGAGGATCTGGACAATCGGGGAAGGAGGCATAATATCCGCTTGCGGGGCCTCCCGGAGTCTGTGGAACCCCCCGACTTGACCACCTCGCTAACAACGATCTTCAACGACCTCCTCGAGAGACCGGCGGACACCCCGATCGATTTCGAGAGAGCACACCGGGCCCTGCGCCCCCGAGCGGGAGACTCCGATCCACCACGCAATGTGATCTGCTGCCTGGTGAGTTACCCCCTTAAAGAAGCAATTCTCAGAAAAGCGAGGGGCCGGGATCGTGTACAGTTTGAGGGGACTGAGCTGAAACTCTTCCAGGACCTCTCGCCCATCACTCTGCAAAATCGCAGAGCCCTACGCCCCCTACTAGAAGCTCTCCGCACCAGAGGTATCACGTACAGGTGGCGCTTTCCATTTTGCCTCTTTGCCACCTTTCGGGGCAGGTCCGCATCCTTAAAAATCCCTGATGACATACCTGCTTTCTGCGATGCCTTTGACATTCCTGTGATGGACCTGCCCGACTGGTATGGAGAGTTCTACACACCAGACCCCTGGATCTCAGTTACCGCCTCCAATACCCCTAAAGCACAGAGAAGCAGACAACGCAGAAGACGCCACTCGCACCACGATGCTACTCCCATGCGCTCCAGAGATGATCGTCGCTCAAGTCCTCTTCGATTGCCAGCCCGCCAACGGGAGAAGTTGAAGCTCTGAACTCTCTAGCTGATCGCTGATGCCTGACTGAAACTTCCTTAAAGGTACTCTTGTCCCATTCCCCCCTTGGTCCTACCCCCCCATACTCCTCATACCCCCCTGCTCTGGACTTTGTTATTGTGAATCTATCCAGCTACAACCCCCAGTCCTCGCTGCCCCTTCTGATCCATTTTCCTCTGTCAGTTGGCAGCCGACACCCTTACTGATTTAGACTGCTCCATAGACTCTGATGTCCACATTCCACCCCCCTCCCCCCCTTCTTGGTCATCCGACCCCTCCTATACATCGCCCACGGATGTGTCACTGATCCCCACTCCCCCCGATATCCCCCCTTGTTTTCCTCTCCCCTTGACTCTCCACAGGTTTTATCATCTCGATTCAGCGCCTCTGGGGACTCAGAACTACCAACCTACCTGACATTGCTCCACGGACCTCGGTGCTCACTGCGAGCCCCATGGATGGCATTCTCCATACATCACCACTGGCTGCTACAGGTTTCCCCTTACGATTATTCTAGTTGTTTAATGTTTAACCTACATGCTGTCTTGTCATTAGCCTATGCCGCCTTTATTTTGTCAGTATTTACTATTACATGGGGGGAAAGGGAGATGAGTTGCTTTGAGTTGCCTCAAACTGCCTAAACTTTGCATGTATTCTTGCTACGACCACATCTTGATGACAAAAGAGATTGAGGTGCTGTATTTCATAGGAATGTTATTTATGGTATGATGAGTAGCTCTGGACACTGAACTGTTGGTCGCGGTCTCTCCTAATCCCCCTCCCTCCTCCTCATTAATGACGACCATAACTCCTCCCCAGGACCCTCATTCCCCACTCCCCCTCTCATCCTACGGCTTCCTGTGACTACCCCCCCTACCTATACAACTCATACCGCCCGACCAGACTGATGCTGCTCCCCACGATATAATCGCCCTCCTTACCTCCCGGAATACCTACAATCTCCCTCCCAAACCGACTTCTCCCCCCTTCTTTAACTAAGCTTGTGGACACCAACAATTCCCCTTCAGACACCACTCCAGAGACTGACACAGACCGACCCTGACTTCCCATTAGGCCATATAAACGGGGACAGGGGACTGAATCGGACCGAGAGTACCTACCGTTAATTCGTTAATTGTTTACTTCATGCACAGGCAAGTTAAGATGTTGACCTTGTTGTCCTCTTCCCAGGATACAACCTATCTGTTACAGCTATTGTTACCAGCTCTCTCCCCTGTGTTTACGCTGTACTACACTTCAGGTTTTTTTTTTTTTTTTCTTTATACACTGTTTGAAACTTGTTTATTGTTGGGTATTCGGTATTACCCACCTCAGGCTACCACTTTAATATATCTAATGACCCTCTCAGTCTCACTGATTGCGGCACCCACCGCCATTTACTACACACGCTCTGCTGATCCCCAGTGCGGAGCCGTCCCATGCCTAACTTGGGATCGTATCCAGACTATTGTTCCCCACCTCAACAGCAGTTTATACTGTCTGTTGACCTGCGACACTTTGTGTCTTTCCCCCCTACCCCTCCTCTAGCGGCTGGTCATTCCGATTTGCTGATAGAGGGAAGCTAGGGGACCTTATTTGCTCTCCTTTTCCTTGTGTTTTCTCCAGCCTCCTCCTTCCCGACCCTCCTCACATTTTCCCCCCATTCTCCTCTTTCCCTCTCTCCCCTTGTCTCCCTTCTGGTCCCCCCTACATATCTCCTCTCCCCCTTATCCCTTATCACCCCTTTTTATCTCTTCCCCCCTCTGCCTCGTTCCTCTCCCCCTCTGTTACACCCTCTCATACTCCCTGATTTGTCTCCCTTTTTGAGTGGACGTCATCATGCCTGCCCCTGCCATAACCAAAACGCAACGCACTATCAAGATTCTTTCGTCCAATGCCCAGGGATTGAACGTTCCTGAAAAGCGCTCACAATTTCTGGCCGAAGCCTCACGTTTGCGGGCCCAAATAGTATTAGTGCAGGAAACTCACTTCAAAACGGGTGATCCGCTTTCCTTCTCTAATAAGCACTTCCCTACAGCATTTCATGCTACTTCTGAAGGCTCCAAATCGCGTGGAGTTTCTATCTTACTTGCTAAACAAGTCGACTTCAAGCCTCTGGACGTTAGATCGGATCCAGAGGGCAGATTCCTCTTTGTTAAAGGCCACCTTAACTCTCGACCAGTGACCCTAGCCAATATATACGCGCCAAATACCAAACAAGTACCTTTTTTCCGAACAGTATGCCAGGAACTTGCAGACTTCACTACCGGACTCTTGATATTTGGGGGAGATTTTAACGCCCCTTTCAATCCCCTCCTAGATTCATCGACCGGTGCCTCAGTGCTGCCATTCCGGGCACTGCGCCAAATTCACCTTCAACTTCGATCCTTGCATCTTCATGATTCCTGGAGGACGCTATTCCCTAACGATAGGGACTACACATTCTTCTCCGCCCCCCACTCCAAATTTTCAAGAATCTACTACATTTTTCTCTCACAAACAGACCTACCATTCCTTTCGGGTGCCACTATTGAACCTAGGATCCTCTCAGATCATAGTCCTATAACCATGACGCTCCGATTCCCTGAACTTGTCACTAAGTCCAAAACGTGGAGATTGAACCCCTCGCTCCTCAAGGATGGGCCAGTTCTCTCCAGCCTGCAGTCTAAACTTAGGGAATACTTCGAGATTAACGACACTCCGGACACCACACCTCTTGTTCAATGGGAAGCACATAAGTGCGTAATTAGAGGCGAACTCCTAGCAATAGCAGCATCCCTGAAAAAAGAACGCCAACGCGAACTTCAAGACCTATATTCCCGACTTACCGTCCTCGAGACGGCACACAAGCGCTCCCATGCCCAAACGGCCGCGTCGGAACTATTTGAGACCCGTTCGCGCTTGAAAGACCTATTAGGCCTCCAAGCACATCGTAGACTTGTCCTTAGCCGTAAAGTGTTTTACGAGCAGGGTAATAAAAGTGGTCGTCTGCTAGCCCGGGCCTCCCGCCCTAAAACTAATCTCGCCTCCATCTATACCATCAGAGATTCGGCGGGCAATCTCCACTCCTCTAATGAGACTATCGCCCGTCAATTCGAGGAATTTTATAAGGGCCTATACAACCTCTCCCCAGCTCCTGGTAGTCTTACCCAGACTGCATCAAGAACATCTCAACTCGAGAATTTTTTCAAATCTCATGGCTTATCCCCCCTATCTACCCAAGACGCAGAAGCTCTTGAATCTCCCATCACCACCGAAGAGCTCACTAGAGCTCTACGCGAGATGAAGCCGGGCAAAGCACCTGGACCTGATGGTCTTCCCCTCCTATATTTTCGGGCCTTTGAGGACATACTCAAACCTCACTTTGTTAGAGCCTTTAGGAGTCTTGCAGAATCCCAGCATCAATCCACGTCGCTTTTAGAAGCCTACATTACAGTGATCCCTAAGGAAGGTAAGGACGAGACGCTAGTTTCCAGCTATCGTCCTATCTCCCTTCTAAATGTAGATGCCAAACTTTATGCCAAGATTTTGGCCAACCGGCTTGTCCCGCTCCTTCCTTCCCTGGTTTCTTTGGACCAAGTTGGGTTCATCCCGGGGAGGGAGGCGCGGGACAACACCACTAGGGCACTTAACGTTCACCACTGGCTTACCTCCCATAACCTCCCCGGTTTCTTTCTCTCCCTGGACGCTGAAAAGGCGTTCGACAGAGTGGCCTGGGACTATCTCTCCTCTATGCTGACATCCATGGGATTGCGAGAGAGAATGCTACTGAGTATACGCGCTCTATACACCAATCAGGTAGCCCGAGTACGGGTTAATGGCCACCTGTCGAACGCCTTTCACCTTTCCAATGGTACACGACAGGGCTGCCCCCTGTCCCCCATCCTCTTTGTACTCTCTCTGGAACCCTTTTTAAATATGATCCGCTCGAACCCCAACATACGTGGAATCCCGATAGGTGACACCACTCACAAGGTAGCGGCATTCGCGGATGATATGCTACTTTTTCTTTCCCACCCACACGTCTCCCTGCCAAACTTGCTTCAAGACCTTGCACTCTTTCACTCCCTCTCAAATCTTAAAGTTAATTACTCCAAATCCATGGCCCTGAATGTCACTCTACCTAATGTGGACCTGCAGAGATGCAAAACTAACTTCCCTTTCATATGGGCACCAGCGTCCATCCCCTATCTGGGCATACACATACCCCGCCGCCTTGAATCCCTCTTTGACACCAATTATAAACCCTTACTGACGTCTATTTGCAGCGACCTAAGGGCTTGGAAGAATATACGCGTTTCTTGGTTTGGCAGGGCCGCCCTACTCAAGATGTCTATCCTTCCCAGACTGTTGTATGTATTCCAGGCGGCTCCCATTCAACTCCCGGCTTCATTCTTCACGACCCTTCGGACTACCTGTTCTAAATTTTTGTGGGATGGGAAACCTCCCAGGATCAAACTCACCCGCCTGACGGCCCCTAAACACAAAGGCGGCCTGGGCCTCCCGGACTTGCAGACCTATCACAAGGCATGCATCCTGACCAGACTTCTGGACTGGAATCTTCACTCCTCCAGCAAACTGGTTGTGAATCTTGAAAATTCCTTTTCAGAAATCCCACTTCATTTACTGGCTTGGATGCCCTTCTCTTCCGTTCCCCCATCTCTTAAATGTCACCCCCTAATTGGACCTCCGCTCCTGGTCCACGACAAGTGGCGCAAAAAGCTCCGGATCAACCCGCGGGTTGGCCCCTTGACCTCTTTGAGGATGAATTCCGCATTTCCACCCGGCAATTCACTTAATTTCCTTCGACACAATTGGCCTCATCAGGAAATACTTGCTCATTGTTTTTTCAAAGATGGAAATCTTCTCTCCTGGGAAGAGATTAATCGCTCCATAGCACCATACACTCTTCCTCTCTGGTCCTATTTCCAGATTCGACACTTTCTTCCTACCTCAGCTACCTCTAGCGATTGGTCGAGACCCCCGACCCCTTTGGAAGCTATCAGCATCCGCGCCAAACCACAGCGACACTTGATTTCGGAACTCTATAGCCACCTACTAGACGCTCGTCCAGTCGCTCTGGCCCCCTTTGCGCGAGCCTGGTCCCGTGACCTCCAACTCTCCCTTTCTGAAAAGGATTGGGAAACTATGTGCCGCTCGGTTCACCGGGCCTCTATTAACGTCACCACCCAGGAAAATGGATATAAAATCCTAACGCGTTGGTACAGGACGCCAGATAGAATTCATAAATTTCAACCTGGGGTTCCTGACACCTGTTGGAGGTGCCGTCAGGAAACCGGATCCATGCTTCACATCTGGTGGTCCTGCCCCAATATCCAGCCTTTCTGGGAGATGGTTCACAGGTTGGTGCGTGAGGTCACATCTTATGACCTTCCCCTGACCCCTAGCCATTTTCTTCTCAACCACGTCCCAGCCACTCAAAACACACCCAGGCCGATCCTTGCCCGTCACATGCTAACTGCTGCTAAACTATGCCTGCCATGCCATTGGAAATCAACCTCCATTCCATCTTCTAGGGAATGGTTCCTTAGACTCAATAGAATTGAGGAAATGGAGGAATTAATCAGCATTTCAAATGATCAAATCCACAAGTTTTCAGCCCTATGGATAGATTGGATCAGATTCAAAGATACCGCCACTTACAAATCGATTATGGAAACCAAAGACAACACTTCATGATTTAATTGATACACTTTTGATCATATACTGTTCCTTTTCATCCCCGCTTGCCCTTTTTTCTTTACTTCAATCCCCACTCACCCCCCTCTACATCCCTTGCTCCCTCCCCCTCCTCCCCTCCCTCCCTTCACGTTCTTTCTCAATCTCCCCTTCCTCTCCCCCACCCCTCACCCTTCTTCCCCTTCCCCTTCATTCCCACCCGTTCTGTTGTTTGTCTGTTTGTCTCCTCTTCTTGGTAAAAATTGATTACCTATCCGATAATTAGTGGGTACTAGCCTGCATCCCGGCCATATTCAACCCTTGCCCTATGTACAACATGGATAACACCTCCCAGTTAATGGTGCCGCTGTGGCACATGTTTCCTTCCCCACGCATTTCCTTAACTAATATGGCCCCCTGCCTCAGGTATCCCCAATGTTCAGATTAGACAGACTCGTGGCCATGTTACCTGTATGACTACTCTCCATGAACCCACTGTTATAATGAAGATGTTTATTCCACTTAATTTTTGCCATGTTATTCCAAGTTTGTGTTATCTTACCATTCACTCTTCTTTATTTGTGTATACATTCCATGCTTTTGTACTTATGTATAATGTATATTATGTATGTTTTCTATTTAAAACTCAATAAAAATTTCTTATGGATAAAAAAAAATAAATGTATAAGGGTTAATCGAAGTGGTGAGTCCCTAGTTACCCTTTCTATCTTGTAAGGTGTAAGCCTGAGGAAAAGATGTATCTGTTATCTAGAAAATGTTATTAGGGTAACATCTTGGTTTCTACACAGTGTTGAGGACCGCGTTACACACCAGGTGACAGCACTGAGTGCCTGAATGGCCAAATGGAATGGGAGTTGCATGCTCCCCCATACCCAGAAGTAATATTTTTCTTTGCTTTCAGCAGCCAAATGGAGTGAAGGGAATGTGGGTTTGTGCCACTAGTGGAGCCACTATTAAAGCTGCATGCCAGATTTAGAAGAAAAAATCCCTGAGCAGACTGTGAGTTTATATAGAGCCCAAACCACAATAATTGCTTTAGCTGGGCTCATAGCCTAGTCAGCCAACATACAAACAACCCCAGCTCCCACAAAATAATAAAACATCAAAAAATTCTGCAAACTGCATACATACATATGCAGCTGAAGAAGCTACGTGAGGACGTAGCGTAACGCGTAGGGCAGAGCACCGAAAGTGACGTAGCGGCGAATTGACAAACAAAGTCCCGCATCGGATAAGCGTATATTGCAGCAGTTTTATGTGAGGAGAAATCTGTCTTTTACTTTAATAAAAAGTGTTTACAATACTTCACTATATTAGCCCTTTATTTCTGAGATCCGAGGTACCATCAGAGACCTCATAAGTGGATCCCCATTAGAAGGAGTGTACCATCAGTCACCACCAATACCTGGGTCCATGATAGCCAGAGGAGGAGAGGAGAAAAGGTACATACCCCCTGAGAGATCTTAAAAAGCTGATTATTAAAGATATGGAGGTGAGCATATAGCACACCTAGTGGCCATGTGCACCGAAGAGCACCTGTTTGCACTAAGTATATAGGTGGAAGAAATACTTTATCCAACACAGAAGAGGAAATTTATAATATTAACACCATATGGGACACTTGAGCACTTTACGATGCCGAATAGCATCTAATCACTATTAAATGTATATGGCTATCCACGTCACCATTGAGATTGAGTGATATATAGTTTATATTGAGCACGGAGCACTTTATATCTTATCACTAATTTACATCACTATAAGCACTAATATTGGAATATTTTTACAAGTTTATTTATATGATGATGTGTATTGTATGTTTCATTGTGATTTTATACAAGTACCAACATTAAGTGATTGTTTATATGGATTTTATGCACCAGTCATAATTTAATATTTATTGATTTATTTATGCACTAGCCATAATATTTATTTATCACTAAGACACTTTATATCACATATATACCTTCGAAGCGTGGTACTCCCCCCCTCCATTGATCTGAATTGTATGGTTTACAATAATAGTACCTGCGGCATTGAAGGCACACCTTCCATACACCTACAGGACAGCGCGAGAATTACACCCCCATATATAATACATGCTTCCTGTCATGGTTTAAACCAGGGGTTTTTATTGGCTTGCTGCCACAACTGTCCCACTCCAGTTAGGTGTGCCCAGCAGTTTGCGAACTTTGTACCACAGTAGGAAACTGCTAAGTAATGAAGGTATGGGTCTTTCTCATAGGTTGCCAGAGACGCTTGGAACCCAGCCAAGAATTAGTCTGAAGTTCACAGCAGAGCGCATGATAAGAGAAACTGGGTCAAAAGTTACCGATATTGGTCTCACAGGCTGTACCTTTTTTTTAAGTCATGTTTAGACTAGTATTGTTGTCTAACCACTGTGATATTTCAACAGTTTTATTCCATATTCTGTTTTGGTCATTGCATCATCGTTGGTGACCCATGCGTCTTTATATAGCAATAAAACCACTGCACAGCTAAATGTGTTTCCTCCTATAAAGTTTCAGAAACTGCTTGGAAGTTACATATCATTGACATTGAATATCTCCTTTATTGCCAGTTTTAATGTCTGTCCATCTTCTGTGTATTAGAGAAGCTAAGACTAAGGGGGGTTGAAATCAATAACTCCTTCATGGGCATCTGTAGATCTGGCCAATTCCTAGTAATTAATAAACCTTTAAGCAATCAAAGTGATATCCCTTAGTCATTATCTTCAATCCCCGTCTTCTCCTTTGCTCTGTTTCTAGATATCACAAAGAAAATGAATAGCTTGGAATCTGGTAACTTTCTAATTAGCTTTCTCTAATTTTGTTTTAAGTGATGAGGACAGACTTCAAAACAGATGCAATGACAGACAGGTATGAAGAGAGAGGGTGATGAAAATGACATGACTCAGAATAATTAGGTCTCGGTGATGTTAGGTGTCGTCAGAGCAAAATTTCAGGCAGAATCTGAAATCTGGGCTGAATATTTTCGGCTTGTAATATATGTTGATTAAACTTGACATACTTACTAAAGTGCCAAATTTACATAATTAACAGCTACATGGTGTTACTGCCATCTGCTTGATACATTCCTCTCTTTATTGAGCTTTCACCTTTAGTTGATGGTACAAAAGCCGTTTTAAGTTCCTAAAATTCTTTTTGTGGCAAACAGCTTGGGAATTGTTTGATGTCACGGTGTAAAATGGGCAAAGCTTTCATATATTATGCATGTGCGGAGAATTTCAGCTATGTTAATGGTATTATTTCTCTTATCTTGTTTTAATCTTTGGCAAAAAAACTTTTTAGAATGTATTATCTTTGTAATAAAAGCTTACTACAGTCATTAAATAGTTTCCTCTAATTTTACCTGTAGTCTTATCAAGTCTTCTCTTGAACCTCTTGATGATTAAAGCATATCCCCACCCATGTTTTTTTTTTTTTTCCGAAAGGGTAGGGAACGGTGAAGACAGCTGTAATTTCTTTCTTTCTTTCTTTCTTTCTTTCTTTCTTTCTTTCTTTCTTTCTTTCTTTCTTTCTTTCTTTCTTTCTTTCTTTCTTTCTTTCTTTCTTTCTTTCTTTCTTTCCTTTCTTTCTTTCCTTTCTTTCCTTTCTTTCTTTCCTTTCTTTCCTTTCTTTCTTTCTTTCCTTTCTTTCTTTCTTTCTTTCTTTCTTTCTTTCTTTCTTTCTTTCTTTCTTTCTTTCTTTCTTTCTTTCTTTCTTTCTTTCTTTCTTTCTTTCTTTCTTTCTTTCTTTCTTTTTCTTTCTTTCTTTCTTTCTTTCTTTCTTTCTTTCTTTCTTTCTTTCTTTCTTTCTCTGTATTGGGGAGATTTTCCCCTATTTTCTGCCCTGAAGACACAGCAGGAAGTGAGTGGAAATCCTCTCTTAAGTGACTGGTGGGTTTCCCTGGTTAGTTGAGAGGATAGATTTCACCAATTAAATTATAACTAAAAGTAAAACTTTTTTTTTTTTTTCAGAAAATAAAAATACATTTTTATTTTTATTTTTAGTTTTGGACAGAGTGGGGATGGATTAGAACACCAATTAGGTTCGTATTGCTGTCTGTCCCCATTTGGAAAATTCACATTTTCTATTTGTCTTGTTTACCATTATCACCGAAACTGAAAGTAAAAGAAAAGAAAATCCCAAAATGAGGGTTTTTCCCCAGAAAAGTAAGAGGAAATCGTCCAATGGGGACACTAGTTCTGGTGACCTGGTGGACCCCAAGGGATTCCCTTAATTAGCAGGGACTTCCTCTCACTTTCTGTTTAGACTATGGGACAGGAAGAAAAGGTAAATCTCCCCAATGGGACACAGATGGTAAAAATAACTGACAGGAGTTATAATCCTCCTCTACTCTATCCAAAATGTAAAAAAAAAAGCTTTCCTTATAGTTTTTAAAATGTCTAGATTCATGTCATTGAAGTCCACTTATAAGAATTACTTTTATCCATGATATTTACATTGTGTATGTGGGGTAGGTGCACTCCTTTCTCCCAGTGACAATGTAGATTATTCACACTTTGAATTATTACTTAAAGAGTTGAATCCGCTGTATATATTTAGAGATTATTAACAAGTTTCCACTATCCCTTGAGGTGCACTGGCTAGTTTGAGGTGAATGGGTTGCAGATCTTGTTGAACATATACCACATCTTGGTTTTAAAACGGTTGGTTTTGTTTGATGATAAAGCATAAGCTGTAAGTAATGTACATTGATTCACAACTTCTATGACTTTCAATGCTGTGTACTTTTGAATTATTGTTATTCGTTTAGCCTTGGACCTATACCCTACCAATCACCTGCGGCATGTTTAGTCCATGAAATGTGTCAAGAAGAAAGCTTTTTTTTTTTTCCTTCACTGTTAAAGTGGTGGTAAACTCTTGTTTTTCATTTTTACCTACAGGTAAGCTTATAATATAGCTTACTTGTAGTAAAATAAATATCTTGTTTAGGAGATATTTTAGCGAGCAGCAGCCAGTGATGTCATGTGCTCTGATGGTAAAATACCCATGCCATTCTTGCAGAGTTGTATGCCGTGGCCGAGACTCGGTCAGATGGCAGGAGTCCATGAATTCAGAAAGGAAGTCCGGGTGAAGATTGAATCCCCTCCAGCAATGACAGCACCTCTGGAGAGCTTCATTTTAAGGTAAGTTTTTCATAATGTGCTAGTATGCAGTGCCTTGCGGGTGGAAATATATATATATATATATATATATATATTTATTTATTTTTTTTTATAGACTTTACTACCGCTTTAACATGAAAATATTTGAGGACATTTGTGGAAATCTAATGTTGTATACCCTTGTACTGTATACTGTTGTAAAATATATGTTTGTATATAGAAGGGATAACAGATGTAGGGGATCTAGTTGTACAGCCGTGGCCAAAAGTTTTGAGAATGACACAAATATTATTTGTAAAAAACGTCTGCTGCCTCAGTTTTTATGATGGCAATTTGCATATACTCCAGAATGTTATGAAGAGTGATCAGATGAATTGCAATTTGCCATGAAAATTAACTTAATGCCAAAAAAATATTTCCATTGCATTTGTGAAGAAAGTTTCAGGGCGCCCAAGAAAGCCCAGCAACCGCCAGGACCGTCTCCTACAGTTGAATATGCTCCGGGATTAGAGCATCACCAGTGCTGAGCTTGCTCAGAAATGGCAGAAGGCAGGTGGTAGTGCATCTGCATGCACAGCAAGGTGAAGACTTTTGGAGGATGGCCTGGTGTCAAGAAGGGCAGCAAAGAGGCCACTTCTCTCCAGGAAAAACATCAGGAATAGACTGATATTCTGCAAAAGGTACAGGGATTGGACTGCTGAGGGCAAAGTAAATTTCTCTGATGAATCACCTTTCTGATTGTTTGAGGCATCTGGAAAAAATCTTGTTCCGGAGAAGAAAAGGTGAGCGCTACCATCAGTCCTGTGTCATGCCAACAGTAAAGCATCCTGATTCCTGAGACCATTCATGTGTGGAGTTGCTTCTCAGCCAAGGGAGTGGGCTCACTCATAATTTTGCCTAAGAACACAGCCATGAATAAAGAATGGTACAAAAACATCCCCTGAGAGCAACTTCTCCTAACCATCTAAGTACAGTTTGTTGATGAACAATGCCTTTTACAGCATGATGGAGCATCTTGCCATGAGGCAAAAGTGATAACTAAGTGGCTTGGAGAATACGGCCATGGTCCATGGTCAGGAAAATCCCCAGACCTTAATCCCATTGAGAACTTTTGGTCAACCTTAAGAGGCGGGTAAACAAAAAAAAAAACACAAATTCTGACAAACTCCAAGCATTGGTTATGTAAGAATGGGCTGCCATCATTCAGGATGTGGCCCAGAAGTTGATTGACTGCATGTCAGGGCAAATTGCTGAGATCTTGAAAATGAAGGGCCAACACTGCAAATATTGACTCTTTGCATAAACGTCATGTAATTGTCAATAAAAGCCTTTGACACTTATGAAATGCTTGTAATTAGACTTCAGTATACCATAACATCTGACAAAAAGATCAAAAAACACTGAAGCAGCAGACTTTGTGAAAATTAATATTTGTGTCATTCTCAAAACTTTTGGCCACAGTTGTATGCTATACAATCATTATACAATTAATATAATTATACCAGCCTTAGCATTTTAGAATGTGATATTTATTATGGAAGTCAAAATAAACCTATTTAATTTTATATACAAGAAGCGTTGTTAAATGGTATCTATAAAGTCCCACATTGGCTCATGGTGGTTGTTATAGTCTGAAGAGAGCTTGTTAGCCTTCATGGTATGGTATGATGCAGAACACTGCAGTAGTCTGTGGATCAGAAGGTATCATGCAGTTAGTGTTGGGGGTTCCCCATGTTATGGTATTCTGTGTATCTATTGGAAGATATTTTCTTATTTGCAATAAGGGCAATAATGGCTGATTTCCCTGACTTCTGGTCTAAACTATGCCAACTGCCATTTTTCTATATGACTGTGGCAAACAGGTTCACATTTAAAAGCTCAATAATTAAATTAAGGGGTGATTTATGTGAAAGAGTTTTTGATAACATATTTGGATCAGTATGTAGAAGTTTCAGGAACCTATGAGAAACATTTTAAATAACAGGAAAAATGTGTGCAGCGATATTTTCTTACAGCTGGCTTCCTGTCATTGAAGAACTGTCAACTGTCAATTTTACTTTTCACTTTCCTTTGGCTTAAAACGGTTGATGGAACAGAACAATAGATATTGGTATATCTGTCAAATATCTCATTTTCTGTGCAGGTAAAGGGACTTTTGTGTTGTTTTTGGTTGTTATTATCAGGTCTATATGACAAGAGTTTAAATAATGTTTTAGCAATTAGCGGGTCTTTATATGAAGGGCTTATATAGTATTTTGTCTGTAATTGTTTTAAGTAGTTCTTTACATAAGGAGACTTTAAATCGTGTTTAGTTTGATATAGTTAGCAGGTCTTTACAAAAATAACTTTATGATGTTTTGTTTGTAATTTTTATCAGCAGATTTTTTTTTATATTAAGGCAGTTTTTGTTTAGTATGGTCACAAATAACCTAAACATCCTCCTAGTGTAGAGTAAAGCGGTATTAAACTGAAAACCAAAAATATAACATTTTGCAGCTTACTAATCATTAGGGCTTATGTACACTGGGTGGTTGAAAACCTTTTCTGAACGAGTTTAGCAGCGGATATGAGCATGTGAGGTTAGAAGCCTTTTTAAAGATAACCTTTAGGAGACCCTCCCAAGTGCCCACATCGCATGAAAAACAAATAAATTATTAACTATTTCGGCCATTCTATGATAGAAGAGAGAGCAACAGCAGAGAGAGCAGTGTGCTTGTAGATAGCTGTCTTATTAGTTTATCAGAATTATTGGAATTTTTTTCCCCTTTTAAAACGCAAACGCCTATAAACGCAGTTTACCGCAGTTACGCTTGGTTACATGTGGTTACAAGCATTTGGCGTTTGACATGCCAGTAAACTACAGTCCTGTTAAGTAATACAGCGTAGAGCTACTGGTCATAACCTTATCCTTCATAAACAAATAATGCTGCGCTGGTATAGTATGGTGAAAATAAAAAAACAATGCTGAAACATGAAATTCAAAGTAATGAAATAAAAACAGCATCATCACTATGTGCAAAAATAATTAAAACCATAAAGTGCATATACGTGAATATAATACATGCCAACCAAGGGTGGGCTAATAAAATGGATATGATTTGACACAAATTAGAAAGTGCATATAATGAATATAAAGTGCATCAAGTTCAAGGAAGCTAGTAAGGCAGTCTCTGTGACAATGAGGTGATACCACCAAAGTTCAAAAGTGCAAAAAACTTCTTGCATAAAGTGCTTGTTGAATAAAGTGTCTTCAATGTTGTCACTGTGTATATCCTCCACCAATAAGTACACAGTGACAACATTGAAGACACTTTATTCAAGAAGCACTTTATTCAAGAAGCACTTTATTCAAGAAGCACTTTATTCAAGAAGTTTTTTGCACTTTTGCAAAATTGTCGCAGAGACTTCCTTACTTCCTTTCCTTGGTTGGCAGGTATTATATTCACATATATGCACTTTATGGTTTTAATCATTTTTGCACATAGTGATGATGCTGTTTTTATTTCATTAATTTGGATTTCATGTTTCAGCATTATTATTTATTTTTACCATACTATACCAGCACCGCATTATTTATTTATGTTGGGTTATCATAAATTGTCTTTTGTTTTTGCAGGCCGCGGGTCATCAATTTTTATTGTAAGCGCGGCATTTCTTTTTACACGATAACCTTATACTTATACAGTGATATTTACACATAGTATCAATAGAATATCACACCTTAAATTGCCAATTTAGTCAGGGGTATATCATATAGTAATTACCCTGACCCTTTAACCCATATACCGAAGTGACCACTAGGGTACAGTCTGTTGACAAATATCCATATGAAAAAAGGGGGGTAGGGAGAATAATTCTCCTAAAGGTCAACACAGGACACCTGGGTATAATCAAGGTATAGTTTATTCAATAAAATAAACACCAATTACAAAAACCACTGACCCACACCATTAAAAAGAAGACAATGTTGTCTATTAAACCAAATATAAAGGGGGCTAACACAACTATGCAGACGTGACCCTGAAAGGGCTATATTTCATCACTTGAATACTGGTTTCTATGTGAATTCCAGCATGTGTGGGTAAGTCCAGATATGTGTTAGCTCAAAACAGGGATGATAAACAACAGTCTGTTTGCAGGAGAACTGCGGTATGTAAAAAACACAGGAGAAGCAGTGATGTAATTTGCAAAGTTCCTTGAAATCAAGTAAGTAAACCAGGGATTTGTCTCTGTTGATATGCTAGCTGCATTAAGGCACAGGATAGCTTAAAGCATGCTTAGAAGTTCCTTGTGAACACCTTTAAAAAGTGAAGGAAATCTTCTGTGGGTATTACTCAGACTGCTTGTTAAACAAAAGTGAAGGTGTACCTATTTCCGCCTGATATTTACACACAAATGTATCCACCACACAACTTGGTTGAGGGGCAGCAAATTGACTCCCAAGGTTTATTTTTCCAGCAGTTTTGTGTGTCATCAGTTTGCGGCACATTACGGGTTGCATTTCCCCATCTCATACTGCCGCCCGTAGTACAAACTGATGAGTATGAGGAGGTGGAACGTCTCCTCCAGGGAACGTCCCCCACGTGATCGGGGTGTGCGCAATGACGTCAGAAATGAGCACACTCCATCTCACACAGGGCAGGCTGGATCTTCTAAAGCAGTGGCAACGGCAGACACAGGAGTGATAGGAGGACTGAGGACAGACAGTGGGTGTTTGGTAGACCGGTCCGGCGGTGAGTTATGGAAGAAGATAACAGTATATGCTGTTTAATATTTTCTAAATGTTATATTTATATGAAATAATGGATGTGGGGGGCCTTTTGTTGGGCATTTCATTCTTGGACCCAGGCAGCACAATGTCTTGGGCCAGCCCTGGATTCAACCACACTAAAAATAACAGATATGTTTAATTAATACAGTGTAGCGCTACTGGTCATAACCTTATCTTCATACTGTGATACTTACAAATAAATGTATCCACCACACAACATGTGAAGTAAAAAAAACAATTAATAAAACAAAAATAAAGTCTTTCAATACTTTTAAAAATTGTTGTTTTTGATAGAGAGCCAATTATTGAAAAAATTATTGGAAAAAAAAATGAGATTTCTTTGGATTTAGTGTCTGGGGGTCTAAAAAGTGTACCTGTGAAGTTTCAGCTCTGTAGCATGTCCAGAACCAGAAAAAAAAACTGATTATTTTTCTTAGAATTTCAGTAGCGCAGGGATGGTGTTACCCTCCTTTCACACCTGGGCGTTTTTGTTTCAGGCGTTTTTTGGGTGTTTTTTTCAACTTCTGTATAGGGGTATATATATGTGTGTATGTATATACATACATATATATATATATATATATATATATGTGTGTGTGTGTATATATACATATATATACACATATATATATATATATATATTTATGTATACCCCTAACCCAGAATCTGCATAGTGGGGTCACCCTGACGTGACATGGCAGAGTCAGTTCACCCTAAACTACACTACGGTCACCCTGACATGCCAGAGTCAGTTCATCCTAAAATACACTACGGTCACCCTGACATGGCAGAGTCAGTTCACCCTAAACTACACTACGGTCACCCTGACATGGCAGCGTTCGGTCACCCTGACATGGCAGAGTCAGTTCACCCTTAGCTACACTACGGTCACCCTGACATGGCAGAGTCAGTTCACCCTAAACTACACTACAGTCACCCTGACATGGCAGAGTCAGTTCACCCTAAACTACACTACGATCACCCTGACATGGCAGAGTCAGTTCACCCTAAACTACACTACAGTCACCCTGACATGGCAGAGTTCGGTCACCCTGACATGGCAGAGTCAGTTCACCCTAAACTACACTAGGGTTACCCTGACATGGCAGAGTCAGTTCACCCTAAACTACACTACGGTCACCCTGACAGGGCAGAGTCAGTTCACCCTAAACTACACTATGGTCACCCTGACATGGCAGAGTCAGGTTACCCTAAACTACACTATGGTCACCCTGACATGGCAGAGTCAGGTCATCCTAAACTAAACTAAGGTCACCCTGACACGTAAAGCTATCCCTACAAAAACTAGATTTTTGAATCTAACTATAGTGGTATATAGTACCCTAACTACACTGCATATCCCTTTCCTCACACTAATAATTGCAAAATGACACTGGAGCTTTACAAGCAGCAGGAGAAACACAAATGCTTCCACTCTCTTCCACAGCCTCTGTATTACAGTGCTAGAGGTTTGGCGGGGCTATGTTATATACTGGGGGGCGTATTCACTCCTGATTGGTCTCTGGACCCCGTAGTCACTCCAATCACATTCCTAGCAGACTCCTGCCCCCTCAATTGGCTTTTACTGATGTTTCTGGGTCAATCACGGGCTTTTAAAGCCCAGTTCCTGTCCCATTGCATTTTGGGCAGTTCTGGTGGCCAAATTCTGAACTTTTACCGCAAAAAGTTCGGAATTTGGCCGAATTTCGAACACCCAATGTTCGGGTCGAACCGATGGTCGACCCAAACCGTTCGATCATCCATAATAGTGAACAGCTTGGAGTATTTGCGGTGAGGAGTGATTTATCCCAGGAGGAGAAGGCGGAGATCGACCTAATTACAGAAGGAAGCCCTGTGCGGCTCTATGTAGCAGCTGAAAGCCAGTTTTTTCCCCTCCTGTCAGCTTTCAGCTGCTGCAAGGAGAGACACAGACACAGGGCATCATTCCTGTAATTGCTTCTCTGACACCGATCCCCCTACCTGTTCTGCCTGCTTCTGGTCTCCTCCTCAACCTGTGTGCCCCTCTTTCACCGTGCTGCCCCTCCCCCCTCTCAGAGCACTGTAGGCTTCCCTGTCCTGTAGAAAAAAAAAATTCTAAAAAAAATAACTAAACATTGTAATAGTTTAAAAAAATTGTAAAATAAAATAATTGTAAAAATTTTTAACATGTTAAAAAAATTATTTGTTTTAATGTTCAAAAAAACAATTAAAGGGCTAATTTACATGGGTTCTCGGTTATGTTTTTGTGTCCGCTAATAATAGTGTATTTTTAGTGAAAATAATGGCTTGATTTATCCGGGGGGGCTGCCAGGTAGGTTGTACGGGGCCCCACCAGGTAGGTTGTACAGGGCCCCATGATTTCTAACAGCAGCCCTGTGTGCGGTGGATACATTTATTTGCACATATCACAGATGAAGATAAGGTTATGACCAGTAGCACTACACTGTACTAATAAAACATATCTGGTATTTATAGTGTGGTGGAATTCAGAGCTTGCTCAAGACATTGTGATGCCTGGGTCCAAGAATGAAATGCTGCCCCCCCCAAAAAAAAAAAAAACATGCTCAACAAAAGCCCCCCTTTCCATTATGTTATATAAATATAACCAGCTGTCTGTCCTCAGTCCTCCTGTCACTCCTGTGTCTGCCACAGCCACCGCCCTAGAAGATCCAGCCTGCCCTGTGTGAGATGGAGTGCTCTGATGGCTGACGTCATTGCGCACACCACGATTACGTGAGGGACGTTCCCTGGAGGAGACGATCCGCCTCCTCATACTCATCAGCAGTAGCGGCCGGTGTGTTGAGGGCACAGGGGCGCCGCCCCCCATCCATGTGTCCGGCCCCCTAATCTGCATTCAGGGCGCCGGACACATGGAGCTTAATGGGTTTTTTTTTTAAATCACCTGATTAGAGCCAGAGGCTCTAATAGGGTGATGCAAAGGGTGGAGCCGCCCGATACTCGCTTCCTGATTGGCCGCAAGTCAAACCCCATGCCATTGGCCGAGGAGGAGGCAGGAGCGGGAGGACTGGAGGAGACGCGCCGCCGGGACTGAGGAGAAGCCGCGCCGGGGGACTGAGAAGAAGTCGCCCGCGGCCGCTGCTGCTCCAGGTAAGTAAGGGGGCACGCACGCTGATCTCTGCATTGGGGGAATGTATGCTGGTCACTGCATTGAAGGGGGCACGCACGCTGATCTCTGCATTGGGGGAATGTATGCTGGTCACTGCATTGAAGGGGGCACGCACGCTGATCTCTGCATTGGGGGAATATATGCTGGTCACTGCATTGAAGGGGGCATGTATGCTGGTCTCTGCATTGGGGCAATGTATGCTGGTCACTGCATTGAAGGGGGCATGTATGCTGGTCTCTGCATTGGGGCAATGTATGCTGGTCACTGCATTGAAGGGGGCACGCACGCTGATCTCTGCATTGGGGGAATGTATGCTGGTCACTGCATTGAAGGGGCATGTATGCTGGTCTCTGCATTGGGGGAATGTATGCTGGTCACTGCATTGAAGGGGGCACGCACGCTGATCTCTGCATTGGGGAAATGTATGCTGGTCACTGCATTGAAGGGGGCACGCACGCTGATCTCTGCATTGGGGGAATGTATGCTGGTCACTGCATTGAAGGGGGCACGCACGCTGATCTCTGCATTGGGGGAATGTATGCTGGTCACTGCATTGAAGGGGGCACGCATGCTGATCTCTGCATTGGGGGAATGTATGCTGGTCACTGCATTGAAGGGGGCATGCACGCTGATCTCTGCATTGAAGGGGGCATGTACGCTGGTCTCTGCATTGAAGGGGGCATGTACACTGGTCACTGTGCATTTAAAGGAGGCACGCTGGTCACTGTGCATTGAAAGGGGGCATGCTGGTCTCTGTGCATTGAAAGGGGGGCATGCTGGTCTCTGTGCATTGAAAGAGGGCACGCTGGTCACTGTGCATTGAAAGGGGGCACGCTGGTCTCTGTGCATTGAAAGGGGGGCATGCTGGTCTCTGTGCATTGAAAGGGGGCACGCTGATCTCTCTACATTGAAAGGGGGCACGCTGGTCACTCTGCATTGAAAGGGGGCACGCTGGTCACTCTGCATTGAAAGGGGGCACGCTGGTCTCTCTGCATTGAAAGGGGGCACGCTGGTCTCTCTGCATTGAAAGGGGGCACACTATACCTTAATTACTGAAGGCTAACACTTTTGCGATCTCAAAGTTAAGCAATTTTTTACAGCATTTTTTGCCGCAAAGTAATGCCTATTACATTTTTCTGTTTGCGCCCCCCCCCCCCCCAAAAAAAATTTTGAGCACCAGCCGCCACTGCTCATCAGTTTGTTCTATGGGCGGCAGTATGGGATGGGGAAATGCCACCCATATCGCGCCACAAACTGATGACACACAAAACTGCTGGAAAAAAAAATCTGCTGCCCCTCTTCAAGTTCTGCCTGGGTCCAATGGACCCAACGGGACCCATAGTAGGTGAAATCACTAAGTAATGTAAAGCAGCAACTGGAAAAAGAATTGTTTCAAAAAATATTTTTGACATAGTGATTGGGTTTGATATTTTGAAAAGAGCACATTTTTTTGAGGTAGCGCTGATTGTACACTTAAATATTTAATCTACAGTCCTGAACACGATTTTTCTGCTTCAAAAAAATGCCAGTAAGTTACCTTGACTGCCTCTAAACTACTATAAACGACTGAGTGTACATATACACAAAAGATAACCTAGATGAGAGTTCAGGGGCTGCTGGAAAAAAAACCCAACTGCTCCTAAACTTCAGTTTAGCATCTGTAGTGTACATGAGGCCTTGAATGTGGTGGCTGCATTTGTTTTCTTTTTACTTTTTTTCCCCTTAGTTTTCCCCTGGTGATCTGGCCCGTAACACCCCTCCTGTATAAGAGTGCCCCCACTCTGGATGAAGGAGCACAGGGGCACATTTGGACAGCAGCACTGTTAGTAAAGAGGAGGGGGTGTTAGATGTACTAGCAGATTTAGATACACTAACAAACTGAAACCAAACTCCAGCTTACACTGCAGTTACATACCAGCAAACAGTTTATTTTTTTCTTTTAGGTTAAAGGTTTTCCATATATAAATAGCAGGTGATCTTTGTAGGCAACTTTGCAGAACAGCTTGTTCTGTTGAAAAAACAACAAATTATTGGGCAGATCCCCAGGTGAAAAACACTTCCTAGATGCTGCATGTACCGATACTGAAAACCATACAGTATGAAGCATATATTGAGGGGAGGGGGATACCGCGCCTCTGGGAAGTATTGTACCTAGTCTCCTAAATTGTTGGTGAACACAAACCAAACACGTGTTCAATAATTGTGATATGAGCACCATCTCTGATTGAAGGATAAGGAAGGAGAGGAGAGGAGCATTGATTGTATATCAAAAGGCGCATGATCAGATAAATTGAGGTGAGGGAGTAGCACACCCTGAGGGGTAACGAGTGAGAAGAAGCACCCCACAATCCAACACGGTGTTAGGTGGAGGGTGAACACCTCGTAGAAGAAATATATCACCTGGCTATTTTTTCTAATTTTCTTAATTTTTTGGTCACCTGTAGCACTTTACAAAGGACTATTTACTATAATTGATAATTTATTCACCCACCTGTTTTTTAAGCACTGAGCACTTTATCTGTCACTTTATGAATTTTTGTGTTTATTTGTTCAATTCATTCGGCTAAGAGTGTGAGCATCTTTACTTATATTAATTATTTTACACTGGTGCACTTTATATGTAATTCATTTGTATTTGATTGAACACAGATCATTTATTAGTATCAAGGATTTTATATATATTTAACATTTTATAAGTGCACTTAAATATTTGTAATTTATATATACATATGGTTGAGTTATATCACAATTATTGAACACGTGTTTGGTTTGTGTTCACCAACAATTTAGGAGACTAGGTACAATACTTCCCAGAGACGCGGTATCCCCCTCCCCTCAATATAATAATTGTGTGCTTTTGGGTTTTCTTGCTCAAACGTTTTATTGGAAGACAATTATATTCTAGTGGTAAGACACAGACAATAAAGGAGCATGGCACACATAAAAGAAGGTTTGGATTGCAGCCCAGGTAAATCAAGCAGAAGGTTAAACAAAAATTTAACAAGAGCAGGACCCAAAGGAATGGGTTGGGACAATGTTGTTGCATAGCGTACACATGTTATGTAGCTGTGGATCTGTTTTTGGGTTTAATACTGTTTTAAGTGCACTGGTTGAAAGTTTGTTTAAAGATCAGACAATTTAGGGATACCCTATACTAAGAGAACTGTCAGAAGATCCATTACTGCACACAGAGGTCTTCCTCTGTGTGATGGGGGTCAATCCTTTCCTTTTAAAGTAGGAAGTAATTGACAACTCAACTGCCATTTGTGTCCATCATTCAAAATGTAAGACATGTAGTGATAGATAATGATTCATGTAAGAACAGACAAAGGTCTTTCTCATGGAGACATCTGATCATTTGTAGCAGGTGCCTATTCCATGTTCTAGAATCCTTAAAGGTAACTCCACTTTCATAGGAAACTGGCAAAAAAATAATATAGCATTGCTTCATAGCAAAAACAGGGCTGACCCAGAAAGCGACCGTCAGTGTCCCAGGCTAGCATGGCCTAGAAATTATATATTGCAATGCAATCTGCATTGCATTACATTCAGTGGAGCACAGGAAAGACCCTGGATGTCACATTAACCACTTTAAGACTGGAAGGAGTTGCCCCCTTCCTGACCAGGCCCTATTTAGGATTTGGCACTGGGTTAATTTAACAGACAATTGCGCGGTCCTGCAACGATGTACCCAAATAAAATTGATGTCCTTTTTTTCCCACAAATAGAGCTTTCTTTTGGTGGTATTTGATCACCTGTGCCACTTTTATTTTTTGTGCTATAAACAAAAACAATTTTGAAAGAAAAAAAACAATATTTTTCATAATCTGCTATATGACATTCTCGAAACAAATTAATTGTTTTTTTTATAACATTTTAGGCCAATTTGTTTTCTGCTACATATTTTTGGAAAAAAAAATCGCAATAAGCGTATTTTGATTGGTTTACGCAAAAGTTATACTAACTGATTTATGTCATTTTTATTGTTTTTTTTTTTTTTCTAGTAATGGCCGCGATCTGCGATTTTTTGCGGGACTGCAACATTGCAGCGGACAGATCGGACCCCTAACTGACATTTTTGATACTTTTGGGGGTACCAGTGACATTACTACAGTAATCAGTGCTAAAAATATGCACTGTTACTGTAATAATGACACTGGCAGGGAAGGGGTTAACCCAATGGGTGATCAATGGGTTAAATGTGAGCCTAGGGGAGTGATTCTAACTGTGGGGTGGCGTGGCTTCTGAAATGACCATAGTGACATGTGATCCTATATAGAAGGATCACATGAGCTCTGTGATCATTTCAGGGAGAAGAACGGTCGGCTGTGTTTACAACAGCCGACCATCCTTCTCTGTCAGCGGGGAGCGTTCACGGGTGTCAGACGGCAATCGGAGCCACCTGACCCATGTATCGGCTTCCCAGCTGCCGAGTGGGGGCGGGAACGCACCGGCGGCTGCGCGCGCACGCCCCCTAGCTTCCCGCGTGCGACCGACGTAGGTCTACGTCGGCTCGTGCAGGAGAGCCACCCTGCCACAGTAAAAAGGCAGCGGGTGGTCAGGAAGTGGTTAAGGGTAACTCCGCTTCCATAGGAAACTGGCAAAAAATAATATAGCATTGCTTAAACAGGTAGCACTCTGCAACAGTTTGTTCATATCCCTACAATGTACATAGATCATCCAAGGGGGTTGTTTTTTTTTTTCTTTTTTTTCCTGAACAAAAGTGGAGTTACTCTTTAAAGTGGTAGTAAAGTTTACACAAAAAAAAAAAAAAAAGCCCTGCAAGAAAAAAGCAGTATAAATGAATGATCATTCTTCATTTATAATAGAAAAAGAAGAGGCATCTTAGCGAGGGGGACGGGCAGGGCTGGGACAAGGGGTGGGCAGGAGGGATGGCTGCCCTGGGCGCAGTGGTTTATTGCAGGGATGGGGGCGCCCTTACCCTAACCCTAAGGGAAGGAAAGGGGAGCCGTTTGGTATCTTTGCCCTGGACGCTGGATGAAGCTACAACCAGATCAAGAGGGGCTTTTAATCCCCCATGGAGCCACTGATCCAAACAAAATATGCACTTGGTTTCCTTTCGGCCTAAATGAAGGCTATAAGAATATGTAAACCCAACATTTTATATTCCTGACATGCCCCATCAATCCCCACATCTAATCACTGTCCAAATCTTGCAGCCTCAACCTCCGCAACATCTCCAAAATACGCCCCTTTCTAACCAATGACACAAAAAAAGCTCCTAGTTCACTCCTTGGTGATCTCGCGCCTCAACTAATGCAATTCCCTTCTCATTGGCTTACCTCTACATAGGCTATCCCCCCCTTCAATCCATCATGAATGCTGCTGCCAGACTCATCCACCAATCGCTCAGTGTCCGCTACTTCTCTCTGTCTATCCCTCCACTGGCTTCCGCTCACCCAACTAATCAAATTCAAAATACTAACAACATCTTACAAAGCCATCCACAATTTAGCCCCCAACTACATCACTAGCCTAGTCTCAAAATACCAACCTAATCGCTCTCTTCGTTTCCTCTCAAAACCTCCTGTTTTCTAGCTCCCTCGTCACCTCCTCCCATACTCGCCTCCATGACTTTTCCAGAGCCTCTCCAATCCTATGGAACTCCTTACCCCAATCTGTTTGATTACCTCCTACTCTATTAGCTTTTAGACGATCCCTGAAAACCCTCCTCTTCAGAGAAGCCTATCCTACCCACACCTAACAACTATACTTCCATTTTCTCCATCAGCCCATCCCCCACAGTTATTGCCTTTTGTTTCACTTGACCCTCCCTTCTAAAATGTAAGCTCTAAGGGGCAGGGACCTCAAATTCTTCCTGTATTGAATAATAGTATTGTAACTGTATTGTCTGCCCTCACACTGTAAAGCACTGCGCAAACAGTTGGCGATATAAAAATCCTGTATAATAATAATAATAATGTGCCTGTTTATACTATGTGATTGTATTAAAAAAAGTATCCTGTGTATTGGTCTCTTTGTGTGAAATCCCTGATGTTTCTGCCAGCTTTCCTATTACTATTATTATTATTATTACTATTACTATTATTACCTATTATTAAGCAGGAAAGCACAGTGGGGTCAGTTCTCTAGGTACGCTGAGACATCAGCTTGCTCTCCTCCAATAATCAGGGTTTACAAATACCTAAAAAAAATAAAAAAAATTGGGGAGTTCTTCTTTAAGTCAGCTTGCATTTTCAAACAGATAGGGAGCTAACAAAAGCCTAAAAGTAAACCTTTCTTTTATAGCCGAAGTACTGGAGATGCCATTGGTGACCCCTTTTTAAAAATGCTGATTGGAGAAAAGACAGAAGTCCTTATCCTTGTCCTTAAAGCTTGTTCTGGGTTAGTGACTGACGATATTGGATAAAGGGATTTAGCAAGAAAGTCAGGCAATTATGACGTTGAGAAAGAAGAGAGGCCAGTGGTGTCAGTCTCTGTGATTCTCTTATGACAGGTTTTCTTTAATGAATGCCAGGTCCAGAGTATATAGTACATTGAACAATAAGGACAAAATAAAAGAAAACTGTACAACGTTTTCTAATACTCCAATCTAACCACTCTCCTATTACCTTTTAATAGGTTGTTTTTTGACTCTTTGCTGTACATTGATTATTCTTAGCTTTCTTTCTTCTTCTTTTTTTTTTTTTTTTTTTTTTAATACAGTTTGCAAAATCTTTTATAATCTGGCAGATGGAAACTGTTAAAAAAGCATTTTATTTTATCACAGGATAATGTTAGCTAATTCATTTTCAATCAGAACAATGAATGATGTTATCTGAGTAATAAGTTACTTTAAATGGAACTTTTCATTGTTTAAAATCAGTTACCCAACAGAGTTTCGGAATAGTTTCCCTGGAAACCATAGCATCATGAGATGCTTGGCAACCATTGCTGCTGCCCTAGCGATGGAAAACTCTTATTGCTCTGATATACCTACACATGCCTATTTATTAAACACACGACCTTGTAATGTACAAGGAGCATTCTCCGCTCTGGTTTATCTGCTACTGTATGTAAGAAATCGTTAACAGCCTGGAACACACATTGCCTATTTTAATACTTATTGGACCATGAAAAATTGTTATTTGATACGTTGTATCCTCTGAGAAATGTCACAGTTTGGTCGAAAGGGTTTTTTTTTTCCTGACATTTCATGATTTCTCATCACAAAGTTTTCAGTGTCTGAATGTATTTGTTATGCACCAGCAGTGAGCTGCTTAATGAAATATCACACTACTTTCAATGCTTTGAGTAAAGTGTACCTGTCACCTACATACCATGCAGAATGTATCTGTATTTCATCAAATGACAAGCAATTATGTGGCAGTTTACTGACCTCATATACGCTTTTGGAGTTTTTTTTGCCAAAGCCCCTGAACTCAACTCAATAAAAGCCTATAGGGTTGACTTACTAAAGGCAAATAGACTGTGCACTTTTGAAAGTGCAGTTGCACTCTGCATGCACAGTTGCCCCAGAGCTTAGTAAATGAGGTAAAGCTTCACTTTACAAAGATCAACCAATCACATGCAAGGAAAATTAAAAAAAAAAACATTTTTTTCTTGCACGTAAACGAATGATAGAAATCAGCAGAGCTCTCCCTCATTTGCTAAACTCTGGAGCAACTGCTCTTGCAGAGTGCAACTGCACTTTTAAAAGTGCACAGTAAATTTAACTTTAGTAAATCCACTCCAATGTGTTCATGTACACATAGGCTTTTACCAGAGTTTAGGAACTGCAGAGTTTAAAGGCAGTCAAAGCTCCTCTCCTTAAAGCAGATGAATCGCATTCAGGAGCAGTGGCGGCTGGTGATTTGGGGCCCCCCCATCCATGCTTCGGTGCTTCGGCCCCCTAATCTACATGTGGGGCACCAGACGCATGGACTTCAATGGGACTTTTTTTTTTTTTTTTAGCCATGTGATTAGAGCCAGAGGCTCTAATAGGCTAAAAAAAGGGTGGGCTCGGGCGCAGAGCACTGCGCCCCGAGCCCACCCAGTTGTGTGACAATAGCGAATGAAAATTTGCTAATGTTACACGGATCCTCCTCCTGCCCAATCGTTTCCCGATTAGCCGAAAGGAGAAGCCATGCCATTGGGCATGGAGGAGGAGGGAGGAGACGCAGAAGACAGGAGGAAGAAGCCAAAGCCGACGCCACCTGCTGCTGCAGATATCCAGGCAGGGTGAGTGAGCGGGAGGATGTCCTGTCCTCTGTCCTGTCCCCTGTGTCCTGTTCCCTGTCCTGCTGTGGTCCTGGGGGGGTATGGTGTGTGGCCTGGTGTGGTCCGGGGGGGTATGGTTCGTTCCGTCTGCCGCCCCCCCCGGCCCATGGAGCACCAGCCGCCACTGTTCAGGAGGGGAGCTTTTGGGCATAAACAACAGCAAACGCTCCTAAACTCTCATCAAAGCGTCTAAACACACCTAAACAGTTGAGCCTTTCTAAATGTATCCACTTCCTGCCCGCAGTACGTCATATGACATCCTGGGCTTTGAGTGGGGATATCTGAATGATACCTGCAGCTGCATATAATTTTTTTCAGCCGGCAATTCCCTTCACCATAAGAACAAACCTAGCAGCTGTTCAGCCGCTTAATTGTTCTTAAAGGCGGCAGGAGAGGATGTCCCCATCCCCTCCTACCGCCCTCCGGTGCTTCTGCCGGCTTGCCTGTGCGATCGACGAGCCGGAGTAGAAATCTGCCACTGCGGGAAGTACACTATAGAGAATACTGAGGACCAGATGGTCTCCGGCAGTCTCTATGACTCTCGGAGGCCCAGGCACGACATTATAACATCACATTCAGCCTGGCAGTTGTAAATACTACCGTGATCTTGGCTGAAAAACCGAGATCATTTTTTTTTTTTTTGTTCTCAGCCCTTCCAGCCTGTAAGAGAGATCTGAGGTCTTATTGACCCCAGGTCTCTCTTCATAAAGAGGACCTGTCATGCACTATGGAATGTTTATGTAGCAAAGTTTCCTGGCCTGTGGCCTGAGGTGGGTCTGCCACTGTTACCGGTTATCTCTCCAGCCCATGTGAGCTGCGGCCCTGGGTGTGAGAACTGACACATTGACAACTCCGGCATCTTTGTTTGGTTTTTTTATTGTAGTTTTAGGGGATGAGAGAAGGGAATGAGTGGGATACTCCTTTGGCTCGACTATGTACAATTCAGGGACTTTTGTAGCAAAAATGCCCATCTTGGAGCAACTGCTCTTGCAGAGTGCAACTGCACTTTTAAAAGTGCACAGTAAATTTAACTTTAGTAAATCCACTCCAATGTGTTCATGTACACATAGGCTTTTACCAGAGTTTAGGAACTGCAGAGTTTAAAGGCAGTCAAAGCTCCTCTCCTTAAAGCAGATGAATCGCATTCAGGAGCAGTGGCGGCTGGTGATTTGGGGCCCCCCCCATCCATGCTTCGGTGCTTCGGCCCCCTAATCTACATGCGGGGCGCCAGACGCATGGACTTCAATGGGACTTTTTTTTTTTTTAGCCATGTGATTAGAGCCAGAGGCTCTAATAGGCTAAAAAAAGGGTGGGCTCGGGCGCAGAGCACTGCGCCCTGAGCCCACCCAGTTGTGTGACAATAGCGAATGAAAATTTGCTAATGTTACACGGATCCTCCTCCTGCCCAATCGTTTCCCGATTAGCCGAAAGGAGAAGCCATGCCATTGGGCATGGAGGAGGAGGGAGGAGACGCAGAAGACAGGAGGAAGAAGCCAAAGCCGCCGCCACCTGCTGCTGCAGATATCCAGGCAGGGTGAGTGAGAGGATGTCCTGTCCTCTGTCCTGTCCCCTGTGTCCTGTTCCCTGTCCTGCTGTGGTCCTGGGGGGGTATGGTATGCGGCCTGGTGTGGTCCGGGGGGGTATGGTTCGGTCCGTCTGCCGCCCCCCCCGGCCCATGGAGCACCAGCCGCCACTGTTCAGGAGGGGAGCTTTTGGGCATAAACAACAGCAAACGCTCCTAAACTCGCATCAAAGCGTCTAAACACACCTAAACAGTTGAGCCTTTCTAAATTTATCCACTTCCTGCCCGCAGTACGTCATATGAAATCCTGGGCTTTGAGTGGGGATATCTGAATGATACCTGCAGCTGCATATAATTTTTTTCAGCCGGCGATTCCCTTAACCATAAGAACAAACCTAGCAGCTGTTCAGCCGCTTAATTGTTCTTAAAGGCGGCAGGAGAGGATGTCCCCATCCCCTCCTACCGCCCTCCGGTGCTTCTGCCGGCTTGCCTGTGCGATCGGCGAGCCGGAGTAGAAATCTGCCACTGCGGGAAGTACACTATAGAGAATACTGAGGACCAGATGGTCTCCGGCAGTCTCTATGACTCTCGGAGGCCCAGGCACGACATTATAACATCACATTCAGCCTGGCAGTTGTAAATACTACCGTGATCTTGGCTGAAAAACCGAGATCATTTTTTTTTTTTTTTGTTCTCAGCCCTTCCAGCCTGTAAGAGAGATCTGAGGTCTTATTGACCCCAGGTCACTCTTCATAAAGAGGACCTGTCATGCACTATGGAATGTTTATGTAGCAAAGTTTCCTGGCCTGTGGCCTGAGGTGGGTCTGCCACTGTTACCGGTTATCTCTCCAGCCCATGTAAGCTGCGGCCCTGGGTGTGAGAACTGACACATTGACAACTCCGGCATCTTTGTTTGGTTGATTTATTGTAGTTTTAGAAGGAGAAAAGGGAATGAGTGGGATACTCCTTTGGCTCGACTATGTACAATTCAGGGACTTTTGTAGCAAAAATGCCCGTCTTGACGCCAGCCGATGCTAGCCAACACTTACTAACTCTTTGAACACACTGTATCTCTGGAAACTGTGCTGGAACCCTGACTTAAGTCTAGCAGATCCAGGACTGTAGAACCTTGAACCTCTGACACTGCTTGCACTGCAAAGTCACTGACTACTCTCTCCAGCCTTGCCCTGGTTTGAGGTAGCTTGCTGTGTATTCCTGTATGGCTGAAACTCTCAACTGATGCACTCACACTTCCACTAGGCAAACTAGGCAGCCGCCTAGGGCACATTGCCACCTAGGGGCACAGCCAGGAGTCGGCACTCTCTCTCCATCATGAATTCTCCATCATGAATGATTATTGTGAGCTGAGGCGAGGGGTGGAGGTGGGGGGGAAGAAGGGACAGCGGAAGATGCCAAGTGTCTTGGGCAGTGGTGGAACTTCCAGGCCCTGGCTTTCCACCACTGTTAGAGGTGCCCCAAAAGACAAGAAGGGAGCCCCCCAGAGTGCTGCTTGCATGATAATCCTCTTCAGGTGGAGCTGAGCGGCAAGTGACTTTCTGCACTGAGCTGGTGGGCAGCCGTTTATTTCCCTGGGTCGGTATTAAGCAGGGAGCGGAGGAGAGCTGCACCTGAGCCAGAGCTCGGCACTGGAGGGTGGAACCTTTACTGGGGCAGAAGCGACGAGGCACCAGAATGGTCTGAGGAGGTTGGTGATGAAGGACGTGTGGAGCTCTCGGACTGCTGCTTTTCCCTCCACCAGGAGCAACTGCGTTTAACAGGGGTTCGGGGTCACCAGGTGTGCCATGAGGAATCGGGGTCCCTGGGTGTGCCATGGGGGATTGGGGTCCCCAGGTGTGACACGGAGGAACATCAGGGTCCCCAAATGTGACATGGAAAAACATCAGGATCTGACATAGAGGTACATCGGTGTCAATGGGTATGACAGCATGACATGGAGTAATATTGGGGTCCCAGGGTGTGACATGGAAAAACATCAAAGTCCCTGGGTGTGACATGGAGGGACATTAGGGTCCCCGGGTGTGAAATGGAGGAATATGGGGGTCACTGGGTATGACAGCATAACATGGAGGAACCATCAGATCAGGGTCACATAGAGGAGTTTTTAACCCCTTCCCTTTTTTGTGGGGGGGGGGGGCAAGTAGCTGGTCTTGCCTAGGGCATAAAATAGTCTAGCACCGGACCTGCTCACACTGTGCATTAACTCTTCAGGGCCCAAACTGCAGGTGCCCCCTTTACCTCTTCAGGGTCCTCAACCTAGGTACCCCCTTTACAGCTAGCTGACACTTGGATCCTAGAACCTTCTCCGGAGTGGTCCCCATTGACTCTAAGCAATCCTCAGTACTCACAACCTGCGTAGGTTTTCCTGGGACTGGACCCCTCTAGCTCTCCGCTGGTTCTCGGCACACTGGATCCCCCTCAGCTCAACTCAGCACTCTCTGGATTCTCAGGCAGCACACGAGGCATCCACCTTCTTTGACAGGAGGAGAGAGCCATCCTCTCCCTCCTGGGACTCTGCTTCCCACCAAAGACCATGAGTCATGCTCTCCTTCAAACTTATACCCACTCCCAGAATCCTTTGCAGCAGAATCTGCCTTCTGGGGTAGTTACAAGCCTGAATGTATCCCTGATTGGGTTTCCTCCACTGCCCTATGAGAAGCCTCTCACAGAGTTAGTGGGGAGACTCCCCCTTCAGCAGACACACCTGGAAACCATGACACCCTACCAAAAGAAATCATGGCTATGCTGTTAAGCAGACAAGGCCCGCTATACATTTACCTAGCACCTACCTGTAGGGTGCTACATTTACATTCCTTGTAATAGCAATAAAAATGATCAAATGATCAAAAAAAAAAGGAAATTGAAAAGTGTAAAAATAAAAAATAAAAATAAAATAAACAATAAAAAAAATTAAAGTGCCCCCGTCTTCGCGTGCTCGCACACAGAAGTGAATGCTCATGTACGTCTAATGAAAACGGCGTTCAATCCACACATGTGAGGTATCGCCGTGAACGTTAGGGCGAGAGCAACAATTTTTTCAAGTGTGGCCCATGGAAAGTTTTAAGTACCAAAGTTTGGCATCATTCCACGCCAATTTTAAAGCATGACATCTTAGGTATCTATTTAATCGTCGTAACATCATCTTTCACATTATACAAAAAAATTGGGCTAACTTTAGTGTTTGGTTTTTTAGTTCATAAAACTGTTTTTTTTCCCCACAAAAAAACGCATTTGAAAAATTGCTGTGCAAATACCGTGTGACATAAAAAGTTGCAACAACCGCCAATTTATTCCCTAGGGTCTCTGCTAAAAAAAAAACACATATATACTGTTTGGGTATTTTGAGTAATTTTCTAGCGAAAAAATTATGATTTTTACATTTAGGAGCGGAGGGCCAGAATTAGACCGATATGGAAGTGGTTATTCATTTCAATGCCCAGAATAAATTAAAATTCTGGCCAATTAAATAAATTAACCCCCAAATACCAAATGCTGCTAAACTCTGCTAAACTCACCAACACTGGTTTGAAAAAATGGGAGTTTTTAACCCCCTCCCACCCACGCTATAGCCGAATGACGGCTACAGCGCAGGCTTAGTTTCCTGGAAGGGCGTCCAATGACTCGCTGATCACAGATCGGGTTAAAGGGCCAATCACAGCTGCCGTTTACCACGTGATCAAATGTGTCCAATGACAGCTGATCACAGGATGTAAACACAAGCCGAATATCGACTTTTATTTCCTCAGTCTGACAGTGTGAGGAGAGAAGAAGAAAGCCAATAACCAGCTTGTGTTAAAGGGACATCAGCACTGATTATCAGCGTGGTCCCACCGGTGCCCACCAGTGCTGTAAATCAGTGCCCACCAGTGCTGACAATCAATGCTCATTAGTGCCACCTCATCAGTGTAATCTATCAGTGCTGCTTATCAGTGCCACATATCAGTGACGCCATATCAGTGCACCCTTATCAGTGTCTCCTCATCAGTGCCCACCAGTGCTGCCTCATCAGTGCTCATCTGTGCCACCTATCAGTGCCAATCAGTGCCTCCTCATCAGTGTCACCTATCAGTGCTGCCTGTCAATGCCACCTTCCAGTACCTATCAATGCCCATCCGTGCCACCTATGAGTACCCATCAGTGCAGCCTCATCAGTGCCTCTCCATCAGCGCCCACCAATGCCGACTCATCGGTGTCCATCAGTGCCACCTATTAGTGCCCACCAGTGCCACCTCATCAGTGCTGCCTCATCAACGCACATCATTGAGGTAGAAAATTACCTGTTTGCAAAATTTTAAAATAAGATATGAAAAATGTGTTTTGTTTTTTTTTTAACATTTTCTGTATTTTTTCATTAGTTTAGCAAAAAAAATAAATAAATAAAAACAGTGGTGATTAAATACCACAAAAAGAAAGCTCTATTTGTGTGAAAAAAAATGATAAAAATTTCATATGAGTACAGTGTTTTCATTCAAATTGTGACAGCACTGAAAGCTGAAAATTGGCCGGGGCAGGAAGGTCGTAAAAGTGCCCAGTAGGCAAGCGATAATGCTGATTTTTCATGAGGCCTAATGGTATTATATTATTACAGTAAAGCTGAAATCAGGGACAACTTTCTCAGAAGAGTTGAAGGTGGTTTTGCTGCAAAGGGTGGGCCAACTTAATTTTAAACCCTACGGAAAAATAACAGACTGTCATGGTCTTACCTTCTTGCTGTTCTCCTTCGTTTGACATGTGCTGGCGGCCATCTTGGTTTCTGGGTTTCTTGTAGCCTCCCACCCTGCGGCTCCTCCTTCCCACTGGGAGGAGCTGGATGCCTAGCTCATATATATAGGAGGTCTGTGGCTTCAGTTCCTTGCTTGGTCCTCCTGTGTTCACATGCTTCTAAGACTGCTGCTGTTTCTGGTTCCTGATCCTGGCTTCGTCTGACTACCCTGCTGGTTCCTGACCTCTGGCTTCGCAAGGACTCTGCCTCGGTTTCGCCATCCGTTTGGACTTTTGCTTTACAGCTTGATTTTCAATAAAGCCTTCTTATTTTCACTTATCTGTTGTTGTACGTCTGGTTCATGGTTCCGTGACATTAGGACCAAGCCATGAATTCTGACGGTACAGGGCCATCCTCGCTACCCACGCTGGTTGCCAGACTTGATCAGCAGGATCACCTGTTGGGTCGGTTCGCCGTGGCGTTGCAAACCCTGCTTGAACGCACGGCTCATTTCGCTCCCGTTGCCGATGGGTCGGTTGTCGCTCCTGGGCCCGCTCCTACTGCCGCTCCGGTTGTTGCGCCAGAGTCTACCCCGACACCTGTTGTTGCGCCTGCGGTGTTTCGGGGTATGACCGGTTCTGCCCCCCTTCCACAGCGCTTTGGGGGAGAGCCAACTCAGTGCCGAGGTTTCCTTAACCAGGTGGGCATTTATTTCGAGTTGCTGCCACATGCCTTTCCTACTGAGAGATCAAAGGTGGGCTTCTTAATTTCGCTGCTCTCGGACAAGGCCTTGGCCTGGGCCAGCCCTTTATGGGAGAACAACAATCCGGTGGTTGCCGAGTTTTCCGGTTTTGTTGCTTCTCTTCGGAGGGTATTCAATGTGCCGGCTCGTGCTGCCTCTGCTGCGAAGCTCCTTATGTCCATCAGACAGGGTTCACGATCCGTAGCTGAATACGCCATTGAGTTTCGTACCCTGGCAGCAGAGGTGGGCTGGAATAATGAGGCTCTGGTCGCTGCTTTCTCTCATGGTCTCTCGGATGCCTTGAAGGATGAGGTTGCAGCTAAGGACCTACCAGTGGAGCTCGAGTCTCTTATTTCTTTCTTGATTTTGATTGACACCAGACTCAGGGAGAGACCTTCCTTTAAGGAGAGTCTGCGGAGGCCTCCTAACAGATTGGCGCCTACCTTTGCTGTCCCACCCGTGCCTCCCTCTCCTCCCACGCCTCCTGGGGATGACTTGGCTGGGGGTGAACCCATGCAGCTGGGCGTTGCTCGCCTGTCCGAGGGGGAGAGGGTACTCCGAAGACGCGAGGGTCGATGCATGTACTGTGGTCTCGGTGGGCATTTTCGGTTGGCATGTCCGAACCGTCCGGGAAACGCTCGCACCTGAGATCCTGTCGGGGGCAGATCTTGGGTGGAGTCTCCTCGTCCCCGGTTTCCCGTGTTGACAAACCACTGATCACTGTTGTCCTCTCCTGGGTCGGGGGCTCAGTGACGACCCAGGCGTTGGTGGACTCTGGTGCTGGTGGTTTGTTCATTGATAGTGTGTTCGCTGCCGCCAATTCCATTCCTCTGCAGGCCCGAGGTTCTCCACTGGCTCTTGAGGCGATAGACGGCAGACCCCTTCTGCCGCCACACGTGACTCATGAGACCCTTCCAGTGGGAATAGCCATTGGTGGCGTTCACAGAGAGTCGGTCTGCTTCCAGGTTATTTAGTCTCCACACTACTCGGTGGTCTTGGGGTACCCCTGGCTCCAGAAGCATAATCCGACTTTCGATTGGAGATCGGCCGAGATCCTCTCGTGGTCACCGCAGTGTGGGGCTAGTTGCATCCATGGGCCTGTCAAGTTGCTGTGTACTTCCTCGGACTCTCTGTTGCCTCCTGAATACGAGGAGTACCGGGATGTATTTGATAAGGTGCGCGCGGTTGCCCTACCTCCGCACCGCCCATACGATTGTGCCATCGAGTTACAACCTGGTGCCGTTCCTCCTCGTGGCAAGGTCTATCCACTGTCAGTAGCGGAGAATGAGGCCATGGAGGAGTACGTGAAGGAGGCGATTTCACGCGGACACATTCGCAAATCCTCGTCCCCGTCAGGGGCTGGATTTTTCTTTGTGAAAAAGAGGGGCGGTGAGTTGAGGCCTTGCATCGATTACAGGGGTCTCAATCGCATCACGATCAAGAACGCTTACCCGATACCCTTGATTTCCGAGCGGTTCGATCGCCTTAAAGGGGCCACGGTCTTTACCAAACTCGACCTGAGGGCGGCATATAACCTCGTAAGGATCAAGGCGGGCGATGAGTGGAAGGCCGCGTTTAACACCAGGACCGGTCATTATGAATCCTTGGTTATGCCCTTTGGGTTGTGCAATGCGCCCGCAGTCTTTCAGGAATTCATTAACGATGTTTTCCGTGACCTGTTGCAGCAGTGTGTGGTGGTCTATTTGGATGACATCTTGGTATATTCTGAATCCATGGAGACCCACATTCTGGATGTCAGACGAGTGTTGCAACGGTTACGAGAGAACAAGCTGTTCGGTAAGCTTGAGAAATGCGAATTTCACCGATCCCAGGTAACCTTCTTAGGTTACATCATTTCCGCTGAGGGGTTCTCCATGGATCCTGAGAAGGTTTCGGCTGTCTTACAGTGGCCCCAGCCCAGTGGTCTTCGCTCCCTGCAGCGCTTTTTGGGCTTCGCCAATTATTATCGGAAGTTCATCAGGGACTTTTCCATGCTAGCCAAGCCTCTCACGGATCTGACCAGGAAGGGCAGTAATTCCCAGGTCTGGCCGCTCGAGGCCATCCGAGCTTTTGAGGCTCTAAAGTCCGCCTTTGTGTCGGCTCCGATTCTGTCGCATCCCAACCCTGGGTTGCCCTTTGTCCTCGAGGTGGATGCGTCTGAGACGGGAGTAGGCGCCCTTCTGTCTCAGCGTAGAACACCAGAGGGTCCTCTGCTTCCTTGTGGGTTTTACTCCCGGAAACTGTCTTCCGCGGAGTGCAACTATCAGATTGGTGACAGGGAGTTATTGGCCATCGTGCAGGCCCTTAAAGAATGGAGGCACTTGCTCGAGGGTTCGGTGGTTCCGGTCCTCATCCTGACGGACCACAAGAATCTGACCTACCTTTCTGAGGCCAAGAGATTGACACCACGTCAGGCCAGATGGGCTCTGTTCTTGTCACGTTTTAATTACGTGGTCTCCTACCTACCCGGTTCCAAGAACATCAGGGCGGATGCCTCATCACGGCAGTACTCCGACCTGTCCAGGGAGGAGTCGATTCCGACTTCGGTCATACCTCCGAATCAGATCCTGGCCGCCATTCGCACCAGCCTGACCTCTCCCCTGGGTGAGCAGATTTTGGCGGCTCAATCTGGTGCTCCCTCTGGGAGACCCAACGGCAGATGTTTTGTGCCTGAGGAGTTGCGCACTCGGTTGTTGCGAACCTACCATAACTCCAAGACCGCGGGGCATCCTGGAAAGAATCAGCTGTCCTGGGCTGTTTCACGTCTGTTCTGGTGGCCTTCCCTACGTTCCGACATCGCCGCATATGTAGCGGCCTGCTCCGTTTGTGCCCAGAGTAAGTCCCCTCGGCACCTTCCGTTGGGTCTTCTGCAACCCATAGCCACCGAGGAGCGCCCATGGTCACACCTGGGGATGGATTTCATTGTGGACCTCCCTGCATCCCGAGGCCATACGGTCATTCTCATGATTGTGGATCGATTTTCCAAAATGTGCCACTGTGTTCCTCTCAAGAAGTTACCCTCTGCACAGGAGTTGGCCACGATTTTTGCCAGGGAGGTCTTCCGGTTGCACGGTTTGCCCAAGGAGATTGTGTCGGATCGGGGGAGTCAGTTTGTGTCCAGGTTCTGGCGCGCCTTTTGCTCCCAGTTGGGGATTCTTCTCTCCTTCTCCTCGGCCTACCACCCTCAGTCCAATGGGGCCGCAGAACGATCCAATCAGGCCTTGGAGCAATTCCTTTGTTGCTATGTCTCCGATCACCAAGACAATTGGGTTGACCTCCTGCCTTGGGCTGAGTTTGCCAGGAACACGGCGGTGAACTCTTCCTCTGGGACGTCTCCCTTCATGGCCAATTATGGGTTCCAACCTGCCGTGTTACCGGAGGTATTCTCTCCCCAGGATATTCCGGCTGTGGAGGATCACCTTTCCGTCCTACATGCTTCTTGGGTACAGATCCAGAGGTCCCTTGAGGTCTCTGCGCAGCGCCAGAGACTCCAGGCTGATCGCAGACGAGCGCCTGCTCCTTCCTACCAGGCCGGAGACCGTGTATGGTTGTCCACCCGCAACCTCAACCTTCGAGTGCCCACTCCCAAGCTGGCGCCTCGCTTTGTTGGTCCCTTCCGAGTGCTTCGCAGGGTAAACCCGGTAGCCTATGCCCTTGCGCTTCCTCCTGGCATGCGGATCTCCAACGTGTTTCATGTCTCCCTGTTGAAGCCACTGGTGTGTAATCGTTTCACTTCCTCGGTTCCTCTGCCTCGTCCGGTCCAAGTGGGCAATCGTGAGGAGTATGAGGTGAGCAATATCCTGGACTCACGCCTGGTCCGCGGTCAGGTGCAGTTTTTGGTTCATTGGCGTGGTTATGGTCCAGAGGAGCGTTCCTGGGTTCCCTCCGCAGATGTCCATGCTCCTGCCTTGCTCCGAGCCTTCCACGCACGCTTCCCTCAGAAACTGTTCTTTACCCCGCGGAGGAGGGGCTCTTGAGGGGGAGGTACTGTCATGGTCTTACCTTCTTGCTGTTCTCCTTCGTTTGACATGTGCTGGCGGCCATCTTTGTTTCTGGGTTTCTTGTAGCCTCCCACCCTGCGGCTCCTCCTTCCCACTGGGAGGAGCTGGATGCCTAGCTCATATATATAGGAGGTCTGTGGCTTCAGTTCCTTGCTTGGTCCTCCTGTGTTCACATGCTTCTAAGACTGCTGCTGCTTCTGGTTCCTGATCCTGGCTTCGTCTGACTACCCTGCTGGTTCCTGATCCTGGCTTCGTCTGACTACCCTGCTGGTTCCTGATCCTGGCTTCGTCTGACTACCCTGCTGGTTCCTGATTCCGGCTTCGTCTGACTACCCTCCTGGTTCCTGACCTCTGGCTTCGCAAGGACTCTGCCTCGGTTTCGCCATCCGTTTGGACTTTTGCTTTACAGCTTGATTTTCAATAAAGCCTTCTTATTTTCACTTATCTGTTGTTGTACGTCTGGTTCATGGTTCCGTGACACAGACATACTGCTGAGACCAACAGATAATAAAATCATGATGGGGGGGGGGCACAGAAAAGCAAAGAATGCTGTATTATTGCTAGTGACAGGTGGCTTCATATATGTATTATAAAGGGTATATTCCAGGTCTCCCTATGGGGGGAGGGGGAGGGGGAAGACACTGGTAAATTGAGTTTTTAATGTGCCCAAAAAGTCACTCATTATATACCAAATCTAAAAGCGATTATTATTTTATTATCTTATACAGAAAAAATTTAAATTACAAAAATTATAGTTGGCATAAAAATATGTCATGTTATACATACTGTATCACCACATAGTACAATATACTGTTTTTGGGAAGATCCCACAAGATATAGATCGACGCGTTTCCCCCATGGTATGGGCTTCTTCAGGATCTAATTTTAACAATACTTACCATTAGAAACAAAATCCAGAAAAGCCTGGGCCCCCAGAAAGTCAGTTGTATGACACTGCCTGTCATTAAACCAGGAAGAGTGTCACCTTGAATTGAGTATTTCAGCAAAGTTTGCTTTTATTAACACATGCGGGCTGAGTATTTTGCACTTTTAACCAGAAACTGGAGATCTGCTTTAAAGTATCTACCTGTTTTAGGTAAGAGAACCTGTCCAGAACCCCATAGTTCTCTCCCAGCTCAATATGTAAAAGTGGCACATTTGTTAGCAACATTAAAAGTTTCTGCCCTAGCAAAATCCCCCCCAGTTTCGGTTTCCTTTATTTTAAATAACTATGTAGCTATAAGTTCTCACGTCTATACAATCTCTGTGGGCATTATGAGGGTTACTGGGTTGGATCTTTTCTTTATCCTATATTAATAAAAAACGCAACATATAGAGATGGGCAGGAAAACTCAGAACACCAGGATGGACCGGAACAGAGGTAGGAAGAATTATGGCATTGAGATCTCAGTAATACCATACCTGATCTGCTCTCCTCCAAGCCTGCAGTATTAGCCTGCAGTATTAGCCTCCCTCGCTTTGTATTCAGGTGCTTGCAGAGACAGGGCACATCTTTATCCAATATATAATATAGTATACAGGTACTACTGCACACTGTATTCAACTGCAGTGTAAGGTAAATGAAAGTGCTACATAGGTTGCCGTGTAGGCACATAAACAAATTGCAAACAATCAAGTTACATGATAAATAATGAAAATTCAATAAACTATAGTGAACGTGATTCAGTGAAAAGTTGAAACCCCAAAATAGGTGCAAAAACCAATATGAGTCCACAAAGTCCAATAAGTGGGTCTTCACCAAATTGCTTATAGTGAGAAAATGTGAGAAATCAACTTCAAGTGATATTTCCAGTGCTATTTAACAGTGATTCCCACCACCGACAGGCTTTCCTCCTTACCAAATAGAATAAGGTTAGGCGCAGAGTAAAGACTCAATAAAGACGGTTAGAAAGGAGGGAACTTCCACTGCAATTCCACCCTGTGAGATGACGCAAATTAGCCTCTTACCAGATGGTGTATATATCAAAGGCACAGGAAAATCTCCTGAGTGGATGTCCCTTCTGTGGATCAGATACCAATGGTCCCCTCCGCTGACCATATACGTCTGTTTTCTTATTAGACTCCCCAGGATATCAGGTGAGGAACAAGGAATAAGCAGACGATAGTGTAATACCCCCGAGATGTTTATTTGAAAAAAGGTCATACACTTACATGGGTAGCGGGGAAACAGGCAAGAGTATCCAATGAGTGCGCCTATGCCCGGCTGCAGATCGGGCAATGCGTGACGTCTGTGGCAGCGCGACACGCCTCCTCTTTGACGCGTTTCCTCTGACAAGGCTTCTGCTGAGATAGGAGGGCCCTCCTATCTCAGCAGAAGCCTTGTCAGAGGAAACGCCTCAGAGAGGAGGCGTGTCGCGCTGCCACAGACGTCACGCATTGCCCGATCTGCAGCCTGCAGAGGAGTCCTGGGGAATCTAATAAGAAAATGGACGTATATGGTCAACGGAGGGGACCATTGGTATCTGATCCACAGAAGGGACATCCACTCAGGAGATTTTCCTGTGCCTTTGATATATACAGTTATACACCATCCGGTAAGAGGCTAATTTGCGTCATCTCACAGGGTGGAATTGCAGTGGAAGTTCCCTCCTTTCTAACCGGCTTTATTGAGTCTTTACTCTGCACCTAACCTTATTCTATTTGGTAAAGAGGAAAGCCTGTCGGTGGTGGGAATCACTGTTAAACAGCACTGGAAATATCACTTGAAGTTGATTTCTCACATTTTCTCACTATACTCAATTTGGTGAAGACCCACTTATTGGACTTTGTGGACTCATATTGGTTTTTGCACCTATTTTGGGGTTTCAATTTTTCACTGAATCACGTTCACTATAGTTTATTGAATTTTCATTATTTATCATGTAACTTGATTGTTTGCAATTTGTTTATGTGCCTACACGGCAACCTATGTAGCACATTTGTTTAGCGCAGCTGTTTTTCAACATCATTTTTCACTAGGTATAGTTCAGGTCGCAGCCTCACTTCTATCAGCGCACCCATATTTGCTTTAATAAGGTAAATGAAAGACAGGTCTCAGCTCAGATCCCTATCCATTGATCACGTCCCTCTGATCATCCTCTGAGTTGAACCTGTTAAACCACTGTATGGTCTTGGCCACTGTGCTGCAGTTCAGTTTCAGGGTCTTGGCAATCTTCTTATAGCCTAGGCCATGTAGAGCAACAGTTCTTTTTTTCAGATCCTCAGAGTTCTTTGCCATGAGGTGCCATGTTGAACTTCCAGTAACCAGTATGGGAGAGTGATAACACCGAATTTAACACACCTGCTCCCCATTCACACCTGAAACCTTTTAACAGTAACAAGTCACATGACACTGGGGAGGAAAAAATAGCTAATTGGGCCCATTTTGGACATGTTCACTTAGGGGTGTAGTCACTTTTGTTGCCAGTGATTTAGACATTAATGGCTGTGTGTTGAGTGATTTTGAGGGAACAGCAAATTTACACTGTTATACAAGCTGTACACTCACTACTTTACATCGTAGCAAAGTGTCATTTTTTCAGTGTTGTCACATCAAAAAGATATAATAAAATAATTACAAAAATGTGAGGGATGTACTCACTTTTGTGAGATACTGTATGTGTGATTATGCGATTGTATCATTTTTATTTTATTTATTTCAGAAAAGAACTGACAAGACTATTCTCAAATTTAAGTGAAAATTACAATTTATGATTAACACACGAATGCACGAGTGACATAAAACATAAATACAGCGATTTATACATAACCCAGTAAATATGAGTGAAAAGTGGAAAGTAACGACCTATCTAACTATAAAAAATAAATATGAACACAAGAGTCAGCACTGGCGTGTTGAGAGAATATATACCTATTTATATGTTGCTTCCATTTAGAGTTCACATAAGATTTCTTATATAAAACCTACATACAGGATAATGTCCCCCGGCCTTGCAGCTCTCTCCAGACTGGGGAATCCTTGAGAAATATAAAAAAACAAATAGAAAGGGCACCGGCATCGTGTAAAAACTTCAATAAAATCTTTATTAACAAATATATCTTGTACTCACAATGGTACTTGGTAAAATTGCTTATAACATAAAATCCATTCCAGTTAGGATAAGCTCAGACCAATAGGCACAGATATCCCATTGTTGATTCAGTACAACAAGATGTAAGCTGCCTTAAATGTGTATAACAGCTAACACGTTTCAAGGGTGTGCCTTCTCATTATGAGTTACTGAAGGTCTCAATCCAGCCAATGCTGTAGGTATATTGTAGGTCTAAATCAGAGATGTGCGCTTCTAGGCTTAGTTTAACCAACTCTTGTTTACCAACCTCTTTATTCTCTCCCCAATATCCCCCCCCCCCCCCCCCCGCGCCCTCTCAAATTCATGGGCTCACAGAGAAGGCCCCCTTTCTCTGTCAACACCACTTGCTGGCATGTAGAAGTGATCGGTTGGCTTTTCTACTACTAAGGTCACTTCTACCAGGATCGTGTTAAGTCAGGGGAGGCAGAGCCTCACCTGCCATAAACATAAAAAAAAAAAAGCTAAACATTTTGGAAAAAAAAAAAAAGGCCTGGGGTCAAAGAGACCCCAAATTTGGGGCTTCTAGGTTTCCGGAGATACAGGGCTCCTTGCGCAACACCAAGTTCTCTACATGGACCCCTTATGTATTTATACATTTTGATCATATCCCCCCTTAATCTTCTCTTCTCAAGAGAGAATAAATTCAGTTCCTCTAATCTTTCCTCATAACTGAGCTTCTCCTTGCCTCCTGTCAGTTTGTTTGCCCTTCTCTGCAGTTTCTCTGGTTCCCCGATATCCTTTTTGAGAACCGGTACCTAAAACTGAACTGCATATTCCAGATGAGGTCTTACTAATGATTTGTACAGGGGCAAAATGATATCTCTCTTTCTGGAGTCCATGCCTCCGTTAATACAAGAAAGGACTTTGCTTGCTTTGGAAACCGCAGCTTGGCATTGCATGCTATCATTAAGCTTATGATATACCAGAACACCCAGATCCTTCTCCACTATGGATTCCCCTATTTCGACTTCCCCTAGTATGTATGATGCATGCATATTATTTGTCTCCCAGCTCTCACAAACAGCTCTCCCCCCCCCCCCTCAGCCTTTACAAATTTTACAAATGCCCCCAGCTCTCACAAATTACTCCTCAGCTCTCACAAATTACCCCTCAGCTCTCAAAAATTCACAAATGACTCCTCAGCTTTCACAAATGCCCCCAGCCTTTACAAATATCACCAGCTCTTACAAATTCCCCCAGCTCTCACAAATGCCCCCCCCCCCAGTTCTTACAAATGCCTCCAGCTCTCACAAATGCCCCCAGCTCCCACAAATGACCCAGCTCTCATAAAGGCCCCCTCAGCTCTCATAAATGCCCCCATCTCTCACAAATGCCCCCAGCCTTTACAAATGCTTCCAGATCTCAGAAATGCCCCTCTGCCTTTACAATTGCCCCTCAGCCTTTAGAAATGCCTCTAGCTCGTGAAAACAACTTCTCAGTTCTCACAAATGCCCCAATCCTTTACAAATTCCCCTCAGCCTTTGCAAATGACCCCCATCTCTCACAAATGACTCCTCAGCCCCCACAAATGGAAATGCTCCTCAGCCTTTACAAATGCCCCCAGCTCTCACAAATGCCCCCCAGCCTTTACAAATGCCCCCAGCTCTCACAAATGTCCCCATCCTTTATAAATGCCCCCCAGCTCTTACACATGTACCCAGCTCCTAAAAATGCCCCCCCAGCTCTCACACATGTATCCAGCTCCTAAAAATACCCCCTCAGCTCTCACAAATGCCCCCATCCTTTATTAATGCCTCTCAGCTTTTACAAATCCCCCCCCCCCCAGCCTTTATATAAGCCTCTCAGCTTTTACAAATGCCCCTTTAGCTCTCTCACCTCTTGCAAAGTCATAAAGTCATAATGCAGCCGACACCGCTGTGTTTGGTATTCCCGGGTTTTCAGTATTTCATGTGCCACTGACATTGCTCTGACTATCAGAACTGTAGCATAGTGCCGAGGAGATGTTTCACAACACTTCACTCAGCTTTATGCTTTACAAATCTGATAGGCGGGGGAAAGAAGCCACCTCCCGAATACCCGGAAATAAAAAAAAAACAATAAGGGCGGTTGCGGCGCAGAGCCTCGGAGCACCAAATAGCAAATGTGGGGCATGTGCCCTGGGTACCTGCTGCTAACACAGAAGCTGATGGAGGAAGCGAGTGAAAAAAATTCTCTACCGGCTTTTGTGATATGTTAAAAAGTGCAGGGGCATTCCGCCATGTTCCAGCTGAATAAAAGCCCTGCTTTCATTATATAGAATATACAGTATATGGTCCTTTCATTAGTTCTCATGGTTTACTAATTTAACCAACATAAGGACTTGTTTTAATAAAATCAGGACTGTTGGTAGCTATATGGAGCACAGTGCAATTTTTATTTTTTATTTCTGCATTCTGTAACAGCCCTGTACTTGACCAGTGAAATCTCAGCATTTACAGGGCTGTTACAGAATGCAGAAATAAAAAAATAAAAATCTGCTGTCCAATAGATTCCTTTCACCAGACGCTTATTTGTCTGGAGGAATCTGACTGACTGCCTGAGTTCTGACGTGTGGGTTTTTAAGTGTAAGCCAATTGGCTGAAGATGAAGATTACATTTTTCATCTCGCATCGCTCGGCTACACTGTGGGGGGTTTATTCACTAAATGGTGATGTGGGGGTTTATTCCCTAAATAATGTGGGGGTTGTATCTGGCTCTCATACTAGCCAGTGCCTTACCAGCCACTGACTTTACTGCACGTCCCTGACTTCTACTACAAAAAAGGAAAGCTGGCTAAGTAATAAAAAATATGTTCACAGCTGCTATTGCAGCCGCAGGCTTGTTTCAACCCTTTGATTGTCATGATGTATAATGTTGTATATGTCCTTGACAAGGTTTGAAGCCAGTTCTTGAGCTAGGGGCCTATGTAAATTAATTAGAGTAAGGAAGGTTGGAAACCCATGTCCCATGCTTAGGCTCAAATCTATGGCCTACTTGATGCACCCATCTCAGACACCAGCTATATCTCTGTCATCAAAGTGGTTCTGCCAAACATTAACATGTGTGATCTGAGTCTAATGGCCATGTGAAGGCTGACATATTTAAAAAATAGGATAGGAGCGGGAAACAAGAATAGGATGATAGGCAGGGATATATCCAACCATAGACATGCAGATATCTCCCTGAGGCTGAGTGGAGATAAATCCAACCTTGGACCGACAGATATCTGTCTGAAGATGATGAGAGGGGATATATTCCACCATGGACATGCAGATAAATTTATGAAGGTGATTGGCAAGGATATATGCAACCATAGGCATGCACATATCTCCAGGTAGCTGTTGTTTGGGGATATATTCAACCATGAATAGTCAGACATTTTCCTGATATACTAAGTGAGGAAATACCCATCCAAAGATGAGAAGATATCTCCCTGATAATGATGACTGAGAATATACCCAACCATGGACATGCAGAGAACTTTCTAAGGGTGATAGCAAGGGTCCCAGGGATATATCCAACCATAGATATGCACAAATCTTCTTGAGACTGTTGGGTGGGGATATTTTCAACTACAGACAGTGGGGTGGATACCGTATATCCAGCCATGGACAGACAGAAGTCTCTCTTATATGTAGAGCAGGGAAATACTCAACTAGGGCCCTCTTTAATATTGATTGGACCCTGGGCAAACATTTTCTTGGGCCCTCCCGAATTCACTTATCAACTATTTGCAGGCAGTGCAGGCTCAAGAGGCAGCTACTTTGGGCCCCACAACAATGACTGGGAAGGGGCATCTGCCCCTTTTTCCCTGTGTTAAAGCGGAGTTCCACCCTTGGAAAGTTGTTTTTAATAAAAATACCCCCGGGACAGTCAGGGCTAGTGCATTCCACAATGGATAGCCTCTGAACTGTCCCAGGTCGCACTTACCTTTTAGAAGAAATACTTACCTTGAAAATGTCTTGTCCAGTGCTGCCATCTCTGGTGTGGGCAGCTAAAGCCAGTGCGTCCTCTTCTGTGTCCTCTTTGTCCCAGATTGCCCTGCACCAGCCCCGCTCATCATGTCCGGTGCAGGCACGTCATTCCTGCACAGCTTCTGGGCATGCCCAGAAGCTGTTTAGCAGTGAATGACAAGCCTGCACCGGAACTGACAAACGGGGCCGGTGCAGGCGCATTGATTCCTGGGAGCAATGTCGCTCAGCTCCCAGAAATCAATGCAAGCAGGAAGTGACGGCGCGGGCCACGGCCGAAGAGAGAGGAAGAGGAAGTAAGGTGAGTATATTTTCTTCTAAAACAAGGTAAGTAAAGAAAAAAAAATTGTGATTATCCATTTATTTTTCAGGTGACACAGATCAAGCAGATGGGGCAAAGTATATTTTAAGGGTGGAACTCCACTTTAAAGACGGCCCTCTCCCTGATGATGGGAGCTGGTGATATATATAACCATGGATAAACAGTTAACTTTCTATGGATAGATAACAAGAGAGAGAGAGATCAGGCGCCAAGGCAGTCAGTGGTCGGAAGAGCGAAAAAGGGAGACAAAGGAACCTAATCAAACTGTTGCTAATCTATTGCAGGTGCCCCACATAGAGATAAAGAAATAGAATAATCAGCGCATGTATCCTTGTCAAATAGATTAAATCTAATATTCTATGTATAAAAAAATGTATCTTACAAGTTCAGTGTCTAAGGACTGTGTAACAAAACTGAAATCTATACTCCCATCTATGAGGGCTAAATGAAAATTGTAAGGAAGTGCCTTGCACAAAAAAGTGCTTTGTGCCAAATGTGCTGTGCAAAAAAAGGCTATACTCCCATAAATATGGTAATGAGGACTACATGAAAATTTGTGAAAAAACCCTACACAAAAAAGTGTTGTGTGATGTGCAAAAGAATGCTAGTGCAATGTTACGTCAGGCTGTATATAAAATACAAACCAGTTAGCTACTGTGCAAAAAAAGTGCTGGTGCAATATGGTAGCCAGCTGTGTATTGCGTGCAAACCAATTAACTGAGAGGGATAGGGTGTATAAAAACTATATAAAAATATGTGCACAAATAGAAACTCCTATCAACAAAGTGCCAGTGCAAGTTGTGCTGTATTGAAAAAAAAAAAAAACACTAAAAATAGAAATCCTAATAAAACCAAACTCATACAAATAATAATAGATAACACAAATATGGTGAGTAAAATCTGATGATAAATAAGTCCATACAGAAAGTCCCAAGTGAAAGAAGTGACAAAAACTATATTCCAATAATTCACTCGATACAATATCTTCAGTGATCACTCGTGAGAAAAACACTTGATGTGCTCCACCGTCTCCCCCAAAACTGACTCACAAGATGAAAAACTGGTCTAATTGTAAACCAGCAATCACGCTTGTGTGTATTAAAGATTTTGCAGCAGAACGATCTACATTTCAAAAGTGGATCTTTCCACACTCTCCATAGATATATTGTTCCCAGGGTATACCAAGATGAAGGTGAGAGAACAAGAGAAGGAAGGATACTAAAATAGTGTAATACCATTTAAAACTTCAATGGTTTATTGAAACATAAATATAACTTTCCAAGGATGATGGGCATGGTTATATCTGACCATAGACAGGCAGACATCTCTTGAGCATGATTGGTAGGCAAATATCCAAGCACATATAAGTAGATATTACCTTGATGATGATGGCTGGGGATATTTTTGACCATATACAGGCAGATATTGGTCATGCTAAAGCCAGACATAGACAGTTTGAATCCCTGCTGAACCATCAAGATTCGAATCATGTTCGGCCAGACTGATTATACCCAGGTTGATTGATCAATTTGGGTACAACCAGTCTGTGGGATTTTTCATGTGATTATTGCCAGTGGCTTAGCTGCTGGTAATAATCACTGTGTGTTCTCCCAGCTGGGAGGGTTGCAGAAAAGGAAAGAAAAGTTGCTTGATTCCCCTCTCAAAACAGTCAGTGTTGATGGGGGAATCTTTCCCATGGAGCAATTGTGTTCTCCCAATGGGGGTAAGCCGCTCTAGCCGGGAAAACACACATTGATTATCTGCTGCAAATAATCTTGTACATGGTCCGAATCTCGGCAGGTCCCTGCTAAACAAAACAAGATTTAAACCGATTAATGCCCCATACACACGTGCAGATTATCTGAAGACTTTTGTCTGCAGACTTACCAAAACCATATAATATGAGGGCAAACCTAAACACTTTCAATTTGTATGCCATCCGGCAGGCCCTTGCACTACATAGAAAAGGTAAATCTGAAGACAAAAGTCTTCAGATAATCTGCACGTGTGTACGGGGCATAAGTTATGCCATCTGTCATAGACAAAAGAGGAAGAATCAGTGCAGAGGAGGCACAAGCTGCAATGGAAGTAGGCACAGGACATACAGTACATACAGTGCATTGCAAAAGTATTCAGCCCCCTTGAACTTTTCAACCTTTTGCCACATTTCAGGCTTCAAACATAAAGATATAAACTGTAATTTTTTTTGAAGAATCAACAACAAGTGGGACACAATCAAGAAGTGGAACAAAATTTATTGGATATTTCAAACTTTTTTAACAAATAAAAAACTGAAAAATTGGGCATGCAAAATTATTCAGTTAATACATTGTAGCGCCACTTTTTGCTACGATTACACCCGTAAGTTGCTTGGGGTATGTCTCTATCAGTTTTGCACATCGAGAGACTGAAATTTTTGCCCATTCCTCCTTGCAAAACAGCTTGAGCTCAGTGAGGTTGGATGGAGAGCGTTTGTGAACAGCAGTTTTAAGTTCTTTCCACAGATTCTCGATTTTATTCAGGTCTGGACTTTAACTTGGCCATTCTAACACCTGGATATGTTTATTTGTGAACCATTCCATTGTAGATTTTGCTTTATGTTTTGGATCATTGTCTTGTTGGAAGACAAATCTCCGTCCCAGTCTCAGGTCTTTTGCAGACTCCATCAGGTTTTCTTCCAGAATGGTCCTGTATTTGGCTCCATCCATCTTCCCATCAATTTTAACCATCTTCCCTGTCCCTGCTGAAGAAAAGTAGGCCCAAACCATGATGCTGACACCACCATGTTTGACAGTGGGGATGGTGTGTTCAGGGTGATGAGCTGTGTTGCCTTTACGCCAAACATAACGTTTTGCATTGTTTCCAAAAAGTTTGATTTTGGTTTCATCTGACCAGAGCACCAGAGCACCTTCTTCCACATGTTTGGTGTGTCTCCCAGGTGGCTCGTGGCAAACTTTAAACAACACTTTTTATGTATATCTTTCTTCTTGCCACTCTTCCATAAAGGCCAGATTTGTGCAGTATACGACTGATTGTTGTCCTATGGACAGAGTCTCCCACCTCAGCTGTAGATCTCTGCAGTTCATCCAGAGTGATCATGGGCCTCTTGGCTGCATCTCTGATCAGTCTTCTCCTTGTATGAGCTGAAAGTTTAGATGGACGGCCAGGTCTTCGTAGATTTGCAGTAGTCTGCTACTCCTTCCATTTCAATATTATCGCTTGCACAGTGCTCCTTGGGATGTTTAAAGCTTGGGAAATCTTTTTGTATCCAAATCCTGCTTTAAACTTCTCCACAACAGTATCTCGGACTTGCCTGGTGTGTTCCTTGTTCTTCATGATGCTCTCTGCGCTTTAATCGGACCTCTGAGACTATCACAGTGCAGGTGCATTTATACGGAGACTTGATTACACACAGGTGGATTCTATTTATCATCATTAGTCATTTAGGTCAACATTGGTTCATTCAGAGATCCTCACTGAACTCCTGGAGAGAGTTTACTGCACTGAAAGTAAAGGTGCTGAATAATTTTGCACGCCCAATTTTTCAGTTTTTTATTTGTTAACAAAGTTTGAAATATCCAATAAATTTCGTTCCACTTCATGATTGTGTCCCACTTGTTGTTGATTCTTCACAAAAAATTACAGTTTTATATCTTTATGTTTGAAGCCTGAAATGTGGCAAAAGGTCGCAAAGTTCAAGGGGGCCGAATACTTTCGCAATGCACTGTAAGCTGACTGACAGCCAGCTCAGATAGTTAATGCTCCGTTGTCACCTTGCTCCCAGTGTTTGTTGAGTCCTGAGTAACGAAAATTGAGATACATAGACAGAGACTCTATAGACATAATCTCATAAACAAACTGAATTCTCCCTGTTCCTCTTTTGCTAAATACAAGCTGATTATGCAAACATGCAGCGCTTGATCAATGTAACTGGTAGCTCATTTAGACAAAGGACTGTTTACTTCTGGCTAAAATTCTCGCTCTTCTAATTTATCACATCTTGATTGCTTTGCATTCTCATGCATAAATTATGATGCACAAATATCAGTGTATGCTGTGCAAAGGCATTTAATTACCTAACCTTTTTAAACATGTCATTAGCTATTAAAGAGGAAAAATATTATTTGTGTAAATATTCTGAATAGAATGGGTTACTTTGGAAAGAACATTAAAGTTGTGTAAGTTACATATTCAAGGAAACCAATTGGGGTAGAAGGATGGTAGCTGTAATTCCTGACCTGTGATGCAGACTCCAGGAATGTCATTTATATTCTTGCTTTACCCCCTAGTTAGTCAATTAGCTCAAACAAGATGGCAGCCAATGACATGTCAACAGAGCTGACCCTCAGGTCAGTGATATACTAACCCAAATAGCTAGGATAACTTGCCACAATTGTAAGGCAGTATAGAATTGTAAGTCTGTTAACTTGCTGCACAGCTTCACTGGCAAGTTGTACACTTGCAGAGCACTTGAAGCACTAATTCTAGTGACACTTTTCCAATTTGTAGCAAATTTGTGTGGCAACTCTCTAGCAAGAGCAAAGTTGTATTGGTGAGTCTACAGCAGGGATCCTCAAACAACAGCCCTACAAGGGGTGGGATGGAGGGAAGGTTGCCCTGGGCTCAATGGCTTATTGCAGGGATGGGGGCCCCTTGACGCTAACCCTAAGGGAAGGCGGGGTGCAGTTTGGCATCCTTGCCCTGGGCGCTGGATGACCTTGTCTCGGCACTGTGTGGTACTACACATCCCATGAGGTATTGTAAATTTCTGACATTCACAGACGTGACTAGGCATGGTGGGAATTGTAGTTCCTGAACAACTGGAGGGCCATAGTTTGAAGACCCCTGGTCTACAGCAAGAGCTATGCAAGTCTACAGCATGAAAATTCAGTCACAGCGACCTCTGTGGTGGGATGACTATTACAAAACATAACGGACCTGGAACTTGCAGCAGACTTGCAGAATGTTTGCAAAGAAATTTGATCTGGAGCCATGCATTGGTGACTGTGCTGCAATTGTGCAACAAACTTGTGAAGCCTAGCAAGTCTAGCAATTGGGAAAATGACATCCTCAAAACATACACATGTAAAAGCAAGTCAGCCAACAGCTCTCAGATTTGTATTCTGGCAGATTTTTAGTGAAGCAACAGCCAAACCTCCCCCCCCCCTTTCCTTTCACAAACAAATATATATATATATATGTACGGTATCTCACAAAAGTGAGTATACCCCCACATTTTTAAATGTTTTATTATATCTTTTCATGTGACAACACTGAAGAAGTGACACTTTACTACAATGTCACTGGCAACAAAAGTGAGTACACCCCTAAGTCAAAATGTCCATATTGGGCCCAAAGTGTCAATATTTTGTGTGGCCACCATTATTTTCTAGCACTGCCTTAACCCTCTTGGGCATGAAGTATACCAGAGCATCACAGGTTGCCACTGAAGTCCTCTTCAACTCCTCCATGATGACATAACGGAGATGAAAAGATAGAATAAAATATTACAAAAATGTAAGGGGGGTACTGTAATATATATATATATATACATACATACAGTATCTCACAAAAGTGAGTACACCCCTCACATTTTTGTAAATATTTTATTCTATCTTTTCATGTGACAACACTGAAGAAGTGACACTTTACTACAATGTAAAGTAGTGAGTGTACAGCTTGTATAACACTGTAAATTTTCAGTCCCCTCAAAATAACTCAACACACAACCATTAATGTCTAAACCACTGGCAACAAAAGTGAGTACACCCCTAAATGACAATGTCCAAATTGGGCCCAATTAGCCATTTTCCCTCCCCGGTGTCATGTGACTCATTAATGTTACAAGGTCTCAGGTGTAAATGGGGAGCAGGTGTGTTAAATTTGGTGTTATCACTCTCACTCTCTCATACTGGTCACTGGAAGTTCAACATGCCACCTCATAGCAAAAAACTCTCTGAGCATCTGAAAAATAGAATTTTTGCTCTACATAAAGATAGCCTAGGTTATAAGAAGATTGCCAAGACCCTGAAACTGAGCTGCAGCACGGTGGCCAAGACCATACAGTGGTTTAACAGGACAGATTCCACTGAGAACAGGCCTTGCCATGGTCGACCAATGAAGTTGAGTGCATGTGCTCAACGTCATGTCCAGAGGTTGTCTTTGGGAAATAGATGTATGAGTGCTGCCAGCATTGCTGCAGAGGTTGAAGGGGTGGGGGGTCAGCCTGTCAGTGCTCAGACCATATGCCGCACACTGCATCAAATTGGTCTGCATGGCTGTCGTCCCAGAAGGAAGCCTCTTCTAAAGATGATGCACAAGAAAGCCCACAAACAGTTTGCTGAAGACAAGCAGACTAAGGACACGGATTCACACAGTAATTAGTGCAGCGCTAATGAAACTAATGAAACGACATAAGTAGTCCATATAAAAAATTAGCATAGATAGTCCATACTGGAGATCCGTGAAGTAGGAGTGTTTAGATATTAGACACAAGTACTCTCAGTATGCCGACCACCAGCACATAGATTGGCCTCTCACCTGAAAGCCAAAAACAAGGGCGTATATCTCCACTCAGCAGCCTCAATATATGAATGGTAAACTCCAGTAAGATGCTGATGACCCTACAGAGAAGGCTAAATTAGCCAGACAGAATCCCTTTCCTTAGGAACTGAATGATCTCCACGGTGTCATATGAAACAAAAAAGGACACACCATAGCGTAATACTGATACTAATAACTTTAATAAAATACATAAAAGAGCCTCTTACTCTGTATAAATGATAAGAAAGCGGATCATATGCTGATGTATCGCAGCATGTCTGAGCTTCCAACACTGCTTCCGGGTTGACAGCGGGTGACGTCAGTGGCTCCTCCCTCCCTCCGCACACGTATCGTCCCCAAGGGCGGGGACTTTGTCAGTGGTATGGGAGAAGAAGGACTTCACCCGACTTAAGAAGAACAACAGCTAAAGCTGATTGGCTCCCTCCCCCGGGCTTTGTGGCCTAGCAACCAGGACGCTAATGACGCGCTCATCGGAAGTCCAGGCATCTCGTATGTGTTCCGGGCCGGGGTTAGGGCACTTATCAGCTGCATAAAAGCACTAAGAGCGATATTAAATAGAATGAGATACTAAATAGAATAACCTGCCATATGGGCCAGGTTCTGGGATTGGCAACTAGATCTCTATAACATTGAGCTGAGACCCGGAAATACAAATATCCCAAGGTCGCATTATATATATATATATATATATATATAAATATAAATATAACATATAACATATGCTCATTGGCGCCACCTGCCTGAAAATCCTTAAATCCTCATACCTGTATAAATTTTAATACATATACATGGAATTCATAGATTCCTCTTAAAATTAATTATTAATTAATTTACAAATTGTTGGGAAGAGCAAAAAAATTTATTAATAATGATAATAAAAAAATAATAAATTGTAATAAGATGAGACGAAACACACGCTGTCAACCGGATTACAAAATACAAAATCAATACATTAAAAATATATACATAAAAATACATTAAAAATCAACGATCAGAAATAAAACAGTTCAAATCAAAATCTACATTTAACCCTCCAGGGAAGGCCATATCCAATATATTCACGTCGGCTGAGCTGCCGTATAAAGTTGCCACTCCTCCAATATTTCTTCACCTTTTCAATGCCCCAAAACTTGAGGTCACGAGGGTCCCTATTATGACACTGCTTAAAATGGTGTGAAACAAAATGTGATTTCTGACCGATATTTTTTGCCCCTTTGGTATGTTACACAGCCATGAGTGATGATGACAGCTGTCAAGAGGGATATATAAATTACAGTCGGTGGGTTTAAAGTAGTTGCATGTTTTAAACTGGTCACCTTCCTTGGAAATGACTAAATCCAAAAAAAAACTTTCTCACGACTAATAGTCCAAGTAAGAGCTATGTTTTTATTATTGCTATCCAATTTGTCCATAAAGGACGCTAGACCATCGTTATCCCCATTCCATACGAGGAATAGGTCATCTATATAGCGTTTGTAAACTACTAGCTCAGGAGGGTGAACTTCGAACACAACCTCCTCCTCCCAGTGGGCCATAAAGAGATTGGCCACACTGGGAGCAAAGCGTGCGCCCATCGCAACTCCTCTGGTCTGCAAAAAATATGTTCTATTGTACCAAAAATAATTTTTGGACAAACGAAACCATAGACCACTTAACAAAAAACTCTTCATCTTTCTAGATAAGCCAGAGGATGCAAAGGCCCATTTAACTGCTGCCTGTGCTTCCTCATGGCTTATAATGGTATACAGAGAACTAACGTCTGCTGTAACCAATATGGACGAAGGAGTTCATGGTATATCCCGTAGCACCTGTATTATGTGCTTGGTATCCTTTAAGTAGGCATGGGTAGAGACCACCAATGGTTGGAGATGTAAATCTTTAAACTGTCCTAATCTTGATGACACCGAGTCGATGCCGTTTACTATCGGTCTTCCTGGGGGGAATTCTATATTTTTGTGAACCTTAGGAAAAAAATAAATTACAGGTGTGCGACAAAATAGAGGGTCTAAATATAAAGACTCTTTTTTATTCAAGACACCTTTATTTTTTCCGGACTCCACCAATCTATGTCATTCCATCTTGTGTTTGAGGAGTGGATCCCCTGCTTTACTTCATAGGTATATCGGTCCAAAAGTAAATGATCCATCTCATTTCTATAATATTCTTTACTCAACACCACGAGACCCCCCCATCAGCAGGTCGGATCACTATTTGTTTGTTCTCCTCTAACAATGTAATACCTGCTCTTATGGATTGCGGGTCTGAAGCCTTTCTAACCTTTAGATTCTCCAAATCCCTAAAGGCCATACCTTTGAATACGTCCAAATACTTGTTATCCTCATTAAGATGATTGAACGTGGACTTGTTTCTAAGGTTTGTATTTGAGACATCTACTATTGAAGAACTAGTTAGAGTGGAGGAACCTACTGTAGAGGTGGCGTTCTTAACTATGGGGTTGGACAGGCAATATTTTTTCACATTAAGATTTCGCATAAACTTCTGAATGTTCACGTACGTTTGGAATTTGTTGAGATTCCGCACAGGGGCAAACTTGAGGCCCTTGTCTAAAGTCCTCAGTTCATCCACACCAAACGGGACCCCGCTTAAACTGAAAATGCCCGCCCCAACCGGGATCTTTTTCCTTTGAATCCTCCGGCCTCCTCTGGTTCCTCTCTGTTTTTTCTTTTTCCCATATTGATTCTTGGGGTACCTTATGCTGTATTTGGCTCCCTCCACCATTCGTCTGACTGGGAAGAATAGGGAGGGGGCCCCTCTCCTGACCCCCCGGATTCCCTAAAAAATCCCCATCATACTGATTGTTGGCATTCCGTAGGGGCTCAAATCTATTGTGAGTATTTACCTGCCTATAGGGGTGAAAGGATCTGCCCCTATTGGAATTACCTCCCCTGAACTGATTAGATAGAAAAAAACAACAACAATGTAGGAGCGCTAACAAAACCTCCAGCACATGAAGAGTAAATGGGTTAGAACGGGTGGGGGAGGGGAAGGGAAGAGAACATGAGGAATAGAAACTGCAAAAAAAAAAAAAAACGCAGATGAAAAAACGCAGATGAAAAAAATACCATAAATTGATGAATGACAGAGTCCTGATGGAAAATGTCCAAGGCACCGAGCTGCTCTCCACAGACAAGAGGAGTTCTGAACTAAACAAAAAAAAAAGAGAGAGAGAGCGCTCTAAGTGCAGACAGTCTTTATTAATAACAAGGCATAGGTGATATAAACTCACTAGAAACCAAAGTCATCGAGCTGTGTCAAGTCATGGACATCAGGAATTCCTCTGGGAGGTGCCATCCACTCGTGTGCAGCAATTCAGAAGCTTGATCGCTGATCAGAGGAGAAAAGGAAGCCGGCTACCTCCTCCAGCAGTCGGCGGTCAGCGTCTAAGGCAGCGGCTGCGATGTGCGGTGGAAGCTGGAACGCGGCCTCGTCACCAGGGAATGTATGGTGTGTGGAATATGCGCGGTATGCACGACGCGTTTCTGAGCATGCGCTGGGTCACGTACGGCCCTGCGCGCTCTTTCTTCAGGTGCCGTACGTGACCCAGCGCATGCTCAGAAACGCGTTGTGCATACCGTGCATATTCCACACACCATACATTCCCTGGTGACGAGGCCGCGTTCCAGCTTCCACCGCACATCGCAGCCGCTGCCTTAGACGCTGACCGCCGACTGCTGGAGGAGGTAGCCGGCTTCCTTTTCTCCTCTGATCAGCGATCAAGCTTCTGAATTGCTGCACACGAGTGGATGGCACCTCCCAGAGGAATTCCTGATGTCCATGACTTGACACAGCTCGATGACTTTGGTTTCTAGTGAGTTTATATCACCTATGCCTTGTTATTAATAAAGACTGTCTGCACTTAGAGCGCTCTCTCTCTTTTTTTTTTTTTTTTTGAACTGATTAGATGGATGTTGATCATAATTGGGGGTATGAGGGTGGGGTCTTTGGTTCTCTCCAGAATGGCCATTAGTATGATTATTTTGATGGTATCCTCTTCCTGTAGCAGAGGGGGGACCTCCCCTCCCCCCTCTTCCACCCCTTTTATTTAAACAGGGTGCTGGAGAGGAATTTCTCCATGACTCTGTGGGAGTCTCCATACTGGTCATAACAGGACACGGATTACTGGAACCATTTCCTGTGGTCTGATGAGACCAAGATAAATTTGGTTCAGATGGTGTCAAATGTGTGTGGCGGCAACCAGGTGAGGAGTACAAAGACAAGTGTGTCTTGCCTAGAGTCAGTCATGGTGGTGGTAGTGTCTTGGTCTGGGGCTGCATGAGTGCTGCCACCACTGGGGAGCTACATTTCATTGAGGGTACCATGAATGCCAACATGTACTGTGGCATACATGAAGCAGAGCATGATCCCCTCCCTTCGGAGACTGGGCCCAGGGCAGTATTCCAACATGATAGCGACCCCAAATACACCTCCAAGACCACCACTGCCTTGCTAAAGAAGCTGAGGGTTAAGGTGATGGACTGTCCAGACCTAAACCCTATTGAGCATCTGTGGGGCATCCAACAGAAGGTGGAGGTGCACAAGGTCTCTAACATCCACCAGCTCCGTGATGTCATCATGGAGGAGTGGAAGAGGACTCCAGTGGCAACCTGTGAAGCTCTGGTGAACTCCATGCCCAAGAGGGTTAAGGCAGTGCTGGAAAATAATGGTGGCCATACAAAATATTGACACTTTGGGCCCAATTTGGACATTGTCTCTTAGGGGTGTACTCACTTTTGTTGCCAGTGGTTTAGACATTAATGGCTGTGTGTTGAGTTATTTTGAGGGGACAGCAAATTTACACTATTATACAAGCTGTACACTCACTACGTTACATTATAGCAAAGTGTAATTTCTTCAATGTTGTCACATGAAAAGATAAAATAAACTATTTACAAAAATGTGGGGGATGTACTCACTTTTGTGAGATACTGTATGTATGTATGTATATATATATATATATATATATACAGTATATATATATATATATATATATATATATATATACACAGTACAAACCAAAAGTTTGGACACACCTTCTCATTCAAAGAGTTTTCTTTATTTTCATGACTATGAAAATTGTAGTGTCACACTTCAAGAGGTAGTCACCCGAAATGGTTTTCACTTCACAGGTGTGCCCGGTCAGGTTTAATAAGTGTGATTTCTTGCCTTATAAATGGGGTTGGGACCATCAGTTGTGTTGTGCAGAAGTCAGGTGGATACACAGCTGATAGTCCTACTGAATAGACTGTTAGAATTTGTATTATGGCAAGAAAAAAGCAGCTAAGTACAGGAAAACAAGTGGCCATCATTATTTTAAGAAATGAAGGTCAGTCAGTCCGAAAAATTGGGAAAACTTTGGAAGTGTCCCCAAGTGCAGTCACAAAAACCATCAAGCGCTACAAAGAAACTGGCTGACATGCGGACCGCCCCAGGAAAGGAAGACCAAGAGTCACCTCTGCTGCGGAGGATAAGTTCACCCGAGTCACCAGCCTCAGAAATCGCAGGTCAACAGCAACTCAGATTAGAGACCAGGTCAATGGCACACGGAGTTCTAGCAGCAGACACATCTCTAGAACAACTGTTAAGAGGAGACTGTGTGAATCAGGCCTTCATGGTAGAATATCTGCTAGGAAACCTCTGCTAAAGAAAGGCAACAAGCAGAAGAGACTTGTTTGGGCTAAAGAACACAAGGAATGGACATTAGACCAGTGGAAATTTGTGCTTTGGTTTGATGAGTCCAAATTTGAGATCTTTGGTTCCAACCATCGTGTCTTTGTGTGAAGCAGAAAAGGTGAACGGATGGACTCTACATGCCTGGTTCCCACCGTGAAGCATGGAGGAGGAGGTGTGATGGTGTGGGGGTGCTTGCTGGTGACACTGTTGGGGATTTATTCAAAATTGAAGGCATACTGAACCAGCATGGCTACCACAGCATCTTGCAGCGGCATGCTATTCCATCCGGTTTGCGTTTAGTTGGACCATCATTTATTTTTCAACAGGACAGTGACCCTAAACACACCTCCAGGCTGTGTAAGGGCTATTTTACCAAGAAGGAGAGTGATGGGGTGCGGGCGCCAGATGACCTGGCCTCCACAGTCACTGGACCTGAACCCAATCGAGATGGTTTGGGGTGAGCTGGACCGCAGAGTGAAGGCAAAAGGGCCAACAAGTGCTAAGCATCTCTGGGAACTCCTTCAAGACTTTTGGAAGACCATTTCAGGTGACTACCTCTTGAAGTGTGACTCTACAATTTTCATGGTCATGAAAATAAAGAAAACTCTTTGAATGAGAAGGTGTGTACAAACTTTTGGTCTGTACTGTATATATATATATACACTGTATATATATATTATTTTATTTTGTATTATTTTATACATACCTTTTTGCAGTGAACATCACAGGTCCTATTCATCCTTTTTTCTTCCTCCAGCAGCAGTCCAGGATGCTGCAAAGATGGGCTGTAGCCGCCAATCACATTCAAACCTGCTTTTGAATTTGATTGGTGATATATCACACAAAGACAAAGAGAGAGGAATTTATGCAGCACAGGCTTGTGTAAATGGATACACTGCTCAACACATTTAAATAGCTGTAAAAAAATCTGGCTAAAGTGAATTATATTGAACTCAAATTAAAGTAAATTAAGTGGTGCTGGATAACCCTGGAAAGCCACTGATTGGTTCTACTTGTTACCGTTGCTGTTCAAGTGAAATTTTCAGTAGTTTTATAAAGTGTTCTTGAATACATTCCTGAAATATGAGTGGAAACTCAGTAAAATTTGATTTCATTGTAAAATTAGTCAATTTGCATTTATCAAAATGTTGTCGAACTTTGGCTCTAATTTTACCTTGATGACCTGTGAAAAAAATTCAAATAACAACAAAACACATACAAAAACAAGACAACAAACCTAAGTTAAACAGTAGAAAATGTATTTTTTTTTTTTTGTTGCGACACAATCATTGATCACGCAACAATATAAAAACAATATGCAAATTTACACAAAAAAAAACACATTCTCTTTTTTTTTCCCTTTAGGTTTTTGTCCCTATTTTTGTGTATTTTTGAAGTTTATGTTATTTATTATATCACCATCACAACATAATCATGCATGATATGAATAAAAAATGCTTTGGTTCATTTTATTGTTATATGTTGAAAAAGAAAATACAAGAAAAAACCCCAAAAGCATTCTTATGTACTGTCATTTTATTTTTTTTTAGGTTTCTATTTTCTCCCTTTTTTTTTTTTTCTGTGTAAATAACACAGACGAAAACAAATAACTAAGAACACAGAGAAATAACCCCCATGAGCCATTTAAACAGGCTGCTGTTAGAAATCATGGGGCTCCTTACAGCCTACATTTCACTAAAATCATTATATTACATGAACGTATTAGCAGACACAAACACAACATAGTTTACAAACTTTCTACACCTAAAAGATAACACTGTATTGAGATAATAAACAAAGCTCTGTGTGTGTGTGTGTGTATGAGGTCTTGGGGCTCATTCACATGGGCTCTGTGGCCTGTACATGTATGTTATGCTATAGGGACACTGCTGTACGAACACAGAAGCAGGACCTAATTTGACAGGCATGTGGGTAGGTGTACGACCCCAAACACAGACAGTGTGGATGCTGCTGTAGAAGACCATGAGGAGGGCGTAACGCGTATGGGTGGAAGTAGGCGTTTTCTGTGATGTTACTATTCACCTTAGTTTGAACATGGTGAGATTAAATATGAATATATGATTGTTTTACACATACTGTACAGTATTTATGTGAGTGTTTTATCCCTAGATGCAATTTTTAATACATTTGTAGCAGAGAGCACTATGGTTTCTCCATTTCTTTTTTGTGGTATGCCATACGTTTGATTGACATCTAAGAAGTGGAGTTGTGTAACTCGGGGATGCCATTAGAGGAGTGTTCACTGTGGCTTTTGTGACTTTGTGGTAGGGTCATATCAGGGAGGTAAGCAGACACTTTATCCAGAGGTGGTGGGCACCAAACATATTGGATGTTTTTTTAAGGACTGTCACTTTGATTGTTACACGACAGTGGAATCCTGATGTTTGGGACTGTTACACTGTTGATACAACATTAGCTATTCTAGCTATGGTACAGTGCCTTGCGAAAGTATTTGGCCCCCTTGAACTTTGCGACCTTTTGTCACATTTCAGGCTTCAAACATAAAGATATAAAACTGTAGTTTTTGTGAAGAATCAACAACAAGTGGGACACAATCATGTAGTGAAACGAAATTTATTGGATATTTCAAAATTTTTTTAACAAATAAAAAAACTGCAAAATTGGGCGTGCAAAATTATTCAGCCCCCTTAAGCTAATACTTTGTAGTGCCACCTTTTGCTGCGATTACAGCTGTAAGTCGCTTGGGGTATGTCTATCAGTTTTGCACATCGAGAGACTGACATTTTTGCCCATTCCTCCTTGCAAAACAGCTCAAGCTCAGTGAGGTCGGATGGAGAGCGTTTGTGAACAGCAGTTTTCAGTTCTTTCCACAGATTCTCGATTGGATTCAGGTCTGGACTTTGACTTGGCCATTCTAACACCTGGATATGTTTATTTACGAACCATTCAATTGTAGATTTTGCTTTATGTTTGAATCATTGTCTTGTTGGAAGACAAATCTCTGTTCCAGTCTCAGGTCTTTTGCAGACTCCATCAGGTTTTCTTCCAGAATGGTCCTGTATTTGGCTCCATCCATCTTCCCAACAATTGTAACCATCTTCCCTGTCCCTGCTGAAGAAAAGTAGGCCCAAACCATGATTCTGCCACCACCATGTTTGACAGTGGGGATGGTGTGTTCAGGGTAATGAGCTGTGTTGCTTTTACGCCAAACATAAAGTTTTGCATTGTTGCCAAAAAGTTCGATTTTGGTTTCATCTGACCAGAGCACCTTCTTCCACATGTTTGGTGTGTCTCCCAGGTGGCTTGTGGCAAACTTTAAACAACACTTTTTATGGATATCTTTAAGAAATGGCTTTCTTCTTGCCACTCTTCCATAAAGGCCAGATTTGTGCAGTATACGACTGATTGTTGTCCTATGGACAGAGTCTCCCACCTCAGCTGTAGATCTCTGCAGTTCATCCAGAGTGATCATGGGCCTCTTGGCTGCATCTCTGATCAGTCTTCTCCTTGTATGAGCTGAAAGTTTAGAGGGACGGCCAGGTCTTCGTAGATTTGCATTGGTCTTATACTCCTTCCATTTCAATATTATCGCTTGCACAGTACTCCTTGGGATGTTTAAAGCTTGGGAAATCTTTTTGTATCCAAATCCGACTTTAAACTTCTCCACAACAGTATCTCGGACCTGCCTGGTGTGTTTCTTGTTCTTCATGATGCTCTCTGCGATTTAAACGGACCTCTGAGACTATCACAGTGCAGGTGCATTTATACGGAGACTTGATTACACACAGGTGGATTCTATTTATCATCATTAGTCATTTAGGTCAACATTGGATCATTCAGAGATCCTCAGTGAACTTTTGGAGAGAGTTTGCTGCACTGAAAGTAAAGGGGATGAATAATTTTGCACGCCCAATTTTTCAGTTTTTTATTTGTTAACAAAGTTTGAAATATCCAACAAATTTCGTTCCACTTCATGATTGTGTCCTACTTGTTGATTCTTCACAAAAAATTACAGTTTTATATCTTTATGTTTGAAGCCTGAAATGTGGCAAAAGTTTGCAAAGTTCAAGGGGGCCGAATACTTTCGCAAGGCACTGTGTATATATATATATATATACATATATATATGTGTATATATATATATATATATATATATATATATATATATATATTTTTTTTTTTAATATAGTTCTATGTTTGTCCCAAGCATATTTGAAACTGCTGACTTACTCGCTACCTCTACTGGATGTCTATTCCAAGCATCAGCCACTCTTTCAAAAAAATACTGCTTTTTAAGATTAGTTTAGGAGTTTTCTCGTGCTAGTTTGAGGTCATGTACCCGTGTTCTTGATCTTAGCTTCATAGACAGTCAGGAACACTTGTTAGGCAGGGTTTGCACCGCTAAACCAAATCATGTACATACAAACAGCGCTGTCAACTGCAACCCTCCTGGGAGCCACAATTGGGAAGCATGAACTTGCCAAGTGCTATACAGTTATGTTCAGCAAGCCATTCTGTGTAGCCTCTAGCAGTTCTACTGCCCTTGGTCCAGACGTTCCTGGCTAGGCCTGCTTCCATCAGTTCCAGCAGCATCAGAAAACAAACATTTGGCATTTGTGCAGCTCATCTATGGCTTGTGCTATACACTGTCCTGCTTCACCGCCTCTCAGTATTCAGACACGGCAGTGCTTCTCCATTACAACCAAGGTACTGCACAGCAAGCTGCAGGCTCCCGGAGTACACAGAGGCTGAGATGAAGAAGTCTGACTTGGATATTAGTCTGTACGGCTCATTGAGATTTTTACTGATTACCAAACAAAGATTCTCAGGCATATAGGAGAAGAGGATTGGAAAATGAAAATGTTCCTGCTTAGAATGTATGGGGTGAAACGCGGACATGGAGCTGGGTTATTGGAGCAGCAAGTTGGCAAATAGATAATTTAACAGTATGTAAATGAGGCGTGGGGTAATCTAATCAGAATGAAAGTATTATTACTTATTAGAAGACAGGAGTCTTCAGAGGTGCCTTCATTTTTACAATTTCTATATTTGCTTTTTACATCTTCATGTTTCTGTATTTTCATATACTGTTACTAACCCAATGAGTTTTTTTAGGGCTAATAGAGGTGGGGGAATGCAGTGTGCTTTTTAGGACTGTTTTAGGATGTTTTGCTTTGTTTTTTCGTTGGCTAACGTATAATACTCCAAGGCTCCATTCACATATAGGCATCTCGGATTGCGGGCAGAATTGCTGCCATTCTGCCAGTGATCCCGAACCATTGCAAGTTGCGGGGTGCCTGTGCAATTCCCGTGACTTGCAATGGCACCCCAAACGCAGCACGATTTTTCTTTGATTGTCGCTCGACGAATCGCGGTAAAAACGCGCAAACAGAATCGCGGGACACCTATTGCCAGGAGTCCCGCAATTCTGTTTGTGCAATTTTACCTCGATTCATTGGACGGCAATCGTGGCAAAATCGTGCTGCATTTGGGGTGCCATTGCAAGTAATGGGAATCCCCATGGGCGTCCCGCGACTTGCAACAATTTGGGATTGCGGGCAGAATCCCAGCAATTCTTCCCGCAATCTGAGACACCTATATGTGAATGGAGCCTACAAATCTTTTGTCATGTATTAAACCTCAGACATGAAAAATGAACAAAGCATATCCTTCTATAGTGTGTCTCAATTAAGAGCACAAAGTGTCAATTTCATCTGCTGCTTCGTTCCTCTGCTATCAGCATGAATCACTTCTGACAAGTTTTCGTGACGCCAAAAGAAAAATGGTGACGGGGAGGGAGCTCCAGCTGATTAACAGCTTTAGCTCTGTTCCTGTGTGCTGTGTAAAGGGGGTGTGTCCCTTACCTCCAATCAGCTGTCAGAGCTTTCCTCACTGAGAGTGTAGTTTCAGCTCTCCATCCTGTTTTCTGACAGCTCAGACAAGCTTTATAAATTCTGAACTTTGAATGGATGTAGAGAAGAGAAGACTGTAAATAAACAGGTACAACTTATTTAGGAGGAGTTGTTTCATCTCTCTGCATCACCTGAGGTCAATCACTTCACTGGGTATATTTAAGGGTTTATGAACACTTTAAACACTTTAAAGCGGAACTATACTCACCTCGGTTCCAGTGATGCGGCGTCCCAGAGCTCCACACTTTTGGGTCTCGATCGCCGACCCCTCTCATTGGCTAGGCGGAGATGATGTCACTCCCATGCATGTGCAGGGGTTCAGTCAGTTTCGGCATTGCCAAATTTGTACAGTGAGCTAGGAATGGGCGGCTTACTGTACAGGACAAAGCATGTCTTTTCTGCAATAAAATTCTTGCCTGTTTGCCCTTTTTTTTATTTTTGGCACAAAGTTCCACTTTAAATGCTTTAAATACTTAAATAGCACAAAGATTGCACATATGTAGCACCCTCCTAGGTCGGTGCTAGTGCAGATGTATATCGTTTTTGGTTTCTCTGCTTAACAGAGAGCTGTGATTGTTAGAATCTGCCTAATGTTCTCTGATGGACACTGCCTAGTGTGATTAGATAGAGCCTGCCTAGTGTGCGCTCTGATCGAACCTGCCTAGTGTGATTAGGGGGGTATTTATCCTCGAAGTAGAAATTCAGGGGGGGGGGGGGTTGGTTGTGCTAGGAGTGGGTATTCAGGGTGGGGTGAGAGGATTTGTGCTTGGAGGGGAAATTTGAGGTGTAAAGGACTTATGCTATGCTAGAAGGGGAGGGAGATTTGGAGAGAAAATGTTTGAGCTGAGAGGGAGGATGGGGATTGGGTGGGGGAGAATTGTGCTGGCAGGGGTGGTTTCAGCAGGGGAGCAGATATACTATATTGTCAAAAGTATTGGGACGCCTGCCTTTGCATGCACATTAACTTTAATGGCAGCCCAGTCTTAGTCCATAGGGTTCAATATTGAGTTGGCCCACCCTTTGCAGCTATAGCTTCAACTATTCTGGGAAGGCTGTCCACAAGGTTGGCCCACCCTACAAAGGGTGGGCCAACTCAATATTGAACACCCTACAGACTAAGATTGGGATGCCATTAAAGTCCATGTGGTGTAAAGGCAGGTGTCCTAATACTTTCGACAATATAGTATATGTACTGGGAGCAGGAGGAATTTATGTTGTTTAGGGGGTAAGCATGCAGAATAATGCTCAATCTTTATTTTATTATTTTTTTTTTTTTTGGGGGGTGGATATTTGCTGTCATATAATGCTTGTGCATCTTGGGGGGGGGGGTTTATTTGGTATATTTGCTGTCATAAAATGCTCGTGCATCTTGGGGGGGTATATTTGCTGTCATATAATGCTCGTGCATCTTGGGGGGGTGGGTTGCAGTTTGGTGTGTTTTCCCTGGGCACTAGATGACTTTGTCTTGGCACTAATTATAGTTTCCTTCTTTAAAGCCCATTCCTGCCCTGATCCAATAACCCAGTGTATTAACTCAAGTGAGGTTCACTCCATTTTAGAGATCTTCTAAGAAGTGATAGAGATCTCTTGTAACATCAGAATCGCTTCTTACCTCTCACTGACTAGTGCTTCTGTAATACAGTGTTAACAGGGAAGAAACATGGTAACAATGTACATGCCACTTAAGTCCATTAGGCAAGTCACAGGGTCAGGATTCAGTGCTAAAAGCGACATCCAAATGTCCTCCTTCCATCATCATCAACTCATCTATGGACAGGTAAAAACTCTTTGTATATGTGTTTTACTGATCCTAATGGTAGCTGGCTTGTATTCCTGCCAGCGGCTTTATTAGGAACCAACAACCTGAGAAATAGCAAGTCTAACACCCAGTGGTATATCTGATCTCTATCCTAATGGGCACACAAAAAGCCTGACCTAAAAGAACATGAAAGGCTATCAGCTACCATGTAAATTCACAGGTAATTAGGCAGTAAATGTAAATACTCTATTGATTATATCCATGCTGCTGCCAGATCAAATCTTCAGGAAAAAGTATATGACTTAATAGGAAAATAATTCCCACATCCCCTCCAAGCTTTTAGTTAAAATGACCCTTTCACCTACAACCCAAGAGCACATTTTCAAAGTCCAACCTCGGACTGTTGTTTATTTTACCAATTCGATGAGTGGGTTAAATGCTCCTTTGGCTAGGAAGGAAAGTAGAAATTTGCCTTATTCCTTGCTTCCCCATCAGCTAATGCTTTCCTTTTTATCTATTCCAGCATGTGGACAGGACTTCAGGGCTCATTCACGCCACAATGCACACATTCATGTATGAACATTGTGGTGCATTGAGATTTTTGTAATACGTTGTATTTTAATTTATTTATGTTTTTAATCTTGTTTGCCTTGATTTGGCTTGCAATGCATTGTATTTATGTGCATTTGCAAGCATTTGAACACATTACTGTGCGCTGAGCTGAAAAAAGTAGTGCATGTCACAACGCAACATGCTGGTGGGAACTGTATTCATAGGCAGGGATTCTATTTTGGTTGCCATGTGTTGGGAATGAGCTCACACAAATGCACCTCAGCGCAGCTGGTGTGAATGAAGTCAAACAGTCCTCCTGTACAATGCAGCATTGCTGGTCCGGCATTGTACGTAATGATGTCAGACAGCAGTCACAGAGAAAGTAAAAAGCCTGCAGGTGCAAGGAATATGATAAGTATTTGTACTTATTAATTTCCCCCCACCAAAATGATCAATTAACCTGGGTAGTGTGGGGGTGGGGAGGAAATTTAACAGCGTGGAGTCAGGTCTTAGGCCTGGTTAACACCTATGCGTTTTTTATTACTTTTTGCTTTTTCCAGAAATGCACTACAGTCCATTTAACATGGTTTCTTATGGGAAGCATTCACATCTCTGCTTTTTTTGAAAGGATCAGCGATTTTACTGCAATTTGCTCTTTGCGCTTTTAAATCCACCCAACAACAAATTGGGCAAAAAAGAAAAATGCAAAATGCACCGCAAAAAACATTGCAGAAACAGATCAAAAGACACAAAAAAGTGGCAAAGTGTGATATGCTGTTATGTGTAAGGTTTTTTTCTATTATAGAAGCTCCTGTAGACTTAATAATTACCATAATCTAAAAAAGGAAGTTAGAGAAGTTGGTCACAGCATTTTTGTGTGAGGCTGGGTTCACACATATGCGAATTGGATGCGGGGACAGATGAGTGTGACGGGCTCTCAATAAAGCCGATTCACACAGCTCTGGAACAGCCACGGTCTGCATTCACAAAGGGTCATGTGCGTCCCATTCAGGTGCAAATTCAGGCAAAAGTTCGGGCCTGATTCATACCTGAACCAGTGAACAGGGACACACTGTTTTCTGGCTGGAAGAAAACCCAGAACTAGTGCGTTTTGGGAGGCGTTTTTCAGCTGTAAAAACGCTCTAACTCTGATAAAAGCTTAAAAATGCTGAAAAACACAGAAAAACGCGGCTATTCTGCATTCATCTATGTTTTTGAGCCATAAGCTTTATGGGAGTATAGTTTTACTAAAAAAAAAAGCTGAAAAATGCTACAGCTAAAAAACGCTACCGCAAAAAAGCTGAGAAAAACTCCTTCTACAGCTACAGCTTTCTAATGACGTTTGGATAACATCCAGTGTGCATGAGGCGTAAGAGTTTGGCCAGCATCGGGGCAGTTTTGCATCAGCGAGAACAACAGCATCTGCAGTGAACTACTGGTCAACTTCTATCTGCCAGTCAAAGCAGTATGTTATCGTTTGATGAAAAAGCATGTGTCACTGCTTAAGATAACCAAAAAAATCATTTTATCAAACAGAAATGAGTCACATTGAAGTAATGCTGCTATATGAAAAGCTAATTATGAAAGAGAATAATTCATTTCACAGCTAGACATGCACTGCCAGTATATGCTATCACTGGGAAGATCAGTGAAAACTGCACTGTTCTGTAATACCATGTATGCATTTAAGAAATCCCCCAAGCATATTACCTAAAGGATTTGTGTTTTCCAGTGTTGCCCTCGAAGCTGCATGAAAAGACTCCCTCCCTGATCATTTTGTCCCCCATGGTAGTAACCAGCTTTCTGTGCCTTTTTGACAGAAGTGAGCCTTAAAAATTGTATATTAAAATAATTTGCCCCCTTAGACGTCAATGAGATTCACCCCTAAATATAGGTTTGCCGAATTTCAAGCGGGAGTGGCAAAACCATTTGGAAAATGGAACCTGGGTTACCAGGGAACATCTGTGTCTTTAATGAGACCCTATTATCAACTTAAAAAAAAAAGAAAAGAGAAAAAAAGTCAATTTCTTTAAATGCCTAATTGATGTATGTTTCATTTCTAAAATTACTTTTATTAACTGGGCCTCAGAACTTCCTAGCAGTTCTAACTACGCTAGGAAAATTCAGTTTCCTAGCACAGCCCCCTACCGCCTTGCACATCATGGCCTTCTCCTTTTCTGGTAGTGTCTAAATATCGCCTGTGCTGGCCAAGCTCTTCTGGCACTTACCTGGCTACATAACCTTTTATATCTGCCGAGGGAGGAACGAAAAGGAATACAATAGTGCCTCGCTTGGAAGACAGCCTTTGAGTCAATGGGGCTGCTGACATCACATCCAAGATAGTTGTGCCCAGGAGGCAGTGCTGTATTTTGGCCTAGGCCTACAAGGCCCAGGCCTAGGGCAGCACTTTGCAGGGGGGCAGCAAAAAAGCCGCCCCCCCTCCACCTGAGACTCTATTGTCCCACCCCCCCCTCTCTCTCTCCCTTCACCTCTCACCCCCCCCTCTCCTGAGATCTCAGGGGTTCATGCTGGGACTTGTAGTTCTTCAATTTTGGAGGGAGTCACATCCAATAAAAAGGAAAGAGTGGGGCAAATTTACTTAGGAGAGGGAGGAGGGGGCGCCCAATTTTAGTCTTGCCTAGGGCAGCACAAAACCAAAATACACCACTGCCAGCAAGATGTGCCCACAAGGGAGGCTTTTACAAATAACATGCGTGAAATACATTAGATGCACATAACTTTTATAGGGAAAATTGCTGTTGAAATGAATGGTCCGACAACAGGGTCTCTTTAACTACTTCCATACCAGGCGTTTATTGGCACTCCGCTCCTACATGTAAAAATCATATTTTTTTTGCAAGAAAATTACTCGGAACCCCCAAACATTATATATATTTTTTTTTAGCAGAGACCCTAGGGAATAAAATGGCGGTGATTGCAACTTTTTATGTCACACGGTATTTGCGCAGAAATTTTTCAAACAGGTTTTTTTGGAAAGAAAACAGTTTTGTGAATTAAAAATAAACAAAACACTAAAGTTAGCCCAAATTTACTGTATAATGTGAAAGATGATGTTACGCTGACTAAATAGATATCTAACATTTCACGCTTTAAAATTGCGCACACTTGTGGAATGACGCCCCAAGTACTTCGGTACTTCAAAATCTCTATAGGCGATGCTTTAAAAATGTTTACAGGTTACCAGTTTAGAGTTACAGTGGAGGTTTTGGGCTGGAATTGTTGCTCTCGCTCGAACGTTCGTGGCGATACCTCACATGTATGGATTGAACATTGTTTACATATGTGGCTGCGACGTACGCATTCGTTCGCTTCTGCGTGCGAGCACGCGGGGACGGGGGGCACTTTAAATTTTTTTTCATGTTTATTTTATTTTTATTTTTACAGTTTCCCTTTAATTTATTTATTTATTTTTTTGATCACTTTTATTCCTATTACAAGGACTGTAAAAATCCCTTGCATTAGGAATAGTGAATGACAGGTCCTCTTTATGGGGAGATCTGGGGTCAATAAGACCTCAGATCTCTCCTACAGGCTAGAAAGCCTGAAATAATTAAAAAAAAACCGATCTCAGCTGAATGCTGAGATCAGTGCAGTATTGAAAACTGCCAGGCCTCCGAGAGTCATAGAGACTGCTGGGGACCATCTGGTCCTTGCAGTCTCTATGGTAAACTTCCACTGACGGCCGATTCCTTCTCCGGCTTACCGATCGCACGGGCAAGCCGGTAGAAGCACCGGAGGGCGGCGGGAGGGGGTGGGTTGTTCCCTACCGCCGCATATAAGAACGATCAAGTGGCTGAACAACCGCTATGATTACTCTTATGGTGAAGGGAATCGCCAGAGGAAAAAAATGATATCTGAATGATGCCTGCAGCTGTACCCATCATTCAGATATCCCCACTTAAAGCCCAGGACATCATATGACATCCAACGGTAAGGAAGTGGTTAAAGTGGTTCTTTACCTTACCCATGAAGGAAGCAAAGTAACATGGCACTTAAAGAGGAACTTTAACCAAACCAACTTGTTTCTTACTGGAGGCTGCCATTTTGCTTAAACCCAGAGCCCCCAAACAGCAATAGATCATAAAGTGGAACTAAAACCATTGATTTAACAATTTGAAAGAACAGTTACATTGCTGGCATGCCGGGATTGCTTACTGTCACATTTGCTTGTGTCCTCAACGAAACTGTAAAACCATCAAATGACTGGTGTCATAACTGATCACATGTGAAGCACCATGGCAGTTTAAACAGAAGCAGCTCCCTTGGCTGTAACGGATAGGAGGGTTTAATTCTGCTTTAAAGTGGATGTAAACCCCATTCATGAAATCTGACCTAAGCATATATGCAATATATGTAGTGTTTGCTTATCTCTAACCCAAGCCCTAAGTCCCATGTCTTTCTGCTGCTCCATTCCTCTGTTATCAGCATAATAACTTCTGACAAGTTCTCTGACACAGGAGATAAAAGCAGCTGGAAATTTGTATCGGGGTGAGTGCAAAGAGATAGATTAGCAGAGAGCTTGTCTATTCACAGCACAGCTCTGCATGTTTCTTCCTTCCTTCCTCTGCCTATGTGAAGGGGGGGAGGGGGGGTGCCTTTCCTTCAATCAGCAGATCGGCCTCTCCAAATTCGGGCAGTGCCAAAAAATAACTGAATTGGGAGAGCAACTGTGCATGTGTAGAGCAGGGTGAAACAGTGTATTACTGGACTTTACACAGTATAGGCACTTATTTTTTTTTAATATGTTTATTAGTAGTTTAAATCATACAATACAGTAAGAAATAAACAATTTTTTGTTTTTACAAGGCTTAGTACAAATGGTCAAACAGTTGGGTTAGTGATCAGAGTAACAAGATGTAGAAGAAGGATGGTCTTGCATGGAACAGGGGGAGAGCATCTGTCTTCCTTTATGGATGACTCTGAACTGGTCTACTGTAAGGGATAGAAATAAGGTGTAACATGTCCAATGTCTTAATTAGGCCACAGGTAGTACTTATCTTGCAGAAGTCGGCTTGAGGCACAAGATATTGGAGGCGTACCTGAGTAGGTCTGGTGTAGAGAAATCCGGCTGAGAATCAGGATTATCATAAAAGAAAAAGGTGGGGGGTGAATGAATCAGTTGTCGATTGTTGTGTGGGTTGAGCCGTGGGTCAGAGGAGCGTCAAGGATCCGTTGGGAGGTAGAGAGATGGGGTACTGTCTTCTGGTGGTATCCCTCTACATATATAAAGGGAGAAGTCAAAAGCGCTGTTGTTTCGGATGCAGGGAGGGCATGGTCCATAAAGTTGCGCCATTTATTGGTGAGCGTCATAGTATTAGTGAGGTTGTGTAGCTTGGCGTCCAGTTGTTCTCTGTAGAGTAAGAGCTTTAGTTATTTTTTCACCATTGAGATTGAGGGGGGTGAGTTTGATGTCCAGGTTTTTAGTATGGCCTCTTTTGCCACCAAGAATCACAAATAGAGCCATGGTGGAGCTGCAGTGTTACGCTGTTTAAGGGTCGAGGGATCTAAGAGGTCATGATGAAATAGCATGAGATATGGGGAAGGAGTGACAGCAAGCCCTGTGACGGAATTGGCATAGTTCGCTGCCATGTCCCAGAATGAGGAGATCCGAGGGCATAGCCAGAATCTATAAGTCTGGGATGGGGCACTTATTTTTAATGTTTTACATACAGTAGATATAACTGAAAAATGGGCCAGCCTGAAGTCATCTAGCAGGACTTCATTTTCTGACTAAAGTTCCACTGCAGCACAATATCCAAGAAAAGAAAGACTTGCTGCTCCAGGTGAGAAAGAGGAAGCCTAATGATGCTAAAGGGTGGTCGTCTCGGCTCGCCTCCGCATACAAAAATAAGAAAGAATAGGCCGCACTCCCAGCTTGGAGTCTGGCCTATTCTTTCTTATTATCCACTGCAGCACAAGCTAACTTTACTTCTCTCCCCCACCTCTCTGTTCAGCAGATGGGAGCAAAGTGAACTTCCATGTATAGGTGAGTTTGTGACTCACTCTTCATACATGTAACAGGGTTGATGCATGCTAATTGGAAAATGTAAATGATCAATATATTCAATAGTGGCTTCCAGAGGAGGAAGGGAGTGGGCAACCCCCACGTTTCTCAGATGTTAGGGCCTTACATCAGACACTGACAAAACTGCTTTACAGGATTTTTTTCAGAAGAAAGGTCCACTTTGAGGTGGACACTGGGCTGTGTAGGAATGGAGTGAGTAAAAAGGAACACTGTCTAGAGTAGACGTACAACATAGGAGAGGCCTTTTAGTATGCCCTGCAGAGCTCAATCCCAGACACCTGGAAATCACACTATGCTACACTGAAGGCGTTCACACTGATGGTTCTGGGCATGTAAATGAGCGCACTGAGCAATCAGTTTTATCTTCCCTTAGGTTACCCTTAGGCAGGAGATTGCTGGATGACGCAGCTTATAGACATTTAACCAATGAGTGGAAGTGAAAACCTGAAGGAGGTATTAAAAGGATTTTCCATAGCTGACTGACACATCTTTTATTAACTGTCTACGGACGTTTCATCACTCACTAGTGTCATTAATGAGAACACAAGAGCTTCCATGAGCCGTCAGTCAACCTCTTAAGAGGCTCATTACGCAGGTTGTTGACTGTTTCGTTAACGGGAAAGTTTGGTCTAAAGACCCACAGCAGCCATATAACAATATTATTAACCCGCAGCTCCTGGGCCATAGCAGCATCAATTACCCACGACCAGCGGTGTAACAATGGCCATAGTAGCCCACACAGCTGTTTTAGGGCATAGGATATGAAGGGCCTCAATGGGAGGGCTTTTAAGAAAAAAAAAACGTGAAGCCTGCAATATAGAAGGACTGAAGTCAGACCTAGGATTATTGCCACAGATCTCCCTCTATGCAGTAGGAAACATTTTCTGGCAGTGTAGATTTATTGCCCTCTTAACTTCTGCTACAGACTTAAACAAACTATGTATGCCTAATTCAGTCAAAAAATACAGAGTTTGTCCTCAGCTTTACAAAAAAAGAGTTTGTCCTACTCTTTACAAAAAAAAGAGTAGATAGAGTTTTTTATAGCTGAATTCCACCTATGATATATTTTGCAAGCTTGGCCCAATGTAAGTATTCACATGTGATACCTGATCAGCCTCTATGTTAGCTGCAATTTCTTGTAGTAGCCCAAGCTGCTACAGTGATGGCAGTTGCTTGTCTGCATAGTAGTCACAGGGGTTGCTTGCCTGGCACAGCCACCATATAGAGAATGCTTTGCATTTTTCTCAATGAATGTAAAGCATTATCTGATTAGACAAGCTGGAGTTGAGGGGGTGGTGAAGTCACAATCTCCATGTCATCCAAACAGAGAACACTTTTCATTCATTTAGATCAGTGTTTCTCAACCTTTTTTCAGTCAAGGCACCCTTTAAAATTATGGGCAATCTCAAGGCATCCTCTGAAATTTTGGACAGTCTCGAGGCACCCCATTCTAAAATGTAAAAAACTATTATAATAGTTTCCTACAATACATCAACATCCACACAGGAAGGACACCCAATGTTAGAGGTGATTTATTCTTTCAATTCTAATACATTTTTGCATACTGGTACTGACTAGTATTCCAATGTTTCTCTCCTCCCTCAGTTTTCTCCATCACTAATGTTACCCCAGCGCTGACAGAGAGGGGCAGGGGACGGTCATTGCTTGTTAGAAGCTCGTAGAAGCTAGTAATTGAAGTGAAAGCCTGTGGCTTTGTGTAACTAAAAGGCAGGTTTCATCCCATCTGTGACTTGTATACAATTTTGGGGGAATTTTTTAGACATTTTGCCAGGGCAGCCCTGAAGAAACCTCAAGGCACCCCAAGGTGCCTGGGCACCCTGGTTGAAAAAGGCTGATTTAGAAAATTGCAAGACATTCTCTAAATGGCGGCCATGCCGAGTGAACAACCTCCTGTAGTTACTATGCAGAAGGGCATGGCCAACTTTGTGGCCATCACTGGGCTACTACAGTGATTTACAGAATACCCTGAAGCAGATCGGGTATCAAATATGTACAGATATACCTACATCTGGCCAATCTGGCCCAATGTAAATGTGTATTATGTAAAATATACAATTGCTGGAGTTCAACTTTAAAGAAGTTTGTATTAGGCCTCTTTCACACGGGCAGACCGATTGGGTCCGCCTGTCAGTTTTTTAGGCAGGTCAAATCGGACCATCCATTGCTTTCTATGGAGCTGCGGGTGTAAAGGGATATCCGATCAGATTCTATCCACTAACAAACGGATGGGGATCCATTCCCCATCCATCTAGCCGCGCATGAAGGCTCAACCTGTGGCTCTCCAGCTGTTGCGGAACTACAAGTCCCATCATGCCTCTGCCTTTGGAAGTCATGCTACTACCTGTCAGCCTTGCAATGCCTCATGGGATATGTAGTTCTGCAACAGCTGGAGAGCCACAGGTTGATCACCCATGATTCTAGTGGATTGGATCAGATGGCAGTGTGGGTGGACACCCATTTAGAGAGTGGGATATGTCTGTGTCAGCTCTGCATAAGTGGAGCAGATACAGACCAGTCATCCGACTGCTCAGTGGGGATCAGCGGGCAGATGGACCCCAACAGAGCCCGCCCCGTGTGTAAGGGGTTTTAGGGATATATAGCGCAATGAGTGCAAGGGCGATAGTAATTTTGTTCAAATACAAAATATCACTATGCTTATTAACCACTCTGCAACCGCTCACAGTAATACTACTGCGGCAGAGTGGTTCGTTATCGTCCAGCCACGTAGTATTAACGTGACTGGACACTCCCCCTTCTGGGCGGCGCTTGCGCGCCGCCGGAGGCTCGCTCCCGCTGTTTTCATTCACAGCGGGAGTCGGGCCAGGGGAGGAGCAGCGGCGATCGCCGCTGCTCTTACCCGATCGTCGGGGATCGAGTCTGGAGATCGAGTCTGTAAACACAGCGGGCGGATCTCCATAGTGACAGGGAGTGACAGATCGGACTGTTCAGCATAGCTGGACATCCGATCTGTCCATGAATCACTCAGTCACCTCCCCCCCTACACGTCAGTAAGCACCAGGCATACATTAACCCCTCCCTCTCCAATAAAATTAACCCCTTCCCTGCCAGTGTCATTTTTACAGTAACAGTGCATATTTATAGCACTGATTACTGCAGTAATGTCACTGGTACCCCCAAAAGTGTCAAAAATGTCAGTCAGGGGTCCGGTCTGTCCGCCGCAATGTTGCAGTCCCGCAAAAAAAATCGCAGATCGCCGCCATTACGCGTTAAAAAAAAAACACCAAAAATGACAGAAATCTTTCCCTTTGTTAGTAAACGCAATAACTTTTGCGCAAACCAATCAAAATACGCTTATTGCGATTTTTTTTACCAAACATATGTAGCATAAAACAAATTGGCCAAAAATTTTTAAAAAAATTGGTTTTTACATCTTTTTTGGGGGGAATTTCATATAAAAAAATGTTAAAAACATTGTTATTTTTTCAAAATAAACGCTCTTTTTTTGTTTATAGCGCAAAAAGTAAAAATCGCACAGGTGATCAAATACCACCAAAAGAAAGCTCTGTTTGTGGGAAAAAAAGGACGTAAATTTCGTTTGGGTACGGCGTCGCACGACCGCGCAATTGTCAGTTGAAGTCGCACAGCGCCGAATCGCAAAAAGTGGCCTGGACGGAAGACAGCAAAATCCTCCGGTAGTAAAGTGGTTAATATTGGCATGTGTGCAACAGCAGAGCCGTGGCAGAACACCACTGGATCACTGGGCGGGTTTTTTGTGGGCAACTCAGCAAAAAAGGTAAGTGGGGGAGAGTGTGGGAGGAGTAAAGTTGCTCTTTAAATGTTAGGCTCAGATTAAAGGTTAGATTAAGGGTTTATTAGGCAGTTTCTTTTTTTTTTGTGTATTGGGCACCAAAATCTAGCTACAAACCTTTAATTTAATTGTTCTGTGGAATGAGAAATACAAATATGATTATATAATTGTTTGTGCCATTATTAAGGGCCAGAATTAGCCGTAAATGTGTTTGTTTAAAAACCTTGCACTTCGACCTTGTCGTCTTTGTGAACCCATTCTTGCACTGTGTGTAGTAGCCTGCCACCTTGTGGATTTCTGTAGATGTACATACACAGCTAAGGGTTCACCAAGGAAATTCAAGAAGAGGAATAAACAAATCCTTCCATAAGAAATTCATGGAAATGGTAATTGCATTTACATCTATGGGGAGATATAACACACAATGCTAGAATTTAGGAGTGTAATGCAAGCACAGAAGCCATAACAAATGATCAAAATCCATCTTGTAGTGGTCAGGCTGCTGCAGTGGATTGTGATTGGTGTTTATAGAATTCCGCACTCTGTTCCTTGCAGATTTTATTAAAATAAGTTTGCAAATTTATTTCAAGCATAAGAACCATTTTTGGTCATAAATTAAAACTAACCTTGGTAGTCAGTAGAGTGCAGGGAAATATAGTCCACCACAATGTAATTCTGTTAAAAAAACATTTAGGCTCCCTTCAGACATACACAATATTGTCGAAAATATTGGGACGCCTGCCTTTAGATGCCCATGAACTTTAATTGCATCCCAGTCTTAGTCCGTAGGGTTCAATATTGATTTGGCCCATCCTTTGCAGCTATAACTGCTTCAACTCTTCTGGGAAGGCTGCCCACAAGGTTTAGGAGTGCAAGAAAGTAGTATGTATGGTTTGCCACAGTTGTCCAAAAGCCTCCATCCCTATGTAAATATGTGTGAAAGCAAGAAGGATGTGGGACTTTAATTGAGGTCAGTTGGACATAACAATATTCTTTATTCAATAGCAAGGATAATATGATATGAAACAACACTGTAGCATCAATAGATACAGGGATATGGCACACAGTAAAAACAACAATACATAATGAATCCAAAGTAAGTACAATTTTTTCTAGGACCAAAAATGGATCACTCAAGAATACAATGGATAAAATATGACATAAATGCTCTGTGTGCTCACAATATTAGAATATATTAAAATTGAATAAAACATGAGTAATAGTAGGCTTGACGCGTTTCATGGACCTCCGTCCATTCATCAGGAGCTTGAAAGTTTATCTATAAATGAAAATATGGGTTATCTTGATGTATTAGTGTATGATATGAACTATAATGGGGGAATATAATGGATTAGACACTACCTTGAGCGGTGTCATATATCCAAGAGCCATCCAGTCTAAAACGGGAAAACTGAAGCCGGTCCAGGGATTGCCTGACCCGGGGCTGAGGCATGGATCACAACCGGCAAACACAAGGGCAACAAGGAGGAAAAGACCAGAGATGAAGTAGGAATGAACCATTGAAAAGGCTCCAAGGATGTCAATCCAGGAAGTGATGGTAACGGCACTTAGGGAGCATATACAGTCTGAAAATATATTTGTATAAAGAAAAATACATTGAATCAATCTAAAGAATATATATACTGAGAAAAACAATCTCAAAAATGTCTATAAATTATAAAGTATATAGGGTCAGACGAATGAGCCCAAAAAAAAAAAAAAAAAGGTGCCTGTAAGTAACCATCAAAAATCTTAAATCCAAAAAGAGTAATAGGTGCATATAGTAAGGACGAAGCGTGCGTCACGCATGCGAAACGCGTTGACGTCACACGCTGGCCACACACCCATTGGAGGAATCAACAGGTCGTTGATCCAGCCGCTAAGGCTCACGAACCGCCATGCGCGGCAGACGCCACTGACCACAGGTGTTTCGGAGGAGCCGACTGCAGCCAAAGGCCATCATACCAGGAGACAGTCTGATACATCCATTGCTGGGATTCAGCCATCCATGTTCGGCTGCACAGTGAGCGAAAGAAAACTCATGGGGATTGAGAAAAGGCTGTGAGCACCAGGTATATTTAGTTACAGTATGGGGTTCCGATGCAGCGGAAGGCATTTAAGTTGATATTCATTGCCGTGATATACCCTGAACTATGTCTTATATGACTGCCCACTGTTAACTTATACCGGTGTGAGCCTGCGCAGTCCATCATGTGCCCTACGTCTCTCCCTTGTTCCTACAATACACCAGGCAAACTCTGAAAGAACTTTCACCATTGTCCCTGGATGACCATAGTGGTCGGCTATCATTATGAAAAATTGCCCTTGATTGCAGCCTGGCCACTATCATTTTCACCTGCCATACTACATTAAGACCGGCTAATCAATTATCCCAATCAAGGACTGATTACCTCCTTCCACCTAACGTTTCCCTCTGACTCTTAGTACCTTACCAGTTGTCCATTCATACACATAGGTTCGATAGGACTACAGTAGTCCACAATTATGAGGATGCCCTGATTGCTTACCAGTCTTGTTACTGGATGTCATTGTATCTGATGAATGGTCCTTTGACCAGATTTGATTCCAGACTGGAGCCTATGTCACGTGCAATCGTTCTTCTATATCTATCAATTTTTCCTATGTGACGGTGTATGAACTTGAAGAAATAACTATTATATTCAGTTTGGTACATCACAATATCATTATATTTTTTGTCTTGGGTACTCTTTTTGATACATTGGGTATGTGGCATGCCGATACACTAACAGTGATCTTGGCAGTATTAACAAGCTCGCAATGAGCCATATACTGTAGGTCACTGCATTGGTGTATCCAAACTACCGTATGGGTGTGTGGCCAGCTATGTGTGTGTGAGTCATTGTATTGTTTTTATGTCATTCATGTTGTTCATCATCGCAATTGATTCCATTCCATGTATTGCATCCCCCCGACCAGGGGGCTTTTTAATCTATGATACGCCTTGTTTTTCAATAAAGTTTTTCCGATTTTCTGAATAAAGCAGTTGTGAGCATCCCTTCATGCAACCATTTTTAAGGAACTGTTCTTTAGCTCCTAACCTATTCCATTTTAGTACTTGTCTTAGGTTGCGGTGGCTCCCTGCATCAGTTAATGACCAATAGGGAATACCCTCTTGGTCCCTGGATGGTAGGTGACCATTTGAACACATCAATTGGCCACATTGGTCTCCATAATAGGATCCTTTCAACCATTAGATCAGTGGCTAACACCACTCAATTTGACAGTTGGTAAAGTGGTGTGGGACAACGGTGCCAATCTGCTAAACGTGCTGAAACAGGGCAAAATTACACACGTGCCATGCATGGCACACGTCCTGAACTTGGTCGAGCAGCGATTCGTTGTCAAATACCCTGGGGTCCAGGACATCTTGCGGCAGGCCAGGAAAATCTCGGCCCATTTCAGAAGATCTTACACAGCCATGGCTCGTCTTGCTGACATTCAGTGGCGACACAACCTGCCCTTCAGACGTCTTATTTGTGACTGCCCGACGCAATGGAACTCAACCTTGTATATGCTTGATAGGCTGCTCCAGCAGAAACGTGCAGTTAACGACTACCTGTATGAACTCTGCGCCAGGACAGGTTCTGGGGAGATTCGGTTTTTTTCACCGTGCCAGTGGCAGCTCATGCGCGACGCATGCAGACTTCTGCTGCCATTTGTTGAGATTACCAAACTGGTCAGTCGCAGCCAGGGCGCCATCAGTGACATCGTACCTTACGCCTTCTTTCTGGAGCATGCATTGCGTTGTGTCATTGATCAAGCCATCGAGGAGCAGGAGCAGGAAGAGGAGGAAGTCGCAATGCTGGATGAATATAGAAAGCATTATATAGTGGATTTGTATTGTGCAGCATTGTGACTGGTGAGCGGTACTACAATTGCAAAGAGTGACAAACGCAATTAGAAAAAAGTATTATAACTGGAGTGATAGACCAGTGGCCCCCCCAAAACGACAGATTGAAGCGTGGGTGTTATATAACAATATACTTTCATAATAGTGTATTTGGGTACTGCAGAAATCTTGCCTCTGCATAATCAACGTCACCTTTCCCACCACTAACATTAGAGATCTCTGAGTAGGCAGCAACAGCAGGGACCAACCTCCTTCGGCTGATCTGGGTACTGTCATCAGAGTGCTGAGAGCTGAGTGGCGGCTGTTGCTACCTCCTCTTCCTGATCCGAGAATGGCTGCGCATCGTAAATGTCTTGTGATGGTTCGGAAAATAATTCCTGTGACTCAAGCGGAGGGTTTATGATGGTGGTGGTGGTGTCTTCATCCTCTCTATCTGCACCTTCTTCACAGCAGAGAGTGAAGAGGGTGCAGATAGAGAGGATGAGGAGGGTGCAGAAGAGGAAGTCTGAGTGAGCCACTCAACCAAGTCTGGTGCGTCCTTTGACGTAATCGAACGCACCTTCTGCAACTTCCCACTTTGGCTCCGGCCTGGTGCTCCTGCCCTACCCTTACCACCCCTGCGGAAGGGCCTGCCTCTTCCTCTGCCTGTCATTTTTTAAATGACCCTGTGACAAAAGTCTCTAGAGAAGCGCAGTATATGTGGAAGAAGGTATATAACACCCCGCTTCAATCTGTCCTTTTGGGGGGCCACTGGTTTATCACACCAGTTATGAAAAATATTTTCTAGTAACCTTTGTCACTGTGTAACGCAGAGTTAACGCAGCGTAAGAGGCAAAATTTCTGCAGTACCCAAAAACACTATAATATGCTTTCTATATTAGAAAGTATATTATAAGTGTATTACACCCCTATATACTGCACACCAAACAATAGTACACCTATACCAGTCCTTTAAAGGACTTTTGTGGACCTATTACCGAGCGATTTGTGTCACTCAGTGCTGGTTCACACTGATGCGATGCGGGAACACTGCGAATATATCTGCTTGTTCCCGCATCGCATCCGCAGCACATGCAGTTCACACTGCCATATGCGATACGCTGGGGGGTGTCAATTCAACTTTAACAACACCCCCAGCTCGGATCGCATATTGCAGTGCGATCTGACAGTTTGCACAGAATCGAATCGCACTGATGTGAACCACCATGCGATCCGATTCTGCTGCGGACCAAAAAAGGGTCCTGTGTCCTACCTTTGATAATGTCACAGGAAGTGACGAAACACGTCAGATATTGGAACGCACGGCGGCACACAACGTACTGTGGAACGCAAGCCCGAACACTCCGCTCTCCACTCTGCTAGGAAGTGTTTGCCTTGAATCCTGGAGCCATTTTGTTCTCATTGTACACCCCATGTGGAAAATAAACTATATAAAAAACGTAATACACTATTTGGAGCCTATTATTTTCTTTGCATAACCTGACCTCACATCCTGAGGAGTGAAACTAGGTGAGGAGGGACCTGACCTGCACCCCACTAGGAGAGGAAAAGGCGACCCCCATTATTAGCCTGGAAGGCCTCCAAGTGTATTAGGTCTTAGTGCTGTATAACACATAAGACCCACTATTTCCGGTAAGTGATTAAATTTTACCAAATGCCACTGGAAAAAGGAACCCACGCCACGAAAGTCACGAACCTTGAATACTGAGCAAGAAGCACTTTGCACTTGATTACACTCTGAAAAGACTGTTATTTTTATTAATTTTGTTGGACTTTATTTATATATATATATATATATATATATATATATATATATATATATATATATATGTATATATATATATATATATATTAATAATTGCGCACAAATATATTTGTTAGATTTCATTTTAATTGCACTTAATATCTGCTATTTAATTTATCACAATTTTATATATATTTAATTATATCCTTTTCATATATATTGTGCATTAATTTATTTAAAGTAATTTATTCACGTAATTATATTGCAATAGGTTAGTGGCAAGCGCTGTATATACAGTGCCTTTCGAAAGTATTCAGCCCCCTTGAACTTTGCGACCTTTTGCCACATTTCAGGCTTCAAACATAAAGATATAAAACTGTAATTTTTTGTTAAGAATCAACAACAAGTGGGACACAATCATGAAGTGGAACGAAATTTATTGGATATTTCAAACTTTGTTAACAAATAAAAAACTGAAAAATTGGGCGTGCAAAATTATTCAGCCCCTTTACTTTCAGTGCAGCAAACTCTCTCCAGAAGTTCAGTGAGGATCTCTGAATGATCCAATGTTGACCTAAATGACTAATGATGATAAATAGAATCCACCTGTGTGTAATCAAGTCTCCGTATAAATGCACCTGCACTGTGATAGTCTCAGAGGTCTGTTTAAAGCGCAGAGAGCATCATGAAGAACAAGGAACACACCAGGCAGGTCCGAGATACTGTTGTGGAGAAGTTTAAAGCCGGATTTGGATACAAAAAGATTTCCCAAGTTTTAAACATCCCAAGGAGCACTGTGCAAGCGATAATATTTAAAATGGAAGGAGTATCAGACCACTGCAAATCTACGAAGACCTGGCCGTCCCTCTAAACTTTTAGCTCATACAAGGAGAAGACTGATCAGAGATGCAGCCAAGAGGCCCATGATCACTCTGGATGAACTGCAGAGATCTACAGCTGAGGTGGGAGACTCTGTCCATAGGACAACAATCAGTCGTATACTGCACAAATCTGGCCTTTATGGAAGAGTGGCAAAAAGAAAGCCATTTCTTAAAGATATCCATAAAAAGTGTTGTTTTAAGTTTGCCACAAGCCACCTGGGAGACACACCAAACATGTGGAAGAAGGTGCTCTGGTCAGATTATACCAAAATCTAACTTTTTGGTAACAATGCAAAACGTTATGTTTGGCGTAAAAGCAACCCAGCTCATCACCCTGAACACACCATCCCCACTGTCAAACATGGTGGTGGCAGCATCGTGGTTTGGGCCTGCTTTTCTTCAGCAGGGACAGGGAAGATGGTTAAAATTGATGGGAAGATGGATGGAGCCAAATGCAGGACCATTCTGGAAGAAAACCTGATGGAGTCTGCAAAAGACCTGAGACTGGGATGGAGATTTGTCTTCCAAGAAGACAATGATCCAAAACATAAAGCAAAATCCACAATTGAATGGTTCACAAATAAACATATCCAGGTGTTAGAATGGCCAAGTCAAAGTCCAGACCTGAAGTTCAAGGGGGCCGAATACTTTTGCAAGGCACTGTAGTCCAGGCTATTTTTTCTGACACTCACTCTTACCTTACAGCAGCTGCCATTTATTATACTATATACAATTTAATTTATTTAGTTTGAGCACTATTTTCCTAGGCGCGGGGAGATACACTTTAGCCCAGTTTTATCTTTTTTTTATACAAACTGTATGGCTGTATTTGCACCGCACATACATCACATGTAATTTTAGGAGCAGTGCGCTCTGAATTACATGCGATCTTTGTGATCGCATCAGTCTGAACCGGCACTTAGTGGTTTCTCATTTCCCTTGGAACATAGTCCATGGAATTTTAGAACTTGGGAAAAAGCCATCTGGCCGAAAAGACCTAAAGCAGAGTTTTTTTTTCTTTTTTTTTTTTTACAAAAAAGCATAAACCTGATCTAAACTCTCTAGAGAAGCAAGTATCCATTGCCACAGGATGTAGGGTTTACAATGAGTTGAATGCCACATCATTCTCTAACCAATTTGGTGGCATACAACAAAATCTAATCCTGAGGGAGACAAGGAATCAGAATTCTTCTGTGAAGAATCGCGCAAGAAGACTGCCACCTGTGGTGATAAGTGGAATAGTCTGAATTTCTTGATTCTGCAATATGGAGCCTATTCTCCCTCTGGCAATATAAAATGATCACCGATATCACATTTCAACCTACAGACCATCCATTTCCGCCTTCCAAAATCTGGATGGAAATACTAGTCTCCTGGAGTATGAAATCATGGCAGCACAATAGTTAAAATGGCCAACGAATCCTTGGAATCATCCTGAAAATCAGCAGAGCTGGAGAAAAAACCACACCAAGTGGAGCTTCCACATTTTAGCCAAGGCGCCCTGACCTATGGTCTGAGAGTCCCAGGACCAGGAAAAGTAGAAAGGACACTGGAATGTCTCTGCTGACCCTAAAAGACCTACGGGCAGCGTAACCTAAATTTTAAGAAGAACCACACTTGTCCCAGGTTGAGAGTCAATTCACAGGGATCTATGAATTTTCTGGTCAATCAGACTGGTAAAACTCTGACCCTGGAAGATTTAATACCCTCCAAGATAAAACCTGCACTCGGGGTAAAGAATAAAATCAGCATGATACACTCTAGAGTGGTAGACTCCTGACTCCCTCTTGGTGGGCTAAGCAAATTACCATGGTAGTTGTCTGAAGAACACCCCCTGACCTCCTAAAAGAGACCGAATTGCTATCAGAACAAATCAGACTGCCTTTGGTTTCAACAGACTCAAACTGAAGTTGAGTCTTGCCATCTCTAATCCTTGGCATAAAGACCCACACACTGAGCACCCCAGTCCCAAGGACTGCCGTGTGTAGACACTAGTTTGTAGCGGCAAGATGGAGATCAAAAACCACAAAACCGTCAACCACACTCTAATTCCCAACTCCATCCAAAAGAAAAGGAAGTGAAACTATGCTCCAGAGACAAAAATCTAAACCCCAGCAATAGGCAAGTTATTTGTTCCAAGACTGAGACACCCTGTCTACCGAAGAAACAGAGGGGTATACACTGCCTGGGTGCACAGGAATTGCCCCACCTGACATTACCCTAGGACTAAGGCCTGTTACAGAAAGAGCAGAACCAGGAATAGACAGAGCTATCAGTAAGAAAAGAGCCCCTGTCCTGAGCAGTGTGCAGGAATATCCAGATTAGTCCCAGAGACGATCTCTAGAGGTTGTGGCCCATCCAAATTACTGCAATGCCTGAAAGATCTTTTTGGGTTGCTCAATAGAACCCATGCCAATTGTAACCCAACAAGATGTCACCACAAGAACACACAAAGACTTTAAGGCTAGTATTGGGCCTAGCCTCCTAGCGCCCACAGCACTGGCGAGAGGCAGAGGGTCAATACAAGTGGGCTAATGGAACTAGGAAGAACCACCTCTCAGAACTGAAGAATGGCAATCTCATTGTCGAGGAAAAATAAATTCAAGTCATCTACTTCACCGCTTGCCCCTTGCCAGCCCAGGCATGGTGGAGGATAGGAAGACCAAGCAAGCACACATCACTTGCTAATAGACAGAGCCTGTCCTCCACTTTCCTCCTGCATAAAATGCTCAGGATCCCAGGCCCTGGAAGGATGGGCAGCATGACCTTAACTAGCACTGAACAGCAATCCAGGGCTAAGTAGACTGATTTTGATTCTACTAAAAATTGACAAGATGAAAGCTCTCGCGGGTCCTGCAGGCTAAATCGTTATCTAGCAGCAGCGCTCCTACATAGCTATGAGCAGGATATCACTGAGGAAATTACTGCCCTAAAGATAGATAGTACCTCCAAGAGGGTTCTTGGGTGGGTGCCATGACCAAAAAGCATACCAGGACCAAGAAGAATGGACATGACCTTCGCTTGCAATGAACAGCGATCCAGGACTTAAGTAGACTGAATTTGAATCTACTAAAAATTGAAAAGATACTCCAAGATCTAGAGGGTCCTGCAGGCTAGAACATTACCTAGCAGCAGCACCCCTACTTAGCTATCAGCAGGATATCCCTTGAGGAAATAAATGCCATAAATATTGATAGTACCCTCAAGAGGATTGTGGGGAGAATGCCAACCAAAAAACATACCATGACCTAGGCCAAGTCATCATCTGCTAGAAAACCTGAGAAGTGCTGGCGAACCCAGATTATAGGAATATGTAGACTAGCGTCTGCTAAATCCAGAAAAGGGCTATTACTGCCCTCTTCTTGTAAGAGATATATGTGCTGCGGTACAGAACCTGGTATTCCCAGGTGGTTCCCCCATCCATCTACTAACCAGGTCTGATCCTACTTAGCTTCTGAAATCAACCACATACAGGGTAGTGTGGTGTGGCCATAGGCTATCTCCACTAAGGCAACTCTGATACTGTAGTCCTGGGCCATCTCCAAGAGACATTGTCTTCAGCCAGGCAAACAAGCCTTTACCTGAAACTGAGAAAGCTTAACACAAGCTTTCCAACCAGAGCCCTTTCTCCTCCACTCATGGAGAACCTCATCTGCCCTAAGCAATAAGGACAAATAGGATAGCCACAGACTGCACATAAAGCGCCAGCTTATGCTGTTGTCTGTCGCCTGCCAACAGAAGTAACCTTGTTGTGGGAGGCTCTCTGCAGCAGGTAGCAACAGTATTGTAAAGCAGTGCAAGCTATAAGCCAACACTTGGGTATGGTAACAGCAACTTTGAGGCTATAAATAGTGGATAGGAGAACCTCTGATTACCCCATTAAGGCATAGACACATTTTCCCTCCTGGCAACATAGCCTCCTGGCAACATAGCCTCGTGGTGGCTAAGCATAATGAGAGGAAGATCCTTGGACTACCTCCTTAAGGTATTGCTGACACAACCTCCAAATTAGTGATAACATGAAAGTGACAGCATTCACAGCATTCGCATTTCAATATTTCAGTATGTGATCTACTGGGGAATAGAACTCAAGGTTGCAGGGTGCATAGCTCACATACATCCCCACTACACCATGGAGCCAGCCCAGAAAGACATCTTTTACATATTCCCCATCCTGACCATGCAGCCTGACAGCACTTGATTGTGGCTACACACCATGTGAGGGAGATCCTGTCTGCCTCTTTAACCCCCTTAGCGGTAATCCCGAGCGTGACTCGGGGTTGATTTTTCATATCAGGAGCGGTAACCCCGAGTCACGCTCGGGGTGGATTGCAGAGAACGCAGCGGTGTCTCTTACCTTATCCTGGCGATCCAGCGATGATCTCTCATTGCTGTGACCGCCAGCCGAGAGTCCCGCCGCTCCTCCGTCCCTCCGTCGGTGTGATCACTTCCTAGTTCCGTTCCCTGCAGCAGCAATGCTGCATGGGAGCGAAACTAGGGAGGGAAATTCAAAAAAAAAAAAAAAAAACGTTGCACAAAACACATTTTATATTATATATATATATATATATATATATATATATATATATATATATATATATGCATATATATATATATATATGCATGCATATGTATATATATATATATATATATATATATATATATATATATATATATATATATATATATATATACACCGGTATATATATATATATATATATATATATATATATATATATATATATATATATATATATATATATATATATATATATATATATATGCATATATATATATGTATGCATATATATATATATATATGTGTATGTATATATATATATATATATATATATATATATATGCACACACACATATATCTAAATATAATATATAATGCATGAATTATAATCTAATCAATAATATAATTTTATTATATATATTATATATTAAATAATAAAATAATATTATTGATTTGATTATAATTCACGTGTTTGTGTTTCAAATTTATCACATCTGGGATGTCTACTAGACTCTTGTTTTGGTCAGGTTTAAGTCAGTAATTACTAAGAATTGTAGGCCTATAATACATAACGCCAAATTTCCATGAAAACAATTGTACCGCTTTTGGTATGTAATTCCTGACATAATCATACCGCCAGGGAGGTTAAAGCAGCTCTAACACATTCCTCCGGGCCAGCACACATAAATTTACACACAAGACCGAGTCAAATTGGCCCCACTCGATCAGGTCTATTCAGAGTGACCAACTGACGAAAATGATTCTGTCCTGCCACATGCATTGTTCTCTTTTTTTTTTTAAAGATAAAGAAAAACAAAACAAATTCCTTCTCAAAAAATCTTCAGTGCTTTGAGGCTGGCGGCAGCTTTAGACAAAAATACCCCAAGCTTCAACACAGGCAAAATAGACCAGGATGTGCATATACTCATAATGAGTAGTGATGTCGCGAACCTAAAATTTGCCGTTCGCGAATGGCGAACGAGAACATCTGCAAATGTTCGCGAACCGGGCGAACCGCCATAGACTTTAATAGGCAGGCGAATTTTAAAACCCACAGGGACTCTTTCTGGCCACAATAGTGATGGAAAAGTTGTTTCAAGGGGACTAACACCTGGACTGTGGCATGCCGGAGGGGGATCCATGGCAAAACTCCCATGGAAAATTGACGCAGAGTCGGGTTTTATTCCATAAAGGGCATAAATCACCTAACATTCCTAAATTGTTTGGAATAACGTGCTTTAAAACATCCAGTGTGTGTATACGATCAGGTATGATATTGTATCGATCAGGTAGTGTAAGGGTTACGCCCGCTTCACAGTGACAGACCAAACTCTGACAGACCAAACTCCCCGTTTAACGTACCGCAAACAACCGCAAACAGACCAGAACTGACCAAAATGGGACAGGAACTGGGCTTTAAGGGTTAGGGTTAGGTTTAGTGTTAGGGGATAGGGCTAGGGTTATGGTGAGATACTTAGGGTTAGAGTTAGTAACCCTACCCCTACGCCTCTAACCCTAACCCTCTAACCCTAAGCACTAAAAATAACCCTAACCCTAACCCTAGCCCTAACCCTACTTCTATTTTTTTTCTGGTTCTGGACATGCTACAGAGCTGAAACTTCACAAGTACACTTTTTAGACCCCCCAGACAATAAATCCAAAGACATTTTTTTTTTTTTTTTTTTAATTTTTCCAATAATTGGCTCTCTATCAAAAATGACAATTTTTAAAAACTTTTTTTGTGTGATTTAGTGTCTGGGGGGTCTAAAAAGTGCACCTGTGAAGTTTCAGCTCTGTAGCATGTCCAGAACCAGAAAAAAAGATAATTTTTCAGTAAAGCAGGGATGGTGGGAACCCTCCTTTTATAACTATATGATTTTTTTTTCTGGTTCTGGACATTCTACAGAGCTGAAACTTCACAGGTACACTTTTTAGACCCCCCCAGACACTAAATCCAAAGACATTTTTTTTTTTTAAGTTTTTTTTTTTTTAAATTTTTTCAATAATTGGCTCTCTATCAAAATGACAATTTTTAAGAACTTTTTTGTGTGTGATTTAGTGTCTGAGGGGTCTAAAAGTGTACCTGTGAAGTTTCAGCTCTGTAGCATGTCCAGAACCAGAAAAAAAGATCAGTAGATCAGGGATGGTGGGAACCCTCCTTTTACACCTATATGATCTTTTTTTCTGGTTCTGGACATGCTACAGAGCTGAAACTTCACAGGTACACCTCTTAGACCCCCCAGACACTAAATCCAAAGAATTTTTTTTTTTTTACATTTTTCCAATAATTGTCTCTCTATCAAAAATGACAATTTTTAAGAACTTTTTTTGTGTGTGATTTAGTGTCTGGGGGGTCTAAAAAGTGTACCTGTGAAGTTTCAGCTCTGTAGCATGTCCCACCGTACTTGCTCATTTTTCAGTAGAGCAGGGATGGTGGGAACCCTCCTTTTACACCTATATGATCTTTCTTTTCTGGTTCTGGACATGCTACAGAGCTGAAACTTCACAGGTACACTTTTTAGACCCTAAATAAAAGCAGACTGATATACCAGCCCTAAAAAGGGCTTTTTGGGGTGCTGTCAGGATGCTGTCCTTACAGCAGGAGTGGACACAGAACACTGGCCTAGCTAATGATTTCCCTATCAATTCAGCAGCAACAGCAGCCTTCTCCCTGCTCTAACTAACTCTGCAGCTTCAGAATGAATCTAAGATGGATGCTGCCCTTGCTTTTTAATAGGAGGTGGGAGGGTCTGGGAGGGAGGGTATGCTGATTGGCTGGAATGTGTCTGCTGACTGTGAGGTACAGGGTCAAAGTTTGCTCAATGATGAAGTATAGGGGGCGGACCGAATATCGCATATGTTCGCCCGCCGAGGCGAACGTGAACATGCGAAGTTCGCCGGCGAACAGTTCGGGACATCTCTAATAATGAGGGCAGCAGAGACCCAGTTACACACAGTGTATTGGCCACAGAGGAAAAGGAAAGCCAGCTGCAACTGGAGACTGCCACCACTGATTAAAAGCGTCCCGACAGCTCCATAGTGATCAGAGGAAGCCTGGGCTGGCCCCCTCCCCCCACGCTGGAGCATGCAAAACCACCATCTCTAGCGAACTACAAGAGCCAGCAAGCCTGTTTAGGGGGGAAAAAATACAGCAAAAAAATCGCCAGCCAGCTTCATTATCATCATTCATACTGTAACATTAACTGGAATACGGCATCTGTGGAAGTTTTTAACTGTCAAGTAATGGTACCAGTATGAATTGCAGCAATTTATACTGCAATGTAACTTACCCCCAGCACCAAGAGGAACCCACCATCGAGTGAGATTTACAGCCCATAAGAGGGGGTCTTCTTGCCCAGGAGAGGCTGAACCTGGGAAGGCCACAAGGAAAGGAATACTTTTTAAAGGTGTGTTTTTTTAAAGGTGTCCGGAGCGAGGACGAAAAAAGAACAGTTTCCTAGGGGAGACAGCCACACTTTAAAGGCTAGTTAGAGGTTGTAATAGAGGGGTCAGAGGGGCGGAGCTGACCCATAGTAGGCTGACATGAGGAGGTCCAGGAAAAAGGAATTCCCTACAATAGGAATTTTATTTTTGGTAAGGTACTCCCTAACGGTTAATTAGTTCTAAGGGGATGCAGACACTGCAACCTTTTTTATTAGAACAGTGAGAGTACACCAAATGGTTATAATGAAACCAGACCTTCCCATTCAGCAATCAGTCTGGAAAGGATTTAGGGAAGCAAACAGCTATTTCTTCAGAACAAAAAAGGGTCAGGAGCTCTACAACAAGGTTTGTAAACATCCTTGTAATGTACATAAATCACCCACATCATTTTGATTTTTCAACAAAAGTGGAGTTACACTTCACGTAAAAATACATTTTTTAATAAGGCATACTCTTTCAGGATTTAGATGTGTCCTGCAAACTAGAAGATAGATAACTTGGCTACCAGACAGATTCCCTACAAGGTCTCTCTGGAGAAATGACAAGAGGATGTTGATAACACATTTGTATTTTCATTTAAATGAGCCCCTGGGAATTATCTCTGTGCATTATCTTTATTGTTTGAAGGATGCTCAGAGGAAAGATCTAGCACCACTTATTTTCTATTCAAGCCATAAGTTCAATGGAGGACATAATGATGCCCCAGAAGATAACTTCACAAGAGTTCTGCATACTGATTGTATTTGGAAACTGCGTGCTGCTAACCATATGCTGATAGACAATCATGGAAAGAATGGAAACTACCTTGGGGTTAATTTAGCTGTATTCACAATACTTCAAAAATAATCAGAAAACAGCTCTCTAATTGGGAGCCACTTCATACGCAGTCTGATTTACAATGATTAAAGGTTTTCTTACGTTTGCTCGGTGCACCTTGATTGATACTCAGATAGAACATGTTCTATTTCCTCCCATAAATAACACCTATGGGTATGACGATAGCTTAAAACATGGTGTACAGCAAATTTTTATATGTGTCATGGAGTGATGTACTGAGAATGACAAGCGTATCAAAATTTTGATTAAAGCTCTCAGATTTTTTGGACTTTAAAATCCCATGAGTAATATTTCATACAAATTTTAACGTGTTCACGTAATTTAAAAAGCCATTATCAATATTTTTAGATCTGCAGATTTCATTAAAATAAAACTTAATGATGCGGCCATGTAATGTAGGTCCTTGTTCAGGCATTTTCTGTTGTAAACACTCTGCCTTTTTCTCCCAATTGTGCTTCTCTGTTGTCACAATGGCTTCCAATGGAGTCTAGAATTGGCCATTTCAGCAGAGATTACCCAAGCATGGTCCACTGTGCTTACCACAAGAAAACCCATCATGAAAAAGCTATGCAGCCATTGCTTGTGCACATTGTAGACCTTGGTCAGCTCCCAGCTGAGACACTCTCTACATAGAGTTTGCATGTTTCCACTGTGTTTGTGTGGGTTTTTGCCTGGGTACCTCATTTTCCTCCCACATTCCAAAGACACATTGTTAGGTTATTTGGCTGCATAAAATCCACATATGACTACTTTTAAAGAACATGTTACCTCGACACTTCATATTCCTGAAATGTGTCTGTTGTATTATGTACTTGTGTTTAAAAGTACCATTTTCTCTTTGTATTGCTTGCTTTGTGTAAAATCCTTGGTGATCCTACCAGTCCCCCTGCTTTCCTATTTCAAACTGACCATGCTAGGCAAAGAAGCTCATCCAGGGCTGCCTGCCTGTCCTCCAGTGGCCAAGACTTGTAATGATAAGCCCCTGTCCCTTCCACACACAGCTAATCACTGGGAAGATCAGTGTACTGGTATTTCTCCAACACTCCAAACCCATTATACAGTTACGAACAGAGATTATGTGATCCCTTATATAAAAAAGAAAAAAAAAAAAAAAATATATATATATATATATATATATATATATATATATATATATATATATATATATATATATATATATATATATATATTTATATATATATATTTATATACAGTGGGTACAGAAAGTATTCAGACCCCCCTTAAATTTTTCACTCTTTGTTATATTGCAGCCATTTGCTAAAATCATTTAGGTTCATTCTTCTTCCTCATGAATGTACACACAGCTCCCCATACTGACAAAAAAACACAGAATTGTTGACATTGTTGCAGATTTATTAAAAAAGAAAAACTGAAATATCACATGGTCCTAAGTATTCAGACCCTTTGCTCAGTATTTAGTAGAAGCCCCCTTTTGATCTAATACAGCCAGGAGTCTTTTTGGGAAAGATGCAACAAGTCTTTCACACCTGGATTTGGGGATCCTCTGCCATTCCTCCTTGCAGATCCTCTCCAGTTCTGTCAGGTTGGATGGTAAACGTTGGTGGACAGCCATTTTTAGGTCTCTCCAGAGATGCTCAATTGGGTTTAAGTCAGGGCTCTGGCTGGGCCATTCAAGAACAGTCACGGAGTTGTTGTGAAGCCACTCCTTCGTTATTTTAGCTGTGTGCTTAGGGTCATTGTCTTGTTGGAAGGTAAACCTTCGGCCCAGTCTGAGGTCCAGAGCACTCTGGAGAAGGTTTTTGTCCAGGATATCCCTGTACTTGGCCGCATTCATCTTTCCCTCGATTGCAACCAGTCGTCCTGTCCCTGCAGCTGAAAAACACCCCCACAGCATGATGCTGCCACCACCATGCTTCACTGTTGGGACTGTATTGGACAGGTGATGAGCAGTGCCTGGTTTTCTCCACACATACCACTTAGAATTAAGGCCAAAAAGTTCTATTTTGGTCTCATCAGACCAGAGAATCTTATTTCTCACCATCTTGGAGTCCTTCAGGTGTTTTTTAGCAAACTCCATGCGGGCTTTCATGTGTCTTACACTGAGGAGAGGCTTCCGTCGGGCCACTCTGCCATAAAGCCCCGACTGGTGGAGGGCTGCAGTGATGGTTGACTTTCTACAACTTTCTCCCATCTCCTGACTGCATCTCTGGAGCTCAGCCACAGTGATCTTTGGGTTCTTCTTTACCTCTCTCACCAAGGCTCTTCTCCCCCGATAGCTCAGTCTGGCCGGACGGCCAGCTCTAGGAAGGGTTCTGGTCGTCCCAAACGTCTTCCATTTGAGGATTATGGAGGCCACTGTGCTCTTAGGAACCTTAAGTGCAGCAGCAATCTTTTTGTAACCTTGGCCAGATCTGTGCCTTGCCACAATTCTGTCTCTGAGCTCTTCAACCAGTTCCTTTGACCTCATGATTCTCATTTGCTCTGACATGCATTGTGATCTGGAAGGTCTTATATAGACAGGTGTGTGGCTTTCCTAATCAAGTCCAATCAGTATAATTAAACACAGCTGGACTCAAATGAAGGTGTAGAACCATCTCAAGGATGATCAGAAGAAATGGAAAGCACCTGAGTTAAATATATGAGTGTCACAGCAAAGGGTCTGAATACTTAGGACCATGTGATATTTCAGTTTTTCTTTTTTAATAAATCTGCAACAATGTCAACAATTCTGTGTTTTTCCGTCAATATGGGGAGCTGTGTGTACATTCATGAGGAAGAAGAATGAACTTAAATGATTTTAGCAAATGGCTGCAATATAACAAAGAGTGAAAAATTTAAGGGGGTCTGAATACTTTCCGTACCCACTGTATATATATATATATATATATATATATATATATAAAAATATATATATATATATTGTGACAGGAAGTCAGGTAAATCTGGGAATGTAGTCACAAAGAGGAGACTCATTCCCACCTGCTTTGGAAAGTTCACTAATTACTATAGGGTGTCGGCTGCAAAGGTAGCCAGAACTGTCTAAGGAAGTTGAAAGGCCTTCAGCTGTTCAGAATGAGGAAATGAAGGCTTCTATAATTTGTCCAAAGGAAGTCCTATTGATTGCTGCCTCCTGTCGCCGTGTGGGCTGGGAGAGGGGGACAGACAGACGTGTGCCTCCCGACGCCGTGTGGGCATGGGAGAAGGACTGATGCCTCCGGAAGCTGTCTCCTGAAGCCATGTGGGCTGGGAGAAGGAGGACAGTCAGATGAGTGCCTCCCGACAAGCTGGTGAGCATGGGAGAAGACCCCCTGAAGTAATGTTTGCTAAAGAGGGTAACCAAGTGTGAAGACGTCTCAAAGGTGAGGACATGGACTGTTTTGCTATGTGGAAAGAAAACAAAGAGACATGTTCCACATGAAGAGGAAAAGGGACCTGTTAAATGAACTGTGTTCAGTGTGAAGAGTAAAGGGACCTGTTAAATGAACATGTGCTGTGTGAAGAGATAAAACATGGACTGTTGAGTATCCGCTGTAGGATAAGCAAGTCTGCCCAACAGTAGGTTGGGGACAGACTCTTAGGTAGGTTCCAGTGTGTGAGAAGGTAGCCGCCCACAGTGGCAAGGAGTTATTTTGTTTTATTTTATTTTGGCTGTTTTGAGGCTTGCAATTGTGTGAAGTAAATTGCATGAATAAATCAGTGTTGTTTGCAACCACTGCTCGGCTATCTCTCTGTGAAAACGCACCCCCCCAAGGGGTCATCCACGCCTACCACCGAGCTAATCCCTCACATATGGTGGAGGTATGCAGTGGGCAGAAGCAGAGATCCCTGAAAAAAAAAAAGTGCATATGTTTGATGAACTTTGTCTGGTGCATGAGATTGCACAGGTGCATGAGATTGCACAATCTATGTGTGCAGGAGAGAAGATCCTGAAAGAAAAAAAAAAAAAAAAAAAAACATGTTTTAAGGAGACAGCGGTCTCAAAGTTTTTTGATGAACTTTGTTGTGTCTGGTGCAAGGGACTGCACAGACTGTGTGCGCAGGAAAAGAGATCTTGCAAGAGAGAGAAAAACTAAATGTGTTAAAGAGACAGTGTTCTGAACATTTTTTGCTGGACTGTGAAAAATTTGTTTGTGGAGTTATTGAAGATGGGGCGATCCAAACGCCTGAAAAATGCAAAGATAGATGAAATGAGAGACCGGATTCTATGGATGGAGGGGATGCTACCGTTTGAACCAGCCCCATCCATGCCTGAACGGAATCGGCTAAAGAGAAAAGTTGTTGTCCCTAGCAACGCTGGTGTAAATGAAACTGCTATGGAGACGCAGTGTGCTCAGATGAAAAGTAAACTCAAAATGGGGGAGATGCTGAAACAGCGGAGCTTTGCAGCTCAACAAAAGGCTCGCCAAGAGAGTATGGCAGGCTGGAAACAGAGACGCCAGCAGCCAATGGAGGCCATCGGTTTGGAGGAAACCGAGTATGTGTGCAGGGCTGAGTTGGATGCCTTGAAATGGAAAATGTAAGAAAAGGAACGAGCCCTGGAGTTGCTTAGGATGGAGCATAGAAACGTCCAGGCTCAGGTGTTCCAGTGGGAAGAATCCACTGCTCTTCGAGTTGCACAAACGCAGAGAGACTATAATGGAAAAAGATACCATCCTCATGGAAAAGGAAAGTGAAATTCAGACTTTGCAGTAGCAAAGTATGTGTGATATGTTGGAGTTGCGTAATCAGCTGGAAAAAAGTCTTCAGTGTTTGGAAACTACAAAAATAGACCTGCAGGGGGTGCAGGAACAGAATGTCGCTCTGAAAACGACATTGTCTCTCAGCGACAACGAGAAAAGTGAAAGAGAGGCTAAATTACTGAGTACTGTGTATGAGCTCACCACTTTGAGCAATGTGGTAGATGAATTACGTGCAGACTGTGAAAGTTGGAAAGGTGAAGCCCAACGTTTCCAGCAGCAGTTAAAGGGGAAAGAAGCCTGTGTGGCAAAATTACAGTCTCATTCCCAGAAGCTAGCCAATGAGGTGAAAGCTCTTATGCAGGGAAAAGGAGATTGTGAACATAAGAGGGAAAAAGTAGAGGCACAGCTTCTGGAATCGCAAGTCAAGGTGTCAGAAGTTGACCGAGTGTGTGCTAAGCTGTCAGAGAAGGCAAACCGACTGCAGGTTGAGCTGGACAATGTTACAAATCAGCTTTCTCAAGCAGACAGCAAATCTAGAAAAATTGCCAAGGATTTTTCTATCTTGGAATCGCAGCTGCAAGACACGCAGGAACTGAGGTGTCAAAGGCTGAGTTTTAGCACAAAGCTCAAACAAATGGAAGATGAGAAAAATGGCTTCCTGGAACAATTAAAAGAGGAGGAGGAGGAAGCAAAGAAAAACCTATCAGAGCAAGTCGCAACATTGCAAGCTCAGATAGAGGATGTGAAAAAACGCATGGAAGAAAGCGTTGGTTCATTGGAAATTGTTGAAAATGTGAAAAAGAAGTTGGATCAGATGCTTGGTGAGGAGAAGACTGTGTCTGCAAAATATGCAGAAGAACGCGACCGTGCAGAGACGGAGGCGCGTGATAAAGAGAGCAAAGCCCTGTTCTTGGCTCGCTCTTTGGAGGAAGCTCTAGAGTGTAAGGGTGAACTAGAAAGAGTTAACCAACAGCTGCGTACAGAAATGGAAGGTTTGATCAGCTCCAAAGATGATGTTGTGAAAAGCGTTCAGGAGCTAGAAGACTCTAAGCGAGCCTTAGAACAGCAAGTAGAAGAGATGAAGATTTCATTGCAGGAACTGGAAGAGGAATTACAGGCAACAGAGGATCTGTCCCAAAGAGGGGATAGTGTGCCTGATGCAGTTTTTAAAAGGATCAGAGTTTTGGGGTCTGTCCTGAGTGAGCCTCAGAAATGTGATGACATGTGGCTTGAATCACCCCTTTGGAATAAACCGTTCCTTCAAAAACTTCAAGCATTGGAAAATGTATCATTAGAGCTTCAGCAAACGGAGGAGCTGTGTAAGAAATGTGATGATTTCTCAGTTCAGGCTGAAAACCTAGTGGAGAAAAAACTAAAGCAAGTGATATAAATCTGGGAGAAAAAAGCAAACACCACCTAGTGGAGAGGGCTAGGTCTGTTGGTGAAAACGTGAAGCAAATGAATAAGTGCCTTTCAGGGAGTGTTTCCAAAATGGAACTGGTGAAAGATAAGTGGCAGAAGTTTGATCGTGATCTTGAGATACATTCCATGTGGAGTTCAGATAGAGAAAAGGAACTAGGTGACCTTGAGCGGTCAAATAGTTCAGCAGAAAGTGCATTGAAGAAACCTGATTTACAGTTCCATGCTTCTTCACTGATGCAGAGAGGAGGTCTATAATGGATACCACCCAGATCGCTGGGTTCAACTGTGTTGTTGCCTTTGACCCATATGATGATGGAAGGAAAGTTGATAAAGTACAGACATTTCTTGGAACAAAGCTAAGTGAAGCAGAGGTTCTCAAAGTGTTGTGGAAATCATTTGTTGATTGCAGAGAGAGGCGTCTTAAGAATGTTGAAGACTTTAAGACTAGCAAAATTGAGTTGCCTATGGATCACGGTCCTCCATGGTGGATAGGGCAGACGGTTATGAGGGACAAGCTGTCTGACATTTATGAGAAAGCTGTCAATGAAGATGACAGAAACGAGAAGAAGCAAAATGATGCCAAAAATGCAGTTGAAGAATGTGTATATGAGATGAGAAACAAACTTTGTGGCATTTATGAGAAATCTGTCAATGAAGATGACAGAAACAGTTTCATCCGTCAGCGTGAGGATAATAGAAAGCTTATCAGTGAGAGTCAAGAGAAGTGCCTGACACATGCGTGTCTGGAAATCTGTGTCCCAACCCGAGGGTTGAAACAAGAGGGGGGGGGTATGTGACAGGAAGTCAGGTAAATCTGGGAATGTAGTCACAAAGAGGAGACACATTCCCACCTGCTTTGGAAAGTTCACTAATTACTATAGGGTGTCGGCTGCAAAGGTAGCCAGAACTGTCTAAGGAAGTTGAAAGGCCTTCAGCTGTTCAGAATGAGGAAATGAAGGCTTCTATAATTTGTCCAAAGGAAGTCCTATTGATTGCTGCCTCCTGTCGCCGTGTGGGCTGGGAGAGGGGGACAGACAGACGTGTGCCTCCCGACGCCGTGTGGGCATGGGAGAAGGACTGATGCCTCCGGAAGCTGTCTCCTGAAGCCATGTGGGCTGGGAGAAGGAGGACAGTCAGATGAGTGCCTCCCGACAAGCTGGTGAGCATGGGAGAAGACCCCCTGAAGTAATGTGTGCTAAGGAGGGTAACCAAGTGTGAAGACGTCTCAAAGGTGAGGACATGGACTGTTTTGCTATGTGGAAAGAAAACAAAGGGACATGTTCCATATGAAGAGGAAAAGGGACCTGTTAAATGAACTGTGTTCAGTGTGAAGAGTAAAGGGACTTGTTAAATGAATTGTGTTCAGTGTGAAGAGTAAAGGGACCTGTTAAATGAACATGTGCTGTGTGAAGAGATAAAACATGGACTGTTGAGTATCCGCAGTAGGATAAGCAAGTCTGCCCAACAGTAGGTTGGGGACAGACTCTTAGGTAGGTTCCAGTGTGTGAGAAGGTAGCCGCCCACAGTGGCAAGGAGTTATTTTGTTTTATTTTATTTTGGCTGTTTTGAGGCTTGCAATTGTGTGAAGTAAATTGCATGAATAAATCAGTGTTGTTTGCAACCACTGCTCGGCTATCTCTCTGTGAAAACGCACCCCCCCAAGGGGTCATCCACGCCTACCACCGAGCTAATCCCTCACAATATATATACACAAATGTTTGCATTTCATTTATTTTTTAAACTGAATGGGTTGTTTTACATAGTAAGGATTCACATTTACTTTAATAAACTGCTATGGACGTGTACAAAGTATGTTAAATGTGATGCATACTCAAGTCAAGACTTAGAATAAACACTAACACCAACCATGTACCATTTATTGTACAAAATATACAATTTTAAATTATATATAGGTATAAACCCATCCCTATTAAAACCCATCCACCATGCCTTCCAACTCTTTTAGAGTTTCTCTTAGTGTAGCACTTTTAAATGTTCCCTCAAGGTACCTGGAACTTGTACCTATTGAAATAAACATACATATACAAAAGTACATTTAAAAACTAGATGATCATATGCATACTTGAACAGTAGGACCCTGCTGAAGGTAGGTCAAAAGGCTCAAGATTTTTTATCTTAATACTTATCTGAGCCCCATCTCGATCCAGCGTTGTGCATGAGAGCAGTGGCTCTCCGGGGTCTCTCTCTCTCTCTCTCCTCATTGGCTCATACATCAGCGGGAGCCATTGGCTCCTGCTGCTGTCAATCACAGCCAGTAAGCCAATGGGGAGGGAGTGAGGGAGGGGCCAGGTCGCGCTCTGTGTGTGAAGGGAGCTAGCCTGCTTGAGTGACCCATAGCAAGAGGCTTGAAGCCTCTTGTTTCTCCACTGGTTATCGAGACAATTGATGGCAGACCCCTGCAACTGGCACAGGTTACCCATAAGACTGTTCCGGTTGATATGGCGATAGGAGCTGTTTACAGGGAGTCAACCTGTTTCCAGGTTATCTCATCCCCACAATACTCCGTTGTTTTGGGGTACCCTTGGCTTCAGAAACACAAACCGACCTTTGATTGGCAGTCAGTCGAGATCCTCTTTTGGTCTCCACAGTGTGGCACTGTTTATATTCGTGGGCCTGTTAAGGTACTTTATACCTCCTCGGATTCAGTGTTGCCTCCTGAATATCATGAATATAAAGATGTATTTGAGAAGGTGTGCACAGGTACTCTTCCTCCTCATCGTCCGTAAGATTGTGCTATAGAGCTAAAACCTGGTGCCATTCCCCCACGTTGCAGGGTTTATCCTCTCTCGATTGTGGAGAATAAGTACATTGGAGTACATGGATGATGGCAGATGCACTTGCCCGGGGGCACATTCACAAGTCCACTTCTCCAGTTGTGGAGAAGTTGAGACCTTGAAATCTTGCATTGATTATAGGGGCCTCAATCGCATCACGGTCAAGAATGCATGCCCGATTCTGTTGATTATTGAATTGTTCGACCACCTCAAGGGAGAAACGGTCTATATGAAGCTTGATCTAATGGCCGTGTATAACCTTGTAAGGATAAAGGAGGGCAACGAGTGGAAGACCATGTTTAATACCAGAACCGGTCATTACGAATCACTGGTGATGCCCTTTGGCTTGTGCAATGCGCCCGCTGTCTTCCAGGAGTTCGTCAATAATGTCTTTTGTGATTTGTTGTAGCAATGCATGGTAGTCTATTTGGATGACATCTTGATTCCTTTGAATCACACTATCTGGATGTCAGACGGGGGGCTGCAACGGTTACGTGAGAATGGGCTTTTCTGTAAGCTTGAGAAATGTGAATTCCACCTGTCTCAGGTTGCCTTCTTAGGCTACATCATTTCTGCTGAAGGGTTCTCCATGGACCCTCAGAAGGTTTTAGCTGTTCTACAATGGCCTCACACCAGTGGTCTCCGTTCCATTCAGTGTTTCCTTGGGTTTGCCAACTACTATCAGAAATTTATCAGGAACTTTTCCTCTTTGGCCAAACCTATCTCAGATCTGACCAAGAAGATTCCCACAATTGGACGTCTGCTGCCATCCAAGCTTTCGAGGCCCTCAAGTCTGCTTTCGCTTTGGCTCCCATTTTGTCTCATTTCAATTCTGGTTTGCCCTATGTCCTAGAGGTGGATGCGTCTGAGACGGGAGTAGGCGCCCTCCTGTCTCAGCGTCAGATACCTGATGGACCTTTACTTCCTTGTGGGTTCTACTCCAAGAAGCTGTTTCCAGCTGAATGCAATTACGAGATTGGAGACAGAGAGCTCTTGGCCATTATCCTGGCTCTCAAAGAGTGGAGACACTTGCTCAAAAGTTCTGTGGTTCCAGTTCTCATTCTTACTGATCATAAGAATCTGACGTATTTCTGAGGTCAAGAGGCTCACACCCCATCAGGCCAGATGGGCCTAATTCTTGTCTCATTTTACCTATGCGATCTCCTATTTGCCCGGCTCCAAGAATGTTAAGGCTGGTGCCTTGTCTCACCAGTATTCTGAGTTGTCCAGGGAGGACTCATACCTTCAGATCATATCCTGGCTGCTATCTGTACCAACTTAACCTCTCCTGTTGGGGAACAGATCTTGGCTGCCCAACCTGATGCTCCCACTGAGAGACCTGCTGGCAAATGTTTTGTACCTGAGGGGTTGTGCATCAGACTGTGGCGCATGTATCACATTTCCAAGACTGACGGTCATCCTGGTAAGAACCAGATGTCCTGGACTATTTCCCGTCAGTTCTGGTTGGCATCTCTCCGCACTGATGTTGCTGTGCATGTAGCTGCTTGTTCGGTCTGTGCCCAGGACAAATCTCCTCAGCACCTTCCCTTGGGCCTACTGCATCCCATTTCCAATGGGGAGCACCCCTGGTCTCACCTGGTCATGGATTTTATTGTTGAACTTCCCACGTCTCGAGGTTACATGGTTATCCGCATGGTTGTTAGCCAGTTCTCCAAAATGTGCCACCATGTTCTGTTTAAGTGGCTGCCTATACCACTCAGGAGCTTGCCTTGGTGTTTGCCAGGGAGGTTTTCCCTTTTACAAGGGTTGCCTAAGGAGATTGTCTTGGACCCTGGGAGCCAGTTTGTTTGTCTCCAGGTTCTGGCATGCTCCCAGTTAGGTATTCCACTCTCCTTCTCGTCGGCCTACCATCTGCAGTCCAATGGTGCTGCTGAGCATTCCAACCAAGCTCTGGAGCAATTTCCCTGCTGCTACAGTATATCTACCATCAGGACAATTGGGTTGATCTGCTACCCTGGGCAGAGTTTGCCAGGAACTCTGCTATCAACTCTTCTCCTGGAATGTCTCCATTCATGGGCAATTATGGGTTCAAACCCACTGTATTGCCCGAGTCGTTCTCGCTACATGACATCCCGACTGTGGAGGATTGTCTTCATGCCTTTCGTTCCTCTTGGTTGTAGATTCAAGATTCATTATGGGTCACTGCACAGCATCAGAAGCTCTAGGCAGACCAGAGACGTTTATCTGCTCCTTTGTACCAGGTCGGGGAGAGGGTGTGGTTGTCAACCCGTAATCTTAACCTCAGGGTGCCCACTCCAAAACTGGCATCCAGTTTTGTTGGGCCTTTTTGTATCCTCCATAAGGTGAACTCAGTGGCCTATGCCCTTGGTCTTCCCCCTGGCATACGTATTTCCAATGTCTTTCACGTGTCACTTTTGAAGCCACTGGTTTGCAGTTGCTATACTTCCTCACTTCCTCGCCCTCTTCCCATTCCTGTGGGCAATCATGAGGAGTGGGAGGTTAACAGCATCTTGGATTCTTGTCTGCTCCGAGGTCAGGATCAATACCTGGTGCACTAGAAGGGTTATGGTCCTGAGGAGCACTCCTGGGTTCCCTCCACTGATGTTCATGCTCCCGCCCTTCTCCACGCTTCCCATACTCACTTTCCTCAGAATCCTTTTTTTGCTCTGCGGAGCAGGGGCCGTTGAGGGGAGGGTACTGTCAAGGTCTTACCTTGCCCTCCTGTTGGCAGCCATCTTGGACATGTGCAGAATGCTGCCTCCTATAAGTTCTGATTTCATCACCACTTGCCTGCTGCCTGGGTGTCTCACAGTGATTATGCAGCACACCTGACTATATCTATCACCTGATGTGTTGCAGTCCTTTCCCTTGTGTCTGTGCTCCAAGGTGCATCTCTGCTAGCAGTCTTCTGTTCTCCATGTATGACCTGGCTTGACTGAGAACTTTCCTGGCTCTCGACCCCGCTTCAGCAGACAACCCGGCTTCGACAGACAACCCGGCATCAGAAGAATACACACTTCTGGACTCGACCCCGGCTTGGATGACTACCTGCCTCTGGACTTGACCCTGGCTTGCTCCTGATCTCACTTCCTCACTCTTGCTTTGTGTTTATTGTTGTTTGCTCCAGTAAACTGCTTTATTTTACCTGCATACCCATGTGGTCTGGTTTTCTGGCACTCTGACAACTACATTGCAGAGTGCATGAACATCATGAGAAATGTAGTTCCAAAACATCTGAGGTGCCAAGGTTTGCCATCACTGCCCTAGGGCCTATATCAATGGCATTTTGGCTTGTCATCAGTTTGAGATGCCTCTGAGGTCATTCAGAATTCACTGACAGATGCATTATACCTGTAGGTGATCTCCTTCTGAGATGCATCTGGACAAAAATTATGTTTCCTTCTCTCCTCTCAAGCAAAACTTTCTGCCTGTGCCCTGAATGCTAGGTCCTGGCGGTAAACTAAGCTGTCCATGCACCAAACACCTGGAGGAAAAGAAGGAACTGCAGCACCCTAATGATGTCAATGTGCATAAATAGCCAAAATAGCAGTTCTTGCCTGAAGGACTGCCCCTTCCAATGCGTTTCACCCAATAGGGCTTAGTCAAAGATATGGGGAAGGCTAGAAGGAGGGTCTGACGTCAGAATTTGCACTTGCAGCCTGATGGATTTTATGTACTTACAATCTGCTGATGTGATCTTCACATGTGTAAATTTAAGCTTTTATTATTTAATAAAGCTGTTTTCTGCTACTATTGCCTCTTTATTTTATATTGTTGGGGACTCTGTCATAAGGGAATCCCCTGCAGTCTGGATGGATTAAGATTGGCGCTGTGCAGTGAAGTATAAAGCAACGTTAGACCTTCCATACATAGGTAGTCAATTATTTGGTAAACTGCTTTCTGATGGAGATTGACGTTGGGTGTTATTTCATTATCTGATTAGTGACCCTGAACATTTTTTCATCTTCGGACACTGGATATTTGCATGGGCTATTGTTTGGGCACTTAATCATAGGTTTGCACTATATAGGCCTCCTTTATGTGAGGAGGTTTGATGTATTCCAAGAAAAAATGCATTAAAACACTGGTCTCTATAAAGGGTTAAGAAAAGAAGAAAAGGAAAAGAAAAATATGTCCCACTTGGGACGTCATAGGCAAAGGTAATCAAAAAATTATAAATGAAATAAAAGAAACAAAATAAGAGGAATCTGCACATAACCATAGGAGAAGAGAAATGAACAGAGGAAGGGAGGAAAGAGAAGGGAGTTGATATTGGTGAGAAGGTGGGGAAGGGGAAGGGGAAGATGTAGTGGAGGGTGGGGTTGGGAAGTGGATGGAGAAAAAAAGGGAGATTGGGATGAAGGGGGAAGAAAAAGGGAGAAGAAAGAAAGCAGGGGGGGGGAGTGAAAAGTAGAAGGGCAGATAATCTGTGCAATAAACATAGATTACAGGGACGTAATCGGTGTGTGGCACTTTCTTAATTTACTTGTGAGCTGCATTTGACCTGTTTCAGGTGGGTTTTGCATTCCCATAGACTTGCATGGGAATGCACCATTTGCTTGGGGCAAACAAAAGCCCATTGACAAACGCCCTAAGAATGCCAACCAGTGTTGCTGAATGTTGGTAGCCTTGAGGTCCTCAGCAGCGTTGGAAAAATTGTTGACCAGCAGGTGATCCAAACCAGACATCTCCGATCAGCAGTGGGAACGCAATGCAGAGGTTTCCATATTGCCTCTAAAAGTGGAAGGAATAGCAAATACAGAGTATGTGCAAGAACCCATAGCAGCCTATCAGATCGTATGTTTTATCAGAGGAGCAATGAAAAGTGATTGTTAGTAGTTACTACCTATTGCTCAGTGTTGTTCTCCCTAATACAACAGACCTATGTATAATGTAGGAGGAGAAATTCTAGACTGATTGTTTTAATAATTGCATACTCTAGTTCCTGCATTATAACTTTGATTATACAAGACACTAATGAGGAATATGACAGTGCATAATCAAGGAAGGTTAATTAGATCACCTTTAAATGACAGTATATTTAATAAGTAGCATTCAAATTAAAAGAAAAAAAAGTTATAGTTTAAAAGGTTCTATTGCAATTTTGTCTGTGATGGTCCTCATTTTTTTTAGGTCATAGTGTATCTAGTTGTAGTTAGTCACAAAATATACAGTTAGGGGTAAAGTTAGGACACAGCCTAAGAATTCACATAGGGGTATAATAAAAAAATCTGAATAGCAATTTACCCAGTGAAAGTGCACATACACATGTACACTGAGCAAAGAGGGCAAAAATGAATGATAGGCTATTCCCCATGCTAGATGAATAATTTTAATGGAATTAAAGGGATAATACTGCATTTAGCCCCTAGAAGGCAATAATTACTATATGAAATTTCTAGGAAATTTAGCACCCTCTAGTGGTCAAATGCAGTATTTACTGTTTTAAACCAATGAAAAAGTTTGGATTGTCAGAGAAAAGAGCCTAATAACATTTGTTTTTCCCCTGTTTGAATAGAATGAATAGACATGTACTATGCTACGCTTTTTTTTTAAGGTATACCCCATCCTCTCAAACTTGAACTTTCAGTTATAAGTTGGCAAAGGAGGACTGATTCCACCAGTGGCTATTTATAGTAGTGATCGACCGATATTGTTTTTTGTTGCCGATACCGATACGGATATTTTGGCCATTGAATATCTGCCGATATTAGCAGATATAATTTAAATGTTTTTTATTTTATTACTTGACAGGTACTCTTGTGGAGAGATCTGTGGGTCTAAAAGACCCCAAACCCCTCCTCTGCCCTTAAAAGCATTCAAAACGCCAAGTTTGGCTGTTTTAATGCTGTCATTTTTTTAAATCTGGTGCCGAGTACCTGGAAGTGATGTCATGACATCACTTCCGGGTTTTTATATGGAGAACCGATCAGAGCCAAATGCAGCTTTGATCGGGTCTTCGGCGGCCCTGCAGGCTGGTTGCTCAGGTCTCCCAGTGGGACGGGAGACCCAGGCGAGCCGCAGAACGTCCCCTCCCGCTCCTTGTAATGACAAGACAGCCGGCCGTCGGCTATGGACGCCGGTACTGGGGTGATGCCTCTAGCTGCAGGCATCACTCCAGTACAAGCACTTTCCCGTTTTGCTGATAATCGGTCGATCCCTAATTTATAGCTCCTGGTTAGGCTGGCCACAGAAAGACAGATTATCACTGTTTGTTCTCATTAGAACATGGGGCTTTATTAAAGACCTTACATAAGACAATGCAATTGACAAGCTGTGTAACATAAGTAACAGGCTGCTTGCTAAACTGAGCGAGATATCATAACTTCTCACTTGTTGTGTAAAGGTAAAGATGATGATAAACAAATGCTCCATTCTATCAGGATGGGCAGGCTTGCGTTCAACAAGACAATGGTCATTATGAAGCTGAAATATTTATTGAAGATTCCAAAGAAGGCAGCCTATTTCAGGAATCTGCACTCCCTTCATCAGGGCTCACAGACAAATACAAATTGGATTATTGAATAAGTAGATAGATAAGCAGGTTCCACACACATTGTGTAATGTTTACCAAGAATTATTGCAGTATTCTCATGGTAGGCCAAAAAAAGCAAAATATGCTTACATGTTGATTTAAATCAGTGGTTCATCACTAGGTTCATACACTATTTGACCAAAAGTATTGGGACGCCTGCCTTTACACGCACATGAACTTTATTGGCATCCCAGTCTTAGTCCATAGGGTTCAATATTGAGTTGGCCCACCCTTTGCAGCTATAACAGCTTCAACTCTTCTGGGAAGGCTGTCCACAAGGTTTAGGAGTGTGTCTATGGGAATGTTTGACCATTCTTTCAGAAGTGCATTAGTGAGGTTAGGCACTGATGTAGACAAGAAGGTCTGGCTCACAGTCTCCACTCTAATTCATCCCAAATGTGTTCTATCGGGTTGAGGTCGGGACTCTGTGCAGACCAGTCAAGTTCTTCCACCCAAACTCGCTCATCAATGTCTTTACGGACCTTGCTTTGTGCACTGGTGCGCAGTCATGTTGGACCAGGAAGAGGTCATCCCCAAACTGTTCTCACAAAGTTGGGAGCATGAATCTGTCCAAAATGTCTTGGTATGCTGACGCCTTAAGAGTTCTCTTCACTGGAACTAAGAGGCCAAGCCAAACCCCTGAAAAACAACCCCACACCATAATCCCCCTCCACCTAATGATTTGGACCAGTTCTCAAAGCAAGGTTCATAAGACAGTTACAGGTACCATATATTAATTCGTAACATTTAAAGATATATTATAAAGCTTTTATTGGACATAGCACTGCACTGCTCTATTACAGAGATAGATAGATAGATAGATAGATAGATAGATAGATAGATAGATAGATAGATAGATAGATAGATAGATAGATAGATAGATAGATAGATAGATAGATAGATAGATAGATAGATAGATAGATAGATAGATAGATAGATAGATAGATAGATAGATAGATAGATAGATAGATAGATAGATAGATAGATAGATAGATAGATAGATAGATAGGATGTATCACTAGAGGGGTCACCTAAAGGGGGTCCTGACTCCTATATAAAGATATTTAGTTAGATATCATTTAGAATATGATGTCCAGTTCTGGAGACCTCAGTTACAAAAAGATCTGAGAAATAAAACATTTTAGGAGGGATTTCAAAAACGTAAAGTTATTGTAAAGTCTCTTTTTTTTTTTTTCAAACAACAATCATGTTATACTCACCTGCTCTGTGCAGTTGGTTTTGCACAAAGCATCCCGGATCCTCCTCTTCTCGGGTCCCTCTTTGCAGCTCCTGGCCCCTCCCTTCTATCGAGTGCTCCTACAGCAATGGCGCCGCTGCTGTGTCTCAGCCAATCAGGAGAGGGCATCCCAGACAGCCTGAGGGACTTGTGGACATGGCTGGACAGAGATCAGGTTCAGGTGAGTATTAGGGGGGCTGTGGGGGGTGCTACACACAGAAGGTTTTTAACTTAAAGCATAGAATGCATTAAGATAAAAAATCCTTCTGACTTTACAACTTCTTTATTGTATACAGTCTGGAGAAAAGAAGGAAAAGCGGAGATATGATTGAAACCTTTAAATACATCAAGGGGGTGAATAAGGTTCAGGAGGGCAGTATTTTCAATATGAAGCCAAGATCAAAAACACGTAGACAAGACCTCAAACTAGCAGGAGGAAAGTTCAAAACTAATCTTAGAAAAAGTATTATTTAACAGAAGAGTGGTTGATGCTTGGAATAGACTTCCAACAGCAGTGAGTCAGTCAACAGTCAGCCCTGGTTCACACCAGTGTGACTGAAATCATGCTACTTTAGCGCGATTTCAAAGCCACAGATCAGTGCGATTTGGATGTGTAAACTAATGGGCCACACACACTATAAGATTTTCTGAAGACTTTTTCCTTTAGACTTACCAAAACCATATAATATGAGGTCAAACCTAAACACTTTCAATTTGTATGCAATCTGGCAGGCCCTTGCACTACATAGAAAAGGTGAATCTGAAGGAAATCTAACCACAAAAGTTGGATAGTGTGTATCCAGCTTTAGTGGGGCTTGCCACTTAATTTAAGAGAAGTCAATACAAGTCCCAATAAAACTGAAGAAAAGTCGTGTAGGAACCTTTTTAAAAGTTGCTGCGACTTGAGTCACAATGATTTGAGCGGTTCCGTTGTTTCAAATAAGGAGCAACTTATCATACGATTTTAAACTGTCAAATATCATCATCTTTTGTAAGTGAGATCTCCATAATTGGACATGGTATTCTAAATGAGGTATAACCAAAGATATATATATAGAGTGATCAGGATTAGACAGACAGACAGACAGACAGACAGACAGACATCCTGACATCCTTGAATGTATTCAACCAAAAGTATGCACACATGAATGTGTACTTTTTTTTTACTTGCTACCTTCAAGAGCTGTCATCAAGGGCCCAATAAGTTTTTATTTTGTTTACAATGATTCCTTTATGCCATCACTCCTACACCTATGGCATGTCTTGTATCCATTTTTTCCTCTAAAAGTTTGCTAGCAGTAGTAGCATGGGATGTTCTAACTTCTTCTCAGCAGGGGTGCCTTTTTCTCACTACATTTGCTGTTTGTACCTACTTTGCTCATGGCATATGTACTCAAAAAAATATTTTATTAAGGCATATAAATGGGCTACCTCAAAGCAGAACTAAACTCCACAATACTTACCTTTGCTTCTATGGTCCAACGCCTGCAAGCTTCTTCGCTGGTGCTGGCATATTCTCCTAGGTGCCAGTCTTTTAGCATTTTCAAGTGGTTGTAAAAGCACAAGGTTTTTTATCTTTATGCATTCTACGCATGAAGGTAAAAAACCTTCTGTGTGCAGGAGTCCCTCAGACCCCCTAATACTTACCTTACCTGCCTCTCCTGGGACTCACACTCCTGATTGGCTTTTGACAGCAGTGGGAGACATTGACTCCCGCTGCTGTTAATCACAGCCAGTGAGTCAATTAGGAGGGGACAGGCCAAACCGCAGCTCCATGTGCAAATTGACACACAGAGGCACGGGTGGGGAGCGCCCCTGCTTGGGTGCCCTCAGAGCAAGCTGCTTGCTGTGGGGGCACCAGGCAGGAGGGAGGAGGCAGGAGCACCAGGTGGAGGACCCGAGAAGAAGAGGATCCGGGCTGCTCTGTTCAAAACCACTACACAGAGCAGGTAAGTATAACATATTCATATTCAGTAATACTTTAAGCCACATGTGTCAAAGATATCTGAATCCGGCCTTCTAGGCCATTTCATGTGGCCCTCACACCCAGGGGAAGGGGTGGAAGTGGGATGTGAGCAGTCTGTGAAAGAGAGCTGATTCCTGCACACTGTGCATAGCAATCCCTAAACCCTGCACTCAGTATGTAGCGCACTCCTCAATACTGCACTCTGTACACAGCACACTCCTGAACTCTGCATGTAGTGCACCTCTGAACTCTGCATACAGCGCACCCCTGGACTCTGCTCACTCTACATAGTGCATCCCTGGACTCTGTACTCTGTACGTAGTGCATCCCTGGACTCTGTACACTGCATGTACTGCATCCCTGGACTCTGTACACTGCATGTAGTGCATCCCTGGACTCTGTGCACTGCATTTAGTGCATCCCTGGACTCTGTACTCTGTACGTAGTGCATCCCTGGACTCTGTACACTGCATGTAGTGCATCCCTGGACTCTGTACTCTGTACGTAGTGCATCCCTGGACTCTGTACACTGCATGTAGTGCATCCCTGGACTCCGTACTCTGTAGGTAGTGCATCCCTTGACTCTGTACTCTGTAGTACGTAGTGCATCCCTGGACTCTGTACGTAGTGCATCCCTGAGCTCCGCACATATCGCACTCTTGGTATTTATAGCCCCTTTAGGTTCCTCAAACTGTTAGTGAAATTTGGTCACGCCCATAGTTTGATTCGGTTTAGTGGGGGGGGCATCTCTGCACCTAATCTCTTAGAAAAAAAAGCCCTACATAAATGTATATAGTCTTACAGATACAACCGGGCCTTTGAGGACAACCATAATGCTTGTGCGGCCCTCAATTAAATTGAGTTTGACACCCCTGCTTTAAGCAGTCATCCTGGCACACAGGCACTGTGTTTAATGTGAACTGAGCTGCACGCTGTGCATTCTGTAAAAGAATGTGAGCAGGCAGGTAGGTTTATTTCATTGCAGAAGAGACATTTTACATCTCTTCTGCAATAAACAGCCTGCCTACTCGCATTTTTTAGTATTAGATTTCCATTCTGCTTTAATCCAATGCACATTGTAATAACATGCGTCAATGCACAAATGTGCCAATATAGCATCACAAGGGTATAAATTGGCCCTTATGGTTCACATAAGGTGTTTCTTCACCTGAACCTGATTGAGTAAACATGACTTTATTAGCAATTCAGCCATTTAGCATAGGAGGCTTGGAAGCTTGTAGAGCAGCAGAGAATCACACTACAGTCAGTGGATTAGGAAAATGCATGTGAACATTATTAACCTCTTTTTGCTCCCTACCCTCATTTGGATCATCTGTTTTTTAAGGAATATAGATGTATTCTTCATTTAGGATTTCATGCTTCTTCTTCTTTGGACTCCAGCTCATTTTTGTAGCCCCCTAGACTGATCAAATATGGCAAACCGGAAGTTTTTTGCTTTATGAAAAACCAAAGCCAAGAACAATGTGTCTCCAAAGCAATACAAAAACCATCCTATTTATAAGCATGTTTTTATGAGCCATTCTGAAAATGGCTAAAAACCCACAGAGGTACAGTTGTACAGTTCAGCATGCAGAGAATCTCTTTGTAGGATATACATCTAGACAGGTGTATACACGTAGCAGAGGGAAAAGCTGAATACAGTCAGAGTTATCCATCATAATAGTAATCTTTCCAAATCCAACACCCGTAAACCTTTACAGCTGCAGAGGGTATACTATATGTTCCATGAGATTGTGTTCCACCAAGAAGATTCCCAAATTTTCATGATGAAATAAATATGTAAAATCTAGAGTGCGGTTTCAGTGAATGTTTCCCACCTCTTTGTACAGTTGAACACCTGTCATGCAGCTTATTACACGAGTGAAATTTATATACTATGTGTTAATTGTTACACCTGCCAAATAATTTGTAATTATGAGCAACCCAGTTTGAGATCTGAACACTCCTGCTTCGGCAGAATATACCACCAGTGTGCTGATTGGACAATGATAAAGCAGCAGCACACTGATGAGGTCATCACTCTGTTCTCTCCTCCTGTTAGCATGTTCACTGTTGGCAATGGCAAATATGCATGGGGCAGAACCTAACTGGACCCTTGTGCTGCAGTGCTGCCCCTCCCTCTCTTAATGTGAATGCTGCTGTACATGGGATTACAAGAGGCCAATATAAAACTTGGCTGCATTTTAAAAATTGTAATTGTTTTATAAATTCATGACTGTATTGATTGGTGTTTTTGTTTTCTATAAGTAAATTTCCACATTTTACATTATTTGCTTGACGTGTTCTCATTATAATATGTTACATAGCAATTACATAGCAAATTTTTAGTCCGTAATAGTCATCTATTTCATTATAAATGGTTCTCCGCATAAAAAAAAAAAAAACACTTGTGTTATAGTACACTGCAACACACAGATGTGGATATTGTTGACATAGTTGAAGATAGTAAAGGTGAGTTGAGGTACAAAATTAATGGGTTGCCTTAAAGTTAAATTCGGGGCACAAAAATTTTTATTCAAATACATTCCAGAATAGACAAAAAGGATACAAATCTGCTTTGTGTGCACCAAATGCCTTTGCAAAAGCAAGTATAGATTTGTAAATGTAGCTGTGACATCATCACCGTGCTGCACACAGCTCGTGGGGAGAACAAGGCTATGGGAGGGGTCCAGGAGGCGGTCCCACTACAGGATCCCTGCAGAAGGGGGCAGATACAAGACCAGTCAGCCTGTCCAATTAATGAAAGCAATAGTGACTGGCCTTTATCACTATGCACAGAGGCAAAGTGAGCTCCCTGCTGACCAGACAGAGGTTAGGATAGCAGTTCACTGCCCAAAGAGCAGGTTGGGAGTGGAAGGATTACATAGGAAGCTAAACTGTTTAACCAGGGAGATGAATTTCCTAATTAGTTACTACGTGCATCACCTGTCTGGCTATGCAGTCTGTTACCACTTTAAGACCAGGCTTTTTCTGACACTTTATTTACAAGTTTAAATCAGTATTTTTTTATAACCTCCAAACATTATATATATATATATATATATATATATATATTTAGAATTAAACATATAAATGTAAACATCCCTTGTAATAGAAATAAGAATGACATGTCCTCTTTATGGAGAGATCTGGGGTCAAAAAGACCCCAAATCTCTCCTTTACTTTTAAAATAAAAAAAATGTAAAAAATTTTTTTGATCTATTGCTTTTTAAAAAAAAAATGTACTTCATAACATCACTCTGATCCTCCAAGGCCATAGAGGCAATTGATCGCCTATGGGAGCAGCCAGCCATACCGTTGTGTCGTTTCGGGGGAAAACGGTGGAAACGGTAAGCCAGAGATGCCACTTTGGAAAGGGTTTCAGACGCTCTAAAAGGTTTCATGAGAAAGCCAGCCATCGGCTGCAAAAAGTGATACGGGGGTTATGACTGACAGCTTCAGCCATAATCCCGGTAAACCACTTACAAAAGGGAATGTATATAAAGTGCACCCCCTAGGAAACCGCAAGTAGAATGGAATCCCCCACCCTGCACAGCTAGGCACACCGAAATTTCAAAGTCTCCTAGAGTCAGGAAAAAGTCCAGCACTTTGTTTTTGCATTTTTTTTGAGGGGATAAAACTTGGATGGGGAAAGGGGTATGGGATGCCCACTTGATTTCAGGAACTCTTCAGGGACAAAGTTTCCCATGTACAGCTATAAACACTCCTCACTGCCTCCAGCACAAGTGCTTGCAGAACTTCAGACTCAGCTGGGAAACTTTTTGGGACTCTGGCAAAGCACTCAGCCAGGTTAAAGCAAAAGCCCTTTACAGGCCTTGGTAGTGTAGCAGTGTCAAGTCCAGTGTCAAGCTTACATTCCTATGGCTACTGATCCCAGCACCACCTCTTCAGGCATTGCCAGCCGGCCTGGCTGCAGCTGCCTCTCTCACTAGCCTTCCTGGCTACTTCCCACAGTCCTCCCAAACTGTACACTCACCATCCCAACCCAGCTGACTTCTCCTGGATAACACCTGGACGTGCTGACCTGCTCCTGCTGTCCTCACACTTGCTCCCATGTTTCCAGAAAGGATATCCTCCGTGTTATAGAGAGTTACTCCAGCACCAAGCCCCAAACCCAAGGTCACCCCCCCCCAGACTAGGGGGCACCCTCAGGGGCCACCAACAGCCTCTTTAGCATTCCTTCTCCATCTTCCACCCGACTGCCCCTTGCTGGTCCAACCCAAGAGTATTTAGGAGGTGCCCGCCACTTGCCAGCCCACCTGCTGGGGATTAGCTGGGGCCCTCATCAATACTCCAAACAACTCCTCCTGGACTCCCTCCTCCACTTCTGGAAGCTTCTCCAAGGTTCCAGAGAGCAGAAGGAGTTACCAGAGGTGCTGCTAGATGAGTCACCCAGCCTCCCTGAGTCACCGATCTCTGACCCAGATTCAACCCAGGCCTAGCTCTCATATACACTTCTACCACACTAGATGGTGCTACATATATATACATATTGCAGTCGCAAAGTGGTTAAATCACACGATCGACTATACAGAATTATGGCTCTTTAGAAAGTAAAGAGGTAACATATATATATATATATATATATATATATATATATATATATATCTTGACTCTGTATTTAGCTGTTTATCTGGAGTTTCGCTTAAGGCACATATAAAATTGATTAGTGACTTATGATGACAAGGAGAACTATCAATACAATTTTTCTTTTAGGTATACCTAAACCCAATAACCAAAATGTAATATATTGCAGCTTACCAGCCTTTTAATGTGGTGGCTGCATTTGTTTCCTTTTTTCTGCAGAAAATACCTGTTGATCCTGCCAAAATTTCAGTGTTCTTCTAACTTCCTGTGGACTAAAGTGAAATCTCAAACAATGGTATCAGCTTTCTTTGCGAACTTCTGGCAACTAAAAAGCAACACCCCTCTATGTAATAGAGATGAGGAAATGTGGGGGAGTTTGTAGTCCAAATCAGGACAACAGCCTAGGGTGACAACATTCCACATCCATGACGACAGTGCAGTGCATGAGCATTGCCGCTCTTGGACAGAAAGAGTTTCTTGGCTGAATCTTCAGGTCAGAATAGGGGAAGAAAGCCTGAAAAGGCAAATTAATGCAGCCACAACAACTAAAGGGGTTCTGTTTTTTGGTTTAGATACCCTTTAAGTTTCACAACACATGATTTTAATACATTCACAATGCGTGCAGTATAAGAAGTGGGAAGTGGGGAATAGAAAATATGTAATCACATGAATTACAGATTACAGAGAGAAACCATTGATAGACAGGTATGCATTAGGTTTATTATAAAGAAAACATGTAACACGCCCAAGGGCATTTTGACAAATAAGCCATTATTGCGACGCCAAACATAATCAAAATAAACAGTAATATTGGTGGAAAAGATATCTTAATTATGCTGCTAATATCTTAACTGCTGATCTGTTTCTCAGAGCTGCTTTATGTCAGTGTTCTCCAGCAAGGAAAGAGCTCCAGATTATTGGAAGAGGCGATTCTAGATCCTCCAGAAGTCCTAACTGTACCGTCTATTAATCATTCATAAATCACCAAGCCAGAGCTACTCCTAATTATAGATTTCCCTTTGAAATGGGAAATCAAAGTGGAGCAAGACTGCAAACATTCCACTTCATCAAAAGCTGTTGCCTATAAAAGAAGCAATCAGATAGCTACCGGATTATGCCTAAAATCATTATGACAGAACCAATTTCCTCCCAAGGACAAGATTTGCAGCAACTTTTCAAATCGCCCAGGAAATGTTTTCGTCTTCGTGGCTCCTAAGCTCATTATAGGAAACCTCTCATAATGTCGTGAAGGCATTATGGGTAGGATTGTATAATTAAGAGATATCTCCAGTTCAATTCTAAGCTCACCCTAAATTAGATTTTTCAGTTATAGGTGGATCCTGCTGGGCTAAATCAATCACTGCTTTCTGGCATCTTATATTTATCAGGGGCAATAGGTGTGTTGCACCCTAATATTTGACTATCCCCCCCACTATGGAGTTTTTCCTCCTGCTTAAATCCCAACATAAGGGCAGTGCTTAGAGCTAATTTAATAAAGAAAGCCACAATATTATAACAAAAGAGTCCATAAAATTATTTTAAAAATCAAAAAAAAAATTGCGTATATACTAAATAACTAAATACTGTATATAGTCAAATAAAGTGATGATGATTCCTCAACTCTAAAAATGTGCCACACACCACTAGTGCAGCCCTCCACCTATGTAATAGAACTCACCAGAGGGACTAACCTCCAAGTTATAGGCAGGCTATATAAGGCTCACTGTAAGGTTTTTTTTGGAGAATGTATGGGTAATATTAAATAACAAAATACGAGTTGTCGCAAAAAATGATAAGTCTTTTATGTGCATTTTTTATGATTCCTCAACTCCAAAAATGTGCCACATACCACCAGTGCAGCCTTCTGCTTATGGAAAATAATTTACCAAGCGGACTAACCTCCAGGGTATAGGCAAGTCATTTAAGGCTTAGTGTAAGGTTTTATCTGGAGAATGTATTGGTCATTTTAAATAATAAAATATATGAATTGTCCCAAAAGAGGAAAAGTCTTTCACATGGAATGATGAAAATTCCTCAACTCTAAGAAGTGCCACATACCACAAATGCAGCCCTATATCTATGTGAAGACAATTCAGCAGAGGGGCTAACCTTCAGATATGTGAATGTCATTTAAGGCTCAGTGTAAGGTTTTATCTGGAGACTGTATTGGTAATTTTAAATTCAAAATATAGAACTGTCCCAAAAGATAAAAAGTATTTTATGTACCACCAGTGTAGCCCTCTATCTGTGGAAAAGAACTCACCAGAGATACTGATCTCCAGGTTATAGGCAGGTCATATAAGCAATAAGCATCACTGTAAGGGTTTATCTGGAGAATGTATGTCATTTTAAATAATACAATTTATGAATTGTCCCAAAAGAGGAAAAGTATATCATGTGAAATGATGTTGATTCATCAACCTCTAAAAATATGCCACAAATAACTAGGGCAGCCCACCATCATTGTGAAGACAACCCACTAGAGGGGCTATCCTTCAGGTTATATGCAGGTCATTTAAGGCTCAGTGTATGGTTTTATTTGGAGAATGTACAGGTCCATAAATATTGGGACATTGACACAATTCTAATCTTTTTGTCTCTATACACCACCACAATGGATTTGAAATGAAACAAACACGATGTGCTTTAACTGCAGACTTTCAGTTTTATTTGAGGGTATTTACATCCAAATCAGGTGAACGGTGTAGGAATTACAACAGTTTGTATATGTGCCTCCCACTTTTTAAGGGATCAAAAGTAATGGGACAGATTACCAATCATAAATCAACCTTTCACTGTTTAATACTTCGTTGCAAATCCTTTGCAGTCAATTACAGCCTGAAGTCTGGAACGCATAGACATCACCAGACGCTGGGTTTCATCCCTGGTGATGCTCTGCCAGGCCTCTACTGCAACTGTCTTCAGTTCCTGCTTGTTCTTGGAGCATTTTCCCTTCAGTTTTGTCTTCAGCAAGTGAAATGCATGCTCAATCGGATTCAGGTCAGGTGATTGACTTGGCCATTGCATAACATTCCACTTCTTTCTCTTAAAAAACTCTTTGGTTGCTTTTGCAGTATGCTTTGGGTCATTGTCCATCTGCACTGTTCTGAAGCATTTGGCTTAATATGAGCAGATAATATTGCCCGAAACAATTCAGAATTCATCCTGCTGCTTTTGTCAGCAGTCACATCATCAATAAATACAAGAGAACCAGTTCCATTGGCAGCCATACATGCCCACACCATGACATTAACACCACCATGCTTCACTAATGAGGTGGTATGCTTTGGATCATGAGCAGTTCCTTTCCTTCTCCATACTCTTCTCTTCCCATCACTCTGGTACAAGTTGATCTTGGTCTCATCTGTCCATAGGATGTTGTTTCAGAACTTTGAAGGCTTTTTTAGATGTTGTTTGGCAAACTCTAACCTGGCCTTCCTGTTTTTGATGCTCACCAATGGTTTACATCTTCTGGTGAACCCGCTGTATTCACTCTGGTGAAGTCTTCTCTTGATTGTTGACTTTGACACACATACACCTACCTCCTGGAGAGTGTTCTTGATCTTGCCAACTGTTGTGAAGGGTGTTTTCTTCACTAGGGAAAGAATTCTTTGGTCATCCACCACAGTTGTTTTCCATGGTCTTCCGGGTCTTTTGGTGTTGCTGAGCTCACCGGTGCGTTCTTTCTTTTTAAGGAAGTTCCAAACAGTTTATTTGGCCACACCTAATGTTTTTGCTCTCTCTGATGGGTTTTTTTTTTTTTTTTCAGCCTAATGATGGCTTGCTTCACTGATAGTGACAGCTCTTTGGATCTCCTATTGAGAGTTGACAGCAACAGATTCCAAATGCAAATAGCACACTTGAAATGAACTCTGGACCTTTTATCTGCTCCTTGTAAATGGGATAATAAGGGAATAACACACACCTGGCCATGGAACAGCTGAGCAGCCAATTGTCCCATTACTTTTGGTCCCTTAAAAAGTGGGAGGCACATATACAAACTGTTGTAATTCCTACACCGTTCACCTCATTTGGATGTAAATACCCTCAAATTAAAGCCAAAAGTCTGCAGTTAAAGCACATCTTGTTTGTTTCATGTCAAATCCATTGTGGTGGTGTATAGAGCCAAAAAGATTCGAATTGTGTCAATGTCCCAATATTTATGGACCTGACTGTATATGAATTGTCCCAAAGAAAAAAAGTCTTCCATGTGAAGTGATGATGATTTCCCAACTTTATAAATGTGCCACACACCACCAGTGTAGCCCTCTACCTATTTCACCAAAGGGGCTGACCTTCAGATTATAGGCAGGTTATATAAGGCTATTTAGGGAGAGCAGCTACAGTGGGTACGGAAAGTATTCAGACCCCCTTAAATTTTTCACTCTTTGTTATATTGCAGCCATTTTCTAAAATCATTTAGGTTCATTCTTCTTCCTCATGAATGTACACATAGCACCCCATACTGACAGAAAAACACAGAATTGTTGACATTGTTGCAGATTTATTAAAAAAGAAAAACTGAAATATCACATGGTCCTAAGTATTCAGACCCTTTGCTGTGACACTCATATATTTAACTCAGGTGCTTTCCATTTCTTCTGATCATCCTTGAGATGGTTCTACACCTTCATTTGAGTCCAGCTGTGTTTGATTATACTGATTGGACTTGATTAGGAAAGCCACACACCTGTCTATATAAGACCTTCCAGATCACAATGCATGTCAGAGCAAATGAGAATCATGAGGTCAAAGGAACTGCCTGAAGAGCTCAGAGACAGAATTGTGGCAAGGCACAGATCTGGCCAAGGTTACAAAAAGATTTCTGCTACACTTAAGGTTCCTAAGAGCACAGTGGCCTCCATAATCCTCAAATGGAAGACGTTTGGGACGACCAGAACCCTTCCTAGAGCTGGCCGTCCGGCCAAACTGAGCTATCGGGAGAGAAGAGCCTTGGTGAAAGAGGTAAAGAAGAACCCAAAGATCACTGTGGCTGAGCTCCAGAGATGCAGTCAGGAGATGGGAGAAAGTTGTAGAAAGTCAACCATCACTGCAGCCCTCCACCAGTCGGGGCTTTATGGCAGAGTGGCCCGACAGAAGCCTCTCCTCAGTGTAAGACACATGAAAGCCCGCATGGAGTTTGCTAAAAAACACCTGAAGGACTCCAAGATGGTGAGAAATAAGATTCTCTGGTCTGATGAGACCAAAATAGAACTTTTTGGCCTTAATTCTAAGCGGTATGTGTGGAGAAAACCAGGCACTGCTCATCACCTGTCCAATACAGTCCCAACAGTGAAACATGGTGGTGGCAGTATCATGCTGTGGGGGTGTTTTTCAGCTGCAGGGACAGGACGACTGGTTGCAATCGAGGGAAAGATGAATGCAGCAAAGTACAGGGATATCCTGGACAAAAACCTTCTCCAGAGTGCTCTGGACCTCAGACTGGGCCAAAGGTTTACCTTCCAACAAGACAATGACCCTAAGCACACAGCTAAAATAACGAAGGAGTGGCTTCACAACAACTCCGTGACTGTTCTTGAATGGCCCAGCCAGAGCCCTGACTTAAACCCAATTGAGCATCTCTGGAGAGACCTAAAAATGGCTGTCCACCAACGTTTACCATCCAACCTGACAGAACTGGAGAGGATCTGCAAGGAGGAATGGCAGAGGATCCCCAAATCCAGGTGTGAAAGACTTGTTGCATCTTTCCCAAAAAGACTCCTGGCTGTATTAGATCAAAGGGGGGCTTCTACTAAATACTGAGCAAAGGGTCTGAATACTTAGGACCATGTGATATTTCAGTTTTTCTTTTTTAATAAATCTGCAACAATGTCAACAATTCTGTGTTTTTCTGTCAGTATGGGGTGCTATGTGTACATTCATGAGGAAGAAGAATGAACTTAAATGATTTTAGCAAATGGCTGCAATATAACAAAGAGTGAAAAATTTAAGGGGGTCTGAATACTTTCCGTACCCACTGTATATCCACACAGGTAACATCCAATAACCAAGGGAAGGCAGATGTGTTGGTATGTTCCTGACACATGTTAGACCTAAAGAAGTGGCTTTAATAAGCTACAAATGTCTTCCAGTTGAATATGACTTACCACTACAAGTTACAACATGACCTGGATAAATAATAACCTTCACAGACATTTAATAATGAGGCTAACTAAGCATCATTTTTTGACATAAGAACAGGTCCAATATAGTTGAAAGCAGCTTCCATAACGTCAAGGAGCCATTTAAAGCAAATGAAACCTTTAAAAACAAATTAAATTTGCCTTACATGTTCATCCCAGTGTATTTTCTGGTCAAACTCGCCTAAATATCCCTATTTTCATAGAACTTTTGGTGAAATTAAAATTTCCCTTTTCATTAATAATAACAGACTGAGCTGAGGAGTGATGACCAAAATGTTTTATATTTTTAGTCCTTCCACATAATCATTATATCATTATCGTTAGATGCATGGGAACCAAAGCACTAAGTACAGAGTATAGTAACACATAACAAACAATCAGAATCTATCTTGTACCACTGTGACTTCAGGAAACTTACTTTTGATTGGTCATTATGGGTCAGTGTGATTTGTACATGTAAATGGCGTAGAGAGGTGAGCCCATGTTTCTGTGTTTATTAGCAATTTATGCCTGATTTTTGAAGAGGCAGGCATGCTGATTGTACAGGTGTGGGCTAGGTTTATTATAATCCCGGGGCTAGCGCTCAGGGCTCCCAGTTGGAGACGGCTCCACCCCAGCAGATAGGAGGTCTGGCCCAGGAGTCAGGAGGGCTCCATGTTGGAGTCAGTGCAGCAAGAGGCTGCTAGCTGTGTGCACCAAGTTGGTCAGTAAACAGTCTGTAGGAGACAGACACAGGCCCGGAGTATAAGGCAAGAGCAGCAGTCCTACCAGTACAAGCCAGGAGGGTTGAATGTTGTTTATGGTAAAGGAGAGGAAATGCTTAAAACCCCCTGGGTGGGAAAGCTATGTTTGTAATTGCTGAACTTTCTTTTAATAAAAATGGGCAAGAAAAGCCCTTAAAAAGAAGACAATCGAGTGGCGGTGTCCTTTCTACCTTTGATGCTAGTTCTCAAATATGGTGGAGTATGCGGGCACAGATGGCCTTGGTCCAGATCCTTGCATTCCAGAAACTGTTAGTGTCAGAGACTGTCTGTTTGTGCTTTGCTGTATGAGCAAAGAGTTGTGTGTTGTCACCCAGCCTTAAGGAGACAGTACACCAAAACATTTTTTCTAAGGAACTGTGTGTCCCTGACTGCAGAAATGGGGCAGTCAAAGAGCAAAAAGGGAGCAAGTCTTACTGAAATGAAAGACAGAGATGTGTGGCTGGAGGAGTTAGAACTGACCAAACAAGCCCCAGACTGGTGCAAGATTCATATGGCCACACTAGAGCTAGGGAAAAAGGAAAATAAGCCATCACTTAGTGCAAGGACTGCACAGGTGGGGGTGGTTGCCTGCGGCAAGGAAGAAGTGATCTGTGTGTCTGAGTTCATACAGCCTATGTTAACTGATGATCACACTGAGGACTATTTGACAGAATCTGAAAACATGGCTTCATTTGAAGCGTGGCTGAAATGGTGCAGAGGAGTACAGAGACGTGTACCGCTAGATGGTTCATAACCAAGATGATTATGACCACTACAAAGTAGCAATCCGGTCTAGAGAGCGCTGTGAAAGTTCTGCAGGGAGAATGTGGACTCCCATAGCAACCACTGAAAGTCTGTTTGCAAAAAAGGAGGAGTTACAGTGAAGATGTTTGTGCAACACCTATTTGGCCTGCTGGAGAGTTCAAGAAGGCTGCAATGTCGTCCTATCTCCATGCCGAGGCATTGACCTGTGAGAACACAACCAGGGAGGGACTACTCCTTCAATTGAAGTTTCCAATTCCAACGCCTGGAATGGTAAGACTGTTTCTTGTGTGAAAGAGACTGATTACTTGTCTTATGCCAGTGAAGTAGTGACAAGTCCGGTGAGGTGATCTGCTTCCAAGAAGAACTTGCTGCTGTGCAGTGTAAAAGATTAGTTAATGCAATGTGGTGTCAGAGCTGATAAGGACTTGTCTTCAGGCAGATTAATGTGTAGCAGGAAGATAAGTGGTAAAAATGAGTATAATGTGTGGCTTACTAATGAGATTAAAAATGCTGGGAAAAATAGTGAGTTGATGCCACCTCTTAAGCCTCAGACAGCAGAGTATTGTGTAGTAAATAAAGCATTGTCAGTGGCTGATGGTGAAAATGTGGTATTTCATCCAGATATGTCAGGGGTGACCACTGAGAAATGTGTACAGATAGAAAAGTGTAGCGCTCTAACACATAAACATATAAGTTGTTTTAAAAGGGTCCATATAACTGTGTGTCCAAGACGACAATCATAGATGACACAGCTGTCACTTAGAGGTGCAGTAATGTAAATTTATTGTGAATCACCACCACCACTGGAAAGATTGGACACTCACCAGATGGCATTGCTACCATTACAATAGCAAAAAAGCCTATAAAATCGTACATAGCTAAGGATCATTCAGGATGTCAAAACCGAAGGGAAACCTCCACTGAATCACCACAAATGTATCCAACTGGGAATAAAATAGCTTAGCCAGAGCCCAAAAGTAAAATCATGGTGCAGTACGTTTATTGAAACAAATCATGAAATAATACACACAGCAAACTCATGTAACTCACATAAGATGCTGTTGGCAACCCGGAATCTCACAGCAGTGAGATGTCAATGCCAAAAAGTGGCACTGATGCATTTCTGTCTAAGGGACGTGGTAACAGGGTCATTTGGCACCGACATCCATGTAGATATATACACCCTGGTGTCCCCAATCTGCAGGTTTAGATCATTAGTGTGAGATGCCCCAACCGGAAGTAGAGGAGCGGCCACCTTTCCATAGAACCGGATGTGGTCAGGCGGCCATAATTGCTTAGTCACAGGAAATGGATTCTCGGCCATCTTGGAGCCACAACAGGAAACTCCAAATTGGCCATATATAAAGAGGGACAAAACGACAAGTGCCGCAAAGCTGTATCAATATTGTCATACATCCTAAATCATTAAACAATGAAGTCATGTGAGACATAGCTCAAACCGACAGACCCAAGCTGTCACAAAATAAAAATATAATGTATAATTATAATTATAAAACCTGAAAAACGGGTAAGTCCACCATACGTTATAAAATAGGCTTCCAATATCAGATAAGTAAAAAAAGTGCATGTGAATATATAAAAGCAAACAATACTTAATGTACTGTATAATAAAATAAGTTATATAAAAAAAATAATACAGACTGAGACATGAGAATATTTTACATACACCTGCTTGAAGATACATCAATCTCTAGATATATATACAGTATCTCACAAAAGTGAGTACACCCCTCACATTTTTGTAAATATTTTATTATATCTTTTCATGTGAAAACACTGAAGAAATTATACTTTGCTACAATGTAAAGTAGTGAGTGTACAGCTTTTATAACAATGTAAACATTCAAAATAACTCAACACACAGCCATTGATGTCTAATCTGGCTGGCAACAAAAGTGAGTAAACACCTAAATGAAAATGTCCACAATGGGCCCACAGTGTCAATATTTTGTGTGGCCACCATTATTTTCCAGCACTGCCTTAACCCTCTTGGGCATGGAGTTCACCAGAGCTTCACAGGTTGCCACAGGAGTCCTCTTCCACTCCTCAATGACGACATCACTGAGTTGGTGGAAGTTAGAGACCTTGTGCTCCTCCAGCTTCCATTTGAGAATGCCCCACAGATGCTCAATAGGGTTCAGGTCTGGAGACATGCTTGGCCAGTCCATCACCTTTACCCCCTCAGCTTCTTTAGCAACGCAGGGGTCCTCTTGGAGGTGTGTTTGGGGTCATTATCATGTTGGAATACCCAGTCTCCGAAGGGAGGATCATGCTTTGCTTCAGTATGTCACAATACATGTTGGCATTTATGGTTCCCTCAATAAACTGTAGCTCCCCAGTGACAGCAGCACTCATGCAGCCCCAGTCCATGACACTCCCACCACCATGCTTGACTGTAGGCAAGACACACTTAGCTTTTTACTCCTCACTTGGTTGTTGCCACACATGCTTGGCACCATCTGAACCAAATACATTTATCTTGGTCCCATCAGACCACAGGACATGGTTACAGTAATCCATATCCTTAGTCTGCTTGTCTTCAGCAAACTGTTTGCAGGATTTCTTGTGCATTATCCTTAGAAGGGGCTTCCTTCTGGGACAATAGCCATGCAGATTAATTTGATGCAGTGTGTGGCGTATGGTCTAAGTACTGACAGGCTGACCCCCCACCTCTTCAACTTTTGCAGCAATGCTGGCAGCACTCATACATCTATTTCCCAAAGACAACCTCTGGATATGATGCTGAGCACGTGTACTCAACTTCTTTGGTCGACCATGGCGAGGCCTTTTCTGAGTAGAACCTGTCCTGTTAAACTGCTGTATAGTCTTGGCCACCAAGCTGCAGCTCAGTTTCAGGCTCTTGGCAATCTTCTTATAGCCTAGGCCATCTTTATGTAGAGGAACAATTCTTTTTTTGTCAGATCCTCAGAGAGTTCTTTGCCATAAGGTGCCATATTGAACTTCCAGTGAACTTCCAGTATGAGAGAATGAGAGCAATAACACCAAATTTATCACACCTGCTCCCCAGTCCCACCTGAGACCTTGTAACACTAACATGTCACATGACATCGGGGAGAGAAAATTTGCTAATTTAGTTCAATTTGGACATTTTGAATTAGGGGTGTACTAACTTTTGTTGCCAGTGGTTTAGACGTTATTGGCTGTGTGTTGAGAGGGGACAGAAAATTTACACTGTTATACAAGCTGTACACTTACTACTTTACATTGTAGCAAAGTGTCATTTCTTCGGTGTTGTCACATGAAAAGATAAAAGAAAATATTTACAAAAATGTGAGGTGTGTACTCACTTTTGTGAGATACTGTATATACAAAAGGAAGTGATAAAGATATGCAATCCAAATAGCCTTATTTGGTATCAATAAAACAATTAATGTCCCAGTCGACATTTAAACCATAGGGGGCATAAGAACGTAACTCATAAATCCATTTTGTTTAGAGTTTGGATATTTCTCTGGGGTTTTTTTTTTGCATCCTCTCCAGTGGGGTTCAAGTTTATCAATACCCACAAACAAAATGTCTTTAGGATTTTTATTGTGTACATTCCTAAAATGAGCTGAAAGGCTGTGATCTTTAAAGCCCCATCTGATATTATAGACATGTTCTCTGAGACGATCACAAAAACACCTTGTGGTTCTCCGCACATACTGTATACTATATGTACATTGGAGGAGATAAACCACGTTTGTGGAATTACATGGTATAAAAGAATCCACATCATTGGATTTTTTGGTGTTAGTTGAATAGAAACGGTGTATCTTTTTACAATTATTACCCATAACCTCACTTATAACACATTTATTGCACAGGAAAAAACCTTTCATGTCTGAAAAAAAACTTAGATCTCAATGGGAACTTCACAACATTAGGAACTAGCCTGTCACATAAATTAGGTGCCTTTCTAAAACTACAAATGGTTTATCAGGTAAGACAGTATTTAAAATGGTATTAAGAGGGATATGAGGAACAATGGGAAGGGAAGGGGATTGGGCAAAATGGGAAAAAAAAGGGGGGTGGGACTTTATATGAGACCCGTGCTAAGGAGTCTCCATCCCTAATTAATAAATATAAAGCATAGGGAACACATAGTGTTCAAACTAAAAACGTGGGACTTTGTATGAGATGTGGCCAGTATACACGTGATGATATATTAGTAATACATATACAACTGCTGGTAAGCATAAAGAGGCATATGATTAATCATCACATATTTATTAGCAATTACTATAGCACTTAAACATTAGTATAATAGATATACATTGATTCAATGGGGATGTACACAGTGTACAGAAAAATACAATGTTAAGAACATAATAAATGATACAAACATATACAGAATAGACCAACAAACAGGAATTCGAATTGGGAATGGTAGTTGGATGCATGTTGAAATTGGCATATAGTTCAATGGCCTCTTAGGCTCTACGCGTTTCATGAAAGGAGTTTCACTTCACCAGGAGCTGGCACATGTGAATTTCTAAGAAATATAGTATAATTAGTATTGCATCCAATCAAAGGTTGTATTCAGAGGTTAGAGGTATCATGGAAAAAATAACTTACAAAAAAATTGTATAAACTGTCAAAGGAGCTGCTGGCCACCCAGGAACACGTCCATGACGGGAACTGAGGGGGCGAATGCTCCGCACAGGGTCAGTGTGCAAGGTCCACAGGCAATGTGTGAGTATCCATGGGTCAGATAGGGCTGTAATGTAATCTAATAAAAGAGGTAATGGATAATCAGGTAAGACACAGTGGTAATGTAAGAATACAATACTGGTACTAAGCCCAAGACCAAAAGTGAAAAAAAGTAAACCAAAAGCCAAGGATGCAAAAATAGGAAAAGATAAAGGAAATAAAACTATGTGTCAGGGGGGACATTGCCTGTTACCAATTTGTTATTATGCACAGTGATCGTCAGATTCAAAAAAATTAATTTCTTGTGGCCTATGTGTGTGTGTTAACACAATGGTGACATAATTGTTATTAAGATAAGTGGTGAAATTGTCTAAAGAGTCACCATGCCAAACAAAATGTATGTCATCAATATAACGTTTACAAAATATCAAAGCAGGCCAATGTTTCCCATATATTGTGTCATGTTCCCACCTGGCCTATACACAGCGCAGGAAATTTCTGTTATTGTTTATGGCTTACTGAAAAATGTGTGCCATTGCCCCTAACAACCATGACAGGCACAACAGAGGTGTCCCTAGAAATCTCCAGAGAGCTCTATGGGTTGGAGCCAGAGGTTAATTAAGACAACTATGGTGCTGCTCTGATGGACAAGAGGGTAATTGAACCTGGTTATAAGAATTTGTTTAATGCCAAAAATGAAATGTGTGAAAATGCTCATGGTGATAATGGCTTAATGCAGTTCATGTGTTGAATGCTTCTCCATCTGCTCACTGAGGTAAGAGTGGGGTACTGCAACCTGCTATAGTTAAAAAGGTATTGACACAGTTTATCTTGAACCAAATGATATGGGCAATGTGTCTCCTTGGGTAGATGGAGCAGTGATGCAGAGTGCTGCTGATTGGAGCACAAACATGACAGACTGGGATAGTATGGCCATAAGGATATTAGCGTGGTGGAAATACATTTCTGAAGGTAATAGTGAGTTGGACATTACTGCTGCTGTGACAAATGGAGAGGCTGCAGAGCCAGTGTTCACAGGTGCCTTGCCTGTTGTAGAGATTATCTCTCTCATGACTGAAAGTCTAAGCGAGTGTGAACGCACAGCAGAAATTTTGTCCGCGATCCATACAGAGAAAAATGATGTGTATTTTGTGACAGACATGCTGAAATAAATGCTAGCACCATGGCACCATGGAGTAACTGCTTGCCTATATGTGGTCCCTCCACAGACACTGTCCTAGCAAGCAGTGGGACAATTTTTCTCAACGTTTTTGACAATGTTGATGTGTATATTTCTGAGAAATTGGTGGCCAAAGGTAACCCCACAGGTAGTAGTGAACCTGAAACACAGATCGTGCTGGTTGAATCAGAGACAGGTGTAATAGAAGTTCCCCTCCCCCCCTCCCTAGATCTGAGGAAGGTGAAAAGAAATGTAGGAACCCAGGGCCAAAAGGTATATTGGATGATTGAGAGATCAATGGGACCCCAAAGGTCAGGAAGAAGTGCTCTTTAAAGCACACTGTAAGAGACGCTCAGCTGGACCCAAACAGACGTTTGTGCGCATGCCCAGGCACACAGGAAGAAATGTGCGCATGCGCCAATGCGTGAACACGCATATGCAACGTGCGCACGTAATTGGCACCAAACGGCCTATTTATACTGAGCGGTGACAGGAGCACATTGCTGAGTGGTCTTTCAGCTTGTTCCTGTTTACCTGTGCCCTGACCTGCTTCTGGATTACCTGTTATACCGACCCGGCTTGCCCTTGACTCTCCTTTGGATTCCTGCCTGCCTACCTGGGACCTCAGCTTGTGTCTGACCTTGCTTTTGCCTTATGCTTTTGTACCTCGCTGCCAGACTGTGTACTGACTTCGGCTTTTATCCTGACTCCGTTCCTGTCTCCCGTTCCTGTACCTGTGCTGTCCGGCTGTTGACGACTCCTTGGCTTGTGTTCCGGCTTCGCTCCTGCCTTCTCATCCAGCATCACTGAGTTCCAGTTCCAGGTGTTCATGCGGTGATCCACAGCCATCAGTCTTCTGTCAAGACACCACCTGCTATACCGGCCCTCGTGCCACTCTGTGTCCTATACCGCCTGTCATCTCTACCAGGGGTGTTGGACAGGAGGTGCAAGAGAAGCCCTCTCTACAGCTTGGTCTCAACCAGGTACGTGATACACATCCAGAAAAAGATATGGGTGGAGTGCCGCTTTAGGAAGAAGGTCAGGTTTGAACCCCTGGGGGTGGTAGCAGGCACAGGGGTGTCATTGTGAAGCATGATATGTTTCTTCCTCCGTTGCAAAACAAGGGAAGGGATATGTAGAGAGGCGAGCCCATGTCACGGTGTTTATTAACAATTTATGCCTGATTTTTGGAGAGGCAGGCATGCTGATTGTACAGGTGTGGGCTGGGTTTATTAAAGTCCCGGGGTTAGTGCTCAGGGCTCCCAGTTGGAGATGGCTCCACCCCGGCAGACAGGAGGAATGGCTCCATGTGGGAGTCAGTGCAGCAAGAGGCTGCTAGCTGTGTGCACCAAGTTGGTCGGTAAACAGTCTGTAGGAGACAGACACAGGCCCGGAGTATAAGGCCAGAGCAGCAGTCCTACCAGTACAAGCCAGGAGGACTGAATGTTGTTTATGTTGAAGGAGAGGAAATGCTGAAAACCCCTGGGTGGGAAACCTATGTTTGGGATTGCTGAACTTTCTTTTTAGAAAGATAAGGGGGCAAGAAAAGCCTTTAAAAAGAATAAAAACAAGTGGCGGTGTCCTTAAACGCTCTACCTTTGATGATAGTTCTCACAATGGGTTCTAGCTACTAAAAACAGGTATAACGATATAGAGGATATACATCCATTCTAGCAGGGTTAGAAAGCAAAAAAAGATCTGTTCCAAAAACAGAATTTGCTATTGTTTCATTGTTGACAAGTTTCATGAATAAATTACTACTCTAAATTCCCGAAAACACTCCCTCCCTAAAAACAGACAGATGGAGAAATCCACAAATTTTCTAGTGGAAGCAATCCTTTAGTCAGACAGAACACAAATATTTGCTCATTATTTTTCAATTACAATGTGAATAGACAAGGCTTAGCAAAGAGTTCTGAATAATTCAAGAAAATAGGTAGAAGTGGAAGCAAAAAACAATAACAAACAATGTTTATGTGAGTGAGTCAATAACCTCATGATAGTCTATAATTTTAAAGAATACAAAGGTACGCCTACACACACACTATTGGGATCTACATAGTTTTGGTGGAATGATGGATTGGACTGCACAGTTAGGAATGGGTTCCTGAGCTGCTGGTTTAATCTGTAAACTGCTGTTATTCAATGTACTGTATTTTCTGGCATATAAGACTACTTTTGAACCTCAAAAAAATCCTCCAAAAATGGGGGGTCGTCTTATACACCGAGTATAATATCTCCAAGGTAACCTAAGTATAAGTATTACCGGTAGATCATGTAATAGGGGGGTCGTCTTATACGCCCAGTCGTCTTATACGCCGGAAAATACGGTAATATATGCCACACTGAACATGGTCATCCACACCCTAGTATAGAGACAGAATTAGAATGCATATGGAGCACCAAAAATGCCCATTCATCTCCCAGCACAAAGTTCTATATGAGAATGCATACGCTTCACTGAAAATGCCCATTAACCTCCTAATACAAAGGTCACAATTTGAATACCTATACCACAGTAAAAATGCCCATCGACTTCCTATGGCATAGTGAAAATGCCCATCCATGTCCCAGTGCAAGGGCTTGAGTGTGAATGCATATACAGCACTGAAAATGCACATCCAAGTGCAAAGGCCCAAGTGGGAATTCATATGTCACAATGAAAATTCCCATTACTGTCCTATTACAAAAGTTAGAGTCAGAAACCATATTCCCCACTGAAATGCCCATGTTTGCCCCATTACAAAGGTCCGAGTGAGAATGCATATGCCTCATTAAAAATGTCCATCTCTGTCCCAGTATGGAGGTCAGAGTGAGAATGCACACAAAATATATAATAAGGCAAAGTTAAAATGCAACCAATACCTCGTTAAAGAGGAACTGCAGTCTGCTTACATAATTTGTAATAAAAACATCTTTGCAATTCTTTTCTTCCCACCAACCACTTTGCAAATTATTTACTGTGATTCTGTACTTGCCAAATATGCTGCATAAATCTTCCTCCACTAAGTCTGACTGCAGCCATTTTAACTGTGGGCAGCTGAAGCTGCTGTCTGTTCACTTCCTGGATTTACACAGACACACAGAGGCACACAGACACACACACAAACACACACATACTATACAGACAGACACACACACACACACACACACACACACACACATATATATATATATATATATATATATATATATATATATATATATATATATATATATATATATATATGTATATACATATATATATATATATATATATATATATATATATATATATATATATATATATATATATATATATATATATATATATATATATATGTATATATATATATACATACAAAAACACACACATATATTTACAGACACACACACACCACTGTTTGCCTAAACATTTCTCCTCTCTGGAAGAATAGATCTCTGCAGTGTCCTGTTATCTCTGCCCTCATCCAGCCCCCTCCTGCTCTGCAGCTCTCATTAGCTTTCCTATGACTCATCCTTCCCTCCCTTTCTGGCAAACTCTCATGAGAGTGAAAGAGAAAGCTGTGCATGATGTCATTAGCCTAGGCTTTTTACAAGACAAGAAAGAGGAAGTAGGCTGTATAAGGTATTTACTGGCAGAAAAAAATGTTTTACTATCCAAAGTTAAAATAACAAGGGCAAAGGATTTATTAGATGGAAAGATGAAAAAAATGGCTGGAAAGCCGCTCTAAATCTAATAAATAGTTAAGAGGAAGGATGCTTAAAATTTCTTCAGAATAATGTCACGTTGAACTAATATTTTTTGTAGAGTGGTGATTTGCTGAGGCTCTATATAAAGAAGCGGCATATGGTCAGGGCCAGATTTGTATTTTCTGCCCCTTCCTTCAGGCTAACTGTCTTGTGTCACTGTATTTGTACCCCAGTCCAATGGCTGGCCTTAATATCACAATAACAGGATCAGATGACATAGTCACACAAGGCACAATGAGGCTGGGTTTAAAGAAGCTAAAAGAGACTATTTGCAGACTCCATATACCTAGAATTGACAAGTAAAGTCGGGCAAACAATCAACCTATTCTGGTAGCAGATTATTTTTGTATGGATGAAAAGTGGGTGAAATACACAGAGCACTATTCCACCAAGAAAAATTTGACAGCAACAATAAGGAGATTGTTGTTTGGATAGTAATGGAGACTGGGGAAGTAGCTTGGATAGTAATGGAGACTGGGGAGGAATTTTGCTATGGAAGGGAAGGGAAGGGAAGGGAAGAAGTGAGGGTAGCTGAAGACAGATGAAGATTTCTAGAGGTTTGATATTGGTGTTATAACTGTATCGGGCTGAACAACAAAATAAATTGCAATAATACTCTGATGCCGACCATACATGGGTCGAAATTAGGCCAGTTCAGCAAGAACTAGCCAAGATTCATTCCATCTATGAGCAAACTGAATTGGCTCAAGGCGATCCATCGATCAACTTGACTACAACCAGTGTGTCAGATTTTTTACATGCAGTTACTGCCAGCGATAGTAATCATTGTGTTCAGCCGGCAGGGAAGGCTCGCCACACTCCCCTGCTGGCAGAACACAAAAGCGCAGGAGGGATTGAAGATTGGGAATCAAGTGATTTTCTTTCCTTCCACCTGCACTGGAAGAAGAAAAAAAATGTAATCATCTATGTGCTGCTTTACTATATATTTATACATGAAGCCTGCAACCACTGTTTACAGATTACATTCACACAGGAGTTGCTGTCAGTCCTCCTGATACACAGAGCAGGGACTGTCTAAACTTAACAGCCATGCCCCACAGATTTTACCAGGATGGCTGTTCTTCCCCTATAATCTGCAAGAGCAATGGGGTAGCTACCCTACAAGCTTCTTCAAACATCCCCCTGTCCCTAAATATATACTGCAGAGCCGGTGCCTCCTACCTCTAGGTCAGCCCAGCACTAACTCAAGCAACTCTGCGGCAAGTGAATTCCACATGAAGTCAGAATGCCTCATATGGATATTTGTTCCTGGTCATGGATTGCAAGTATTGAAGCCTTTAGATGAGCACAACAGCCAAGCAACTAGTATTTTCTGCAGTACAGGTCAGTAGTGGCAGCCTTCATATTTCTTTCAGTCCAGGTTTCTTTGAAGAGGCCAGCAAATATTCATATTACACCTTTTCCCAGACTCAGAAGCAACATTGGTAATGAACCATAATTAGAGCTTTATAGACAATATATTACCAAAAGTATTGGGTCACCTGCCTTTACACGCACATTAATTTTAATGGCACCCCAGTCTTAGTCTGTAGGGTTCAATATTGAGTTGGCCCACCCGTTGCAGCTATAACAGCTTTAACTCCTCTGTGAAGGCTGTCCACAAGGTTTAGGAGTGTGTCTATGGGAATGTTTGACCATTCTTCCAGAAGCGCATTTGTGAGATCAGGCACTGATAAAAACAAGAAGGCCTGGCTCACAGTCTCCACTCTAATTCATCCCATTCTTCTAGTTGAGGTCAGGACTTTGTGCAGGCCAGTCAAATTCCTCCACCCCAAACTCGCTCATCCGTGTCTTTATAGACCTTGGTTGGTGCACTGATCCAAATCATTTGGTGGAGGGGGTGATTATGATGTGGGGTTATTTTTCAGGGCTTGGGCTTGGCCCTTGAGTTCCAGTGAAGGGAACTCTTAAGGCATCAGCATACCAAGACATTTTGGACAATTTCATGCTCCCAACTTTGTGGATGGCCCCTTCCTGTTCCAACATGACTGCGCACCAGTGTACGAAGCAAGGTCCATAGAGACATGGATCAGCAAGTTTGGGGTGGAAAAACTTGACTGGCCTGCACAGAGTCCTGACCTCAACCCTGATAGAAGGCCTTTGTGATAAATTACAGTAGAACAAGGACTGCAGGCCAGGGCTTCTCATCCACATTAGCACCTGATCTCACAATGTGCTTCTGGAAGAATGGTCAAACATTCCCATAGACACACTCCTAAAACTTGTGGACAGCCTTCCCAGAAGAGTTGAAGCTGTTATAGCTGCAAAGGGTGGGCCAACTCAATATTGAACCCTACGGACTAAGACTGGGATGCCGTTAGAGTTTATGTGAGTGTAAAGGTAGGCGTCCCAATACTTTTGATAATATAGTGTATCTCCGTAATTATAAATTATTGAAACATTTTTACTTAGAATTCTTGTTTAAAACCGTAATACCCAAAGTACAGGATTTCCAATAATGAAAGTACTGCTCTGTGGAAGAGATAAAAAAACCCTTTCATAATCTGGTTAGCTAGTTACTATATGGAGGAGATAGCTGTGACATTTATTAAGTACTGTAACCTCTGCTGTGTATTATTTTGTAATCCCTAATTCCAGTTTAAGCTAATTAAATGTTAACTTGTCAGAGTCTTGCTCAACAAAATGACTTCATCTGCTAAACTCATCCCATGTCACGGTTTTATTTGCATGTGTGTATGGCAGTTGGAAAACACTTCTGCTCTGCAGATGAACTCTGTAATAATGTTAAATGCATCTTTTTATCAGTGAAAGTTGGATGTGAGTTTAGATTAAATTAAAAGGGGAACATTCAATGTCACAAGTCCCTATAATAATAAATTCAGTGCAGCGCTCAACAAATCAATAAAATATTTAAAACATATTATTAATAGTCCCATGCAGTGACATAAGTGCTCCAAGTAACGTTCTTGAGTGGTCAACTGCCAGAGATCCTCCACCATTGAATTAAGCCTCTAAAGCCCCGTACACTACACACGTATCGATTGTCGGCCGTAAATATTCGGCCGACGACCGATCGGCCGATTGTAGGCTTGTTAGTATAATGCTTCCGACAGCCGACAGCGCATTTTCGGCCGAACAGAATCTGTCGTGCAGGCATTAAAATTTTTGTTGGCCAACACCAGAACGGCCGATTGCTCGCCAGTCAGCACAGATTTCGGCTGACAGACAGCAGATTAACAAGACTGGGCATGCTCAGAGAAGAAAAAAGTCAAGGAAAGTTAACCATTACATGACATCACTTCTGCAGTCGGCTGTTGTTGGCCGACAAAATTCGTGTGCAGTCTTTTGCAGTTTTCAACAGACACGACAGCCCTGGACAAAAGACGGCCGTTCGTTAGGCCGACGATCGGTACGTGTGTACGGGGCTTTACATTCAGGGATGACCCCTGAATGAACAGATGGGTCAAAAAAATTCCTGTCGCCATTAAGGCAGCATGAAAGCCCCAGCAGAGATCCCAAATCCAGACAAACGTATCCAGTATATAAAGGAATAGTAGATATTGAGATATTGGCAGATCGAACACTCCAATGGCTCCCAAGACAGGAGGAGGTCACCAGCGTGCAGGCTCCGATAATCTGCACAGTCCCCCGGACAGGAGCTCACACTCCACAACGATCTCCTCTCTGCCTGCTCCTGCTCCTTCTATCTATATGTTTTGTGTATAGTACATGTTATATAAAAACAAGAGACGTCATTATGTATCAAAAGATTATGTACAGCATGCCAATTAAACCACTTCAGCCCCGGAGGGTTTTACCCCCTTAGGCCTCTTGCACACGGTACTCCTGTTCGGGCATCTTGCGGCTTAAAAATGCTTAGTACAGCTTTTGAGCTAAAATACAGCCCATTAATTGTAATGTGCCTATGCACACAGGCGCGTAAACAAGCGCTGTGTATTCTTCAGTAAGAACAAAATAGAAAAATCTGCATTTTTGGTCAGTAATTTAAGCCTCAATACTCGCAAATACACGCGAATACACGCGAATACTCTCAAATACTCGCAAATACATACAAGAAAAAAGGTCTGGAAAAAAGTAGATGCTCAAACAGGAGTATTGTGTGCAAGAGGCCTTAATGACCAGGCCATTTTTTACTATTCGGCACTGCCTTGCTTTAACTGACAATTGCACGGTCGTGCGACGCTGTACCCAAATACAATTGATTTCCTTTTTTTCCCACAAATAGAGCTTTCTTTTGGGGGTATTTGATCACCTCTCTGGTTTTTCGTTTTTGCGCTATAAACAAAAAAATATCGACGATTTTAAAAAAAACCCAATATTTTCTATGTTCTGCTATAAAACATTCCTAATAAAAAAAAACTTAAAAATCTAATCTTTTTATTAGTTTGTATTCTGCTAAATATTTTTAGTAAAAAAAAATCCTAAAAAGCGTATACTATATGGTTTGCGCAAAAGTTATAGCGTTTACAAACTACGGGATAGAATTTTTGGACTTTTTATTTTTTGTATTAGCAATGGTGGTGATCAGCAATTTTTATCGGGACTGCGACATTGTGGTGGAAAAATCGAACACTAAGTGACACTTTCTGGGGACCAGTGACATTAGTACAGTAATCAGTGCTAAATAATATGCACTGTTACTGCATAAATGATCTGGCAGGGAAGGGGTTAACACTGGGGGTGATCAAGGGGTTAAATGTGTTCCCCAGATGTGCTTACTAACTGTGGGGGGGGAAGGATTGAACAGAGGCAGAGAGAGATCTGTGATTTAGTGTAGCTGAATCACACATTCTTTCCCTGCCTCTCTGACAGGAGAGCCGTCTTACATTTTTTACATTCCAGGCGGCTCTCCTGTCAGTTTTGCTGAAGATCGCGGGAGGCCGTCGGCGATCAAGCCCACTCCTCCCGCGGTCTGCCTCCCACTGTGTCTAATCAAAACCAAAACCGTGTGCACATAATCACGTAGATCTACATAATTATGCGCAGCCAAGCCTCCCTGACGCAGTAAATCTACTTGGGGCGGTCGGCAAGTGGTTAAAGTGTTCCAAACACAGACAAGCCTCACTGCTCACTCCGTCTCACATCCAATGGTATAAAGCAGTGTTCCAATGAGCGGGAAAACTCCAAAGCACTATAAAGAAACAAAGGGGGGCGCAAATGCCTAGTGCATTACCTCCAACACAATAGCAATTTATTAAAGGGCCAAAAATCATACTCACAAATGTGAGGTAGTTTCGCGCATATAAAAGCACAACTTCGGCATGGTGGATGACCAAATCATTATAGTTGAACTCTGATGCGTTTCAGGAGACATGCCCCTTTCCTCTGAGCTCTGAGGAAGGGGATTTGTCTCCCAAAACACATCAGCATCCAACTACAATACACACCAAACTGAGCATGTGAAACTTGTCCCCTAGCCTCTGTACTATCCGGGGATGAATTGGGGACACTGGAAGAAGGTGAAGATCAGAGGATCAAACAATCTTTTTTACACAATGCAGACTATTAACCCCTGCTTTACTGATCGGTTCCAGACCTGGCTTCTTTACTGACCATGCTCCTGCTTGTGCCCGGTACCAGATCTATCCTGTCTGTGTATGGCCTGGCCTGCCTGACTCTGCTACTCTGCCTGCTGTCACCAGTACTTGCCTACCACCCTGCTGTTCTTTTTTTTGGAAAATACATTTTTATTAAAGTTTCAACATATAACAATTAACCGATAAGTAACATGTATTATAAAGTACAACAAGATAATTACGTGAAGTAAGGATAAGTACAACATTAACCGCTTGCCAACCACCGCACGACGATTTACGTCGGCAGTCAGCCCCACACAGGCAAAGTGACGTAGGACGTCACTAGCCTGTGAGGGTCTAGGGAGCGAGCGCGCACCGCCGGAGGCGCGCTCCCGCTCCCACGCAGTCACGGACCCCCCCCACGCGTGTGCCCGGCGGACCCGCTGTAAACAAAGCCGCCTGTCATTCTTCCCTGTGTAAGAATGGAGATCAAACGGTTCTGCTATGTAGGACCGTTGATCTCTGTTCTTACACTAGTAGCCACAGCCAATCACAGTTAGAAACACGCCCCTAGGGACACACTTAACCCCTCCTTCTCCAATAAAGTTAGCTCCTTCACTGCCAGTGTCATTTTTACAGTAACAGTGCATATGTATAGCACTGATTACTGCAGTAATGTCACTGGTAACCCCAAAAGTGTCAAAAATGTCAGTCAAGGGTCCGATCTGTCCGCCGCAATGTCTCAGTCCCGCAAAAAAAATCGCAGATTGCCGCCATTACTCGTTAAAAAAAAAACAACAAAAATGACAAAAATCTTTCCCTTAGTTAGTAAACGCAATAACTTTTGCGCAAACCAATCAAAATACGCTTTTTGCGATTTTTTTTTTACCAGACATAGGTAGCATAAAACAAATTGGCCTAAAATGTTAAAAAATTTGGATTTTTACATATTTTTTGGGAATTTCATATAAAAAAATGTGAAAAATATTGTTATTTTTGCAAAATTGACGCTCTTTTTTTGTTTATAGCGCATGATCAAAAAAATCGCACAGGTGATCAAATACCACCAAAAGAAAGCTCTGTTTGTGGGAAAAAAAGGACGTCAAATTCGTTTAGTTACAGCACCGCACGACCGCACAATTGTCCGTAAAAGTCACGCAGTGCCGAATCGCAAAATAGGCCCTGGTCAGGAAGGGGGTAAAATCTTCCAGGGCTTAAGTGGTTAACGACATAAAATGACCAGGAGAAGGTGAAACATATGGTTACACACATGAGAGCTTGCCACCCTGCTGTTCTGGCTGACCTACAGTCTGCTACCAGCAACCAATTTAGCCACCCACAGTCGCCAGTACCAATCTGCCTCAGTCTGCTGCCTGCAAGCTGCCTACTAGCTTGCCTGCTTACTGGAGCCTTCTGACGACTTCACCTGCCCAGCATGGACACCTGCCCTGCTGCTAGCAACACTTACAGGCTCTCGTGCCACTCTTTACTGCTGCACCTCCTATTTACACTACCAGGGGCCCTGAGTCAGAGATGTAAGAGAGGTCTTTTTTATCATATCAGCCTTTGCTACCAGGTACATAATACCTCCTATTATTTTAGGTTTCCTAAATACTGACATGAACAGTTGCAATGTGAAAGCTCAAGGATCAAGGAGCTTACTGGCTTAAAAGGGTAAAAATCCAGGGAAAATAAAAATAGTTAAAAGACGCTGATGAGAGTCTTCATCAGATTACCTTCATTAACCACTTAAGGACCAGGCCATTTTTTGCAATACGGCACTTCGTTATTTTAACTGAAAATTGCGCGGTCATGAGACGCTGTACCCAAATAAAACCCAAATAAAACTGATGTCCTTTATTTCCCACAAATAGAGCTTTCTTTTAACGGTATTTGATCACCTCTGCAGTTTTTATTGTTTGCGCTATAAACAAAAAAAGAGTGTCAATTCTGAAAAAAAGACAATATTTTTTACTTTCTGCTATAAAACATTGTGGTTGTGACCCTAAGAAAAAAAAATAGTATATATATATATATATATATATATATATATATATATATATGGATCCTGTTCCTTTAAAGCATGTTATACAGCACAGTGCTTGTGCTGTGTAATTTGTCTCTTTGTAAAATCTAAAATACCTGGTTGATCCTGCCTGGTTCTGCCCTCCCCTCTGAAAACTGACCACGATTTACATGGCTGCTGAGCCCTGACAGCATGGTCAGTTTACATGCTGCCACCATCTGCTGTCTTTCCTCTGTCCCCCCCCCCCCTTCATGCCTGTCAGCTGTGATCCGCTGCCCGGCCCTTCCCTTCTGTTGCTATCAAAACTGTCTTATGCCTACAATCTCCTCTGTTATATTAAATGATGTGCCCCAGTGTAAGTGTTTTTGTAAAAATAAGCCATATATACCTTTTTCATAACGCCGCTTGGCGCTCACATGACCGTCCACCTCTCTCCTCTCCTTCTCCTGGCTGACATCAGCGGGGAATTCTCAGCCCCTCCCACTGTAGCTGTTAGACCTGGAGAGGAGAGCAGCAGGCAGTCACGTGAGCACTGAGCGGCACTATAAAAAAAGTATAAAGCAGCTTATTTTTACAAAAACACATACACTGGGACACATCCATTAATATAACAGAGGAGATTTTAGGCATAAGACACATTGGTTTAACAACTGCTTTAAGTTAACCTGTGGCCAGAATATGAACACTCCTAGCCTTCCTCCCCACTTATACACGCACAGTCCTCTCTCCTTTTTGCTCTTGCAAAAACGCTGAGCTGCAAGAGAGAGAAGACATGCATGCATGTATTGGAAGGGAGGCCAACAATGCTTGAATATCAATATATATTCCCCTTAAAGTACTAAAATACTATCTCTATTCCTAGCAGAGTGGCAAATATCGGTCTACATTGTTTCTTCAACATTATAGAAAAAAATAATAATAACCATCAGATTAAGAAAGTTAGCCTAGGTCAAAAGGTGCAATGGGTTTATTTACTAAGCTGGAGAGTGCAAAATCAGGTTCACTTCTGCATTGAAACCAATCAGCTTCCAGGTTTTATCTCCAAAGCTTAATTGAATAGGTTAGAGACTGATTGGTTTCTATGCAGAAGTAAGCCTGACTTTGCACTCTCCAGCTTTAGTAAATAAACACCAACGTGTGCACAAAGGATTAAAGGGTGTGTTTAATCACATTGCCAAAAAATGTCTCCATGCACCACAGTGTCCCCAATTTATTAAAATGCTGTGTTCCATTCCCCAAACAAATGCCCACCTCTTCAGCTGATGAGACCATTGTCCTACCTGATCTGTCCTGAAGATGGCAGGATGCACCCAGCGCTGGATGTGCAGCACTCCCAGACTCCCTCCCACCCATGCATGCACAGTCCACTCTCCTTTATACTCTCATAAAAATGCTCAGCTGCAAGAGAGAGTGGACAGCGCATGCACACTGGGAAGGAAACCAACAATGCTTTTTTTTGTAGATTTCAGGGGATGCCCATTCAGTATTGGGTGCTCTCTCTTTCACTCGTGCAAAAACATTGGGCTGTGAGAGAAGGTGGACAGTGCAGGTGGGAGGGAGGATGGGAGTGCTCATTCGTGGATTTTAGGGGCTACAAGTCCAGTGCTGGGTGCGTCCTGCCATCTGTAGGGTAGATTGGGGAGGACAATGTTATCAGTGGTTTAAAAGATGGACAATTGTTTGGGGAACAGAGAACAGCATTTTAATATATTGTGAACACTGTGATGCATGGGGACCTTTTTGGGAAATATGTGTAAAGGTGAACTTACTCTTTAACATTTTTTTTCCTGCTGCCTGAATCTATATGTGCATCTGGATCAACTATGAGAATACTGCCATGCAGTTTATCAGTGAGTTACAATTATTCTGACTGCCAGCTATAAAATTTAACCCTTTCAATCCCTACACCACAAATGATGATAAACCCATACCCACGTTCGACCAAAAAAACAACACGGACTAACAAGTGAGCCGCCCAATAGTAATGCTCCTTGAAGGCATCTTGACAATACACCTGCCATAATGAGCATACTCCTGGGATCTCATCCTGTAGGAGAAAAAACACCGCTTATCTATTCCATTATCCATCTACAGCAACTGATTCTTAACATCGCGCCCTTGGCTATTTATACTTACGCAACTAAAACAACCGCTGCTTCCAATTAGTCGTAAAATGCAGTTTTGCTAGGAACCTTGAATGCTTCACATTCGCTATTCAGTTCATCAAAGGCTATGAATTAAACATAAGAGCGACGGGGAGATGTTTATATTAAAATAGTTACTGCAAACACATATTCTTAACCGAGTGAAGTATGAGGAGTAAAACCCAGACTACCAAGAGCAGTCTATGTGACTACAATGGAATCAAAGCTGTCTACAGAAGGAGACAACTGCCCAGGGGATCTTCAAATATAGCTATACAGCGGGAAAATTCATACGTCTTATGCAAAGTCAACAAATTCATAACTCTATAGGCAAGAGACTACCTTTGTTATGGTTACAGTTACTTCATTTGAGAGTTTTAACAATTTAAAGCTCCAATACAGCTTGGACAAAAATAAACAAATTGATATTTCAGCAGCTGTTAAAAATATAAAACAGCTCTGCTTGCCATACTCATCTTCTATCTGTGTAATGTTCCGGTACCTTTGGTACCCTAAATTACACTTTCCACAAGTGTATGCGCCCTACCATTTACTTTTGGAAAGGTGCGCATACACCTTTAAGACTGGAGCTGTCATCACTCAGCGCCGGACTAGATGGCCTGGGCAGATTCTCTTTTTGAGAAAAACGACCAGCTTCTCAACTCCTATGCCTTGTTCCTGGCAGAGCTCACTAGCCTATATGATGACCCCAATAGGCAGAGTACTGCTGATCTTCAGTTAAGATCCTTGAAACAAGGAAGGAGGCCTGCGGAAGACTTTGTCGCAGAGTTCAAGAGATGGACCCTTGATTCAGAATGGAATGATGCATCTCTGAAAACCCAATTTAGGCTTGGCCTATCAGAAGCCGTTAAGGACGAGCTCGCCCGAGCGGATCTGCCAAAAACCCTGGATGCATTAATACAACTCAGTATTACCATAGATAGAAGACTACGAGAAAGAAAGGCTGAAAAGATGGGAATGCCATTATCCGTTTCCTCTCGGAGTCTGGCCGTTCCTATGGAGGTAGGAACCATACGCCCACCGCTATCAACTATGGAAAAAGCCAAAAGACGAAATGAAAATCTCTGCTTGTACTGTGCATCCCCGGATCACAAGATAAACGTCTGTCCCCTAGTCAACAAAAAGAAGGGTGAGTGTTCACATGTCTCTCTAGGAGGATTGACAACTTCATTCACTAACCCCTACATTTCTGTTTTTTTGACATTACAGGGGGACCAGAACAGGATTACTACTAAGGCCATGATTGACACAGGATCTTGTGGAAATTATATGGATATATGTTTTGCTGCTTTAAATAAAATTCCTATTATTTCTAAACTCAAACCTGTCTCAGTAAGTCTTATTACCGGTGTTCCGTTATCCTCTGGTCCGATCACCGATCAGACACAAGCACTTCTAGTCACTATTAACGAGTCTCATAGGGAGACTTCTACCTTCGATTTAATACCATCACCCCACTTTCCCATTGTGTTGGGACTTCCCTGGTTGCACACACACCAACCAACCATAGATTGGAAGAAACGGTCCTTGACCTTCCCTTCTTGTTATTGCGAGGAAACGTGTAACCTCCCGTTTTCCGGGAAGATTCTGTCTGTGGTGACAGATGAGATTGCACCACTATGTTATCAGGATCTTTCTGAGGTTTTTCTTGAGAAAAATGCTCAAGCATTACCTCCTCATCGAGACTATGATTGTAGCATTGATCTACTCCCAAATAGCAAATTGCCGTTCGGTCATGTTTATCCTCTTTCACAGGATGAACTTGCCCATCTCAAAATCTATTTGGATGAGAACTTGGAAAAAGGTTTTATTAGACCTTCCACTTCTTCCACAGCAGCAGGACTCTTTTTTGTTCGCAATAAAGATTCAAGTCTCAGACCTATCATCGACTACAGGAAATTGAATGCTATCACAATAAAAGATCGCTATCCTCTACCGCTTATCCCTGAGCTCATTGAGCAGGTGCATGGAGCTACCTATTTTTCAAAATTAGACCTGAAAGGAGCATATAATCTCATTCGAATCCGTGATGGACACGAGTGGAAGAGTGCGTTTAAAACTAGATACGGATTGTTCGAATATCTTGTGATGCCATTCGGCCTATGCAATGCCCCTGCAGTTTTCCAACGATTTATAAACTATATTTTTAAAGACTTACTAGATGTCTGTGTTGTGGTATATCTGGACGATATACTTATATATTCACGGACCCTGTCTGAACACATAAGACATGTAAGACTTGTATTATCGAGATTGCTTGCACATAATCTTTATGTGAAGCTGAAGAAATGCTTGTTCCATAAAGATGAGGTAATCTTTCTAGGCTACATCATATCCAAAACGGGAATCGAGATGGACATGAGTAAAATATCCTGCATTCAGGATTGGCCTACACCAACTACACGCAAGGCGCTACAGCGATTTCTGGGATTTTCAAATTTCTACAGGAAGTTCATAAAAAACTTTTCTGCTATTGTGAGACCCCTCACACAGCTCACTAGCATAAAAATACCATTTAAATGGTCAGAAGAAGCAAATAAGGCTTTCCACTTGTTAAAGACAAGGTTTACTTCCGCTCCCATATTACGCCATCCAGACCCATCCCTCCAATACATTCTGGAGGTAGATGCGTCAAACCTGGCAGTAGGAGCAATACTCTCCCAACGACCTACCCCCACTTCACCACTTCATCCAGTCGCCTTTTTTTCTAAATCCCTGAGCAGTCCCGAGATAAATTACCCCGTGGGTGAGAAGGAACTGCTTGCTATAAAATTGGCTCTGGAGAATTGGCGACATTTACTCGAAGGCACCCAATTACCAATAATTATATACACGGACCATAAAAACCTCCAATATCTTCAGACTAGTAAAACTCTCTCACATCGACAGGTACGATGGTCACTATTCTTTCTAAGGTTTAACTTCCTAGTGACCTACACACCTGCAGATAAGAACAAAAAGGCGGATGCACTATCACGACTAACTGAAGAAAACTACTTTGAAATTCCTTCCGTTCCTATAATACCTCACAAACGCATTATTGGAGTTGTCCGTTCCTTGAAGGAAGAGGTTTTGCATGGTATAAGGTTGGATTCACCCCCACCACAACTAACTACCGATGCAGAAGGCTTCCTCTACTACAACGACAAACTTTACATACCACCTACCCTACGCACCAAGATCTTGGAATTATCGCATGATGTGCCTATGGCAGGACATATGGGTATGACAAAGACTTTCAATTTGATTTCTCGGCAATTCTGGTGGCCTGACATGAAAACATCTATACAAAAATTCGTCTCTTCATGCAATGTCTGTGCCAGGTCCAAAATTGACACTACGAGGCCATCCGGTCTACTATGCAGTCTACCAATACCCCAAACTCCATGGGAGGTTCTGTCATTGGACTTCATCGTAGAATTGCCTCCTTCCAAAGGATTTAATACCATCTTGGTGTCAGTGGACCATCTGACAAAGATGGCACATTTCATTGCTATTCGCAGACTACCTTCGTCCAAACAAACGGCAGAACTCCTGATGAAACATGTCTTCAGATTACATGGTATCCCAAAAACTCTTTTGTCTGACCGTGGATCCCAATTTATTTCTAAATTCTGGCAAGAACTATGTCACATACTACGGATTGAGCGGAAGCTCACTTCTCCTTACCATCCGCAGACCAACGGACAGACTGAAAGAGTCAACCAATGCATCGAGCAGTATTTACGTTGTTACACTTCTTACCAACAGGATGATTGGTTGGATCTTCTCCCCCTGGCAGAATTTGCCTACAACAACGCAACTCACAGTACAACCAAGCAGAGTCCGTTCTACTTGAACTATGGGTTCAATCCCTCTATTCTCCCTCCACGCATCCTTCCTTCAAATAACCCAGTAGCCTCAGACTATCTTTCCCAAATAAAGGATTCTCTGGGTTTACTAAATACTACCATTGCACACGCTCACAGTCAACAAAAGAAGTACTATGATCTTCGTAGAAGACCTTCTCCACAGTATACTATCGGGGACCTCGTTTGGCTCTCAACAAAAAACTTGAGACTGAAGATCCCTAGCAAAAAGCTTGGACCTCTGTTCTTGGGACCTTTCCCAATCAAGAAACTTATTGGAAAAGCTGCAGTGCAGCTTACATTGCCAATGGACCTAAAAATCCATCCCATTTTCCATGTGTCGCTACTAAAACCCCATGTTCCGGACCAAGGAATAAGGCCTAATATTCCACCTCCCCCTCCTGTACAAGTTGAAGGTGGAGAAGAATACGAGATAAAAGAGATTCTGGATTCTCGTATCTACAGAAGAAGACTTCAGTACTTGGTTAGATGGAAGAACTATGGGCCCCAAGACGACACCTGGCTAAACACCTCTGACATACATGCCCCTAGATTAATCCGCAATTTTCATGCGAGATACCCAGACAAACCAGCTCCAGAGGCCTTCAGGAGCAGGCCTTAAGGGGGGGGTATTGTAATGTTCCGGTACCTTTGGTACCCTAAATTACACTTTCCACAAGTGTATGCGCCCTACCATTTACTTTTGGAAAGGTGCGCATACACCTTTAAGACTGGAGCTGTCATCACTCAGCGCCGGACTAGATGGCTATTTAAGGCGTCGGTTCTCACTCACATGTGTTCGTTCAAACACCCTTATCTGGATGCTAACCTTGCTTGAAGCTTCCATGCTTGCAAGCTTACTTCGCTGACGGAACCTCGCTGCGCTGATCCCTGTATCCCGCTACTGGATCATCCGCCTCTCCTGAACCACCCTTCGGCTGTATCGCTAATAGTGCTAAGTACCCCGCAGGGGAATTCTCTATAAACTTATACTAAGCTTACACTATCTAGCTCTGCATAGTAGAGACTGTTTATCACATCTGCATAAACTAGATTGCTAGCTCTTGAGACTACTGCTACTTTTCTGCACTGGATTGATCTCTTTTGTATGTCCACCTGCTATTCTATCATCTGCTATCATACAACATTGCTAAACCTTCCTGCATCCATCTGCTACTGTCTCACCTTCAAGTGTCTATCACCTACCACCTCCACTCAACCTATCCCTCAACCTTCATCATTGTGTTACCACATGCATAAAGTCACTCTAGGAACCAGCTTGCTAATTGTGTGTATTTACTGGCTGAAATAAGACCTTCCACACATGATGAGTCATTGAGGTTGGGAATGGTATCTCAGCATATCTCTTACATGACTGCTGACGTGGAACTATTTCTGCAGCTGAAAATCCACACCGTATAAAAACGCAGGAGCGTTACAATCTGGTGATGTCACTTGTAGACTTAAAAGGAAAGAAATGAAATTGAAAAGTCACACATCACACAAAACCCTCCGACAAAGAGTAGAAGCAGCTTCTGCCTGCCCAGACCATGCCTCCCACTGCCTTTCACCCCACCCACAGGGCCTAGTCGTCAGCGGGGCAAAATGCGTCAGGGCGTGGTCTTGATGGATTATAGGCTTTGGAGCCTGCTTTTACTCTTTGTACAAGGGTTTTGTGTGATGTGCTGCTTTTCGATTTCCTTTCTTTCCCTATTGAGTACTCACCTTCTCTCAGGTGATGTCACCTGTAGACTCAATAAGGAAAGAAAGGAAATCGAAAAGCCGCACATTACACAAAACCCTCATATAAAGAGTAGATGCAGACTCAGATGCCGATACTCCATCCAGACCACGCCCTGATGCATTTTGCCCAGCCCACGACTAGGCCCTGTGGGTGGGGTGAAACACAGTGGGAGGTGTGGTCTGGCCAGGCAGAGGCTACTTCTCCTTTTTGTACGAGGGTTTTGTGTGATGTGCAGCTGTTGGGATTTCCTTTCTTTATTGATTTCTAAGGAGCTGAGACAAGCCCTTTCTCTGCCTACACTCCTAGTGGTTGATAGCCGATGAGGACCTACTGGAGATTGAGGCAACGTATGCGGTCACCTGTAGACTTACCTACTCACTGATACAGTGCCTAATGCCTTCCAGGTTGAATGGTGCCCAGCATATTTCAAACCACATTCTGTGAGCCTAGGGCATTAAGACTTTGGGAGTCACTTTGGGAATCAATGGCCCACAACAGGAGTTCTGTCTTTCCTGAACTACATGATTGTTCCAGGACAGTGACCCAGATAGTACTGGAGCCAGAGGCAGGTAGGTAGCTAGCTTTCAGAAGTTGGCAAGCCATGTTAGCTTTCACATTTCTCATCTCAATACAGCTTTTCTTCAACCCTTTTGAGATCACAGATGCCTAGATGACCAGGCAAAACTAAGAAAGAACTAAGAAACATCAGCAAGTGTGTGTTAACTAAACAATAAATCTAAAATAAAACCAGCAAAAAAATGGTGCTTTGTGGTTGCTTAATATTGCAATAAGCAGGTATTTCATTAAAAAAAAAAAAAACCCAAAGGAACACATACTTTTTTCAACTATTTATTTCTGGTCTAGCTTAAAATTTGAGTACTGAACAGAACATTAAGAATAACATTATTATTATTATTATTATTAATATACAGGATTTATATAGAGCCAACAGTTTGGACATTGCTTTACAATATAAAGGGAGACAATACACCAACAATACAATTTAATACAAGAGGATTAGAAGGGCCCTGCTCCTGTAAGCTTACAATCTAAGAGGGAGGGGCTGGTGAAACAAAAGGTAGTAACTGTGAGGGATGAACTAATGGGAGAAGTAGAAGATTTGGTTGTTAGCTGAAGGCAGGATAAGCCTCCATGAAAATATGAGTTTTCAGGGATCGCCTAAAAGTGGACAGAGTAGGAGATAACCGGACAGATTATGGTAGTGAGTTTCAGAGGATGAGAGAGGCTCTGGAGAAGTCCGGGAGATGAGCATGGGAGGAGGAGACAGGGAAGCTAGAGAGCAGAAAGTCTTGGGAGGAGCAGAGAGGATGGTTTTGGTGATATTTGGAGACAAGATTTGTGATGTAGCTCGGGGCAGAATTGTAAATGGCTTTGTATGTTATTGTTAGTGTTTTGAATTTTATTAGTTGGGCAATGGGAAGCCAGTGGAGGGATTGGCAGAAAGGAATGGCGGACACTGAACGGTTGGTAAGGTGGATGATTCTGAAGGCGACATTCATGATAGACTGAAGAGGGGATAGCTTGCAGAGAGGTAGACCAATGAGGAAAAAGTCAAAGTGAAAGATAATAGGGGAATGGATAAGTTGCTTATTGGTCTCAACGGTTAGAAAGGGGCGTATTTTGGAAATGTTAGGGAGGTGAAGTCTGCAAGATTTTGACAGTAATTGGATTTGAGGCTGAAAGGACAGGTCAGAGTCCAAGATGACACCTAGCACCCTGGCATGAGGTGAAGGACTGATGGTTGTATTACTGATCTTGATGGAGAAAAATTATGAGCTCAGTTTTAGAAAGATTAGGTTTGAGGAAGTGGTGTTACATCCATGCTGATATGACAGTTAGTAAGTTATTAATGCGAGAGGAGACTGAAGGAGGAGTAGAGAGATAGATTTGTGTGTCATCAGCATAAAGGTGGTACTGGAAGCCATGGAAGTACATAATAATAATAATAATCATAAATAATACAAAAATATATGTGCCAAACCTTGAAGGTGTAAAACCTTCAATATGATTTCACATCTTTCGCAGGTAATGAATACGTATTACAACTGCGAAGGTTACTTGGAAGGCAAGGCAGATTGTATTATTTCTGATGATAGTGACCAACAGAGCAACGATTCCAGCACATGGAGTATTATTCTTTCATTATTTGATGCCCTAGCGTTGATCTGTCATGCTCATACCTCTGTACATAATACCTAAAGTATTAGCCCCCTGCCACCTATTGTGGTCTCCCCATGTGGTGGATTGAAGTGGTCACTGGCTCCCCTGAACCCAGGATGTATGCACTCATTGAAAGCAATATACAAGGGCTTACAACTAACTGTCATACAAATATCCTCCTCAAGAAGCAGGGCTCCCTACTAAATGCATCAAGGATATATTTTACTGTTACCCCTGGATGGGATTATCACATTTGGTATTTTGTTATTACTGTAAAATCCTGCAAATCATGCTAAGTGGTGTGTGCAACTATTTTTGTGGCTTTTCCCGTTTAAGGATTGCACTGCCCTCCCCTATGCATGGAATTATTCTATATAACATTTCGGCATTTTGTTGGTACTGATATAAAGCATATAAACCCTAACGGGGTTTGCATTTGCTATAACCTTTGGATTTCTAATATGTATTCATCGTCTATGAAAGATGTGTACTATTGACGGTTTAACCTTCGGCACATATGTTTTTTCATGGATATTCTTAATATTCTGTTTATTGTTGTATCTTACGATTCAAGATAGAGTATATATAAATAGCTGAAAAGCATAAAAGTATGTCTCTCTGGTATTTCGTATGAAATATTTGCTTATGGCAATATTAAGCACCCATAAAGTAACTTTTTTGTTGGTTTTATTATTTCTTAGTTCTGGGGATGTAGTGGCCTGAGACCTCGCCAATTAGACTAAACAACAACTGTAGGAATAATTTATATATATATTTAACCAGTTGCAGACCGATTACCACATATATACTGTGGCAGTGGGGCTCTCCCAGGCAAACCGACTTAAGGCTACGTCCGTCGCCTGGAGGCAGCTAAGGGGCGAGCCCGCACCGCCAGCGGTGTGCTCCCGCCCCCCGCTCATTAGCAGGGAAGCCGATGCACGGGTCAGGGGGCTCCGATTGCCGCCTGACACCCGCGATCGTTCCCCGCTGAGAGAGAAGAACGGTCAGCTGTGTTTTCTTCTCCCTGGAATGATCATAAACCCCCTGTGATCCTTTTATATAGGATCACAGGTCTCTATGGTCATGTCAGAAGCCACACCCCCCACCGTTAGAATCACTCCCCTAGGCTCACATTTATCTCCTTGATAACCCACAATGTTAACCCCTTCCCTGCCAGTGTCATTATTACAGTAACAGTGCATATTTTTAGCACTGATTACTGTAGTAATGTCACTGGTCCTCCCCAAAAGTGTCAAAAATGTCAGTCAGGGGTCTGATCTGTCCGCCGCAATGTCGCAGTCCTGCAAAAAATCACAGATCGGTGCAATTACTAGGAAAAAAACAAAGAAAGCAAATAAAATTACATAAATCTTTCCCGTAGTTAGTAGACACAATAACTTTTGCCCAAACCAATCAAAATACACTTATTGGGTTTTTTTTTTTTAACAAAAATATGTAGCAGAAAACAAATTGGGCTAAAATGTTAAAAAATTTTGATTTTTAATTTTTTTTTTGGGAATGTCATATAGCAGAATGTGAAAAATATTGTTTTTTATTTCAGAATTGTCGCTCTTTTTTTGTTTAAACCGCAAAAAATAAAAATCACACAGGTGATCAAATACCACCAAAAGAAAGTTCTATATTTGGGAAAAAAAGGACATCAATTTTATTTAGGTGCAGCGTCGCACGACCGCGAAATTGTCCGTTAAAGTAACGCAGTACCGAATCGCAAAATATGGCCTGGTCATTAAGGGGAAAAATCTTCCGGTCCAAAAGTGGTTAAGGACATTTAAGCTTTTTATTTGGTACACTGTTTTGTTTAAAATACCCTGCTCTGTTTTTTTACAGGTAGACAAACACCCAAACATTTTTTAAAAATGCATTTTTCAAATTTTTTTAAAAATTTAATTTTTTTATTAATTTTAATAATATTACTGTATTTTACAGTTACACTATTAAATTGATGGCACTGCAGGTGAACATTGCAGCCTGAAGGTGACAGTGTTAGTCTACAGACTATTCTAACATCACCACTTGTAGGGTGGAGGACAGGGGTGAGGTGAATATATTTACTAACTTATTTAACCCTCAGGTTTTGTCTTTATAACTTTCATGCAGAAATTTCTCATAATGGAGAGGCCATATAGTAGACCTTACTTGTTAGTGCAAGGTCCACTTTGTGGTTAGACTGGGTTACTATAAGGCCAGCCATACCCCCATAGATTTCTTTTGTTCAGCCTGTGGCTCACAGATTCCTCCATCCATGCTAAACAGAGTAGATGAACTAATTTCCAATTACTAATTTACAACTACCCAAACAATGCCGGCATCTCGTTGGATGCAGGTGCTGTTTGGCCAACAATTTCCTGGCTGGAAAACCATCAACCAGAAAAAATTATCCAAAAAAAAAATCTATACGTCTATGGCCAGCTTGGGGTCATTAAAAAACAAATATATCTCACAAAAAGTATCTCACAAAAGTGAGTACACCCCTCACATTTTTGTAAATATTTTATTATATCTTTTCATGTGACAACACTGAAGAAATTATACTTTACTACAATGTAAAGTAGTGAGTGTACAGCTTGTATAACAGTGTAAATTTGCTGTCCCCTCAAATTAACTCAACACACAGCCATTAATGTCTAAACTGCTGGCAACAAAAGTGAGTACACCCCTAAGTGAAAATGTCCAATTGGGGCACAATTTGCCATTTTCCCTCCCCGGTGTCATGTGACTCGTTAGTGTTACAAGGTCTCAGATGTGAATGGGGAGCAGGTGTGTTATCGCTCTCACTCTCTCATACTGGTCACTGGAAGTTCAACATGGCACCTCATGGCAAAGAACTCACTGAGGATCTGAAAAAAAAGAATTGTTGCTTTACTTCAGTGGTTCTCAACTCCTGTACACAGGAACCACTAACGGGCCAGGTTTGCAAGATAACTGAAACACATCACAGGTGATATAATTTGCTGCTCAGTGCTTGCAGTATTCTAATCTGCATCTCCCCAAGGTAATACTTAAAACCTGGCCTGTTAGTGGGTCCTGAGGACAGGAGTTGAGAACCACTGCTCTTCATAAAGATGGCCTAGGCTATAGGAAGATTGCCAAGACCCTGAAACTGAGCTGCAGCACGGTGGCCAAGACCATACAGCAGTTTAACAGGACAGGTTCCACTCAAAACAGGCCTTGCCATGGTCAACCAAGGAAGTGAGTGCACATGCTCAGCGTCATATCCTGAAGTTGTCTTTGGGAATTTAACATATGAAGGCTGCCAACATTGCTGCAGAGGTTGAAGACTATAGGCCGCACACTGCATCAAATTGGTCTGCATGGCTGTCATCCCAGAAGAAAGCCTCTTCTAAGAATGATGCACAAGAAAGCCCGCAAACAGTTTGCTGAAGACAAGCTGACTAAGGACATGGATTACTGGAACCATATCCGGTGGTCTGATGAGACCAAGATAAACTGATTTGGTTCAGATGGTGTCAAGCGTGTGTGGTAGCAACCAGGTGAGGAGTACAAAGACAGGTGTGTCTTGCATACAGTGAAGCATGGTGGTGGGAGTGTCATGGTCTTGAGCTGCATGAGTGCTGCCAGGACTGGGAAACTACAGTTCATTGAGGAAAAAATGAATGTCAACATGTACTGTGACATACTGAAGCAGAGCAGGATCCCTTCCCTTCAGGAACTGGGCCGCAGGGCAGTATTCCAACAAGATAACAGCCCCAAACACACCTCCAAGATGACCACTGCCTTGCTAAAGAAGCTGAGGGTAAAGGTGATGGACTGGCCAAGCATGTCTCCAGACCTAAACCCTATTGAGCATGTAGGATCATCCTCAAAACAGAAGGTGGAGTAGCGCAAGGTCTCTAACATCCACCAGCTACGTGATGTCATCATGGAGAAGTGGAAGAGGACTCCAGTGGAAACCTGTGAAGCTCTGGTGAACTGGAAAATAATGGTTGTCACACAAAATATTGACACTTTGAGCCCATTTTTGGACATTTTCACTTGGGGATGTACTCACTTTTGTTGCCGGGACAAGGAGGTCACCTAGAGTCCAGAGCGAACATGGCAAACTGTGCCCCCCCCCCCCCCGAAGATGTATGTGCATTATGTGTCAGCAAAAATCCCCCCCCCCCCCCAAAAAAAACAATTGGTACTAATCCGCATTATTTAACCCCTAAATATAAATGATCCCTCCTCCCAGTAGAAATCATCCTCCTGCTGAAATACCCCTGCCCAGTACAAACATTTGCCCGTTCCATCCCCAAATCCCCCCAGCACAAATGCCCCCCCCAAATCCCCTCTCCCGGTATAAATATTTGCCCCTTCCATCCCCAAATTTCCTCCTAGCACATATCTGCCACCCCTCCAAGTACACATTCTCTCTTCCCCGCTTCAAATCCCCCTCCTTTAACAAATACCACATCACCCCCTCCAAGCACAAACACCCGCCAATCATCCCTGCAAGCACAAATCCCTCTCCCCTCTACCATTTTACCTCTTCTAGCACAAACCTCCCAAATCCCCCCTCCTAGCCAAAATCCTCTTCTCCCTTCCCCCTTGCAACACAAATCTCTCTGAATCACAACTCCTAGAACACACACACCCAAATTTCCCCCTGCGGCCCCCAAATTCCTCCTTCCAACACAAATCCTTTTCCCCCTCAATCTCCTCCCAGTGCCCCCCCAACCTCACATAATACCACAATGCCCGGGGCAGCAGCCCCTCCTGCCTACCACTTTTCCTGGCCCTGCTCATCGGCTCTAAGACCAAGAACTGAGTGTTCATATGACCGCAAATCACTCAGTGGACAGCATTGACTATCAGTCATTGCTTTCCATTTTTCTCATTCAAAGCTCGGTGGAGCACCAGGCTGGGTAGTATTTGGAAGCAGTTGATGTGACATCATTGCCCTGCCTCTCTACCTTGTCCAATCAGAGAACACTTTGCATTTACTGAAAGAATGCAAAGCAAGCTCTGAATGGTGCCTGTGCCAAGCATGCATCCTCCTGTGCTCACAAGCAACAGGGTAGCTTGACAGAAGCGAGTTGAGATCATTGGAGTAGCAGTGTCCACCACAGAAATGTCCAGTTTCTAGAGGAATCCCACAGGTACAATATATACATAGTTACATTGCTCCAAGCTGGACTAATGTAACTATGTAGAAACATCCATACTTGGCATTCTTCCTTAATGACAGCAGGTGTGCATATCACCTGCTCTGCCATAGTGCAGAAAGTAGAGCAGTGTCGTATTTGGTTTTATTGATCAGCTTTAATGCCAAATAAATATAAAGCCCAATTGAACCTTATAATTTTAATCACTTTAATACATTCCAGGTACCTATCCAGTCAGAGATCCCATGTTCCCTGCTGATTGAATCGCTCTTGCACTGACTCAGCATGGGTGTCTTGGACCTCTGCAGAGAGACTGCTGCTTCAACACATAGAGCAAGGATCTTTCTCTACAGTATGTTGGCCAGGGGACAACCTTTTCTACTTAAGCTGTGGCTACTAACTAATAAAGTAACCATAAAACATTGCACGCCTTTTGTTTTGACACACCTAGGATGTATTTAACTGATTTAGGCTGAAGGTTCAGTTGGGTTTTAAAGCATTTTCACGTTTTTTAATTAAACTGGTGTTCTTCTCTAAAACTATAAAAAAAGATGATATCCATCTTGCCAAACAAGTTACTTAACTGCCACTACAATCTATGCACAAGATAATCATAATTCAATTGACCAAATCCGGCTAGCGTGACGGCTCCCTGCTAGGCGCATCTTAGGGGTCTAATCCTAGTTTGATTGAATTTCATTTAGTTTCATATAGCAATATAAATAATTGAACTTCAGAGCCTTTCATCACAGAATCCTGCCATTTACCGTGAAATTTATAGTTATTAGTTTTTCTCATAATCTGAGCACCTAAGCAGATGTTTCCAGCCAGGTTGTTGTATAATTGGAAGTGAGATATGTAGTCGTTGGTGCATTCCGAGGAAAAAATGCCCTCCGAGACTTTGCCAGCCTGCAGTATGTAATCTCGTCAACTGCGGGGCTATGCTGTGCTCAGCAATCTGCTTTCATCCCTTTTTGACACAATGTAAACGCCATTATTGTTGTATTAAAAGCCCATCTATTTCAAGGGTTTCATTTCCAAGCCATGAAAGGTTATGGGTACAAATTACCGAGACATTTATAGTGTTTGTCTCTGTTTTTTTAACCTCTTACTGCATTCTGATGGCTTATTAAAGCTAAAATCCACACAAACAGGTACAGTAGATACACAGATGGAATACATACTATATTTATGAAGTGTTCTGTCCATCCAGCCCGGTGATTTACACAGCTCTGCTCCACAATACAGCCCTGTCTATCAGGGGAAGCAAACTCATCTTTCTCTGTTGCAGTTTGACTTTTACTTACAGGTCTCCTCCTTACTCCCACTCTATGGCTTGTAAGTGAAAGAAGAAGCAACACACTGATGAGCCCTGTCACTCTGTCTCTCCTTCTGTCAGCATACTCTTTTCATTGCAGTACACCTGACTGTCTCCTTGTGCTGATTTTCCCTCCGCTACATGCAGTAGACTTCAAAAAGCTAACACCAAATCAAATTTAGTTACCTACACCATCTGCTTTAAATTAAATCATTACAGACCGGCATTAATGGCAATTTTGCATTGTGGGACTGTGCCTCAACTGGCTCGTGGTTGCAGCACAGTTCCATGTACTTGGGAATGATAGGCTGTAGCACCTGTAAAACTCAGCATGTTGGGTTAAAATTGCCGCTGTGGCAATGAGTTCTCACATGAGCGTCACCATGTCTGCTTGTAGGTGGATGGTCAGGGGGCAGTAAAAAAACAGATCAACCCCCTGTTTCACCACCCCATATGAAAGGAGCCTTAAACAAACCCTCACTAACCATTGTTGCTGCAGGAACTAGAGAGCAATTCATTTGCACAGCTCACAGCAGGAACCCTGAAGTCCTTCATTATCTCACCAACTAAGCTCACCTTGTTACCCTCTCAAAGCAGTGACTCAACAGTCTTACATCCTAATCTCTAATGTAAACAAAGAACAAAAGTGCTGTGGAGGGGTGAGCAGGAGGGAGCTGAGCTACTGAGTGGCAAGTCACTGCTCTGAGTAGTGAGCAGAGGGAGCTGAGCTGCTGAGAGAAGCAGTTGAGCAACTTCAGTGCTTCTGCTGTGAACTTTCAGGATGCAAACCAAACCACAGGTTCACAGCTCAACCTATAAATATTATGATTGCATGATCAAACTATCGGATTAGATATTTATATGAATGTTTAGGGGCTATTGTACACAAAGACTGTCAGTACATCTCTTAAAGGCATTGTAAACTTTACTACCTGCACCTTGTATTTTACACCTGCATAAGATGTACGTTGATCATGTAATTTCATGGTGTCATTTTTTCTGTATGCACAGCCTATAGTAGAGTAAATCTTCACATTCCGGTGTCAGAAGTTTCTTTTTGTGATCAAATATGTGGCATGCATGCAGGTTAATGCGTGACCCCTGTCTGTAATCTGGGAACTGTAAAGAAATGATATATCCCACAATCACTGGGTCTTTTGGACTAGTGCTGGTGCAGGTGAGAGCTAAACAGTAATTTGAACTGACATGGACACAAACAGGCAGAGAAAATAACAGAGAGCTCACCACGCTGGAAGAGATGTATTTCATCACATTAGAACGTCCACCTTTTTGAGGCAACACAGAGGAAATAGCAAGGCATGGATTGGATGCTGTATGACTCGGAGCAAAAAGTTGCCCATCCGTTAGGGGGAATATGAACAAGCTAGGTGAATGAATACATGGACATAGGGGAATCGATCAGTCATGACACTACTAACTGCAGCCACAACATGTGAGCCCATCATTACAAGGGAAGGCAAACAAATAAAACAGGGATTATAAATACACTACTAGCTAAAACAACAAAGACATTTGAAAATGTACAATGTCTTTAAATTAAAGTATATTAGTGGCCCAAGATGTCGGTTCAGCAAAGAGATCCTAAAATCCAAACCATATAAAAGGCCATAAGATGAAGCCATTTTTTGGGGCACAAAATTATTTTCATTCCAGTAAAAGGTCTATTGGTTTTAAAATAAAAGTTCTCCATGTGTAATCCTGCAGTTTATTTTTTATTGGTGTTCAAAATTGGTAATATTTCTTTGCTCGAATAATCATATTTTAATCATGAGTGATGAGGCTTCGAGGAACAATCATCACGTGCTTTCTGCTAGACCAATGAGGTGGCCGCTTTTTGGAACAACATATATACATAAGTAAAAGATGTCTGGTCCCTTGTCGTCACTATTGAGTAGCGAAGAGGAGGAAATTAGGGCCAGACCTCCTTCAAAACTCTGTAAAAAGGATTATAAACAATGCTATATGCATCTGACATCCATAAAGAAAGAAGAAATAAAGGATTTTACCCACACACGGTGGGATACATTCAGAAACAGCATCAAACTGTGGCTTGGCTGGCAGGACGAAAGTCAGAGAATAGCAGAAACATACAAGCATTATCTAGAAGATGAGTTAAGGAATGTTCCTGAAGACCCTGGGTTTTACTCCACTTGCTACAGGCGTTTCATTGACAAAAAGTGCTTGGATGCGGCAGAGAAACAGAATACACAGCGTCCTGAAGCTTATAATGATCACAAAGACCAGTCTGTGTTATCGGGTAATCGTACTTCCAACAATTAATTGTCCAACAAAGAAGCCTAGGTCCATGACGGACCTGCCAGTAGGTTCTGCAGGTCCCGTGCTTCCTGCATTGTGTATAATTTGTAAGAAAACTGACAAGTACATTACTGTGGCAGGTAAACTCCATAAGGATCATCTTTCACAGGCAGAAACGTTGTCAGCAGGTAGGTAAATACAAAGTACACACAACACCATGCCTGCTGCACAAATTGAACTGGCATATGTTTTTGTAAAGGCCATAGATGCTGAACGATGTACAATCCCAAGCTGGACAGGTTTCCATACATTGCTTCAAGGTGATGGCATTCTGCAAAAGCCAGGGCTGTATTATCTTCCAATCATTGAGGCTTCACTGACAGAGATGTCAACTGTAAACACAACCCTGAAGCGAAGTGAGGAAATTGCTGATTAGCTAGAACTGGACCATATAGTGTTAATTTTTGACCAAGCTATATATGCCAAGGCTCAGCAAGTCAGCTGGAAAGACAATGAGCTTACTCAGGGTGTAATAATTAGACTAGGTGAATTTCACACATGCATGTCCTATCTGGAAATTCTAGGAAAAGGGTTTGAAGATGCCGGATTGCAAGATATACTCATTGAGTCTGAAGTTGTTGCCCCAGGATCCATCAATGGAGTGATCAATGGTCATCACTACAACCGCAGCATGAGGGCACACAAACTTCTGTATGAGAGTCTGTAACGCATCAGACTTCTCACCTTCTTAGACTCTTTGACACCAGAGGAGAAAAATGAATGTATAGATGTCATAAATTAGATCTAATGTGCTTCCAGGACAGAACAATTGATGTTTTGTGTGCAAATGATAAATTTGACAAAATGTGTTCCAAATATGTAGACTTTGTGAAAAGAAGAAGTGCAGAAAACCCAACGTTTGCCTTTTGGCATTCATATATTGACATGGTACAGATACTCCTTCTGTTTGTGATAGGAACACGAGAATCAGACTGGCAACTTCACCTGTGAACAGTGCGCTTGATGATGCCATGTTTTTTTGCGTACGATTGTGTAAATTATGCTAGGTATTTACCTGCATACTGAAAAATGGTCAATTTGCCCCGCACACATCCTTCTTGCCATAGTGAGTTTAGTGTTAAAGGCCAGGGACTGTCCAACGTCAAAGTGTCCATGGATTTGCCTTGATTGCTTGTGACCAGGCCATTGAGCAAACATGCAACAGAGATTCCAAGACAAAGGGTGGTTTGACAGGGTTAACACAGAATTGAGCTGCAGTATTTAATTGGATATTGTTGCAACATGAAACGGCTGCCATAGCAAGACAATGTGAGGCAATGACAGGTAAATGTCCTCATACAAGGAAGTGAAAAGACCTTGACAGCACACAAATTCATGCTCATATAAAGGCTGTGATCAGAATAATATCCACCCTGGATTTCATGCTAAATCCTTTTGACACACACCAAGATTGCATTGTATGTATAAGCTCTGGGACAATAACATGGTTTTCGTTTTATCCTTGCTGAGTTCATTCTCAGCACATGTTTTCATTATGTTTCACATTGCCTTATATGTCAATGGGGTTGCGATCCACTCCATGGCTTTGTCCATCCCTGGGAACTGCGATGTGCTCCGGCCACTTCCGTTCCCTCCCCCTCTTACCTGACTCAGCTGGGCGGGGTTGTAGGTGTGGAGTTGGGTGGCGGCCGCAGTGCATCTGCGCCACGCCTTTCCTGTGCAGGATGTGGCTTCAGTGTTGGAGCCAGCGCCCCGTCACATGCTGTCCATCAGTGTTTAAACGGGGAGGCTGCCTTTGGCGGCTTCGGTCAGTCTGACAGCTTCCCATATGTTTAAACACCAGCGTGACGCTGGGTGCGAACCCGGCTCTGGCGCCTGTGCAGATATACATTCTTTCTTTCTGTGGCTCACTTTTTAACATTCACATCACCCCAAATTCACTTGTGGCATTTACCTTATATGGCTGCGCTAGCCAGCACCATTACTTAGATACCTTTCCTTGTTTCTGGTTTATATCATCTTCACTAGGCATTTATTTCCTGCACCCCTAATTTCTCACTCTGTTTTTCAGTCCCTTGGTAGTCATTTATGGTATTCACTCACTTCTATACCCTCATTGGTTTATCTTTTTCACTATGTGGTTGTCTCACACATTACTATATAATTAGTATTTGCTTTACGTCTTTGGGTTTATCAAAGGCAAAATAAAGGCATTTTCTGTTGCTTGCGAGAAAGAGAAATACCTGACTTAATTTACAAATGCAGTAGTAGGTTTAACCTAGGCCAGTCTACCTTTGAACTACTTTGTAAATATGTTTGCCACCTGTATGGCCAGTCAAATGCACAAAATGTGAATGATGCAAGATACAAAGCATTCTTCATAGCATCCTCAGCTTTGCCAGAACTATCCATGCCTCAGACAAGTGACGCCCTTTACCAACACTGTAAAAGGGCAAACTACCAAGCAGCCATAATGAGATATTCTCTGAAAGGTATAATGTGTGCCTTGTCACTCATTGGCAATGGATGGCAACTCGAGGATGGGAAGTTAAGAGTGACCTGGATGACTAGAAATCCTGCCCCTGAAAGTGTGTTGCAGGTAGTCCGCTGCAGTTGCAAGCAAGTCAAATGTGAGACTTGGAGATGTTCCTGTATGTCTGCAAGGCTGTCTTGTACTGATTTATGTTGGTGCAAAAATTGTGCAAATGTTTCCAAAGAAGAAGAGGAAAGAGCTACATTGGACAATAGCTCTGATGACAGTGATAGGGATTCAACTGATGAGTGAAGACTCACTGTTTGATATTTTAGGGTGATTTTTTGAGCTGTAATGCATCTATTGTAGAATGGGGTTGCATTTTGAGTCATTTCAGCCAACTTGTGGCAACGTGTGCTGCTGTTATAACTTTCTGTGATTACACAGTGCCTACTGAAAATGTTGATGAAAATAATATCCCAGCTTTGGTACATTTACAATATGTATGTTTAATTGTGCTTGGTGTCAATCTGTGAAGTTGAAACATATTTTCTACAAATGTGCCATATTTCATGGTCTACATTCACTCTTGAGTACTGTATACTAATGCACCAATACCTGTCTCAAACGTTACGCCCATGTGTAAATGTGAGTTTGAGAGATATTTTGTGTTTCTTAAATGAATAGAAATAAAGTTACAAGCAAAACCAGCACCATATGATTTTGTTTTTTTTGGTTCACAATTACATACATTTAAGATCGTAACAAAAACACTGCAGGATATTTTGTGGACAACTTTAACATAAAGTCCAGGGTCTAGGGGTGTTGTCTATGCAAAAATACATTTAAAAAGTAGTGCCCAAGTGTGGGAACGAAAATCATTTTCTAGCCACTTTTTTCAAGTTCACCTTATGGCCTGTAAGCATTATCAATGTGGCTGTTCCTAAGATTTTTCTTCTTCTTGACCACTCAGGAAAATAACTTAACTAGGTCAAAAGGTGTTTAAAACTTGTGGTGTCTCGCCAGAAGTAAAACCAGAGATTCTACCAGCCAAATATCATACATTTGGAAGGTGTTAGATTTTTCTCCAGTCCAATGAACAGCAACATTTTTTTTTGACTTGGACTTTGGAACCTTTTTGCTGTATCTGTTTTTTGCTTTTCCTATAAGATTATATGTGCCTTTAAAATATGTTATTTACTTGCAGACATCCAAAAATCTAAGACTACATTGCCAGCTTGGATATGATGTTTTAAGTAGTGGATTTGATGGTGCTAGAACCTTAGGTGGATGTTACTTGGTACATGTGATTGGTTTTATCAAAACTATAAATTATATCTACAATTATAAAAATGTTAACAAAAAAGGGTCAAAAGACTGGTGTCAGGACCTTCTGATGGCACTGTGGTTTTGAGAGTGGAAAGGTGTAATTCTGGTGGCCACCAGCAGGTGTCTGCCAGTAGCAAGATGACCCCAGTAATCAGTATTCACACAGTTACATAGTAATATATATATAAAGTCCATCCAGTTCAACCCAAAAAAAAAAAAAACAGTATTGAAAACCCAACCATACAATCCCATATACACAATCCTATACCCGCTGTTGATCCAGAGGAAGGCAAAAATAAACCCCAGCAAAGCATGATCCAATTTGCTACAGCAGGGGAAAAAAATTCCTTCCGATCCCCCAAGAGGCAATCAGATATTCCCTGGATCAACTTTACCTAAAAAAAATGTAGTACCCATTTACATTATGTACACCTAGGAAGAAATCCAGGCCTTTTTAAAGCAATTTAGTGAGCTAGCAAGAACCACCTCTGGAGGGAGTCTATTCCACATTTTCACAGCTCTTACGGTGAAGAAACCTTTCCATATTTGGAGACTAAATCAGTTTTCCTCTAGATGTAAAGAGTGCCCCCTTGTCTTCTGTGTTGACCTTAAAGTGAACAACTCAACACCAAGTTCACTATATGGACCGCTTATGTATTTATACATGTTGATCATATCCCCCCTTAATCTCCTCTTCTCAAGAGAGAATAAATTCAGTTCCTCGAATCTTTTCTCATAGCTGAGGTCCTCCATGCCTCTTATCAGTTTGGTTGCCCTTCTCTGCACTTTCTCCAGTTCCCCGATATCCTTTTTAAGAACTGGTGCCAAAACTGAACTGCATATTCCAGATGAGGTCTTACTAATGATTTGTACAGGGGCAAAATTATATCTCTCTCTCTGGAGTCCATGCCTCTGTTAATACAAGAAAGGACTTTGCTTGCTTTGGAAACAGCAGCTTGGCAATGCATGCTATTATTAAGCTTGTGATCTACCAGAACACCCAGATCCTTCTCCGCTATGGATTCCCCCATTTCTATTCCACCTAGTATGTATGATGCATGTATATTCTTAGCCCCCAAGTGCATGACTTTACATTTATCAACATTAAACCTCATTTGCCACATAGATGCCCAATGAAACATTGCATTGAGGTCAGCTTGTAAGTTGGAGACATCCTGTAAGGAAGTTATTCCACTGCAAAGCTTGGTGTCATCTGCAAAGACTGAAATGCTACTTTTAATCCCAGACCCTATATCATTTATAAAGATATTAAAAAGTAAGGGTCCCAACACTGAACTTTGGGGTACACCACTGATAACTTTAGACCATTCAGAGTAAGAATCATTAACCACTACTCTCTGAATTCTATCTTTTAGCTAATTTTCTATCCAATTACAAACCCATCTTTCCAAGCCAGTAGACTTTACCTTACACATTAGACGTGTGTGGGGAACTGTGTCAAACGCTTTTGCAAAATCCAAGTATACTACGTCCACAGCCACCTCCTCATAAAAAGAAATCAGGTTTGTTTGACAACTTCTCTCTTTCATGAATCCATGCTGTCTGTTGCTTAAAATATTTTTTTACAGCAAGAACTCATCTATGTGGTCTTTTATTAAACTCTCCAATATCTTCCGACTATAGAAGTTAAACTAACAGGTCTATAGTTACTTGGCAAAGACTTTGATCCCTTTTTAAATATAGGCACCACATTGGCCCTACGCCAATCAAGTGATACTATTCCAGTCCTTAAAGAGTCCCTAAAAATTATTTTAGGATGTGTGGGTGGATGCCATCTTGTCCAGGCACTTTATCCACCCTTATTCTGTCTAAATATTTCTGGACCGTATCACTTTTGAGCCATTGTGGATCATTTGGGGCGTTTCAATACCGTCCTCATTATGGTCATGAGCTTCCCCATGCTCCTTTGTATATACAGAGCTGAAGAACGTATTTAATAGATTTGCCTTTTCTTTGTCCCCAGTCACCCACTCCTGATTATTTTGTAAAGGGCCTACATGCTCAGACCTAACCTTTTTACTGTTAATATATTTGAAGAATTTTTTGGGGTTTGTCCTACTATCTTTTGCAATCTGTCGTTCATTTTGAATTTTTGCATCCCTGAGTTCCTTTTTACATATCCTGTTATATTCTTTGTAACAATTAAACAATGATAGTGTTCCCTCATTTTTATATTTTTTAAAAGCTCTTTTCTTTTTATCTATAGCTTTTTTAACTTTTGCCATGAGCCACATAGGTTTTATTTTTAGCCTTTTAAACTTATTACCCATGGGAATATACTTTGCAGTGAGTTTGCATAAAGTCTTTTTGAAAAATTCCCATTTCTGTTCTGTGCTCATCGATGCCAATATTCCTTCCCAGTCTAAATCCTGGAGAGCAGCCCTCATTCTTGGAAAATTTGCTCTCTTAAAGTTAAGTGTTTTTGTATTTCCTGTATGCGTTTTGTGCTCACAGCAAACATTATATGAAATCATGTTATGGTCACTGCTACCCAGATGTTCTTTTATATGAACATTGTTAATAATCTCTGCATGGTTTGAGATTACCAGGTCCAACAGAGCATCATTTCTAGTGGGGTCCTCAATAAACTGCACCATAAAATTGTCTTGTAATAGGTTTCCAGCAGTGCCATTACTCCAGTCAATGTCAGGGTAGTTAAAATTCCCCATTATTAACACTGTCCCAGCCCTTTCTATCTGTGCCAGTCCCCATGAACACCCATGTACATTTCAACTCATACTGATGCTGAATGCTGGGAAGGTATATAACCCTTTGCCTACCTTCCTTTGCTGTCTCAGTGTTTTGCCTGTGTGCTTTCTACTTGGGTATTGATGCACTGCCCCAGACCTGATTTCTGCATTCCTGTACCTGCATTCTGTGCCCCACTACTTTATATCTACTTCCCTTGTTCCTGGTCCCTGTTCTGGCCTCTTTCGCTATCCATCTCCTCGCAGCTCATGTCTTACCCTGTTTATCAGTGTTCTCCATTTTGTATATATTGTATTATAATTAGGTTGCTGGTTAGGTATATTGTCACTTAGTTTATGATTCATGTACAGTACTGTTCAAAACTTTTTGGCAGTAGTGAAGAAATGCTGTAAAGTAAGAATGCTTTAATAAAACATATATTTTATTTGTTTATTTTTTATCATATTACACAATGCAAAGTGAGCCAACAGTAGAAAATTTTAAATCAAATCAATATTTTGTGTGACTACCCTTTCCCTTTAAACCAGCATCAGTTTTTACAGGTGTATGATTAACAAATTATACTATAAGCAGGTGCTAATGATCATCAATTTCATATGCAGGTTGAAAAACAGTCATTAACTGAAAGAGAAACAGCTGTGTAGGAGCCTTAAACTTGGATGAGGAACAACTAAACTCTGCTATTAGGTGAGGCTGGGGAAGACCGTTTCATCTCAGGTCGTACACCATGGCAAGACTGAACACCGCAACAAGACACAAGGTGCATCAGCAAGGTCTGTATCAGACAAAGATTTCAAAGTAGACTGGTGTTTCAAGATGTGCCATTCAAGTGCTTTTGAAGAAGCACAAAGAAATGGGCAACTTTAAGAACCGTAAAAGGAAATGTCAGCCAAGGAAACTTAATACAGCAGATGAAAGACACATCATGCATACTTCCCTTTAACAGCAGAAGATTTCTAGCAGCACCATCAACACAGAACTGAGGGAAACCAGTGAGACCCAGGCACACCCATCTACTGTCCAGAGAAGTCTGGCCAGAAGTGATCTTCATAGAATAATTTCAACCAAAGAGCCATACCTCCAAAATGAAAACAAGGCTAAGTGACTCAGTAATGCATGAAAACATTAGGAATTAGGTGCAGGAAGCAGGAAAATGACAGCAGGTGCTCTGGACTGATAAGTCTAAATTTGAAATATTTGGCTCTAGCAGGAGGCAGTTTGTTTACCGAAGGACTTGAAATCGGTACAATAATGAGTGTCTGCAGGCAACAGTGAAGCATGGTGGAGGTTCCTTGCAAAATTGGAGCTGCATTTCTTCAAATATAGTTGTTTATGATCAATGGTGTTCTCAATACTGGGAAATACAGGCAGATACTTATCCACCATGCTACACCATAAAGGAGGCATGTGATCGGCCCCAAATGTATTGTGCAGCAGGACAACGACCCCAAACATGCATTCAATGTCATTAAGAACTATTTGATTACGATGAGTCACCCTGGTGATGGGGTTCTGGTGCGGTCCAGAATTGGGGTACCTGCTATCTTGAGGGGCTTGGGGTGTCAAGGTTCATACATCTCTGATGATCCAGTCAACCATCAATTGCCACACCTTGGCAGCAGGGTATCCAGCAGGTTGATGGACTTTGGCCTAAAGAGATCTGAGATGCCTTCATTTACCCTCCCTGGCAGTCTGATTTTGTCAGTATTTTTGAATGCCAAAGCGGTACATTGATTTGCATGGAAATGGAGAGACAAGTAATGTATTAGTTGTCCAATACCACTTCTGCAGGGGTTTCCCCACCACTCCCTGAAATATTATGAGGCCCAGAAATTTCCATTTGTCATCTTTGGTCACTGGTTCCCACTTTCTGCTTCTTCTGATGCAGAGTAGCTAATTGTTGCTCTTTGTACCAGTTTGTCTCAAAAACAATTTTTTCAATAACTTCATCGGTCAGAAATAATTGTAAATTTGCCAAGGTTATGTTGTGTTCAGCGTCTACTTTCATACCAGATGCTCCAGTAAATGGGAACCTTGGGGGCGCTGCCTGATCTGTACCGCAGTCAATAGAACACAAATTTCGCACATCACGGAGCTCAGTCAGAGAATCGTCGCTGTCGTCACTTTCAGTGTCTGGTGATGAATTTCCCCACGAATCACTATCGCTCAATTCTGCAAGTAATTCTAATTTACTGTCGCTGTTTTCTAGCTGGTCTAAGACTGCATTTGACATAAAGGGACGCTTTTTGGATGCCATGGACATTCTCAAGTTTCCAGGCAGAAATAACAGTAAAAGTGCAGGCAGGACAAAGCACTAGGGACAAAACTGAGGTGAAATGGTTTTACACAGTAATGTAATCCTAACAGATGACAATGTATTACAATGTATCATGTCATGTTTTGTTTACTGTTTTTTTATTTCCCGCCTGGTTCCACTCCCCTGCGTCGCTGGCGCTCGCAGGGAAGGGAACCCGGAAGACGGATGCCGGCATCAGTCGGAGGACACAGCGGGAGGGCATCAGGGGATCGTAGGGACAAAGTAAGTGTCACTACAGGGATACTATAGTGTAACTAGCTTTTGGAACTGAAAATTAACCCCGAGCTACTCTCTGGAATCCCGGTGAGGAAGGGCCTTTTTTTCTGACTTATCCAGCACAAGGGTCTCTCAAATTGATTTTATGAGTAGGGCTAGGTGAAGTGTCTGGAAGCTGCTCTTAAAGTGGGAGGGGACTGTGAGGACCTGGATCAACTGCTGGTGACACTTTTGTCCCCAGAGCAGAATCGTGTAGTTCCGGAGGCCACCAACAGGTGTCCACCAGTAGCCAGCTGCTGGGTTGCTGGAAGGGTATAACCCTTTCCCTAACTTCCTTCATTGGCTCCTGATTTCTGCTGTGATTGCATTTGAGTACCTGCAATCTATGCCCTGCTAATTCATGTCTGCTCCCCTTGTATATTGTCACTTGGTTTATGGTTCATGTGTATCTTCAATTTCGCTATGTATTCTGTTTGCTGGTGTTGAATGTGTTTTGTTTCATTATTAAAATATCTTTTTATTTAAAGGTAATTATTAATATATCCTACTTTAATCATACATAGTCTGGTTTCAGTTGCCCAATGTTGGCACACAGAATTGTATTTTGTGCAACAACTACTGTACATCAGTATTTAGTAGAGATATATTCTTCAACCAGTGGATGGCAGTGTTTATAAGTTTGTAGCTGCATCTATGGTATGTTTTATGTCTTTTCCCTGAATAAAACATTTCCTGTTTCCTGTCTGCAGTTAAGCAGCAAAGCCCATGTGGACTGTTCTATAAGGCTATATACAGAATTTCTAAAAGGTTATGGGCCCGGGCATAGCCCAGGCACCCACCTAGAGAAAAGCTGAGAATCCAGTCATAGCCAGCTACAGCAAATGCTACTGCAACCGAATAAAAGAAAATGGCCACTAACACTGCTGCAATAAAGCTTTCATTTTCAAATCTAACAAACCAGATCTACCAGCTTTGGAAATTCAAGGTTAAAGTGCTGCTAATAAGAGAAGGTACATGGAAATGTATAAATTAAGTCAGGCCAGAACAATCAGGTGAGTGACTAGAGAAAGATCAAAAAGCTCAGAGCACAATCTCTCTTAGCATAGAAGATGATCAAATGATTAGAAAGCTATACCAAACCAAGCTGATGAAAGGTCAGGATAAGCAGGATTACATAAGGCATACTTTGGAAATGGTTGGTTGCCTGAGAGATATAGGAGAAAAAATAAAAGATTTTCATTCCGCAGCACTATTACTAAGTGGTTTACCAAAAAGTTATGAAAGGCTTGACACAGCCCTTGATGCACATTCAGATGATAAATGGATATTGGAATATGTTAGGGGCAAGCTTGCGGATGAATAAAAGCGAAGAACAAAAACAAACTAAACTACAAAAGGCCAAAAGTGTGAAGGAAGAAACTGATTTTGGATAATGAATATGTTTTTCAATTCAAAAGTCACACCTCATCTTTTCAGACATCGTGTGTTTTTTCAGAGGCTGCGAGCCACATGACAAAAAACAGAAATTTCTTTATGCACCTTGACAATAGTAAAAAAAAAATTACCATAGGTAATGGGCAAACAGTGGAATTAGAAGAAATAGGAGATGGTTTTCTTTTCTGTCCTCGTTCACGGAGTGTCAGCAGAAAGATACCAGTGAAAAGTGTCCTCTTTGTCCCTTCTCTTGAAACAAATCTTTTGTCAGTGAAGAAGCTCCCAAGATGACAGTTGTGCCATCACAAAAGGGAATAACCTAATTGTAAAGGCTAAAATTACAGATGAGCTGTATCAGCTTAACTGCAATGAGGTGGTTAATACTGCCAAGGAAAAAACACATTCAAACTGCATTCACACATGGCACAGATGCCTTGGGCACAGAAGTCCTGACATAATAAAGAAATTAACTGAGTATGGCTATGCAAGTGGAATAAAAATTACGCAATGTGATCAAACAATGAAATGCTCCACCTGTATACAAGGAAAAATGACAAGCAAAGCCTTACCAAAGTAGAGTAACAGCATGGCTAAGAAACCTCTGGACTCCATTGAATCTTTGTGGTCCAATGGAAAAATTGACTTCAGGAAAGAAAAGGTATTTTCTCTTTTTAATAAATGATTACTCCTGGTATACTACACTATATCTGTTACACAACAGAAGTACCAGAGAAACCTGAACAGTATTTAGCTCAAGTAAACCACAAATTTGTCAAATTGCCAAGTGTATTACACAATGAAAGAGACAATGAAACTGAATGTACAGGTGATAACACACAGACGATTCTCAGAAAGCATGGCATAATATTTCAAACTACTGTACCATAGTACCCAGAACAAAACGGGGTTGCAGAAAGAATGAACCGTACTCTATGCAAGAGTGGAATAACCATGCTGTTTGATGCAGATATGCCAACCACATACTGGGGGTAGGCAATTATGACTGCATGCTATCTCCTAAATGGACTACCAGGAAAATCAACTGAGAAAACTCCATATGAACTGTGGACAGGAAAGGCCCTGAATTTGAACCATCAAACATTTTTTGGAAGCAGAGTCTATGTGCACATCCTAAAAGAAAAATGTACAAAATTGGATGCTTGCCCGAAGGAAGGTGCACTTGTGGGGAACAGTGAATCCTGAAAGAGATACAAAATTCTACACCAAGACACAAACAAAGGAACCATCAGTAGAAGTGTAACTGTCGATGAAACTTCAGAGTGTTCAACATTTTATGAACTAACACAAACATTTTAAACTGAGGGAAATTCCACATCAGTGTCACGTGAAGATAAGCAACAAAGTGACACATAAATAGAAATTACCGCAGACAATCTAAATGCAGTAAAAAAGGAAAACAAGTAGCTTCAAACAGGAAATCTACCAGAAGGAATGAAGGCATCCCAGTCAAACATTTGTCCTATGTTAATCATGTAGCATTAAAGCCAGAGCCAGATTCTTGGGATGAGATGCAACCAATTCCAATGCATGAGAAACTAAAGTGGATCAGAGCATTTGACAAAACTGCTTACAAGAAACAGATTTATAGAACTGAGACCTGAAATGGGACTAAAAAAAAGAGTAGTTGTTGAAATACAAGAGGGGTGTTGGAATACAGAATTGTACCTTGTGCAACAAATACTGTACATCAGTATTTAGTAGAGATATATTCTTCAACCAGTGGATGGCAGTGTTTATAAGTTTTTAGCTGCAACCATGGTATACTCTGTGTCTTTTCCCTGAATAAAAAGTTTCCTGTCTGCAGTTAAGCAGCAAAGCCGGTCACCCCTGATGTTGCTGGCTATCTGCACTCACTTTCCCTTAAAATTCGACTGCCACACCGAAATGTTAAATCCAAAAAAGAGGTTCTTCTTTTTGATCAGTGAGCAAAGAAGTGGTGAAGTCACTGGATCAACAAAAACCCCAGAAAGCCAGTATTTTTAGGATGAGTTGCATAAACAGATGAAAAAGGTTAACAACATGATAGGAAAAAATGGCAATTGTCTCTGATACACAGTGCTTTAACAAGCTAAATGTCTTAAATTTAAGATGATTTAGATATACCCTAAAGGTGAACTTCAACCGGGGACCAAGCCAATGGAACCCCCCCCCCCCCAGCTAATCCCCCCAAAAGATGGTCCTGACCAATTGACCTCCAAAAGTATATATACCACTATACACAAGTTCAGATGTTTTTCCTGCCTCAAAAGAACCCCAAAAATGCCCGAAAAAAACGCCTGCTATTAAACCGGCAAGGTGTGAAAAGCGAGAAGCCAACATCCTGTGCTGAAAGTGTTCTAATACAAACAATCTTTTTTTTTCTGATTCTGGACATGCTACAGAGCTGAAACTTCACACGTACACTTTTTAGACCCCCCCCCCCCCCCCCCCCCAGATACTAAATCCAAAGAATTTTTTTTTTTTTTAATTTTTTTTTTTTCAATAATTGGCTCTCTATCAAAAATCTATCAAAAATTACAATTTTTAAGAACTTTTTTTGTGTGATTTAGTGTCTGGGGGGTCTAAAAGGTGTACCTGTGAAGTTTCAGCTCTGTAGCATGTCCAGAACCATAAAAAAAAGATCATATAGGTGTAAACGTTGGGTCCCACCATCCCTGCTCTAATGAAAAATTATCTTTTTTTTCTGGTTCTGGACATGCTACAGAGCTGAAACTTCACAGGTACACTATACACAAGTTCAGATGTTTTGCCTGCCTCCAAAAACCCCCCAAAAAATGCCTGCAACAACACTCCTGGGCGTTTTTTATTTTGACGCTAGCGTTTTTTGGGTATTTTTTTGGGTTCTTTGGAGGCAGGCAAAACATCTGAACTTGTGTATCGTGGTGTATATACACACATACTTATATGTATATACACACCTAGCCATATATAGGTGTGATAGGAGCAGAAATATATTGGTGTTAATTATTTCATTAGCCATTAGCGCAAGTAGTTTTTTCTGCTTCTTTCACACCTATATATGTCTAGGTGTATATATACAGACATGGGTGTGTATATATACACCCTATACACATGTTCAGATGTCATGTCTGACTCCAAACATGTGCTCAAAAAAGCACTAGCAACACCTGCAGCCAAAAATGCTGGCGGCGGCGAAGCCATATTACAGAAACGAAAGTGACTTCAGAGAAACCAGCTTTTCTCTATAGCGGTCACCCTGCTATGGAAGGGTTCAGTCACCCTGCCATAGCAGTCACTGTCAGTTCACCCTACACTACATTACGGTCACCCTGATATGGAAAGGTTCGGTCACCCTGCCATAGCAGTCAGTTAACCCTACACTACATTACGGTCAACCTGACACTTCATACTTTCCCTACAGAAACTAAATTTTTGAAGCTAACTAAAGTGTAAAGGAGCACTCTAACTACACTAGATATCCCTTTCCTCACACTAATAAATGCTAAATGACACTTTTAAAGTAAAATTAACAGAACTGCTTCCACTCTCTTCCATGTCCAGTATAACAATGCTAGGAATTTGGCGGGGCTATCTTATATACTGGGGGGCGTATTCACTAATGATTGGACTATGGACCCCCTAGTCACTCCAATCACATTCCTAGCATTCTTCTGCCCCCTCAAGTGGCTTTTGCTAATGGTTCTGGTCCAATCACGGGCTTTTAAAGCCCATTTCCTGAACCATTGCATTTTGGTCGGTTCTGGTTGCCGAATTCCGAACTTTTTGGGCAAAAAGTTCTAAATTTGGCCGAACCTCGAACACCCAATGTTCGGGCTGAACCGATGGTCGACCCGAACCGTTCGATCATCCCTAGTGATAACTTTACAACGGGGGACTTCAACATGACCGGGTGGCAAAAGTTCTGGACTGCAGCAGTGGATGACAGGCTTTCGCTGGCCAGAGGGAGCATCTTAGCGGGTCACTTGACAGGCAAGTTAAAAAGAGATTTTTGAATGGGCAAGAACAGGGTGAGTGGGAGGGATGGGGGATTCTAAGTTTGCCTGGAGATGGAAATTAATATTATAATGGAAGTTTTACAGTAAGTATGTAAAATGTGTAAAAATACACAAATGACTTCAAGATCAAAATAATAATAATCCTACTGCATCTATGTTCATTATAGTTTTTTTTTTACTTTTTTTGTTTTAAAAAAGACTCTTTATTTAATTATGGCCACATGGGTCGCATCGGTAACACAAGAGGGTTCCCAACTTAAAAGGGAAGTACAGCCAAAGCTATTTTGGCTGTACTTCTACGGATCATAGGAGTGCAGTTCGTTCTGCACTCCTGTGACCCATTTTCAGCCGACAGTGGGCTAAAGCCCACTGTCGGCTGACATCACAGAGCAAGTCCAGACTCGGAAAGATCACAACAATGAAATTGGGATCCGCCCACTGAACTGGCACACGGCGCCGCCTCCACAGCCCAGCACTCCAGGGAGCGCGGGGGGGGGGGCAGAGCAGTCACCAGTCACCAGCTCTCTGCTAAGGGAGCGCTAAACCCATTTTAGATGGCTCGGTTCCCATAAAAAAAACCTCCATACTTCTTGTTTAACCGCCAAAACCGCCAAAATTGCTGTTTTTCATTGTTTGCAGCTTTTTCAATGGTGACTTCAGATAAACAAATTATTCCACAGCAAAGTGTACTATTCAGTTTTCATGTCAATGTGAGCATTGAAAGCTTATAGAGAAATAATACAATGATACAATTTGCAGGTAATATTTAAAGTGAATAGAAATTGTTATGCACTATCCAAAGCAACATGTTCAATTGACTGATCGCTGTTAAGCCTTGATGATTAAGTCTGTAATACCTTCTTTTCAGAAAGCAATTAGCCTCGGAAAGCTAAATGTATTTCAGTTATATGGCTATATTATTTTTTAATCTTTATTTAAAAAGCGCCATTCATGCCTAAAATCAATAGTTTTAGTGTCCTTTTAGAATAAAACTTTTGTGCATGTCAATAGAAATCATAGCTTAAAGTTGAAGGCAAGGCAATACATTCATCCACATTTTAAATGTTTCCTCCCCACTATTATTATATTTTTTGCATAAAGTTACTAAGAAATCTGAAAATAAATACTTTTTTTATAACTTTTTGTAAGTGGTCACGTCTGTGGGGTTGGTGTGAATGTGAATTCTTTCTGGACTGACCACATTGAAGGGCTATGGACACCAGGGAGATGATTTCACAAGTTGTTCATACATGGAGCAAACTTTGACCGATTCCTGGCTAACTGTCTGAAATTCATTCTGTGGCTGGCCCTGTGGCACCATCCCACCAAGCATCCCTTGACTGAAAAATCTGAGGAAGCAGGTGGAATGTAGTGAACTTAAAAGGCAAATCAGCAATCTGAATATTTATGTTGTCTTATCAAATCCCTGGGGGAGGGTGGACGGAAGGTGGCTGGGTGAGTGCATAAATAGTCTGGTGTTTGGAGCCTCTCTATTTTTGTCCAGGAAAATAAGTTTCCAGCTGCCCTTCTAGGCAGCCCAGCTGAAATTCTACTCATGCTCATCAAGGTCCCAGCTATGCTAAAGCTGGGGGGGACTGTCTCCTGAATGTTTCTGGAATTAACCAAGGGATTTCCTAAGTAATTGGTCTGGAACATTTGCTGAGAAAATGTCTGCATGATATTGGAAGGAAGCATCCAAGTATCTAGGGACATTGTGACTACAGACCTGAGTGCAGAATCCTGCTGACTGCTTTTGCTGTTATCCATTGTGCATCAGAACTAGTGCTTGCTTTGTCTTAGATATCCATGACATTGTCTCAGGCCATTTTCTGAGCCATTATTAAAGGGCACTGTCCTAAGGAGTAGGGCCAAAGTGAAGGGTATCCTCTCCCTGCTTTCCAGAGTTAATGTCCAACAGCTCCATATGTCCTATCTAGGTTTATTCAGCAATATACGTCACAAAAAGCAACCCCTAGACTGTTCATTCAGCCAGATAGAGTGACTGTTGCTGTGTGATTGGCTGCCACTGCGCTAAAGGAACCTGTGGCATCCAGCAGCCCCTGTGGGTAGTGTTGAGCGAACACGGACTGTATTATTCGTGTTCGTACCGAATAATTGGATTTTTTGTACCCGAACACGGACACGGACACTTTACTGTATGTTCGGGTAAAAATCCGTGTTCGGTCGTTTTATTTCCGGGTTTTGCATGCTTTGGCGCTCTTTTCATGGCGGGCTTTCAACAGCCAATCAACAATCGTTTAACTGGTGTGCCTTAAGCCATCCCAGCCATGCCTGCAAATGTCTCAGTAGCTGTGATTGGCCGTCTGAAGCATGTGACCAAGTCTTTATAAGTTCGAGGCAGCCGCAGCGGCGTCATTATGCTGCTTAGATTCAGGGACAGAGCACACATCAACGTGCTGGCTGCTGATTAGGGAAAGATAGGCAGGAAAAAACCATTTGTGTCCGGATAGAATTGAGGGACAGGTCGGAGTGTTTAGGCAGGGCGAGTTGTAGGCATTTTAGGGATAGAGTCTGCTGAATTATATAGGGTCAGTGTCTTCTACAAACTACAATCGATATTGCTGTGTGGGGGGTGGGGTGAATCTGCACTCAATCCTGATCTACGATCTCTTCTCAATCCTGTTAGGGACAGAGTCTGCTGAATTTTAGGGAAACTGTGTTCTACAAACTACAATCGATATTGCTGTGTGGGGGGTGGGGTGAATCTGCACTCAATCCTGATCTACGATCTCTTCTCAATCCTGTTAGGGACAGAGTCTGCTGAATTTTAGGGAAACTGTGTTCTACAAACTACAATCGATATTGCTGTGTGGGGGGTGGGGTGAATCTGCACTCAATCCTGATCTACGATCTCTTCTCAATCCTGTTAGGGACAGAGTCTGCTGAATTTTAGGGAAACTGTGTTCTACAAACTACAATCGATATTGCTGTGTGGTGTGGGATTGGAGATAGGCAGGTGTCAGTGATCCACATCCATTTTTCTGTGTGTGAGCTGCAGTGAACACAATCTTTTTGGGCTGCAGTGAACACAATCTTTTTGGGCTGCAGTGAACACAATCTTTTTGGGCTGCAGTGAACACAATCTTTTTGGGCTGCAGTGAACACAATCTTTTTGGGCTGCAGTGAACACAATCTTTTTGGGGTGCAGTGAACAAAATCTTTTTGGGGTGCAGTGAACACAATCCTTTTTGGTGTGCAGTGAACACAATCTTTGTGGGGTGCAGTGAACAAAATCCTTTGTGGGGTGCAGTGAACACAATCTTTTTGGGGTGCAGTGAACAAAATCCTTTTTGGGGTGCAGTGAACAACATCCTTTTTGGGGTGCAGTGAACACAATCTTTTTGGGGTGCAGTGAACAAAATCCTTTGTGGGGTGCAGTGAACACAATCTTTTTGGGGTGCAGTGAACACAATCTTTTTGGGGTGGAGTGAACAACATCCTTTTTGGGGTGCAGTGAACAAAATCCTTTTTGGGGTGCAGTGAACAAAATCATTTTTGGGGTGCAGTGAACACAATCTTTTTGGGGTGCAGTGAACACAATCTTTGTGGGGTGCAGTGAACACAATCTTTTTGGGGTGGAGTGAACAACATCCTTTTTGGGGTGCAGTGAACAAAATCCTTTTTGGGGTGCAGTGAACAACATCCTTTTTGGGGTGCAGTGAACACAATCTTTTTGGGGTGCAGTGAACACAATCTTTGTGGGGTACAGTGAACAGAATCTTTGTGGGGTGCAGTGAACACAATCTTTGGGGGGTACAGTGAACACAATCTTTGTGAGGTGCAGTGAACACAATCTTTGTGGGGTGCAGTGAACACAATCATTGTGGGGTGCAGTGAACTCAATCTTTGTGGGGTACAGTGAACACAATCTCATACTGAAGGTTTGAGGGTGCTGCCTGTTCCATACTCCCCCTACTCCTCATCTAGCCTTTTAGGGGTACAAACAATAGTAATTGGGGCCTAGTGTGGTTGTGTACGTGTGATATACATACACTTTTTTGGGATCATATTTTCTATTCCGCTATTTAATCAAAAACCTTTGGGGATCAGTTAAATTGGGGGATAGTCTGTGTTGGTACGTGTGAGAGAGATCCACCTTTCCAAGTTGTTGGGGTTCATCTCATACTTCTGAAGGTTTGAGGGTGCTGCCTGTTCCATACTCCCCCCTACTCCTAGCCTTTTAGGGGTACAAACAATAGTAATTGGGGCCTAGTGTGGTTGTGTACGTGTGATATACATACACTTTTTTGGGATCATATTTTCTATTCCGCTATTTAATCAAAAACCTCTGGGGATCAGTTAAATTGGGGGATAGTCTGTGTTGGTACGTGTGAGAGAGATCCACCTTTCCAAGTTGTTGGGGTTCATCTCATACTTCTGAAGGTTTGAGGGTGCTGCCTGTTCCATACTCCCCCTACTCCTAGCCTTTTAGGGGTACAAACAATAGTAATTGGGGCCTAGTGTGGTTGTGTACGTGTGATATACATACACTTTTTTGGGATCATATTTTCTATTCCGCTATTTAATCAAAAACTTCTGGGGATCAGTTAAATTGGGGGATAGTCTGTGTTGGTACGTGTGAGAGAGATCCACCTTTCCAAGTTGTTGGGGTTCATCTCATACTTCTGAAGGTTTGAGGGTGCTGCCTGTTCCATACTCCCCCCTACTCCTAGCCTTTTAGGGGTACAAACAATAGTAATTGGGGCCTAGTGTGGTTGTGTACGTGTGATATACATACACTTTTTTGGGATCATATTTTCTATTCCGCTATTTAATCAAAAACCTTTGGGGATCAGTTAAATTGGGGGATAGTCTGTGTTGGTACGTGTGAGAGAGATCCACCTTTCCAAGTTGTTGGGGTTCATCTCATACTTCTGAAGGTTTGAGGGTGCTGCCTGTTCCATACTCCCCCTACTCCTAGCCTTTTAGGGGTACAAACAATAGTAATTGGGGCCTAGTGTGGTTGTGTACGTGTGATATACATACACTTTTTTGGGATCATATTTTCTATTCCGCTATTTAATCAAAAACCTTTGGGGATCAGTTAAATTGGGGGATAGTCTGTGTTGGTACGTGTGAGAGAGATCCACCTTTCCAAGTTGTTGGGGTTCATCTCATACTTCTGAAGGTTTGAGGGTGCTGCCTGTTCCATACTCCCCCTACTCCTAGCCTTTTAGGGGTACAAACAATAGTAATTGGGGCCTAGTGTGGTTGTGTACGTGTGATATACATACACTTTTTTGGGATCATATTTTCTATTCCGCTATTTAATCAAAAACCTCTGGGGATCAGTTAAATTGGGGGATAGTCTGTGTTGGTACGTGTGAGAGAGATCCACCTTTCCAAGTTGTTGGGGTTCATCTCATACTTCTGAAGGTTTGAGGGTGCTGCCTGTTCCATACTCCCCCTACTCCTAGCCTTTTAGGGGTACAAACAATAGTAATTGGGGCCTAGTGTGGTTGTGTACGTGTGATATACATACACTTTTTTGGGATCATATTTTCTATTCCGCTATTTAATCAAAAACCTCTGGGGATCAGTTAAATTGGGGGATAGTCTGTGTTGGTACGTGTGAGAGAGATCCACCTTTCCAAGTTGTTGGGGTTCATCTCATACTTCTGAAGGTTTGAGGGTGCTGCCTGTTCCATACTCCCCCCTACTCCTAGCCTTTTAGGGGTACAAACAATAGTAATTGGGGCCTAGTGTGGTTGTGTACGTGTGATATACATACACTTTTTTGGGATCATATTTTCTATTCCGCTATTTAATCAAAAACCTCTGGGGATCAGTTAAATTGGGGGATAGTCTGTGTTGGTACGTGTGAGAGAGATCCACCTTTCCAAGTTGTTGGGGTTCATCTCATACTTCTGAAGGTTTGAGGGTGCTGCCTGTTCCATACTCCCCCCTACTCCTAGCCTTTTAGGGGTACAAACAATAGTAATTGGGGCCTAGTGTGGTTGTGTACGTGTGATATACATACACTTTTTTGGGATCATATTTTCTATTCCGCTATTTAATCAAAAACCTCTGGGGATCAGTTAAATTGGGGGATAGTCTGTGTTGGTACGTGTGAGAGAGATCCACCTTTCCAAGTTGTTGGGGTTCATCTCATACTTCTGAAGGTTTGAGGGTGCTGCCTGTTCCATACTCCCCCTACTCCTAGCCTTTTAGGGGTACAAACAATAGTAATTGGGGCCTAGTGTGGTTGTGTACGTGTGATATACATACACTTTTTTGGGATCATATTTTCTATTCCGCTATTTAATCAAAAACCTCTGGGGATCAGTTAAATTGGGGGATAGTCTGTGTTGGTACGTGTGAGAGAGATCCACCTTTCCAAGTTGTTGGGGTTCATCTCATACTTCTGAAGGTTTGAGGGTGCTGCCTGTTCCATACTCCCCCCTACTCCTAGCCTTTTAGGGGTACAAACAATAGTAATTGGGGCCTAGTGTGGTTGTGTACGTGTGATATACATACACTTTTTTGGGATCATATTTTCTATTCCGCTATTTAATCAAAAACCTCTGGGGATCAGTTAAATTGGGGGATAGTCTGTGTTGGTACGTGTGAGAGAGATCCACCTTTCCAAGTTGTTGGGGTTCATCTCATACTTCTGAAGGTTTGAGGGTGCTGCCTGTTCCATACTCCCCCCTACTCCTAGCCTTTTAGGGGTACAAACAATAGTAATTGGGGCCTAGTGTGGTTGTGTACGTGTGATATACATACACTTTTTTGGGATCATATTTTCTATTCCGCTATTTAATCAAAAACCTCTGGGGATCAGTTAAATTGGGGGATAGTCTGTGTTGGTACGTGTGAGAGAGATCCACCTTTCCAAGTTGTTGGGGTTCATCTCATACTTCTGAAGGTTTGAGGGTGCTGCCTGTTCCATACTCCCCCTACTCCTAGCCTTTTAGGGGTACAAACAATAGTAATTGGGGCCTAGTGTGGTTGTGTACGTGTGATATACATACACTTTTTTGGGATCATATTTTCTATTCCGCTATTTAATCAAAAACCTTTGGGGATCAGTTAAATTGGGGGATAGTCTGTGTTGGTACGTGTGAGAGAGATCCACCTTTCCAAGTTGTTGGGGTTCATCTCATACTTCTGAAGGTTTGAGGGTGCTGCCTGTTCCATACTCCCCCTACTCCTAGCCTTTTAGGGGTACAAACAATAGTAATTGGGGCCTAGTGTGGTTGTGTACGTGTGATATACATACACTTTTTTGGGATCATATTTTCTATTCCGCTATTTAATCAAAAACCTCTGGGGATCAGTTAAATTGGGGGATAGTCTGTGTTGGTACGTGTGAGAGAGATCCACCTTTCCAAGTTGTTGGGGTTCATCTCATACTTCTGAAGGTTTGAGGGTGCTGCCTGTTCCATACCCCCCCTACTCCTCATCTAGCCTTTTAGGGGTACAAACAATAGTAATTGGGGCCTAGTGTGGTTGTGTACGTGCGAGATACATACACTTTTTTTGATCATATTTCCTATTCCGCTATTCAATAAAAACCTTTGAGGATCAATTGAATTGCGGGATAGTCTGTGTCGGTACGTGTGAGAGAGATCCACCTTTCCAAGTTGTTGGGGTTCATCTCATACTTCTGAAGGTTTGAGGGTGCTGCCTGTTCCATACCCCCCCTACTCCTCATCTAGCCTTTTAGGGGTACAAACAATAGTAATTGGGGCCTAGTGTGGTTGTGTACGTGCGAGATACATACACTTTTTTTGATCATATTTCCTATTCCGCTATTCAATAAAAACCTTTGGGGATCAATTAAATTGCGGGATAGTCTGTGTCGGTACGTGTGAGATCCACCTTTCCAAGTTTTTGGGGTTCATCTCATACTTCTGAAGCTTTGAGGGTGCTGCCTGTTCCATACTCCTCCTCCTCCTCATCCATCCTTTTAGGTGTACAAACAATAGTAATTGGGGCCTAGTGTGCTTCTGTACGTGTGAGATACATACACATTTTTTGATCATATTTCCTATTCCGCTATTCAATAAAAACCTTTGGGGATCAATTAAATTGCGGAATAGTCTGTGTCGGTACGTGTGAGATCCACCTTTCCAAGTTTTTGGGGTTCATCTCATACTTCTGAAGCTTTGAGGGTGCTGCCTGTTCCATACTCCTCCTCCTCCTCATCCATCCTTTTAGGTGTACAAACAATAGTAATTGGGGCCTAGTGTGTTTCTGTACGTGCGAGATACATACACTTTTTTTGATCATATTTCCTATTCCGCTATTCAATAAAAACCTTTGGGGATCAATTAAATTGCGGGATAGTCTGTGTCGGTACGTGTGAGATCCACCTTTCCAAGTTTTTGGGGTTCATCTCATACTTCTGAAGCTTTGAGGGTGCTGCCTGTTCCATACTCCTCCTCCTCCTCATCCATCCTTTTAGGTGTACAAACAATAGTAATTGGGGCCTAGTGTGCTTCTGTACGTGTGAGATACATACACATTTTTTGATCATATTTCCTATTCCGCTATTCAATAAAAACCTTTGGGGATCAATTAAATTGCGGGATAGTCTGTGTCGGTACGTGTGAGATCCACCTTTCCAAGTTTTTGGGGTTCATCTCATACTTCTGAAGCTTTGAGGGTGCTGCCTGTTCCATACTCCTCCTCCTCCTCATCCATCCTTTTAGGTGTACAAACAATAGTAATTGGGGCCTAGTGTGCTTCTGTACGTGTGAGATACATACACATTTTTTGATCATATTTCCTATTCCGCTATTCAATAAAAACCTTTGGGGATCAATTAAATTGCGGGATAGTCTGTGTCGGTACGTGTGAGATCCACCTTTCCAAGTTTTTGGGGTTCATCTCATACTTCTGAAGCTTTGAGGGTGCTGCCTGTTCCATACTCCTCCTCCTCCTCATCCATCCTTTTAGGTGTACAAACAATAGTAATTGGGGCCTAGTGTGCTTCTGTACGTGTGAGATACATACACATTTTTTGATCATATTTCCTATTCCGCTATTCAATAAAAACCTTTGGGGATCAATTAAATTGCGGAATAGTCTGTGTCGGTACGTGTGAGATCCACCTTTCCAAGTTTTTGGGGTTCATCTCATACTTCTGAAGCTTTGAGGGTGCTGCCTGTTCCATACTCCTCCTCCTCCTCATCCATCCTCTTAGGTGTACAAACAATAGTAATTGGGGCCTAGTGTGTTTCTGTACGTGTGAGATACATACACTTTTTTTGATCATATTTCCTATTCCGCTATTCAATAAAAACCTTTGGGGATCAATTGAATTGCGGGATAGTCTGTGTCGGTACGTGTGAGAGAGATCCACCTTTCCAAGTTGTTGGGGTTCATCTCATACTTCTGAAGGTTTGAGGGTGCTGCCTGTTCCATACCCCCCCTACTCCTCATCTAGCCTTTTAGGGGTACAAACAATAGTAATTGGGGCCTAGTGTGGTTGTGTACGTGCGAGATACATACACTTTTTTTGATCATATTTCCTATTCCGCTATTCAATAAAAACCTTTGAGGATCAATTGAATTGCGGGATAGTCTGTGTCGGTACGTGTGAGAGAGATCCACCTTTCCAAGTTGTTGGGGTTCATCTCATACTTCTGAAGGTTTGAGGGTGCTGCCTGTTCCATACTCCCCCTACTCCTCATCTAGCCTTTTAGGGGTACAAACAATAGTAATTGGGGCCTAGTGTGGTTGTGTACGTGTGATATACATACACTTTTTTTGGATCATATTTTCTATTCCGCTATTCAATAAAAACCTTTCTAGGGCAAGATCTTAAATTACAGAAATATGAGGAGACCGTCAAATAAGGGCCGTGGCCTGGGTCGTGGTGCTGCTGGTAGAGCTCCTGTTGCAAGGAGAGGACATGGTCGATCTGTGCCAGCTACACGCACAAGTGAAACACCTTCCTCAAGTGTGAGTAGGCGACAGAACCTGCATCAGTATTTGGTAGGGCATCAAACGCCCCTAGAAGTGATGAGGCCAGAACAAGTTGAGGCGATAGTAGATTGGTTTGCTGCTGACAGTGCCTCCAGTTCCTTCACATTGTCTCCCACCCAGTCTACTGCAGAAAGGTCAGAGTTGGCACCTGCAGCCAATGTCCAACCGTCTTTCACCTCACCCCCTTGCAAATCAGGCCAGCAGTCTGAGCCCCAAGCCATACAGCAGTCTCTTATTCTTTTTGAGGACTCTGTCAGCAGGGTTTCCCAGGGCCATCCACCTAGCCCTGCCCCAGAAGTGGAAGAGATTGAGTGCAGCGATGCCCAACCACTTATTCCTCAAGATGAGTACATGCAAGGATCATCGCAGCACGTCTCCGATGATGACGAAACGCAGGTGCCAACTGCTGCGGCGTTCAGCATTGTGGAGACCGACAAGGAGGGCAGGGGTGAAGACTGGGTGGAAGATGATGTGGAGGACGATGAGGTCCTCGACCCCACATGGAATGAACGTCATGCAGGTGAACTGAGTAGTTTGGAGGAAGAGGCGGTGGTCGCACAGAGCCACCAGCACAGCAGAAGAGGGAGCAGGGTGCAGAAGCGGAGCGGCCGTGCCCTAGACACTACGCCCGCTACTGCCCAACGCAGCAAGGGAACGAGCGCACCAAAGTCAGCTCAAAGGAGTTCTCTAGCGTGGAAGTTCTTTAGAAAATGTGCTGATGACAGGACACGAGTGGTTTGCACCCTGTGCAATCAGAGCTTGAAGCGAGGCATGAACCTTCTCAACCTGAGCACAACCTGCATGATCAGGCATCTAAGTGCAAAGCACGAGCTGCAGTGGAGTACACACCTTCAAAACCAAGAAACGTCTCTGGCTCATCCTGCTTCCTCTTCTGCTGCAGTCTCGGCCGCTCCAGCCACATCTGTAGTGATACCGGCACCTGCCACCCCGCAAACAGACGATCTGTCAGCAACACCACCACCTGGGTCACCAACAACCATCTCCACAATGTCCCGTGGAAGCGTTCAGCTTTCCATCTCCCAAACACTTGAGAGGAAGAGGAAGTACCCCCCTACCCACCCGCGATCCCTGGCCCTGAATGCCAGCATTTCAAAATTATTGGCCTTTGAAATGCTGTCATTCCGTCTGGTGGAGACGCACAGTTTTAAAAACCTTATGTCGGTGGCTGTCCCACAGTACGTCGTGCCCAGCCGCCACTACTTTTCCAGGCAAGCCATCCCTTCCCTGCACAACCAAGTGGGGGAAAAAATCAGGTGTGCACTGCGCAACGCCATCTGTGCCAAGGTCCACCTAACTACGGATACGTGGACCAGTAAGCACGGTCAGGGGCGTTATATCTCCCTAACGGCACACTGGGTAAATGCAGTGGCGGATGGGCCTGAGGCGGATAGCAATTTGGCGCATGTCCTTCCACCACCGAGGATTGCAGGGCGCTTCAGTTTGCCTCCTGTTCCTAACTCCTCCTACTCCGCTTCCTCATCCTCTACCACCTCCTCATCCGGACAGCGTAACACCTTCACCACCAACTTCAGCACGGCCAGGGGTAAACGACAGCAGGCAGTTTTACAACTTGCCTGTTTGGGGGACAAACCACACACCGCGCAGGAGTTGTGGAGGAGCATGGAACAGCAGACAAATGAGTGGTTGCTGCCAGCGAGCCTCAAGCCCGGCCTGGTGGTGTGCGATAACGGGCGAAATCTCATAGCAGCTCTGGGCCTAGCCGGTTTGACGCACATCCCTTGCCTGGCGCATGTGCTGAATTTGGTGGTGCAGAGGTTCCTTAAAAACTACCCCGATATGTCAGAGCTGCTGCAGAAAGTGCGGGCCGTTTGTGCGCACTTTCGGCGTTCTCACCCTGCTGCTGCTCGCCTGGCAGCGCTGCAGCGTAACTTCGGCCTTCCCGCTCACCGCCTCATATGTGACGTGCCCACAAGGTGGAACTCCACCTTGCACATGCTGGAAAGACTGTGCGAGCAGCAGCAGGCCATAGTGGAGTTTCAGCTGCAGCACGCACGCGTGAGTCGCTCTGCGGAACAGCACCACTTCACCACCAATAACTGGGCCTCCATGCGAGACCTGTGTGCCTTGTTGCGCTGTTTTGAGTACTCCACCAACATGGCCAGTGGCAATGACGCCGTTCTCAGCTTAACTATCCCACTTCTATGCCTCCTTGAAAAAACAATTCGGGCGATGATGGAAGAGGATGTGGCACAGGATGAGGAGGAGGAGGAGGATGAAGAGGTAACATTTCCAAGGCTTTCAGGGCAGTCATTCGCAAGGGGCTCCGAGGGTGGGTTCCTGCACACGCAAACGCCAGGGACGCAATTGTCCAGCAGGGGCACAATTCTGGAGGATGAGGAGGATGAGGAGGAGGAGGAGCTGGAGGAGGAGATGGAACCATGTTCACAGCAGGGTGGCACCCAGGCCAGCTCATGGCCATCACTGGTGCGTGGCTGGGGGGATACAGAGGACACGGACCATACACCTCCCACAGAGGACAGCCTTTCGTCGCCTCTGGGCAGCCTGGCACACATGAGCGATTACATGCTGCAGTGTCTCCACAACGACCGCCGAGTTGCCCACATTCTAACTTGTGCTGATTACTGGGTGGCCACGCTGCTGGATCCCCGTTACAAGGACAACGTACCATCCTTAATTCACTCACTGGAGCGCGATCGCAAGATGCGCGAGTACAAGTGCACGCTGGTAGACGCCATGCTGCTGGCATTCCCATCTGACAGCGGGGCCACAGTGGAAGCACAAGGCAGAGGAGGAGGAGGAGGAGGTCGCCAACGCAACCAGGGCACCGCCAGCACCTCAGAAGGCAGGGTTAGCATGGCCGAAATGTGGAAAAGCTTTGTCAGCACGCCACAACAAACAGCAGCACCAGCAGCTCAGATGGAACGTCTTAGCAGGAGGCAGCATTTTACCAACATGGTGGAGCAGTATGTGTGCACACGCCTACATGTAGTGAATGACGGGTCTGCCCCCTTCAACTTCTGGGTCTCCAAATTGGGCACATGGCCTGAGCTTGCCCTTTACGCCTTGGAGGTGCTGGCGTGCCCTGCAGCCAGTGTATTATCTGAACGGGTATTTAGCACGGCTGGGGGCGTTATAACAGACAAGCGCAGCCGCCTGTCCAGAGACAATGTGGACAAGCTCACGTTCATTAAAATGAACCAGGCATGGATCCCACGGGACTTTTCCGTACCTTATGCAGAATAGCAATGGATACCGACCTTACCCACCCATTGTTCCATTTTTGCTCTTTCTCACTCTTTTGGGGTGTACCCTCATTTAAAATTTGTGAAAAGAAGCAGTGTTGGCTACCTCGTCCTCCTCCTCAGGGCCAGATTAATGTAGGGTCTATTGGAGCTGCAGCTCCAGGCCCCTACCTTTTATATAGGCCCCGGGTTGGCCATATTCACTGTTACCGCTCTTCTGTCACTTGTAAACACAGAAGTCTGGCTTCTATGCTCGCTTCCCCAGGCAGCACCCTCAGAACCTCCCCACACAGCGTGAAGGCCGGACAAGGAGGGACAGTTGGCGATGCATGGATGTGTTTATGGGCTTCAGAGACAGCATCCCATGTTGAATTAGGCATGCATGGCTGCACCCTTCCTCCTCTGGGTGCATGGCAAGGCACGGCCCTAAGGCCCTTCAAAATCCTCAGCACCAAGCCCATGATGCTGTTAATCCGGCCCTGGTCCTCCTCCACCGCCGCTTCCACCTACACCGCCCATAGGTGTGCGCAGCCTATTGCATTAAGGTGTGCACCCCAAAGTTGAAATACACATGCATGTGTTTGCCAGCAGGGAGAGTAATGTATCGGGGCCATGTACCTGTAGGCAAGGAGAAATAGAGCAGAGCAGGTCCCAGGGAGATCTTTCCCATCTCCTCACTGGCAATGCTATGTGCCCTAGGTGATTAGGGTGTGCCCAGGCACACCCAGCACACCCTGTGCGCACGCCTATGTCACCGCCACATCCACCACCACCTCAACCTCCCTCCTACTCCATATGGGCCTCGTCCTTCAGAGATGAAGAAGAACATTGTTTTATTTTTCTGTTTTTTTTTGTTGTTTTAAGTTATTTCCCTATCCACATTTGTTTGCAGAGCACTTGCCATGCTCTTAATTACGTTTTGCTGCCATTTGCAGCACTCTAGCCCTTTCCTTTGGTGTTTTAGAGCCATTTTAGTGCCTTAAAGTTCGGGTCCCCATTGACTTCAATGGGGTTCGGTGTCCGGGAAAAGTTCGGTAAAAGTCCGGGACACGGACCCGGACTTTTTTTTAAAGTTCGGCCGAACCCGTCGAACACGGACATCTAGGTGTCCGCTCAACCCTACCTGTGGGGCTTAGCGCTACATTTTTATTCAGCCTTCAGGCTGGAGGAATATAATTTATTTGTGTGTAGGGATGGGCGTACAGTTCAGCCGAGCATGAGTTCAGGCAGAACATTGACTGTTCGCACCTCTTCGACGAACACCCAAATTATCGAGGCTTTCGACCATTCAGCCTGCCGAATTGGAAGTGCATTGGAAGCCCTGATTGGCTGAAGCAAGGAAAGCTTTGCCCAATCAGGGCACAGAGCACTGTCAGAGCCATGATTGGAGAAAGCAATGATGACCCTATCCAATCATGGCTCATTGCTCTAAGTCCCACCCCAAGCTATAAAAGTATTCTTTCAAAAGGGGCCATTTGTAGTGTGATATCAGCATTAAGAGAGATAGAACAGGGCTGTGATCAGTGCTACTAGAGAGTTAGTGCACTATAGTGTGCTATTCTGATTCTATTGTCAGTGTAGAATATAAGTTTAGTGTGAATCTAGTGACAGTTCAGACAGTGTGAGTGTAGTGATCTACCCATTCATTTTTACTTTAGTGTCAGTTAGTTTTGTCGGGGCAGGTTTACTGCATTATAGTTCAGTGCGTTAATGCATGTTTAACAAAGTTTATTTCTGTGCTTTACTGCATGTTTAACGCAGTATATTTTTTTGTGCATTACATGCCGTTTAACTCAGTATATTTCTGTGCATTAGTGCACGCTTAACGCAGTATAATTCTGTGCATTAGTGCAGTTTTACTGCAGTATATTGTAGTGTGTTGGTGGAGTGTATCTGTGTAGCGAGTACTCAGGTTAAAATTCCCCAAACACCACTTTCCATTGATTAAAGTGCCTCCATATTTTCACATCTTTATTACATTTTGGTAATAAGCACCTTCCCATCATGTCTGGGAGGCAAACAAGGAGAGGCAGACGTTCCCATGGCACTGTGAGGAGGCCAGCAGCATATGTGTCCACAGGCAAAGGTGAACGTGGTCAGTTCTCAGACAGGGCATCATTTCCTCTGCTTAGTGATGTTGCCTATGCTATCCAGCCACAGCTTGCAGAGGAGGTGGTGGACTGGCTTACTAAACTATCCTCATCCTCTGTCACCCAAGCAGAGACTATTGCGCCGTCCACTGCAGCTGCCAGAGTGGCTAAATCTGCCTCCTTGTCCACAACTTTTGCTGCCATAGCCCCAGCACCAGGCATGGAGGAGTCAGCTGAGTTATTTGAACAACGTCAGCCACTTGCTCCTTGACGATGCACAGCCATTACTTGATTTAGATGTTGGTTCTGAGGTTGAGGAAGGAAGGTACATGAGCCTAGAGAGAGGGGAGAACACCCTCACGTATTGCCAAGTTGTCTTCAGTGACCATATTTACACCTTTTACATCTATCCAAGGTCTGCAGGAGAGACACCAGAATTTATCTAAAAAATCTCAAATCTTGTTACCAGTGCACTACATTGTGCCTCATTATACTGACTGGCTCCTCAAGCCATTGTTTACAAAATAAATAAAGCTTGCAGGCAAATGTCATTTTGGCTTTATAAATGCAATTATTTCTGCAGCAGCTTCTATACACAGTATAGATGCGCCACTTAACAGGTAGACTAAGGGAACCCCCAGGCACTAAATTGAAAGGAATTTTTCATTTTTATTGTTATTTCTCATTTTGATGCTTTCCCTTTATGCATCAGAAAATCACTGCTCATGTAAAAATTACATTTTTTTACAAACTTTTTTTCCATTAATACATGTCCCCCAGGGTAGTACCCGGACCCCCATAACCATTGTATGCCCAATTACTTGCAAATAAGCCTTCAAAATGGGCACTTTTGACTTTTCAAGTTTGGGTCCCATGGACTTCAATGGGGTTTGGCATGCAGTCCTGAACTTTGGCAATGTTCGAAAGTTCTGGTTTGATGACTGTGGGTTTTTTTTATTGCTTACATGTTAAGGATGTCCGAGGAGTGGGACTGACCAGTGTGGGAGGTCCTGGCTGCCCTGCTGCACTATTTATATGTGTAGTAGGTAATTTGGAATTGTAGGTCTGATGAAGAGGGTTCTCCCTTGAAACGCGTCAGCCCTACCAGTACAGGCGCCTCCAGTCCTTCTGCAGCACTGACGATATCCCTGTCCTGGAGGTCTCCTGACTGCATCAGGATTTAATATGCGTATTTACAGCATGTGTTTGTGAGTATGCTGTATGACACTCTTTTTTACTGTTCAATAAATGTTTTATGATATTGCACTAGGTCGGTGCACCCTTCTCTTGTTTTTGTTGTCTTCAAAGTAGTCCCTGCACTACTTTGGTCTGACTTTGATGCGTTATGAGGTCTATAGACATGGGCATTGCTTCAAGTTTAGTCAAAATCTCAGTAAAATTGCTCGACTTTTAGGTTGCACAAGTGTGAAAGGGGCCTAAAATGTATTTGTAACTATGTACAACAGAAAAAAAAGTACAAAAGTAAAAGATTCAGTCAGACGTGTAGAATAAATCAACACCGAGATCAGAGGTGATGGGGAGAATGTGCTAACCCTCCAATAGATAGAATTTTGCCTATAATCAATTTCAGCCCCCCCAACTGAAATTTACATAAATAAATATGTAGCCAGAGAGAAGTTGTACTTTTCTAGTGTTACCCTCATTCTTCTGTTACAGCAGCTGTGCAGGGGTGTGCAGTCCAACAGCTGTGCAGTCCAATGGGCACAGAGTGGTCTTTGAAATGTATCTGTTCAGATGTGACCACTCCCCCCCCCTTCTTTGCAATACAATTCTGTCTGAGTACACCTGTAATGAGGGGTGTGGCTGTTACTCCGCTCAGCTAACACAGAGAACTGCAGTGTGATGACAATAAGCAGCTTGTTTTGGTTTTTTTTTTCCTTTTTTTTTTTTTAATGGTAATTTTATGTTGCCATTTGTCAAACTCTGCAGCCTCAGCCCTGTCAAGCTGTAATGTCAGTAAAGGCAGCAATAAGACTGTGTCTCAGCTGACATCAGCAAAGAAGGGGGTCAAGGGGTCTGGAAGTCTCAGGCACCATCACAGCATGGATTAACAGCCCATGCACCCAGAAATGACAGTGGCAGAGAACCTGTATCAAGGATTTGGTTGAGTAGAGATGACTTTTACCAGGTAAGGAAACCAAAAATCCTCAGAGTTTTTACCCAGAGTGAGCTTTAAAGCCCAACTCTGGCACTATCCTCCCAGCCTTTCCCCGGAATGTATTTTATGCTCTCTTTATTTTTTATTTTGTCCAAACATCCTTAGGCTGGTCAAATGATGTGCAAAGTCCTCTTCCTTTTCTAATCTTCTCCATTGGTTGGAGGGGATCAATGATACAAAGAGCAGTGTTGATGTAACGATGTGAAAAGCAATATCAAAACTGACACTACAAGAAGATATTCTTGAAACTAAGCACAAATGAAGTAGGACCAGTTTACACCCCTCAGAGGTAAAAGAACAAAGAGCAATTGGTAAAGATTCTGAAGGCAATGTTCATAAAAATAAGGTCTATATATAATCAATCTGATAGAGGGAATACACTTCTACAGCGTCAGCAGTCTCTCCTTAACATAAGTTCCGGAGTCTTCCCGCCAATGGTCATGTAAAAAAACAGAAAACATGGTCTTTCAAAGGATGAACCAGGAAGAACCCACACCATTATGTATCAATGGAGGCTACTGAGGATAGCAAGGAAAAAACATCTTCAGGTGGGGGGGGGGTGGCCGTGATGACATCATATGTAGGGCGTGAGTGGGCAGAACCACGCATATTGGGGGGAGGCACCTTTGTCAAGTATCAAAGCTTAAAGCGGTTGTATTCCGCTTTTTGACACTTTTACCTACAGGTAAGCCTATAATAAGGCTTACCTGTAGGTACAAATAATATCTCCTAAACCGGCACGGTTTAGGAGATATTTACAGTGCATGCAGCCGCTCGCGCGAGCGGCGCATGCGCTCTGAAGGTCCGGGGGGACCTTCAATTAAATTGCCGGGAGCTTGCCGGAAAAATCACTCCCGCGCGCATGCGCGGGAGTGACGTCATCGCGGCTCCGGCCAATCATCGTGCTGGAGCCGTCTCTTCCGGCCAATCAGCGCGCCGGAGCCGCCGAACCCGGAAGAGACGACGAGGGATAATGGCAGCGCCCGCATCGATGTCCGGGGGTCCGTGTCGGGGCTTCGTTTTAAGGTAAGTTAAACATAATGGGCTAGTATGCGATGCATACTAGCTCATTATGCCTTTGTCTTGCAGGTTTTTTTTTTTATTTTTTTTTTTATAGGGTTTACAACCCCTTTAAGTACAATGTCAACGAGTTGGGCGGGACACTCTGTGCTTCTTGTGCTTTGTCACATTCCCTCCAGTTGTTTTTCTGATTTATAAAAATCTTTTTGAAAGTATAACCATGCTTTATGGTAGAACTTGTTAGTTTTGATTGATATATGTGATACATGTGTATTGATTACATATTACTATGTTTCTATGTAGAACTACTGTTCTTTATAGTAATATGCTCTTGAAGAAGCGCAGTCAGCGTAAACGATGTCGAGCTGAGCTGTACCCCAACTACTGGACACAATACCCCATTGTTGGTTGCCCATTTACATCTTCTTACAGAAATCCTTTATCACAGGTCCTAGGTTTAATGCAGCCAATGGGTGTGCTAATCCAACACTGAGGTTGATGGTCCATCAAGTTGTTGGGATTATGACATAAGTTTTGAGATATACCTTGTTTTATTAAAATTGTTTGGTTTTAATGAAACTGTAATAAAATGTATATTTTAGACAAATTTAGCCTTTTGGGAGGTTGTGTTGTGCCACTAAAGTTCATTTTCTTTGCACTTTCGATAAGTATCAAAGCTTGGTGAAGAGACTTTGCCCTAAAACGTATAGCCCCACATGACTCACGCCTGACATGTGACGGCCAGCCCCCGGCTTCTTTGCTATCCACAGTGGCCCCCAATGATACATACTAGTATGGGTTATTCCTGGTTCTCATCCTATGGAGATGATAGTGCTTCTTGGTATACTTTTTTACCTGTGACTATCCAAGACTGGCAATCCATTGGGACCCATAATATATTGCCATCTGCTGGAATCTTTTGGTATATTGCCTGTTATTTTACTCAATTACATGTGAGTGCATTTTTATCATTTGTTTGTTGTATTTAATAAATAGTACTACACTTAGCATTTGTTACCCTAAAAATAAAAAAAAACAGATACTGTTTCCTTAAAGCATGTTATACAGCACAGTGCTTGTGCTGAGTAATTTGGCACCCCGTATTACCTAAAAAACCTGGCTGATCCTGCCAGTTTCTACCCTCCCCTCTGTACACTGACCACGGTATGTGTGTACGGGCCTTTAGAGTAGCCCACTCGCTCTATAGTTCTTGGTTTTTGTTTTGTGCCACCGCATCTTTACAGGACAAGCTCCTTATCCACCCTCTATTCATCTCCAATGGGGGTCATCAGAAGGACACCACCTGCTGGATACTTTGAGCAATACCTGTGTTACACAATTTTCATTGAATCTGTTAATTTCTGTAAATTGCCCCAAAAGAGGACGATCAGGGCTGCTTTGTCAAAAAGCATAGCAGGTAAGTATAACATGTTTATTATTAAAATTTAAAAAAAAAAAAGTTTAATATCACATTTAAATATATAAAATAGAATTTTAGGGCAGTGAGTGAATTCTTCTATATAATGATACTGTTATATTGTAAAATCCAACATCTACAACACCCTAGAAGCTTGTAGAAAGGCAGCTGGCAGATGCAGCAATTTCCATTTGTTAAAATATTTCAAATGATCATTAATTTGTGACACTGTGTAAAATGAAGCATAATTGAATTTCAGCATTCAAACAGAGAGCAGATAAGGGTCCATCAGTACAGAGGAGGAGGCACAGAGCAGTGGCAGGCACTATCTTCCTGAGATATTAAAAAGTATGCATGCCGTGACATTAGTTTATGAAGCAGAAATTATTATTCTGAAGTTGTAAGACAGCAGTTGCACTAAGACAAATCTGAAGATTAGCATTGGCGGAGTGCAGCACAATAGCCCAATAATATACCAGGGAGATGCAGGAGGGGTTGCTGTGGATGTAAAATTAAAGGTATAGTCCACTGTGAACATTTCATAAATAATCTTAGTGCGTGCACACAGTGGGGTCAAATTAGTAAAAGAAGAAAGTCTGTTCACTGTGAAAGTGTTTGCTCAATTTCAAGGTGATCTAAATGCTGCTAATCTCCGGCAGCCTTTTTGCAGCTGCATTTCCTCCAGCAATAGCTGCATGGCATTTCCAAGGACAGGTTTCCAGATGGTGATAGCACTGGACTGTGCCTGTGTAATGTGTGTTGCAATCCCCACTTGAAGTCTCCATCGGAATTCCATGTACCAGAGAGATGACATTTAGAAGACATGAGCTGGGCGTTGCCACCATGAAACAGGAAGTGCCTGAACAAGTACATTTATAGCAGGTATTCATTTAAGGCTGATGTTCAGATATGGTAATTTTTACATAAATAAATTGGTCCAGCTTGGACCATGCTGGTATCACCTCTTCCTGACGAGGATGTATATATACGTAAATCGTTGGGAAGAGCTTATTAATCTGGGTGCAATGGATACTATGACTTTCAAATAATTTCTTGCAAAGGTTCCTGCACAGTGTTTGTGGTTCGCTGACTTATTCCATGTACAGCCTGAAGTTGTTCTTTAACCACTTCAATACTGGACACCTTCACCTCCTTCCTGCCCAGGCCAATTTTCAGCTTTCAGTGCTGTCACATTTTAAAAGACAATTGCGCGGTCATGCAAGACTGTACCCATATGACATTTTTATCATTTTCTTGAGATAGAGAGAGTTTTCTTTTGGTGGTATTTAACCACCTCCCACCTGGCCACTGTACATATACGCCCGGGTGGGAGTCTCATCCATCTGATCGGACATTCCCGAATGTCCTGCAGAAGGAGCGAGATCGCGCCACCGCGGGCACACACAGCGGCGTGATCTTGCTGTGCCTGTGTCCCTCGGACACATAGCAACAAGTTTTTGCAGCAATTTTATTGAAGATTTATTGATGACATTTTCTTCGTATGGGAGGGATCAGAACTCTCTTTGTTTGAATTCATGCACCATTTGAAGGATAACCACAATAATATCAAATTAGAATTTGTGTGGAATGAGAGACAAGTTCATTTTCTAGACATTTTGATACAGAGAGAGGGGACCGGATTTATCACCAAGGTGTTCTTTAAGTTAACTGATAGGAACAGCTATCTCTCTATTCAAAGTGGACACCACCCCACATGGTTGAGAAACATCCCTTGTGGCCAACTAATGTGCATAAGACACAATTGTACCTATGACAATGGTTTTCTATCCCAGGCAGATATAATTTAAGATACATTTATAAATAAAGGGTATAGGGAAGAAATTTTGGACCGTGAGATTCAAAACGTACTAACAACTTCGAGAAATAGCCTTTTGGACAACAGAAGAACTAGTACTAGGCCCTCAGATAACACGAAAGAGTGGAGTTTCTTATTCGACTATTCTGAGGATTATCGGGGAATAGAAGCCATCTTTAGGAAACATTGGCATATCCTTGGAATGGATAAGACCCTAAGCAAAGTAATCCCAAAGGAACCTTCCTTTATTTATAGAAAAGCTCCTAATTTTGGGGACCGAGTTGTGAAAAAATTCTGGACCCACCAAACACCTCCTTTTTTTCAGGAGAAGGAGTGGTTTTCATGCGTGTGGGAGATGCAGACCTTGTCTGTGTGCCCATACTAACCCTAGGAAAAGGGACACTTTTAAGGTTCCCGCTATTAATAAGGAATTTAAAATTAAAAGCCTGATTACATGTGACACAACTCATGTTGTGTACATATTGATGTGCCCCTGCAATATGATATATATTGGGCACACAAAACGTACCCTAAAAAAACGAGTTTGGGAACATATAACCAATATCCTAAAAGGAAAAAGGGAGCATAATGTGTCCGCCCATTTCAGACAATATCACCAAAGGGACCCCAGAGGCCTACATTTCTGGGGAGTGGAAAGGGTGACTCCGGCCTGGAGAGGTTCTAATTGGGTGAGAGAGCTCTTGAAATGCGAGACAAAATGGATTTTTTTAACCCAAGCCCTTGATCCGGTGGGCCTAAACATTGAACTGGATCTCAACTGTTTTATTAGTGATGTATACATTTTAGACAGTTGTGATCGGTTCTTTACATATTTTATGTGGTAATTGGTGTAGGAATATTCATCTGTTGTCTTTGAGTTGGAGTTGGAGTTAGGCCTTTGGGGATTGTACATAAGGGGTGGGGTTTACACCCAGTTACAATATACTCAGATGGTGATTAACCACTTGGGGGTACAACACTGTCACCACCTCCTTTAAGTCCATACTACATTCCATTAGATTACCACAGCATTTCAGCTTCACTTGAGATATATGTTTTTATGTTATATATAATTTATATTGCATACATTTTATATACTATATAATTTATATATTTGTTTACATCTCGTCGTATGGGGTGTATTATATCTTGCTAATTTTATGATATTTTGTTTATATAATTGTTCTTAATCTTTGAGTGTCATGAGGAGTAGATTATGATACTCATTCTTTGGAATTAGGACTTTGTATGATTAATGATATTTTACGTTTCATTTTAAAATGTATTATTTTATTATGATGATGAAAGTATTAATGTATTAATGGTCATGGGTTCTGGGCTCCAAATTATTTGGCTACACTCTCTGTATTTATACCCTATGAGGGAAGTTATACCCACTGCTGGTTGCTTGATACATTGTATACCACCAAAAGGAGTCTGTGCACCTGTTTAAGGCCGCAAGCTTTATATCCCCCCAAAATGCCAGCAATCATGGGGTTAATTGCGCAGGTGGATAATTTGTCCACATGTACATGATTGAGAGAGAAGAGTCCAGTGTCCATGTACATTGTAATAGTGAACTCCTGTGAATGGGTACCGCAGCCGCCCGGTGATGGGAGGCGGGCGGTTGCTTGCTATTAAAGTGGACTGCCGCGCCGTATAGCCAGGCCCCTGTTGACGAAGTCGGATATGACGAAACGCTTCGGGGCATGGCTATACGGCGTTCATACTGTGAACTAGCAACAAGGGAGAGGAGCCCCGGGCGACTGGTCTGCCTAGCGTGGATTGGTCAGGCGGTTACTGGTGACTCCTATGCCCCTTATTTGGAGTATTTTTTATATGCATGAGATATCTGCTGAAAAGTGAGTGTTATCAATAAATTTTATGTTTGAAATGGTATCACGCTATTGGAGGCTTTCTGATTTTCATCCATGCATATTATATGAGAGGAGTTGCTGGCAAAGTATCAGGTGATTTGGATCGGAAGAACCATTATTGTTTACTGTAACAGACTTACCTGACTTCCTTTTCCTCGTTCCATGTTACCTGACTTCCTGTTCCTTGTTCCATGTGTGGCCCCACCCATCCTTTACTTAAGGTGTGAACTTCATTCTCTCAGTGTCTCAGCAACACATCAGACGCCTATGATCTGCTCCCTCAAGCCGTTCATCACCTGGTGACTGTATTTAGACTGCCTCCGTCCTTCCTCCTTTCTACATGACTTCTTGGATCACTGCTCCATCTACTGGCAGAACAGTGTACTACAATTTCAGCTAAACTTCCTTTTTCCCATTAACTCAGCTAAAACAGCAAGTATATTGCCTAGGGCTAAATTGTTTCTCTGCTAAAAAAGTCTCACTGTGATGTTACTGTAGCCTGTATGACCAAGCCTCACATTGGTAAACATAGCTCCGTTACTGAGTGGTTGACTTCCGCAGCTGAGATCCACACGGGTAATTACGTGATTGTTACATTTACATGCTGTGTGTGCCTGTTCCATGAAAGTGGGGAGGTATCAATTTCTGGTGAGTCTGGAATCCAGCCATAATATTCACGGCACAGTGGTGGTGGAAAGCAAGGGTGTTCCCTATAATCTGCACTACTAACAACTCCCTTTCGTATGAACTGTTTGCTTTTATTTTAGGTTTAATGGATTTTTGATGGACCTTTTACTGATTGGAATTTTAAGCATTTTTATTAGTCTTTGAAGTTCATATACTTTCTTGTATAATAACATCAGTGTTGGTTCAGTTGAACCTATTGTATGAGTGGTAAGAGGTTACCATCATCCCTGGGCCACTGAAATTTATGTCATAAACATTATGTGCTTTTGATGAATTACATTTTTACACAAGTGTTGTCAGGAGGGCCCTGTGATAGGCCCTCCTGATCAAATGACGGCTGTGTCCAATCACAGCTGTCATGTAATGTAAATACAGCCGTTGTAAAGGCTTTGATCTCTTCTTCTCTTCACACAGATCCTGTCAGTGAGGAGAAGAAGTGACGATCTGTGCTGCAGCCAGGGGATCAGTGAGTTTGAAGCATTTTTTTTTGCTAATTACTCACTGAACACAGGGGGGGTTTGTGCTGTAATCAGAACATTGATTACCAGTGCAGACCCTGGGGGGGGGGGGTGCCACTAGAGCCACCAGGGATGCTCACCTATGACCAACAGGGATGCCCACCCATGACCACCAGCAATGGCAATCAGGGCTCAGGGAGCCTGCCAGTGGTGCCCTCCCTATTAGTGCTGCCCACCATTGCCATCTATCAGTGCTGCCCACCAGTGCCCATCATTGCCATCTATCAATGCCGCCCACCAGTGCCTATTATTGACCACCAGTGCTGCCTATCAGTGCCCATCAGTGCCGCCCATCAGTGCCGATCAATACCGCAGATCAGTGCCCATCAGTGCCAACTATCAGTGCCCATCAGTGCCAACTATCAGTGCCAATCAGTGCCACCTATCAGTGCCCATCAGTGCTGCCTATCAGTGCCCATCAGTGCTGCCTATCAGTGCCCACCAATGCTGCATATCAGTGCTACCTATCAGTGCCCATCAGTGCTGCATATCAGTGCTGCCTATCAGTGCCCATCAGTGCTGCATATCAGTGCCACCCCATCAGTGCCTCCTCATCAGTGCCTGTCAGTGCAGAAAAAAACGTATTTATTTACAAAATTTTATAACATAAACAAAAAAACGTTTTTTTTTTCAAACTTTTCGGTCTTTTTTTATTTCTGTACCAAAAAAGAAAAAACCTTGCAGTGATCAAATATCACCAAAAGAAAGCTCTATTTGTGGGGGGAAAAATGACATCAATTTGGTTTAGGTACAGTGTTGCATGACCGAGCAATTGTCATTCAAAATGCAACAGCGCTAAAAGCTGAAAATTGGCCTGGGCAGGAAGGGGGTGTAACTGTCCTGTATTGAAGTGAAAGTGAAAACCACTGTTTTTTTTTTTCTTTTTTGTTAAACAAAAAAAGATTAAAAATTTTGGGGGAAAAAAATGTTTTACTTAGTACCCGTTATAAAATTTAGCAAATAAGTAATTTTTCTTTTTCACTGATGTCCGCGGATGAGGCTGCACTGATGGGTACTAATAGGCTGTACTGATGAGGCGGCACTGAGGGGCACTGATGAGGCAGCACTGAGGGGCACTGATAGGCGGCAGTAAAAGACGGCACTGATGGGCATTTATTGGCACTGATGGGGCTGCACTGATGATCAGTGCCCTGATTAAACGATGTGTAAACCATGTGCTGACAGGCTTGCTGGTTAATGGCTCTCCTTTTCTCCCACAGACACAGGGTGGGAGGAAAGGATTGCCGACAACTACAAGTCTGTTTGTACGGTATGTGAGCAGCTGTGATTCGACACAGCTGATCACATGGTAAAGGACCGCTGTGATTGGCCCTTTACCCTGATCTGTGATCAGCTGTGTCTGAAGAACACAGTGGTTACAGGGTACATCCGAGGAGGCACGGTTAGCAGGGTTCTGGAAGGATGTCTATGGATGACCTTCCAGAACTGGACATTGGAGCTGTAGCCATCTTTTGGCTGTAATGTGGTCAGGAAATGGTTAACATAAAACATTTTTGTGCCTATGCCAATGTTTTGCACAACATATTCAAAGTTATAATCTGATTGTACAATCTCCGTTTGATCTTCCATTAACTATGTAGTGCAAGAACCTCCCTGGTTTGATGCAAGCTGAATGGATTTTTTAGGTGTGTGCTCCTAATACGCAGTTTTGTTAACTCTAAAGGAGATTGTACAGAGATTGTATGGCCAATTTTAGGCTAGGTTTAGATGTGCAGCAAGTTTTCTGTGCCACTGAAAAACAATCCGCATTTTCGGTAGCTTTTCAGAGGCCTTGAGGAGGCGATATGATGGTTCCTCACTATTTGTTTTAACCCTGTAAGTGCCCCATCAATGTGCACTTGCGGTGCTTCCTGTTCACTTCAATGGGTTTGTAGGTGTGGTCCAGGCTCACTGCTCACAGGAGAAGGAAACTCACACAGAGACTGCAACAATTTATATTAATGTAATGAGTTGGAAAGAGAACCTGCAAACTGGAAAGACATAGCCACACCGGACCAGAATACTTACAATGAGCCAGACAGAGATTACGTTGAACAATGGAGACACCTGACAGCATCCAGCAGGGGAAAGAAGCTGGAAGGCAGACTGAAAACCGGGCCCATCACAGGAAGACTACTGGCACAACATAGCATGAGTCCCTACTCCACAGGAACCTGACCCTATGTTACTCCGAGTCCCCAGCCAGCAGGATTTCTGTCTCTAACCTACCCACTATGCTGAATGTGCGCCAACCCATAGAGGACGGTGCTTTTTATAAGCACGACCCACTTCAAAGATGGTCGCCAGGTAAACCAGGCAGCAGCATTCAATCAGACAGCTGCTTTCCTGAAGAGACCTATGGGGGTCTTGAAGGGATCTGGTTCCCCCTTGTCCTCTGCCCTCTTTATATTGAAGCTGCTGAATAGCCTTTACAGGAAGGCTGCACTGCATCTGCCTACAGGTTGCGTTCAATGGCAGCATTGCCCCCAAAAACCAGGAGCAATGGTTTTTGCTCTGGGCACAAATCATCACTACTGTGGCATGTGAACACAATTATCTGCTGCCTTTGCAGCTAAAGGAAGGAGCAGTTAGGGGGAGCTAAAAATGTGGCTCAACCACATGTTTTTTGGCACCCAGTATTTCTTTAAAATAAAAATAATGGAACTGATGCTACCGCTTTCTCTATCTTCCTACTAATTTTCTCTGCAATTTAACGGCACTTTGCAGGACAATGCATTTTCGTTAGCTATGAATGAGCTTCACATGATCGTCTGTTTATAGCTATCTACAAGGTGTCCAGAGCATACTAGTGACCTGCTGTTGTCATGATACAAGACACAGAGGAAAAACGGTCTTATTTTAAATGATTAGGCGGAGAATTGCAGTAGATACAATATATAGATAATGGGTGATAATTTTTTTGTGTGGATTAGCATTCAAATGACACAATAGTTTCATTGCAAATGGATTTCAAGGTGAGATAATTGGCTGGGAAGGAAAAGAAATTATAGCATTCACTTTCCATATCATACGAGTAGTGATAATGTGTGGTAAAAGGTGTCATTAGTCAAATAAAGAAATGGAAGAAAATCTTCCTGAATCCTTCCAGATATAGTTAGATATTTGCAAAATATAAACCTGTCTGTCTGTCTATTTTTTTTTTTTAATCCATCTAGTTCTCTCTGTCTGTTGGGGATGAGGTTCAAGTCTACAGCAAATCTGTGTTTGTAAATTGCAAACATTTTGACATTCCATCCCAACCTGTCCCTTTTTTCAAGTTTTCTGAGTTTTAAAAGGAAGGCATGCCCCATCCACCCTTTGCACTTTTGTTCTCTTTTGTAATTAATTTGGGTATTTTTATTTTTATTTTATTCAAAATCCTTTAAATTTAATTTATATCTTGCTCGGGTTAAGAAATAACACAGAAAATGGGGTGTGTAGCATATACTCTTGTGGCAGAATAGTTATTAAGCTACCCTTTGTACACAGCACAACTTCGCAATGCTGTGTGGTAACTAGTGCGCATTATCACACCTTCACCCCGCTATTGCCATTTTGTAAATATAAACTAGGCATTCCATTCACCTCCAAATAATACCATAAGCGGCCATCAATATGTTGCATCACTGGCCAATTTTTACCAAGCTTTAACTGCTTTAGCTGCCATTTAATCAAGAAAACATCTGCCTATGGGTATGGATCTATTGCAGTTGCTACTTCTGCCGGTCAAAGCAGGCTTAGTACCGCTTGATCAAAAAGCTAAAAACTACCTGCAAAAACTTCAAAAAAATTAATAAATAAATTAGATTGAGATTCTCATGCTGTTTGTAAACCAAGCTCATTGTACAAAACAAAAAAAAAAAAATAGATTCCACTGGCAAATTTGCACTCCTAACGTATACTGTCTCTAAGACTACATAAAAATAATACAATTAAACTGCACACGGCTTTAACACACCCCCAAAGCTTGTAATTTAAAATATTAACGTATCTTTTTTTACATTTTTTTTAATTCTTTCATTGTAAGTTTTAAAAGTTTAGTATAATACAGAGCCTATTGGGCATACCCAGGCTCATGGAAAAAACCAACATCGAACAAAAAAAAGAAGAAAACTAAACAACACAAAAACTACAAAAATCACAGTGCATTCATACCTGAAATCAGGGCTAAGGGACAAATGAGGATGATAAACAAGGCAACATTCCAGGTGTAGTCACCTAGCCAAGTACTATATCAAAAAGAACAATAACACAGAATACCATTTCTTTGGAACACATTCATTACACTGGTATACATGTAAATCAGGCATATTACAATCAGCATTTGTAGATGGAGATTCTACCCAAATATTCCACACCTTCTGGCACTTTGTGGCGCAGCCAAGAGAAAGGTAAGTAGCCTTATAGAGTGGTAAAACTAAATTAACCAGATTTTTCCAAAAGTTTAGCACAGGAGCTGAGGAGGCTTTCCGCCCAAGTACGATAGTTTTACAGGCATAGCAAAGTAATAAACCCAAAAGAGTTCTGGAGGCCCTACGAGGGGCTAGAGGGTGTACCAGTCCCAGCAGATAAATCTTAAGGGGAACCTCAATGGTGGTGACAGACAGAATGAATGAAGTCATGGTCATCCAGAAGATCTGGATTTGGGGACACTGCCAGAAGACATGGATGAAATCCACTGAGATTGAACCACACCCCCAGCAGTTGGCTGGGACAGATGGGTGTATCCTATGCAGATGCATGGGGGTAAGGTAGACTCTATGCAGGATCTTAAACTGGATGAATCTATCCCTGGTGGGCACCAATTGTGAAAAGGAGCATTACCACATCTCCTCCCAAACGTTCTCATCTAACTCAGGGAAGTCAACAAGCCACTTAGTTCTGAGGGACTCAAGTCCAGTATGAATCGATGGTAGTAACTCTTTAGGAATGGTGGACAGAGGTTTGACCCTGGACTCATCCCTGAGCAGGTTTTCCAGAGCCGAGGTGTAGAGAGCAACTGGCTGGTTATCAAATTGAGTATTAAAGGCATGTCTGAGATGTAAATATCTAAACAAATATGAGTTAGATAAACCATGCTGGTGTTCCAACCTATCAAAGATCTGCCACTGCCCCCTAATACAGGTCTAATCTGAATATTTAATACCTCTACTTGCCCAGATATTTGGGTCAGGGATTGACATGAATTCTGACAGCTTGGGATTAAACCATAATGGGGTATGCAGGGAAATATGCCCACTGCCCAGAAGGATTGGGGCTAGCATCCCTAACAACTGACTAAGCTTTTAACACAGCTTTCATAGCAATTGTTAGAGGAAGAGGTGTAGCTGGACCATGATACAAAAGATTCCTCAAGGATTCATAGGGGCCCAGAGAGGAAGCCTCAAACACCACCGCGGTGTTAGACTTATCTGTGAGTTGCCAGTTATGGACGTGTGGTATTTATGTTTTTTCAATATAGATCTCGAAGCTGCATGAAAAGGCCTTCTTCCAATGTATGGAATTTCTAAATGATGGCTCTTTAAGGCATTAAGGCATTAAGGCACTTGTGCGACATAAAAGCCACGTGATTTCACCTGCGATTTTTTTGCCACATTTTGACTGGACTTGATGCAATGCCTATGTCTATGGACCTCAAAACGCATCAAAGTCAGACCAAAGTAGTGCAGGGACTACTTTGAAGTAGTTGCAGCTTGAAGTAGCACAGATATGAATGGTACTCATTGGAAATCATGGAGTATGACTTGTCATGCGACTTTGCAAGTGTGAAAAGGGGCCTAAAGGCTGTCCCTGGCTTCCTATGCTTTTTACTTGACAATAGCTTGATTTTGTTCCCCCTACAAATGTCTGCAATTCAATTATAAGATTTACACAAGGTGTGCCCAGAAAGTAATGATAATGATATTTGAAAAAAATATTTTATTGAAAAATTTTACTATTCAACATGTGGGTGGATTTACTAAAATTGGAGAGTGCAAAATCTGGTGCAGCTCTGCATAGAAACCAATCAGCTTCCAGTTTCTTTTGTCGACGATTAATTGAACAAGCTGAAGTTAGAAGCTGATTGGCTACCATGCACAGCTGCATCAGATTTCGCACTCTCCAGTTTTGGTAAATCAACCCCATTGCCTCCTTCATAGTATGCACCTTGTGAGTGTACACAAAGCTCCCAGCGATTTTTCCATTCTTCATGGCATCCCTGGAAGTCTTCAAGTGGGATGGCATTCAGAAACAAACAAAATGGCCCCTACCCCCACCTATACCTGGCCTTCACAGCAAGGAGCACATGGAAGGGCAATGCATGCAAGACAAAACCAGAGAAATTCCCAGCTCAATTCACTAACCAGTCTGTTTACCAACTGAATTATCCTGTCTAACAGTATGTGTTAAAAACTGGGGTCTAGTTAGCACACATTTGCAAATGCATGTGTAAGCTGCAAGACCACTTCACGGCACACTGTATTACCTGCAGTCCTAACTCCTTTTAATTTATGAGAGTCTCCACAGTGGAAGCACATGCACTCTAATGGATAGGCCTGTTCTGAGTGGAACCTGTCCTGTTAAGCTGCTGTATGGTCTTGGCCACCGTGCTACAGCTCAGTTTCAGAGTCTTAGCAATCTTCTTATAGCCTAGGCCATCTTTATGTAGAGCAACAATTCTTTTTTTCAGATCCTCTGAGAGTTCTTTGCTATGAGGGGATGATATGTTGAACTTCCAGTGACCAGTATGAGAGAGTGAGAGTGATAACACACCTGCTCCCCATTCACACCTGAGACCTTGTATCACCAATGAGTCCCATGACCCCGGGGAGGGAAAATGGCTAATTGGGCCCAATTTGGACATTTTCACTTAGGGATGTACTCACTTTTGTTGCCAGCAGTTTAGACATTAAGGGCTGTGTGTTGAGTTATTTTGAGGGGACAGAAAATTTACACTGTTAGGGTCCTTTCACACGGTCTGCATCCACCGACGGACTCTGTTCTGCTCAGCGGGGGGATTGATCCGGCGATCCCCGCTGAGCAGGTGGATGGCAGCTCTGTCTCCGCTCTGTGTGCAGAGATGGAGCTGTCAGAACCCCGCTGTCCTCTATGTGGAGATCGGATAAGAACGGACCGCCTGTCTGTTCTCATCCGATCCCATCCGATCCCATCCGATCCCATCCGCTGGACGGATGGAAAATAGGGTTTCCTTCTGTCCGGATTTCACAGATAGGATCGGAAGCGGATAGCAGTGGGTGTCAGCAGAGATGTCACCGCTGACATCCACTGCCCCATAGGGATGCATAGGGCATCCAATCAGGTCCACCTGAAAAACTGAGAGGCGGAATTGATCGGATCGTTCGTGTGAAAGGACCCTTATACAAGCTGTACACTCACTACTTTACATTGTAGCAAAGTGTCATTTCTTCAGCGTTGTCACATGAAAAGATATAATAAAATATTTACAAAAATGTGAGGGGTGTACTCACTTTTGCGACATACTGTATTCAGTATCTATCTATCTATCTACAATATATATATATATATATATATATATATATATACATACACACAGTATATAATCCATGATAACACAACAGATTATCAGAATCCGCTATCTATCAAGGTTTATTTTTGGTTGCAGAATTGCAAGTTTCCCAGGATGGAATAACTAAAGCATTTCCATAATGTTTTACAGCAGCGCCATCTGGTGGACCGCATGCCTATAGCTACTGTATACTTGCTAGTGCTCCAGATCATTGACTCTTCTAAGTCAGAGGTTTAAAACCACAGCAGGTTCTCCTGGCTATAAATAATGTCACAGAGTAATTGTGAGAATTTTATCATACAAACTGAAATAAATACAAAGTATCATAGCAGTACATGTTTAAATACCTTATTGAAAGGCAATTACAATGTCTCAGTTTTATTGCATCCTTCTAGGCTTCCAGCCTGGCTCCTCGTATCCATATATTAAGCCCTTGTAGGGAGAGCCTGTCAGTCAGATCAACTTTAAAATTAAAAGCTCTACCTGAAAACAGACAATGCATGGTTTCCTCTATTATGTTTAAAGTCACTCCTGTGCAATTTTCTCATCATGGTTTCAATTTGTTACAAAGAGCTAGAGATGAGCGAATCAGCCGGGGTTCACATTGGGGGCTTTCTGTTGAGCACCTCATCCAGTCTAGAAAGTGAAAACTTTAATCTAAACTCCACTGAATCATTTCTGTCTATTTTTAAGATTAATAGGAAAGGGAATGTCAATCGGCATAGGGAGCTGGGCACTGGCATGGGGAATATGTACCAATTTAAAAATAATACCATACAGCCAAAAGAGGGTCCACCTTTAAATTTGACTTTGAGGATGACATGAGAAAACACCAATCCATTCTATTACTGTACATGCTTGGTAGATGCCTTTAAGCTGTATGTGGTGTTATGGAACAGTACAATTCCCACAAACAGCATCGGCTGGCTGCATGCTGGCATTACACATTTTGCATGTGTTATTGATTGGTTTACTTTTACATTTATTTTGGCTTAAATACAGAGACACCCTCTCAATAGGATTCATTACAACTTGAAAAAAGGTGGAAGTAGGACCATAGTAGAACTAAAAGCAATAGGAAAGTTTACTCTTGAAAAAATAAATAAAGCTAAAGCCCTCAACTTCATATACATTTGTCAATGGCAAAACAGTTTAATGCATTATCTTTTAATGCAACAGTTTAGTAAACTGTCAAAACAGTGCACAAAAACACTTCAAAACCCCACATTGCCCCAAACCCCCTCCTATTGATCTTTCTCATAATATTCTTAAAATATTCCAAATTTAGACTTCAGTCATCGTGTGTTTGGTAGGAATTAAAAAGAATCTCGAAAAGTATGCCAACAATTAGAGCTTGTTTACATATGATTTAAAATGTGGCATTGGACACACTTTTTTACAGCACTCTGAATGGCAATCAAAGCCCCCGTCACTAAATAAGATGGTTAGCTTACAGTCCTGTTGTTTTGCGCTTCACTTCAAAAATTATTCCCCATGTCGCTTTCAAAGCATCTCCAAAACCTGCATAGAAGTCTATAAACAGCACAGCACCTGAAAACTTTGAAGAGGCTTTTACTCTGCATTAGCTTTGCTCTGAATTGGAGGTATTGCAGGTATGAGATATCCCAGAATGCACTGGAAAACCAACAAGCATACCAGAAAAACATCATCAGCAGTCACTTTCAGTTCATGCGTATATATTATAGTATATATTATTCTGGAAGTGTCTGGTGCAGATGTCACATCTGGTGTGCAGCATGGAGCAGAAGGAAGGTGAGTGGGGTCCAGACTGGAGTGGAGCAACTAGCAGATGGCCCACATGGTGTGCAACATAGGAATGCTATAGCAGGTGAGTGGGGAACGGAGAAAGTGGACTGAGCTGCAGAGGATCAGCAGAGCTGGGGGGACCATAGCAGGAGAAATCTGCAATGTCACATGTGGTAAGAAGCATGGGAGCAAAATAGCGGAAGATGAGCAGGGACCAGAGAGATAGGAGGATTAGCAAACCATAGGACCAGTAGAGCCAGGGTTACTACTGAGTCAGGGATCAGCAAAGCTGGGGGTACTGCTGAGCAGGGGATCTGCTAAATGAGGGTACTATTGAGCTGGGGATCTGCTGAATGAAGATGATAATAAGCTGGGGATCTGCTGAATAGTGGTACTAATGAGCTGGGGATCTGCTGAGCTGGGGGTACTACTGAGCCAGAGTTCTATTGAGCCCCTTTAAAGCAAAAAGAAAATCAACACTCATTAAAGCTTCAAAAAAGCATCACCAAGGCATCAAAAAACACATTTAAAAAAAGTATGTTGAAGCGGTAGATGCACCAATGTGTGTTAAAGCCGAATTAAATGAAAAACAAGCCTTTAGTGTGGGCCTTTATTATTGGATCTCCTGTTGGCAGCACCATTGTGGTCTATATCCTCTGCCCCAGCTGTGGTGAAAGTGCCAGCCATTTGGGTACCACATGCCTAAGGAAACATGTAACAAGTGGTTGGTGGGAACAGCACCTCACTGAGACAAGCCAGCAGCAAAAGGCACACCCTTTTTGTTCCTAATAGCAGACACTTTCTTTAACTGCTGCTAATGCACATGCACTGTTTTCCTCCTCCTGTTGGGCACATAGCAATCATTTTCCTTGAGGACCACTAAAATGCTCTTTTCCTCTTCTTCTGCTAATCCTGCTATAGGAGGAACTCAGTTTGGAGGAATGTGGTGCTGGCATTGAGAAATTTGTTAAACCAACAAAAAGGCTACCTGCCCTTGCACAGAGTAGGGAGAGAGGCAGGTAGCATTAGAAGGAGGGGGAAAATTTGACAGTCATGGGGCAGGGCGGACAGCAGCAAAAATTAAGTGTATCATCATAAGGCCATAGGTTGCATGCCCGTCTCTAAATCTTTCTATGATAGGCAAATGCCAAAGGCAGTCTGGATCGGCCTTTTGGCTTTCATAGACTGAATGTTATGTTTATGGCTGTTATATAGCTTGCATGTTACACATATTTTACATATTTAAATATTTATAAAATTTAAATTCATTGTTTTTTTTACTTGTAAGGTTGGCCCTGCCCTGATAAAGTAAACACAGGGCACAGGGACAAATTACAATAAAAAATAACCCCCTTAAAATATTAAAACCTAAAACACTAAACCCCATTCAAAAACAAATAACCCCAATCTTAAGGCTGCATTCACATGTCAGCGTATAATCGCGGGCAGAACCGCCGCGGTTCCGCCCGCGATTCGGAGATTTATTGCAAATCGCGGGACGCCTAGCGTTGCCCGTTGATTTGCAATAGCCCCCCAAATGCCGAGCGATGTTGCCGCGATTTACGCCCGCCGAATCACGGCAACATCGCGCAAACAAAATCGCGGGACGCAATACGCTCCAAAGAAGCTCTTGTACTTTTTTGGAGCGTATTGCTTCCCGCGATTTTGTTTGCGCGATGTTGCCGCGATTCGGCGGGCATAAATCGCGGCAACATCGCTCGGCGTTTGGGGGGCTATTGCAAATCAACGGGCAATGCTAGGCGTCCCGTGATTTGCAATAAATCTCCGAATCGCGGGCGGAACCGCGGCGGTTCTGCCCGCGATTATACGCTGACATGTGAATGCAGCCTAAAGAGTAAAGCTCAAGAATTTTTTGGGGGGTTTGAGGAGTTGACCTAACTTAACCACTTCAGCTCCAGAAGATATTACCCCCTTCACGACAAGGCCTGCCATTTTTTGCAATTTAGCACTGCGCTCTTTTAACTGGTAACTGCATGGTCACGCAACACTGTACTTAAACAAAATGTATACCATTTTTTTCACACAAATAGAGCTTTCTTTTGGTGGTGTTTGATCACCACTAAGTTTTTTATTTTTTTGCAATATTAATGAAAAGATGAATATTTTGAAAAAGAAAGAATATTTTTTACTTTCTGCTATAAAACATTTCCAAAAAAAAAATATGATTTCTTCATAAATTTTGTCTAAAATGTATTCTGCTACATGTTTTTGGTAAAAAAAAAAAAAATCCCAATAAGTATATATTGATTGGTTTCAAGAAAGTTATAGTGTCTACAAACTATGATTTATGCAGTGTATTGGAATTTTTTTTATACTACTAATGGTGAGGATCAGCAACTTATAATGGGACTGCGACAGTGCATCAGGCAATCTGACATTAACTGATGCTGGGGGGGGGGGAACTAACTACCGCTGGCATCACCAATGGCACTAATACAGTGATTAGTGATAATACTATACACTGTCACTGTACTACTGACACTGGCTGGGAAGTGATTAATATCTAGGGAGATCAAGAGGTTAAATATGTGCCTAACAATGTTTACTGTGTATACTGTGTGCTGTTTGTAATAAGCAATGTGCCGGTTTTTACTGCAGGAAAAATTGGCACATGACTGCTGACAGTAGAAAGCCCTTTGTTGTTTATCTACACAGGGCTCACTTCTGTCAATCAATCAGCCGATCAGCAGGTTCCGGCCATAAATCTTTGGCAAGGACTAGCTGACTGGTTTGTGCTGTAGCGAATGTCAACTCAGCCGGAGTGGTGCGTACACATGCCCCGTACTCGAAAGTGCTGGATCATGAAAATGTACGAGTTCCAGGGCAGGGGGGGCGCTCTGCCACAGTAAATCTGCAGTAGGCGGTCAACGAGAGGTTAAATTTGACAAGGAAGAGGACTGGAACATAAGAAAGCCCACATGACTGGCCCTTCTAAGCCACCTTACCACAGTTTAGAGGCCAGGAAATTAAATAAGTGGTAAGTGATAATTGGCTGTTATACAGTAGATGTGAAAGGTCAGATTGGTTCGTCATTATCTCAAACTGAAAACAACTTGAAACTCATGTTCAACCCAAACCCAAAACTCATTCTTGAATTAAAAGCTAAGCGCCACCTTCCCTCCATCATCCCGTTCCCGTTAAAAGGGCACTTTGGTGGCCAAAAGGAGGATTTTACAGATGGTAAGATGATGGTTGTGAGGACTATTTCCAGTGGATAGAGCATAGGCCCAAAGTTAAAGTTTTGGCTTTAGATATACTTTAGGCTTTCAATTCATGTTAAAATACAATCATTTTCTATTTTTCAGAGAAGAAACGAGCAAAAACAAGGAAGAAATCAATCAAAGCCACAACACAGTCCTTTTGATCGATTTCCATCCCAGTGTTTTTTTCTTTGTTTATGTGCTTAAAACCAGAAAAGGTCTGTGGTCAAACATCGACTGGAAGCAATTTTAAAACAGATTTCATTTCCAACAACAACTAAACAAATCAAGGACAATCTGCAACCAATATATTCATATCTGTATGGCAAGCATTGTGACAGGTTGTATTTCATCATTTTTTGCAAACAAAAGCTTAAAATAGTTGAAAGCAGCTTGTCCACGTTAAAGTGTTTATCAGTTCATTTCTGCAATGCATGGACATTTCCTATGTTTTCTCTCTTTAGGCTTCGTTCACATATTGGCGTCCCGGATCAAAGTTCTTGTACTTTTTTTTAGCGACAGGTGTCCCGCGATTCTGTTGGGTGGCTATTGCTGCAATATTGTACCGTGTTTGGGGTGCCATTGGAAGTGACGGGAATCGCGTGGGTGTCCCGTGATTTGCCGTGATTCAGAATTGCGGCGGTTCTGCCCACAATCCAAGATGCCAATATGTGAACAGAGCCTTAAACACACTGCAGTTACAGAAAAATACTTGCTGATCTGCCAGAAATCCAGCATGTATCTAACATCTGTTTGGGCTGACAACACTGGGATATGATATCCCTAACAGCATTGTAAACCCTATCTGATGGATTACAGCACTTACAACCACCTATCTCCCATTCCTGCAAGTCCCACTCCACATGCATACTTTCCCAACAAAACAGTTCTGTTTCCCTAACTTCTAAGGCCTGTTCACACAGCAGGCTCTTGAGTGATGTAGTTCTGGGGTGGTGCCTCTGTCAATAGGAAATGACCTTCCAACAGCTGCCCTGCAAACGTTTTTCAAGTCTAATGATGATACATTTTCTTCTTACAGGAACAATCTAATGAAGGTACATGATCAAAAGTGGGAGAGGGAGGTTTGGGGGTAAATTTGAGTCATAACTACACAAACCATGGATGCTTGCAAGATACACTAAAGCCCTCTTCACTCTAGAAACCCGCCAAGCACTGTATCTAGCTCCACTTATCAACCTCTCCATATCATTTTGTTTATCCCTATGAAAGGGGGAACTTTAAAACACAAAAAGGATATACTTCATTCATTTTTCAATTTTATTTCTCTGTCAACCTTAGGATGTGGTTGTCTTCACTGGCAATTATTAACTCAATAATTAATACAATTACAAACCTTCCATTTGGCGCCTGTACTGGAATTTGTATATTAAGAATTGCCGTGTTCCAAATGAACATTTCCAGCATTTCAAAGTAATGCAAAGCTCTTTGGAAGGGCTCAGGCAGTTATCTTAGATTGTAATGAGAAACCATCTGTCTCTCCACTATTAGATGTGCAAATAAATGTATCCCCTTAGTTCCAGATGATCCAGCAATGTGCTGCTTTGTAGCGAGCTTATAACTGACATAGCTGTGTACAGGTTAGAGAAAATACCATTTTGGATCTTTGATGAAAACATTTCCAGGCCAGTTTGCAATATATCAATGTTCTTGTTATATTCACATCTGTGCTCCCCAATACAGCAGAGGTCCCAACCCGCCTGGTGGGACTAATTTAAAATGGAGCTTTATATGCAAGTTCCTCCTCCAGTTTGTTAATGTTACAACCAGAAGAGCTGGGAGTGAGCCAAATATATAGGCACCGATGAAACCTTTGTTGGATATTTAGACAAATGCATAAGTGCAAGGTTTTCATCCTATGCTGTTTGAAATGTTGCCTGTATGTACGTTTGTAGTCACTAGATCATGAAGAATATTGATAATAAGCCTTGATTACTTGTTGCATTATTGAGATCAGTTGCCCTAGTGAAAAAATATTCTTTCCTTCACAATTGTAGTATGTTGCTCTATAACCTGGCCATTGCGTGTGCCTATATTCCTGTCTACATTGCCTGAGCCCGTACTTCTGTCGCCATTGCTTGAGACTGTACTTCTTTCAACATTGCCTGAGCCTGTACTTCTTTCAACATTGCCTGAGCCTGTACTTCTTTCAACATTGCCAGAGCCTGTAGTTCTTTCAAAATTGCTTGAGCCTGATCTTCTTTCCACATTTCTTGAGTCTGTAGTTCTTTCCACATTGCTTGAGTCTGTAGTTCTTTCCACATTGCTTGAGCCTGTAGCTCTTTCCCACATTGCTTGAACCTGTAGTTCTTTCAACATTGCTTGAGCCTGTAGTTCTTTCCACATTGCTTGAGCCTGTAGCTCTTTCCCACATTGCTTGAGTCTGTAGTTCTTTTCAAATTGCTTGAGTCTGTAGTTCTTTCCACATTGCTCGAGCCTGTAGTTCTTTCCAAATTGCTTGAGCCTGTTCTTCTTTCCACATTGCTTGAGTCTGTAGTTCTTTCCACATTGCTTGAGCCTGTTCTTCGTTCCACATTGATTGAGTCTTTATGTTTGTCACCATTGCTTGAGCCTTTACTTCTGTCACCATTGCTTGTGCCTTTACTTATGTCTCCATTACTTGATCCTGTATGTAGCACCCTCCTAGATAGGTGCTAGGATTAGTGTGATATAGTTTTTACTCTCCAGCTTAACAGGGGAATTGCTAGGGAAATTTGTTTAGCTCTCTGCTTTACAGGGAGCTATGATCGATTAGTGTAGCCTGCTCAGTGTGCTCAGCTCCTGGTTGAGTCTGCCTCTGGCCTCCCCTGTATCCAGGTAACCTAGGAAGGTTCTGGATGAATATGTGGATGCTATGCAGAACACAGTATGAATATTAATTCAGTTCCAGCCTATCCTAGGGAGGGTGGCCCTAGAGGATGTTGGGAGAGGGCATTTATTCTTTGATTGCACTGAGCACAAGGTCTTTCCCAGGAGTGGATTGTACCAGCTAGGGGACAGGCTGCTGCCTCCCCTGGCAACTGCTACCATGTGGCCCCAGGTAGGAGACCTGAGCGCCTGAAGCTAGAGAGAGTGATCCTGGTTCTACAGAGAGATGACTGAGGGGCTGTCTGCTGAAGATCTAGTCTGGTATCACGGAAATAAAGTGTCACTTGGAAGTTGGAAAGAGGTAACCAGCTCTTCCTCCGCATTTTGTGAGTACAGACTGCTGAGATATCTTAGAGACTTTTGGGCTGCTGCCCCCCTTCTTCTGCTAGAAGGCCAGCTGTGTGTTCGCTAAAAGGAATACCGGCTGTTGTCTTGAAAAGTATTTTTTTTTCTAATTCTTCCTTGTGAAGGGACTATACTCCTATTGCTCTAAAGTAAGAAGCTGGTGTGTTGCTTTTGATTGCATCTACTAAAAGCCAAGTGCACAGTTTTCTGTATGCAAGCACTTCTGCTTCAGCTCTACATTTAACTGTTTTAATACAAGCCATACAAGCCAAGTCCACAGCTGCTATATGCAAGGACTTCTGCTTCAGCTTTACAGAGAGGAGCTCACTGTCCTCAGCTTGTGAATGGTTCTATTTCTTAGAATATTCTAATAAGTCACCTTCCCTATCTAAGTTCTTCAAAAAAAAACAAAAAAAAAAAAAACCCTAGACTGATCATTGAAGACGACGAGCGCAAGTGTGTGAGCACCCTGCTGTGTGAATCTACCTTGTGCCAGGCTGCGTTGCACAAAGGGGGAAGACCTGAGCAAAATACCATTGGCTCCTATGGGGTAGCACTACATGTACTTCTTTCCACATTGTTTGAGCCTGTACTTATTTCTCCATTGCTTGAGCCCGTACTTCTTTCCACATTGCTTAAACGGTAACTCCACTTTCGTGGGGAAAAAAATAGCAAATAAAGAAAAAACAATATAGCGTATACAATTGCGACACAAATCATATTGTAATGAATGTTATTAAAAATGACCTTTCCTTTTCAATCTGCAGTGGTTGTAATTTTCTGAAAATGCAATATGGCTACCGGGAGCTGTTCTGTACACAGAATGTTTACTGACCACACCCCAGAAACATAATTTCCTGCTTGTGTGATTGGCTCACCAGTTTTCCATGAAGTCTGATTAAGATACAAGTCAGATTTCAGGCATCCCTTGCAACAAAAATGTAATTTTTGGTGAGATACTTCCAATAGGAACACATCTAAATGGATGCAGGCCCAGCAGCTTTCCTCATTAGTGCCCTGCAGCTGCCACAGCTGACAAATAATTATGAAATCACTCCCATCTGACCCATTCAGCACAGAGGCACAGAGCAACAAACAATGATTTCTTCAGAATAACAAAAGGTAGGATTCTGCAACAAAGTTTGGTAAAATCCTTGTAATGTACATAGATCACCCAGAGGGGAATGTTTTTTTCTCAACAAAAGTGGAGATATACTTTAAGACTGTACTTCTTTCCACATTGCTTAAGCCTGTACTTCTGTCTCCATTACTTGTACTTCTGTTTCTATTTCTTGTACTTCTGTCTCTGTTTCTTGTACTTCTGTCTCCATTACTTTTACTTCTGTCTCCTTTACTTGTACTTCTGTCCACTTTGCTTGAGCCTGTACTTCGGTCTTCATTGCTTGTACCTCTGTCTCCATTGCTTGAGCCTGTACTTCTGTCTACATTGCTTGTGCTTCTGTTTTCATTACTTGTACTTCTGTTTCCATTGCTTGTACTTCTGTCTCCATTGCTTGAGCCAGTACGTCTGTCTCCATTGCTTGTACTTCTGTCCACTTTGCTTGAGCCAGTACGCCTTTCTCCATTGATTGTGCTTCTGTCCACTTTGCTTGAGCCAGTATGTGTGTCTCGATTGCTTGTACTTCTGTCCACTTTGCTTGAGCCTGTACTTCGGTCTTCATTGCTTGTACCTCTGTCTCCATTGCTTGAGCCTGTACTTCTGTCTCCATTGCTTGAGCCTGTACTTCTGTCTACATTGCTTGTACTTCTGCCTCTATTACTTGTACTTCTGTCTCCATTGCTTGTACGTCTGTCTCCATTGCTTGAGCCAGTACGTCTGTCTCCATAGCTTGTACTTCTGTCCACTTTGCTGTATTTCTGTCTCCATTGCTTGTACTTCTGTCCACTTTGCTTGAGCCTGTATTTCTGTCTCCATTACTTGTACTTCTGTCCACATTGCATGCACCTGTTCTTTTTTCCACATTGCTTGATCCTGTTCTTCTTTCCGCATTGCTTGAGACAGTTCTTCTTTCCACATTGATTGAACCTGTGTTATGTAACGGTATCAGTCAAATGATCAGACCAGTGGTGATGTGCAATTTCTACTTTACTTGTGGACAATTAAATGTGGAACGTAGATTGCACAGGAGATCATGTAAACAGGGGTTTGCAGTACAAAACAGCAATATGAGGAAGGGAGAAACATTCATAAAACATGTGAAAACAATTCTATTGCAGTGCTAGTAATGGCCACTAGATGGCAGCAGAGTGTTCTGAGTTCAGTTTACAGATAGGATAAAGATCTGAAGATTCTCACGTGTTCCCAGAGATTGATCGTTCATTCAGCAGACTGGGAGCTGAGGGAATTTCCTGCTGGCACAGACTTCACACAGGCACTGCTGATGCTGACTTTGGTCAGGAGGCTCTGGGGGCTGTAGATAGGACCAATCGACTGCTTGGACAACTTCTCCACATGGACTGTAACAGAGTCCTCTCCAGTGACTGGGGCTTGGATAGATGCTGCGTGCTCTTGTGCTCACTGCTGGTGGCCCACACACCAGACCGATCGAATGAGGACCCAGCACCTGGGGACAGCTCACTTGCCCAGTCACTGCTGTCCCATCAGGCAGGATCTCTCTGAGCACAGGAAGCTGGGCGGAGCTGGCATTTATACTCCCTGGGCGTGTCCTGGAACTCAGGGGATGCTGGGAGCCCAGAGGATTGTGGGGAATTGAGTTAAAGGGACTTGCACCTGCATCTGGATAAAGGGGCACACCACTACACCTGTACTTCTGCCCACATTGGTTGAGTCCCTACTTCTCTCACCATTGCTTGAGCATGTACTTCTTTCCACATTGCTTGAACCTGTACTTCTGTTGCCATTGCTTGACTCCTTACTTCTGTCCTCATTGCCTGAGCCTGTACATCTTTCTATTTTGTTTGAGCCTGTATTTCTGTTCACATTATCCAAGTTTAAAAAGTTTTAAAAACACTTCCTTCTGCCAGTATCAGTCTGATGACATTATCTCAGCCTAGGCAAAATGATCTACTATAACTCAAGTAATACTTTATAATGATAAAAGGCAAAATCATTTTTTTTTTCAATGTGTGTATTTGTGACATGTCAGGAATGCAGACTTGTAAAATGACTTTAAAGGTCTTCATGAATACGATCAGTTCCTTTTGTCTGATAATATGTTATCGAAAGCTTTAGCTCTGCACAATGTTCTAAGCAGCTCTTCAACTAAATTTACATTGCACATTAAATAGTAACACGCAACTGCTAATAAATCAATGTTCAATTTCTGATTGCTCTAAACTGATAAAAGGTGAAATCTGATTTGTTGCTTCCTGTACATCAAACCTCTTTGCACAGCCATATAAAATAAGTCATTTTGACTTATGTAGCTGTAAAGAAGCATCCATTTCTAAGGCAGAATATACTGTTACACTGTTCATCAGGAAGATGCATTGTTCAGAGGAATGTGTGTTCCACTTCCATCTGCAGGTTTTCAGTCTTCCAGTAAGCTTTCACCACAGTCCAGTGAAGCATTTGCATCAAAATTCCTGTAATAAGTACTTAGCTCTACAATATTGGTCATTCGACAGGACTTTAAGCGTGCAGCTTGCTCATGTTTATTTGCTATATAAAAGCAAAGTAAGTAAAGGGAGGCAATTCATGCAATACTTGGCACTTGCAGAAGAAAGCACATCCTCTATATATTCATAAATACAATGCTAAAACCCTTTGTGCCTCTTCAAAGTCATTTCAGCTGAGTATTTCAGATTCCACTGTATAGGAAAATGGAAGAATTTCCCATCAAAACTGAATTCTAGCCATACAGCTACTGTATATTTATAGTTAAGCTGGCCATATATTGCTAGATTTCTGAGCGAACTGTCATACAAACATTCATATAAAAATTATTATCAATACATTCATTTCTGAGCGAACTGTCATACAAACATTCATATAAAAATTATTATCAATACATTCATTTCTGAGCAAACTGTCATACAAACATTCATATAAAAATTCTTATCAATACATTCATTTCTGAGCGAACTGTCATACAAATACTCATATAAAAATTCTTATCAATACATTCATTTATGCGATGAGTACCATTCAGATCAGATGCCTAACTGACATTTCTGACACTTTTGAGAGGACCAGTAAAATGACTACAGTAATCAGTGCTAAAAAAAATGCACTGTCACTGTACTAATGACACTGGCAGGGAAGGGGTTAACACCAGGATGCACTTTTTAGCATTTTGTCATCACCAAGACCAGGGGTCTCCAAACTTATCTGTATGAGAATCATATTTACAAATACTCACAGGCTGAAAAAAATGAAAAAAAAAAAAAAAGCTTTTTAGTTCAATGAATGATTAAAGTATTATTTGGAGCCCCCCTTTACATCAGAGTCGCAATCAAAGCCCCCCTTACACGAGGATTCCCATCAGAGCTCCTTTTACATCAGATTCCTAATCAGAGGCCCCCTTACGTCACATTCTTTATCAGGGGCCCCCTTACGTCACATTCTATATCAGAGGCCCCCTTACATCACATTCTTTATCAGAGGCCCCCTTACATTACATTCTTTATCAGAGGCCCCCTTACGTCACATTCTTTATCAGAGGCCCCCTTACATCACATTCTTTATCAGAGCCCCCCTTGCACCACATTCTTTATCAGAGGCCCCCTTACATTACATTCTTTATCAGAGGCCCCCTTACATCACATTCTTTATCAGAGGCCCCCTTACATTACATTCTTTATCAGAGGCCCCCTTACGTCACATTCTTTATCAGAGGCCCCCTTACGTCACATTCTTTATCAGAGGCCCCCTTACATCACATTCTTTATCAGAGGCCCCCTTACGTCACATTCTTTATCAGAGGCCCCCTTACGTCACATTCTTTATCAGAGGCCCCTTATATTACATTCTTTATCAGAGGCCCCCTTACGTCACATTCTTTATCAGAGGCCCCCTTACATCACATTCTTTATCAGAGGCCCCCTTACATCACATTCTTTATCAGAGCCCCCTTACATTACATTCTTTATCAGAGGTCCACCTTTATCTTGATTACAGAGTAGCTGTAGTCAGTGTAGCAGCAGGGTGGAAGCCAGGAGGCAGAGCAGTTATGCATACCTCCCAACTTTAGAACTCGAGAATGAGGAACACTTTAGGGAGTAAAGCCCCGTACACACGTACCGATTGTCGGCCGTAAATATTCGGCCGACGACCGTTCGGCCGATTGTAGGCTTGTTAGTATGATGCTTCCGACAGCCGACAGCGCATTTTCGGCCGAACAGAATCTGTCGTGCAGACTTTAAGATTTTTGTTGGCCGTCACCAGAACGCCGATTGTTCGCCAGTCAGTACAGATTTCGGCCGACAGACAGCAGATTAACAAGACTGGGCATGCTCAGAAAAGAAAAAAGACAAGGAAAGTTAACCATCACATGACATCACTTCTGCAGTCGGCTGTTGTTGGCCGACAAAATTCGTGTGCAGTCTTTTGCACTTTTCAACAGACACGACAGCCCTGGACAAAAGACGGCCGATCGTTCGGCCGACGATCAGTACGTGTGTACGGGGCTATAGTGACCTGCGGCTATGTGTGCTGCTGCAAAAAAGTGGGTGTGGCCTAGCTGCTAACAGTGGGAGGGGCTAACAAGGCATGGGTAAACAAATCCTGGGCCTTCTTACACCTATTAAATATGCTTTGATTGCTGTGCCACAAGCAAGAATCTCAAAGACACATACCTCCCACTCGTAGATAACACCAGACCCCCCTATACCCTCTGTACTCCTATATAACACCAGACCCCCCCATGCCCCCCACCAGACACCCTGTACTCCTAAATAGTATCTTGCTCCTTGTCCTACCAAAGGTAGTATGAGTTCACATTCTGTCCCAGTCACCTCCAGCCCAGCACAGAGTCCCTTTGTCTGTGTAATTTCCCCATTTCCAGATTCAGAGCCCCCAATTATCAGAATCCCCCTATGGTTGATGTCAGACCCCCTTATTAGTCAGTGCCCCATATCTCATCTGCTCCCTGTAAGTGACATGGTGAAGACAGTGATGGCTAGGATCGGGAGTGGTCAGGGAGGGAGAAGGTGACACCTGAGTTAGTCTCACCAGTTCCAGGACTGGGATGGAGAATGAGGTAAAGGAGGTACAGTGTGTGTGAGAGCCATGAATGTCACTGCTGTCCTCTGCTCCCCACCTGTCATCACCAACCCACCCCACTGACAGCAACATACCACTTATCATCATGTCACCTACCCACCCCGCTGACAGCATACATACCACTCATCATCATTTTTTATTGATTAACAGGAGCCTCTCTGTCACTGAGACAGCTCCCAACTAAAACTTACAAAGGGTTAGAACCTCTGTGTGCTATTAGGTAAGTTTCCTCTTACTTCTTATCATCAACACAGGATGCAAGGGTAAATCTCACAGGAGGGGGCAAGGGTAAATCTCACAGAGAGCAATGGAAATCTGATGGAGATTCTTTATCCCTTCCCAAGCTTAGCTGATGTTCTGTCAAATGAAATTAGGACACACAGGATGGCCTCATCAGGCACAAGATATTATTCCCTTGCTTATGTCTAAAGGTATTTATATTGCTGGGCTTATTCAATAAAGCAATCCAAAAGAGTGGTAGTGGTAAAAGGCAGTAAGCCATAGCAAGCGTTTTATTTACTGGAGTCAGACTCATTACATATTGTACTGTCCTACGTATGTGGTCTTGCTTTTCTATTTGTATTTGAATCTTAAAAGTCTGCCATGCTTGTATACTTCATATTCTAATAACATGAATCAACATGACTTCCATTAAAGTAAACCTGTCATGTACTACTAGGCCCTGGTAATAAATGCAGAGCGAATAGTGCCTGCTCATATTATTTGTAAGTGAAATAAATTTGAGGCGCTGTGTAGTATTGAATCACAAAGTGCTAAGTGCTGAAATCTGATATATGAATAAATTATGTAATAAATGAACAATTAATATACCAATAAATCAATTAAAAACGGTAATAAAAGTCCATATGAATAACCAGATCAGCAATTTCACCACCAAAAGTGCCAAGTGCTCAAAAGTCTTCTTTTAAAAGGTGCATGTGCTTTAAACTCCCCCACCCATTGAAAAAGGGGGCCACTCACCAGAAGGCTACAGGCCTCTAGGACCCTACTTACTTTTCTAATAATCCAATAGGGATAACCTCCTTAAAGATACAGTATATTCACTGGATTGCCCCCTGAGCTGGCAATGGAATATATAATGCTTGTCCCACAGTGATTGGTAGGATGGCAAAACATCCCCCAAAAAAATATATAAAAGCGGATGTGACGAAACTGAAAGTATTGCAACTAGAGATCGATCTAGTGGCAATACTTCTGGTATCGTCACATCCGCTTTTGTTGGAATGCACGTGGAACCCATGCCAGGACTGAGCGGTACTCCAGACTCCTACTCTTACTACTGTATACAGTGGGTGCTTTATGGCTCTTTTAAATGTGAGTACCATGTACTAGTTTTAAACCAACTGCATAATAAAATGATATTACGCAATTATATATTTTATATCTTTTTTGGGGGACGTTTTGCCATACTAGGACAGGAAGTGACGTCAATGGTTTCCAGTTACGCTGAAACCATTGACGTCACTTCCTGTCCTCGATGGAACGGATGCCTGTACGGCGTTCCCGGAAAAACTGTACCTCTTACGGCCGGACTGTGTCTTTGATCTTGTAAGTTTTTCTTACCTTTCACGCAACAATAAAGTATTTACATATTTCACAATGGCAGCATTCTTTTTGTGTTTTTGAGCCTCTAAAGATCATACTACTGGCGGGGAACGGAGTGCTATACCTGTAAGGAGGATTGGTGGCATACATCTACTACTCTTAAAGCTGTCTTGACCCCAGACTGAAACAGCCATGGGGTCCAATACTTCTGGTGAGTGGGGACACAAAAGGGGAGTTGAGCACCCCCCACCGGCTGATGAGTCTTTAAGCACCTTCTTTGGCACATTTATGCACCTTTTGAAGCACTGAAGCACTTTCAATCGTTGAATATTAAATTTTTGGTTCTTTATTGTATTTATTCATTATAATGCACTTTTATGGACTTTTGTAGCACAGATGCACTTTTTGTGGAATATTAATTTTTTTTTTTTTTTTGCACAATTTTGTATTTATTTATTCATTATTTTGTCTTTGTTTTTTATTATAGCACTTGCACGTGTTTATATTAATATTTTAGGCAAGCTCTTTCATATTTATATTAATGGGTAATTTATTACATAATTTATTCACATATCACTTTCACTTTATTTCACTTATTTCTTTTTGGTTTCACCAAAAATTGATGGCTGCTGTTTGTATGTTATTGTAGAATTCTATCACTAGGAGATGCCATTTTTAATATTCATTCATCATATTTACTGTATTTTTGATGGCTTCTACAGTCTACTATAAGTGTCCTGAATCCCCAGCCCTCAGTAACATGTTATGAGCCCCCTTGTACTCCCTTTAGTTGTTATAAGAGTTCAAATAGAGAAAACACTGGAGAACTCAATCACAAATACTTTTGTCTTTTACTGCAAACAAATGAAAGATCTGTGTTTTTTTCTAAAAAAGCGGTAAAGAGAAATGGAACGACTGAACAAACATTCATTACCATGCTTACTAGACATTGAGGAAAATGTTGCTAAATGTTTCAGTACTATATCACATGCTGTCTGATTTAGCCCTTTCCCTAAATTATATTTATGTTTCCAAATTTAATGGGAGTTGTGTGCTACATAAAGAGTACAAAAAAAAAAAAAAGAATTGGATTGTTTAAAAGAGCTAACATTCACAGTAAAAGTTCTCACACCTGATTGGTAATGGAGTTTTTAGAGCTATGCTTTATTCCTGCACTGGGCTCCGGGACTCTAGCCAAGATGCGCAGGCCCCCGGGACTTACTTGAAATCTCTGGACAGTCCTGCGGAATCAGGGACAGTTGGGAGGTATGGCTATGGATGGAAAAAGTTCCATCCTCCTGCTGGGACAAGCACATCATCTGACTAGGAGAAGGACAGCACAGTGGGTGGAACCTGGCCTGCGGGCTGGATGCTATCCTGGCTGAGTTTGACTTGCAGGTCGTAGTTTGGGACTCTAGCCAAGATCCGCAGGACCCCGGGACTTACTTGAAATCTCTGGACAATCCTAAGGAATCAGGGACAGTTGGGAGGTATGGTTATGGATGGAAAAAGTTCCATCCTTCTGCTGGGACAAGCACGTCATCTGACTAAGAGAAGGACTGCACAGTGGGTGGAACCTGGCCTGCGGGCTGGATGCTATCCTGGCTGAGTTTGACTTGCAGAGACTCTAGCCAAGATGCGCAGGACCCCGGGACTTACTTGAAATCTCTGGACAGTCCTGCGGAATCAGGGACAGTTGGGAGGTATGGCTATGGATGGAAAAAGTTCCATCCTCCTGCTGGGACAAGCACATCATCTGACTAGGAGAAGGACAGTACAGTGGGTGGAACCTGGCCTGTGGGCTGGATGCTATCCTGGCTGAGTTTGACTTGCAGGTCGTAGTTTGGGACTCTAGCCAAGATCCGCAGGACCCCGGGACTTACTTGGAATCTCTGGACAATCCTAACAAATCAGGGACAGTTGGGAGGTATGGCTATGGATGGAAAAAGTTCCATCCTTCTGCTGGGACAAGCACGTCATCTGACTAAGAGAAGGACTGCACAGTGGGTGGAACCTGGCCTGCGGGCTGGATGCTATCCTGGCTGAGTTTGACTTGCAGGTCGTAGTTTGGGACTCTAGCCAAGATCCGCAGGACCCCGGCCCGGGTCTTACTTGAAATCTCTGGACAGTCCTGCGGAATCAGGGACAGTTGTGAGGTATGGCTATGGATGGAAAAAGTTCCATCCTTCTGCTGGGACAAGCATGTCATCTGACTAGGAGAAGGACAGCACAGTGGGTGGAACCTGGCCTGCGGGCTGGATGCTATCCTGGCTGAGTTTGACTTGCAGGTCGTAGTTTGGGACTCTAGCCAAGATCCGCAGGACCCCAGGACTTACTTGAAATCTCTGGACAGTCCTGCGGAATCAGGGACAGTTGGGAGGTATGGCTATGGATGGAAAAAGTTCCATCCTCCTGCTGGGACAAGCACGTCATCTGACTAGGAGAAGGACAGCACAGTGGGTGGAACCAGGCCTGCGGGCTGGATGCTATCCTGGCTGAGTTTAACTTGCAGGTCGTAGTTTGGAGACTCCTGACGAAGACCATAACGGCCCCACAATCAAACCCAGATCTAAGTGGAGGAAGTTTGACTCTACCTCCTGGTAGTAAAACCAATGGCACAGCAAAATTTTATGGTTCTATATCAGTTAATAATAATGAAAAAGGAAACCCCTTATAACTGTAACTAGGAATAGTTGAGTGACAATTATTTGCTGTAAGCAGTGGGGTTCCATCAGCAGAGGAAATTTCACCATTTCATGCACTCCGGGATATAAACTGAGGTTCTGTTCTGTGTCAAACATAAGCAGTAACTGTATGCTGCCATTAAATTCAGTAATAACTCAGCACCAAATATTCCCTCAGGTCTCTTTTAATTCAGAAAATATTTACAAGCAGGACAAGCCTGCATGAGGGAAAGTCTCCTTTGTATAGACACCTTACCCACATCAGCTGTCTGTATCATTCATAATCATTTCCTGCAGCTTTAGTGCTTTCACCCAGGAGACTGCTGCATGTCGTTGCCGGAGGCCAAATACTCGTTTTATTATGTAAATTACATGTTTTTCAGAAGTTTGCCTAAGCAGATATAAAAAGGAATAAATACCAGTAAAACTTTATTTTTTATTTCAGTATTTTTTGTTTCTATTGCTGTTTTGCAGGTTTATTGCAGGATAATAAACTTTATGGCTATGGAGAAAGGGAAAATCTTGCTATTACAAACCACAGAACAAAAAGATCAATATGAAAAGAAAGAAAAAAAAGCTTAATACACATTGGGACCCCATTCAGGTTTGGGCAAGTTAGGAATTGAACAAGCTGACAGTGCCCTCTGCTGGGGATGAACAGACATTGCAATGCAGGAATATATTGTTGAATGATAATACTTTGTTATTTTTTTCAGATTAAATTGCTACAAAACATAAATTATGTTGCTACATTATTGATACAAATTACTGCAAATAAACGAAATAAGTATCTTCTTTAAAGTGGAGTTCCAGCCTCAAAACAAAAATTTGACATCCGCTTGCTCTAAGTAACCTGAAAAAGAATTGGATAATTACGATTTTTTTTTTTTGCTTTACTTACCTTGTTTTTGAAGAAAATATACTTACCTTCCTTCCACTTCCTCCCTCTGCGGCCATGGCCCGCGCCGTGACTTCCTGCTTGCATTGACTCTTGGGAGCTGAATGTCATCGCTCCCAGGAGTCAATGCGCCTGCACAGCATGGGCATTCTGGGACTCCGACATCACCGAAGAGGACACCGAAGAGGACGCGCTGGCTTCAGCTGCCCACACCTGAGATGGCAGCGCTGGACAAGACATTTTCAAGGTAAGTATTTCTTCTAAAAGGTAAGTGAACCCGGCGACAGTTCAGAGGCTATCATTGCTGAAATGCACTAGCCCTGACTGTCCCGGGGGTATTTTTATAGAAAAAAAAATTTGAGGCCGGAACTCCGCTTAAAGATGGTTTTTATTAATATGATTTGATAAAACTAGGTTTAGACAAAGCCAGCAGCTGCTCAAAGAAAAACAATCTGCTTTCTGATAGCTTTTCAGAGGTGACTGTTGCCTCCTCACTGCCTGTTTTAACCCAATTATTGCTGAAAAAACACTCTGTGAATGCATGTATTGCATACAGTTGAAGGGGGTTTGTGGCGCCTCTTGCCCACTAATCATGACCTGTAGGATAATATTTCTTGTGGGTATGAAGTGAAGCATTGTAACCGTGGCATGTGAACGCCCCTGTCTACTGCTATTGCAGCTTAAGGCTGGGATGGGGGGGAGCGGTTGCGGGGCGCTAAAAACAAAAATCAACCATGCCTTTTTAACAATCCCCCCCCCCTCCCCAACTGCTGGACTAAATGAGTCCTTAGGGTTAGGCTTTAGTTTGCAAAGATTGGGAGCTGGCAAAATATGCTCCTGGTTTTACATACTGTAGTTATTTTGGTTGAAATAAGGTGATTGCCTATGTTGTTGAACCTCTCATTGACCTAAAAAGTTCTGAATCAGAGAAATGCAAAATAAAACCCCCAGCCACGTGTGACTAAATGTAACTCTAAGGGCTATTTCAGACTGCTGTGCCGCAGCGTGGGTGCATTTTTTTGTGTCCCGCGGTTTTCGTGCAGGTTACCTGTAGTCTCCCATAGACTTTCTGTTAGGTCCCACATTTTTGGCGCATTTTCTGAAAGAGTGACAAAAGCCCCGCATGCTGCATCTTTGATGCTCATTCAGAAAACACACCAAAAAGAAGGAACATATTAGAAAGTCTATAGGAAACCACAAGTACACGCTGAGGACAAATGGCAACACAACAGTGTGAAAATGCTCTTATGGGGAAACGTTATTTGCTGACAGTGCTAGATGGTCAGATTACTTCCCTACATGAAAAAAAATATACAGTAATACCTTGGTTTGCGAGTATAATTCGTTCCAGTAGCATGCTTGTAATCCAAAACACTTGTATATCAAAGCAAATTTTCCCATAAGAAATAACGGAAACTCAGATAATTCGTTCCACAACCATTTATTGGTATAAATAAAGATATGCTGCTATCATATATAAAGTACATTACTGTACAGTATGAGGATGCCATCCCCTCTGTTAAACAACATTAAGGGTCCCTCTGTCTGTACTGTATATAAAGATGCCGATTTATACTGTATCAGAGCATCTCCCGGTGCTCACGTGACTCCTCGGCTCTCTGCTTCTCTCCTCCCCATCTCCCCAGATGACGTCAGCGGGAGTGATCGGCCACGCCCACCGGGGAGAGCAGAGAAACAAGGAGTCACATAGGCGCCGGTAGACACTCTGAAACAATAGAAATCAGCATCTTTATAAACAGTACAGGCACAGGGACACATAATGGTATGTAACAGAGGGGATTGCATGCTTATTCTGTACTAAACTGCTCGCATATCAAGACAGATGTTTTTTTTTAAATGTTGCTCGTCTTGATGCTCGTAAACCAGGGTACTCACAAACCAAGGTATTACTGTGGTAGGACATTTGACCACAACGCAGCAGTGTGAAAACCCTCCTATGTTTTTTTTGTGTAGAATAAAGTAAGAGTGTTTTGCAAACTGATAATGACTAGAATTCCAATGTTTCTCTTCTCCCTCAGTTTTTCTCCATCACTTAGCGATTAAGACCCCAAAGCTAAAGGAGGCAAGGGAGAGTTAAACTAGGATAACGACGTCAACGTATGACGAAACGCGTTGGGAGGAGCCGACGGTGGATGGCGCATGCGCGAATGGGGGATGCAGAGGCCATTTTCTTGGTAGGAAACCAACCTACGTCCGCAAGTCAGATGGGAGACATGATGTGCCGCTGCCACTCTGCATTTGTGTAAGCTGCTTTGCTTTATCTTTATAATAAAATAGTTTAAGCTTATTACACTATGAGAGGCACTTTTGTTCTTACATGAGCCATGAGGTAATCAAGGAGTGACACCGGCCTCTGTATCAACAAGCTGGGAGGGATATCCTGTGAGCATCAGTGTCCTGGTCTATGTTACCTAATACCTGCGATATATGACTTGTGTAGGTCTTGCCATCTGGTAAGAGTTTATAGATTAGAATCTGGTGGTGGATCTCTATCTCCCTGCACTTTAAAGCTTGCTGGTGTGGATTGAACACCTCACGTGGATTCTTTACTTTGTGTTCCATGGACTTGATTGCCCCTATTATGGACTAGCGCTATACCTTCACCTTTAAGGATGATATGCAGGCAACTGATATCCTCTTTATCAACTGATGATGTCGTTGGTCGTTAGGAGGTTGGCAGCTAGAAGGTTGTAATGGTGTACAATGAAAACCCATGGCTTCATGTAATTAAAAGGCAGGTTTCATTCACCCACCAGCTTGTATACAATTTAGGGGCAATTTGTAGGCATTTTGTCAAGGCATCTATAAAAAAAACCTCAAGGCATCCCAGTGTGCCTGGACACCCTGGTTGAAAAAGGCTGGTTTAAGGGTTAATTCACTTTTTCACAAAAATTGAAAAGGTGAATTAACTCCTAGATGCCAGGTGTTGCTGGTGTTGTTTCAATATACAGCTCCAGAGAGAGAATCCATTGTAATGCTCACAATGGCAAGGTCAGTTTGACCACATGACTGCGCGAACCAATAAGGAGTATTTCTTGCTTCTGGGACACCTTACCGGAAGAAGAGGCCCCAGATGTGCCTCTCATTGGTCAGCGTGGTCACATGGCTGTGCTAATGATTGCTTGCCATGGTGAGCATTGTGATGGGTACTCACTCAAGGCCTGTGTTGTGCATTGCATGGACCACTACAATGACAGGACAGGGCATCATGGGTGCAATGCGAACCGGGGTACAGATGGGTGGCCAGGGTATCTGAAGTTAGTTCACATTTTGATTTTTCATGTAAATGTGTAGCAGATCCTAGAAATTTAAGTAGAAGCTTCACATTTAAAAGAAGCCCTATTTAAAGCTTCTCCAGCCTGTGGTGGCTCTTTCTCAAGTTATTGTAGGGACAGAGCAGCCATTGGGCCTAGTGCCATGGGATAGATCCTCTTCTTTCAGGCTGCACATGTGCAGTGTGTATTCTCTCCTGTCGCCTAGGAGGAGCTCAGTGGCTGCAACAAGAGAGTATGAGGTGTGACAATTGAATTCCTAGAATGGGCTGTAAAAAAAAAGTTTGCTTACCTATACACTAGAGGCTGTTGTCGACTACAAAGTAATCCCCTTGTGAAGCAATGCCAATTTCTAGTGCTAGACTGTGCTACCGCCAGAAACATTAGTTTTCCAGAAATTTGCGCAGTAAGTTTGTTGCTGTGCACTCGATATCCAGATGTCATCAAATATGTGTCCTTTTAAAATAGAACTATAGGAAAAACATTTTTTAAGGGAAGGGGAAAGAGTAAGGGAGGGTTATAACCCCTGTAAGGTTTATTTTTGCCATCTGTGTCCCATAAGGGAGATTTACCTTCACTTCCGGTCCCATAGCCAAACAGGAAGTGAGAGGAAATTCCTGCAAATGAAATAAATCTCTAGGGGACCTGGGGCAGCAGAACTAGTGTCCCTATTGGAAGATTACCCCCCCCCCCCCCCAGATTACTTTTCTGGGGAAAACCCAAAATGTGTGATTTTCTTTTACTTTCAATAAAAATGGTAAACAGGACAAATAGAGAAGGGGTATCTCCCTAATGGGGACAGTGACAGCACTCTCTCCACTATACAAAATAAAAAAATTGCCTTTTTTTATACTTTCATTTTGAAAAAGTCACAGGGTGCTAAGTCAGGGGAAAAGGTGCTTGGTTAAGTTGGATTTCTGGGCCAAGAACTAGTGAACATCTAACACATCATGTGCAGGAGCATTGTCTTGGTGGAGAATCCACTAGGCCAGAGTTCCCGTCTTTTCATCCGAATAGATTCCCGTAACCTCTTCAGAATTTCCAAGTAACAATGTTAGTTGACTGTTGTACCATATGCTATGATCTCATAGTGAACTATCCCCCTGTGTTCAAAGAAACACATCAGCATGGCTCTGACCCGAGAATGAGATATGCATGCTTTCTTCAGGTGAGGTGAATTCTTTGTTTTACGTTGCATCCTCTGGCATATTGTTTCCGGATCATACTGGAAACACCACATTTCATAACCGGTAAAAACCCAATTAAACACTTCTGCATTCTTTAAAAGATCAGATAAAATTAAAAAATGACCTTCAATCTGATCTGTCAAGATTCGAAGCATCATCTGCCGATTTTTCTCATCCCCAAATCCTCCGTTAGAATCTGCCGCACTGTTTCCCTGTTCATGTTCTTCTGCCATCATTGGCACACTCAATCTTTAATCTGAGCATACAAGAGTTTGCACTCTGTCCACATTTGCATCCGTCCTTTGCATTTTTGGCTACCTGCTTCTTGCGTCGTGGACATCTTTCCGCCCCTCTTTAAACCACCTATGCTATTCAAAAACACTTGATTTCTTCAGGGAATTTTCACCATAAGCCTGCTGTAACAGAGCTAAAGTTTCACTTGCACTTTTAGCAGTTTTCACGCAAAAATTGATAATAATCTGCTGCTCCATATTCCCATCACTCATTTTTTGCCAATAGTGCAATGCACACACACATGGTATTTATTCTACTACTCCATAAAGACTGAGTCACCTAGTCTCAGTAACTCACCACCATAGGGCAATATCATGGGCATTCTGGGAATTAAATTGTCACACCTCGTACACACTGTGTATGTGTCACCCAAAGGAACATGATGCCGCTTCCTCCCATGGCACTAGGGCAGGGGTAGGCAACATTGGATCTCCAGCTGTGCTGAAACTACAAATCCCATCATGCCTCTGCCTTGGGGAGGCATGCCTGTGGCTGTCAGAGTCTTGCAGTGCCTTATGGGACTTGCAGTTCTACAACAGCTGGAGAGCCAAGGTTGCCTACCCCTGCACTAGGGAATACTGATCCCAATACCTGCCCCTAAAATAACTCAGGATTGAGCCATTGCAGGCTGTAGAAGATTTTAGGAAGGGGTCTTTTTAATGTGGTTTTGGTCTCCAGTGAGGGAAAAAAGTATTGGATCCCCTGCTGAATTTGTATATTTGCCCAGTGACAAATAAATGATCAGTCTATCATATTAATGGTAAATTTATTTTAACAGTGAGAGACAGAATAATAACAAAAATATCCAGAAAAATACATTTCAAAAAAGTTATAAATTGATTTGCATTTTAATGAGTGAAATAAGTATTTGATCCCCTATTATTCAGCAAGATTTTCAGCTCCTAGGTGTCTTCTATACAGGTAATGATCTGTGATTAGTAGCACTCTCTTTAGGGGAGTGCTCCTTATCTCAGCTCGTTACCTGTGTAAAAGACACTTGTCCCCAGAAGCAATCAATCAATCAATCAATCAATCAGATTCCAATCTCTCTACCATGGTCAAGATTAAAGAGCTGTCCAAGGATGTCAGGGACAAGATTCTAGACCTACACAAGGCTGGAATTGGCTACAAGACCATTGCCAAGCAGCTTGGCGAGAGGATGACAACAGTTGGTGAAATTATTCGCAAGTGGAAGAAATGCAAAATAACTGTCAATCTCCCTCGGTCTGGGGATCCATGCAAGATCTCACCTCGTGGAGTTTTAATGATCATGAGAACGGAGAGAAATCAGCCCAGGACTACACGGTAGAATCTTGTCAATGCTCTCAAGGCAGCTGGGACCATAGTCACCAAGAAAACAATTGGTAACACACTATGCCGTCAAGGACTAAAATCCTGCAGCGCCCGCAAGGTCCCAATGCTCAAGAAAGCACATGTACAGGCCCATCTGAAGTCTGCTAATGAACATCTGAATGATTCAGAGGAGAACTGGGTGAAAGTGTTGTGGTCAGATGAGACCAAAATCAAGCTCTTTGGCATCAACTCAACTCACCGTGTTTGGAGGAAGAGGAATGCTGCCTATGACCCCAAGAACACCATCCCCACAGTCAAATATAGAGGTGGAAACATTATGATTTGGTGCTGTTTTTCTGCTAACATGCAGCTAGAAATTAAAATTATAGACTGATCATTTCTGTGTCAGTAGCCAAACGTACAAAATCAGCAGGGGATCAAATACTTTATTCCCTCACTGTACATTCTTTGAACTGAAAAGGAGCCCTAGCTGGAAGGAAGGTTTTGCACATTATGGTGCTTTACCCATATGGGACAGCATAGTGTGCTTTTTGATAACGGTGAGCTAACCCCTTAACCACTTCCATACCAGGCCATAGTCAAATGACCCCGGCAGGAAGCTTTTGTCGATCCGGGCGGACGTCACATGATGCCCTCCGGGGGCGCGCAGTGCGGCGATCAGGGATGAGGCTCGGATAGAGCCTATTCCCGATCAAGGTAAACAGCCAATGAAATTGGCTGTTTACCACGTGATCGGCTGTGTCCAATCACAGCCGATCACATGAGCGACTCCAGCGCGAGCCGCTCGTTCTCTCTGCAATGCGCGCCCCCGGGGGTGCGCAGAGCGGCGATCGGGGACGAGGCTCATCCCTCAGACAGAGCCCATCCCCGATCTAGGTAAAGAGCCAATGAAATTGGCTTTTTACCACGTGACCGGCTGTCAATCATAGCCGGTCAGAGAATGTCAGCAAAGACAACGGTAACTAGCTGTTACCGTGTTCTCCTCCTCACACACAATCCTGTGTGAGGAGCAGATTGTGGTAACAGCTAGTTACCAATCATAGTGCACCCCAAAACACACTGATTACCCCCCCTCAATAAAGAGGACCTGTCACTAGCCCATCAAAGTACCTGTCACCAGCCCATCAGAGTACCCGAGTACCTGTCACCAGCCCATCAGGTACTCTGATGACAGGTACTCAGGTACTCTGATGGGCTGGTGACAGGTACTCGGGTACTCTGATGACAGGTACTCGGGTATTTTGAGTACCTGTCATTAGAATACCCGAGTACCTGTCATTGGAGTACCCGAGTAGCTGTCATCAGAGTACCCGAGTACCTGTCATCGGAGTACCCGAGTACCTGTCATCAGAGTACCCAAATACCCGAGTACCTCTCTGTATCCCATCAGAGTACCTGAGTACCTGTCTCCAGCCCATCAGGGTATCTGAGTACCTATCTGCAGCCCAATAGAGTACCTGAGTACCTATCTTCTGCCCATCAACGTATCCGAGTACCTGTCTCCAGCCCATTAGAGTACCCGATTACCTCTCTGCAGCCCATCATAGTACCCAAGTACCTCTCTGTAGCCCATCAGAGTACCCGAGTACCTGTCTCCAGCCCAGAGTACCCGAGTACCTGTCTCCAGCCCAGAGTACCCGAGTACCTGTCTCCAGCCCAGAGTGCCCGAGTACCTATCTGCAGCCCATCAGATTACCCCAGTACCTGTGTCTAGTCCATCAGAATACCCAAGTACCTCTCTGAAGCTCATCAGAGTACCCGATCAGTGTACCGGAGTACCTGTCTGCAACCCATCAGAGTACCTGAGTACCTATCTGCAGCCCATGCCTCCTAGATTATGTGTTGGGGTGTTTGCTTTCCAAAATGGGGTCATTTTGTGGGGGTTTCCATTGTTCCAGGGCATTCAAAAGTGTGATAGGTTGTGTTTTGTGGGGGTTTCCATTGTTCCAGGGCATTCAAAAGTGTGATAGGTTGTAATGAAATTATATGTGTAATTTATGCTCCTAGAACAGTTTTTCTCAACTCCGGCCAGATTTTTAAGTTTTACCTTGGGGACATGCAGACTAGAATACTGCAATCATTGAGCAGCAAATGATATCACCTGTGATGGATTTCAGTTTTTTTGCAAACCTGGCCTGTTAGTGTGCCCTGAGGACCAGAGTTGAGAAACACTGTCCTAGAACACCTGACGGTGCTCCTTGCATGTTGGGCCTCTGTATTTGGCTATGCTGTGACAAAGTCCCACATATGTGGTATCGCCATACTCAGGAGGAGTAGCAGAATATATTTTGGGGTGTCATTTTTGCTATGTACATGCTATGTGTTAGAAATATCTTATAAATTGACAACTTTGTTTAAAAAAAAAGGCGTTTTCATTTTCTTTCCACATTCTCCAAAAACTTGTGGAAAAAAATAACATGTTCAAAAGACTCATTATGCCTCATAGAATATATGTTGGAGTGTTTTCTTTCCAAAATGGGGTCATTTTGTGGGTAATCCCATTGTCCTGGTGCTCCAGGGCCTTCAAAAGTGTGATAGGTCGTTAGGAAATTATATGTGTAATTTATGCTCCTAGAACACCTGATGGTGCTCCTTGAATGTTGGCCCTCTGTATGTGGCCAGGCTGTGTAAAAGTCTCACACATGTGGTATTTCCATACTCAGGAGGAGTAGCAGAATGTATTTTGGGGTGTAATTGCAAGCATTTACTGTGTGTGAGAAATAACTTGTTATTATGACAATTTTGTGTAAAAAAAATATATATATATATTTCTTCTTTCTCCCAAGAATTGTGGGAAAAAATTACAACTTCTAAAAACTCACCCTGCCTCTTACTAAATACCCTGGAATGTCTACTTTTCAAAAAGGGGTCATTTGGGTAGTATTTGTACTGTCCTGACATTTCAGGGCCTCAAGAAATTAGATAGGCCGTCAGTACATCAGATGTGATCAATTTTCAATGATTGGCACCATAGCTTGTAGACTCTATAACTTTCACACAGACTAAATAATAACCACTAATTTGGGTTATTTTTACCAAAGATATGTAGAAGTATAAATTTTGGCCCAAATTTATGAAAACAAATTACTTATTTGCTAAATTTTATCATAGAAACTAAAACAAGATTTTTTTTTTTCAAAATTTTCGCACTTTTTCACTTATATCGCAAAAAATAAAAAACCCAGTGGTAATTAAATACTACCAAAAGAAAGCGCTATTTGTGTGAAAAAAATGATTATAAAAATGTGATTGGGTACAACGTTGTATGACTGAGTAATTATCATTCAAAGTGTGAGAGCGCTGAAAGTTGAATATTGGTCTGGGCAGGAAGGGGGTGTAACTGCTCTGTATGGAAGTGGTTAAGCACTTGCATTGATTCATTACAAATTTAATTCCATGCAATTTACATCAATGGCCACTTTATTAGGTACACCAGTTCAATTGATTGGTAACACAAATTGCTAATCAGCCAATCACATGGCAGCAACACAATGCATTTAGGTATCTAGATGTGGTGAAGACGGTTTGCTGAAGTTCCAACCAAGCATCTGAATGGGGACGAAAAGGGATTCAAGGTACATTGAACGTGGCATGGTTGTTGGTGCCAGACGGGCTGGTCTGAGTATTTAAAAAACTGCTGATCTACTGGGATTTTAACGCACAACAGAGAATGGTCTGAAAAGAGAAAATATCAGTTGTGTGGACAAAAATGCCTTGTTGAGGTCAGAGGAGAATGGGTAGATTGGTTTGAGATGATAGAAAGGCAACAGTAACTGAAATAACCACTCGTAACAACCGCCGGTCTAGAATATTTTGCGCCCTAGGCAAGACCAGCTACTTGCATCCCCCCCAAAAAAAAATAAAGCCTGTACAGGGATGCTTTCTCATTTCATTACCAATGTTAGCTCCATGTGGAGACTGACTGGGAGCTGGGAGGAAGTGATGTTGTACGAAGCATGGCTTGCACAACACCTCATTGGCTAGATACCTCTCAATCCCGGATTGGCTGAAGTTTGCAGAAGACGGCTTCGTCTCCATCTAACATCATCTAATCCTGCAGAGGTATGCGGAACATTGGCGCAGTGTGTGCGTAACAGGGCAGCAATCAGAATTTTTGGGGCCCCTTACACAGCTTTTGGACTGGGCCCCGGGCCTGACCCCTTACATCAGAATTTACTCCTTTCATTAGTGTCCCCAAAGTTCCCCCCTTACATCAAGGTCCCCAGAGTCCCCCCTCCTTTCATCAATGTTGCCAGAGTCACCGCCCCCCCCCACATCAGGGTCCTAAGAGTCCCCTTTCCTTAAATCAGGGTCTTCAGAATTCCCCCATTACATCAGGGTCCCCAGAGTTCGCCTTTACATTGGAGTCCCCCTTTCATTAGGATCCCCAAAGTCACCTCCTTATATCAGGGTCCTCAGACCCCCCCTGACATCAGGGTTACCAGAGCCTGCTTACATTAGGGACCCTAAAGTCCCCTTACATCAGGGCCCCTAAAACCCCCTTACATCAGGGCCCCCAAAGCCCCCTTACCTCAGGGTCCCTGAAGTGACATTAAATCAGGGTCCCCAAAACCCCCTTACATCGTGGTCCCTAGAGCCTATTCCCTTTCAATCGGGTCCCCAAAGTTAGAAGGGAAGGACAGAGTGGGGTAAGGAGGGTAAAGAAGTTTAAGAGAATAGTTGGAGTAGAGGAAAGGGAGGAGGGAGTATTGTGAAGACCCCATTGCTGACATCAGGATCCGTACCTTCTCATTGCATCAGTCCGCTACATGTGGAAGTTGGAAGGCTGGGCACAAGGACCAGATAGGTTTAGCAGGGGAATTTCCTCTTCCTCTGAATGCCGGGGCATAGGGAGAGGGGCAAGCATGTGATTAGTTGCTAGGACATGGGCAGTCCTAGCAACTAAATCGTAGCCTGAGAACAGTGGCAGAGGCAGATGCAGTCAGCCGTCGTACATTCAGGGACAGCTCTGACTGCTGCACAGCCTGCGCTGTTGCTGAGCGGTGCGGCTGTAGCAGCAGATATGCTGACTAAGTATTTGGGCAGGATGCTCTTGGGGGGGTTTTGATCCAGCAACAACTGGCCATGGCTGCGCCCTAGGCAGCTGTGCACCCTAAGCAGCTGCCTACTTTGCCTAGTGGTAGCACCGGCCCTGGTTACAACAAATACCATCTCTGAATGCACAACGCATCAAACCTTGAAGCAGATGGGCTACAGCAGCAGAAGACCACACTGGATGCCACTCCTGTCAGCTAAGAAAAGGAAACTGAGGCTACAATTTGCACAGGCTCACCGAACTTGGACAACAGAAGATTGGAAAACGTTGCCTGGTCTGATGAGTCTCAATTTCGGGCTGCAACATTTAGATGCTACGGTCAGAATTTGGCATAAAGAACATGAAAGCATGGATCAATCCTGCCTTGTATCAGCGGTTCAGTCTGGTGGTGTAATGGTGTGGGGGATATTTTCTTGGCACACTTTGGGCCCCTTAGTACCAATTGAGCATAGTTTAAATGCCACGCCTACCTGGGTATTGTTGCTGACCATGTCCATCCCTTTATAACTACAGTGTACACATCTTCTGATGGCTACTTCCAGCAGGATAATGCACCATGTCACAAAGCTCAAATTATCTCAACACTAGTTTCTTGAACATGACAATGAGGTCACTATACCTCAATGGCCTCCATAGTCACCAGATCTCAGTCCAATAGAGCACCTTTGGGATGTGGTGAAACTGGAGATTTACATCATTGATGTGCAGCTGACAAATCTGCAGCAACTGTGTGATGCTATCATGTCAACATGGACTAAAATATCTGCAGGAATGTTTCCAACACGTTGTTAAATCTGTGCCACGAAGGATTAAGGCAGTTCTGAAGGCAAAAGGGGGTCCAACCCAGTACTAGGTGTACCTAAAAAAGTGGCTGGTGAGTATATATCTGTCTGTAAAAGACCCCTAGCATCTCTTTGCTTTACCTATTAATGAGACGTGAACATCACTGAGAAGAACGAGCAGCTTTGAAAGTTCTTCCACTCTTGTAGCGGCTACACGTCCTGGGATAAACACATACTTGTATTCCTGCCTTTCATATAGCAGAATTGCAATTATGAACACTACTTCTCAGCAAAATTAGGAAAAAAAGTACCGGCCTCCAAACAGAAGTGCATAATGACAGGGGAGAATTTACAGGGCCGTAACTGTGATCATTAAGTACTTTGGCTGTTTGCTTACAAACATAATTGGTTATCATTGGTAATTCGGAAGCTGTGTCTGCGGCCTGCAGCAGAGGGCCCTTAACTCGTTAGAAAACACATGAAGCTTTTCAAAAATTTTGCTGACTTGTTTTATATTGTTATTTTAGTCATCGGACAACAAAGCTTTTTCCTTTTTCTTTAAAGGTGTCCTTTATTCTTCATATAAAAAAGGAAAGTATGTGATAGGTCCTGGTGATAATGTCTTGGGAAGCTCCAATCAGGGTGCAGTTAAAATTGCTGTCTTTTTCAAAGCTGTAGATCCACTTTTTTTGTTATTCATGCTTGTGATCATCATTTTGATTGTTATTTTTAAGCAGCTTTGCAGAGTACATTGAATCACAAGTCAAGTGTTAGCTAAAAAGTCTTATCTTTGTGGATAATTAGATTGGGATTTAGATGCCCCTGCTCATGAAAAGAAGCTGGTGGGATTTTCATTACGTTTGGTTTTAATTAGATATTTCTTTTTGTCATTTTAAATAAATAAAATCTTAAAAAAGAAAAAAAAAAGACAAGAAAGCACATGATGAAAAAAAAGCCTTTTTAAAAGGGGTACACAGCAGTGAGGAAAGGGGTTATTGATTTTTGTTTCTGGCAGTGTCCTTTAGCCTGTGCCCGACTGCTGGTGAGTGTTACATTCTTTGGCTTGAGGCTGATTGGTGGTGAGTAGTGTTGAGCGAACACGGACTGTATTATTCGTGTTCGTACCGAATAATTGGATTTTTTGTACCCGAACACGGACACGGACACTTTACTGTATGTTCGGGTAAAAATCCGTGTTCGGTCGTTTTATTTCCGGGTTTTGCATGCTTTGGCGCTCTTTTCATGGCGGGCTTTCAACAGCCAATCAACAATCGTTTAACTGGTGTGCCTTAAGCCATCCCAGCCATGCCTGCAAATGTCTCAGTAGCTGTGATTGGCCGTCTGAAGCATGTGACCAAGTCTTTATAAGTTCGAGGCAGCCGCAGCGGCGTCATTATGCTGCTTAGATTCAGGGACAGAGCACACATCAACGTGCTGGCTGCTGATTAGGGAAAGATAGGCAGGAAAAAACCATTTGTGTCCGGATAGAATTGAGGGACAGGTCGGAGTGTTTAGGCAGGGCGAGTTGTAGGCATTTTAGGGATAGAGTCTGCTGAATTATAGGGTCAGTGTCTTCTACAAACTACAATCGATATTGCTGTGTGGGGGGTGGGGTGAATCTGCACTCAATCCTGATCTACGATCTCTTCTCAATCCTGTTAGGGACAGAGTCTGCTGAATTTTAGGGAAACTGTGTTCTACAAACTACAATCGATATTGCTGTGTGGTGTGGGATTGGAGATAGGCAGGTGTCAGTGATCCACATCCATTTTTCTGTGTGTGAGCTGCAGTGAACACAATCTTTTTGGGCTGCAGTGAACACAATCTTTTTGGGCTGCAGTGAACACAATCTTTTTGGGCTGCAGTGAACACAATCTTTTTGGGCTGCAGTGAACACAATCTTTTTGGGGTGCAGTGAACAAAATCTTTTTGGGGTGCAGTGAACACAATCCTTTTTGGTGTGCAGTGAACACAATCTTTGTGGGGTGCAGTGAACAAAATCCTTTGTGGGGTGCAGTGAACACAATCTTTTTGGGGTGCAGTGAACAAAATCCTTTTTGGGGTGCAGTGAACAACATCCTTTTTGGGGTGCAGTGAACACAATCTTTTTGGGGTGCAGTGAACAAAATCCTTTGTGGGGTGCAGTGAACACAATCTTTTTGGGGTGCAGTGAACACAATCTTTTTGGGGTGGAGTGAACAACATCCTTTTTGGGGTGCAGTGAACAAAATCCTTTTTGGGGTGCAGTGAACAAAATCATTTTTGGGGTGCAGTGAACACAATCTTTTTGGGGTGCAGTGAACACAATCTTTGTGGGGTGCAGTGAACACAATCTTTTTGGGGTGGAGTGAACAACATCCTTTTTGGGGTGCAGTGAACAACATCCTTTTTGGGGTGCAGTGAACACAATCTTTTTGGGGTGCAGTGAACACAATCTTTGTGGGGTACAGTGAACAGAATCTTTGTGGGGTGCAGTGAACACAATCTTTGGGGGGTACAGTGAACACAATCTTTGTGAGGTGCAGTGAACACAATCTTTGTGGGGTGCAGTGAACACAATCATTGTGGGGTGCAGTGAACTCAATCTTTGTGGGGTACAGTGAACACAATCTCATACTTCTGAAGGTTTGAGGGTGCTGCCTGTTCCATACTCCCCCTACTCCTCATCTAGCCTTTTAGGGGTACAAACAATAGTAATTGGGGCCTAGTGTGGTTGTGTACGTGTGATATACATACACTTTTTTGGGATCATATTTTCTATTCCGCTATTTAATCAAAAACCTTTGGGGATCAGTTAAATTGGGGGATAGTCTGTGTTGGTACGTGTGAGAGAGATCCACCTTTCCAAGTTGTTGGGGTTCATCTCATACTTCTGAAGGTTTGAGGGTGCTGCCTGTTCCATACTCCCCCTACTCCTAGCCTTTTAGGGGTACAAACAATAGTAATTGGGGCCTAGTGTGGTTGTGTACGTGTGATATACATACACTTTTTTGGGATCATATTTTCTATTCCGCTATTTAATCAAAAACCTTTGGGGATCAGTTAAATTGGGGGATAGTCTGTGTTGGTACGTGTGAGAGAGATCCACCTTTCCAAGTTGTTGGGGTTCATCTCATACTTCTGAAGGTTTGAGGGTGCTGCCTGTTCCATACTCCCCCTACTCCTAGCCTTTTAGGGGTACAAACAATAGTAATTGGGGCCTAGTGTGGTTGTGTACGTGTGATATACATACACTTTTTTGGGATCATATTTTCTATTCCGCTATTTAATCAAAAACCTTTGGGGATCAGTTAAATTGGGGGATAGTCTGTGTTGGTACGTGTGAGAGAGATCCACCTTTCCAAGTTGTTGGGGTTCATCTCATACTTCTGAAGGTTTGAGGGTGCTGCCTGTTCCATACCCCCCCTACTCCTCATCTAGCCTTTTAGGGGTACAAACAATAGTAATTGGGGCCTAGTGTGGTTGTGTACGTGTGATATACATACACTTTTTTTGGATCATATTTTCTATTCCGCTATTTAATCAAAAACCTTTGGGGATCAGTTAAATTGGGGGATAGTCTGTGTCGGTACGTGTGAGAGAGATCCACCTTTCCAAGTTGTTGGGGTTCATCTCATACTTCTGAAGGTTTGAGGGTGCTGCCTGTTCCATACTCCCCCTACTCCTCATCTAGCCTTTTAGGGGTACAAACAATAGTAATTGGGGCCTAGTGTGGTTGTGTACGTGCGAGATACATACACTTTTTTTGATCATATTTCCTATTCCGCTATTCAATAAAAACCTTTGAGGATCAATTGAATTGCGGGATAGTCTGTGTCGGTACGTGTGAGAGAGATCCACCTTTCCAAGTTGTTGGGGTTCATCTCATACTTCTGAAGGTTTGAGGGTGCTGCCTGTTCCATACCCCCCCTACTCCTCATCTAGCCTTTTAGGGGTACAAACAATAGTAATTGGGGCCTAGTGTGGTTGTGTACGTGCGAGATACATACACTTTTTTTGATCATATTTCCTATTCCGCTATTCAATAAAAACCTTTGAGGATCAATTGAATTGCGGGATAGTCTGTGTCGGTACGTGTGAGAGAGATCCACCTTTCCAAGTTGTTGGGGTTCATCTCATACTTCTGAAGGTTTGAGGGTGCTGCCTGTTCCATACTCCCCCTACTCCTCATCTAGCCTTTTAGGGGTACAAACAATAGTAATTGGGGCCCAGTGTGGTTGTGTACGTGTGATATACATACACTTTTTTGGGATCATATTTTCTATTCCGCTATTTAATCAAAAACCTTTGGGGATCAGTTAAATTGGGGGATAGTCTGTGTCGGTACGTGTGAGAGAGATCCACCTTTCCAAGTTGTTGGGGTTCATCTCATACTTCTGAAGGTTTGAGGGTGCTGCCTGTTCCATACCCCCCCTACTCCTCATCTAGCCTTTTAGGGGTACAAACAATAGTAATTGGGGCCTAGTGTGGTTGTGTACGTGCGAGATACATACACTTTTTTTGATCATATTTCCTATTCCGCTATTCAATAAAAACCTTTGAGGATCAATTGAATTGCGGGATAGTCTGTGTCGGTACGTGTGAGAGAGATCCACCTTTCCAAGTTGTTGGGGTTCATCTCATACTTCTGAAGGTTTGAGGGTGCTGCCTGTTCCATACTCCCCCTACTCCTCATCTAGCCTTTTAGGGGTACAAACAATAGTAATTGGGGCCCAGTGTGGTTGTGTACGTGTGATATACATACACTTTTTTGGGATCATATTTTCTATTCCGCTATTTAATCAAAAACCTTTGGGGATCAGTTAAATTGGGGGATAGTCTGTGTCGGTATGTGTGAGAGAGATCCACCTTTCCAAGTTGTTGGGGTTCATCTCATACTTCTGAAGGTTTGAGGGTGCTGCCTGTTCCATACCCCCCCTACTCCTCATCTAGCCTTTTAGGGGTACAAACAATAGTAATTGGGGCCTAGTGTGGTTGTGTACGTGCGAGATACATACACTTTTTTTGATCATATTTCCTATTCCGCTATTCAATAAAAACCTTTGAGGATCAATTGAATTGCGGGATAGTCTGTGTCGGTACGTGTGAGAGAGATCCACCTTTCCAAGTTGTTGGGGTTCATCTCATACTTCTGAAGGTTTGAGGGTGCTGCCTGTTCCATACTCCCCCTACTCCTCATCTAGCCTTTTAGGGGTACAAACAATAGTAATTGGGGCCTAGTGTGGTTGTGTACGTGTGATATACATACACTTTTTTTGGATCATATTTTCTATTCCGCTATTTAATCAAAAACCTTTGGGGATCAGTTAAATTGGGGGATAGTCTGTGTTGGTACGTGTGAGAGAGATCCACCTTTCCAAGTTGTTGGGGTTCATCTCATACTTCTGAAGGTTTGAGGGTGCTGCCTGTTCCATACTCCCCCTACTCCTCATCTAGCCTTTTAGGGGTACAAACAATAGTAATTGGGGCCCAGTGTGGTTGTGTACGTGTGATATACATACACTTTTTTGGGATCATATTTTCTATTCCGCTATTTAATCAAAAACCTTTGGGGATCAGTTAAATTGGGGGATAGTCTGTGTCGGTACGTGTGAGAGAGATCCACCTTTCCAAGTTGTTGGGGTTCATCTCATACTTCTGAAGGTTTGAGGGTGCTGCCTGTTCCATACCCCCCCTACTCCTCATCTAGCCTTTTAGGGGTACAAACAATAGTAATTGGGGCCTAGTGTGGTTGTGTACGTGCGAGATACATACACTTTTTTTGATCATATTTCCTATTCCGCTATTCAATAAAAACCTTTGAGGATCAATTGAATTGCGGGATAGTCTGTGTCGGTACGTGTGAGAGAGATCCACCTTTCCAAGTTGTTGGGGTTCATCTCATACTTCTGAAGGTTTGAGGGTGCTGCCTGTTCCATACTCCCCCTACTCCTCATCTAGCCTTTTAGGGGTACAAACAATAGTAATTGGGGCCTAGTGTGGTTGTGTACGTGTGATATACATACACTTTTTTTGGATCATATTTTCTATTCCGCTATTTAATCAAAAACCTTTGGGGATCAGTTAAATTGGGGGATAGTCTGTGTTGGTACGTGTGAGAGAGATCCACCTTTCCAAGTTGTTGGGGTTCATCTCATACTTCTGAAGGTTTGAGGGTGCTGCCTGTTCCATACTCCCCCTACTCCTCATCTAGCCTTTTAGGGGTACAAACAATAGTAATTGGGGCCCAGTGTGGTTGTGTACGTGTGATATACATACACTTTTTTTGGATCATATTTTCTATTCCGCTATTTAATTTAACTGGGCCTCCATGCGAGACCTGTGTGCCTTGTTGCGCTGTTTTGAGTACTCCACCAACATGGCCAGTGGCAATGACGCCGTTCTCAGCTTAACTATCCCACTTCTATGCCTCCTTGAAAAAACAATTCGGGCGATGATGGAAGAGGATGTGGCACAGGATGAGGAGGAGGAGGAGGATGAAGAGGTAACATTTCCAAGGCTTTCAGGGCAGTCATTCGCAAGGGGCTCCGAGGGTGGGTTCCTGCACACGCAAACGCCAGGGACGCAATTGTCCAGCAGGGGCACAGTTCTGGAGGATGAGGAGGATGAGGAGGAGGAGGAGCTGGAGGAGGAGATGGAACCATGTTCACAGCAGGGTGGCACCCAGGCCAGCTCATGGCCATCACTGGTGCGTGGCTGGGGGGATACAGAGGACACGGACGATACACCTCCCACAGAGGACAGCCTTTCGTTGCCTCTGGGCAGCCTGGCACACATGAGCGATTACATGCTGCAGTGTCTCCACAACGACCGCCGAGTTGCCCACATTCTAACTTGTGCTGATTACTGGGTGGCCACGCTGCTGGATCCCCGTTACAAGGACAACGTACCGTCCTTAATTCACTCACTGGAGCGCGATCGCAAGATGCGCGAGTACAAGCGCACGCTGGTAGACGCCATGCTGCTGGCATTCCCATCTGACAGCGGGGCCACAGTGGAAGCACAAGGCAGAGGAGGAGGAGGAGGAGGTCGCCAACGCAACCAGGGCACCGCCAGCACCTCAGAAGGCAGGGTTAGCATGGCCGAAATGTGGAAAAGCTTTGTCAGCACGCCACAACAAACAGCAGCACCAGCAGCTCAGATGGAACGTCTTAGCAGGAGGCAGCATTTTACCAACATGGTGGAGCAGTATGTGTGCACACGCCTACATGTAGTGAATGACGGGTCTGCCCCCTTCAACTTCTGGGTCTCCAAATTGGGCACATGGCTTGAGCTTGCCCTTTACGCCTTGGAGGTGCTGGCGTGCCCTGCAGCCAGTGTATTATCTGAACGGGTATTTAGCACGGCTGGGGGCGTTATAACAGACAAGCGCAGCCGCCTGTCCAGAGACAATGTGGACAAGCTCACGTTCATTAAAATGAAACAGGCATGGATCCCACGGGACTTTTCCGTACCTTATGCAGAATAGCAATGGATACCGACCTTACCCACCCATTGTTCCATTTTTGCTCTTTCTCACTCTTTTGGGGTGTACCCTCATTTAAAATTTTTGAAAAGAAGCAGTGTTGGCTACCTCGTCCTCCTCCTCAGGGCCAGATTAATGTAGGGGCTATTGGAGCTGCAGCTCCAGGCCCCTACCTTTTATATAGGCCCCGGGTTGGCCATATTCACTGTTACCGCTCTTCTGTCACTTGTAAACACAGAAGTCTGGCTTCTATGCTCGCTTCCCCAGGCAGCACCCTCAGAACCTCCCCACACAGCGTGAAGGCCGGACAAGGAGGGACAGTTGGCGATGCATGGATGTGTTTATGGGCTTCAGAGACAGCATCCCATGTTGAATTAGGCATGCATGGCTGCACCCTTCCTCCTCTGGGTGCATGGCAAGGCACGGCCCTTAAGGCCCTTCAAAATCCTCAGCACCAAGCCCATGATGCTGTTAATCCGGCCCTGGTCCTCCTCCACCGCCGCTTCCACCTACACCGCCCATAGGTGTGCGCAGCCTATTGCATTAAGGTGTGCACCCCAAAGTTGAAATACACATGCATGTGTTTGCCAGCAGGGAGAGTAATGTATCGGGGCCATGTACCTGTAGGCAAGGAGAAATAGAGCAGAGCAGGTCCCAGGGAGATCTTTCCCATCTCCTCACTGGCAATGCTATGTGCCCTAGGTGATTAGGGTGTGCCCAGGCACACCCAGCACACCCTGTGCGCACGCCTATGTCACCGCCACATCCACCACCACCTCAACCTCCCTCCTACTCCATATGGGCCTCGTCCTTCAGAGATGAAGAAGAACATTGTTTTATTTTTCTGTTTTTTTTTTGTTGTTTTAAGTTATTTCCCTATCCACATTTGTTTGCAGAGCACTTGCCATGCTCTTAATTACGTTTTGCTGTCATTTGCAGCACTCTAGCCCTTTCCTTTGGTGTTTTAGAGCCATTTTAGTGCCTTAAAGTTCGGGTCCCCATTGACTTCAATGGGGTTCGGTGTCCGGGAAAAGTTCGGTAAAAGTCCGGGACACGGACCCGGACTTTTTTTTAAAGTTCGGCCGAACCCGTCGAACACGGACATCTAGGTGTTCGCTCAACCCTAGTGGTGAGTGTTCTGAAGATTTTCTGTGGCCTGTAGCTAAATGATGGTGAGTGTTCTGGAGGTCATTTTCTGAGGATGTCCTGGGGGCTGTTTCTATTTGTTGTAAGTGTTCTAGAGGTGTTCATTAGCACGTGCCTAATTGGTGGTGAGTGCCCTTTAACCTCTGTGTGATTGGTGAAGAGTGCTCTGAAAGTAGTGTTCTAAAGATATCTTTTAGCCTGTGCCTGGTTGGTGGTGAATGCTCTGAGATGTTCCCTAGCTTGTGTCTGATTGCTGGTGAATGATCTTTGGCCTATGGCTGATTGGTGATGAGTGTTCTGAAGATGGTATTCTGGATGTGTCCTTTTCCTGATGCCTGATTGGCTATAAGTGTTCTGGAGATGTTCTTTAACTAAAACTGATTGGTGATGAGTGTCCTGGAGATAATGTTCTGAAGATGGTCTTGTCCTGTGACTGACTGGTGATGAGTGTTCTAGAGGTGATGTCCTGGAGATAATGTTCTGAAGATGGTCTTTGTCCTGTGACTGACTGGTGATGAGTGTTCTAGAGGTAATGGTCTGGAGATGTTCTTTGGCCTGAGGCTAATTGGTGATGAGTGTTCTGGAGATGATATTCTGGATATGCCCTTTAGCCTGTGCCTTATTGGTGGTAAGTGTTCTGGAGATGTACTTTAAGCTATGGCTGATTAGTTATGAGTGTTCTCAAGATTGTGTTCTGGAGATGTTCCTTGGCCTAGGGCTGATTGGTGAAAAGTGTTCTGGCGGTGGTGTTTGAAGATGTCCTTTAGCACATGTCTGATTGGTGGTGAGTGTCCTGGAGGTGGTTTTCTTGAGATGTCATTTGGGTTGTGGGTGTTCTAGGGGTGGTGTCCTAGAGATGTGTAGCTTGTGTCTGATTGGTGGTGCATTTGCTTCGTGTAGCCAACTCATCCCAGTCAATTAGGTATTTTCAAATAGGTCTAGAGGGTATAAAGGTAACTACTCTTGGATGATAGTAGTCAGAGTATATTGAAGAGATCTGTCTAGTATTAGTTTTTCCTCTACTCCTGTACTAGGAAGGCCCAAGAAGAGCCGTATAGAATTCCAATGTGAGGATAGGGAGGATCTCCATCAGGGATGTTGAAGGGAAGAAGGCATTATGTTCTCCTCACATTACTGAAAAAGGTACATGCACCAATTCAGCATGAACCTGTGGGAGTACAGAGAAAATGCAATAAACGGGTCCAGTATGGGTCCAGTGGGGAAGTACAGAGGCATTTGGATACAATAAATAGTTAAAAATCACAGTACTCAGGCACAATAACTATAAGAAGCTAACTCAAATTTGTGATACCACTTTGTCAAAATAAGATTGTAAACAGTGTAGCGTTAATAAAAATGTGATCAAAGCAAATAATACACATTGAAATTAACCTCTAAATTAACCAATTATTCCAATTAAATAACATAAAAAAATGTTTACCCAATCGGAATGAAATATATATCCCATATACTGTCCAAACACCAAAATAAGTGTCCAAAATAATGTCAAAACACATATGAAAAAATATAATGCTCCTCTTCTCCAAAGGGCACCAATGAGTCCAAACCACCAACCATGTGCTCCTACAAAACGTGCATACAGGGCGCTTACCAGATCCAAATGATCACCCTATTATAATGGTCACATAGCACTTCAAGTGTTAGATCCTCAAAGTATGTGCATGCGGGTGCATGGGTTCGAACACCCCCAGGGAGAGTTCAGGGACACGCACCCATATCCACACGGACGTCATATTGGGACACATAAGTTGTTTCTGTGGAGCTGCGTGTCCCAATAGACATTTATGGGACTTCGGCATGTGCCAACAAAACATGGCCCTTCACAGGCCCGTGTGAACTAGGTCTGACAAATATAAAGTAATATTGAAGGCTATGCTGCAAAAAAATAGCAGATTAAAATTTATATAATTTTAATACACTTTATTTTTAGTGGATTGCAATAGTAGTCCTTGAAAATAAGCAACTTTCTAAAACTCCAAAAATATGTGTATTTATCCACTTCCACTGCTCATGCGGATTGCCAGAATGGCTGTTGAAGGAGCCGTAGTACTACAAAAATGAAGGTGTACAGATAGGTGGGGCTCTCAATAGCAACTCAGAATGAGTATTGACTGTTAAGAAAAAAGTAACCAAGCATACAATTATAACCTGCTTAATGTGTTAGTACTAGTTTTATGAAGAGTACCTGTAACTTGTCCTACAAGAACATGTCCTGACTTCCTATCAATATGAGTCAACAGGGTGTTATGAGTTTGTTTGCACAGCCTAGAAGCCAAGCTGTCACATTGACTCAGTGTAATTCAGGATACAAGTTCAGCATGCTGCATAATCCTCCTCTGGACACATTCCTTAGTAAATATTTGTTAAACCGCATATGCACATAACTATCATTACAAAAACCTTTCCGCTTCATCTTTTTTCACAGGACGGCATGTGTAATATTTATCTGCATTAACCAGGAATAGGAGTGTTTCCAAAAAATAACTCGAATTTCACTTTGGGTGGGTCCCCGTGGGTTGGATTACTCACAAGGCCACAATGTGTGTCACTCTCTTGCAAGAAGATCTCCCTATTTTTTATGGGACAGGAGGATGCATTTTTATAATAAAACTAAACTAATACTATAAATAAAAACCAACACAAATTAATTTTTTGGCATAAGTAAATGGCTGCGGCACTTTATTGGTTATAAATAAATTAAATAATTATTTATTCAAAATCCAATCAAATAAATTTCAAATCCAACAAAATTATAAAAACATACATCTGTATCACTCCGTCCCAGAACTCAAGCGAAATAAAAACATATTTTCAACCACCAAAGTCCCCCCTTGATTCAAGGGTGACGTCACCACATAAAGTGCCAGCGACGGGTGAAGGGAGGGCCCGGCAGTCACTTCACAACTGAGGGGCTTACCTCAGGGACCCCCTATATAAAGCCTTGGGTCAGAAAGTTCTACAGGGGCACGCGCTGCTGTAAAGCTCGCCAGAACCTTATTTTCTTAAAGGGCCAGTGTCCTAAAAAATTAAATAAAATTTCTCACACACAAAATTTTTTATTTTTTTTACATCCCCTGTCCCATGTGCGAGGGCACATATACTTGTGCCCTCTTACCATTCTACATAAAACATACTGTACAGTACATCAACACTTGGCTTTGTGATATTCACTGCATGTGAAAATTGCCAAGACATCTGGTGGGAATATGTCACCATTGATGTCTGAGTTGTCTAGGGATAAGTTCCAATTTGCTGCTAACAAGGGTTTGAGGAGAAGGTTTGCGGTGTCTGCGAATTTATGCTGGGTCACCCACAAGGCTGCAATGAAAGTGTCACTCTCTTTAATTTTGCCAATTATTTATTCTGTGTTATACATAGTCTATCATCACTTGGCTTTGTGATATATATGGGATTTGAACATTACCAAGACATCTAGTATGAATATGTCACAACAGATATCTGTGGTCACTAGCGATGCGTTGGACATTTTCCTTATGGCAGTGCCCATTTAATAATGCCTATTTCACAGTAGCTTGCCTATTGGACCTTAAAAAAAAAAAAAACAGACAGACAGAATTTAACACTATAAAATGCCTCCATAGTTGTCACCCGCATTTGGGTTTGCTGAATTTCAGACAAAATTGAATGAAACTCTTGGCCAATGGAATCTGAGAGGGGTGGTGGTTAGTAAGGTAGATGAATCTGGCAGCAGAATTCATAATAGACTGAAGAGGGGATAGCCTGCATAGAGGTAGGCCTATAAAGAGGGAGTTGCAATAGTCAAGTCGAGAGATAAAACGGAAGTTAATGAGTTGCTTAGTGGTTTCATTGGTTAAAAAGGTTCTTATTTAGGAGATGTTACAGAGGTGAAGTCTAAAAGATTTGGACAGTGATTTTATTTGGAGCTGAAAGGACAGGTCAGAGTCCAAAATCCATGAGAAATCTCTCCGGATGGGGACAAAAAATGTAGATTGTGATAAAAACTAAAGCAGCCGATAGACCAGACATGTCCAATGTCCGGCCCGCAGGTCAATTGCGGCCCCTGGGCCGCTTAATTATAACCCCACAGGTCATTTGGAAAAATCTATTTTTGTGGCCCCTGTGAATCCCCAAGCACTGCTCAGGAGCCCTGGGATCTCCGGACCAGCGCCCTCTCCATGAAAATTGGCATAACACCTGGGGGTCAAGTAGCAGCTGTGTGGGAACGAAACACACCCGGAGGGATGTTCAAAAGTATCAGTCACTCAAGGGTTAAACACTTATAAGCGCTATATGAACCCACCAATGATGATTAATGATGGCAGCAATAATAGTCATGAATGATGCCAATGTAGAAATAGAACATTGAAAAGTTGTCAGGACAACCATATGAGAATCAGGCACTCCTCACGCTCCCCTGGCCCCCCTGCATTGGGTCACCCCACATGCCGCTCACCAGGGCTGCTGTTAGAAATCGCGGGGCCCAGTACAGACTACCTGGCAGGGCCCCCTCCCCCCAAGAAAATATTACATATATATTTAGCTAAAATTACAACAAAATCACTATTAGCAGACACAAATTAGCAGACACAAATATAACATAACTCGCATAATTCCTGCTAAATCTAAAAAAAATATGTTAAATAAAAATGAAGATGAGATGAGAAAAGTATACAGGCTGGGCAGTTGGAGCTCAGTGATCAAAGAGACATAGAGAGAGAGACAAAGTTACAAATAAACTCCTGAGTAGAGATAACATTAGAGCCAGTGCTGGGAGTGGGGCCCACACAAGGGAGGGGGATTAGTGAGGGACAACTGTCTCTTTCTCAGCAGATAAAAGCTGATAGCAGGGAGAGGGACAGATCAGATTCAGGTGCTGGAGGAACATTTCTGTATTTGTTGTCCATCACTAATCCCCCTCTCTGTGTGGGCCCCCCCCTGTGTGCTCGGGCCCCCTACAAGAGGGCTGGTGGTCCCCCCTATCAGCAGCCCTGCCGCTCACCACCAGCAGATCAATCCTCGTTTTGGTCCCCCTTTCCCCAGAGCCTGATGCATGCTCCGAATTGAGATGAATACATTGTAAAATCTCAGTTAATGTCAGTTGGTCTAAATCAGTAATCAGTTATAAATATATTTGGACACAACATGTATACTTGGTGTTATGTTCCTATTCATATTTTTTGAACTTAAAAGTTGACAGACGACCTTTATTACCAATTATATGTAATGTACTTTACAATGTTCCTGACATATATTTCAGCTTCCTGGATTTTGTTTTTCATCTGGTTTTCAGATATGAAAGGCAGAGTGATTTAACATCTGTTTAGATTTGTCATTCATGTGACGAAATGAAAAGTATGCCGTTTACAATAAACTTTGCATAAAATAGTTAATTTGCATTTAATTTTAATGGTCCAAAGAATGTGAGGCAAAATGGTCGGCCCTCACGCATGTTCACTTTATCAAATCTGGCCCTCTTTGAAAAAAGTTTGGACACCCCTGCGATAGACTATAAGCAGTCAATGTTGACGGTGGAATCCCTCCTGCAGTGCTTTTGTGTTCTGCCAGTGGGGGGGGGGGGGGGGGGAGGGGAGCCTTTACGGCTGGCTGAGCATACTGATTACTGCTAGCTGCTATAGCCACCAGCAGTAATTGCATGTAAAAAAACCTGTCAGGCTGGTTGCAGATGGATCAACTTGGGTACAGCCAGCCTGCCCATAGATGGATCGAATCCCGGATGGTCCCTGCTGAACTTGCTGAGATTCGATGCGTCAATGGCTGGCTTAATATTGTTTCTAAGCCTAAAACGAATGCCTCGTACACACGCAACGATTATCGGCCGACTTTTGTCCAGTGTTGTTGTGTTGGTTGGAATGTGCTCTAGACTGCACACAAATTTTCTCGGCCAACAAAAACCAACTTCAGAAGTGATGTCATGTGATGGTTTACTTTCCGTGTGTTTTTTCTTCTCTGAGCATGCCCAGTCTTGCTCATCAGATTTTTGTCTGCCGAAATCTGTACTGACTGACGGAAAATCGGCCGCTGTGTTGACGGCCAACAAAAATTTTATAGCATGCACACCAGATTTTATTTATATAGATAGGTATGAATCCAGCCTCAAGGTATGCCAGCAATAAAAAAAAAATGCAAAACACCAAAAAAAAAGAAGGAAAAAGGAAATAACGGCATAACAAATGAATCAAAATGAAAGTGCGCAAAGGAATGCCCAAAAACATTTTTTTCAACCATCTTGCAGTACAGATTTTCGGTCCTTTTCCAGCAGAACGTGTAATAGACACTTCCAAAGCTTACCCAAATGCTGAGTACACAGATAATGAACAGGTTATTTTTAGAAGCAGGAGAACGTTCTGAGAAAGCTGTCTCCCTCCCCGTCTTCCTGTACAAGTCGACATTTTCTCATTGTTTCCAGCTAGTTGACTTGATAGGTTAACCCTTTGCTCTCTGAGGTTCCTGACATGCCAAATGTGATATAACACAGTCCGGGGAAGTCCTACCGGTGTACACACCTGAAATATGTAATCGAAATGCATAGCAGAGGACAATGTATAATAAAAATCTAAATATAGCCAGCAAAGCGTATGAACATTAAAGAGGTACTGCTATCCTTCAATCAACCCTGACTATTTTTAATCCTTCTGCTGGCATTAGTAAATAGAAAAGTATATCGTATTTACTTTTTTTTTTTAACTTTTTTTGTTTACATTTCTTCAGTTTCTTCCTGGTTTGCAGGCCTAGATCCATCCCAGGAGTCTTCAGGGGAGGAGGGGCTTTCTCAGCTAAGCACACCCTTCTGCCTGCATGCCTGAGCTAAGGGAAGTTGGATTCCAGGAAGTAGATGCTACATTAATCAGCTGCCCTTACTCAAGATGGCCATGGCCAGAAATGCAAGGAGATGTTTTTCAAAGTAGTTTCTCAGCAAAGTAAAGCATAGAGACATGAACGAATGTCTGAGTTTGCTATGGATATTAAAAATGAATTAAACAGCGTTTTTGGTTTGAGGTGCTCAGATACAGTGTAGTTCCGCTCTAAGCTGGCCAGACATGGTTCATTTTTTCTTTTGAACGTTCATATGAAAATAAAAAACATGTGTTCTTTAGAGCATCTAATAATGTCATCATTGAGTCAACAAGTTTCATTTGAAGGCCCTTCAAAATTTCATTAAGAACTGCTTCTGTCCCCTCAAAATAACTCAACACACAGCCATTAAAGTGGCGTTCCACCCATTTTAATAAGTTAAAATGTATGTAATCCCCTTTAAAAATGCTTTTACCAATGTAAACTTTTTTTTTTGCAAGGAAATACCTTTTTTTTTCTTTATTCATCCGCACTTCCGGGTCCGGCCGCCTATAGGCGATTACGTCACCAAGCGATTTGCAAGGGCTGCTGGGATGTATCCCAGCAGCCCTTGCGAATCACTTAGTGACGAAATCTCGTATTATTACACCGGCACTAGCTCCGCCCTGCCTCCGCCCCGCCTCCTCTCAGTGAGCTCTACGCAATGTAATGCTTTCAGTCCGCGCTCACTGAGAGGAGGCGGGGCGGAGGCGGAGGGGAGCGCGAACTCCCGTAGAGCTCACTGAGAGGAGGCGGGGCGGAGCGTGGACTCCAAGCAATACATCCCTGAGTACAGCTGGTGCCGGTGTAATAATGTGAGATTTCGTCACTAGGCGATTCACAAGGGCTGCAGGGATACATCCGAGGAGCCCTTGCGAATCGCCTAGTGACGTAATCGCCTATAGGCGGCCAGACCCGGAAGTGCGGATGAATATGCGGATGAATAAAGAAGAAAAAAAGGTATTTCCTTGCAAAAAAAATAAAAAAATAAATAGTTTACATTGGTAAAGCATTTTTAAAGGGGATTACGTACATCTAAACTTATTAAAATGGGTGGAACTCCACTTTAATGTCTAAACCGCTGGCAACAAAAGTGAGTACACCCCTAAGTGGAAATGCCCAAATTGGGCCCAAAGTGTCAATATTTTGTGTGGCCACCATTGTTTTCCGGCACTGCCTTAACCCTCTTGGGTATCTAGTTCACCAGAGCTTCACAGGTTGCCATTGGAGTCCTCTTCCACTCCTCCATGATGACATCACGGAGCTGTTGGATGTTAGCGACCCTTTACTCCTCCACCTTCCGTTTGAGGATGCCCTACAGATGCTCAATAGGGTTTAGGTCTGGAGACTTGCTTAGCCAGTCCATCACCTTTACCCTCAGCTTCTTTAGCCAGGCAGTGAGCGTCTTGGAGGTGTGTTTGGGGTCGTTATCATGTTGGAATACTGCCCTGCGGCCCAGTCCCTGAATGGGAAGGGATCATATTCTGCTTCAGTATGTAACAGTACATGTTGGCATTTATGGCTCCCTTGAAGAACTGTAGCTCCCCAGTACCGGCAGCACTGATGCAGCCCCAGACCATGACACTCCCACCACCATGCTTGACTGTAGGCAAGACACACTTGTCTTTGTACTCCTCACCTGGTTGTCACCACACACGCTTGACACCATCTGAACCAAATAGGTTTATCCTCGTCTCATCAGACCACAGGACATGGTTCCAGTAATCCATGTCTTTAGTCTGCTTGTCTTCAGCGATCTGTTTGCGAGCTTTCTGGTGCATCATTCTTAGAAGAGGCTTCCTTCTGGTATGACAGCCATGCAGACCAATGTGATGCAGTGTGCGGCGTATTGTCTGAGCACTGATAGGGTGACCCCCACCCCTTTAACCTCTGCAGCAATGCTGGCACCACTCATACGTTTCTTTCCCAAAGACAACCTCTGGATGTGAGGCTAAGCATGTGCACTGAACTTCTTTGGTCGACCATGGCGAGGCCTGTTCTGAGTGGAACCTGTCCTGTTGTATGGTCTTGGCTACCGTGCTGAAGCTCAGTTTCAGGGCCTTGGAAATCCTCTTGTAGCCAAGGCCATCTATATCTAGAGCAATAATTTTTTGTTTCAGATCCTCAGAGAGTTCTTTGCCATGAGGTGCCATATTAAACTTCCAGTGACCAGTATAAGAGAGTTAGAGCGATAACACCAAATTTAACACACCTGCTCCCCATTCACACCTGAGACCTTGTAACACTAACAAGTCACATGACACTGGGGAAGGAAAATGGCCAATTGGGGCCCAATTTGGACATTTTTACTTAGGGGTGTACTCACTTTTGTTGCCAGTGGTTTAGACATTAATGGCTGTGTGTTGAGTTATTTTGAGGGGACAGCAAATTTACACTTTTATACAAGCTGTACACTCACTACTTTACATTGCAGCAAAGTGTCATTTCTTCAATGTTGTCACATGAAAAAATATAATTAAATATTTACTAAAATGTGAGGGTTGTACTCACTTTTGTGAGATATTGTACTGCTGATGAGGTTGTAGTCCTCAAACGTGTACTAGGAAAGGAGGAAGCCAAGCTCCAAATGGTCCACCAAAAAAAAATAGCCCTTAAAGTGTTACCAAACCAGGAGGTTGCATTCACAGTACACATAACATGGAAATGCAATTCATTTAGAAAATATAAACTGCTAAATACCTTTTCTAATCAGCAGAATATAGAAGTTGTGACGGTATTCACCGTCACTGGAAGTGAAAGACAGATACTTAATAGTTTGAATCACTTCAAGTGGGATAGTAATATTTGTCAGCTGTTTGATTCTGAACATTCTCATTGAAAGAGCTAATCACATTGGCTTCTGTTCCATGTCCTTCAATATCAGACTGGCTTTCCCTATTGTTTGTGTATTGAGATAATGCGTATTCCATGTACTTCAATGTAGGTGGCGGACAGACTGTCATTGGCAGTCTTGTACTATTGTCTGTTTTGAGATGGTATGTGTATTCTGTTAAGTCTGCCTGTCCCATTGTTAAATGTTAATGACCTCACATTGTTCTGTCCAGATGGCTAGATAATTAGTTCAGGTTAATTCTGTTTCTGTATAGAATTTCATCTGCATATAATAATGTAATCAGGCAGAGGGAAGGGATTGTGTACACTGAATGGGAGTGACTGAGTGTAAAGCTCTGTTTTTATTGGATTTTGAATTTCATGTCCTGTTCCCCACAAGGTCCACCTGGGCGGTAACCGTGTGGGGGAAAACTGTATAAAAGAGCAACTGTACCATTAAACCTAGAGTTCTACTTCACCCTCAATCTAGAGTCCTGTCTCTTATTGGGGGAATCTGCTACAAGGGATTGCTATGCTCTTCATACTCCCTTGAATAATCACTAAGCTCTTGTAAGAGCTTGCTCCTGTTCCTGCCTCACCTCTGGGGAAAGAGAGGTGCACCCACTGAAACCTGGAGCCTTGTAGTAGGTCCAGGGTAGGTAGGAGACGGCAAGACCCCAACCAAGCTGCGGCGGTTCGTGGGGTCTGAGGTGGTTATGGTGTCTGGTGGAGTGCTTGGAGCCCTTGGGAAGCACTAGGAGCATCAGTCAATAGAGGTACCCAGTCGGGGTGCCAGTTGATCCGTTACAGAAGTCTTCTGACTTCTATGAGTGTCTGGGCAAAGCTTGTAGGAGGAGTTTTTTTCACCTCTGATAGTCCAATGAGGCTGCATTACCCCTGACCCTCTATCTAGACTGTGCTGATTGGCCATGTGCTGATCACATGCACCTCCCCCAAAAAAAAAAAAAAAAAAAAACCCTCTTTAGCAATACACACCAAACTGAGCATGTGCAAAGTGTCCCCAAGGCTCTGTACTAGCAGGCGATGGATCAGGGACAGTAAAAGAAGGGGAGGGTCAGAGAAGACAGGATCAAACAGCCTTTTTACACAATGCGGAGGATTACCCCTTAGGTTCCACAGTGAGTATATAAAGCATGCTTTATTGCATATACTAGACTGATTTTACTGTCGTGGGTTTAGTAACACTTTAAAGCAAGGGCAGAACTTTTTGTGTGAACATGCTAAATGAAGGAAATAGCATATTTTAGCAATGAAAGGCATATTTATTGTTCAGTAATTCGGTAACTAGAATTAGTAACTAGAATTCATTTACCATTTGAGCTCCAGAAGGTTTTACCCCCTTCATGAACAGGACATTTTTTGCTTTTCAGCACTGCACTACTTTACCTGGCAATTGCACAGTCATGTAACACTATACATTTTTTTTTTTTTTACACAAATAGAAAACATCTAAAACATATCTAATAAAATCAAATTTCTTTAAAAATGTAGGTCAAAATGTATTCTGCTACATGTCTTTGGGGGAAAAAATCCCCAATGAGTGTATATTAATTGGTTTGTGTAAAAGTTATAATGTCTACAATGGTATACACTATGGTAAATATATTTGAAAATTGAGCAGTTCTGATGTACTGATGGCCTATCTCTTTTCCTGAGGCCCCAAAATGCCAGGACAGTACAAATAGACCCAAATGACCCCTTTTTGAAAAGTAGACAGTCCAAGGTATTTAGTAAGAGGCATAGTGGTTTTTTTTGAAGTTATAATTTTTTGTCACAATATTTAGGAAAATAAGAAATTACATTTATTTTTTTTTTTTTTTTTACAAACTGTAACTATTATGTAAAGCATTGCACATACGATCAGCATATTGTGAGTATAATGCCATAGTGCTGCAGACTGTCTGTGTAGCTTTCTGCTTGTACCTACGATACTGTTCGGCAGGTACTGAATAACAGGAAGCTCAATGAACTACCTAGAGCACTCAACAGCGCCCTGGTAGTTCATTGAGAACTACAAGCCAACAGACACAAAGGATGATGGTACTTCTAGTTTTCCCATTCACAGGACACAGAACTGTTTTTTAGACTGTGATAGAGAAGATCCCCCCACTCGCTGTCAGAACAGGGGAACAGGGGGGTGTGGGGTCAGGTGCATCTGTAATATGTTACAAATTGCACCCTGAACATAGGTGTAACATGTAACATGTTAGAAAAGGTGAACTTATCCTTGAATTTATTTTTATTCAACTATTTTAAAAAAAAAATCTTTTTTTACCATTATTTTTTTACAGTGATCCACAGTTGATTGGCTTTCAGTAATCTGTCTGCATCTTGATCGTTGCATCAGACTCTCATGGATGTGAACTCTGGGATGCACATAGAGGTCCACAGTGGTGGGCCGTCCATTGGGGGCACAGGGGCATCCCCCCCCCCCCCATCCATGCGTCTGGCCCCCTAATCTACATCCAGAGGCTCTAATAGGCTTCAAAAAAGGGTGGGCTCGGGGGGGGAAGAGCACTGTGCCCTGGGCCCACCCAGTTGTGTGACAATAGCGAATGAAGCCATGCCATTGGCCAAGGAGGAGGAGAAGGGAGGAGACAGGAGACACAGAAAAATTGAAGGGGAAGCCGCCGCCGCCTGCCTGCCCTCCACATGTCCAGGGTGAGTGAGCCGGCGATGGGGGGGGGGGGTATGGTGTGCAGGCTGGTGTAGTCTGTGGGGGGGTATGGTGTGTACTAAGGGGTAATTTGGGGATGTTTTGTGCTATCTTGGCATTTCATGGCCTTTGGAACTGTGATAGGTAATGAGGAGCAAGTTCAACAATTTATGCCCTTAGAAATCCTGAAGGCAGTGATTGGTTTTCGGTGTCCTGTACGTGGATAGACTGCCAAAGAGTCTCACACATGTAGTATCTCCATACTCAGGAGAAGCAGCAGAATGTATTTGGGGTGTAATTCTATATATACCCATGGCATGCATGAGCAATATATAATTACAATGACAATTTTGTGTAAAAAAAATATTTTTTAAACACCTGTGAAAAATTAAATATTCAATGGGCTCAGTATTCTGTCACAGGGCAACTACATGGCAGATGAGAATTAATGTAGAAAAATGTAAAGTAATGCACTTGGGGGCCAGAAACCAGAAAGCAAGCTACTCACTAGGGGGGGAACCTCTGGGTGAGTCCAGGATGGAAAAAGACTTGGGGGTACTGGTAGACAACAGGCTTGGCAGTGGCATGCAATGCCAAGCAGCTGCAAGCAAAGCCAACAGATTACTGGGATGTATAAAAAAGGGGATTCACTCCAGAAATAAAGAGATTATTCTCCCGCTCTACAAGACTCTGGTCCGGCCACATCTGGAGTATGCTGTCCAGTTCTGGGCACCGGTCCTCAGGAAGGATGCGCTGGAACTGGAGAAAGTCCAGAGAAGGGCAACAAAAATAATTAGGGGAATGGAGGACATCAGCTATGAGGAAAGACTACAAGCACTGAACTTATTCTCTCTGGAGAAGAGACGATTGAGGGGGGATATGATATCAATGTACAAATACTGTACTGGCGACCCTAGCATAAGGAACAAACTATTCAGAGAAAGGAGATACAATAAGACACGTGGCCACTCACTAAAACTTGAGGAAAGGCGGTTTAACCTTAAAGTGCGTAAGGGGTTCTTCACTGTAAGAGCGGTAAGGATGTGGAATTCTCTTCCACAAGCAGTCGTATCAGCGGGGAGCATTGATAGTTTCAAGAAAATATTGGATGGACACCTTAAAGACCACAACATACAGGGGTATACAATGTACGGTTAAAAGCAAACACACACACACATCATAGGTTGAACTGGATGGACTCATGTCTTTTTTCAACCTCACTAACTATGTAACTATGTAACTATGTAACATGCCTCTCAAGAAATTCTGAGGTGTCTACTTTTCAAAAAGGTTTTTTTTATTGGGGGGGGGGGGGGGATTTTGTACTGCCCTGCCCTTTTAGTACTTCAAGAAATGAGATAGGCAGTCAGAAAGTAAAAGCTGTGTAAATTTCCAGTATATACACCATAGTTTGTAAACGCTAAAACTTTTGTGCAAACCAATAAATATACGTTTATTGAGGTTTTTTTTATCAAAGACATGTAGCTAAATACATTTTGGCGTAAATGTATGACAAAAATTGAGGCATAGTGGTTTTTTTTGAAGTCATAATTTTTTGTCACAATATTTAGGAAAATAAGAAATTACATTTATTTTTTTTTTACAAACTGTAACTATTATGTAAAGCATTGCACATACGATCAGCATATTGTGAGTATAATGCCATAGTGCTGCAGACTGTCTGTGTAGCTTTCTGCTTGTACCTACGATACTGTTCGGCAGGTACTGAATAACAGGAAGCTCAATGAACTACCTAGAGCACTCAACAGCGCCCTGGTAGTTCATTGAGAACTACAAGCCAACAGACACAAAGGATGATGGTACTTCTAGTTTTCCCATTCACAGGACACAAAACAGTTTTTTAGACTGTGATAGAGAAGATCCCCCCACTCGCTGTCAGAACAGGGGAACAGGGGGGTGTGGGGTCAGGTGCATCTGTAATATGTTACATATTGCACCCCGAACATAGGTGTAACATGTAACATGTTAGAAAAGGTAAACTTATCCTTAAATTTATTTTTATTCAACTATTTTAAAAAAAATATATTTTTTTACCATTATTTTTTTACAGTGATCCACAGTTGATTGGCTTTCAGTAATCTGTCTGCATCTTGATCGTTGCATCAGACTCTCATGGATGTGAACTCTGGGATGCACATAGAGGTCCACAGTGGTGAGCCGTCCATTGGGGGCACAGGGGCGTCTCTCCCCCATCCATGCGTCTGGCCCCCTAATCTACATCCAGAGGCTCTAATAGGCTTCAAAAAAGGGTGGGCTCGGGGGGGAAGAGCACTGTGCCCTGGGCCCACCCAGTTGTGTGACAATAGCGAATGAAGCCATGCCATTGGCCAAGGAGGAGGAGAAGGGAGGAGACAGGAGACACAGAAAAATTGAAGGGGAAGCCGCCGCCACCTGCCTGCCCTCCACATGTCCAGGGTGAGTGAGCCGGCGATGGGGGGGGGGGGTATGGTGTGCAGGCTGGTGTAGTCTGTAAGGGGGGTATGGTGTGTACTAAGGGGTAATTTGGGGATGTTTTGTGCTATCTTGGCATTTCATGGCCTTTGAAACTGTGATAGGTAATGAGGAGCAAGTTCAACAATTTATGCCCTTAGAAATCCTGAAGGCAGTGATTGGTTTTCGGTGTCCTGTACGTGGATAGACTGCCAAAGAGTCTCACACATGTAGTATCTCCATACTCAGGAGAAGCAGCAGAATGTATTTGGGGTGTAATTCCACATATACCCATGGCATGCATGAGCAATATATAATTACAATGACAATTTTGTGTAAAAAAAATATTTTTTAAACACCTGTGAAAAATTAAATATTCAATGGGCTCAACATGCCTCTCAAGAAATTCTGAGGTGTCTACTTTTCAAAAAGGTTTTTTTTTATTGGGGGGGGGGGGGGGGATTTTGTACTGCCCTGCCCTTTTAGTACTTCAAAAAATGAGATAGGCAGTCAGAAAGTAAAAGCTGTGTAAATTTCCAGTATATACACCATAGTTTGTAAACGCTAAAACTTTTGTGCAAACCAATAAATATACGTTTATTGAGGTTTTTTTTTATCAAAGACATGTAGCTAAATACATTTTGGCGTAAATGTATGACAAAAATTGAGTTTATTGTATATTTTTTATAAGAAAAAGTAGAAAATGTAATTTTTTCTCAAAATTTTCGGTCATATTTTTTGTTTATATCGCAAAAAAATAATAATCTGCAGAGGTGATCAAATACCACCAAAAGAAAGCTCTGTTGGAAAAAAAGGACGTCAATTTTTTTTGGGTACAGCATTGTATGACCGCACAATCACCAGTTAAAGTCACGCAGTGCCAAATTGCAAAAAATGGCCTGGTCATTAAGGGGGTACAACCTTCTAGTCCTTAAGTAGTTAAATCTTTTTCTCTTGCAATAAATGGACAGCTCATAACCAAACCCAGGGCCTAACATTCTTGCAACCTTTGGGTCCCATTGATAACAGAGAGGAAATACTAAATACTGTCACAGAAAATATACTCCATGCTGAGCTTGCATTTTACAAATCATCAAAGTGTTATAAACCCACAAGAGTAAAATCTGTCTGTATATGCAGTAAAGCATGCTTGTTATCCTCACTGTGGGACCTAAGGGATTAATCTTCCGCATTGTGTAAAAAGGCTGTTTGATCCTGTCTTTTCTGTTTCTCCCCTTCTTCCACAGTCCCCAATCCATCTCCTAAAAAGACAGAGCCTTTGAAGTCACTCTGCACATGCTCAGTTTGGTGTGTATTGTCAGAAAGTTTTTTTTTTCTTGGGAGAGTGCATGTGGGTGCACAGGGCCAATCAGAACTGTCCATACAGAGGGTCAGATCCTGCGGCCTCATAGGTCGGTCAGAGTAGAATGAAAACTCCTCCTACAAGCTTTAACCAAATACTAATAGAAGTCACAGGAATGCCATATACAGCTGATAAGAAAAGGTATTTAGCATTTTATATTTACTAAGATAATTGCATTTCCATGTTCTGTGTACTGTGGGAGACCAGATCTAGTGAATGCAGGATCCTGGGTTTAATAACACTTTAAAAAAGTGTAGACTGTATCCCATTGGTGTTGCCTGGAGGGCGGAAGGCGTCCCCCGGTCTCCCGATTCTCTAAGCTCACTTGTTTTGCTCTTCCCCCATAGGAGCCTTAGGACTTGTAATGTTACTTTTGGGTGATGTTCTTATTCCACATATCCTATTTCTTTCCGTGGAGTATTCTGTAAGTTACTTTCCATTGCATATGGCTAACTGCTTCATTCTGTCTATGGTTACCTGTATTGTTAAAATTCAATAAAAATCTTTGAAAGAAAAAAAGTGTAGACTGTGGTGCTCTTTGGGGACCTGCATAATGCTTCGGGGAACACTCCATGATAGGGGAGAACCTGGTCATATGACTTTGATAGGTCATTGGAACCAGGGTATCTTCCGCTTGGCACTTTTTTCCATGAAAATGAACATGGCTTCCCTTGAGTCCATTTGTAAGTACATTTGTAATGCATATCGCTGTGCTTAAAAAAATTAGCATTTTAATTTAAAAACCACGTTTGCCCCGCTCACTGTGCCTCTACTGCGGCACAGTGGCTCGTTCCCGTCCAGCGACGTAGATCTACGTTGCTGGACACCTCCCCTTGTGGGCGGCGCTCGTGCGCCGCCGGAGGCTCGCTCCCGCTGTATTCAGTCACAGTGGGAGTCGGGCCAGAGGAGGAGCAGCGGTGATCGCCGCTGCTCTTCCCCGATCGCCGGGGAATCGAGCTTGGAGATCTGCCTGCTTATGTAAACAGAGCGGGCGGATCTCCTAAGTGACAGACAGTGACAGATTGCAGGGTTCAGCATAGCTGAACATGCGATCTGTCCCTGTGTCACTCAGTCACCTCCCCCCCACACACGTTAGTAAGCACCAGGCATACATTAACCCCTCCCGCTCCAATAAAATGAACCCCTTCCCTGCCAGTGTCATTTTTACAGTAACAGTGCATATTTATAGCACTGATTACTGTAGTAATGTCACTGGTACCCCCAAAAGTGTAAAAAATGTCAGTCAAGGGTCCGATCTGTCGCAGTCCCGCAAAAAAATCGCAGATCACCGCCATTACTCGTTAAAAAAAAAACACCAAAAATGACAGAAATATTTCCCTTAGTTAGTAAACGCAATAACTTTTGCGCAAACCAATCAAAATACGCTTATTGTGATTTTTTTTACCAAACATGGGTAGCAGAAAACAAATTGGCCAAAAATGTAAAAAAAATTTGATTTTTACATTTTTTTGGGGAAAAAATATTGTTATTTTTTCAAAATGTACGCTCTTTTTTAGTTTCTAGCGCAAAAAGTAAAAATCGCACAGGTGATCAAATACCACCAAAAGAAAGCTCTGTTTGTGGGAAAAAAAGGACGTAAATTACGTTTGGGTACGGCGTCGCAAGACCGCGCAATTGTCAGTTAAAGTCGCACAGTGCAGAAACGCAAAAAGTGGCCTGGACGTAAGACAGCAAAATCCTCCGGTGGTAAAGTGGTTAACCTCCCTGGCGGTATGATTCTGTCAGGAATTCTGTACCAAAAGCGGTACAATTCTTTTCATGGAAATTTGGCGTTATGTATTATAGGCCTACAATTCTTAGTAATTACTGACTTAAACCTGACCAAAACAAGACTCTAGTAGACATCCCAGATGTGATAAATTTGAAACACAAACGCATGAATTATAATCGAATCAATAATATAATTTTATTATAGAATATATATAATATATATAATAAAATTATTATTGATTAGATTATAATTCACGTTATATATTATATATATATATATATATATATGTGTGTGTGTGTGTGTGTGTGTGTGTGTGTGTGTATATAGATATATATATATATATATATATATATATATATATATATATATATATATATATATAAAATTATATTATTGATTAGATTATAATTCATGCGTTTTATATATATATATATATATATATATATATATATATATATAAACGCATGAATTATAATCGAATCAATAATATAACTTTATATATATATATATATATATATATACACATATATATATATATACATATATATACATATATATATGCATATATATATATATATATATATATATATATATATATATATGCATATATATATATATATATATATATATATATATATATCTATATATATATATATATGCATATATATATATGCATATATATAATATAAAATGTGTTTTGTGCAACGTTTTTTTTTTTTTGAATTTCCCTCCCTAGTTCCGCTCCCATGCAGGGAACGGAACTAGGAAGTCCTCCTACCAACAGACGAGCGGCGGAAATCTCGGCTGGCGGTCACAGCAATGAGAGCTCATCGCTGGATCGCCAGGATAAGGTAAGACACTCCGCTGCGCTGTCTGCACAGCTCTGCACATTCACCCCGAGCGTGACTCGGGGATACCGATAATAGCAGGAAATTCCTACCCCGAGTCACGCTCGGGGATACCGCTAGCGTGGTTAAGTAGCGGCATGGCCATAGTAAGGCTCCATTGGAAGATTTGGGACTACCCAAAATTTGTGATTTTCCTTCACTTTCAGTGATAACAATACACAGGGCAAATAGAGAGGGTGAATTTATCTAACGGGGGCACAGGCAACAATAAAAAAATGAATACGTGTTCTAATCCATCTCCACTTTGTTCAAAACGAAAAAGCTTTGCCAATAGGCGTGCGCAGGGGGTGTGCCAGATGTGCCGGGGTACACCCTAATCACTATGTGAGGTGCCGATTCCCCGTACTGCCCAGGCTTCACTATCCCTTCTTGGCTTCCCTTCCCTACAGTGCTGCTGGCTTCCCTCCTTTCCTCTTTTCCAGGCTGTTGCAGGATATATTCAGGATGGAGAGTGGGGTAAGTAAATATGTAATTTAACTGCCCCTTCCTTTTCTAAACGAACACAGTGAACACACTCTCTCACTGTGTTCATTTATAACGGAAGCATAGCAAACCGTGTTTACTATGTCTGTGAATGAACAGGAAGCCACTTAGAACAGAGCACTTCCCATTCATTCACTGTCCCATGCAGCTGAGGCTACAGAGAAAGGCATGTATGTTTGAGCTTTGGGGTGCACACCCTAATTCAATAGGCTGCATACACCTATATCTTTGCCTTTAGTTTTACCTGAATGCATTACTAAATGTACTATTTAAATTCAAGCTGTGTAAGTATGTGAATGTGACGTGATATCAGCCCTTTGCAGTCCGTGTATGGCACAGCTGGAGTGTGAGAAGATAAAGCGGCACAAGGTCCAAACAGTTAATGTGCTGACAAGAAGCATGCTGGTAGGAGGAGAGACCACAGTGACAGAGACATGGGCTACCGGAAGGACAGGGTAGGAAAAAGAGGGGGAGGGGTATGTCTCTACGTCAAGAACAATGTAAGGGTGATAGAGAGGAGTGACATTACGGAAGGGATGAGTATGGAGTTAGAATCCGTGTGGGTAGAACTCCATAGGGAAGGAGAAAAGGGAAAAGTAATTTTGGGGGTTTGCTATAGGCCACCTAAACAAGGGGAGGAGGTAGAGCTGGAATTTTTAGCACTATTGGGTAAAGTCGCAAAACTGGGATCAGTCATCATATTGGGGGACTTCAATTATCCCGACATTGACTGGGAAGAGGGGACTACACACTCACAGAAGGCCCGTCTATTCACGGAAACCTTACAGGATAATTACATGTCACAGTTGGTGGACTCTCCGACTAGGGAAAACGCATTCCTGGATCTATTGATCACTAATGACCCAGACCTAATCTCGGAGGTAGGAGTCCAGGACAACCTGGGCTCTAGCGATCACAGCATGATCACATTTAGAGTAAATAACAATATAACAAGGCAAGTGGGGAACATAAGAACCCTAAACTTCAGAAGGGCAAACTTTCCAAAATTGTACTCATTGATGGAAAGGGTAAACTGGGACCAAACCCTGGGATCACTAGGGCACACTAGGGCAGAGCATATTGCACACATAATTAACGATGATGGGAGGATGGTTACAGAGGACACTGAAAAAGCAACCGTGCTGAATGCTTTTTTCTCGTCAGTCTTTACACAGGAAACGGAGGGGTACACTGACCATGACTGTATGGTTAGTAGTAATAAACAGGACTTGCCACTATGGCTAACAGAGGGTGAAATCAGGGAAAGGCTGGATAAACTTACCACAAACAAATCACCAGGCCCGGATGGCGTACATACGAGAGTACTCAAGGAACTCAGTAAGGTTATATCTAGACCACTGTTCCTGATCTTTGCTGACAGTATTAGGACAGGAGATGTACCAGGGGATAGGAGGAAAGCTAATGTGATTCAGACGGGATCAGTAGTTCGATATCAGTTTTTGCAGATGACACAAAATTGGCCAGGGCAATAACTGCACAGCATGAAGCAGATATCCTACAGAATGACCTGGACAAAATAACGGAGTGGGCAACGACTTGGCAAATGAGGTTTAATATGGAGAAGTTTAAGGTTTTGCACTTGGGGACTAGAAACATAAAAGCACAATACACATTAGGAGGGGAACCCTTGGGGGAATCAAAAATGGAGAAAGATCTGGGAGTCTTGGTTGATGATAGATTAGGCAATAGCATGCAATGTCAAGCGGCAGCTGCCAAAGCCAGCAGAATATTAGCATGCATAAAGAAAGGGATGTATTCCAGAGATAAGACTATAATCCTTCCACTTTATAAAATTCTGATCCGACCACATCTGGAGTATTCTGTCCAGTTCTGGTCGCCAGTCCTCAGGAGGGATGTGTTGGAGCTGGAGAGAGTCCAGAGAAGGGCAACTAAACTAATTAGGGGATTGGAGGACCTTAATTATGAAGAGCGGCTGCAATCGCTTGATTTATTCTACCTGGAGAAGAGACGCCTGAGGGGGGACATGATAGCAATTTTTAAATATCTCAATGGGGATCTCAGCTTAGAAAAAAGCTGTTCAGTCGAAGGGATTGCATGAGGACTCGAGGGCATACAATGCGATTAAAGGAGAAGCGTTTTAACCTCAGGCAACGTGGGGGGTTCTTTACTGTTAGGGCTACAAGATTGTGGAATTCTCTACCACAAGAGGTGGTTTCTGCGGGTAGTATGGTGGCTTTCAAAAGACTCTTAGACGGACATCTCAAGGATAAGAACATTCAGGGCTATGTGAGATGATTACAGCCACACACACCTACACAGGTTGAACTGGATGGACTATTGTCTTTATTTAACCTCACCTACTATGTAACTATGTGCTTATCACTGTGCTGCTTCTCCTTCACAGTCAAATTACAAGCTAGGGCAGGTCATAGACAACCTGGGCTCAGAGGAAGCGAGTCTAATGATGCTGGAAATCAGTGGCGGCTGGTGCTCAAAATTTTTGGGGGGCGCAAAAAGAAAAATGTAATAGGTATTGCTTCGCAGCAAAAAACGCGGTAAAAAATTGCGTGACTTTGAGGTCATGGTACAGGCATGGCACAGGTGATGGTATAGGCATGGCACAGGTGATGGTACAGGCATGGTACAGGTGATGGTACAGGCATGGCACAGGTGATGGTACAGGAGATGGTATAGGCATGGCACAGGTCATGGTAAGGGCATGGCACAGGTCATGGTACAGGTGATGGTAAGGCATGGCACAGATGATGGTATAGGCATGGCATAGGTCATGGTACAGGCATGTCACAGGTCATGGTACAGGTGATGGTACAGGCATGGCACAGGTGATGGTACAGGCATGTCACAGGTCATGGTACAGGCATGTCACAGGTCATGGTACAGGAGATGGTATAGGCATGGCACAGATGATGATATAGGCATGGCACAGGTCATGGTACAGGCATGTCATAGGTCATGGTACAGGCATGTCACAGGTCATGGTACAGGAGATGGTATAGGCATGGCACAGGTCATGGTAAGGGCATGGCACAGGTGATGGTATAGGCATGGCACAGGTCATGGTACAGGCATGTCACAGGTCATGGTACAGGCATGTCACAGGTCATGGTACAGGAGATGGTATATGCCCCCTTTCAATGCAGAGACCAGCGTACATGCCCCCTCTCAATGCAGTGACCAGCGTACATGCCCCCTTTCAATGCAGAGACCAGCGTACATGCCCCCTTCAATGCAGAGACCAGCGTACATGAACCCTTTCAATGCAGAGACCAGCGTACATGCCCCCTTTCAATGCAGAGACCAGCGTACATGCCCCCTTCAATGCAGTGACCAGCGTACATGCCCCCTTTCAATGCAGAGACCAGCGTACATGCCCCCTTCAATGCAGTGACCAGTGTACATGCCCCTTCAATGCAGTGACCAGCGTACATGCCCCCTTTCAATGCAGAGACCAGCATACATGCCCCCTTCAATGCAGAGATCAGCATGCGTGCCCCCTTCAATGCAGAGTTCAGAATGCATGCCCCCTTCAATGCAATGAACATTGTGCTGTGCCCCCTTCAATGCAGAGTTCAGCGTGCGTGCCCCCTTCAATGCAATGAACATTGTGCTGTGCCCCCTTCAATGCAGAGTTCAGCGTGCGTGCCCCCTTCAATGCAATGAACATTGTGCTTTGCCCCCTTCAATGAACAGCTCAGCGTGTGTGCCCCCTTCAATGCAATGAACATTGTGCTGTGCCCCCACAATGCAGAGTTCAGCGTGCATGCCCCCTTCAATGCAATGAACATTGTGCCCCTTTCAATGCAGTGTGCCCCCCCCCGAGACCAGTGCACTTACCTGGACGGCTTCTGTTGTCTTCAGTCCCGGACTCCCGGCGGGCGGCTTCTTCTCACTCCAGTTTGGGCGACGGCTTGGGCGCGCGGCTTCTTCTTACTCCGGCGAGGCTTCAGCGGGCGGCTTCTTCTCACTCTGGAGGCGCGTCTTCTCTGGTCCTCCCGCTCCAGCTTCCTCCTCGGCCAATGGCATGGGGTTTGCCATGCGGACAATCAGAAAGCCGGTATTAGACCGGTTTCCTGATTGGCCAGGAGGAGGATCGGTGTGACAATAGCGAATTTTCATTCGCTATTGTCACACAATGGGTGGGCTCTGGGCGCACTGCTCTGCGCCCCGGGACCACCCTTTTCATCGCCCTATTAGAGCCTCTGGCTCTAATCAGGTGATTGAAAAAAAAAAAAACATTGCGCTCCATGCGTCCGGCGCCCTGCATGCAGATTAGGGGGCGGACGCATGGATGGGAGGGCGGCGCCCCTGCGCCCTGTATACACCAGCCGCTACTGCTGGAAATCAGACTAAGGACTAGGGTTGGGTGAACGGTTCGGCTCGAGCATGAGTTGGGAAAGAACATTGGCCTGTATGGCGGAATTTGCAGGGTGTTCATCGGGTGATCGCCCTGACTAACCCAAATGCCCCAAAGCACCCACCCCCCATGTTTAGGGCATGTAGCCTGGTATGGTTCAGGAGGGGGGGGGCTTTGCTCGCCCCCCCCTGTTCTGTCCTGACCTGCCAGGCTGCATGCCCGGGTAAGGGTCTGGTATGGATTTTGGGGGGGGGGGGGGGCCATGCGCCGTTTTTTGTGTTAATTTTGGTGTGGGGTTACATACATAGCAAGACCAGACCAGTGGCGGATCCAGGGGGGGCAACTGGTCAATTGCCCCCCCCCCCCCGAGAATGTTTCAGCCAGATCAGTGAGTCCCCGAGCTCCTAATCCGAGCCCAGGCCAGCAGCAGCGGCGGAGCTGGCGCACCGCTGGCCTGTACTGCACTGCACTGGTTGCTATCGCCGCCCGGCGTCTAGAAACCAGTGATGTCACCTGAGGAGGAGGAGAGAGCCCCAGCATTCACTGCGGAGCCTCCTTCCTCCTCTGCTGCGCACCGAGTGGAGTGTTGGCTCCACCCACCTCCTCCCTCCAGCTACTGCACAGCACAGTGAGTGAGTGTCAGCCTAAAAAACGTGAGTTGGAGCAGTTGTGGGGACCCTGATGTGGGATGTGGGGGGCTCTGTGGGGACCCTGATGTGGGATGGGAGGGCTCTGTGGGGACACTGATGTGGGGTGGGGGGTGCTCTGTGGGGAACCTGATGTGGGGTTTGGGGTGCTTTGTGGGGACCCTGATGTGGGGTGGGAGCTCTGTGGGGACCCTGAAGTGAGGGGGGCTATGTGGGGACCCTGATGTGGGGGGGCGCTGTGGGAACCCTGATGTGAGAGGGGGCTCTGTGGGGACCCTGATGTGGGGGGCTCTGTGGGGACCCTGATGTGGGGGGCTCTGTGAGGACCCTGATGTGAGGTGGGGGGTGCTTTGTGGGGACCCTGATGTGGGGTGGGGGCTCTTTGGGGACCCTGATGTGAGGGGGGGCTATGTGGGGACCCTGATGTGGGGGGGCTCTGTGGGGACCCTGATGTGAGGGGGGGCTCTGTGGGGACCCTGATGTGAGGGGGGCTCTGTGGGGACCCTGATGTGAGGGGGGCTCTCTGGGGACCCTGATGTAAGGAGGGGCTCTCTGCGGGCACTGATGTAAGAAAGGGCTCTCTGGGGACCCTGATGTGAGGGGGGCTCTCTGGGGACCCTGATGTAAGGAAGGGACCCTCTGGGGACCCTGATGTGAGGGGGGGGGCTCTCTGGGGACCCTGATGTAAGGAGGGGGCTCTCTGGGGACCCTGATGTGAGGAGGGGAGCTCTCTGGGGACCCTGATGTAAGGAAGGGACCCTGATGTTGGGGGGGGGGGCTCTCTGGGGACCCTGATGTGAGGAGGGGGCTCTCTGGGGACCCTGATGTGAGGAGGGGGCTCTCTGGGGACCCTGATGTGAGAGGGAGCTCTCTGAGGACCCTGATGTGATGGGGAGCTCTCTGGGGACCCTGATGTAAGGAGGGGGCTCTCTGGGGACCCTGATGTAAGGAAGGGACCCTCTGTGGACCCTGATGTAAGGAGGAGGGCTCTCTGGGGACCCTGATGAGAGGAGAGGGCTCTCTGGGGACCCTGGTGTAAGGAGGGTGCTCTCTGGGGACCCTGATGTAAGGAGGGGGCTCTCTGGGGACCCTGATGTGAGGGGGATCTCTGGGGACCCTGATATAATGAGCGGGGCTCTGGAGACCCTTATTTAAGTGGTTGGGCTCTCTGGAACTCTGATGTAAGGGGGGCTCTCTGGGGACCCTGATGTAATGAGGGGGGCTCTAGGGACCCATATGTAAGTTGGGGGCTCTCTGGGGACCCTGATGTAACAAGGAGGGCGCTGGGATCCCTGATGTAAGGAGGGGGGCTCTCTGGGGACTCTGATGCAACAAGGAGGGCTCTTGGGACCCTGATGTAAGGTGGGGGCTCTGTGGTCCCTGATGTAAGGAGGGGGGCTCTCTAAGGACCCTGATGTATCAAAGGGGGGGTGACTCTGAGGACAAAAGGGGAAGGTTCTTTTTAATGTAAGGGGGAAGACTCCGATAATCTTATAAAGAGGGGGATGGGTATTTATGATGTAAGGGGGGACATTCATGTAAACAAGGGGGCTTGTCCTGACTGCAGCACTCTATCTGTTGTTTTGTCTGATAGACTGGCTTCTGATAAACAGTCCTGCAGTATTCGGTCAGCACATGCAGCCAGTCACTGCAATGCCGATCAGTGTATTCTGACAGTGGGGGAATCCTGCTGTCAGAATATAAAGACACAACAGGGAGGATTTTCCCATTCACCGTGGAATGTGTGGATGGGGAAAGTTATACAGTTTATTTTGTTCAGCTGGCTGACTGAATGAAAAATCCTGAACCATGTATGGCGAGCTTTACTCATGGCCCCTGTACTCTATACATTACTCATGGCCCCTGTACTCTATACATTACTCATGGCCCCTGTACTCTGTACATTACTCATGGCACCTGTACTCTATACATTGCTCATGGCCCCTGTACTCTATACATTACTCATGGCCCCTGTACTCTATACATTACTCATGGCCCCTGTACTCTATACATTACTCATGGCACCTGTACTCTATACATTACTCATGGCTCCTGTACTCTATACATTACTCATGGCTCCTGTACTCTATACATTACTCATGGCACCTGTACTCTATACATTACTCATGGCTCCGGTACTCTATACATTACTCATGGCCCCTGTACTCTATACATTACTCATGGCTCCTGTACTATATACATTACTCATGGCTCCTGTACTCTATACATTACTCATGGCCCCTGTACTCTATACATTACTCATGGCCCCTGTACTCTATACATTACTCATGGCCACTGTACTCTATACATTACTCATGGCCCCTGTACTCTATACATTATGATGTTTTGTATGTTACTCACTCCTCCTGACCCCTGAACTCTACACAGTATGTTGTACATTACATAGCCCTGACCAAGGTGTTTATTGTCCCAACCATAGGCGTGCGCACAGTGTGTGCCTAGGCACACCCTTATCAACCTGTGCAGTACCGATTCCCCCAGCTTCTTGGCACCACTTGTCTCCCCCCTGTAGTGCTGCCGGCTTCCCTCCTGCTGGAGATGTTTCAGGATGGAGGAATGAATGAACACAGTGAGTGATCTTTACCAATCACTCCTTTGTTCATTCTTAACTGAAGTAAAATAAACTATTTACTTTGCTTCAGTTTGTAAATAAACAGTTTGCCGCTCAGCACAGAGCACTTCCTATTCATTCACTGTGCAGTGCAGCTGAGGCTGCAGAGAAAAGGGACTGGGGAAGCTCTGTCCACAGTCCCTTTCTCTCTGTTTAGACCCTTGATATTTCACCAAAGCCCCCCCAATGGAGCTCCTAAAAAAATTGTAAAAAACATAATAAAAATAAACACTACTGACACCATCCACTGCACTACTGACACCAATCTCTGCTCTGCTGACACCGTCCACTGCTCTGCTGATATACATGCATATGTGTTTGTGCTCTAGGGTGCACACCCTAATGCAATAGCCTGCGCACACCAATGGTCCCAACAGTTGCAGGTTTAATGAAGATCTTCTTTAAAGTAGGCTCAGTGATCAGTTTCTGTGTGAAGTAAAGCACATGTGATGGAGACGTTAATTTTTTTTTAAAATGATCGTTTTTTCTGAGGTTTATATGTATCTATAAAATTGTTACCTGTGGCACAGTGCTTAGGAGTATTTTGTGGTACAAGGATTGTGGTATGTGTGTGCAGTGTATACAGCAAGTAGGCACAGATTATTTTTTTACCCCCCTTCCCTTTAAGCCCTTTCCACTTTTAGCTGAGTACACACTTAAAGAAGTATGGGGAAAACTTGTTTGGCTGTACTTCTATGGATCACAGGAGTGCATTTTTTTTGCAATACAGTTCTGTAAGCAACAACTTATTTTCTGACAGTGCCCCTCCCGAGACTTGACTCTGGATCTGCCCCTGTACCAGACCTGAAGGGATCCTACACCATGTCTTTATTTTTTCAATATCCGTAAGTCATTTTAAATGGGATTTTACTTTTTTTTTTTTTTTAGAAATGTTATTTTTGCTGCAGCATGTTTTATGCATGCTACATATGCGCCACATTACAGGCACATTAAGGGGACCCCCCAGGCACTATATTCAAAGTAAATTGTTATTATTATTGTTGCACTTTAAGCATACTTAAAATCACTGCTCCTGAAAAAATTATTGTTTTTTAAAAAAAATGTTTGCATTGATACATGTCCTCCAGGACAGTACCCAGACCCCCCATACCCCTTGTATGGTCATTAACTTGCATACAAGCCTTCAAAATGGGCACTTCCCCTGTTCAAGAGTTCTGCTGCGAACCAAACAGGGGGGTGTTCGGCCCATGTCTACTAAGGACATCTAGCAATAAAAATAAAAAAACTGCAGGAGATCTCTAGACTAAAGGCGAACATTGCAACAAAAACTGGTTTTATTATATCTTTTAATGTTGTGTTTATTTTTATATTGTTATCTTTAGCTGACATTCGGCTTTCAAGTCCATAAAGTCTTTACTTCTCTGGGCAAGAGTGTATTTTCATATGATTCACCAACCTTTACCAGGCAAGGAGCCTTTCTTTTCCTTATACATCTCAGTAATGTATTCAAGTTCTTATCTAATTTGCACCAATTCATTTTTTTGGGTTTACATATAATTAGGCAGTATAACACATTGCTCGAAGGGATGATGAGAGGTAACATTCCATATATTAGATATACGTAAGTTATTATTGCAGCTTCATTGGGCAAAGCTATAAATAGCTCCAGTCCTCAGCTCAACTCTGTACACTGCGTGGACCTGCAGTGTCAACTGATACTGAATACCAAATGAATGGTTTGCTGCTGCATTAATACTGTATGCATGAAAACAACTGGAAATACCAAGCCTGTGCAATAAGAAAAAAGCTATGCGAAAAGAACAGTAACTGCATCCAATCAGCAAAAACCTTTCAACTAGGGTTAATTTGCTAAAACATAAGATTGCAAAATCTGGTGCAGCTCTACAAAGAAACCAATCAGCTTCCATGTGTTCTTATCAAAGCTTAACCAGTTCCGGACCACCCTACGTACATTTACTGCAGCAGAGCAGCCCGGCTGCTCAAAATCACATACAGGTACGTGATTCGCACCCGTGGATAGGGCCTGAACCTGCTGATCAGTTCTGACCAATGGAAGAACCTCCTGTGCCTGTGTAATGTAAACACAGGCACAGGAAATTACGCAATCCCCTCTCCTGGAGCCCTTTTCGGTTCCAGCAAGCGAGGAGAGAGCATCAACTGTGAGTACACAAGCACTACACTGACACCAGTACACATAGGCACATTTTTCACCCCCTGATGACCCCCCCCATTAACCCTTTCACTCCCTGTCACATCGTCACTATGTACAGTATACAGATAATTTACTGATCACTGTATTGGTGTCACTTGTGACGCCAGTTAGCGCCAGCGGAAGTTAGTGGTAGTTTAGCGTCAATCCCAGATAGGTTTAGGGTACCCGCCATATATTCCTTAACAAAGGTTTAACCCCTTGATCACTCCCAGTTAACCCTTTAACTTCCTGTCACAGTTTCATTAGCACAGTGTACAGATTTTTTTTCTAATCACTGTATTAGTGTCACAGGTGATGCTAGTTAGCTAGTTAGCATCAGTGTTAGTCTTAGTATAGTGTTAGGGTTCGGCCACATATTCCCTAATAAAGTTTTAACCTCCTGATCGCCCCCCCCCCCCCCAGTTAACCTTTTACAGTGTCATTAGTAAAGCGTACAGATCTTTTTTTCTGATCACTGTATTAGTGTCCCGGGTGACGCCAGTTAGCGTCAGCATCAGTTAGCGTCAATCCAAAAAAGGGTCCGATTTTAACCCTTTGATTGCCAGTGACACTAACACACACACTATATACCTCCATTTCTAGTATAGTGTCTGAACGGATTAATATCTTTGATCCGATCAGAACTATACTAGCATCCCCAATAGTATAATGTTCCAAAAAATGTGGCGTTAACAGGATCAGCCTTGACACCTGCCAGCACCTGTATTTAGCCCCCCCCCGTCCAGCCCACCCAAACAAGTGCAGTATCAATAGATCACTGTCACTTCCAATACACAGCACACAAAACCGCAGCATTAGCATTAGCAGAGTCTGGCCTGATCTCTGCTAGCACTAGCAGCTAATTTTAATTGTAGCGGTTGAAACAGTCCTCAACAACCAGGTGCTTTTTTACCTGTGAGTCACACTAGGTACCTGTAATTTTTGTGGCCAAAATGTCAAACGCTAGGTACACTAGTGAAGAGGCCTACAGGATGCTGAGCATGACAGATGAGAGTGTTGGGAAAGCCTCACTGTCAAACTCAGGCTCAGTATTCAAACCTGTAGAGAGCAGCGGCACCCTGACAGATAGCTCTGACTATGGAGTAGAGGTCCTTGCTAAGTACCCGACCCCGTTCTTCTGTTGCTGAGGTGCAACAACCACATGATTCTCGTATGCAGCAGAGTGTCGGTACCTTCTGGTGAACTGGCGAGTACCAGCGGCCTAGCACACCCTGGTTGTAGACAAATCAGCACTGCAGTATCACTTGGTGACGTGGCGAGTTCCAGAAGTGCAGTTCAAACTGGTGCGGTGGCTAGCACAAGTAGTGTCCCGCAGCCACCAAGAATTCAAACGCAGGCCCGTGAAGCCCATAGTGCCCTTCCTGATGCGATTGCAAATCCTGATTGGAAGCCCACAGATTCTGCAGTGCCCGTACTTCCCCTATTCACTGGCCAACCTGGAATTCAGGTGGAAACAGCGGTTTTACTCCCCTTGATTTTTTTGAGCTGTTTTTTAGGGAAGATCTGTACAGATCTATTGTGGACCAAAGCAATTTCACGGTTCCCAAATTTAGGACTTTTCTGGGCCTATCCCTCAACATGGGCATTACTAAAAGGAGTGAGTTGCAGTCATATTGGTCTACTGTCTTAATTCATTATATGCCCCTGTTCTTTGCTGCCATGGCAAGGGCTAGATACAGGCAAATATTGCGATTCATGCACTTCAACGACAATGAACTTTGTCGTCCTCAGGGTGACCCTAGATACAAAATTCGGCCCCTCATAATCCACTTCAACCAAAAATGTTCAGCCTTGTTTATCCCCCAAAAAGATGTCTGCATTTAGGAGTCCCTGATTACGTTTTCTGGCTGCCTTGCTTTCAAACAGTTTCTCCCCAGCAAGCGTGCCTGATATGGGGTCAAGATGTATAAGCTCTGTGACAGGGCTACAGGCTATAAATGTAGTTTCCTAGTTTATGAAGGAAAAGATAGCAATGTGGAGCCCCCCAACTGCCCAGACTACATAGGGAGCAGCGGCAAGATTGTTTGAGACTTGGTGTCACCATTATTCGGAAAGGGGTACCATTTATACATGGACAATTTTTACATAAGCATGCCACTTTTTAGACACCTCTTTCAATTAGGAATTGGCGCATGTGAAACGGTGCGATCGAATTGCCCAGTCTTCCCCAACGGCTTATAAATGCCCCACTTAGTCCAGGGGAGAGAGTCTGCTTGAGGTGCAATGAATTGCTTGCAGTGAGGTAAAAGGACAAACGGAACATTTTCCTTCTGTCTTCCATACACGCAGATACGGCAGTCCAAATTGCAACAGCGACTGGTGTTGTTGAGAAGCCCCAGAAAATGGGAGGGGTAGACTTCAATGATCAGATGATGGCGTCGTACTTAGTTGGCCGTAAGGCCAGACACTGGTACAAAAAAATGTCTGTATACTTATTCCAATTGGCTCTTTTCAACGCTTATGTAATATATAAAGCATAATGAAGAACTTGATCCTTCCTAAAATTCCAGGAAGAGATCATCACAGCTCTTCTATATCCAGAAGGTGCTGTGGCCCAATTTCCCAATCAAGATGCAGTGAGCCGACTGCATGAGAGGTATTTTCGGGATGTCCTCCCTGGTACCCCTACCCAAAAAGCACCCCAAAAAAGATGCCATGTCTGTAACAAGCACGAATATAGGCGTGAAACCCGCTATTTTTGTCCCTCCTGTCCTGGCAATCCTGGTCTCTGCATCGGTGATTGTTTCCGTTGCTACCACATGCTAGTGGAGTATTAGTACAGTATATGGTACAGCATGGCACAGTCTTGGGCACACTTTCACACAGGGTCTCGAAAGATGTTAAATGGCTATCACATTTTGAGAGACCCTAACCTGGAGTGTTTATAGTTACAATAAAAGTGTAAAAAAAGAAAAAAAAAAGCCAAAAATAGTTGTTGTTTTATTGTTCTTACTGTTTTACTGTATTTTATGCTATAATGTAATTTTATATTGTTCCTGTGTTTTATTGTTAACCATTGTTTGCTTTGCAGGTATGTCATTCTACTATTCTACTATACTGTTACTGTGCTTTATTGTTAACCATTGTTTGCTTTGCCGGTACGTCATACAGCTGCAGCACTAATTTGTTTATTTTGACAGCAACAGGGTTTGCTCTCACAATACCTAAAATCAGCAACTCCAGCGCTGTAGGAGGTGATTTCACCATCACAGTTAAAAAAAAAGAGCATATATGTCACATACCTGGTCAAAGGCTCGAGTGTCCAAAGAAGCACCGGTTGCCAGTTGTAATAGTCTGCAGAGCTGAGCACCAGATGGCAGCAGGAACAGGCAGGATGTGCTGTAGGGCAGATGTCCTTAGCAGTTCAGAGCGCACTTGGCAGCAGAGCAAAGCAGGAAGCAGAACCAGAAGCCAGGCCAAGGATCATACACAGTGGATCAGTCAGAAGCATAGGTAGGTACCAGAAACATACACGGGTAAACAGGTAATAGCAGAGTTAGTGAGCCAAGGCGAGGTTAAACACAGTGGATTAAGCAGACGCAAGTCAGAAGTTCAAGCCAAGGTTCAGAGCCAGGAATCAAGATGAATCAGGTCAAAAGACAATCTGGGTCAATTATATGAGGTCCAAAATCAGGATACACAAGGCACAGGAATCACGGAGGAGCTGACGATCAACCAGAAATTAGTGGTTGCTGCTGCTGGCTTTAAATAGGCTACTGGGCACCAGGATCTGTCACGCATTGCGTGCACTGGCGTGTATATCTTCTTGACCATTCTTGCCCTGTGCGCATGCGTATTAGCACTAGCGAATTTCCGTTCACCAATGTGCGATTCTGATGGCTATTGACAGGTATGCCAGTTCTTCTGCGGATTGTTCTCTGACAATATATGGCGAAACATATATGCCATATATTTTTTTACTCCTTTTTTGGCACAGATTTCAATAAATAAAAATTTGCTTTATTAAATTATTGTTTTATTGGAAATGTGTTTTATTGTTATTGCTTTGCACTTACGCCATTCAGCTGCAGCATTGAATTGTTTATTTTGAGAGCAACAGGGTTTGCTCTCACAATATATAAAATCAGTGACTCCAGCACTGTAGGTGGTGATTTCAACACCACAGTTAAAAAAAGAGCATATATGGCGAAGCATAGGGGCTGGGGTGGACATAGAGGGCGGATCTCCCATATGCTTCAGTATATATTTTTATTCACTTTTTTTCTTCATCCACATTGATCGTTTTGAATGGAGGAATCTGTTAGACTGGACGAAAAAAAAGAACAGTGCATGTATGCACATCATTAGAAGTCAGTGGTTGCAGGGCGGTATTCTAATGGTGGGCATACCACCAATCAATCAATGTGAATGGAGGAATCTGTTAGGTTCTCTTTTATCGTTCAGCCCAAAGCCTGCATGAAAAAAAAAAAAAACAATACAATATATGATATGATATGCCTAACAAGGACCAGCAACGTACTGGTATGTTGCTGGACTTTGAATGATTATATCGGAATGATGCCTGCACATTAGACATCATCTTGGTATTTTTTTTTTTAGCCAGCAGCCAGATTTTATGTAAAAGCAATCCTAGTGGCTAATTAGCCATTAGACTGCTTTACAAGTAGTGGCAGGGGATGTTCCCCTTCCCCCTCTCCCAGTCTTCCATGGTTTTCTCTGGCACTCCTGTCCCACCGGGGAACCCGAGAATGCACTCCTGTCCCCCCCGTGCTCGCGCGCAAAGGCGAACTCAAGCATCGGTCTCGTGTCATATGTAAACAGCAATTGCACCATGCATGTGAGGTATCACCGCGAACGTCAGATCGAGGACAGTAATTCTAGCAGTAGACCTGTAAATCTAAAGTGGTAACCTATAAAGGCTTTTAAAGGCTTTCAAAAATGTATGTAGTTTGTCGCTGTTGCACGGGCATGCACAATTTTAAAGCATGTTGTGTTTGTTATCTAGGTACTTTGGCATAGATCATCTTTTATACTTTACTAAACATGTGGGCAATATAGTGTGTTTTTGTGCAAAAACGTCCAAAAAAAATATTTTTTCCAAAAAAATTGTGTTTGGAAAATTGCTGCGCAAATACTGTGTGAAAAAAAATTGAAGCACCCACCATTTTATTCGGTAGGGCCTCTGCTTTAAGAAATATATAATGTTTGGGGGTTCAAAGTAATTTTCTAGCAAAAAAAATATTTTTTCATGTAAACAAAAAGTGTCAAAAAAGGCTTGGTCTTCAAGTGATTAGAAGAGTGGATGATGTGTGGCATAAGCATCTAATATTGGGCATAAAATACCAGGACAGTTCAAACAGCCCCCAAATTACCCTTTTTTTGGAAAGTAGACATCCCAAGGTATTTGCTGAGGAGGCATGTTGGGTCCATGGAATATTTTATATTTTGCCACATGTTTCGGGAAAATTACATTTTTTTTTTTTTTTTACACAAAGTTTTTATCAATGATATATTGCTCACAGGTGTCATGGGTATATGTGGAATTACACCCCAAAATACATTCTGCTGCTTCTCCTGAGTACAGGGATACCACATGTGTGAGACTTTTTGGGAGCCTAGCTGTGTACAGGATCCCAAAAACCAATTACCGCCTTTAGGCTTTCTAAAGGCGTAAATTGCTCATTTTACTTCCCCACTACCTGTCACAGTTTTGAAGGCCCTGATAGGTCAAGACAGAACAACCCCTCCACCCCCAAATTACCCCATCTTGGAAAGTAGACACTCCAAGCTATTTGGCTAAGAGGCATGTTGTTGAGTCCATGGAATATTTTATATTTTGCCACAAGTTTTTGGAAAATGACAAGTTTTTCTTTTTTTACCCAAAGTTGTCACTTAAATGATATATTGCTCAAACATGCCATGGGTATATGTGAAATTACACCCCATAATACATTCTGCTGCTTGGCAGTCTAGGCATGTACAGGGCCCCGGAAACCAATCACCGCCTTAAGGCTTTCTAAGGGAGTAAATTGTTAATTTCACTCCCCACTGCCTATCACAGTTTCGGAAGCCATGAAATGCCAAGATAGCACAACCCCCCCCCCCCATGACCCCTTTTCAGAAAGTAGACACCCCAAGGTATTTGCTAAGAAGCATGGTGAGTATTTTGCAGCTCTCATTTGTTTTGGAAAATGAAAAACTGAAAATGAAAAACTTCATGACAAAAAGCGAGATCTGCAAAATACTCAACATGCCTCTCAGCAAATAGCTTGGGGTGTCTTCTTTCTGAAAAGGGGTCATTTGCAGGGGGAGGGGGGTGTGCTATCTTGGCATTTCATGGCCTCTGACACTGTGATAGGTAGTGAGGAGTGAAATCAACAATTTCCACCCTTAGAAAGCCTTAATGCGGTGATTGGTTTTCAGGGTCCTGTACGCAGCTAGACTGCCAAAAAGTCTCACACATGGGGTATCCCATACTCAGGAGAAGAAGCAGAATATATTTTGGGGTGTCATTCCCCATATACCCATGGCATGTGTGAGCGACATATAGTGTTGAGCGAACACGGACTGTATTATTCGTGTTCGTACCGAATAATTGAATTTTTTGTACCCGAACACAGACACGGACACTTTACTGTATGTTCGGGTAAAAATCCGTGTTCGGTCGTTTTATTTCCGGGTTTTGCATGCTTTGGCGCTCTTTTCATGGCGGGCTTTCAACAGCCAATCAACAATCGTTTAACTGGTGTGCCTTAAGCCATCCCAGCCATGCCTGCAAATGTCTCAGTAGCTGTGATTGGCCGTCTGAAGCATGTGACCAAGTCTTTATAAGTTCCAGGCAGCCGAAGCGTCTTCATTCTGCTGCTTAGATCAGGGACAGAGCACACATCAACGTGCTGGCTGCTGATTAGGGAAAGACAGGCAGGAAAAAAACATTTGTGTCCGGATAGAATTGAGGGACAGGTCGGAGTGTTTAGGCAGGGCGAGTTGTAGGCATTTTAGGGATAGAGTCTGCTGAATTATAGGGTCAGTGTCTTCTACAAAGTACAATTGATATTGCTGTGTGGGGGGGTGGGGTGACTCTGCACTCAATCCTGATCTACGATCTCTTCTCAATCCTGTTAGGGAGAGGCTGCTGCTGCTGCTGAATTTTAGGGAAACTGTGTTCTACAAACTACAATCGATATTGCTGTGTGGTGTGGGATAGGAGATAGGCAGGTGTCAGTGATCCACATCCATTTTTCTGTGTGTGAGCTGCAGTGAACACAATCTTTTTGGGCTGCAGTGAACACAATCTTTTTGGGGTGCAGTGAACAACGTCCTTTTTGGGGTGCAGTGAACAAAATCTTTTTGGGGTGCAGTGAACAAAATCCTTTTTGGGGTGCAGTGAACAACATCCTTTTTGGGGTGCAGTGAACACAATCTTTTTGGGGTGCAGTGAACAAAATCCTTTGTGGGGTGCAGTGAACACAATCTTTTTGGGGTGCAGTGAACAACATCCTTTTTGGGGTGCAGTGAACAAAATCCTTTTTTGGGGTGCAGTGAACACAATCTTTTTGGGGTGCAGTGAACAAAATCCTTTGTGGGGTGCAGTGAACACAATCTTTGTGGGGTGCAGTGAACACAATCTTTTTGGGGTGCAGTGAACAAAATCCTTTTTGGGGTGCAGTGAACAACATCCTTTTTGGGGTGCAGTGAACAAAATCCTTTTTGGGGTGCAGTGAACAACATCCTTTTTGGGGTGCAGTGAACAAAATCCTTTTAGGGTGCAGTGAACACAATCTTTGTGGGGTACAGTGAACAGAATCTTTGTGGGGTGCAGTGAACACAATCTTTGGGGGGTACAGTGAACACAATCTTTTTGGGGTGCAGTGAACAAAATCCTTTGTGGGGTGCAGTGAACACAATCTTTGTGGGGTGCAGTGAACACAATCTTTTTGGGGTGCAGTGAACAAAATCCTTTGTGGGGTGCAGTGAACACAATCTTTGGGGGGTACAGTGAACACAATCTTTTTGGGGTGCAGTGAACAAAATCCTTTGTGGGGTGCAGTGAACACAATCTTTGTGGGGTGCAGTGAACACAATCTTTTTGGGGTGCAGTGAACAAAATCCTTTTAGGGGTGCAGTGAACAACATCCTTTTTGGGGTGCAGTGAACACAATCTTTTTGGGGTGCAGTGAACAAAATCCTTTGTGGGGTGCAGTGAACACAATTTTGTGGGGTACAGTGAACAGAATCTTTCTGTGGTGCAGTGAACACAATCTTTGGGGGGTACAGTGAACACAATCTTTTTGGGGTGCAGTGAACAAAATCCTTTGTGGGGTGCAGTGAACACAATCTTTGGGGGGTACAGTGAACACAATCTTTTTGGGGTGCAGTGAACAAAATCCTTTGTGGGGTGCAGTGAACACAATCTTTGTGGGGTGCAGTGAACACAATCTTTTTGGGGTGCAGTGAACAAAATCCTTTTTGGGGTGCAGTGAACAACATCCTTTTTGGGGTGCAGTGAACACAATCTTTTTGGGGTGCAGTGAACAAAATCCTTTGTGGGGTGCAGTGAACACAATCTTTGTGGGGTACAGGGAACAGAATCTTTGTGGGGTGCAGTGAACACAATCTTTGGGGGGTACAGTGAACACAATCTTTTTGGGGTGCAGTGAACCAAAATCCTTTTAGGGTGCAGTGAACACAATCTTTGTGGGGTGCAGTGAACAAAATCCTTTTTGAGGTGCAGTGAACACAATCTTTGTGGGGTGCAGTGAACACAATCTTTGTGGGGTACAGTGAACACAATCTCATACTTCTGAACATTTGAGGGTGCTGCCTGTTCCATACTCCTCCTCCTACTGCTCAACCATCCTTTTAGGGGTACAAACAATAGTAATTGGGGCCTAGTGTGGTGGTGTACGTGTGAGATACATACACTTTCTTTTTGATCATATTTTCTATTCCGCTATTCAATTAAATCCTTTGGGGATCAATTAAATTGCGTGATAGTCTGTGTCGGTACGTGTGAGATCCACCTTTCCAAGTTTTTGGGGTTCATCTCATACTTCTGAAGATTTGAGGGTGCTGCCTGTTCCATACTCCTCCTCCTACTCCTCAACCATCCTTTTAGGGGTACAAACAATAGTAATTGGGGCCTAGTGTGGTGGTGTACGTGTGAGATACATACACTTTCTTTTTGATCATATTTTCTATTCCGCTATTCAATTAAAACCTTTGGGGATCAATTAAATTGCGTGATAGTCTGTGTCGGTACGTGTGAGATCCACCTTTCCAAGTTTTTGGGGTTCATCTCATACTTCTGAAGATTTGAGGGTGCTGCCTGTTCCATACTCCTCCTCCTACTGCTCAACCATCCTTTTAGGGGTACAAACAATAGTAATTGGGGCCTAGTGTGGTGGTGTACGTGTGAGATACATACACTTTCTTTTTGATCATATTTCCTATTCCGCTATTCAATAAAAACCTTTGAGGATCAATTGAATTGCGGGATAGTCTGTGTCGGTACGTGTGAGATCCACCTTTCCAAGTTTTTGAGGTTCATCTCATACTTCTGAAGATTTGAGGGTGCTGTCTGTTCCATACTCCTCCTACTCCTCATCCATCCTTTTAGGGGTAGAAACAATAGTAATTGGGGCCTAGTGTGGTTTTGTACACTTTTTTGGATCATATTTCCTATTCCGCTATTCAATAAAAACCTTTCTAGGGCAAGATCTTAAATTACAGAAATATGAGGAGACCGTCAAATAAGGGCCGTGGCCTGGGTCGTGGTGCTGCTGGTAGAGCTCCTGTTGCAAGGAGAGGACGTGGTCGATCTGTGCCAGCTACACGCACAAGTGAAACACCTTCCTCAAGTGTGAGTAGGCGACAGAACCTGCATCAGTATTTGGTAGGGCATCATACGCCCCTAGAAGTGATGAGGCCAGAACAAGTGAAGGCGATAGTAGATTGGTTTGCTGCTGACAGTGCCTCCAGTTCCTTCACATTGTCTCCCACCCAGTCTACTGCAGAAAGGTCACAGTTGGCACCTGCAGCCGATGTCCAACCGTCTTTCACCTCACCCCCTTGCAAATCAGGCAAGCAGTCTGAGCCCCAAGCCATACAGCAGTCTCTTCTTCTTTTTGATGACTCTGTCAGCAGGGTTTCCCAGGGCCATCCACCTAGCCCTGCCCCAGAAGTGGAAGAGATTGAGTGCAGCGATGCCCAACCACTTATTTCTCAAGATGAGTACATGCAAGGATCATCGCAGCACGTCTCCGATGATGACGAAACGCAGGTGCCAACTGCTGCGGCGTTCAGCATTGTGGAGACCGACAAGGAGGGCAGGGGTGAAGACTGGGTGGAAGATGATGTGGAGGACGATGAGGTCCTCGACCCCACATGGAATGAAGGTCATGCAGGTGACCTTAGTATTTTGGAGGAAGAGGCGGTGGTCGCACAGAGCCACCAGCACAGCAGAAGAGGGAGCAGGGTGCAGAAGCGGAGCGGCCATGCCCTAGACACTACGCCTGCTACTGCCCAACGCAGCAAGGGAACGAGCGCACCAAAGTCAGCTCAAAAGAGTTCTCTAGCGTGGAAGTTCTTTAGAAAATGTGCTGATGACAGGACACGAGTGGTTTGCACCCTGTGCAATCAAAGCCTGAAGCGAGGCATAAACCTTCTCAACCTGAGCACAACCTGCATGATAAGGCATCTAAGTGCAAAGCACGAGCTGCAGTGGAGTACACACCTTCAAAACCAAGAAACGTCTCTGGCTCATCCTGCTTCCTCTTCTGCTGCAGTCTCAGCCGCTCCAGCCACCTCTGTAGTCATACCGGCACCTGCCACCCCGCAAACAGACGATCTGTCAGCAACACCACCACCTGGGTCACCAACAACCATCTCCACAATGTCCCGTGGAAGTGTTCAGCTTTCCATCTCCCAAACACTTGAGAGGAAGAGGAAGTACCCCCCTACCCACCCGCGATCCCTGGCCCTGAATGCCAGCATTTCACAATTATTGGCCTTTGAAATGCTGTCATTCCGTCTGGTGGAGACGCCCAGTTTTAAAAAGCTTATGTCGGTGGCTGTCCCACAGTACGTCGTGCCCAGCCGCCACTACTTTTCCAGGCAAGCCATCCCTTCCCTGCACAACCAAGTGGGGGAAAAAATCAGGTGTGCACTGCGCAACGCCATCTGTGCCAAGGTCCACCTAACTACCGATACGTGGACCAGTAAGCACGGTCAGGGGCGTTATATCTCCCTAACGGCACACTGGGTAAATGCAGTGGCGGATGGGCCTGAGGCGGATAGCAATTTTGCGCATGTCCTTCCACCACCGAGGATTGCAGGGCGCTTCAGTTTGCCATCCTACTCCGCTACCTCATCCTCTACCGCCTCCTCATCTGGACAGCTTAATACCTTCACCACCAACTTCAGCACGGCCAGGGCTAAACGACAGCAGGCAGTTTTACAACTTGCCTGTTTGGGGGACAAACCACACACCGCGCAGGATTTGTGGAGGAGCATGGAACAGCAGACAAATGAGTGGTTGCTGCCAGCGAGCCTCAAGCCCGGCCTGGTGGTGTGCGATAATGGGCTAAATCTCATAGCAGCTCTGGGCCTAGCCGGTTTGACGCACATCCCTTGCCTGGCGCATGTGCTGAATTTGGTGGTGCAGAGGTTCCTTAAAAACTACCCCGATATGTCAGAGTTGCTGCAGAAAGTGCGGGCCGTCTGTGCGCACTTTCGGCGTTCTCACCCTGCTGCTGCTCGCCTGGCAGCGCTGCAGCGTAACTTCGGCCTTCCCGCTCACCGCCTCATATGTGACGTGCCCACAAGGTGGAACTCCACCTTGCACATGCTGCAAAGACTGTGCGAGCAGCAGCAGGCCATAGTGGAGTTTCAGCTGCAGCACGCACGCGTGAGTCGCTCTGCGGAACAGCACCACTTCACCACCAATAACTGGGCCTCCATGCGAGACCTGTGTGCCTTGTTACGCTGTTTTGAGTACTCCACCAACATGGCCAGTGGCAATGACGCCGTTCTCAGCTTAACTATCCCACTTCTATGCCTCCTTGAAAAAACTATTCGGGCGATGATGGAAGAGGATGTGGCACAGGATGAGGAGGAGGAGGAGGAGGATGAAGAGGTAACATTTCAAAGGCTTTCAGGGCAGTCATTCGCAAGGGGCTCCGAGGGTGGGTTCCTGCACACACAAATGCCAGGGACACAATTGTCCAGCAGGGGCACAGTTCTGGAGGATGAGGAGGAGGAGGAGCTGGAGGAGGAGCTGGAGGAGGAGATGGAACCATGTTCACAGCAGGGTGGCACCCAGGCCAGCTCATGGCCATCACTGGTGCGTGGCTGGGGGGATACAGAGGACACGGACGATACACCTCCCACAGAGGACAGCCTTTCGTCGCCTCTGGGCAGCCTGGCACACATGAGCGATTACATGCTGCAGTGTCTCCACAACGACCGCCGAGTTGCCCACATTCTAACTTGTGCTGATTACTGGGTGGCCACGCTGCTGGATCCCCGTTACAAGGACAACGTACCGTCCTTAATTCACTCACTGGAGCGCGATCGCAAGATGCGCGAGTACAAGCGCACGCTGGTAGATGCGATGCTGCTGGCATTCCCATCTGACAGCGGGGCCACAGTGGAAGCACAAGGCAGAGGAGGAGGAGGAGGAGGTCGCCAACGCAACCAGGGCACCGCCAGCACCTCAGAAGGCAGGGTTAGCATGGCCGAAATGTGGAAAAGCTTTGTCAGCACGCCACAACAAACAGCAGCACCAGCAGCTCAGATGGAACGTCTTAGCAGGAGGCAGCATTTTACCAACATGGTGGAGCAGTATGTGTGCCCACGCCTACATGTAGTGAATGAGGGGTCTGCCCCCTTCAACTTCTGGGTCTCCAAATTGGGCACATGGCCTGAGCTTGCCCTTTACGCCTTGGAGGTGCTGGCGTGCCCTGCAGCCAGTGTATTATCTGAACGGGTATTTAGCACGGCTGGGGGCGTTATAACAGACAAGCGCAGCCGCCTGTCTAGAGACAATGTGGACAAGCTCACGTTCATTAAAATGAACCAGGCATGGATCCCACGGGACTTTTCCGTACCTTGTGCAGAATAGCAATGGATACCGACCTTACCCACCCATTGTTCCATTTTTGCTCTTTCTCACTCTTTTGGGGTGTACCCTCATTTAAAATTTGTGAAAAGAAGCAGTGTTGGCTACCTCGTCCTCCTCCTCAGGGCCAGATTAACGTAGGGGCTATTGGAGCTGCAGCTCCAGGCCCCTACCTTTTATATAGGCCCCGGGTTGGCCATATTCACTGTGACCGCTCTTCTGTCACTTGTAAACACAGAAGTCTGGCTTCTATGCTCGCTTCCCCAGGCAGCACCCTCAGAACCTCCCCACACAGCGCGAAGGCCTGACAAGGAGGGACAGTTGCCGATGCATGGATGTGTTTATGGGCTTCAGAGACAGCATCCCATGTTGAATTAGGCATGCATGGCTGCACCCTTCCTCCTCTGGGTGCATGCCAAGGCACGGCCCTTAAGGCCCTTCAAAATCCTCAGCACCAAGACCATGATGCTCTTAATCCGGCCCTGGTCCTCCTCCACCGCCGCTTCCACCTACACCGCCCATAGGTGTGCGCAGCCTATTGCATTAGGGTGTGCACCCCAAAGTTGAAATACACATGCATGTGTTTGCCTACATGTACATGGCCCCGATACATTACTCTCCCTGCTGGCAAAGAGAAATAGAGCAGAGCAGGTCCGAGGGAGATCTTTCCCATCTCCTCACTGGCAAACAGAGCGATAATGCTATGTGCCCTAGGTGATTAGGGTGTGCCCAGGTACACCCGGCACACCCTGTGCGCACGCCTATGACACCGCCACATCCACCACCACCTCAACCTCCCTCCTACTCCATATGGGCCTCGTCCTTCAGAGATGAAGAACATTGTTTTATTTTTCTGTTTTTTTTTTTGTTGTTTTAAGTTATTTCCCTATCCACATTTGTTTGCAGAGCACTTGCCATGCTCTTAACTACGTTTTGCTGCCATTTGCAGCACTCTAGCCCTTTCCATTTGTGTTTTAGAGCCATTTTAGTGCCTTAAAGTTCGGGTCCCCATTGACTTCAATGGGGTTCGGTGTCCGGGAAAAGTTCGGTAAAAGTCCGGGACACGGACCCGGACTTTTTTTTAAAGTTCGGCCGAACCCGTCGAACACGGACATCTAGGTGTCCGCTCAACCCTAGCGACATATGATTTAAGTGACAACTTTGTGTAAAAAACAAAAAATATTTTGTAATTTTCCTGAAACTTGTGGCAAAATATAAAATATTCCATTGACTCAACATGCCTCTTAGCAAATAGCTTAGAGTGTCTACTTTCTAAAAAAGGGTAATTTGGAGGGGGGGGGGGGGGTGCGTGCTGTCTTAGCATTTCATGCCCTCTGAAACTGTGATAGGCAGTGAGGAGTGAAATCAACAACTTACGCCCTTAGAAAGCCTGAAGGCGGTTATTGGTTTTCGGGATCCTGTACCCGGCTAGACTGCCAAAAAGTCTCACACATGGGGTATCCCCGTACTTAGGAGAAGCAGCAAAATGTATTTTGGGGTGTAATTCCACATATACCCATGGCATGTGTGAGCAATATATCTTTTTTTTTTGTAATTTTTCTATCACTTGTGACAAAACTAAATATTCATATTCATTGGGGTGTCTACTTTCCAAAAAGGGTAATTTTGGGGGGAGGAATTTGTACTGCCCCGACATTTTAGCACCTCAAGAAATTAGATAGGCAGTCATAAACTAAAAGCTGCGTAAATTCAAGTAAATGTACCATAGTTTGTAGACGCTATAACTTTTGCGCAAAAAAATAAATATACGCTATTGAATTTTTTTTTACCCAAGATATGTGGCTGAATACATTTTGGCCTAAAATTGAGTTTATTGGATTTTGTTTATAACAAAAATTAGAAAATATCCTTGTTTTTCAAAATTTGTGGTCTTTTTTCATTTATATCCCAAAAAATAAAAATCCCAGTGGTGATCAAATACCATTAAAAGAAAGCTCTATTTGTGGGAAACAAAAGGATGCAAGTTTTGTTTGGGTACAGCGTTGCAGGACCGCGCAATTACCAGTTAAAGCAGCGCAGTGCCAAATTGCAAAAAGTGCTCTGGTCAGGAAGAGGGTAAAACCTTCCGGAGCGGAAGTGGTTAAACTGTTACTAAACCCACAACAGTAAAATCAGTATGTACAATATCTCACAAAAGTGAGTACACCCCTCACATTTTTGTAAATATTTTATTATATCTTTTCATGTGACCACACTTAAGAAAGGACACTTTGCTACAATGTAAAGTAGTGAGTGTGCAGCTTGTATAACAGTGTAAATTTGCTGTCCTCTCAAAATAACTCAACAAACAGCCAATAATGTCTAAACCGTTGGCAACAAAAGTGAGTACACCCCTAAGGGAAAATGTCCAAATTGGGCCAAATTAGCCATTTTCCCTCCCCTGTGTCATGTGACTCATTAGTGTTACAAGGTCTAAGATGTGAATTGGGAGAAGGGGTGTTATCACTCTCACTCTCTCATACTGGTCACTGTAAGTTCAACATGGCACCTCATGGCAAATAACTCTCTGAGGATCTGAAAAAAAAGAATTGTTGCTCTACATAAAGGTGGCTATAGGAAGATTGCCAGGACTCTGAAATTGAGCTGCAGCACGGTGCCCAAGAACATACAGTGGTTTAACAGGACAGGTTCCACTCAGAACAGGCCTCGCCATGGTCGACCAAAGAAGTTGAGCGCACGTGCTCAGCGTCATATCCAGAGGTTGTCTTTGGGAAATAGACGTATGAGTGCTAACAGCATTGCTGCAGAGGTTGAAGGGGTGGGGGGGGGGGTCAGCCTGTCAGTGCTCAGACCATACGCCGCACACTGCATCAAATTGGTCTGCATGGCTGTCATCCCAGAAGGAAGCCTCTTCTAAAGATGATGCACAAGAAAGCCCGCAAACAGTTTGCTGAAGACAAGCAGACTAAGGACATGGATTACTGGAACCATGTCCTGTGGTCTGAGACCAAGATAAACTTATTTGGTTCAGATGGTGTCAAGCGTGAGTGGCGGCAACCAGGTGAGAAGTACAAAGACAAGTGTGTCTTGCCTACAGTCAAGCATGGTGGTGGGAGTGTCATGGTCTGGGGCTTCATAAGTGCTGCCGGCACTGGGGTGCTACAGTTCATTGAGGAAACCATGAATGCCATGTACTGTGACATACTGAAGCAGAGCATTATCCCCTCCCTTCGGAGACTGGGCTGCAGGGCAATATTTCAACATGATAACAGCCCCAAACACACCTCCAAGACGACCACTGTCTTGCTAAAGAAGCTGAGGGTAAAGGTGTTGGACTGGCCAAGCATGTCTCCAGACATAAACCCTATTGAGCATCTGTGGGGCATCCTCAAACGGAAGGTGGAGGAGTGCAAGGTCTCTAACATCCACCAGCTCCATGATATCGTCATGGAGGAGTGGAAGAGGACTCCAGTGGCAACCTGTGAAGCTCTGGTAAACTCCATGCCCAAGAGGGTTCAGGCAGTGCTGGAAATGATGGTGGCCACACAAAATATTGACATTTGGGCCCAATTTGAACATATTCACTTAGGGGTGTACTCAATTTTGTTGCCAGTGGTTTAGATATTATGGGCTGTGTGTTGAGTTATTTTGAGGGGATAGCAAATTTACACTGTAAGTGTCCATTCGCACACATTGCCTGATGTCCACGTCCATTGCCTGACAAGTCGCGGTCCGTCGGGGTCCATGCAGTGCTACAGGACCCCTTGTAATAGGAGCGACACAAGTAGCTCCGACTTAGAAAAAAGGTCCTGTACTACTTCGGGCGACCTCGGAGCGACTTGCATAGACATTCATTATATGAAGTCCGTGCAAGTCGCGCCGAAGTCGCAGTGCACGCGACTTCACAGGTCGCCCCCGAAGTCGGAGCGACCTAGTGTGAACCGGCACTTATACAAGCTGTACACTCACTAATTTACATTGTAGCAAAGTGTAATTTCTTCAGTGTTGTCACATGAAAAGATATAACAAAATATTTACAAAAATGTTAGGGGTTTACTCAATTTTGTGAGATACTGTATATGCAGTAAAGCATGCTTGTTATATTTACTGCGGAACCTAAGGGGTTAATCCTGTGCATTGTGTAAAAAGGTTGTTTAATTCTGTCTTCTTTGATCCTCCCCATCTTTTATTGTCCCCAATCCATCGCCTCATAGTATAGAGCCTTGGGGACACTCTGCACATGCTCAGTTTGGTGTGTATTGCTAGAGAGTTTTTTTTTTTTTCTTGGGAGGGTCCATGTGATCAGCACAGAGCCAATCAGCACTGTCCAGACAGAGGGTCAGGGGTTCTGCAGCCTCATAGGACAGTCAGAGGAGAATGAAAATTCCTCCTACAAGCTTTAAAGTGGAGTTCCACCCTATTTTTATACTTACCTCCATCTTCTCGCTCCGGGTCACCTGAAAAAGAAATGGATAATCGCATATTTTTTTTTTTTTTACTTACCTCGTAGCGAAGAAAATATACTTACCTTACTTCCTTCTTCCTCCTTCCTCGGCCGCGGCCCGTCGTCACTTCCTGGCTCTGCAATGATTCCTGGGAGCTGGACGTCATAGCTCCCAGGAATCATTGCGCCTGCACCGGCCCCGACGTCAGTTCCGGGTCGCGCGCATCATCCCCTTCTAAACAGCTTCTGGGCATGCCCAGAAGCTGTGGAGGGATGACGCGCGCGACCCGGAAGTGACGTCGGGGCCGGCGCAGAGCATCGTGGGACCAAAGAAGGCGGAAGAAGAGGACGCGCTGGCTTCAAGCTGCCCACATCTGAGATGGCAGCGCTGGACAAGACGTTTGCAAGGTAAGTATTTGTCCTAACAGGTAAGTGCAACCCGGGACAGATCAGAGGCTAGCCATTGTGGAATGCACTAGCCCTGACTGTCCCGGGGGTATTAAAAAAAAAAAAAAATCCAGGGTGGAACTCCGCTTTAACCAGATACTGATTGAACTCAAAAGACTGCTATATACTGCTGATGAGAAAGGGTATTTAGCAGTTTATATTTATTAAACTATTTGCATTTCCATGTTCTGTGTACTGTGGGAAACCATATATAGTAAATGCAAGGTCCTGGGATTAGTAACACTTTAATTGAACAAGCTGAAGTTAGATGCCTATTGGCTACCAAGCACAGCTGCACCAGATTTTGCATTCTCCAGTTTTAGCGAAGCCTGGCACACACTACAGTTTTTTTTTTTTTGTGCAAGCCCGCGGGTTGCACAAAAAATAATTTGTGAACTCTGGTCGGAAGCCGCTGTGCTAGCCATCAACCAGCTTGGCAATCTCCCCTGCTGAGCTATTGTGTTCTGACAGGGGGGCGGCCCCTCTGCCAGAACACTCTGATAAGCGCTCTCTGCCATTGGCTGAGAGCTCTGATTGGGAGTCGGTTGGCTGCTGGTTTTCCATTCGTCCATCTTCTGTCGGAGAGACCGACATACACACATACGAATGTCGGCCGGTATTTTTTGTACTGGCAAATGTCTCCTGACATTCTCATGTGTACGGGGCTTAACCGGTTGTCGACCACACGCTGTGTATTTTCTGCGGCAGTGTGGCTCCCCCAGGCAATCCGAAGTAGGGCTACGTCGGTCGCAAGCAGGGAGCTAGGGGGCGAGCACGCGCCACTGGCGGCGCGCTCCTGCCCCCAGTCGGCAGTGGGGAAGCCGATCCACGGATCAGGCAGCTCCAATTGTCGCCTGACACCCGCGATCGTGCCCCGCTGAGAGAGAAGGACGGTCGGCTGTTATAAACACAGCTGACCGTTCTTCTACCTGGAATGATCATAGAGCTCCTGTGATCCTTCTATATAGGATCACAAATCTCTATGGTCATTTCAGAAGCCACGCCCCCCCCCCCCCACAGTTAGAAGCACTCCGTTAGGCTCACATTTAACCCCTTGATCACCCACAATGTTAACCCCTTCCCTGCCAGTGTCATTATTACAGTAACAGTGCATATTGTTAGCACTGATTACTGTAGTAATGTCACTGGTACCCCCAAAAGTGTCAAAAATGTCAGTTAGGGGTCCGATCTGTCCGCCGCAATGTCGCAGTCCCGCTAAAAATCGCAGATCGCCGCCACTTCTAGAAAAAAAAAACAATAAAAATGACAAATCTTTCCTGTAGTTAGTAGATGCGATAACTTTTGCGCAAACCAATCAAAATATGCTTATTGCGATTTTTTTTTTACCAAAACTATGTAGCAGAAAACAAATTGGCCTAAAATGTTAAACAATTTTGATTTTTAATTTTTTTTTTTTTTTTGAGAATGTGTTATAACAGAATGTGAAAAATATTGTTTTTTTTTTTTCAGAATTGTTGCTCTTCTTTTGTTTAAAGCGCAAAAATTAAAAATCGCACAGGTGATCAAATACCACCAAAGAAAGCTTTATTTGTGGGAAAAAAAAAGGACATCAATTTTATTTAAGTACAGTGTCGCACGACTGCGCAATTATCCATTAACCACTTGCCTTCTGTGCACTTAAACACCCTTCCCATCCAGACCAATTTTTAGCTTTCAGCGCTCTCACACTTTGAATGACAATTGCGCGGTCATGCTACACTGTACCCATATAAAATTTTTATCATTTTTTTCACACAAATAGAGTTTTCTTTTGGTGGTATTTAATCATCTCTGGGTTTTTTATTTTTTACAAGAAAAAAGACAGAAAATTTTGAAAAAAAAAACGGAATTTTTGTAAAATCTTACCTGTAAAATTCCTTTCTCTGAGTCCTCCGACAGTCGCCGCCTCTCCATATTCGTCACAATGGGTAATTGACCTTTTCTCCGTAGGAGTAGCTAGGCAACAGAATATGTCAATATTAAAGCTTTGAGCATATCCCACCCCCAGGGGGTGGTCCCCTCAGTCAATATCCTCCTGCTTCCTGTTCCATACCTCAGTTTCAGTAGAATAGCAGTAGAGTACATAAACAAACCCCAAAAAAGGGGCGTGGGCGGCGACTGTCGGAGGACTCAGAGAAAGGAATTTTACAAGTAAGATTTTACAAAAATTCAGTTTTCTCTTACGTCCTCCGACAGTCGCCGCCTCTCCATATTCGTCACAATGGGGACGTCCCAAAGCAGTGTAAGCATGAGGGGTGGGAAACGCAGCCGCGCCTAAGGCAATGCCGGACCCATATCAAAGAAAGGAACCTTACCAAAGGAAGGAAACCAGCTGGGTAGCATGAAAAAAACTGTGCTCAACAGGAGCAACAACCCAGGAAGAACAAATAACCCAGGGATAAAAACATCCCAAACAGCCAAGGGCCCAAAAACAAGGGACCTTAAGGTACTGCCGCACTAAGAACCTTGCGGCCAAAGGAAGCATCTGCCGATGCCTGAACATCCACTTTGTAGAACTTTGAGAAAGTGTGAACGGACGACCAAGTCGCCGCCTTACACACCTGGGCCACAGAGGCCCGATGATGACAGGCCCAAGACGCACTCAGAGATCTGGTAGAGTGCGCCTTCACAGGCATAGGAGGAACTTTCCCCTTCAAAGCATATGCCTGCTCAATGGTCTGTCTGATCCATTTTGCGATGGTAGAAGCCGACGCCGCCATGCCCTTCCGAGGTCCCTCAGGAAGGACAAAGAGAGAATCCGTCTTGCGAAAGGATTTTGTCAAATTCAGGTAAACCCTGATCGCCCTAACAACATCCAAGGAATGTAAGGCCACCTCCTTCGGATGCTTAGGCTCCGCTCAAAGCGAAGGCAAGACAATGTCCTCATTGAGGTGAAATTCCGAAATCCTTTTCGGAAGAAAAGAAGGATTAGGTCGCAAGACCACCTTATCCAAGTGGAGTACCAGATACGGAGACCTGCAAGACAAAGCTGCCAGTTCCGAAACTCTGCGAGCCGAAGTGATCGCCACCAAAAAGGCCACCTTTTTGGACAACAGAGGCAACGAGATCTCCCTGATCTTTTCAAAAGGAGCATGTTGTAACACGGACAGAACGAGGTTCAAGTCCCACGGAGGCAAAGGCTCCCTCCGAGGAGGGACCAGGTGCCACACCCCTTGAACAAAGGTGCCAACCAGAGAATTAGACGCCACAGGGCGTTGAAAAAGAACGGCCAGAGCAGAAATCTGACCCTTAATCGTGGCCAACGCCAAACGCTGGTCCACGCCCGTTTGAAGGAAAGCCAACACTCTCGAACCCGAGTATGAGCGAGGGGAATACCCCCTGGACTCACACCAGGCAAAATATGCCTTCCAAGTACGGTAGTATATCTTCCCCAAAGAGGCCTTTCTAGCATTGATCAAAGTATGAATGACCTCCGGAGAGAGACCCCTATCCTTCAGGAGCTCGGTTTCAACAGCCAGGCCGTCAAAGCCAGCGACTGTAAAGCAGGATGGAATATCGGTCCTTGAGACAGAAGATCTTCCCGAAGAGGCAGACGCCATGGAGCGTGGACCGCCAGATTCACGAGGTCTGCGTACCAAGACCGGCGGGGCCAGTCCGGCGCCACCAGAATCACCATTTTTGGTTCCGAGGACAACCTGCGAAGGAACCGAGATAGCAACTGAATTGGTGGGAATGCATACATCAGCCGATACTGATGCCACGGAGCCACTAACGCGTCTGACGCGTCTGCCCGAGGATCGCGCGTCCTTGCCACGAACCTTCCCACCTTGTTGTTCAGACGAGACGCGAACAGGTCCACATCCGGAAGACCCCACTTCGCGCACAACATCTGGAAGACCTCCGGGTGGAGCGACCATTCCCCCTGGTCCAGAGTCTGGCGGCTCAGATAATCCGCCTGCCAGTTCTCCACCCCCGGAATGTGAACTGCCGTTATCGCCGGGACGTGCGTCTCGGCCCAAGACAGAATGTCGGCTACTTCCCGAGCCGCTCGGGCACTCCTGGTGCCCCCTTGGTGGTTGATGTAGGCCACCGCCGTGGCATTGTCCGTCTGTACCCGAACCGGACAGCCCTGAAGCTTGTCCGTCCATCGTTGAAGGCAGAGATTTATCGCCCGCAATTCAAGAATGTTGATCGGAAGGGAGGATTCCTCCTCCGACCAAGTACCCTGGGCGGGCAAAAAATTTGGGGGAGCATACCCATGTATTTCCAAAGCTGCTGCAGCTTTGAACCAAAAGACATATATATTAAAAAAAGAATAGCGCGCAAATGCAAAAGAAATTACTACCAAATCTGAAGAGAGTCCATAAATAAAAATGGGGGTTTGGTCCCACCATATGGCCATATCGTGCTCAAGCCCACTACTGCGTCAAAGTACCCCATTATCAGTGAGTCCTACACTATCCATGAAAAAGAGATGAATCCAGCCTTTCTAACCCTTGGAGATAATACTCCTTGCTGGGAGAGATGTGCAAATGCACTACAGGGGACTCCTCCTATATCCACTTGATGGTGGACACTGATTGAGTACAGGTGTGTTTTAATATTTTTAATATATAAGTACCCTGGGCGGACAGAACGCCCAGAACACCACCCCAGCCCGACAGACTGGCATCCGTGGTGATCACCGTCCATGAAAGCGGACTAAAAGACTTGCCCCCCGACACCGCCGGGGACTGCAGCCACCACAGAAGATTCCTTCTTGTGTGAAGACTCAACGAGATCTGAAGATCCAGAGATTGTGGTCGCCCGTCCCACCTGGACAGGACCTCCGCCTGGAGCCCCCTTGTGTGAAACCGGGCGAAGGGAATCGCCTCGAAAGCCGAGACCATCAAACCTAAACACCTCATGCCCGTCCGGAGGGATGAGCTCGGAACGTCCCGAAGGGACCTGACTTTTTTTTTTTTTTTTTTTAACACAAAAAGGTGCTTTATTGAAGTAATCAAAATACAACAAAGAAAAATTTCAACATACATTCGTGAATATATATATCGCAATACAGGGTTATATAAGTAATTCCGGGGAGATATGAAAGAATAAAATACAGAGGCATAGTATTCATAATAACCCCGTAACCCCTAAACCCAATAAAGGCAAGCAATTTCAAACCTATCTTCAAAAAATAGTAAATTATTACACCCGTAGCAGAAGAAAGAGATAGACCAGGAAGCAATAAAAGTTATTGGGCATCGTAGATAGTAGACGTTGAATTAAGGTTTTAGCTTCATCTCCCTGACGAGGGTAAGGTAAGGCCTCGCCAGGTTGGTGAAGTGTAGGTGAAGAAGAAGAAACAAGAAAGAGAGACAGATAGACAGACATGAGAAGGGAGGGGCAGGGGAAGGGGGGGAGGGAAGAAAGGGGGATGGTGTAAGGCCTTCAGCATAGGGGGATATTGATCAATAGGCACACCGAGTGCGCCTAAAGTGCTCAGGTGCAATGGTCGAGTGATCATCATCCAGTAAGCATCAAAGGGGGAGAGTTTCTTAATGTAATTACTTTACAAGGAGAATTTTAGTGCATGGTATTCCTGTGAAACAGTGAATAATTTCCAGTTAGCCCACAGCTTGTGAAATGGATCATTTCTTTCGTATTTCATAGCTACTGTCCTTTCCATTTCATAAAGTTGGTCAAGTTTCATGATCCAATCTCTAATCGAGGGAACCTTGGAAGAGTTCCAGTGCAAGGGAATTAAACTCTTGGCACTGTTCAACATATGCCTAACTAAGGAGGACTTGTATTCTTTATATGAAAGTGAATTTATATGGAGCAAAAATGTCAATGCGTCATGCTCTAGTTGGTTCCCCTGACTTTGTCCTGAAGCGTTTTGAGCTTGTCTTCCGGTAGGAAGACTTTCGCCTGAACCGAATCCAGAATCATACCCAGATAGGGAAGATGAACCGACGGGCTTAGCGTCGATTTTGGGAAGTTTATCGTCCAACCAAACTCCTGCAGAGTCTGCATCGTGACGGACAGATCCTTCACCAGACCCTGACTGGTCGCAGACCGAACCAGAATGTCGTCCAGATACCCCAGGATTGAGATACCCTGGGCTCTCAGTAAGGCCAGAACCGGTGCAAGCACCTTGGTAAAAACCCGCGGAGCCGAAGCGAGACCGAAGGGTAACGCCACGAACTGATAATGATCCTCCGCAATGGCGAATCGAAGGTACCTCTGGTGACCCTCGAAAATGGGGATGTGTAGGTACGCATCCTTCAAGTCGATGGAGGCCATGAATTCTCCCGGAACTAGAGCAGCCACCACCGAGCGCAGGGATTCCATGCGGAACTTGCGAACCCGCACAAAGCGGTTCAGAGCTTTCAAGTCCAGAATTGGACGTACCTTGCCCTCCTTTCTGGGCACAGTGAACAGATTTGAATAAAACCCCCCAAATCTGTCCCGATGAGGCACCGGAACCAGCACTCCCTGAGCCCGCAGGTCCTGCACCGCCAGGTGCAGATCCCGCAAACGCTCCAGAGACAGTTGAAGATTTGAGGGAAAAAACCTGTTCGCCGGCCGAGATAGGAACTCGATCTTGTACCCGGACAGAACGATCTCCTGAACCCACCTGTCCCGAACGCGGGCCAGCCAGGGTTGAAGAAAACCGAGCAAACGTCCCCCCACCCCAGAACTGGGTGAGGGCGTCTCTTCAGGCTGCGTTGTTATGGGCAGCGGACCCGAAATGGCCGGACTTCTGCTTACCTGCCCACGGTTTCTTTTGGGAGCCTTGACCCTTGAAGGGCTTGCCCTTATAGTGCGACCGAAAGGCACGAAAGGACCCCTGAGGGGGCCTAAACGAAGCATGCTTCTTACCTTGAGCGCCCTTAGCCTTGTGAGATTGGGGCAAGAGCGTGCTCTTACCCCCAGAGATCCCCTTAATCAGCGTATCCAGTGAGTTGCCAAAAAAGGCGAGATCCCGTATAGGGCAAATTAGCCAAAGTCTTGCGAGACGATTGGTCCACAGACCAACATTTTAGCCAAATCAAACGGCGTGTCAACACCGCCACGCTGTGCACACGTGCAGCTAAAGGAATTACATCTAATTCCGCATCACACAAATACAGGACACCCTGATGGATCTGATCCACCATTGCCAATGCCGTCGGCGGGGCGAAATCAGCCACCAGGACGCGCCTGAGCACTTGCGTCCAATCCGCGACAGCTTGAGCTGCCATAAGGGAAGCAAAAATAGCTTTTAGCATGGAACCGGTAACCGAGTAAGTATGACGGGCAAGAGACTCCAGTCTCCTGTCCGTAGGTTCCCGGAACACCGGGGTATCCTCTGCCGGAATCGCAGTGGATTTATTCAAAACCGCCACCGCGTGATCCACCGGAGGTGGAGCACACCAGCGTTCATCATTGGCGGGCGTGAAGGGAAAACGCAGCTTGAACCTACTTGGTACAGCAAAAGGCTTTTTTAGATTGCGCCATTGTTCACTAACAGCGCGCTGAAAATCCTCAGTGCAAGGAAAAACCTGCGATGTTTTGCATCTCCGCTGTGTCCCATAAGAAGCCAGAACGGCAGGCGGACACGGTTCATCCTGTAAATGCAACGTTTGTTTGATAGAAGCAACCAATTCATCCATGACTGCAAGCTCTTCGGATGAGCCAGGGGGAGAATCATCAACCCCCTCAACCTCTGCATCCCCCTCCGATCCTGCAAAGTCCAGGGACGAACGGGACCCCGATAAGGGGACCCCAGCCATAGCAGCCCCATCACCTTCGCCCTCTGAATCAGAGGAAATTGAAACTCTGGGCCGTTTAGTGGATTGAGCAGCCACAAGCATCTGCACCTGAGCAGCCAGGTTAGCCACAACTGTGGCCAAATCGCCCCCCTCAGGGGAAACAGCAGCAGCCCCTTGGCCTCCCAGTAAAGCGGGAGGAAATTTGCTTTCCTGAGAATCCATGCCCCCAGAAAAGTGCAGGAGAAAAAAGGGTAACTGTCCCTTTAAAAGCGCGGCGAGCGCAGCCCACCGCTCACACACACCAGCACAAGTCGACCCCCACAGGGAAAACTACAAACTCAGGCAAAGAACACAGGACTAAAGAGGATAAAAACCTGGAGAGATCACTGCTGCTGCTGTATCGATCGGTGTGCCCAGGGAAAAGGAAGTGATGCAACAGAAGCCGCTCCTATAAAGCCTATGGAAGGCTACAAAAAAATGTCCGCCAGGGGAGGAGGTAAATGCAGTGCTACATGAGGCCGGAGTGATCGCCGCCAAAATGGCGGCGCTTGGCGCCAAAACGTCGCTCCCAGCATATAGAAGAAGCCCTCATATGCCTGCAGTTATCAATAAAATGGCGGGCCGCAGCAGCGGCCGCCGCATGTTGCACAAAACATGTACCACAGCATGCCCTACAACATATAGCATGTCACACAGAGAAATCACACAGTTAGTAACACAGAACAGTGTATCACAGCCCCCCTCCTTGCAGCCCACAGCAGCATCCAGACAGGGAGCCTCATAGTGTGAATAGACATGCAGGGTTACACAGTCCCAGACTGACACCCACTAAACAGACAGGTCCCCACACAGAGTACACTTACCTTCTGAATGGCGTGGGGAACCTGCACAAGCGATCAAGCCACTGCACATGGGATAGGGAGAGTCGCAGCCAGGATGCAGCAGCACTGCGGTACGAAACCGCATGGCGTCCAGTGAGGTAGCCACCTCACCACAGCATCCCTGCAGCGAACAGGGATGGGTCGTTCACCAATGCCAGGAAAAATACCTGACTGAACGCCGCTCGATGGCAGGCTGGGAAGCCACTGGCCCACAACCTGCGACCAGGGGGGCCAGCCCGAGACCCAGCCCACACGATCCTCTTCATCAGAAGAACTAACTAATGCTGACAAAAGTAACAGCTAAGTAAAGAGAGAGAAAAAAACTAAAACAAATAAAATCAAAAAGAAGATGAAGGCTGAAACAAAATGCCCCAGCACAGAAACAGCCAGGTAACTCCTGAAAGCTAGACAATGAAACTGAGGTATGGAACAGGAAGCAGGAGGGTATTGACTGAGGGGACCACCCCCTGGGGGTGGGATATGCTAAAAGCTTTAATATTGACATATTCTGTTGCCTAGCTACTCCTACGGAGCAAAGGTCAATTACCCATTGTGACGAATATGGAGAGGCGGCGACTGTCGGAGGACGTAAGAGAAAAAAGTTTTTCTTATTTTCTACGAGTAAATTTTGAAAATAAATACATTTTTCTCCTTCACTGATGTGCGCTGATGAGGCGGCACTGATGGGCACTGATAGGCTGCACTGATAGGCACTGATGAGGTGGCACTTATGGGCACTGATGAGGTGGCACTTATGGGCACTGATGAGGAGGTACTAATATGCCGCACTGATGAGCACTGATAGGCGGCACTGATAGGCGGCACTGATGAGCACTGATAGGCGGCACTGATGAGCACTGATAGGCGGCACTGCTGGGCACTGAGAGGTGGCACTGCTGGGCACTGAGAGGTGGCACTGAGAGGTGGCACTGCTGGGCACTGAGAGGCGGCACTGACGGGCGGCACTGATGGGCACTGATAGGCGGCACTGATGGACACTGGCGGATGGCACTGATGGACACTGACTGGTGGCACTGATGAGCACTGATGGGCAGCACCATCAGTGCCCACACTCAGTGCCCATAGTGCTGCCAGTCAGTGCTCATCAGTGCCTAGATGAGCAGGCACTGATGGGCAATGACTGGCAGCACTATGGGCACTGATTGTGGGCACTGATGGGGGGGCACTGTAGGCGGGCACTGTGGGCAATTTGTGTATGTGTTTTACCTCTTGTAATCAGGGCACTAGTGATCGGTTCCCTGATTACATTTCTTCTGTGTCCCTGGCGCTGTGAGGCTCCCCCTCCTTCCTCACACTGCAGGCTCCGTGTGAGGAAGGAGCGCCGGCGATGAGAGATGATCTCATATGTTTACATATGAGATCATCTCTCATTGGACGGTCCGATCACGTGGTGAATGGCCGCTGTGATTGGCCATTCACCACAATCTGTGATCGGCTGTGTCCAAGGGACACGGCCGACACAGAATTTCCCCGATGCGCGCTCTCGGGAGCGCGCGGGGAGACTGCTTCTGGGAGGCCGTTTAAAAACGGCCTCCCGAAAATTCGAGTCCGCGTTGCAGCCGTATATAGGCTATAGCGCGGACCGGAAGCAGTTAAAGTAACACAGTGCCGTATAGCAAAATATGACCTGGTCATTAAGGGGGAATATCTTCCGGTCCAGAAGTGGTTAAATCAACCCCAATTCACTTCTGCTGTTACATAATATTGTTGTTTCTACAGCCTTGGTGAATAATAACTATAACAGCAATGAATTGTTTCTAGATTGTTCCCCCATCATCTGGTAAGATTTACAACATTTGGAAAAGAAAATTCATGGAGACGAGACACGATCTGTAATTCATTGACCTCAGATCTATTTTCAGATCAGGATGTTTTATTAAAAGCTCTGATGCTGTAAATGCTTCAGCTCTGATGGCTTTGGTTCAGCTCATCATTTAGTGATGATTCTAATGTGTACAAACTGCCAGCAAAAATATGTTGAAGGATCATACAGAATGACCGGATATTACCTTTAGGGCCAGTTCACACCGCAAAAACGCACCCCGGATGTGTTTTTGCTTACAGTTCTCACCACTTCCGATGCGTTTCTGCATGCATCTTTTTGATGCATTTGCAATGCATTCCAGTGCATTTTTCCCCTCTTGTTTTCCCAAGGTTTCCTTGAAGTTTTATTTTCATGTAATGATTTCAATTGCGTTTATGATGCATTCATATGTGTTCCAGTGCGTTCTTGATGCATTTTGCCACGTTCCAGTACAGTTCTGTGCAGAAGAAATGCTGCATGCTCTCCTTTTTCTGCACTGGAGCTGACTGCACCAGTGTGAACTATGCCATTGGAACCCATATAATCTATTTTCCATGCCTTTTCGATGTTGAAAAAAATGCACTGGACTGCATCTCGTGTAAACTGGCCCTAAAGCGTTATTAACAACTTTCCGCCCACGCTATAGCTGAAAGACGACTATAGCACGGGCTTCCAGTGCCGGGAGGATGTCAATAGATATCCTCCCATGATCGCGCTGCTCGCATGCTCCCTGCGGAATTTATAGAGGAATCCACACCCTTTCACCTAGCAGCGGTCTGATTACCAATCACTATATTACCACACCTTAGCACGGGGACATTTAGGTTACTGAAATCTCTAGATGTGGTGGCTGCATTCACTTTCTTTTTTAGGCTTTTTTTCCCTCTGTTTTCACCTGGTGATCTGGCCAGTAATACACCTCCCATATTATAGCCCCCTGTCTGGATGAAGGAGCAAAGAGGGCAACTTTGGACAGTAGCATTGTCAGTCTGGGGGAGGGGAGTGTTAGATGGACTAGCAGATTTAGATACACTAACGAATTGAAGCCAAACTCCAGCTCACACTTCCATTTTAGAATAAAGGTTTTACATGAATTAAAAAAGCTGATCCTTGTAGGCACCCCTGTCAGTGGTAAATGGTTGTCTCCTCTCTGTAAACTGGAAGAGAGCTTGTTCTTTTGAAAAACAACAGACATAGAGGCCAGATCACCAGATGGAAATAGAAGAAAGATTAAAAAAGAAAATAAATGCAGTCATCACATCTAAGATTGGTAAACTGCAAAATAATAAATGTTTGTGTTTGGGTTTAATACTGCTTTAATATATATATATATATATATATATATATATATATAAAGAGAACAGTGTTATATAAAAGGGAAAAGGGAAATAAAACCTAACACTTTAAATATAAGCAAAATTAACATATGCACTACTTACTGTACACCATTGATAATGTTGCTCTATATTCTTACCTTCAAGCTCTCTTTCTTTATTTTTTAGCCTTCAAGCCCCGTACACACGTACCGATCGTCGGCCGAACGATCGGCCGTCTTTTGTCCGAGGGCTGTCTTGTCTGTTGAAAAGTGCAAAAGACTGCACACGAATTTTGTGCGCCAACAACAGCCGACTGCAGAAGTGATGTCATGTGATGGTTAACTTTCCCTGTGTTTTTTCTTTTCTGAGCATGCCCAGTCTTGCAAATCTGCTGTCTGTCGGCCGAAATCTGTACTGACTGGCGAACAATCGGCCGTTCTGGTGTTGGCCAACAAAAATTTTAATGCTTGCACGACAGATTCTGTTCGGCCGAAAATGCGCTGTCGGCTGTCGGAAGCATCATACTAACAAGCCTACAATCGGCCGATCGGTCCTCGGCCGAATCTTTACGGCCGACAATCGGTATGTGTGTACGGGGCTTTACACAGCAATATAAAGGAAACTCTTCTCTTTAACCACTTGCCTACTGAGCATTTTTACCCCTTTCCAGCCCAGGCCAATTTTTAGCTTTCAGTGCTGTCGCATTTTAAATGACAGTTGTACGGTCACGCAACACTTACCCATATTACATTTTTATTATTATTTTTTTTTAGACAGATAACGCTTTCTTTTGGAGGTATTTAGAGCCGGTTCACATAGGCGTGACCCGACTTGCCGGGGCGACCTGTGAAGGAGCGGCCGGCAGGGACTTCATATCATTGAAGTCAATGCAGGTCGCCCCAAAGTAGCTCAGGACCCTTTTTCTAAGTCGGAGCGACTTGTGTCGCTCCTATTAGAATGGGTCCTGTGCTAATCTATGGCAGGCGACCCGCGGCGACTTGTCAGGCGACCAGGTCACCTGATGCTGAAGCCCAGGACAAGCAGGTGTACTAATTACGCCTGGCAGAGATCCAGCACTCAAGGAGCCCAGCAGCTGAGAGTCCAGCGGCCCTACGGGGGCGGCAAAAGGTACCATTTGCAGCATTTAAAAATTTTTCAAAAGACAGAGGGTGAAATAGATGGATACCTTGTTGACTTTGAGAAACAGTGTGCTTTACATAAGGTACCCGCAGAAGAATGGGTACCGATTTTGACAGGAAAGTTATTGGGTACAGCTGCAGAGGCATTCAAAGCTATACCCAGTGATGAGATTCATCATTACTACACTGTCACAGTAGCCTTGCTCGCCCGGTACGCAGTCACCCCAGAGGCATGCCAATGGTTCAGAGAGTCCAGAAAACAAAAAAAAGACTCCTACACAAAATGGGCCTGCCGCCTCAACAGAACGGCATTCCACTGGGTACACGGGTGCCAGTCCGTGTTGGGAGAGAATGTATTACAAATGTTTCTCCTGGAGCATTTCTCTAATTCACTCAACCCTGATCTTCGGGAATGGATCCGTGACCAGAGACCCCTTACCCAGTGGTGGGATTCAAAAATTTTAGTAACCAGTTCCGACTTTCCCAGCAGAATGACCAGCGTGCCCCCTTTCAATGCACAGTGACCAGCGTTCCCCCTTTCAATGCACAGTGACCAGCGTGCCCCCTTTCAATGCACAGTGACCACAGCATTGCCCCCAATCATTGCAGAGCGCCAGCCACAACATTGCCCCCAATTGCAGAGCGCCAGCCACAACATTGCCCCCAATTGCAGAGCGCCAGCCACAACATTGCCCCCCAATTGCAGAGCACCAGCCACAGCATTGCCCCCAATTGCAGAGTGCCAGCCACAACATTGCCCCCAATTGCAGAGTGCCAGCCACAACATTGCCCCCAATTGCATAACGCCAGCCACAACATTGCCCCCAATTGCAGAGCGCCAGCCACAGCATTGCCCCCAATTGCAGAGCGCCAGCCACAGCATTGCCCCCAATTGCAGAGTGCCAGCCACAACATTGCCCCCAATTGCAGAGTGCCAGCCACAACATTGCCCCCAATTGCATAACGCCAGCCACAACATTGCCCCCAATTGCATAACGCCAGCCACAGCATTGCCCCCAATTGCATAACGCCAGCCACAGCATTGCCCCCAATTGCAGAGCGCCAGCCACAACATTGCCCCCAATTGCAGAGTGCCAGCCACAACATTGCCCCCAATTGCAGAGCGCCAGCCACAGCATTGCCCCCAATTGCAGAGCGCCAGCCACAACATTGCCCCCAATTGCAGAGCGCCAGCCACAACATTGCCCCCAATTGCAGAGTGCCAGCGATCCCCCCGCGAGACCCATGCACTTACCTCACGGAAGGTCTCGCAGTCGGCTCCCCGCGTCTCCGAGTCCTCCCGCGGAGCCTCCTTCTCTTCCTACGGCACGGTGTTTGCCTTTCGGCCAATCAGGAAGCGGGAGGACCCGCTCCCTGATTGGCCAGGAGGAGGATCATGTGACAATAGCGAATTCTCATTCGCTATTGTCACAGAATGGGCGGGCCGTGGCGCCACGTCTGCCCGAGCTCGGGACATTCAATTGTCCTGCGCGTCCTCAGACGCGCAGAGAGATTCAGCCGGTTCTGCGAACTTGCAGAAAGTTAGCAACCGGTTCTATGGAACCGGTGCGAACCGGCTGAATCCCACCACTGCCCTTACCTTGCCTGAAGCTGCTCATCTGGCTGACGAGTATATTGACTCCAGAAAAACTGAGCACCCCCCGGTAAGACCCCCTCTCTGCCCAGAATTTCTGGCTCCGGTGTCCCCTAACCTATTTTGCTACCGGGGACCACCCAGACATCTGCTCACTCCGGCAAAGACAGGGCCCTGATGCTTTAGATGACAACAGATAGGGCATGTTCCATGCAATTGCCCCCTAGAGCCATGGAGACAATCGTGGGGGTGCCTCAACACTGCACCCCCCTGTGTTCCAGCCCCTGTCGCTCACTGCCTGAAAGCCGTCTCCAACCCAGAGGAGTACTAGGCTGACACGGTTCAAGCAGCCACCCAAGACAACCGGCAACAACTACTGGTGAATGGGCAGCCTGTCAGAGGCCTAAAGGATGCTGGAGCTACCCTGACCTTGGTGCAGCACCACTTGGTGCTATACAATGAACACACAGGACAATCAGTGGCTGTCTGGGTAGCTGGGGGGGTTATCTATCTTCTACCCACTTCCCGCGTTCACTTGGATTGGGGAGCCGAATCCGGCACGGTGAACGTGGGAATCATGATGGATTTAACAGCCAAGATTTTACTTGGAAATGATTTGGGTCCCCTGACTTTTGCCTACATCTTGAGGGAGACTAACCGCTGACTGTGACCTTAGACTCGACTCCGTGAGCCTGGGATACCCCAGAGGAGTTCGGGAGGGAAACTCGGGAAGACCCTGCGTTACACATATACCGGGCCAAGGAAGATACAGAGCAAGGGGGATTAGAGGGGGAAAAGTTTATCTGGCCGCAGGATCGGTTGTATAGACTAACTGAAACCCACAGTAAAAGAACAGACCCATCCCAGAAGCATCAACTGGTAGTTCCCAGGAGATACAGTGTGGAACTTCTTAGTATTGGACATGATGTACCCTTAGCAGGGCATCTGTGAATACGCCGCACGTCTCAAAGGGTGACCCAGAATTTCTTTTGGCCGGGAATCTCTGGGGATGCGCGTCGGTACTGCAAAACATGCAACATTTGTCAGCGACTAGGGAAGAGGGGAGACCACCCCAAGGCCCGGCTGCTATCCATGCCGTTATTGAGGAGCTATTTAGTCAGATAGCAGTCGACCTAGTAGGGCCCCTAGTTAGACCTAGTCCATCCAGTAAGAAATATATACTTACAGTGGTGGACTATGCTACACGCTACCCAGAAGCAGTCGCCCTCAGGAATATCAATGCAGAGACAGTTGCAGATGCTCTGGTTCGGCTATTCTCTAGGGTAGGTTTTCCCAAGGAATCCTCTCAGACCAGGGAACCCAATTCACGGCTGACCTAACCCATCAGCTGTGGAAAGTATGTGGCATCAAACCCATACTAAGGTCCCCCTATCACCCCCAGACTAATGGTCTATGCGAGCAGTTTAACAGTACCCTCAAGCAGATGTTGAGATTCTTTACCGCGGCTAGCAGAGACTGGAAGCGATTCCTGCCCCATATTTTGTTTGCGTATTGAGAAGTGCCGCAGGAATCTACTGGGTTTACCCCTTTCGAGTCACTCTATGGGAGAAGGGTACGAGGTCCCTTTGATCTCATTAGGGAATAGGAAACGGAGCATGGGGGAAGTCCCATCGTACCGTATGTGCTGGAACTCCGAGACCGCATGGAGCAGTTGGCCAGGATGGTGAAGGAAAACCTCCAGGCAGCCCAGGGGCGACAGAAGGTCAGGTACGATAGGGGTGCCCATCAACGTACGTTCCACTTGGGACAAAAGGTCCTTGTATTAAAACCTGTCAGACAGGACAAATTGCGGGCAGCATGGCAAAGCCCCTGTGACACCACCTATGCAGTCGCCAGCTGTGCCAATGAGAGGATACAGAGGTCCTTTCATGTTAATATGTTGAAAGAGTACCAGGAAAGGCAGGAAGATATAGCCGAAGTATGTGCCCCAGCTGCGGATGACCCAGACAACCTTCCTCTACCCAATCCGTTTCTAGAGAGAGTCCGAGAGGGAATGCGGGAAGGAAATAGAAGAAATGTTGCGCATAGGAGTTATTGAGTCATCTGACAGCCCGTGGGCTTCGCTTGTAGTCCCAGTGCCAAAAAAGGTATGGAACTACCCGATTTTGCGTAAACTACAGGCGACTAAACGACCAGACCATTACTGAGGCTTATCCAATGCCCTGGGTAGATGATCTTTTAGATCGCATATCCAGGGGATGTTATATGACCACCATAGACCTGTGCAAAGGCTATTGGAAGATTCCCCTGGCCGAGGAGGCTATCCCCAAATTGACCTTCCTTACCCCATTTGGCTTGTACCAGTTTAGGGTCATGCCATTCGGAATGAAGAACGCCCTGGCCACCTTCCAGCACATGGTGGATAGACTTCTTGATGGCTTCCAGGATTTCGCCTGTGCACACCTGGATGACATTGCAATCTACAGTGAGTCCTGGGAGGAACACTTGGTTCATGTAGGGACAGTGCTGGATAAAATTCAGGCCACGGGCCTGACTCTAAAACTGGACTAGTGCCATCTTGGCATGGCAGAGGTCCAATACTTAGGACACCGGGTGGGGTGTGGAAAGCAGCAACCAGAACCTGCTAAGATTGAGGCGGTTGCTAACTGGCCCAAATCACGTACCAAGAACCAGGTACTGGCCTTTCTAGGGACAGCTAGGTACTATAGTATTGTTGCCAAGCCCCTGACTGACCTGACGAAGAAAAGCTTACCTAGGCAGGTCCTGTGGTCTCCAGCATGTGAAGCCTTTTTTCAATCCCTAAAACTAGTGTTAATTAATGCCCCAGTCTTGGCTGCCCCAGTCCCCAACAAAGGTTTTATTGTACACACAGACGCTTCCATGTTTGGACTGGGGGAAGTAAAGTCGGGGAAGATGGAGGAGAGTACCCTGTCGCGTATCTCAACAGGAAATTGTTACCCCGGGAGGTGAGCTACTTGGCAGTGGAAAAGGAATGCTTGGCGTTGGTGTGGGCATTGAAGAAGCTGACTCCTTACTTGTACGGACAAAAATGTACTTTGATTACTGACCACAACCCATTGGTATGGCTTAACAGGGTCATGGGAGACAATGACCGATTGCTGCGGTGGAGTTTGGCACTACAGCCCTACAACTTTACCATCTACTACCGGCTCAGTAGGCAGAATTGCAACGCCCACGGGTTGTCCCGACAAACAGAGCTCACCAACTAAGCTAAATACGGACATCCCCAAGTTGACCCGAAAAAGGTCAAGCTGGGTCTGCCGAAGTCCCACAAGTGGGGAGCAATGTGACAGACCACCCTATCCCTGGATTAGAATTTTTTTTTCCATTCTCTGGTTCGTTGTTCACCTAAAACGTTATTCTTGTTTGGCTCAAATACTGAACAAAACCACAAACTACTAGACCACCCGAATGTTGCTTGTTAACCTCCATAACCAGTGGCGTCCGGTCTAAAGGGGGCGCAGGGACGCCGCCCCCCCAATCAGCATCTTCAAAGGAAAAAATAATAATTACCTTTTAAAGCCCGCTGGGGCGCCGGATCTATTGCAGTTTATGGGGGGGGGGTTTGGCATCCCACGTGGTTAGAGCAGAGGCGCCGATTGGCGGCCTTCTGGGTGTCATCGGGGCGCAGAGCCATGCGCCCCGACACTCCCCACTTCTACACTTCTAGTCCTGTGATTGGTCTAGACCCCAGCCTGGACCAATCATTCAGGACTCCCGGGTTGTGGCTGGTTGTGGCCTCCAATAAATCAGTTCACCCCCAGCATTCAGTCTCAACTAATGTCTGTAGGGGAAAGCTATACCTGTTATATCACTACTATACCTGCTTTGGATTATCACTATTAGGAAAGTCTACTTGTTATTGCTACAGAGACCAGAGTTACTACAGCATAACTTGCTACTAGGGGGAAAGGACATCTCTAGCGGTGAGGCCTGTGTTCCTACCCGGGTGGGTGCCACAGGTCCTTTAAAGTAGAAGTCCGAGCTAATACTATCTAGGCTTAACCCTACTCCGAGTCCCACCCAAATTTTAAGCCAAATACAAACTAGCCTAAAAAGGATAAAGTGTGTATACTTACCTAATCTAAGGGCATTTCGGTCCAGTCATGTGATCTCCCCAGTGGCCTTCTTCAAGGGAGAGGAGAGGCAGCGAAAACAGCTACAATGACTGGGCAGTGACGTCACCCATAGACCTACCATGGGGCATTCGTTGTCTACTGTCCCTCCTCTGCCCTGAAGCCAGTGCTAAGTATACGCATCTTTATTTTACAGCAAAGTTAGTATAGGGCTTAGAATGGGGGTGGGACAGGTTTAAACTTAGATGTGTTAGCCCAGACTTCTACTTTAGGTGCTGTAAATTGCGAGGTAAGGCCTCCATGGATTGGACTTGTTTTTCCAGCACATCCCACATATGCATGATTAAATTGAGATCTAGAGAATTTGTAGGCCAAGTCAACACCTCAAACTTGTTCCTCAAAATATTCTTGCATTCATCAAACCAGACCACCTTCTTCCATTGCTCCGTGGTCCAGGTCTGACTCTCATGTGCCTATTGATGGTCATTTTGCCTGTGGACACAGGGCAGTATGGACACCCTGACCGCTCTGTGGCTCCATACACAACAAACTGTGATGCACTGTGCATTCTGACACCTTTCTATTGCAACCAGAATTAACTTTTTCAGGAATCTGAGCTCCAGTAGCTCTTCTATTGGACCAAACTTCACAGGCCAGCATTCGCTCCCCACCTCCATTAATGATCCTTGGCCGCTCATGACCCTGCCGCCAGTTCACCGGTTTTCCTTCTTTTGACCACTTTTAGTAGGTCCTGACCACTGCAGACCAGGAACATAGCACAAGAGCTGCAGTTTTGGAGTTTCTCTGACCCAGTGGTCTAGCCATTACAATTTGGCTCTTGTCAAACTCACTCAAATCCTTATGCTTCCCCATTTTTTCTGATTTCAATGCATCAAATTCAGGGACAACATGTTCACTTACTCCCTAATATATCCCACCCGCTTGCAGATGCCATGGTAAGGAGATAATCAATGATGTTCAATGATGTAGGTGGTCATAATGTTATGCCCGATCAGTGTGAACACATCATACAGGAATGTATGTACTGTATATATTATACTGTATATAATACAGGGATGTATGTACATACCATATATAATACAGGGATGTATGTACATATTATACTGTATATAATACAGGGATGTATGTACAAACCATATATAATACAGGGATGTTTGTACATATTATATATAATACAGGGATGTATGTACATATCATATATATATATATATATATATATATATATTACAGGGATGTATGTACATATCATATATTACATAGTTGGTAAGGTTGAAAAAAGACACCAGTCCATCCAGTTCAACCTCTGTTGTGTGGGGTGTATGTGTTTGTGTCAACAGTACATTGTATATCCCTGTATGTTGTGGTCGTTAAGGTGCCCATCTAATAGTTTTTTTAAACTATCAACGCTCCCTGCTGATACCACTGCTTGTGGAAGAGAATTCCACATCCTTACCGCTCTGACAGTAAAGACGTTTAAGCAGGTTAAATCACTTTTCTTCCAATTTCAATGAATGGCCGCATGTCTTTTTGAATTCTTTTTCACTGAAAAGTTTGTTCCCTATGCTAGGGTCACCAGTACAGTATTCGTACATCGCTATCATATCCCCTCTCACGCATCTCCTCTCCAGAGAGAATAAGTTCAATGTTTGCAGTCGTTCCCCATAGCTGAGATCCTCTAGTCTCTTTATTAGCTTTGTTGCCCTTCTCTGGACTCTCTCCAACTCCAGCACATCCTTACTGAGGACCGGTGCCCAGAACTGGACAGCATACTCCAGATGTGGCCAGACCAGAATCTTTTAGAGTGGAAGAATTATCGTTTTATCTCTGGAGCGAATCCCCTTTTTAATGCATGCCAGTATTCTGTTGGCTTTGCTTGCAGCTTGGCATTGCGTTCCATTGCTGTTCTTGTCATTTACTACCCAGGTCCTTTTCCATCCTAGATTCCCCCAGAGATTCTCCCCCTAGCAAATAACTTGCGTTCCTATTTCTGGCACCGAAATCCATTACTTTACATTTTTCAACATTAAATCTCATTTGCCACGTAGTTGCCCACCCCCTTATATTGTTTAGGTCTTCTTGTACGGTTTCCACAGTCTGCACTGAAGTTATTGCCCTACTTATCTTTGTATCATCCGCAAATATTGAGATTGAGCTATTTATCCCATCTTCTATATCATTTATGAATAACTTAAACAGAATTCATCCCAGGACAGGTCCTTGGGGGACCCCACTTACAACACTGGACCATTCCAAGTACTCGCTATTTATGACCACCCTTTAGACCCGTCCCTGTAGACAGTTTTCAATCTAGGTACTCTCCCTATGGTCCATGCTAACAGACCTCAGTTTGTAAAGTAAAGGTTTGTGGGGACTGTATCAAATGCGTTTGCAAAATCCAGATACATTACATCCACGGGCCTTCCTTTATCTAGATGGCAGCTCACTTCTTTATAGAACATTAATAGATGAATCTGGCAAGAATGATTCTTCATGAATATAATATATAATCAGTAGGTCTAGTAATGCGTTCTCTTGTTGGTGCATTCACCAACTGACCCATGATATTGTCCTGCAAGACCTTTCAAAAATGGCGGGCCTTAGACGAATATGCGGTTTCATCTGCCCAGTCTATATCTGGATAAATAAAATCCCCATTATAAAAACATTTTGCCAGCCTTGCTGCCATTCCAAGCTGTGATAGGAGGTCAGCCTCCCCTTCCTCCCTCAGGTTCAGGGGCCTGTAGCATACGCCCACTATTACTTTCCCAATTTTTTCGTACCCGATATATAGGTAAACCCCTCCCCCTTTCCTACCCTCCCTATCTCTATGATATATGGAATACCCTGAATGGTTGCCAGCCAATCATGTAAGCTGTCAAACCAAGTTTCTGAAATTCCCACAAATGAATCCTCCTCATACATTTGCAGCTCCAGTTCTCCCATCTTGTTAGCTAGACTCCTACCATTGCTATACAAGCCTCTTTATTGTGTCCTGTTGCTTACTATTTCCTTGTTAGTTGTTATGAGGCTGCAATCTGGATTTGTTTAAAGCCAAGTTCCGGCCTCAAAATCAACTTTTCACCATCCGCTTGCTTTAATGTACCTAAAAAGAATTGGATAATTTAAATATTTTTTTTGATTTACTTACCTTGTTTTTGAAGAAAATATACTTACCTTCCTTCCTCTTCCTCCCTCTGCGGCCGCGCCGTCACTTCCTGCTTGCATTGACTCCTGGGAGATGAGCGTCATCGCTCCCAGGAATCAATGCGCCTGCACTGGCCCTGCTCGTCACTTCTGGTGCAGGCGCATCATTCCCTGCTAAACCAGAAGCTGTGCAGGGATGATGCGCCTGCATCAGAAGTGACGAGCAGGGCCGGTGCAGGGCATTCTGGGACTCCGACGTCACCAAAGAGGACACCGAAGAGGACGCTCCAGCTTCAGCTGCCCACACCTGAGATGGCAGTGCTGGACAAGACATTTTCAAGGTAAGTATTTCTTCTAAAAGGTAAGTGAAACAGGGGACAGTTCAGAGGCTATCGTTGAGTAAATCCACTAGGCCTGACTGTCCCGGGGGTATTTTCATCTAAAAAATGTTTTTCAGGGTGGAACTTCGCTTTAACTTACGTACCTTGGGTTTTGGTATTCTGGTCACCTTACCGCCAATGCCCACAATATTACCCACTGAACCACTGAACCTTGCTCCATGCTGGCTAGCTGTAAATCTGGACCCCCCCCAACACCTAGTTTAAGAGCCCCTCTAACTTCTCGGCCATCTTTTCTCCCAGCAGAGCTGTACCCTCCCCATTTAGGTGCACTCAGTCCCTGCTAATCATATATAATACAAGGATGTATGTATATATATATATATATATATATATATATACACAGTGATGTATATACATATTATATATATAATACAAGGATGTATGTACATATCATATATATAATACAAGGATGTACGTACATATCATATATATAATACAGGAATGTATGTACATATGATATATAATACATTGATATATGTACATACTATAAATAATTAATTGTACATATTATATATAATACAGGGATGTATGTACATATTATATTTAATACAAGGATATATGTACATATTATATATATATATATATATATATATATATATATATATATAATACAGGGGTGTATATGTAGAATAAGCTCATGGACATCTCTGTATCACACACACACTGACGTAGGACTGTATACATGGGAGGACACCCCTCTCGTCCCTCTCTACCCAGCGCCTCGCTAGGCAGCCGTAGGGTTAAATGACGTCATCGAATCATGTCGACGAGCAATGGGCGCCATTTTGAAACCCCATCCCGGAGCAGCCGAGAGCGGCTCGTGACCGCCGCATCCCCTCCCGAAGTGTCAGGGCGGCTCCTCCTCCCTTACCGGCCCCAGCACCCGGCTGTACCGAACACCTCCGACCGGACACAGGGAGAGATACACCGACTGGAGGGCTGATACAGCGACAAGGAAGCCGCCTCCTCCCCCCACCCCCCCGGATAGGAAGGCCTGCTCCTAGAGGGCAGCCATGGCAGGTATACACTACTACAGGCGGGCTGCGGCCTATTCTGCGGGCCCGGCGTATACATCACCCCTGGGAACCCCTCCCTACACACAGCCCGGGGACCCCATCCCCCTTCTCTACAGCCCCGGCTCCCCTCACAGCACTATAGACCGGCTTCTTTCATTGACTCCATAACCCGGCTTCCCTCACCCACTGTGCAGCCCGGCTCCTGTGCCCTCACCGCCCGGCTCCTGTGCCCTCACCAACTGTGCAGCCCGGCTCCTGTGCCCTCACCGCCCGGCTCCTGTGCCCTCACCGCCCGGCTCCTGTGCCTTCACCCGCTGTGCAGCCCGGCTCCTGTGCCCTCACCCACTGTGCAGCCCGGCTCCTGTGCCCTCACCCACTGTGCAGCCCGGCTCCTGTGCCCTCACCGCCCAGCTCCTGTGCCCTCACCCGCTGTGCAGCCCGGCTCCTGTGCCCTCACCACCCGGCTCCTGTGCCCTCACCCACTGCGCAGCCCGGCTCCTGTGCCCTCACCGCCCGGCTCCTGTGCCCTCACCCGCTGTGCAGCTTTTCTCCTGTGCCCTCACCGTCCGGCTCCTGTGCCCTCACCCGCTGGGCAGCCCGGCTCCTGTGCCCTCACCCGCTGGGCAGCCCGGCTCCTGTGCCCTCACCGCCTGGCTCCTGTGCCCTCACCCGCTGTGCAGCTTGGCTCCTGTGCCCTCACCGCCCGGCTCCTGTGCCCTCACCCACTGTGCAGCCCGGCTCCTGTGCCCTCACCGCCCGGCTCCTGTGCCCTCACCCGCTGTGCAGCTTGGCTCCTGTGCCCTCACCGTCCGGCTCCTGTGCCCTCATCCGCTGGGCAGCCCGGCTCCTGTGCCCTCACCGCCCCGCTCCTGTGCCCTCATCCACTGTGCAGCCCGGCTCCTGTGCCCTCACTGCCCGGCTCCTGTGCCCTCACCCACTGTGCAGCCCGGCTCCTGTGCCCTCACCCACTGTGCAGCCTGGCTCCTGTGCCCTCACAGCCCGGCTCCTGTGCCCTCACCCACTGTGCAGCCCGGCTCCTGTGCCCTCACAGCCCGGCTCCTGTGCCCTCACCGCTGTGCAGCCCGGCTCCTGTGCCCTCACCGCCCGGCTCCTGTGCCCTCACCGCCTGGCTCCTGTGCCCTCACCCGCTGTGCAGCCCGGCTCCTGTGCCCTCGGCTGGCTGTGCAGCCCTGCGCCCTCGCCTGCTGTGCAACCTTGCTCTCCTGTGCCCCCCCCCCAATGTACCCTGACCCCTCTCTCCCTCTTCTTGTCTTCCAGGAGTGGCCGGAGGAAATGACTTCCAGTGGTGTTTCTCCCAAGTCAAAGGTGCCATAGACGAGGATGTGGCAGAAGGTGGGTGATACCTGCAGGACAACAGGTCCCAGCATTATTGTACTAGTAGATGGGGGGACCACAGGTCCTGGCATTACATGATGGCTTATTATTGGCTGTATAGGGACTACAGATTTGTGCAATACTGTGCTGTAGGTGGTTGGCATGTTTTATAGAATTTCACTTATCTTGCGAAAATGTGAATGAGCCCCTGTGTCTGCTGTCCTTTTAAAGTACATGGGAACCCTCGCCTTGTAAAAAAAAACTTTTCTCCTTTGTTTGACAGACACAGCGCTCCATAAATCATAACTAGTGGGTTATATTGCCGCCTCCAGGAGTAGGACTAGGCAGAACAAAAAACACCTGGCTATGCCCATGGACCGTCAGCTTGGTCTATAAACCCCATCCCCCCCCCCCCCCCCCCGCTCTGCTCTAGGAAATTTGTTTTAATTTGTCTAGTCAGGACCTAGACTCCCGGCCGGGATCTCTGGTCCTAGCCATTTTCTCCTTCCTTAGATCTTTTTTGTTTTCTCTTGGGAGATCTACAATCAACTGCCGGGCTGGGCAATGGGCTGGATAATCTAGATCCAGTGGTCCCCCCCCCCCCAGCCCAACCAGTGAGCACGTGCAGACCACAGCTATGCGCTAGGTCGGCCGCGACCTAGCCTCACGGACAGAGGCTGGCCCGCGAGGTAAGCGCCTCGCAGGGTTGCATACACACCAGGCTTGGGTCTGAGTTGCAGCGGTCCCTTGGCCGGCAGCACCCCTACTTCGGTGGCGAAGTTCTGTTTGGAACGTTACCCGCAGTATGAAAGAGTAAGTTCAGTCCCCCCTTTAGCTTTTTTTTTTGGGGTGGATGCTGTTGGTCCTAGTGCAGGACTAGGGGGGTCCTAGTGCAGAGTGCGCAGCAGAGTCTCCCCTAACATGTGTCCTACCTTCGGGTGGGGCAGCCCCCCTTGCAGAGGGCGCAGGGAAGATCCTGGCAGCATGCTTCAGTGTTTGTAGCTGATGGTGGCCATTTTCCCTTAGTCTGGCTGGTCTCCGGGTGGCGGCTATGCTTGTGTAGCCCGATGTCCTGGGAGCCATTTCCCCCTAGTCGGGAGATGTTGGAGACGACCAAAGCTCCTCCTCTTCCCCCCCCCCCCCCTCAGTTTCTTCTTCCTGGGACATATGAACAGGGACGGCGTCCATGATGATGCTGGGATCGAATTCTCTATGCGCCTCCTGTAGGTAGGGTGAGTTCTCAGGAGTCCCTGTTCTCTCTGCTGATAGGTACCCTGAGCCTTTGGGATCCTTTAGTGGCTCCAAAAGATCATTTTTGTACTGCAAGGTCTTCCTTTCCTTATGGAGCCTCAGGGTCACATCTCCCCCACTTACCCCCTCATAGAGGTGAATGGTCCCTCAGGACCCCAGCTTCCCATGGTTGCACTGACAGTGGTCCTGCAGTCCTTAGTGTCCCGGGTGGAAGTGGCGTGTGGGCAACAGCCCAGGAGGAATCGTCCCCTGCTCAGTCTCTCATCTGATTCTGACCCTGATGCTGCGGTGGACGCAGCCCATCCAGGGGGATTTAATATCACACCCCCCAGATCCACTCAATAGTGAGGATGATTCCTCCATGGTCGCAGCAGCGAATGAAAGAGCGTTGGTAGACGCACTTATCACTGCAGTGCGTGAGACTTTAAAGATGGAGGATGCAGCTGATGTAGCCATGGACGTGGCTGTGTCATTTGGTACGCATAAGTCGCGTCATACTCCAAAGGTGTTTCCTTATGTGCCATATTTTGACAGGTTTTCCTGTAAGGAATGGGAACAACCAAAATTACCCTTTGTGGTCCCCAAACGCTTTGCTGTATGTTAACCTTTTGAGGATTCAAAAAAAAAAAGTGGACTAGTTCACCAGTGGTGGACCCTCATGTTTACAGATTGACTAAAGCAACCATGCTCCCAGTAGAGGAATCCCTGTCCTTTAAGGACCCTGCTGACAGGAAAGCGGAGGCTGTGGCACGCAGCATGTTTACTATGGCTGGCTCAACATTGCGGCCAGTCTTTGTCTCAGACCCTAACTGAATGGGCCAAGCTTTTGCGCCAGGGCCGAGGGGGTGAGCAGGTCCTTGCCGCTTACGATTTAGCGGACCAGTTGGTTCATGGACTGCAGTTTATTTGTTATGCAGCTTTGGATTCAGCTCCTGTGCTGTCATTGTGCTGTGGCTTAAGAATTGGTCTGCAGACTAAGCCTCCAAAAAAGCTCTCATTGATCTGCCCTTTTAAGGTGATTGCCTATTTGGGGCAACCCTGGATGACATCATTAAGGGTATATCACGTGGGGCAAGGGGCAAAACCCCTTCAGCATGAAGGTCTGCCCTCACCCATTATTGGGGTGGGGGGACACGTGGACTTTTTTTGTGAGCGTCAAAGGGATCCGCAAATTGTTTCTTTTGGGGGTACCCAGAAAAGGGGGCAAAGCTTATTTTCGGTCCTGAGTCTCCTTGTGAGGATTTAATTCCTGCAAAGGTTCAGCTAATGTCCAAACTACTTAAGGTCCCCCCTATCGATGACCAAGGGTTAGGGCTACTCCTGCAGAGGTTGCCAGTGTGGGGGAGGGTTCCTACAAATTAGATGCAGGAAGTTTATTCCCTCTAAATCACAGCTATCTGAGTGAGTGACCGTTGACAAAAAAACAGCATATAGACTACAAAGTACAGGAGACGCAGGAGTTCTCCTAAAAGAGTCAACTAGGGGCACCAAGAAGTAAATGAAAAATAAATGTTATTAAGGATCAGAAACACTCACATATAGGTGACTCAAGGTGTAACACACATCAGTTAAACATTTATCATAAAAACATTATGGGATGAGCTGCGACAACCCGGGTTGTAATAAGGTGCAAATGGTGGGGTCAACGAGAAGGGGAAGGTAAGTAACCTTACTCAAAAAGAAAAAATGGAACAGTCCCAACAACAGGATAGCACTCAGGATAGCAATGCATGAAGAGGTGACTTCACTGCGAGAGGGGTCCGTCCAGGCAATAAAGATCAAAGAAGCTGGATTGGAAGTAAATAGTCAAAATACTGTAACTGGCCAGTAGGGGTCCCCGTGGCGACAGTCCTGGGGGGATGATGAGATAGGAAGTCTGAGCTTGCAGTGTGAGTTACTCCGTATTGCAGGGCAGTATAGATGACACAGGAACCTCTTAGTGGCAGAGACAGGGGACACACAATACCTCATGCAGTGATGGGGATCAGTCAATGATACATGCCGGTTGCAGGGAGTCCTGGGGAGTAGCAGCAAACTTGCGGTGGGTGCTGGCCTGACAAGCGCTTCCTCGTGTCCTCCTTTGCTCTTCCGAGCGTGTCTGGGAGGGGGCGGGCTCGCGGCCTGACGTCACTCTGGACGTGGGTGGCGGCTTGTGCTTGTTACGGCCGTAGGTCGCACGATCACTGAAGTTTCACCAGCCTATCGCTGGTTTTCTCAGAGCATTCTGACCTTCCTCCTGGGACTTCGGTGATCGTGCGACCTATGGCCGTAACAAGCACAAGCCGCCACCCACATCCGGGTTACACATAACCTCTCTTCCCAGCTGCATATGGGGCTTAGAGAGCTGGGAGTGTCAGCACAAGTCTGACCAATGGAGGACAGGCAGGCTTTGCTCCTAGCACAGCTAGAAAACTGACCATGCTGGGATGGATGTGCTACTATGCTTAGTGTTGTCCATTTTTAAAATAGTAAAGCATGAGGACTGGTGGCAGGATCACCGAGTATTTCACGCAAAGGAAGCAATGCAAAGAGAACGGGATATTTTTTTAACACAAGTACATGGTAACACAGACACACACTGGAAATATGAAATGTTGGGGTAACATAATTTACACATGTTTACTATAGATAAGCCCTGTATTTGGCTCCACCTTCTTGCCCTCAGTACTTCCCAGTATACCAATCGTTGAAGAAAAGAATACTATTTGTCTGCTGAATACTGTATTTTGTGTTAAGGCTATAAAGTTACATTTTGCTCTCCTGAGATCAGAAATCCCTGTGTATGGTGTCTTTGGCAAGTTTGTGAACTGATTTGGGATTTGATATCTGTGTTTTCGTAGTGGCTTTCTTCTCATCACTCTTCTATGTAAAAATCAAGTGCTGCAAAGAGTCCATGCACACTGAACTTAATGGGCATATTTCGGGGGGGGGGGGGGGGGGGGTTTAGAGGCAGAAAAAAAAAAACCCTTCAGTGTGTTTTTGAGAGGAGTTTCCTGGCAGAAAAAATGCTTAAAGTGTTACTGAACCCACAGCCGTAAAATCAGTCTGTATATGCAGTAAAGCATTCTTGTTATACTCTGAAAACGAAGGGGTTAATTCTCAGCATTATGTAAAAAGTGGTTTGGTCCTGTCTTTTCTGATCCTCCCCTTCTTGCACTGCCCCAATCTATCTCCTGACGGTACAGAGCCTTGGGGGCACTCTGCACATGCTCAGTTTGGTGTGTGTTGCTAGAGTTTTGTTTTTGCATGTAATCAGCACAGAGCAAGTCGGCAATGTCCAGACAGAGGCTCTGGGTCATGCAACCTCATAAGACAGAGGAGAATGGAAACTCCTCCTACAAGCCTAAACCAGTGCACAGCCAGACCCTAATAGAAGGCACAATACTGCTATATACTGTTGATGAGAAAAGTTATGCAGTACTTTATATATACTACCATAATTGCACTTCCGTGTACTGTGGGAGACCAGAAATAGTCAGTGCAGGGTCCTGGGTTTGGTAACACTTTAGGGCTCTTTCACACGGGCAGTCCGATCAGATCCGCCTTTCAGTTTTCTAGGCAAGTCTGATCGGATGCCCCATTCAGCCCTATGGAGCAGCGGATGTCAGCGGTGACATGTCCGCTGACCCCCGCTACCATCCGTATCCGATCCTGTCCGTGAAATCCGGACGGGTGGAAACCCTATTTTCCATCCGTCCTGGGGATCGGATGAGAGCGGACAGGCGGTCCACTCTCATCCGATTCCCCATAGAGAGCAGCGGGGGCTGAGACACCTCCCTCTCCGCACTGCAAGCGGAGACGGAGCTGTCATCCGCCGGCTCAGCGGGGATTGCGGATCGATCCCCGCTGAGCAACACTGATCTGCCTACGGAGGCGGACCGTGTGAAAGAGCCCTTAATGTGCCTAAACGCATGTTTTGTAGTGTTCTTCGTTTGAGTGTGCATTGATTAAAGTGAAAAATGTACAGAGAGGAATGTTTTGGGAAAAAACAAAAAAAAAAAGCTTATAAAAGCGAATGATTTTGAACTCTCCTAAACGTTTGTGCAATACGAGCTATTGTGAACTTTTTTTCTGCCAGAGATTGACATTTTTTTTCTGCTTCTAGTGAGCTTGGACCTTACGTGTACTTCAAAAGGTATCTTGGATGACTAAATTACTATGCAGCAGATGTCTTGTTGGGGACCGTTTTCTCATTCAGACTGACCACCAAATTTAGTTCTTTTATAAAGGCAAGACTCCAAATAACACAAATGTAGCTTTCGTTGTTTGTTTGAAGTCGTTTTCAGCAGGCCATCAGGCTACGTTGAGGCTTGTAGGTCCAGATTTCCCTTTTTTTTTTTTTTTTTTTTTTTTTTTTTTTTTGCTGGCTTGTGTATTTGTTATGGTTTTGATTAAGGGCCCATGCATACTGGCTTAATTGCTGCTCCTAGAGGAGCCTTGCCTGTAGAAGCAACTGTTATCCTATCTGTCTATGCACATGAGGACATTAATGCCCAGTACACACGATCCGAAAATCGGGCGACGTTCCATCCGTTATTTTTCGTATTCTAGCAGCTCTCAATAGTATTCGCTAACGGGAGAGGTTACTCACGATACTAATTTTCTCGGACGATAATTCTTAGCTTCCGGTATGCGTAACCACGCTGTAGCGTGTGAGGGAAAAATTATGTCTACTGCTCATGCGCTGTCTACTGCTTACCAATTTTTTCGGACGAACAACATACTGATAATACGATTATCGTACGATGTGTTATAATACGATCAAAATTTTTATGCTTGCACGACCGGATAATATCGGGTGAACTGTCGTGATCGCCTCTCGTAAGCTGTGTACTAACGATCCGATTATCGTCCGATCCTTTCACAAGCGTTAATTTTCGTCCGATTTTAAGGCATATTTTTAAGCTCAGTGTTTAGAGGTGGAAAAATAAACCCTTCTGTTTTGCATTTTTGAGCAGTTTTTTGGCAGAGAAAAAGCTGCTAAACTCTTCTAAATGCTCCTGAAAGCTTTTACAAAAAACACGCAAAATTTAGCTTTTTTTTTTTTTTTTTTTTATTTTTTTTTTTTTGGACCCTTAACCACTTAAGCCCCGGAAGATTTTACCCCCTTCCTGACCAGGGGGTATTTTGTGATTCGTGACTTTTAACGGACAATTGCGCGGTCGTGCAATGCTGTACCTAAACTAATTTGACGTCCTTTTTTTTCCCACAAACAGAGCTTTCTTTTGGTGGTATTTGATCACCTGTGCGATTTTTTTTTTTTTTTTTTTTTTTTTTTTTTTTCGCTATAAACAAGAGCGTAAATTTTGCAAAAATAACAATATTTTTCACTTTTTTTTTATATGAAATTCCCCCCCCAAAAAAATGTAAAACATTTTTTAACATTTTCGGCCAATTTGTTTTATGCTACATATGTTTGGTAAAAAAAATCGCAAAAAGCGTATTTTGATTGGTTTGCGCAAAAGTTATCGCATTTACTAACAAAGGGAAAGATTTTTGTCTTCTTTTTTTTTTTTTTTTGTGGGACTGCGACATTGGGGCGGACAGATCGGACCCTTGACTGACATTTTTGACACTTTTGGGGTTACCAGTGACATTACTGCAGTAATCGGTGCTATACATATGTACTGTTACTGTAAAATGACACTGGTAGTGAAGGGGTTAACTGTATTTGAGAGGGAGTGGCTGTGTGTGTCCCTAGGGGCGTGATTCTAACTGTGATTGGCTGTGGCTTGAGGTGTAGGAACAATGATCAAAGGTCCTACATAGTAGAACCGTATGATCACTGTTCCTACATAGGGGAGAATGACAGGCGGCTTGTTTACATTAGCCGCCTGACTTTCTCCCGCTGTCACGGATGATCGTTGAGTGAGCGGCGGACATCGGGTCCGCCGCTCACACACACACACACGCGCGGGGGGGGGGGGGGTCCATGACCGCGCCTCCGGTGGCGTGCGCTCACTCCCCAGAGCCTCACAGGCTAGTGACGTACCCATACGTCACTTTGCCTGTGAGGGGCTGACCGCCGCAGTATATGTACTTGTGGCAGTCGGCAAGTGGTTAAAGGATAAGTTAAGCTTCTGGAACATGTTACATGTTCTACCTGTTTTTAGGTTGCAAAATGTAACCTGTTCCTACTGCTGCAGTGGCTCGATGATCTGAGCCCCCTGTGTGACAGCAGTATGGGGATAACTTCCCCATACTAGCTGCCACTTTTTAAAATGAGCATGGCCGTGTTATTCATAGAGTTCTGCTGTCTGCTTGTAGTTCTCAATAAACTATAACGGTCCTGTTGAGCGCTCTGGTAGTTCATTGATTTTTCCTGTCAATGTGAAAATGTCTACCCGTCTGATGTATGGGCGGACGGCTCATATTGGCAGTCTATAGGAGACCTGCATGGCATCGTTTATCTGCTGATCGCTGGTGCAATGCTTGCCAGGCTCTGCAAAAAAATGAGCATTTTTTTTTTTTTTACATATTTTTGATTAAGATGAACTTATCCTTTTTTAAGATAGCAAAAGTTTTTCTTGGGTGTCATCACAGAATAGAACACACATTGGGTGGATTTACGAAAACCTGGAGTGTGCAAAATCTGGTACAGGCAGCTGTGCATGGTAGCCAATCGGCTTCTAACTTTAGCTTGTTCAATTAGGCTGCTTTCACATAACAGCGCTTCTAAAATGCACTATATGTTTAATTAGTTGCAGCAGCGCATATGCCTTAAATAGCTTGTTGTTCAATATGCTGTTGGTTTCCTGTTAAGGAGCTGGAACCCGCAGGTGTCATTACTTAATAACAAGCGAATAAATACACATACAGTGGTCCCCTGTACCTCCATGGTGGTCGCAAAGCTTCTTTCTGCTCGCTCCTTGTAGAAATTTTCCGGCCGTGCAGAGCCCGCCATCTTTAACACTGGTCATTACACAGGACGCTGCAGAGGGGAGGGGCCAGGAAAACAGGGCGAACTGCAGGAAACCGCTTTTGGCGCTATTGTGAATGCGTGGGAAGGAGAGAGGGGCGGACCCAATGTTGAGCAGAAAGAATTTGGCAGAAAAGCTTGGGCGGAAGGAGAGGGATTGGTGGGACTGAACATTGCATGAAGGTACAGGGGGCATATGTGTAGCTACTTACTGGGTAAGGATGCCGACGGGTACTAGTTCCTTAACAACCAGCATTTTTTTTTTTTTTTAAAGCATCGTGACCCCAAAAACGCACATTTGGTGTGTTTCTATCGACATACAAAAAAAAATGTATTTTTGGTGCTCGTTTCTTTTACAAAACGTAGAAAGATGCTGCAAGCAGGACTTTTTTAAACGCATTGCAAACGCAGCTCAACAGTTTTGAAAGGTCACATAGAATTTTTAAAGGGAAGTAATTTTGATTGGCTTTTGTCACACTGGAAATGTGGCTTCTAGTGCGGTGAAAGGGCCCTTAAGCTTTGGCAATAAAACCTGGAAGCTGATTGGTTTCTATGCAGAACTGCACTAGATTTGGCAGTCTCCACTTTTGATAAATCAACCCGACTGTCTCATAGGAGTTGCTTTTATTTTGTGCAAGGTTATTCTTTTTGGCCAATTTAAAACTTATAACAAGGAAATGAAGGGTGTGTTGTGACTTCAACCAGTGATGTCATGTCAAAATAATAGTAGCTTATGCATCTGATGAAACCTGCACAGCTTGTATTTTTTGTAAAACTACAATGAGCTTTGTTTAATTGTATCTTTTAGCAGCGTGAGACATGTCCTGGTTTGCTAGTGTCAGACACATTTTATTGGCTTTGGAATATTGCACGTAGCCAGAGATAGACTTCCTGACTTTATTTTTCGCTTTCACTCAGCTGTCATTTTGATGTTTGCTTTATTTTTACATGCAAACAAAATCAAGTGTTATATTTTGATTAAAGGTGGATGTAAAGTGGCGGCTGAGGACACTTTTTTTTTTTTTTTTTTTTTATGTACGATATCTCACAAAAGTGAGTATATATATCCCTCCCATTTTTGTAAATATTTTATTCTATCTTCATGTGACAACACTGAGGCTCCGTTCACATCTAGGCGTTTTGGGGCGTTTTTGGGGCGTTTTTCTGCTCTAGGATCAGCTCTCAAAACGCCCAACAAGACAAATCCTATTCATTTCAATGGCCCCTGTTCACATCTGAGCGTTTTGACGCTGTATACAAAACGCCCAACGCTCAAAAAAGTACATGAGCTTCTTTTTGGGCAGATTACAGGCGTTTTCCATTGATCTCTATTCAATCTAAAAACGCCTGCACAAAAATCGCGGTAAAAATCGCGGTAAAATCGCGGTAAAAAACGCCGCAAAAATCGCGGTAAAAAACGCGCGAAAAACGCTACGCTCAGGTGTGAATGTAGCCTGAAGAAATGACACTTTGCTACAATGTAAAGTAATGAGTGTAAAGCTTGTAGAACAGTGTTAATTTGCTGTCCCCTCAAAATAACACACAACCGTTATTGTCTAAACCACTGGCAACAAAAGAGAGTACACCCCTAAGTGAAAATGTCCAAATTGGGCTCAGTGTCAATATTTTGTGTGGCCACCATTGTTTTCCAGCACTGCCTTAACCCTCTTGGGCATGGAGTTCACCAGAGCTTCACAGGTTGCTACTGGAGTCCTCTTCCACGACGACATCACAGAGCTGGTGTATATTATAGACCTTGTGCTCCTACACCTTCCGTTTGAGGATGCCCCACGGTTGCTCAAAAGAGTTTAGGTCTGGAGAAATGCTTGGTCAGTCCATCACCTTTAACCTCAGCTTCTTTACCAAGGCAGTGGTCGTCTTGGAGGTGTGGTTAGGGTCGTTATGTTGGAATACTCCCTAAGCCCAGTCCCTGAAGGGAGGGGATCATGCTCTGCTTCAGTATGTCACAGTACATGTTGGCATCCAAAGTTCTCTCAAACTGTACCTCCCGAGTGCCGGAAGCACTCGTGCAGCCCCAGACCATGACACTCCCACCACCATGCTTTACTAGGCAAGACACACTTGTCTTTGTACTCCTCACCTGGTTGCTGCCACACGCGCTTGACACCATCTGAACCAAATAAGTTTATCTTGGTCTCATCAGACCACAGGACATGGTTCCAGTAATCCATGTCCTTATTCTGCTTGTCTTCAGTAAACTGTTTGCAGGTTTTCTTGTGCATCATCTTTAAAAGAGGATTCCTTCTTGGTCGACATGCACACGAATTTGATGCAGTGTGCAGTGTATAGTCTGAGCACTGACAGGCTGACCCCCCCCCCCCCCCCCCTCAACCTCTGCAGAAATTCTGGCAGCACTAACACCTCTATTTCCCAAAGACAACCTCTGGATATGACCCTGAGCACGTGCACTCAACTTTTGGTCGACCACGGCGGGGCCTGTTCTGATTGGAACCTGTCCTGTTAAACTGCAGTATGGTCTTGGCCACCGTGCTGCAGCTCAGTTTCAGGGTCTTGGCAATCTTCTTATAGCCTAGGCCATCTTTATGTAGAATAATATAAAAATGCAGCGCTAATAACTAATCATAATGAAAAGTCTATAGTGCAATTCAGTTGGTTGAGGTTGAAATTGAAGCAGGATCTTCCACCCTTAAATGTGCATCAAACAGACTGACACAGGTGAACGAAAGCCAGCCTACACCTCCACCACATGAAACATCAAGCCTCTTACCAGAAACCGAAGATCCCTGCTCTCACAGTGATCAAAAACGCTTCCTAAGTTGAATTCCCCAAATGGACACAGCATGCACCGCAAGACACTCCGCTCTGTATGTAGATCAGTATTCAAATGCTCCACTTCAGATGTGATTGATTAGTTCGCAATCTGGTAAAAAAATTCCTTTATGTGGAGCAGCAGTCCCCCCCCCCCCCCCCCCCCCCCCAGACCCTCAGTTCTTTGCCATGAGGTGCCATGTTGAACTTCCAGTGACCAGTATGAGAGAGAGAGAACCCCGAATCTAACACACCTGCTCCCCATTCACACCTGAGACCTTGTAACACTAATGAGTCATATGACATCGGGGAGGTAAAAATGGCTAAATGGGCCCAATTTGCACATTGTCATTTAGGGGTGTACTCACTTTTGCCAGTGGTTTAGACATTTATTGGCAGCGCTGTGCAATAAGTTATTTAGGATTATAATTTAAAAAAAACTGATGTACTAGGCTCTATTCACAAAGCAGTATTTGTTCCCCTTAAAAAATGCGGTAAAATACTGCTCAGCAATTTTTCAAAGTTGTTTTTTTTTTGGCATTCACAAAAAAGCTACTAAAATGTCTTAGTAGTTATTTTATAAAGTCTTGCGGTATTTTAGTAGTGAAAACATACGGTAATTTAATGCCTGGCACTAGCTGACGTATTGACAATCATTAGGCGTTGTTAAGGAGTGGGTGGCTGCCGTGTCCTTGACAACCGTTGAGTCATTCCCTGTTAGCAGGGTTCCCTCTGACAGCTGAATGTTTTTTTTTTTTTTTTTTATACAAATGGGGAAAAAAAAACGTACTATGAACCCTATGCTCATTCACATCGGGGGCGGGGGGGGGGGGGGAGTCTGGAAGTGCTTCTTTAATGTGAATAAGGGACCGTACACACGATATGAAAATCGGAAGTAAGATTTATTCTGACGGACGATCTGCCGTTTTTCGGGTCGTTAGTACAGTGCTTTCGACAGCCGATTACGAATTTTCGGATGACAAAAACTGGATGTGCAGGCTATAAAAATGTTATCGTACCTCAACACAACGTCCGATTTTCGTTTAATTAGTACAGTTTTGTACGAAAAAAAATCGTGAGAGCAAGACTAGGCATGCTCAGAAACTAAAGAACACATACAAAACAATTTAACACATGACATCACTTCTGAAGTTGAATTCTGTCGTAGGAGAATTTTCGTATGAAAGTAACCTCTTCACTTTCCATATGAGACTAGCATGGAACAAAAAAACGGATGAAAGATCGTCCGATAATCTGATTGTGTATACGAGGCTCAAGTATGGGGTTCATAGTACCCCTACTCATTCACCCAAAAAGTGTGTAGTGTAAAAAAGGACAATAGACCATTTGACAAGTCCTTTATTTAAAAAATAAAAATGTCCCCCGGCGTAGATCATCCTCAATCATGATGCCCACTGCCAACCCGAGGGGGGGGGGGGTCTGCTCCTGCTGTGTGACAGCTTCTTAAGTACCCCGCCCCTTAGTTATTGAACTGTCAGACTGGCGCAAACGGACCACTTTTTTTTTTTTTTTTCCCCCTTTCTATTTTGGGGTCGTGGTGGCAGCAGGCGTTGATTGACGATGGTTCTACACCTGTGGACATTATATTTTTGAAATAATGGAAAAATAGTCTTGTGTTTTTTTTTTTTTTTGTCCGACGCGTTCTTTGCTGACAGCTGATGTCTCTGTTCCCCTAACGCAGAGCTCGTTCTGTGTAGTTTGTCCCCCTGTATAATCTAAAATACCTGTCTGATTCTGCCAGGTTATGTGTCGCCCCCCCCCCCCCCCCCCATATAAGCTGACCACGGTTTATCATAGCGGCTGAGCCCTGACACGTGGTCTGTTTACGTGCCTCTGTCATCTGCAGCTCTTCTCTTCCCCCCCCCCCCCTCTCTGCCTGTCAGTGTTGCTCTGCTCCCCGCCCCTTCCTGCTGCTAAAATTAGCACATTTATATTCATACAATCCCTGTTTAATAACAATATGTGCCCCACAGTATGTGTTTTCTATAAAATATGCAGATTTCTACCTTATTTCAGATTGCCTCCCGTCGCTCACATGTCTGCTCTCCTCCTCCTCCCCTCCTACTGGCTGACATCAGTGGGAGTTCTTGGACCCTCCCACTGTAGCTGTCAGACTGGGAGAGGGGAGAGCAGTCAGGTGAGCTCTAAAATACGGTAGAAATTGGCATATTTATTATAAAACGCACTGTGGGGCACCTAACGTTAAAAAAAAAAAAAAAAAAAAAAGAAAATTGATGTAAAGCCACTTGACAGGATTACAAAATTCCAACTACTTTAAGGATGCGGCTGCCCACTCTTTAACAACCATGATGTTTACTGGCTGTTCAGGAGCGGGCAGCCATCGGCTCCTTAACAACCGGTACACCTTCCACAAATACTGCATGCCTCTGGAACACTACCTAACTTCCACATGCATTTAATTATTTTCCTTCTGTGAATGGATTTGAATGCCTGTTAATGCGACATAAAAGGTCTAGTAAATCGACCGTTTCAGGATCTCATGAGATATTTAGGCAAAATGTGTCCTGATACCTTAATATCTCATGCAAGTTATTCTGGGAATGGAACCCGCTGCGATTTGTATCTTCCTAAAACGGAGGGAATGCAAGTGATGTATGTCCTACTTAAAATCACTTTAATTTGAAAAGACGCCAGCTCTTCTTAAGTGGCGGCCACGGTCTGGACAGGACTGTCATTCAGTCTGGACCGAGGTCCACCATTTAGTGATCCCTGCCATAACCCAACCTTACCCAGGCACTTGCTTTTGAAGATTTTCCATTGATCTCGATGGCACAACAGTCAAGTGCTAAGACAAGCATGGCTGGGGTAGGGGCTTGATCACTTGTTCGTTTCCAGTGCCACAAAAACTGCAGGAATCGGCAGCATCCATGTGCAGAAAATGACATTAATATATTGACAGGTGTGTGTATGTATGTATCTGTTGGAATAAACAACCTCCAGAGCTGCTAGCACTGTAATTTGATACCCAGTACTAATAAGGCCTCATGCACATTGGATGTTTTTGCCTCTGCTCCTGGGGCTTCTGGCGTGTGTGTCTTTCCCCCCCCCGCCTCTAAACTCCCCTGCATGGTAGCCTATGTGTCCAGTGTGCACACGGGCATTTAGCAGCGTTTAGAGGCAGGAAAAATCCCCACTGCCAGTGTGTCCAAAAGCAGCAGCATTTTGGGAAACAAAAATAAAAAAAGATTGATGCTTGTAAAACGCATGTTAACGCTAGGCATTCTTAGCGCTTGTGTTCATTTCATTTTTTTTTTTTTTCTGCCAAAATGCTGTGTCGAGGAGGAAAGGCTTCAAGGAGCGTTTGCAAAACATCCTGTGTGCATGAGTTCTAAATGTGTAAATAAGTGTTCCTCTAATTGTCTAGGACTCTAGGTGGTTGGTGCACACATACAATATTGTCAAAAGTATTGGGACGCATACTATTACATGAACATTAATGTGATCCAGTCTTAGTCCGTAGAATTCAGTATTGAGTTGGCCCACCCTTTGCAGCTATAACAGCTTCAACTCTTCTGGGAAGGCTGTCCACAAGGTTTAGGAGTGTCTATGGGAATGTTTGACCATTCTTCCAGAAGTGCATTTGTGAGGTCCGAAACTGATGTTAGAAAGAAGGCCTGGCTCACAGTCTGCGCTCTAATTCATCCCAAAGGTGTGCTATGGGGTTGAGGTCAGGACTCTGTGCAGACCAGGCAAGTTCCTCCACCACAAACTCGCTCATCCATGTCTTTATGGAACTTGCTTTGTGCACTGGTGCGCAGTCATGTTGGAACAGGAAGGAGCCATCCCCAAACTCTTCCCACAAAGCTGGGAGCATGAAATTGTCCAAAATGTCTTGGTATCCTGACATCTTAAGAGTTCTCTTAACTGGAACTAAGGGGCCAAGCCCAACTCCACACCATAATCTCCCCTCCACCAAATGTTTTGGACCAGTGCACTCCAGTGTTTGAGGATGGTCCCTTCCTGTTCAAACATGACTGCGCACCAGTGCATAAGCAAGGTCCAGAAAGACAAGGATGAGTGAGTTTGGGGTGGAGGAATTTGACTGAACTACAGAGTCCTCACCTCAACCCGATGGAACATCTTTGGGATGAATTAGTGCGGAGACTGCGAGCCGGGCCTTCTTGTCCAACATCAGTGCCAGACCTAACAAATGTGTTTCTGGAAGAATGGTCAAACATTCCCAAAGACACACTCCTAAACCTTGTGGACAGCTATAACAAGTTGAACTTGTTATAGCTGCAAAGTGTGGACCAACTCAATATTGAACTCTATGGACTAAGACTGGGATGTCTTCATACATTTTGACAAATGAATACTGCTACATTTCCTTGGTAAAAAAAATTAACCCAAATCGGTGTGTATTTGGTTTGTGCGAAAGCTATGGTATCAATCCTGATGTACTGACATGCCAGGACAGTACAAATATCCCCCAAATTACCCTTTTTTAGGAAAGTAAGACAGTCCAAGGTGAGTGATTAGTAAAACACGTTGGTGTCTGTTTATGAAACCAAGATGAGCAGCGATCTTGATGATCGCAGCTCATCTTGGATCATTATCGATTAATGAAACGGAGATGATCATCTCCACACGGAAAATCTGTCATTGACTGACACTGAAACGGCCAGTTTATGAAGCTGCGATCTGTGCCAGAATTCACAATCCCAGATTCACCAGCCTGGAGGTGGTGAATCAGGGGAGAGAAGGAAGGTTGACTTCCTTCCTCAATCAGACCCCCAAAACAGTAAACATGTCCAACATGTCCCCCTGCCATATTTTTGTGTGTGTGTATATATATATATATATATATATATATATATATATATATATATATATATATATATATATATATATATATATATATATATATATATATATAAATAATGTCTCTAATTATATTAACATTAGGTGGGGGTCGAATGCACGTGTACTCAGCGGTGATAATCTATCACTGCTTAATAAATGGACACCAGTGATTTTCTTGTACTGTAATCTTGCTTTGTCTCACGAGATTACAGGCGGCCCTTTCACTTGTACACAGATCTTGGCCATTTTCAGAGGAAAAACTCCTCCTTTGTTCTCCCTGTGAGAACTGAAGCTCTCTGCTTCCTAAACAGGGTGCCAGAGGAGATAATTTTCCTCAGAGAACTGCCGAGAAGTGAACTGAGAAAAGTCTTCCTTTCATAAATGTACACCTTAGTGAGATCTCTGCCTCAACCCATTAGATCCAAGAAAGAGCTAAACCTTGTAGAAAAGCTCTGTAACCCATTAACAAAAGCAAAACATAATATATCTCAGATCTATAAGATGTTAACTGACATGGAGGGTTTTGGGAAACTTTCATTTATAGAAACTTGGGAAAGAGAGGAGAGCACAAAACAAGGGCTGTACTGGGAGCTGTACATTGCTCTGTTATAAATGCGAATACTATTGAAATTAATTACAAATGTTTATCGAAATGGTATCTAACGTTGGTTAAAGTACATTAATGTCAGCCAGAGAAATCAAGCCTGTGCTGGAGGGGATGCGGGGCGCAGGGTACAATGTTTCATATTTGGTGGGAGAGCCCTAAGATCTGGGAATATTGGCTGCAAGTGCAACAATTTTTTAGAGGAATCGGGAATAAGCATCATAGACGACCCATGGACATGTTTTTTTAACAGAACAGATAGACCTTTAAAGAAGAATAAAAACATGATTCTCCCAAACCTACTGAATGTAGCAAAAGCGACAATTCCAAAAAAATGCCTAGAGATAGAAGGCCCTACTATAAGGGCTCTTTCACACGGGCGGTCCGATCAGATCCGCCTGTCAGTTTTTTAGGCGGATCTGATCAGATGCCCCATTCAGCCCTATGGAGCAGCGGATGTCAGCGGTGACATGTCCGCTGACACCCGCTGCCATCCGCATCCGATCCTGTCTGTGAAATCCGGATGGATGGAAACCCTATTTTCCATCCGTCCTTGGGATCGGATGAGGGCGGACAGGCGGTCCGCACTCATCCGATTCCCCATAGAGAGCAACGGGGGCTGTGACACCTCCCTCTCCGCACTTCAAGCGAAAATGGAGCTGTCATACGCCGGCTCAGCGGGGATCGCGGATCGATCCCCGCTGAGCAGCACGGATCCGCCTACGGAGGCGGACTGTGTGAAAAAGCCCTAAGAGTGGTGCTACAGAATTAAAAAAATAAATATTATATAGATCGCTTCTCTAATAAATGGAAAATATAGCCAGGCTTCAAAAAGACTGACTACATAGAAATATGGATGAATTAAGTGTCCATTCACACTAGTACGACTTGGTCAGCCTGACAAGTCACGCACCGTCGCGTCCCATAGTGTAGTACAGGAATGGTTCTAATAGGAGCGACACAAGTCGCTCCGACTTAGAAAAAGGGTCCTGTACTATTTCGGGGCGACTTGCATAGACATTCATTTTATGAAGTCCGTGCAAGTCGTGCCGAAGTCGCGGTGCACGCGACTTCAAAGGTCGCCCCCGAAGTCGTGCCGCTTCAGTGTGAACCGGCACTAAAGGGGTAACTGGGGATTGTGGACAGAAGGGTTTGGTAAACATAAATAGAAAAGTAGGAGGAGGGCAACACAGGATAAGAGTGGTAAAAGAGAGGGTGGGGGGGAGATGGGGGTAGTGGATTATAGGGGGAACAGAGTTGCATTTGAAATATGTGAAATATTTTTAGTATTGTTTTTAAACATTGAATTGAAAATTTAATAAAAGATTATTGGAAAAAAAAATCTATTCCTGTGAGGAGAGAGCGGGGAACTGGTCTGAGCTGCGCTATCTCTGTCAATAGATGAACACAGCTCGTCTCAGGATGGACACCACATGTGTGCCCACAAGCAAGTGATTTGCTATGGGGGGAGAAGGAAGGAGGGGTGGGGGACCCCAGAGGAGGTGGTTTGGCGCCACTCTATGCAAAACCATTGCACACAGCAGGTGGGTATTACATGTTTATTTGTTTTTATTCTTTTTTTTATTACTATGGCCGAGTAAGATAAAAGTGGTCCTGCGAGCGGGTTCGCCGTGGGATCACTTTTAGGGCTGGTTCACAACACAAAAACACACTCCAGATCCGTTCTGGGTGAGTTTCTCTGCATGCACATTTATTGTTTCCAGATTCATTACAGATGCTTTATTTTCACTGTGCTGGGGTCCCGTGTGTTTTTGATGTGTTCCAGTACCGTCCAGTTTAGAAAAAATGCAGCATGTTCTACCTTTTTTTTTTTTTCTCCTTTTCTTTTCTTTTCTGGATTGGACTGCACTGGTGTGAACTATGCCATTGTAGATCATATAACTTACTTTCCATGAGTTTTTGATGCAGAATTAAATCACACTGGACTGAATGTGGTGTGAACCGGCCCTTAAAAATAAGGGAAGAGTTGGAAAATTAGGAAAACAATCCCTCCTTGCTTGCGTGCAGAAGTGAATGCATACATAAGTCCCGCAAGCATATGTTCACACATTTGAGAACCTCACATGTGGTGGTTTACTCCTGTAACACATAAAGTGTTTCTCCCCTACAAAAATTGCATTTGAAAGACTGCTGCGCAAATACAGAGTGACAGAAAAAAATTACGATTGCCATTTTATTCTCTAGGGTCTCTGCTAAAAAAAATATAAAGTGTTTGGGGGTTATGATTAATTTTCTAGCAAATATTGTTTTAAACTTATAAAAAAAAAATAGTGTCATTAAAAAAAATTTTTTTTTTTTTTTTCATAAATCACCCAATTAACATGGAATACTCGTGTTATAAACTAATGAAATGCTTACCCGAAATGTTAGTCCGGTATTAAGTGTTGCCATTTCCTTTATATTTTAAAATCGGTATAAATGACACATCCTAATCTGTTTTTTTTGGGGGGGGGGGGGGGGGGTGAAATGTAGGTAGACTGACAATGAATGGTTTTTAGGCACTATAACACAGGTGTCAAACACAAGGCCCGCGGGCCGAATTCGGCCCTCAGGGCCATTTCATGTGGCCCTTGCACCTCTCCTGCAGCTGGAGAGCTCCAGCCCTCTTCTGGCCCTCGTCCAGATCCTGTACTTTTTGCTTTTCAGCAATGCCTACAGCTTCTTCCCAGCAGCAGCACAAGATAAGGGGGTGCACTGTGATGTAAGAGAGGGTGGGGAACTCAATTTCTGATGGTGGGGAGGCTCTTGATGTCTTATGTAAGAGTAGGGGATGCTCTGGACATCTAGTCTTACAGATACAACCGGTCATTTTGAGGGCAATAATAATGCTGATGCGGCCCACGATTAAATTGTGTTTGACACCCCTGCACTATAAAAAGACTGAAAAGCAAGAAATAAAATAGATGATGTATTATTGCTATTCAAAGCAACGTTTGGTACCAGAAACCAGATCGCCTTTTCTGGATGTGGCTGTCAAATACTGAATTTTTTTATTGCAATTATACGTATCAATATTCTTGTCCAAGAAGGGAACAAATGGCTAAAAGGTCAATTCAAGTTTTAAGGAAACTTTTTTTTATTATCATGGTTTACATACTGTTATCTGCTAATTCAGGTAATGTTACTTGACATAACAGCATCACATTCTATGGAAATCAAAATATTGAAGTACAGGGAAAGCTTGTTTGGTTGTACTGTGTATCACATGCAGTTCATTCTGCACTCCTGTGACCCATTATCAGCAGGCAGCGGGCTGAAAGCTGCTCCTGCCCCCTCCACAGCACAGCACTCCAGTGACCAGTGGGACAGAGCAGAGACCTGCTGACTGACAGTGTTAGGTGTCACGGGACAGATCCACCTAGGTATGTATGATTCTAAAAAAAAAACATATTTTTTACCATTTCTGGACTGGAAGTATTTACCCCCTTAATGACCAGGCCATTTTTTTGCAATATGGGACTGTGGTACTTTAACTGACAATTGCGCGGTCGTTCAACGCTGTACCCAAATAAAATTGATGTCCTTTTTCCCACAAATAGAGCTTTCGCTTGGTGGTATTTGATCACCTGTGCAACTTTTTTTTTGCGCTATAAACCAAAAAAGAGCGACAATTCTGAAAAAAAAAAAAAAAAAACTATATTTTACTTTCTGCTATATAACATTAAAAAAGAATAGCGCACACATGCTAAAGAAATGACTATCAAATATGAAGACAATCCATAAATAAAAATGGGGATTTAGTCCCACCATATGGCCATATCGTGCTCAAGCCCACCACTACATCAAAGTACCCCATTGTCAGTGGGTCCTACACTATCCATAAAAAAGGATGAATCCAGCCTCTCTCGTAGGACCCACTGATAATGGGGTACTTTGACGCAGTGGTGGGCTTCAGCACGATATGGCCATATGGTGGGACCAAGTCCCCATTTTTATTTATGGATTGTCTCCATATTTGGTAGTCATTTCTTTAGCATGTGTGCGCTAATCTTTTTTAATATACATGTCGCTTGGTTGATAGCTGCACCGGCTTTAGATATACATGTTCAGGGTTTGCTCCCCCAATTTTTTGCTTGCTATATAACATTCCCCCCAAAAAAATCTATATTTTTTTATCATTTTAGGCCTATTGTTTCTGCCACATATATATTTTGTAAAAAAATCCCAATAAGAGTATATTGATTTTTTTTTTGCCCAAAAGTTAACACCTGACTGACATTCTTGACACTTTTGGGGGGACCAGTAACATTATTACAGTAATCGGTGTTAAAAATATGCACTTACTGTAATAATGACACTGGCAGGGAAGGGGTTAACACCAGGGGCGATCAAAGGGTTAAATGTGTCCCTAGGGGGTGCTTTTCTAACTGTGAGGGGGGGAGGGCGTTAATGGGCTTTTTTTATTCCTAAATAAGAAGCACACCAGATCCCCCTGCGTCTATAAATGACAACAGTTCTGTCTTCAGGAGGAGCGATCGCACGTACCTGCTAATCGGCTTCCCCTGACGAATATGCACGCGTGCACCAAAAGCCCCGCCCCCCCAGGCTAGCGTTCCTGCAAAGCGGCGTACAGTTGTCGTTTCGCGGAACGGAGCCGACCTGCCACGGTAAAACTGCGCCGGGTGGTCGTTAAGTGGTTAATATTTTACAAAAAAACTTTTTTTTTTCCCTGCGCAATGCAATCCACCATGTGGTCTTTTAAGAAAAAATAATAAATGCACATATTTTTTTAGAAAAAATTAATTTGTTTTTCCTGCAATAGCCTGGGAAGCATTGTACCCATGTTTAGGGGTGCAATATCCAGCTTCTGAAGGGCTTGTGAATGAACTACAATGGCGTTCATCAGTTAATTCAGAACTACAAGCAGTCAGCCGCAGTGGCTGACAATAGTTGTAGTCTATTCAAAAAGCGATTGTGCTATTTTTTAATTTCACAGCGGGTGCGGGAAGAGGATCACCCACCCGCTGGCACACTGAGGTGGGTATTGGGGGAGGGGCTAAATACAGGTGGAACATGTAACATGTTTCAAAAGCTGATCTAAGCCTTTAATGAGAATTTCAGTAAAGTTTGTTAAAATAAAAAAGCAAACCGTGCGATGTGATGCGATCTCTCTCTGCATTGCACTGCACACAAGCTGCTGCATTTTAACACTGCAGCTGGTGCGAATAGACCCTGAAAGCGTTTTTATTATATAAAATATATTGTCAAAAGTATTGGGACACCTGCCTTTATGCACACATGAACTTTAATGGCATCCCAGTCTTAGATCGTAGGGTTTAATATTGAGTTGGGCCCCCCTTTGCAGCTATAACAGCTTCAACTCTTCTGGGAAGGCTGTCCACAAGGTTTAGGAGTGTGTCTATGGGAATGTTTGACCATTCTTCCAGAAGTGCATTGGTGAGGTCAGACACCGATGTTGGAGGAGAAGGCCTGGCTCGCAGTCTGCGCTCTAATTCATCCCAGAAGGTGTTCTATCGGGTTGAGGTCAGGACTCTGTGCAGGCCAGTCAAGTTCCTCCACCCCAAACTCATTCATCGTTGTTTTTTAAGGGCTTGAGCTTGGCCCCTTAGTTCTAGTAAAGGGAACTCTTAAGGCTCCGCATGCCAAGACATTTCATGCTCCCAAATTTGTGGGAACAGTTTGGGGATGGCCCCTTCCTTTTCCAACATGAATGTGCACAATGCAAGGTCCATAAAGCCATGGATGAGTGAGTTTGGGGTGGAGGAACTCGACTGGCCTGCAGATTCCTGACCTCAACCCAATAGAACACATTTGGGATGAATTGGAGCGCAGACTGCGAGCCAAGCCTTCTCTCCAACATCAGTGCCCAGAAAACATTCCCATAGACACACTCCTAAACCTTGTGGACAGCCTTCCCAGAAGAGTTGAAGCTGTTATAGCTGCAAAGGGTGGGTCAACCCAATATTGAACCCTATGGAATTAGACTGGGATGCCATTAATGTTCATGTGTGTTTTAATGACAGGTGTCCCAATATTTTTGACAATATAATGTATATTTGAAGTAACTCTGTCATGCTTTCTTGTGATATTTCATTTTTATTTCAAATAAAATTGTGCTTCTAACAAAAGGTGATGTTGCATACAAACTTTGGAAATGCACTTCCTGTGACTGCAGATTTTCTTTTTCTGCCAACAAACTGTTTAACATTAAACTGTGCCTGTTTTTGTTTTAGCTGACATTATTTCAACTGTTGAGTTCAACTTTACTGGAGACTTGTTAGCTACAGGAGACAAAGGAGGAAGAGTGGTTATATTTCAACGGGAACAAGAGGTTGGTCTTTTTATTCACTGACTATACACATGGCAATTTCAGCCACTTTATATCCAATCCAGAATAAACCACAAAGCAGTCAACTGCCTGAATCTGTTGAACATAAAGTCAAATCTGGGCTCGTATTGCTCAAATGCTCTTTTCAGGAGTCAAAATGGGATAAAAACGACATTCTCGAGTGATCAAATTTTTTACTGCATTTGATTACTTACAATTCTTTATCCTTGCCCTCCATCAAAAAAACAATTTTTTATTGCTTTGTGATTTCAACAAAAATGTTCAATCTCTCAAACAATTGGCCACATGTATGGCCAGTGTAAGGGCTCATGTAGGTGGGCGTGGAGGGCCATACACAGACAAGTAGCAGCATATTTCTGGGCCCTAAGGTCACAGGTGTTTTGAGTACAGCCATGGCCAGCAGCCTGTACAAATCATTGACAGGTCTTGTGGCTGTATAGATGTAACAGCACATCCGAGCAGTTACATGCTTACGAAGATAATGAGGCCCTGGCTACAAACCATGTATAGGGCCACTGCTCTGTACTTGTATGTGTGTAATCACTTGGATGTGTGGCAACATGTATACAGCCGTGGCATCGGTCAGTCTGTCATTGCTGGTTGAGTATAAAGCCCTTTTTGCCCATGTACTAGATCCCCCAACACCACCACAATACTAAGGAATGAGAGGCTGTCAAAAACTAGTTACCCGCTCCCCTCTCAGCATAATCCCTGCCCCCCCCAGCCAAATATGGCAGCGTGGGAGGGAGGGGAGGAGGCAGACATGTGGAGCTCCATCCGTTCTGCATGTAAACTAGTGATCGACCGATATCGTTTTTTTGTTGCCGATACCGATATTTTGGTCTGCATATCGGTATATGCTGATATTTTTGTACATTTTAAAAGTTTAAATTTTTTTTACTTTATGGATGCTCTTGTGGAGGGATCCGGGGGTCTTAAAGACCCCAAACCCCTCCTGCACTTAAAAGCATTCAAAACGCCAAGTTTTGAATGCTGTCATTTATTTAAATCTGGCGCCAGACAGTACTCGAAAGTGATATCACTCATGACATCACTTCCAGGTTTTTGCATGGAGACCCGATCAGAGCCTGTGCGGCTTTGATTGGGTCTTTGGCGGCCATGCAGGCTGGTTGCTCGGGTCTCCCTGTGGGACGGGAGACCCGGGCAAGTCACGGGAGGGGGGACGTTCCCTCCCCGCTCCTTGTAATGAATCCTGAGCGGCTTATCAGCCGCATCAGTTGTCATTTCAAGACAGCCGACCGTCGGCTATGGACGCCGGTTCCCGGGGTGATGCCTCTAGCTGCAGGCATCACTCCGGTGCAAGCACTTTCCCGAAATATCGGTCACCTAGCTTTGCCGATTATCGGTTGATCTCTAATGTAAACCAAGCACTTTAGACCTCCTCTGATTCCACAGACTTGCAGATAAGAGGACTTGGGCAATAATTGACTGTGCCCCCCTCTATAAGGCAAGTACCAACAAATTGAGAACCCCTTTTTAAAAATCCCCTTCTGTGTTGTTTGGTGGCTTAATCTGTTAAATCGAAAACTTGCAGCCCTCCTATTAATGCTTGAGAAGAGTTGATGAATTTCTTGATCAGATTGTACTGCAAATTGGGGTGAAGGCTACGTCCTAATCTTTTAATGGGCTGATTTGATTTGTGAATTTCCCAATTTTACATAGATATTCCCTTAAACGAATTGCTGTAAATGTATAGAATAGAAAATAATTTTTTACTGTTTATCTGAATAGTAAGTGACCAGCCTCTTTATGAAACTCATGCTTGCTTTTTTTTTTTTTTCCCACAGAGTAAAAACCGTCCTCATTCTAGGGGTGAATACAATGTTTATAGTACTTTCCAAAGCCACGAGCCGGAATTTGACTACTTAAAAAGTCTAGAAATTGAAGAAAAAATAAACAAAATTAGGTGGTTGCCACAGCAAAATGCTGCCCATTTTCTACTCTCCACCAATGGTAAGTATATGACCTACTATTAAAAAGTCATGAGGAAAGTATGCATTATTCTTATGTGGTTGAATTAGCATTTTAAAATACTCCTTTTCCTAAATGGGCTCCATGGTGTAAAGACATGAAACCCTGCCCTGAATTGTGCTAAATCCTTCTCTGCTTTGTAAATTTGAATCTGAAGATTTTGGAAAATCCCTCAGATATTTATAGCATTTGGGTAGCCACATTGCAACACATAGAAGGGGGTGACCACGCTATTGGGGGTCCACAGAAGCCTCCCAGTCGCTTCCACCTGACTGCCAACATTGTAAACCTGCACCCTGCCGACATAGGACACGTCAGTAGCAGTGAAAAGGTTAAGGTTGGGCTGTCACAAACCTGAGTGATTCAAATTTGATTTTATGATAAATAATACATAATCAGAGACTACCTGTGTGTCAAAATATTGGCCAAATTATAACATAGTCTAGCTTGGCTCTGCTCCCATCTTGTTACATTTTTTGTTCTGTACAGTACCCAGAGATGTGTGTATTGTCATGTTCTGCTTTATGCAGTATCTTGTTGCCCATCCTAATTTTTTTTTTTTTTTTTTTCATCGGTCTACACAACATCATCTAAGCACTTCATCATGTGTTTTTATTTAACAGACAAAACAATAAAGTTGTGGAAAATCAGTGAACGCGACAAAAGAGTAGAAGGCTACAACTTGAAAGACGATGATGGCAGGCTACGGGATCCATTTAGAATCACCTCTTTACGGGTATGGACAAATTGGATTTCCTTGTAGGTTGTTTGACATAAATGTGAACGTTAAAAGAACCCTTGGTATGCAGAACACCCCTTTTTGTCTGCTCATAGATAAGAAATACCAGCTGAATATGTACACAGAGGGGCTCTTGGGCTTTTTGATGTGCTGTGACACAAATATTACTTGCTCCTGTACCCCTAAGTTCTTACAGTCCTAGCTTCTTCTGGGGGTTTATTGCTAAAAGCCGGTTGTACAGGAGACCTGGGCGAGCCGTGGAGGAAGGGGAGAGACGTCCCCTCCCGCTTCTTGTAATGACAGCTGAGCGGCTTCTCAGCCGCATCGGTTGTCATTACAAGACAGCCGACCATCGGCTATGGACGCTGGTACCGGGGTGATGCCTCTAGCTGCAGGCATCACTCCGGTACAAGCACTTTCCCAAATAATCGGTAACCTCAGGGGGTATCCCTAGTCCTCATCCAATAGGAAGTGGGATGGTAAAAGCAAAGGAATCGGGCTTTGTAACCTGTGCAGCAGCATGGGCAAGGCAAGAATGACATGGAACTAAAAGCCCTCTACTGAACCAATGTATAACACATTCTTAGAACAAAAGATATTCTCAAATCTCATGACGTCACTTATCCAAAAGGTAAAGGGATTATTCCTCCTTTCAGAAGAGTGGACAAAGCTTAATATGCTTAAAATATAGATTTGGTATGGGAATTTTTTTATAAAAAAATATTGTGTACTGTGATATTGCTGTTCAGGTTGTTTTGGTTCTCTGTATTTATGTTTTTAATTTTCTCATTTTCAGGTGCCAATTTTGAGACCCATGGACCTAATGGTTGAAGCAAGTCCAAGAAGGATATTTGCAAATGCACATACATATCACATAAACTCTATTTCAGTAAATAGTGACCATGAAACTTACCTTTCAGCAGATGACCTGAGAATTAATTTATGGAATTTAGAAATTACAGATAGAAGTTTTAGTATCCTTTTTCTGGTGACCTGTGTATTTGCCTATCCCATTAATGATCAAAGGCATACTACTTAAACATTGCGCAAAAACTTAGGAACACTTTGAAAACATATCATGCTGGATATCTATACTGCTATGGACTGGGTAATGTTAGGAACATAAGGATGCCACATTGTTTGATGAAAATGATCAACCTACAGAGGGCTGAATTAAAAGACACCCCAAAAATCAAAGTGAAAAAATATTGCAGCAGGGAAGTCCATTTTGCTGAAAATTCATTGCAGCAACTCAAAATGGTACTCAGTAGTTTGTATGGCCCCCACGTTCTTGTATGCATGCCTGACAAAATCAGGGCATGCTCCTAATGAGATGACAGATGGTGTCCTAGGTTATTTCCACCCAAATCTGGACCAGGGCATCACTGAGCTCCTGAACAGACTGAGGTGCAACCTGGCAGGATCGGGTGGACCGAAAAACAAAATGTCCCAGAGGGTGTTGTTTTGGATTTAGGTCAGGTGAGCGTGGGGGGCCATTCAATGGTATTAATTCCGTCATCCTGCAGGAACTGGCTGCATACTCCCTCCACATGAGGCTGAGCATGGTCGGGCACCAGGAGGAACCCAGGACCCACTGCACCAACGTAGGGTTTGACACTGGGTCCAAGGATTTCATCCCAATACCGAATGGCAGTTAGGGTGCCATTTTCTATCCTGTAGAGGCCTGTGCATCACTCCATAGATATGCCTCCCCAGACCATCACTGACTCACCACCAAACCGGTCATGCTAAATGATGTTCCAGGCAGAATAACGTTCTTTATGGCTTCTCCGGACCCTTTTATGTCTGTCACATGTGCTCAGGGTGAACCTGCTCTCATCTGTGAAAAGCACAGTGTACCAGTGGCAGACCTGCCAATTCTGGTGTTCAATGGAAAATGTCAATCAAGTTCCACGGTGGCGGGCAGTGAGCACAGGGCGCACTAGAGGATGTCGGGCGACCCTCATGAAGTCCTGTTTCTGATTGTTTGGTCAGAGACATTCGCACCAGTGGCCTGCTGGAGGTAATGTAGTGTGTGTATATGTATGTGTGTGTGTGTATGTATGTATGTATGTATGTATGTATAATATATATATATATATATATATATATATATATATATATATATATATATATATATATATATATATATATATATATATATATATATATATATTATGTATATGTGTGTGTATACACACACACACACTCTCACATTTTTGTAAATGTTTTATCTTTCCATGTTGTGACAACACTGAAGAAATGACACTTTTCTACAATGTAAAGTAGTGAGTGTACAGCTTGTATAACAGTGTAAATTTGCTGCCCCCTCAAAATAACGCAACACAGACATTAATGTCTAATCTACTGGCAACAAAAGTGAGTATACCTCTAAGTGAAAATGTTCAAATTGGGCCTAATTGGCCATTTCCCCTTCTCGGTGTCATGTGACTAGTTGGTGTTACAAGGTCTCAGGTGTAAATGGGGAGCAGGTGTGTTAAATTTGATGTTATCGCTCTCCCATACTGGTCGCTGGAAGTTCAACATGGCACCTCATGGCAAAGAACTCTGAGGATCTGAAAAAAAGAATTGTTGCTCTACATAAAGATGGCCTAAGCTATAAGAAGATTGCCAAGACCCTGAAACTGAGCTGCAGCATGGTGGCCAAGACCATACAGTGGTTTAATAGGACAGGTTCCACTCAGAACCGGTCTCGCCATGGTCAACCAAAGAAGTTGAGTGCACGTGCTCAGCGTCATATCCAGAGGTTGTCTTTGGGAAATAGATGTATGAGTGCTGCCAGCATTGCTGCAGAGGTTGAATGTCTTGGGGGGGTCAGCCTGTCAGTGCTCAGACATACACCGCACACTGCATCAAATTTGTCTATATGGCTGTCGTCCCAGAAGGAATCCTCTTCTAAAGATGATGCACAAGAAAACCTGCAAACAGTTTGCTGAAGACAAGCAGACTAAGGACATGGATTACTGGAACCATGTCCTGTGATCTGATGAGACCAAGATAAACTTATTTGCTTTAGATGGTGTGGTGGCAACCAGGTGAGGAGTACAAAGCCAAGTGTGTCTTCCCTGCGGTCAAGCATGGTGGTGGGAGTGTCATTGTCGGGAGCTACAGTTCATTGAGGGAACCATGAATGCCAACATGTACTGTGATATACTGAAGCAGAACCTGATCCCCCTCCCTTCAGGAGACTGGGAATTCCAACATAACTACCCCAAACATACCTCCAAGACGACCACTGCCTTGCTAAAGAAGCTGAGGGTAAAGGTGACGAACTGGCCAAGCATGTCTCCAGACCTAAACCCTATCGAGCATCTGTGGGACATCCTCAAATGGAAGGTGGAGGAGTGCAAGGTCTCTAACATCCACCAGCTCCGTGATGTTGTCATGGAGAAGTAGAAGAGGACTCCAGTGGCAACCTGTGAAGCTCTGGTAAACTCCATGCCCAAGAGGGTTAAGGCAATGCTGGAAAATAAGTGGCCACACAAAATATTGACACTTTGGGCCCAATGTGGCCTTTTTTATGTAGGGGTGTACTCACTTTTGTTGCCAGCGGTTTAGACATTAATGGCTGTGTGTTGAGTTATTTGGAGGGGACAGCAAATTTACACTGTTATACAAGCTGTACCCTCACTACTTTACATTGTAGCAAAGTGTCATTCCCTTCAGTGTTGTCACATGAAAATATATAATATATTTACAAAAATGTGAGGGGTGTACTCACTTTTGTGAGATACTGCATATATAATAAAAACAGGCATATTTGAAGTTGCAACTTACTGTTGCCTGTGTAAACTGACAGATTTCCTTTTCTTAATTGGGGGTTTTAGTCACCTAAAACTAACTTGCACAATGTAGTGCAAGTTCTACAGCTGTAAAATGTTAGAATAGTTTGGTACATATTTGGGTGAAAGGATAAGTTCAACTTTAGAAACATGTGATGTGTTCCCGCTCCTCCAGCTATCTCCCCGATCCTGCTGGGATATCAGGATCACCTTGCGCTCTACCAAACAGTGGTCTATTAATCATCGAGCACAGATTGTGTTCCATTCAGGTCTTTTTTTTTTTTTTTTTTGTGCTACAGTGGCCAAGGAAAGTTACATCTCAAACCGAAAGTGAGAAAATCGTCATGGCTTCCAGGCTCTTGCTAGTTAGGGTAAATTGTGATCTCCCTCCTCTATACCTGACGATACCCGACATGCAAGTCCCAGGCCTACGGGGTAGGACAGTGGTGCCCAGGAAACACGACAGCAAGTGCCCATTTTCGGGGTTCCACAAAAGAGATTGGCAATATATAGCCACTGGGTCACTTTGATCTGAAAGCAGATGGCCAACTTGCATGCATTCCCAGTGTTTGTGGAAAAACCTACTGCTGCTCATGTAAGCCTTTGGTTGGTGGGCAGGGCCTTATTCAGCTGGCCCATGAACCTCTTTAGTCGTTTTTCACTCATAATGGTGCTCTGTTGCTCTTTGGTGTATTTACCTTACAGCAATATTGTAGTTATCGTTCTGTGGTTGACCAGATTGTCTCTACAAATGGCAGAGAAACCACATTTTTAATGTTTAAACTATGTTTTAAGTTTTTTGACTTGTATAGCATGGTATTGGTATCATTGGCAACGTAGGAGAGGGTGCGCCCAGGGTAAATGTAACACAGCTTTGTCAATTTAAGGGGTTAAAGTCTTCCTATACCTCTAGAACAGTAATAAACCCAAAAGGAAACCTTTATTATATTGCAGCTTACCTAATTCTTAGATGTGTGATGGCTGCATTCGTTTTCTTTTTATAGGCTTTTTCTTTCACCTGGTGATCCGTCTGTTTGTTTTTCAATAGAGCAAGCTTTCCTGCAAATGTAGCAGTTGGGGTTTTGAGACCAAGAATTTACCACTGACAGGGCTGCTTACAATGATCTGCTTTTACTTATTCCTGTACGCATGCACAGCTTACACATGTACTTGCAAATCTGTGCAGACTAAACCCCTGTTCTTAACGCATATTACAGGTCAATCCGGTTGGTGGCTGGTTAGTAAGTTTTGAGCTTGAAAATCTGTGTTTGAAATACGCTGCCCTTCCAGTGCTCCTTGCTACAAAGAGTGGTTATAGGTGGGGGCAGTGGCCACTTTAGAATATAGGTTAGTACAGTTCTAGTGCCGGTATTGAATCCAAACCATTTTCTTTGATGAAATACATTTGGCATAGCTTTTAGATCCCTCTTTATGTTTCCTTTAAATCCAGGTGTCACATTGAGAAAAGCTTACCTGAAATGTGGAAAATTTTGTCCTTAACACTGTTTTCAGACATTGTAGATATTAAGCCTGCTAACATGGAGGAATTAACAGAAGTTATCACAGCTGCTGAGTTCCATCCTCATCAATGTAACGTGTTTGTCTACAGCAGTAGCAAAGGAACAATTAGACTTTGTGACATGCGGGATTCAGCACTCTGCGATAGACATTCAAAATGTAAGCTAAGCTCCTTTCTCCTCTAAAGAATGTTTTCTCCTTCTTCAGATAATGTTCTGGCACCTCACAAAATGGGATGTAATAAACTATTGGTAAAGTTAAAGTACCATTTACCTAAAGTGGAACTTTAGTCAGAAAATACTAATGCCTTCTTTGCATTAAGATAAAAAGCGTTCTGTGTGCAGCAGCTCCCCTAATACTTACCTGAGCCCACTCTATGCAGTGATGTCCACGAGTGCTTCAGCCGTCCTCTCTCTCCTGATTGTCTGAGGGACAGCAGCGATGCCATTGGCTCCCGCTGTTATCAATCAAACTCTGCCAACCAGGAGGGGGCGGGCCCGAATGGCAGCAGGCTGCTTGCTGTGTGGGCACTCAACAGGAGGGAAGGGCCAGAAGCTTCAGCCAGGGACCCGAGAACAAGAGGACTCGAGCTGCTCTGTGCAAAACCACTAGTAGAACACTAGATGAAGTAGAACATGTTTGTTATTTTAATAGAAAAAAAAATAAAAACTGAGACTTTACAATCACTTTAAGTCCTGCTAGATGACTTAATGCTGGCCCCTTTTGCAGGTTTAGCTATAAAAACATAGATAACAAAATAAGTGCCTATACTGTTAAAAATTCAGCAATGCACTGTCTCTCAGTTGCTCTCTATTTTTTTGAACCTGTGCCTAAAAGCAGAGCCACTGGAGGCCGTTCTGCTGACAGCCTAAAGACTTACTGCTGCTGAGGGCTTCAGCAAAAGTGCCAGCCTCCGGCAAGAAGAAACCAAAGCAATGCTGGAGGGGAGATTACAGCACACGGTAATTTTGGTAGCATAATTATTAATGTGGGATGTATGTTCTTTACTAAAGAACATTATTTTTCATCGAGTTATGGGTAAAGTTCCGCTTTAATGGTAGTTAAATATTTTGCTGAGTAATTTTATACCTATTTGTAGCATCTGGTGACTATGAATAGAATTTGAAAGGACTCTGATAATATGCTCCTTGCCCACCCATACACTTACATACACTTTTTTTTTTTTTTTTTAATTTCTGGGCAAACACTTGTACTACAGAGTTCTTGAATGTATGCAGCGACTATATCGCAGGCAAGTTCCACTTACCCAACTAGAGTGATTTTATATTGTTAAAGCGAACCTTCCCCCAAAAAAAAAAAAAAACATAGTGCATACAGCTTTGCATGCAAATGCATAAACCTGCTGTAGTCGTATAATTGTTTTTTTTTTTTTTTTCTTCAATGTTTTCTTGGCACTTACAGGTTTCCCTGAGGCACTGGTAATGTAGCCAGGGCAACACAGGTACACCCTGGGAATGCTCCTTCACCAGTGCCTTCCAGGGAGACCTTGCTGGATGTTGCACATGTGCTGTATGCAATCTGTCTTGTAAAGAAGCAACTGGGACAGATCTTGTGCATCCGTACAGAGTCTGCCCTGGTTTCTTTATTGAAAAAGATTGGGTATGGCGCATGTGCGAGATCTGGTGCAAGCAGCATCAGGTACTGACTAAGGCTACCCAGATGAAATAGAAATTAAAATGATGGCGCAGGCAGTGATCATGAAGAGGATTTGACAAGCTATGAATAAAAAGGATGATATACGAGGTTTCTAAAAAGTTTGGTAAATGGTATCCAAAAACAAATTAAATTTTTTGGCCTTCAAAATAATGCCATCCTTCACAATACACTTTTGTCAACCTGCATAAAGCTTCTGGAAACTGTCAGCAAAGGCCTTTTTTGGTTCCAATGTCACACATTCTTGGATTGCCGCCTAAACATGAAGTTCTTTAGGCCGGGAAACACAAGTCCGCAGGTGCCAGATCAGGGGAGTACGGTGGATGAGTGAAAACAGGTATGCCGCACTGAGCCAAGAATTGGCACACACGGATCACACAGTGTGCAGGTGCATCATCGTGCAGCAGTAACCACTGTCCAGTCCTGTGCAACTCTTGCTGAATACGGCAAATGCGTCGTAGCAACCGTTTTCAAGACTTGATATTCCCTTGTTGCTCTATTGCACTGTGACCTTACCTCTCACACTGACTACGTTTGACTGCCTGCTAGGTGGCGCTTCTCAATGTATCTGAATAGCCATTTGCATGCATGCGCAACTGGCTGGTGTTGCCATTAGAATATCGGACCATTTACCAAACTTTTTAGACACACCTCATGTGTAAAACTTGGACTTGTTAAATACTTGAAGATCAAGTTTGCAGTTTTAGTAGATTGGGGGGAGGTGGAGCAGGAGGGAGGGCCCACTATAAAATACACCTGAGGGTTACTAACTCGTCCACTATGGATTTGTTTTTAAACCTCAAACTGTTTTTTGCTTGTTAATCGTAGCATTCTCTTTACTCATATGAGCATCTGACTTTTAAAATGATCTTTCTAGTTTTTGAAGAACCTGAAGATCCCAGCAGCAGATCGTTTTTCTCTGAAATCATCTCCTCTATATCAGATGTCAAATTTAGTAATAGTGGGCGCTACATGATGACCAGAGATTACCTGTCTGTCAAAGTCTGGGATCTCAACATGGAGAGCAGGCCGGTAGAAACATATCAGGTTAGTTTGTGACCTGCTTACTTTCATGTTCTTAGTTTTTCACTCATGTTCTTAGTTTTTTACCCATATGTTCCAACTTTCTGAACTAAACTTATGCTGTAAACATTTCACAGGTTCATGAGTATCTTCGAAGTAAGCTTTGTTCCCTTTATGAAAACGACTGCATCTTTGACAAATTTGAATGCTGCTGGAATGGATCTGACAGGTGAGTGGTTGAGTAGCTAAAAATTTCCATGGCATAAAGGTAAACTACATACAAAATTTTTAGATCCGTTTTTTATTTTTAGAGGTCTGCTTTAACCACTTGCCAACTGCCTGCCGCAGTTTTACTACGTCGGTGTCGCGCGTAGTGCTGGGGGGCGAGCGCGCACTGCCAGTGGCGCGCTCCCGCCTCTACTAGGCAGCGGGAATGCCAGTGTTCCTGGGTATCTCCACCCAGCTCCGCCTAGGTTTGTGAACTGCGACATAGTAAGACCTCTGAGGGAGCAGAGCTCAGCTTGTCTCACTTTGAGTAAATGGAGGTGGATCAAAGCTGGCAGAAAACTGCAGATTGAGTTGATCCACCTTTTTTTCATCATACTTAATTAGGTAGTTGCACCATCGGTCCCCCAGCACCTCTAGCATTGAGAACCGAGCAATCTAAGACTGCCTATCTCTCGGTTCCCCACTCCCTGGGCAGAGAGCAGGTGACTGAAACCCTCCCCCCCACGCTCACTGGGCTGTGGAGGGGGTAGAAGCAGCCAGCTCAGTCTCCCAGCAGCTCGCTGAGAGGCTGAGCCAGGGTAGGGTTGCCACCTCATCCCTTTAAACCAGGACACACATTACTCAGGTTCTGTCCCTAAATAAAGTGGTAATTAAACTCAGTGTCTTATGTGCATTATATCAGCCTCAGAACCTGTGTAATGTGTCTTGCATGAAAGGGATGAGGTGGCAATCCTTAGCCAGGTGTCTGTCCAGTCATGTGGATGGATCCTGACTTCATTGTTGTAATCTTGCCGGAGCCTACACTGGCTCTGTGACGTCACCCGAAAACGGGTCAAAAGAGTCCACAGGAGAAGTACAGCCAAACCAGCTTTGGTTGTACTTCTCCTTTAAGGCTTTCCTAGGAGCCACTTACACGGCTTGCTTTTAAGAGGTTGATTGGCTGGATGGTGCATCAATCGGCACTGGTTGCTGGGCTTTCCTGGAATGATTTGATTCCAGTGGACTTGGTTGCTTTGCATGTCACTCAGACAATATTTGCTCAGCTGGTCTGTGAATATTGCTTAGGCAGTGAAGTTTTTCTGTGCTTCAGTAGCCTATGTAAGATGTCTGGTACCAAGTGGAAATGTGGTTGTCAAGCAGCCGTAAAGAAATATCTAGCTGCTAAGCATGTGAAAATATTGTACTCCTTTTCTAAACACCATTCAGAACCGCCTGCATTGTTAGCCACTCAGAACCCCCTCTTCCTTCTTCAGGTACTCATTTCTCTTCCTGTCCAATGGCAGAAGTATTTTCTGCTATTATGTCTCAGTTGGTGCTAAATATAGCTTCTGCCAATCATAGGGGCTTTAAATACACACTGACACCTTTCCCAGCAGTTGTCTATTATTGATCCTTTTAAAAAAGGGACCCTTTTTTAAATATTTGTTAGCCACTTAATCCCCCCCCCCCCTTACCAGAGCAACAAAGCATCAAACTAATTTCCAGATGTCAGTAGTTTCACCAAAACAGAGGGAAATTGTATCCTAATTGAGGCAAGAACGTTCCCCCTATATTTAGAGGGCTCTGGCTTGCTGGGCCTGGGTTTCCATAGTTTAAAACGCTCTTCCAAGGCGCTTTTCCCCAATTTTTTGTTTATTTATAAAAACTAGTATTCCCTATTAGGCTTTAACCATCCCTTTAAGAAGATGCTCCCACTTTTTAAATGAAATGACCCTACTTATAAGCAATTTCTCAGTCTGTTTTACTCCTGGTGGGATCTGCCATTCATCCCACGTCTACTTACGCTTTCATTTCTAACCTTGGCTGACTGATCTAGGTCCCTGAGCAAGGACTTGGCAAGCCTCTACCTTTTCATTGACAGACGCAGCTCCATATTCTTGACGATTGGGTTGTACTGCCCCCTAAAGGAGTAGGACACTAAGCAGGAAAAATCTTTACCACACCTATGGGCAGTCCCTGCAGGCATACACCCGCTCACTCTGCTATAGGATTCAGTTTGTTTCTGCCTAGTTTAAGAGAAGGACCTAGTTCCCGACTGAGACTTCGGTCTTGGCTTGTCTTTTTTTTTATTTCAAAGGGAACCTTTGGCTAAAAAATTAAATTTTTTTTTTTTTTAACAGTTATGTTCCTGAGAGATCTGCAATCAACAGCCGGACTGGGTTTCGGTTTGGATATCCTAGATACTTAAGGTCTCCCAGCCCGCCAGCGAGTGTGTGCAGGTTATAGCCCTGCGCTTCGCCGCGCCACGACAGAGCCCCAATGGACAGGGGCTGGCCCGCGAGTGAAACACCTCGCATGGTCGCACACAACCTAGTTTGGCCTGAGTCGCAGCGTACCCCTTGGCCGCCAGAACCCCCTCCCTGAGTGGAGAGGTAGTCTGTCCGGAATGGCACCCACCCAATGTCGTTGATATGGTGAGGAATGTCCCCCCCCCCCCCCCCATAGCTCTGGGGGTGGACGTGGGCCCCTCCCTGGGAATGTCGGACCCTCGGGTATCCCTCATTCCCTCTGGCCTCTCGGTATGTACCAGTCTCCCCCCAAGGCCTCCTTCTTCACCATCATAGAGGTCCCTACCTCAGTCAGCGACAGGAGTCCTGGGGGGGGGGAATGCGCCGATGCCGCAATAGCAGATCCGCTGGGGGGGGGGTTAATCCTAGTGGGGGTCCCTGCCGGGGACCCCCCAATGCCAATAATCGTTTGGACCTTTTATGGGGTCCTGGAGGCCGCAGGGCACGCTAAGGGGGCCGCCATTTTACTGTAGAATCGTTCAGCCTCATTATGCAGAAGTTCCCATTGAAATGCGTGGGCGGCCATGTTTTTGTGGTTTCCCCAAAGGAATGCATTGGGTGGCTATTTTCTGCAAACGCTAGACAGCAGGGAGCAGCTAGGCCTTTACTCTAGTGATGACCCAGGTACTTTTCCTTCCTGTGAAGATCGCTTTCTCTGCACAGCAGATCGATACTGTTCTCCTCCTCATCGAATGTTGGTATGTCTATTGGGGTCCTTGTAGGTCTCTCTCTCCCTGCTGTCTGCAGTGCTAGTGGCTGGAACTTGTAGTACGGCTGGTGCAGCGGTGTGAGTCAGTTTTTCGCAGTTTTTCCTTAGTGACCCTGCGCTATTCCAGTTATTCCAGCTATTCCGATGGTGGACCATCTGGTCTCCAGACTGAACAAATCTACTGTGGTCCCGGTAGAGTCCCCGGTCTTTACAGACCCTGTAGGTAGAAGGATGGAGTCTCTGTCCCGCCACTTACATGTTATAGCGGGCTCAATACTTAAACCGATCTTTGTGATCACTCTGGTGTCCCAGACCATAAAAAAATGGGCAAAGTTACTTAAAAGTGACCTGGAAACAGAACAGCTCCCTCCGACCCTGGCAGAGCTAAGGGACCAAATGATCCAAGCCTTACTATTTATATGTGATGCATCACTAGATGCGGCCCCTCTTGAAGCCAGAGTATCTGCGGCGGGGGTAGTTATTAGACGCATGGTGTGGCTAAAAAGCTGGTCTGCAGATTAGGCTTCAAGAAAGGCTCTATTAGAGCTCCCCTTTATGGGGTACCGCTTGTATGGATCCTCATTGGATGAACTGATCAAGGGTCTAACAGGTGGGAAGAGTACTCTTCTTCCTCAATCCTCCCAAGGGCAAGTCGCCACGTAATAGACGGGGGCCTTACTTTTACAGCCCACAGGCTGCCCTTTCGCAAGAGAGAGGATCTAAGCCATTTAGGTCTTCTGGGGGTTCCAAGAAGACATAGTCTGGTAAGCCGAGAGCAGACAAATTCCCATCTGGATGAAGGGACGACCTCACCCGTTTCCGGGGTTGGGGGTACTTCTTCGCTTCTTTCCAAAACCATGGACTTCCTTGATTCAGTACGTCCAATCCTGGACCTCAAGGCTCTGAACCGCTTTGTGCGGGTACAGAAGTTCCAAATGGAGTCCTTTCGCACGGTAGTGGCATCTCTAAACCAAGGAGAATTTTTGGCCTCCATAGATATCAAGGATGCATATCTACACATCCTATTTACACGGACACCAGCGTTTTCTTCGCTTTCAATGTAGGAGAAGAGCATTATCAGTTTGTGGCGTTACTCTTTGGGCTCGAATCCGCCTCCAGGGTGTTCACCAAAGTGTTGGCATTACTGCGACAACAGGGGATTACGGTACTGGGGTACCTGGACGATCTCCTCTTAAGAGCAGACTCACATTCAGCCGTTGGGCGACTTGACAATTACTGTACGGACTCTGCAAGAGTTTCAAAAAATCTGCCCTGGTACCATCCTTAAAACTGGATTATTTGGGCCTGACTCTGGACTCCGATCCGCTGCGGTGGGGATTGCTATTAGATGCATTGTAAGGCTAAAAAGCTGGTCTGCGGACCAGGCTTCCAAAAAAGGCTCTTTCTGACCTTCCCTTTATGGGGGACAGGTTGATTGTATCCTCCCTGGATGAGCTGATCAAAGGCCTTACGGGTGGGAAGAGTACTCTTCTACCCCAATCCAATCCATCAAGGGCAAGGCACTGTGTAATAGACAGGGGCCTTCATTTACTGTTCATAGGCGTCCCTTTTGTACCTCCGGGTGGCAGGAGAAAGGAGCTAAACCATTCAGGTCTTCTTGGGGTACGCAGATCTGGTAAGCTGGGTCGCCTATGTTACTTGGAGACTTCCTCTAAGGGAAGATCTGCGGTCTCAAGGGCCAATCTTCCATCTTGCTTTACAGTCGCTGGCTTTAACAACGTGGCAGTTGAAAGCCAAGTGTTGAAGGATAGAGTTCTTTCTGAATCAGTGATTCCAACTCTGTTGAAGGCCAGAAAGTCTACTACTAGTAAGTTCTATCATCGTACTTGGTAATCGTACATCTCATGGTGCGAATTGCTGAAGGTGCATCCTCTCCTCTTTTCGGTGGTTAGGATTTTGGCCTTTCTTCAAAAAGGGGCTGAACAGCAGTTGGCTTTGGGCACTATCAAAGGCCAAGTGTCGGCTTTGGCTGTGTTTTGCCAACCTCCTTTAGCTACGCATACCTTGATTCACACTTTTATATAAGGCGTTCGCCATATGGCTCCTCCAAGGCGATCCCAGTTACCTCCGTTGGATCTTAATTTGGTATTGTCTTTTCTTAAGACTTCCTTTTGAGAACATTTTGGAGATCCCTCTGTTTACACTATCTCAGAAGGTTGCCTTTTTGGTGGCGATTACTTCTGCCTGCAGAGTATCTGAATTGGCGGTGCTATCCTGCCGCTCACCTTATTTGGTGGTCCACAGAGATAAAGTGGTACTGCAACCTAGTCATTCGTTTCTTCCTAAGGTGGTTTCTGATTTTGTGCTGCCTTCACTCTGTCCTAAGCCCAAGCATTCCAAGGAAGTTGCATTGCAATCTTTGGATGTGGTTCGGACACTTAGTTTACCTGGCGGCTACTGAATCTTTTAGGAAATCAGATTCTTTGTCCTCACTGAAGGGCTGCAAAAGGAATTGGCTGCGTCTGCTGCAGCCCTTTCCAGATGAATCAGGCAGACGGGGTGGTACAGGCTTATTCTCTGAAGGATCAGGTACCACCTTTCCCTGTGAAGGCGTATTCTACTAGGGCACTGAGTGCTTCTTGGCCTTTTCGCCATCAGGCGTCAGTAATGCAAGTTTGCAAGGTGGCAACTTGGTCGTCTGTGCACACGTTCACAAAATTCTACAAAGTAGGTGTTGGCCTCCTCGGATGCTTCTTTTAGCTGCAAGGTTTTGCAGACTGCTGTTTAAAAGCAAAAATATTCTCTTTTGAGGGTGTTTGTGTTTCTAGGTGAACTCCAGTTGTTCTTGTTTGAGCTCTGTTACTCGGTTGGTTAAGTTTAGTTTTTGGGGAATTACGTTCTTTCTCTGCGTTGTTTTCCCACCCCTCATGCAAATACTGCTTTGGGACATCCCAATAATCAAGAAGTATATGGAGTGGTGTCTGTCAACGAACGATAGAGAAAACTGGATTTTTCTCTTTGTCGATAGACGCAGATCCATCTAGTCAGAGGCTATAGGGTTATGCTCCTCCTATCAGGAATAGGCACTAGGCAGGAAAAAAGCTTACCCACACCTATGGGGGCTGTCCCTGTAGGCATAACCCCACACACCCTGCTATCATAAGTTTTGTTTCTGCCTAGTTTGACCCCCCTGGCGGTATTCCCGAGTGTGGCTCTGGGTTAACTTTCAGTACCAAAAGCGGTAACCCCAAGCCACACTCAGGATTACCCCAGAATGTTACTCACCTTCCCTCCGATCCCCCCACTGTCCTCACACACACTCCCCGCTCTGTGCACAGCTGATTGCTGGCACTTGCCTTCCGGTTCCCTTCCCTGCGAGCGTTGCGAAAAAGTGTAAATACACAAATGACATGATACAAAGCTGTGATCCTAACGGATTACACTGTATCATGCCATTTCAGCACAGGATTGCACTTTGTGACTTTTCCAGTGCCCCTGCCTGTGCTTTTTCAGAGCTTTGTGCCTGGAAAATTTTCAATGACCATGGCGTCCAAAAAGCGTTCTTTTTGCGCAAAAGCACTTTTGACGAACTGGAAGACAGCGAACTGAATTACTTGAAGCACTGAGCGATAACGATTCGTGGGAATATTCGTTATCAGGTACGGAAAGTGACGACAGCGATGATTCTTCTGTCTTTCTGGCATATAGCTTGTGGAATTTGGGAAGTATATCAAATGATTCTTCAGAATTTTCAACAGAGCTATGGCCAGAAAAAGACATCAGAATCGTTGCTGTCGTCACTTTCCGTACCTAACGAATTTTCCCATGAATTGCTATCGCTCAGTTCTTCAAGTAACTCAGTTTCGTTATTGCTGTTTTCCAGTTAGCCTAAAAGCGCTTTTGCGCAAAAAAACGCTTTTTGGACGCCATGGTCGTTCTCAATTTTCCAGGAACAAAGAACTGGAAAAGCACAGGCAGGGCACTGGAAAAGTCACCAGGTGCAATCCTGTGGTAAAATGGCATGATACAGTGTAATCCGTTAGGATCACAACTTTGTATCATGTCATTTAGTGTATTTCGATTTTTTAAATTGCCACCGGTTCCACCCCCCTACGTCGCAACGCTCGAAGGGAAGGGAACTGGAAGACCGTTGCCGGCGTTGGCCAAGCACACAGCGGGAGGATGGTGGGGGATCGCAGGGGAAGAGGAGTTTTAAAATGTAAAACCACAGATTTCCATGCAAAAGAATGTACCGCTTTTAGCACAGAAATCTGGACATAATCAGACCGCTAGGGAGCTTAAGGAATAGGACCTAGCTTCCTGCTGGGACTTCAGCCTTAGCTATTATAAGAAAGTTTGGTAGTTTGATTATTTTAATTTTTCCTGAGGACCAAGATTCAAAGGAACTACAAGCAACAGCCGGCTGAGGTTTCGCACTGGATAATCTAGATCCTTAAGGTCTCCCTGCCTGGCCAGCGAGCGTGAACAGGTTATAGTCCAGAACTAGGCCTCGCACGACAGTGCCCTGACAGATGGGGACGAGCCTGCGAGTGGACTGTCTCGCTAGGACGCACACGACCTGGAACGCCCTGAGTCACAGCTTCCCCTTGGCTGACGGCACCCCTAGGGGGCTGGCCTTTAGTCTATGTGCCTAGAGTCCATTTTGTCTGTAGGTGGCAGTATAACCCTATATTGTTTAACCACCTAAGGACTGCCCGCCGCAGTTATACTCCTGCGCAAACTGACGTAGGTATATGTTGGTTGCGCACCTGCAGCTAGGGGGCGAGTGCGCCGTTGGCGGCACACTCTCACTCGGCAACGGGGACTACGAATCACGGGGCAGGCCCTCTGACACCCGCTATCATACCCTGCTGAGAGAGGACGGGCAGCTTTTGAAAACACAGCTGACCGTTCTTCTCTGCAATGATCAGAGCACCTATGATCCTTCTATATAGGAACACAGGTCTCTGTGATCATTTCACAAGCCACGCCCCCATACAGTTAGAAACACGCCCCTAGGTACACATTTAAACCATTGATCACCCACAGTGTTAACCCATTCCTTGACAGTGTCATTTTTACAGTAACAGTGCATATTTTTAGCACTGATTACGCACTGGTCCCCCCAAAAGTGTCAAATGTCAGGGGTCCGATCTGTCTGCCGCAATGTCACAGTCCCGCTAAAAATCGCAGATCGCCGCCATTACTGGTTAAAAATAATAAAAAAAAAATTACATAAATCATTCCTGTAGTTAGTAGACGTAATAACTTTTGCGCAAACCAATCAAAATACACTTACTGCGATTTTTTTTTTTTTTTTGGTTTAAAAAATAAAAATAAGTGTATTTTGATTGGTTTGCGCAAAAGTTATTGCATCTGCTAACTACGGGAAAGATTTGTCATTTTTATTTTTTTTTTTTTAACCAAAAATATGTAGCTGAAAAAAAATTGGCCTAAAATTTTTAATTTTTTAAATCTTTTTCTTTTTTTTTTTTGGGAATGTTTTTATAGCAGAAAGTGAAATATATAATGTGTGTGTGTGTCCCTATATTGTGATAAAGTTCATTATTTTCTGTAATGTACTGATAAACATTAGACTTTCATATATTTTAGATTCATTACACACAACTGAAGTAGTGCAAGCCTTTTATTGTTTTAATATTGATGATTTTGGCATACAGCTCATGAAAAACCAAAATTCCTATCTCAAAAAATTAGCATATTTCATCCGACCAATAAAAAAAAAAGTGTTTTTAATACAAAAAAAGTCAACCTTCAAATAATTATGTTCAGTTATGCACTCAATACTTGGTCGGGAATCCTTTTGCAGAAATGACTGCTTCAATGCGGCGTGGCATGGAGGCAATCAGCCTGTGGCACTGCTGAGGTGTTATGGAGGCCCAGGATGCTTCGATAGCGGCCTTGAGCTCATCCAGAGTGTTGGGTCTTGCGTCTCTCAACTTTCTCTTCACAACATCCCACAGATTCTCTATGGGGTTCAGGTCAGGAGAGTTGGCAGGCCAATTGAGCACAGTAATACCATGGTCAGTAAACCATTTACCAGTGGTTTTGGCACTGTGAGCAGGTGCCAGGTCGTGCTGAAAAATGAAATCTTCATCTCCATAAAGCTTTTCAGCAGATGGAAGCATGAAGTGCTCCAAAATCTCCTGATAGCTAGCTACATTGACCCTGCCCTTGATAAAACACAGTGGACCAACACCAGCAGCTGACATGGCACCCCAGACCATCACTGACTGTGGCTACTTGACACTGGACTTCAGGCATTTTGGCATTTCCCTCTCCCCAGTCTTCCTCCAGACTCTGGCACCTTGGTTTCCGAATGACATGTAAAATTTGCTTTCGTCCGAAAAAAGTTCTTTGGACCACTGAGCAACAGTCCAGTGCTGCTTCTCTGTAGCCCAGGTCAGGCGCTTCTGACGCTGTTTCTGGTTCAAAAGTGGCTTGACCTGGGGAATGCGACACCTGTAGCCCATTTCCTGCATACGCCTGTACACGGTGGCTCTAGATGTTTCTACTCCAGACTCAGTCCACTGCTTCCGCAGGTCCCCCAAGGTCTGGAATCGGTCCTTCTCCACAATCTTCCTCAGGGTCCGGTCACCTCTTCTCGTGCAGTGTTTTCTGCCACACTTTTTCCTTCCCACAGACTTCCCACTGAGGTGCCTTGATACAGCACTCTGGAAACAGCCTATTCGTTCAGAAATTTCTTTCTGTGTCTTACCCTCTTGCTTGAGGGTGTCAAAGATGGCCTTCTGGACAGCAGTCAGGTCGGCAGTCTTACCCATGATTGCGGTTTTGAGTAATGAACCCGGCTGGGACTTTTTAAAAGCCTCAGGAATCTTTTGCAGGTGTTTAGAGTTAATTAGTTAATTCAGATGATTAGGTTAATAGCTCGTTTAGAGAACCTTTTCATGATATGCTAATTTTTTGAGATAGGAATTTTGTTTTTTCATGAGCTGTATGCCAAAATCATCAATATTAAAACAATAAAAGGCTTGTACTACTTCAGTTGTGTGTAATGAATCTAAAATATATGAAAGTCTAATGTTTATCAATACATTACAGAAAATAATGAACTTTATCACAATATGCTAATATTTTGAGAGGGACCTGTATATGTATGTATGTATGTATATATGTGTGTGTGTGTGTGTATGTATATATATATATATATATATATATATATATATATATATATATATATATATATATATATATATATATATACATATACATATACATATACATTTTTTTTTCAGAATTGTCACTTTTTTTTTTTTTTTTTTTTTTGTTTTATAACGCATAATAAAAATAATCAAATACCACCAAAAGAAAGCTCTATATGTGGGGAACAAAAGGACATCAATTTTATACAGTAAAAGCGCCCCACGACCGCAAAATTGTCCATTAAAGTAACGCAGTGCCGAATCGCAAAATATGGCCTGGTCATTAAGGGGGGAAATCTTCCGGTCCAGAAGTGGTTAATTATCAAGCTGTGCCCTTCAATGGACTCCAAGAAAAGTATTTTCCCACCAGTTTCTGTAGTTTGCTCCTGAGCATGTGTACACGTCCAAGGTAGTGAACTCTGAGACAAATCGCTTGTATTGAGAGCATAACATATATATGTATAGGCTTGTCTGATGGACAGCATTTTACAGTAGAATAAGTTTGAGAATTGATGAGGGGGGATTATAGGAAACAGTGGTTGCATGGTGTGGATTGCTGCAGATGTCATGCGATGTTTCATTTGTTCTTGGGTGCCTGTAGCCACAGCAGCATAGAGGAACTGTGGAAAGCAGGGGCACTCCTGTGAGTGACATGTTGTAGGATAATTTACACTTTTTTTTTTTTTAATGCAGCTGCCCTGTACAGGGAGTGCAGAATTATTAGGCAAATGAGTATTTTTGAGGATTCATTTTATTATTGAACAACCATGTTCTCAATGAACCCAAAAAACTCATTAATATCAAAGCTGACTATTTTTGGAAGTAGTTTTTAGTTTGTTTTTAGTTTTAGCTATTTTAGGGGGATATCTGTGTGTGCAGGTGACTATTACTGTGCATAATTATTAGGCAACTTAACAAAAATCAAAGATACAGTATATCCATTTCAATTATTTATTTTTACCAGTGAAACCAATATAACATCTCAACATTCACAAATATACATCTCTGACATTCAAAAATCAGTGACCAATATAGCCACCTTTCTTTGCAAGGACACTCAAAAGCCTGCCGCCCATGGATTCTGTCAGTGTTTTGATCTGTTCACCATCAACATTGCGTGCAGCAGCAACCACAGCCTCCCAGACACTGTTCAGAGAGGTGTACTGTTTTCCCTCCTTGTAAATCTCCCATTTGATGATGGACCACAGGTTCTCAATGGGGTTCAGATCAGGTGAACAAGGAGGCCATGTCATTAGCTTTTCTTCTTTTATACCCTTTCCTGCCAGCCACGCTGTGGAGTACTTGGACGCGTGTGATGGAGCATTGTCCTGCATGAAAATCATGTTTTTCTTGAAGGATGCAGACTTCTTCCTGTACCACTGCTTGAAGAAGGTGTCTTCCAGAAACTGGCAGTAGGACTGGGAGTTGAGCTTGACTCCATCCTCAAACCGGAAAAGGCCCCACAAGCTCATCTTTGATATGAGCCCAAACCAGTACTCCACCTCCACCTTGCTGGCGTCTGAGTCGGACTGGAGCTCTCTGCCCTTTACCAATCCAGCCACGGGCCCATCCATCTGGCCCATCAAGACTCACTCTCATTTCATCAGTCCATAAAACCTTTGAAAAATCAGTCTTGAGATATTTCTTGGCCCAGTCTTGACGTTTCAGCTTGTGTGTCTTGTTCAGTGGTGGTCGTCTTTCAGCCTTTCTTACCTTGGCCATGTCTCTGAGTATTGCACACCTTGTGCTTTTGGGCACTCCAGTGATGTTGCAGCTCTGAAATATGGCCAAACTGGTGGCAAGTGGCATCTTGGCAGCTGCACGCTTGACTTTTCTCAGTTCATGGGCTGTTATTTTGCGCCTTGGTTTTTCCACACGCTTCTTGCGACCCTGTTGACTATTTTGAATGAAATGCTTGATTGTTCGATGATCACGCTTCAGAATCTTTGCAATTTTAAGAGTGCTGCATCCCTCTGCAAGATATCTCACTATTTTTGACTTTTCTGAGCCTGTCAAGTCCTTCTTTTTGACCCATTTTGCCCAAGGAAAGGAAGTTGCCTAATAATTATGCACACCTGATATAGGGTAGGGTGTTGATGTCATTAGACCACACCCCTTCTCATTACAGAGATGCACATCACCTAATATGCTTAATTGGTAGTAGGCTTTCGAGCCTATACAGCTTGGAGTAAGACAACATGCATAAAGAGGATGATGTGGTCAAAATACTCATTTGCCTAATAATTCTGCACTCCCTGTATATTAAAATTCCTTACGCTTAAGTTTTGAAAATATTTATGAATTCTAAAGATTTTTTTTTTTTTTTTTTTTAGTGCAATTATGACGGGCTCTTACAACAACTTCTTCAGAATGTTTGACAGAAACACACGCCGGGATATAACCTTGGAGGCCTCTAGGGAGAGCAGCAAACCACGTGCCATTTTAAAGCCAAGGAAAGTCTGTACAGGTGGTAAGAGGAAGAAAGACGAGATTAACGTCGACAGCCTAGACTTCAACAAAAAGATTCTGCACACTGCATGGCACCCTAAAGAAAATATTATTGCTGTTGCTGCCACCAATAATTTGTATATATTTCAGGACAAAGTTAATTAAAGATGGTATTTTCTTTTTTCCTTTTTTTTTTTTTTTTTTTTTTCTTTTTTTTCCCCCCCCCCCTCCATAATTTTGAGGACAAAGTCTTGTTCTTGCATAGTTAAACCTAGTTGTTTATCTATAAGGATTCAGACCATGTTGTCCTACCAGTAAAAAAATAAAATAAATTGGATGCGCTTCCCTTTGTAGAAAATAAACTAAAAACAAATTAGCAGAAAGCCGACCTGGATTTCATTTCATAGTAATGCTCTGTCTCATTAAGGAGGAACCCAGAGGGCAAGACTGCTGGGAGCAAAACTCGGAGGTCAGTACTCTACATGTGCTTAAATGAACCTCTTTCATTGCCATAGACCAATACCATTAGCTGGAATGAAATGGAAACCGCATTTAAATGTAATAGTTTGACCATTGTTTTGTAATTGTTAATGGACTTTGGCCTTAATTCAGAACTGGACTACAATGTTTTTCTTTGTCCTTTTTGTTGTACTACCTGAGCCCAACCATGAAATCCCAATGATGAAATGCTACAGAGAAAGTTGCCTAATAGCAGTATAGTAATTATCTGGATATATAATGTTGCATTGTTTGGCACATGTAGAAAAAAAAATAAAAATTCAGACTTGCCCTATTTCCCCTATCCTTTTCCCCAGCATGTTGGAATTTAGTAGGTGTTGACCAGGAAAAGTTCTGGTGTTGGAATGTAGTATGAGCTTCATAAGCAGCACCCAATGTATCAGAAGGGGCAGGCACATTTTATTTTATTTTTTTTCCTGGGTGCTGGACACTGGACTTCATATTAGGTGCTCTGTCATGGTAAGGAAAGATGAACGTTTTCCTGCAGCTTGTTTTCACACATCTGTTATTCCATTAGACTGGAATACTTTAATCACAGCTACTTGCGTTATTGTGCAACTTGGTCCATAAAGTCCCTTTATTTTACAGTGAATAATCACTGGTGGGTGACATACTATCACTTAGTATGCAAATTGGGAATCCACTTCCATTGCTTTGATTGCCCTAAACTATTAAAACTGTGACATCTGACTAGTTATCCGTTACTACACATAAATTCCCACTGTCTGTAACATTCCTGATATGCTCTTTCTGTAGGCTTGGCCAGTGCTACTGAGCAAAGTGCTGCTGAGCGTTTATTTAAATTTTAGTTTTGGTTCAGTTTGCATTACCAATCCGGTTCCCCTCCTCTGTTCACTGTGTTTCTAACCACTTTGTTGTGGAAACCCCTACATGACATTAACAAGTATGAGAAAAGAAGCAGGCTATTTTTCGGATTTGGACTTGTCTATTCGCCTTTTTTTTTTTTTTTTTCCTGTATACTGTTCATACAACCCAGTTGAATTCTGATGTTCAGCATTCATGCATTGCGACTTTTTATTCCTTGTTTTTTTATTTTTAATGAAATGGTAAGGTTTCAGTAGGGTTGGCTAATGAGACAGCCATTTAGCTGAGGAGTTGCATTTCCCAGCATGCTCTGCCTGTACGGACCACTATGGGATTTGTGTATTCTCGAGACCTGTCATTGAATTCATTTTAACCTACTTGGTTATATTTGTGGGTATCCAATGAGTGGAAGTAAAAAAAAAAAAAAATGCTGGGGGGGTTTGCAAAGTATTATATAGGACGGTTGCAACACGCTAACAATTGTCATAGTGTACCTAATGTGCATTATTTTTTTTTTTTTTTTCTTTTTATACGGTTCTATTTTTTTTCTTTTTGTCTACTCCATCACTGCACCTCAGCCCGAGACATTTTTAATTTGTGAATGCCAAACAATATTTTTATATATTTTTTTTTTTTTCTTACAAAATGGCTGCAATGAACAAATAGGTTTAACTGTAAACAGTTACTTGACACTTGGAGTTGGTTTCCTATAGCTAAATAGGTGATCCATTTAGTCATAGGAAGCCGAGACTGGTACTAAGTGCAAGAATCTTGTGCCTCTTTGGAGATGAGAAAACACTTTAACCTACAATCTGTTTTTAATAGAATTATTGGTCAGTTCGGACAGTAATATGCAAGAACAAAATATGTACCTCATCCCCGATATATGTCCATAGAGTGCCACTCTTCACATTAGACTTGGCTCAATATAAAGACCAACTCTTCCTTTCTGGCAAATTTGATATTTTAAGGCAGGATGGCAAAATCAGCTTTCTAAATGGCGTTGCCCATCTTGTTTTCTTCCTGATGGTATAGACTCTTAAAGAATAAGCACTGCCTAAAAGGAATTGTTCAAATTGTTTGTTGCTACGTGGGAATTCAGAATGTTATGCCTATTTTAAATGTTCGTGTGATTGGCTGTACAAAATTGTAGTCCTCCCTGGTAATGACACTTTAATACTGCAGAACCAAAACAAAGTGGGTAAAAGGCCGTTTAAAGAGCTGATTGTTTCACTTTCCCGTCTTTAAAGTATGACTTTTAAGAAAGGTGCAGTTGCAGTTTAAAAATTCAATTTTTTTTTTTTTTTTTTACATAAACAAAGGCTTAAAATAAATATAAAAAAAAAAAAAAAAACTTCCTTTCTTGTATATTGGTTGTGACACTATTTCAAATTGCTAAGTTGTGAAACTTTTTGGCCATAAAATCTGACCATGTTCATGAAATAGAAAACAGACCTATACAACAGGATTGTATATATTTGTTCAATTATTTTGACCAAAAAGTTTAATAAATTTTAAATGTTTACCTGAATTTGAGTTGTGTACATTGGTCTATTTTTTTTTTTGCATTCTTTTTATATACATAACCATTTTTATATTCAGTTTAATGATTTTCACGTTTGATGTGGATGTTGGCACTGTGGCCCAGTGACATCCAAATGAATGGGCCCCACTTCTGCTTGTGAAAGAACCACCGCTTTCTTTCACTGATCCCACAGCATGTTTTGTAATTGTGACTCAAAAGTCTACTAATTGGCTATATGTAAAGTTTTTGGAATGCTATCCACCAGCATACTTGTTAAACTTCTATCTCTATTCCCTGAATAAAGTGCTTTAGGCCCCTTTCACACGGGCTGTCCATTCAGGTCCTCTTGTCAGTTTTTCCCACAGCCATCCGATCCAAACCTGTCTGCCAAAAACAGACTGATGGTGATCCTATTCCCCATTCTTGGATCAGATGGAAACGGACGGGTAGTCCATTTCTTTCCAATTGCCCCAGAGGATAACTGGACATGTGCTTGCTCTGTACGGCGGACCCCTCAATTTCAAACTGTGGGTGAACCGTAGAAAACCACCTACACTGACTGCACTACGGGAAGAAATTGAATCATGCATAGCAATTCCTGTGGACACTTTAGTCAATATTCACACAGTAGTTCCTGGAAATCACCTGTCTGGATTCTAATGGTGACCACTTTGAGCACTTAATCTTATGGTATAATTCAAGCATGATTTAGTTACCCTTTTGATTATATAAATGCAGTAATAACATTTTTATGCATATATTTGTCATGTGGAAGTGTGTATACATTCTTACGGGCCCCTCTGCGTGTGTGTGTATATGTATATATACGAAAAAGAGAGCGGCACTCACTGGTCTTGAAAGGTAAACGCACAATGGCGGTTTTAATCACAGTTTCGACAAGGCACAAAAACGATTAAAACAGTTGTGCTTTTAACTTTCAAGATCTGTGAGTGCTGCTCTCTTTTCTCTATCGTTCATCGACAGACGTAGCTCCATCTAGTCAGAGACTATAGGGTTATGCTCTTCCTATCAGGAATAGGCACTAGGCAGGAAAAAAATTGAACCACACATATGGGGGCTGTCTTTGCAGGCATAACCCCACACACCCTGCTATCATCAAACAGTTTGTTTCTGCCTAGTTTAAGGAATAGGACCTAGCTTCCTTCTGGGACTTCGGTCTTGGCTATTATAGGAAAGGTTGTTTTTTGTGATTTTTTTTTTTTTTTTTTTTTATTTTTTTTATTTTCACTAGTTCCTGAGGACCAAGATCCAGAGAAACTACAAGCAACAGCTGGCTGTGGTCGGGGAAAGCAAAGACTGGCCAATCTGGACCTGCAGACAAGTCCTCGTCTGCATCAAGGGGTCTGATTCTGGGGTGGGAGGGGGATGTCTTTCTTTCTGGAACCCTGGACCTCCTTGATTCAGGACAAATGGGTTCACGAACTGATCCAATCTGGGTACAAGATCGAATTCCGGTCTCGCCCGTCAGACAGGTTCTTCCCGTTCAATCTTCAACTATCCCCAGTCTGGTTAATAGTGATTTGTTGTCGCAGGGAGTGATTGTACCTGTTCCTTTTCAGGAATGTTTTCAAGGGTTTTATTCACACCTCTTCACCGTGCCCAGGAAGGTATGTCCCATCCTGGATCCCAAGGCCCTGAACCACTTCATGGGGATGCAGAAGTTTCGGAGGAAATCCATTCGCACGGTGGTGGCATTGCTGCACCAGGGAGACTTCTTGGCCTCCATAGATATCAACGATGCATAGCTACACATCCCTATTTATGCAGAACACCAGCGGTTTCTTCGATTTGCGGTCGCAGAGGAGCATTATTAATTTGTGGAGTTGCCCTTTGGTCTCCCCTCAGCTTCCAGGTCTTAGCACAGGTATTGTCATTGCTGCGCCAGCGGGGGATTGCGGTCCTGGGGTACCTAGACTATCTGTTGAGTGCACTCTACTTCAGTCTTGTTGGGGGATCTGACGGTCACTGTCAGAACTCTGCAGGTTTTAGGTTGGAACATCAATTTCAAGAAATCTGCACTGACACCTCTCTTGAGACTGGATTATCTGGGCTTGACTCTGGATTCGGCCTTGGCCAAGGTGTTTCTTCCCCCGGACCAGCTGCAAAAGTTGCGGGAGGCGATTCGGTTGTTGGCGAACAATCTGTCCTCTCCGAGTTTGCATGTGGGCTTTGGGTCTAATGTTATCTACCTTCGAGGCGTTCCGTTTGCTCAGCTCCATACCAGACATTTACAAAGGGAGATTCTTGTCAAATGGAACAAGGATCCAAAGTCTTTGGACTCTTTGATTCGGTTAAGCCACAACACAAGGTCTGCTCTGTTGTGGTGGATTCAGTCTCCAGCACTATGCCAGGGTAAGTCCTTCCGTTTTTGGAGGGTGGTGACCACGGAAGCTCTGTGCCCAGGGTACCTGGACGATGGAAGAGTCAAAACTACCGATAAATGTTTTGGAGCTCGGAGCAATAAAGCTTTGTCTGAGCCATTGGACGACTCGTCTGCAAGCTTGTCCGGTTTGGATTCAATCGGACAATGCCATGGCTGTGGCTTACGTCAATCACCAGGGGCGTACCAAGAGTGTCTTGGCAGCCAAGGAGTTGCCCTGAGATTCTGGCCTGGGCGGAAAAACTTATTCCAGCCCTTTCTGCTGTACGCATTCCAGGTGTGGAGAATTTGCTAACAAATTACCTCGTCATCAGGTGTTGGCTCAAGGGTAATGGTCCCTGCACCCGGAGTTGTTTCATCGCCTTTGTGTTCGAAGGGGGACAAGGTAGATCCATTTGCTTCTCGCCTCAAGAAGGTTCCGAGATTCGTAGCCAGGTCTCAAGCTCCTCTGGCCAACGCCACAGACGCTCTGGTGGCTCCTTGGGGTCAGTATCGGCTAATTTATGCCTTTCCTCCCTTGAAACTTCTGCCGAGGCTTTTGCGCAGGATTGGTCGGAAACCCTTCCGCCTCTTTCTGGTGGCTCTGGACTAGCCTTGCCGGTCTTGGTATGCAGACCTAGTAAGGTTGGTCGCCAATGCTCCTTGGAGACTTCCTCTCAGGGAAGATCTGTTGTCTCAAGGTCCAATCTTCCATCCTGCTTTACAGTCACTGGCTTTAACGGCATGGCTGTTGAAAGCCAGGTGTTGAGAGAGAGATATACAGTGGGTACGGAAAGTATTCAGACCCCCTTAAATTTTTCACTCTTTGTTATATTGCAGCCATTTGCTAAAATAATTTTAAGTTCATTCTTCTTCCTCATGAATGTACACATAGCACCCCATACTGACAGAAAAACACAGAATTGTTGACATTGTTGCAGATTTATTAAAAAAGAAAAACTGAAATATCACATGGTCCTAAGTATTCAGACCCTTTGCTCAGTATTTAGTAGAAGTCCCCTTTTGATCTAATACAGCCAGGAGTCTTTTTGGGAAAGATGCAACAAGTCTTTCACACCTGGATTTGGGGATCCTCTGCCATTCCTCCTTGCAGATCCTCTCCAGTTCTGTCAGGTTGGATGGTAAACGTTGGTGGACAGCCATTTTTAGGTCTCTCCAGAGATGCTCAATTGGGTTTAAGTCGGGGCTCTGGCTGGGCCATTCAAGAACAGTCACGGAGTTGTTGTGAAGCCACTCCTTCGTTATTTTAGCTGTGTGCTTAGGGTCATTGTCTTGTTGGAAGGTAAACCTTCGGCCCAGTCTGAGGTCCAGAGCACTCTGGAGAAGGTTTTTGTCCAGGATATCCCTGTACTTGGCCGCATTCATCTTTCCCTTGATTGCAACCAGTCGTCCTGTCCCTGCAGCTGAAAAACACCCCCACAGCATGATGCCACCACCATGCTTCACTGTTGGGACTGTATTGGACAGGTGATGAGCAGTGCCTGGTTTTCTCCACATATACCACTTAGAATTAAGGCCAAAAAGTTCTATTTTGGTTTCATCAGACCAGAGAATCTTATTTCTCACCATCTTGGAGTCCTTCAGGTGTTTTTTTAGCAAACTCCATGCGGGCTTTCATGTGTCTTACACTGAGGAGAGGCTTCCGTCGGGCCACTCTGCCATAAAGCCCCGACTGGTGGAGGGCTGCAGTGATGGTTGACTTTCTACAACTTTCTCCCATCTCCTGACTGCATCTCTGGAGCTCAGCCACAGTGATCTTTGGGTTCTTCTTTAACTCTCTCACCAAGGCTCTTCTCCCCCGATAGCTCAGTTTGGCCGGACGGCCAGCTCTAGGAAGGGTTCTGGTCGTCCCAAACGTCTTCCATTTGAGCATTATGGAGGCCACTGTGCTCTTAGGAACCTTAAGTGCAGCAGAAATCTTTTTGTAACCTTGGCCAGATCTGTGCCTTGCCACAATTCTGTCTCTGAGCTCTTCAGGCAGTTCCTTTGACCTCATGATTCTCATTTGCTCTGACATGCATTGTGATCTGGAAGGTCTTATATAGACAGGTGTGTGGCTTTCCTAATCAAGTCCAATCAGTATAATCAAACACAGCTGGACTCAAATGAAGATGTAGAACCATCTCAAGGATGATCATAAGAAATGGAAAGCACCTGAGTTAAATATGAGTGTCACAGCAAAGGGTCTGAATACTTGGGACCATGTGATATTTCAGTTTTTCTTTTTTAATAAATCTGCAACAATGTCAACAATTCTGTGTTTTTCTGTCAGTATGGGGTGCTATGTGTACATTCATGAGGAAGAAGAATGAACTTAAATGATTTTAGCAAATGGCTGCAATATAACAAAGAGTGAAAAATTTAAGGGGGTCTGAATACTTTCCGTACCCACTGTAGGTCATTCTGACTCTTAAGCTGTTGAAGGCTAGGAAGTCGACTTCTAGGAAGATATATCATCGTACGTGGAAATTGTATATTTTATGGTGAGAGTCACTGAAGGTGCACCCTCGCTTGTTTTTGATAGCTAGGGTCTTGGCCTTTTCTGCAGAAAGGAGTTGAACAGCGGTTGGCTTTGGGCACTGTCAAAGGCCAAGTGTCGGCTTTGGCTATGTATTTCCAAAACCTGTTAGCTACGCATGCTTTGATTCCTACCTTTTTTTTTTTATTATTTATTTATTTTTTTTTTTTTTATACAGGGAGTGCGCCATATGGCTCCTCCGAGAAAGTCACCACTGAGGACCTCAATCTGGTATTATCTGTTCTTCAAAAGCCTCCTTTTTGAGAAGATTCTGGAGATTTCTCTGCTTTCATTGTCCCATAAGGTTGCCTTCTTGGTGGCTATCACTTCTGCTCGCAGAGTATCTGAACTGGTGGCGTTGTCCTGCTGCTCACCTTATCTGGTGATAGTGGTACTTCGACCTAATCGGTCATTTCTTCCTAAGGTTGTTTCTGATTTACATCTGAATGAAGACATGGTGTTGCCTTCACTCTGCCCTAAGGCCAAACATTCTAAGGAATTTGCGTTGCACTTTTTGGATGTGGTTCGGGCGATCATGGTCTACCTGGAGACCACTGAGTCTTTTAGAAAATTAGACGCTTTTTATTCTTACCGAAGGATCTCACAAGGGATTGGCTGTGGCGACCAGATCCAGATGGATCAGGTACACGGTAGTTCAGGCTTATTCAATGAAGGGTCAGGTTCCTCCTTTCCCAGTGAAGGCGCATTCTACGAGAGCGCTGAGTGGCTCTTGGGCTTTTCCGGCCATCAGGCGTTGGTCCTGCAAGTCAGCAGCTTGGTTGTGTGTGCATACGTTTACAAAATTCTACAAAGTAGATATGTTGGCATCTTCGGATGCTTCCTGGCCGCAAGGTTTTGCAGGCTACTGTTTTTATAGAACAGTTTTTTTTTTTCTCTTTGAGGTTATATTGTGTTTTCAGGGTGAGCTCTAGTTGTTCCTGATTGAGCTCCATGTTGGTTGGTTGGTTGGCTGGCTAAGTTTAGCCTTTGGGGGAGTTAAGTTTCCATTTTGTTGCCTTCCCACCGCTCATGAATATACTACTTTGGGACATCCCTAATAGTCTGACTAGATGGAGCTGCGTCTGTCAAACAATAGAGCAAACTGGATTTTTGTAAGAACTTACCGTAAAATCCTTTTCTCTGAAGTTTGACAGACGCAGCACCCACCCCTCTACTTCTGAGTGAATGGGGTTTTTTCTATTCTAAACACTGCTTGCAACGAAACTTTGATAGCAGTGTGTGTAGGGTTATGCCTGCAGGGACAGCCCCTATACTTGTGGTCAAGCTTTTTTCCTGCCTAGTGCCTATTCCTGATAGGAGCATCAAGGCTCCATGTACATGGGACGTTAGAAAAAAACATGCTGCAAAGCTAGTTCTGACGCCGGGAAAAAGCAGCTGTTAAACGTGCTTGCAGTAGCTTTTTCCATTTGTGTTATTTCACGTTTGGCCATGTTGCTTTTAGTAGCGTTTTTTCTGCCTCCATTCATAATCAATGGTTCCCTATGGGAGCCTATTGATTCGAATGGAAGTCGCACCGCAAGTCGGATCAGGGACAAGCGAGCGGCCCCACCCCCCTCTGGACAATACCAGGCCACATGCCCTCAATATGGGGGGGGGGGATGTTGGTCCTTTGGGGCAGGGGGAGCTCTGCACCCCCCCACCCCAAAGCACCTTGCCCCCATGTTGAGGACAAGGGCCTCATCCCCACAACCCTGGCTGGTGGTTGTGGGGGTCTGCGGGCAGGGGGCTCATTGGAATCTGGAAGCCCCCTTTAACAAAGTGGCCCCCCAGATCCTGGACCCCCTCCCTATGGGTATGGGGTACACTGTACCCCTACCCATTCACCCCATAAAAGGCAGTGTATGTAAATAACGACAGGAGACGTTTTGGAAAGTTTATTAAAAATCTTCATCTGTTCTTCTCTGCTCTTTTGCTGTCCGCTCTTCTGCTCTTTTGCTGTCCGCTCTTCTCTTCTTCCTCCGTTCCTCCTCCGATGAGGTTTCTGGTTATTATGCTGGTCTCTGCAGCTTGTTATATAGCCATTGTGTGCATGGCCCCCAATGACATCATTGGGAGGCCCCTGCCCCCTCATGTCACAGATGACGTCATCTGCTTTGCTTTTAGGCCAAAAAGTTAAATCCTGGTCTCAGAAAACATGTGGAAGGTGGTGTTCTAGTCAGATGTGTCTCCCACATGGCTGCTCAAAAATTGCAAATGGGACGACTTATGGCTTTCTTCTTTCCACTCTTCCAAAAGGGCTAGATTTGTGGAGTGCTCTACTAATAGCTGTCCTGTAGCCAGATTCTCCCACCTGAGCTGTGGATCTCTGGAGCTCCTCCATCGTTACCATGGGCCTCTTGGCTTCTTTTCGGATTAATGCTTGCCTTGCCTGGCTTGTCAGTTTAGGTGGATTGCCATGTCTTGGTAGGTTTGCAGTTGTGGCATACTTCACAGAACAGCTGTATTTATACCGAGATTAAATTACACACAGGTGGACTCTATTTACGTGACTTCTGAAGGCAATTGGTTCCACTAGATTTTAGTTAGGGGTATCAGAGTAAAGGGGGTTGAATACAAATGCACGCCACACTTTTCACACAGCGATTTGTAAAAAAAAAAAAAATGTGAAAATCATTTTCCAACACTTCACAATTATGTGCCACTTTGTGTTGGTCTATCACATAAAATCCCAATAAAATCTATTTACATTTTTGGTTGTAACATGACAAAATGTGGAAAATTTCAAGGGGTTTGCATACTTTTTCAAAGTGGGGTGTGTGTATGTATGTATGTATGTATGTATGTATGTATGTATATATATATATATATATATATATATATATATATATATATATATATATATATATATATAGAGACAATGTGAATTCCCCTGGGGGGTGGGACTTTTCAGGCACAATATAGCATTTGATAACAAAAAATTAATATAAAATTATTTATTACATATTCAAAAATACAAGCAATAGAAACAATGGTATCAGGATAAAAATAATTTTAGCAAGCTGTATTACATATATGCAAATAATTTAACTCGACCATCCAAACCAGATCTATTATCCAATGCGTTTTGAGGTTTAACACCTCTTCTTCAGTGATAGTACTGGAGATTTTTCTGTAAGTGTTGAAAAAGCATATGTATCACATATGGTATCTAAATATTCATATTTCATCTATAAATAGCTTTTATCACATACACACAATGCCATTGATTATATAAAAAATAAAACACACTTACATGGTTGGTTTGCATATAAACAAACAAAAAGCTTGCTGCTTTAAAAACAGGGAAATGTTGAAACCCACATAGCGCTGTATATTTGAAGGTCGGAATATATATGGATATGTATATCCCAGATGTAAAGGGAAAGAGGAAGGCTGGTGGACTGTGCGTCTCCAATGCACTCAAAGCAGCTGAAGTCCAATGATGCTTAGCAGATCAGGCAGAGGCAAATCATGTAAGACTGCAATATAGAGAGTATATAATAAACACACTATATATATGTGCTAGATATCCAGACAATAATAGTAGCTGGATATATATAAATGTCAAAAAACAGGGCCAGATAGATATGTTGTATAATATTTATATGTTTTTTTCCATAAATAATCATGAAAATATGATTGTAAATCCATACATGGATTGAAAACCAATCATTGAAAAGAAAAAAAAAGTCTAAAGAAATACTGCATGTATCAAAAGATAGAGACATGATGTTGGTTAAAGGGGCTCAGATCAGCTAAGTATTTGAGCATTAACATAATATGATGTATTAAAAGGGAGATTGTATCCCATATATTGGACATAAAATGAATTGTGCAAGAATCTCTTAAAGTTATAAGATGAAGCCAAATATGACCCCCAAATAATGCGCCTACCTGGATATTGAGTAGACATCAGAAGAGAAATCTGTGTAGCTTCCTTCTCCCAGCGGTGGGTAACACAAATGACCATAGACATATATATATATATATATATATATATATATATATATATATATATATATATATATATATATGTGTGTGTGTATGTAATATGTACAGTATCTGACAAAAGTGAGTACACACCTCACTTTTCTGTAAATATTTTATTATATCTTTTCATGTGACAACACTGAAGAAATGACACTTTGCTACAAAGTAGTGAGTGTACAGCTTGTAGAACAGTGTAAATTTGCTGTCCCAACACACAGCCATTAATGCCTAAACTGCTGGTAACAAAAGTGAGTACACCCCCTAAGTGAAAATGTCCAAATTGGGCCCAAATAGCCATTTTTCTTTTGTTCATTGACGGACACAGCTCCAGAATCTTCTTGACCAATGGGTTATGCTGCCTTCTACAAGAGTAGGACAATAGGCAGGAAAAGGCTTTACAATGTCTCTGGGGCATACTCCCACTTCCTGCTAGAGGCATTCAGTTTTTTTTTTCTGCCTAGTCAGGAGTAAGGACCTAGTTCCTTGCTGGGATCACTGGTTCTAGCATTTTTTTTCAACTGATTTGTTTTCCCCTCTATTTTATGTTCCTGTGAGAACTTCAATAAACTGCTGGACTGGATATTCTAGATCCTTGCGGTCTTCCCAGTCCGGCCAGCGAGCGTGTGCAGACTTCCACTCCACGCTAGGTTGCCCGAGACATAGCCTCACTGGAGGGGGGCTGGCCTCATAGTTAAACGGCTCGTGAGGGCACATACAACCTGGTCCAGACTTGAGTTGCAGCGTGCCTCCTGGCCTGCAGTGCCCACCAGGTTCCATGGTATGGTGGACGTGGGCTCCTCCCTGGGACCTTTGGACCCCCGGGTTCCCCTCCTTCCCACACAGCACCTTCCCCCCCGTGGACCACCCCCTATCTTCTACCCACACCTAGCTCCCCCCCCCCAGGGGTGGCCATACCTGTCGATCGCCTGTGGGGTGTCAAGCGGGCAATGAGGAAAAGGGGGGGTTGCCGCCGGCAGCCGAACACATGTTTTTTAGGGGGAGTTGTCCTTGTGGATGCTCCTGCTCTTTACTGTATTGATGTCCTTGATCTCCCCTGTGGGTCCTGGATCCATGCCATTTTGTCATGGATGGCTGGCTGTATATATGGTGGCCATTTTCTTGGTGGTTTCTCATTGACCAAAGCTGTGGCCACATTTTTGGAGCCTTGTGGGCGGTGACTGTAGCCGTGGACCACTGGTGCTGACCCTGGACTTGCTATTTCTCTTTGATCTCTGCATGGTGTACAGCATCTAGCACTCTGCTCTGTGCCTACTGGGGGTTTTGGTGAGTTATTGTGGGATCTCCATCTCTCTACTATAGCAGCGATTCAGCTGTGCTGCGACCTGTAGTGCGGCGGGGAGTCAGCAGCGTTTTTGTTTTTTCTACTGTTGCAAATTTACCCCCTGATCCCCTTCTGGGTCCCAGTCCACCCTGTCTGCAATGGCGGTGGCTCTGGAGTCCTTAGTGTCCAAGGTTGATTTGGTCCTGCAAAAAAGGACCAGCAAAAAGCGTCCACCCCCTTCACCTGCCTCCTGTGTCTCCTCGGGTCCTAAGTCCTATCTGGCCGTCGCAGACACGGGTCACCCTACTGGGTCTGCGTCCACGCACCCCGAGTGCTCTGATAGTGAGGACAATTCCTTTTCCACTACAGCCACGCATGAAAAAGCGCTGGTGGATGCACTGATTGTATCAGTGCGGGAAACTATAAAAATGGAGGATGCAACTGTCGGAGGCGCCGGTCACCTTCGGTACCAGAAAATCCTCAAAAGTGGCAAAGGTTTTTCCTTTTCCCGCTTATTTTAACAAAATTGTTGCGAATCAGTGGGGTTTGCCCTAAATGCAATGTGGTGGTTCCTAAGCGTTTCGCTAGAAGGTACCTCTTTGAAAAGTCCCTGTTAACCACTTTAGCCCCAGCCCTATTTCGGACACTTTTTGTTCACAAGTTAAAACCAGTATTTTTTCCTAGAAAACTACTTAGAACCCCCAAACATTATATATATTTTTTTAGCAAAGACTCTGGAGAATAAAATGTCGGTCATTGCAAAATTTTTTGTCACGCGGTATTTGCGCAGCGGTCTTTAAAACGCCATTTTTTTGGAAAAAATTTGAAAAATCACATTTCACTGCATTTAAAAAATACTAAACAGTAAAGTTAGCCCATTTTTTTTGTATATTGTGAAAGATGATGTCACACCGAGTAAATAGATACCAAACATGTTACGGTTTAAAATTGCGCCCCCCCGTGGGATGGCGACAAACTACGGTCAATAGAGATCTCAATCTGCGACGCTTTAAATTTATTTAACGGTTACCAGTTTAGAGTTAGAGTGTAGCTCTTTTTTTTTAATTATTGCCCACGCTCTGGCGATCGCGGCGATACCTCACATGTGTGGTTTGAACAGCGATTTCATTTGCGGCTCGACTTGCGTATACGTTTTTTTTTGTGCGCGAGCTAACGGTGACGGGGACGGCTAAATTTTTTTTTTTTTTTTTTTTCCTATTTATTTTTTCTTTTTTTTTAAACTTTATTACAGGTTTTTAAAAAAAAAAAAATCTGATCACTTTTATTGCTGTCACAAGCAATGTAAACATCCCTGGTGACAGCAATATGTCGTGACAGGTACTCTTTATGGAGGGATCGAGGGTCTAAAAGACCCTGGACCCCTCCACTACACTTCCCTGTATGCAAAACGCCGAAAACGGCATTTTTGCATACAGCCGTTTTTCAAATCTGCCGCCTTTTGCAGCACAGTAACCCGGACGTGACGTCATGGACGCCGCCTCCGGGTTACGTCATCGGAGACCCGATCGATGCCGTTTCCGGCATTCATCGGGACTCCATCCAGCCGGCGGACGTGCCGGCTGGGTGCTCGGGGCTCCCGGTGGGACGGTAGCCCCGAGCAAAGCCGCGGAAGGCGGCGGGAGGGGGGGGGGACGTCCCCTCCCGCCCCCCCGGGTAACGATCGAGCGGCTCCCGAGCCGCATCGATCGTTACCGACGGAAAGCCGACCGTCGGCTTCAAACAACGGTACCGGGATGATGCCTCTAGCTAGAGGCATCATCCCGGTATAACCCCGCAAAGTCTGATCACGTAGAGGTTACGTGACTGGTAGTAAAGTGGTTAAAGAGGACGGTCCCACCTGTGATTCTCAGGTTTCCAGGCTGAACAAATCTACTCTAATTCCAGTTGAGGTTTGGTCCTTAGGCCAGTGTTCACCATTGCCTTGGTATCCCAGACCTTGTCGGCATGGGCTAAGCTTTTGCGCCAGAATCTGGATGGGGAACCGCTTCCCCCTGCTTTTTCCGAGCTGGCAGACCAGTTAGTCCAGGGTTAGTTATCTGTGATGCCTCTCTGGATGTGGCTCCCTCAGTTTTCTAGGCTGTGCGTGACAGCAGTGGTCCTTCAGCGCATGATATAGCTGAAATGCTGGTCTGCGGCCCAAGCTTCCAAACAGGCCCTATCGGATCTCCCCTTTTTGGGGAATTGTCTGTTTGGTTCTTCCCTGGATGAAATCATTAAGGGAGTCACAGGAGGGAAGAGTACTCTCCTTCCAGGGGCAAGGAGTCTCGTTGCAGACGTGGTCCTTTTTTCTCAGCTTGTAAGCGGCTTTTTCATTCCTCAGGGTCTCAAGAAAAAAGATCCAAATCAGTTAGGGCTGTCTCCAGAGATTCCAAGAGGCCCTGGCCTGGTAAGCCAACAGCAGGTCCTTCCAGACCTGCAGACAAGCCCTCTTCTGCCTGAAGGGGTGCCTTCACCTGTATCTGGGTTGAGAAGACGTCTTCATTTTTTTTTATTTTTTCTAGACCCGTGGACCTCTGATTTAAGACAGGTGGGTCCTTGAGTTGATTTGGTCCGGCTTAAAGATTGAGATTCAGTCTTATCCTCAGATAGGTTTTTTCCTTCCAACCTGCGTTTGTCCCCAGACCTCCTGCGTGGTCTCTTCCGGGCAGGCCAAGATTTGCTACTACAAGGGGTGATTGTACGGGTTCCAAACTTGGAACGTTTTTTGGGCTTTTCATTGAAACATGTTTACAGTTCCCAGGAAGGAAGGTAAAGTTCATCCAATCCTGGACCTCAAAGCCCTGAACTGCTTTGTGCGGGTACAGAAGTTCTGGATTGAGTCCATTCGTACAGTAGTGACAACTCTTCATCAAGGGATCTTCTGGCCTCTATCTATTTCAAAGACGCTTACCTCCATATCCCGATATATGTCGGACATCAGCGCTTCCTTCGCTTTGACGTAGGCGAGGAGCATTCTCAATTCGTGGCTTAGCCTTTGGTCTCGCCTCAGCTCCACGGGTGTTCACAAAAGTGTTGGCCCTGGTGTTAGCATTGTTGCGACAGCGGGGGATTGCGCTACTGGGGTACCTGGATGATCTTCTGCGAGCAGAATCTCGGACTGCTCTAAAGGACAACCTGAACATCACTGTGTGGACTCTGCAGGAGTTCGTTGGACATTGAATCTCCAGACGTCTGCTCTGGTTCCGTCCACTAAGTTGGACTATCTGGGTCTGACTCTGGGCTCGGCCTCAGCCAGGGTGTTTCTTCTGCTGGACAAGTTCAATAGGCTGCAGGATGCCATTAGAATTCTGTTGTCCAGCAATCGATCATCTCTCAGGACTTGCATGAGGGTGCTGGGCCTGATGGTGTCTACGTTTGAGGCAGTCACCACAGATGCTAGCCTGGCCGGGTGGGGTGGTGTCTTGGGCACGGAATGTGCTCAGGGGGTTTGGACTCTGTAGGAGTCCAGACTTCCGATCAATGTACTGGAAATTCAGGCGAGCAAACTTTCTGGCCCACTGGACGGTTCGTCTTCAAGGGTGTCTGGTACGGATTCAGTCGAACAATGTCGCGGCCGTGGCGTATTTCAATCACCAAGGGGGGCACAAAAAGTGTCTTAGCGGCTCAGGAAGTAGCCAACATTCTAATGTGGGCAGAACGTTTCGTTCCAGCTCTCTCTGCTGTACATATTCCAGGGAAGGAATATTGGCAGGCGTATTACTTCAGTTGACAGGCATTGGACCAGGGAGACCGGTCACTTCATCCGAAGGTGTTTTCATCAGCTGTGCCTTTGGTGGGGAACTCCGGAGTTGGACCTGTTGGCCTCTCGCCTCAACAGATAGGTGCAGAGATTTGTGACAAGGTCTCAGGATCCTATAGCTGACGCCACAGATGCACTGGTGGCTCTTTGGGGCCAGTACTGCCTGATATTCACCTTTTCCCCCTCTGAAACTTCTGCAGGGGATCGAGGCAGAAGGAATTCCGGTCATCCTAGTGGCCTCAGACTGGCCTCACCGGTTTTGGGACGTGGATCTAATTCGGCTGGTCGCCGATTTCCCTTGGTGACTTCCTCTCATAGAAGACCTATTGGCGCAAGGGCCTATCTTCCATCCTGCTTTACAGTTGCTGACTTTAACGGCTTGGCTGTTGAAAGCTAGGTGCTGAAGGAGAGGGGATTGTCTGACTCGGTGATTCCTACGCTGTTAAAAGCTAGAAAATCTACCTCTAGGAAGATTTACTATCGCGTCTGGAAGTGATACATTGCATGGTGTGAGTCTCTGGGGGTTTGTCCCTGTTCATTTTGGGTGGCTCGAATTTTGGCGTTCCAACCCCCCAAGAGGTTTGGAACAGCGCCTGGCCTTGGGTACCATCAAGGACCAGGTTTCAGGCTTGGCGTTTTTTTTTTTTTCTTTCAATGTCCTTTGGCTGCGCCTTCCTTGGTTCGTACCTTTGTTCAGGGGGGTTCGCCACTTGGCTCTGTTGAATCTCAATTTGGTACTGTTGGTTCTTCAGAAATCGCCTTTCGAAAATATTTGCGAGATTCCTCTGCTTACATTGTCCCAGAAAGTAGCTGCCATGGTGGTGATAACTTCTGTACACAGAGTCGGAGCTGACTGCTTTGTCCTGTTGTTCCCCTTATTGGGTGGTTCACAGAGATAAAGTGGTGCTTTGCCCTTGTCAGTCATTCCTTCCTAAGGTTGTTTCTGGTTTCCATCTGAATGAAGACATTGTGTTGCCCTCCTTGTGTCCTAAGCATCCTAAGGAGATTGTCCTACATTCCCTGCCTGTGATCAGAGTGTACCAAGCTTGCAACCGAGTCATTTAGGAAATCAGACTCACTTTTTGTCCTTACGGATGGACCCTGCAAGGGGTTGGCTGTGACCATTTCCAGATGGATTAGACAGATGGCAGGCCTATTCACTCAAGGGTCAGGCGCCTCCTTTCCCTGTTAAGGTGCATTCTATACGGATGCCTAGTGCCTCCTGGGTCATCCGCCATCAGGCGTCAGTGGTGCAGGTTTGCAAGGCGGCCACCTGCACCCTTTCACAAAATGTTATAAAGGGCATGTGCTGCTTTTGGCTGCAAGGTTTTGCAGGCCGCTGTTTGACAGGACCTTGTCCTCTATGGGGGGGGTCCTTGTTTTCAGGGGAGCTGCAGTCGTTCCTGGTGGGCTAGGTTTAGCCTTTTGTGAATTTTTTTTCTCTCTCTCTCTCTCTCCCAACCCCTTATGTTTAACACTGCTGTGGGGAGAGAGGAGATAGCCTGTCATTGCTCAGACCATACGCTGTACATTGCATCAAACTGGTTTACATGGCTGTCGTCCCAGAAGGAAGCCTCTTCTAAAAATGATGCACAAGAAAGCCCGCAAACAGTTTGCTGAAGACAAGCAGACAAGGATATGGATTACTGGAACCTCTGATGAGACCAAGATAAAATTATTTGGTTCAGATGGTGTCAAGTGTGTGTGGCAGCAACCAGGTGAGGAGTACAAAGATGAGTGTGTCTTGCCTACAGTTAAGCATGGTGGTGGGAGTGTCACGGTCTGGGGTTGCATGAGTTCTGCCAACACTGGGGAGCTACAGTTCATTGAGGGAACCATGAATGTATTCCAAAAGAACTACCCCAAACACACCTCCAAGACGACCACTGGCTTGCTAAAGAAGCTGAGGGTAAAGGTGATGGACTGACCAAGCATGTCTTCCGACCTAAACCCTATTAAGCATCTGTGGGGCATCCTTAAACAGAAGGTGGAGGGGCGCACGGTCTCTAACATCCACCAGCGCTGTCATGGATGGAAGAGGACTTGAGTGGCAACCTGTAAAGCTCTGGTGAACTCAATGCCCAAGAGGGTTAAGACAGTGCTGGAAAATAACAATGGCCACATAAACTATTGACATTTTGGGCCCAATTTGAACTTTACTTAAGGGTGTACTCACTTTTGTTACCAGCAGTTTAGCCATTAATAGCTGTGTGTTGAGTTATTTTGAAGGGGCAGCAAATGTACAGTTATACAAGCTGTACACTCATTACTTTACATTGTAGCAAAGCGTCATTTCTTCAGTGTTGTCACATGAAAAGATATAATAGAATATTTACAAAAGTGTGAGGAGTGTACTCACTTTTGTGAGATACTGTGTGTGTGTGTGTATGTGTATATACAGTGGGTACGAAACGTATTCAGACCCCCTTAAATATTCACTCTTTGTTATATTGCAGCCATTTGCTAAAATCATTTAGGTTCATTCTTCTTCCTCATGAATGTACACATAGCACCCCATACTGACAGAAAAACACAGAATTGTTGACATTGTTGCAGATTTATTAAAAAAGAAAAACTAAAATATCACATGGTCCTAAGTATTCAGACCCTTTGCTCAGTATTTAGTAGAAGCCCCCTTTTGATCTAATACAGCCAGGAGTTTTTTTGGGAAAGATGCAACAAGTCTTTCACACCTGGATTTGGGGATCCTCTGCCATTCCTCCTTGCAGATCCTCTCCAGTTCTGTCTGGTTGGATGGTAAACGTTGGTGGACAGCCATTTTTAGGTCTCTCCAGAGATGCTCAATTGGGTTTAAGTCAGGGCTCTGGCTGGGCCATTCAAGAACAGTCACGGAGTTGTTGTGAAGCCACTCCTTCGTTATTTTAGCTGTGTGCTTAGGGTCATTGTCTTGTTGGAAGGTAAACCTTCGGCCCAGTCTGAGGTCCAGAGCACCCTGGAGAAGGTTTTTGTCCAGGATATCCCTGTACTTGGCCGCATTCATCTTTCCCTCGATTGCAACCAGTCGTCCTGTCCCTGCAGCTGAAAAACACCCCCACAGCATGATGCTGCCACCACCATGCTTCACTGTTGGGACTGTATTGGACAGGTGATGAGCAGTGCCTTGTTTTCTCCGCACACCACACATACCGCTTAGAATTAAGGCCAAAACGTTCTATTTTGGTTTCATCAGACCAGAGAATCTTATTTCTCACCATCTTGGAGTCCTTCAGGTGTTTTTTTTAGCAAACTCCATGCGGGCTTTCATGTGTCTTACACTGAGGAGAGGCTTCCGTCGGGCCACTCTGCCATAAAGCCCCGACTGGTGGAGGGCTGCAGTGATGGCTGACTTTCTACAACTTTCTCCCATCTCCTGACTGCATCTCTGGAGCTCAGCCACAGTGATCTTTGGGTTCTTCTTTACCTCTCTCACCAAGGCTCTTCTCCCCCGATAGCTCAGTTTGGCCGGACGGCCAGCTCTAGGAAGGGTTCTGGTTGTCCCAAATGTCTTCCATTTGAGGATTATGGAGGCCACTGTGCTCTTAGGAACCTTAAGTGCAGCAAAAATCTTTTTGTAACCTTGGCCAGATCTGTGCCTTGCCACAATTCTGTCTCTGAGCTCTTCAGGCAGTTCCTTTGACCTCATAATTCTCATTTGCTCTGACATGCATTGTGATCTGGAAGGTCTTATATAGACAGGTGTGTGGCTTTCCTAATCAAGTCCAATCAGTATAATCAAACACAGCTGGACTCAAATGAAGGTGTAGAACCATCTCAAGGATGATCAGAAGAAATGGAAAGCACCTGAGTTAAATATATGAGTGTCACAGCAAAGGGTCTGAATACTTAGGATCATGTGATATTTCAGTTTTTCTTTTTTAATAAATCTGCAACAATGTCAACAATTCTGTGTTTTTCTGTCAGTATGGGGTGCTATGTGTACATTCATGAGGAAGAAGAATGAACTTAAATGATTTTAGCAAATGGCTGCAATATAACAAAGAGTGAAAAATTTAAGGGGGTCTGAATACTTTTCGTACCCACTGTATATATCACAACACACAAACAGGGCTATTCAAAAGGATGTCGCAGATTTCACATTTTTATTTCAAACAAAACTGTAAAGGCTTGTTTTCACTTTCTTTGACTTTATCACAATCCAAAGCACTTACCACATGCCTTTTTGATGCTTTGGTGATGATACTTTTTTGAAGCTTGGCAAATGCCCTGTGTGTTCATTTTCTATTTATTTAGAGGGGTCCAAATAGAACCTCCGCACATTAGTCTTCCCCATTCAGCAGATATTTTGCTCAATACTAACCACCAGCTCTGCTGATCTTCTGGTTTTCTGATCCTCCTCTCTCTCTGGTCTCTGCTCACCTCCTGCTATATTGCTCCCATGTTGCACACCCTGTGCGACATCTGCATTTTTTCCTGCTCTAGTCCCCCAGCTCTGCTGATTCTTTGCCACTCAGTGCTCCAGTCTCGTTCACCTTTCACTATAACGTTCCCATGTTGTAAACCATGTGTGCCATCTGCTATGTTGCTCTTCTCCACTCTAGACCCTGCTCACCTTCTTGCTGCACACCAGGTGTGACATCTGCACCAGACACTTCCAGAATATATACCCATGAACCGGAAGGGACTGCTGATGACATCTTTTCAGTTTGCTTGTTGGTTTCTCAGTGCATCCTGGGGTATCTCATACCTGCAATACCTTCAAAAACAAAGCGAAGCTAAATCTAAATAAAATACCCTCAAAAGCTTCAGATGCTGTAAGCGATTGTTCTACGGAGACTTTAAATAAGCAAAATGGGGTAATATTTTTGAAGCAAATTAAAAGTCCGCCTAGCAATTCCATTCAATGCCACAGAGCGGCGCTGTTTCTTGGCCATTGGCATGACGCCACAGGAGAAGTTTTGTTTTTGTTCAAGTGCAACGTAAATTCCACTGTGGTTAAACAAATGGCCGCCTCATCATAAGCAAATTTATGAGTGGCAAAAAATATTAGGTGGAGATGGTTGCCTATACTAACAGAAAAACACGGCGCCTCCTTGCACATCAGATAAAAATGTTGAGCATATCTGAGGTGCTTTCAAAGTCCTAATAAATCCACAACACGGGCAATCGTTGAACTTGGAATTCCTCAAACAGTAAGGCGTGTTCTTAAAAACCATCTGCATATGAAGCCGTACAAGTTGTAGTTACTGCATTCTGGCGACCAAAACAGAATTAATTTTGCACTGCAATTCTGCGGGATATTGAAGAGGACAATTTTTCAGAACGACTATTTTTTTCTCCAGATGTATCAATGTTTAATTTCTTTGGTAAGGTTAATTGCTGCAATGTTAGAATTTGGGAGAGTGAAAATCTTTGCATAGTCATCAAAATGACAGAGACTTGCCAAAAACGATGTGGTTTGCACCATTTATTATTTATGGATCGCTTCTTTCCCAAGCAAACTGACAGGATTTTCATATCTGGGCTTGCTATAAAACTGGTCGTTTCCCCAACTTCAAGAAGATTCAATGACTTAATTTTCATGCAAGATGGTGCCCCACTTCACTTCCCTTTGGAGGTCCAGTGTTATCTGAATAACACCATTCCAGGATAATGTATTGGAAGACGTGGGCAACAAGATTGTGTTGTCTGGGGCCTCCCAGGTCATCAGACCTTACCCCCTGCGATTTTTACCTGTGGGCATACATAAAAGAAAGGGTGTTTGTCCCACTAATGCCTACTACTCTTCAAGGTCTGAGACATTAAATTGTTGAAGCTGTGAATTCAAAAACTAGCAACCAATTGATTAGTGTGACAAGAAATTATGTACAGGCATACCCCGCTTTAAGTACACTCACTTTAAGTACACTCGCGAGTAAGGACACAGCTTGTTCAGCTTGGCATGACACTACTCCCGGTTTTTAACATTGGCGTCTATAGGAAATCTTGGTCAGCTTGACATGGCACTGCTCCCAAACCATAAGTGACAGGGATACCAAACTTAGGGAGCACCGAGAGGGGATCCAGGACTACAACATATCCTGTTTGTGGCTGGCCAGCTTGCCTAGGTAATCTACTATGTCTTAGTCCTGGATCCCCTTAACATGCTCCCCAAGCTTGGTGTCCTTGTCACATGCCATGTCAAGCTGACCAAGATTTAGTGTATTTACATGCATTGAGAAATGAAAAAAGGTATTGCTTCACTTTAAGTACTTTTCGTTTTACATACATGCTCTGGTCCCATTGTGTACTTAAAAGTGGGGTATGCCTGTACTGTTTCAATGTTTGTTGCACAACACATGGTACTTCTGTTGAGTGCATACAACCTTAGGGACCATAAAAACTAGAAACATTTTATCTATGCAGTGATGGGCAGTATGTGATGTGCTTCTACCCCTTACAGTTTGTTTGAAATAAAAAGATGAAATCTGCTCCATCTTTTTGAGAATGAAGGATGAAAATATGTCTATATACATCTATAATTTATCCATCAATCAATGACTGCAGAGTGCATCATTCATTTGTGTTTTTATAGCTGCTTGAAGATCTGCTTTTAAGCACTGCATTGGGCCCATTTTCATCATTTGTTTACACCCCTATGAAGCTACAAAGTATTACAGACAGTTGCCATTGGAAACACTAAAAATTTTATTATAGCTTTTAACTTGAAATGTATTTTAAAACCACAATAGTTCTGATTGTTACTGAATTTCACCTATGACAACGTACAAACAGTTTGGCATACAAAACTGAATTTCCTTCTTTGTCAGTAAGAAATTTCTCCGAGTTGGATGCATTGGCTATATTTATCAGAGTTTTCCTCCAGCTTGTATGGCTGCAAAAGACAACACTGACTTTTTTGATGATCAGAATTGTACTTCTTCAAACTGAACCATATGTTGAGCTTTTGGCTAAAATAACCAGAACATTGTTATTTTCTAGAAAAAAAAAAAGCAAGCTGGTTGCTTTTTGCAAACTGCTTTAGCTTTAATTCCAGTTCACACAACCAAGAGGATTCATCATTTTTCAGTTCACACAACCAAGAAGATTCATCATTTTTCTCCTCATGCAGTATGGGTGACAAAAAAATTGAGAATTTGATTTCCCTCGATGGAAAAAAAAAAAAAGGCATTTTTGCAAATTAGACAAAAGGGAGAGGGGACATGAAGTACATTCAGAGAGTACAGGAAACCATAATATTACCAAAAACAGCCTTAAAAATTACTTTGGTTTAAAATACAACACAACATTCACTTGTGTGCAACATAAATTCTGTATTCATTTACAATATATATATACACAGAGATTAAAGTATAACTAAAGGCAAAATGTGTTTTCTTTCGATTTGAATAGTGGTGAGGGGTTAGAACCATTGTCAGGCCTTTTATTGCTATCGGTGTTCCCACTATGGAGATTCAATCAAACTGTCCTGACCTTAAATGTCTCAGAGTGAAAGTCAATTCAAAATTTTGAGTTGTCACTAGAAAAGGAATTGAGGGGAAATCACTAGAAAAGGAATTGAGGGGAAATCTGCCAATGGAGGGGACACTTGTCCCTGTGACAACGGTCTAAGAAGGCATTTAGGTCACAATGGATTGCTATCCTCCCACTTCCTGTTGAGTTGAAAGGAAGTGAAGGGAAAAAAATCTCTTGAGACACACAGATAGCAAAAAACTTGACAGTGGTTTCAATCCTCTCCTCCTCTGTCCAGAATGCAAAGAAAACATTTTGACTTTAAATAACAGCTAAAGAATATAATCACAATTTTACAAGTAAGTCATTGAAATAAAAATATACCTTATATTGTGCTTAATTTTTGATTTCCAAGAGATTAAGGTGCATTTTACAGGGGTTCCTGTATAAAGGTATAATGGCAAATCTCTTCTGTGACAACGCTCAGCAGGCCACAGATAACTTGGCATGGTTCAGTATGTTATAGAGTGCTATGGGACCTGAAGGTCAACTCCAGCCAGGTTCTGGGTAGAGTGAGGAACGTTCAGAACTGCTGCCTGTTCCTACTGAGAAGTTTGTCAGGTTTTCAGAGCTGTGTCCACACATTGGAGATAAATCATTTTGGTTGTCAGCACACTGACAAGCTGGTTGTAAAAAAAAATCTTTTTTATTGCATGATCACAAAGACCATCTTTTGGGAACCCTTCGTCAGTGGTAAAACATTGCAACAATCTTACCAGTGTGCTGACAATAATATCTTATGTTAGACTGTGACTGGGGGGGGGGGGGGTCATTTATATCTCAGCCATATGGCTAATGCCAGTATTGCTCAGAGAGTACTGCAAACACAAGACCAATGGTCCGAGTCATGTCCTTGTCATGGTGCCCTAATACCAAGTTTTGCAGCCATGACGTGGCACTTGTAAACACAGAAGCCTCCTGTGTCTATAAGTAACAACTTTGCTCTCATGGTGGGGACAGGACTCCAGCGAGAGAGAATAAGCTTTGTGCAAGGGGAGGCAGAGCCTCCTACACATGGGGGCAAAAAGCTAGGCCAGATAGGAGAGAGTAGAGATGCAAGGAAGCTTTGCAGGAGTTGGTGTTGCACAATCCTAAACCCTGCACTCTGTACCCAGCTCACCCCTGCATGTAGTGCACCCCTGAACTGCACTCTGTACATAGCGCACTCCTGTACCCTGCACGTGGTGCACCCCAGATACCATGGCCCTTTGAGGGCAACCATACTGCTGATGTGGCCTGTGATGAAGTTTAGTTTGACACCCCTGTAGTATTGTGAGCAAAAACAGTATACTCTTAGATTGTAAGCTCTAACAAGCAGGGCCCTCTGATTCCTACTGTAATAAATTGTACCGTCTTCTTTAATGTTGTAAAGCACCGCGTAAACTGTTGGCGCTATATAAAATTCTGTATAATAATAATATACTCTGTGCATACATTGGAGAGGTCTCTTCCTGTTTTTTTTTCAGACACCCCTCACCTGGACAGGAAGGGAGGGACGATCATCCTAATAGGCATACAGACAGCAATAAAATCCTGACTTCCTTTTTCACCTGCCGGACAGGGAGTGAGTGGAAATCCTCCAAAGAGGGATGCAGACAGATTCTAATCCTTCCCACACTCTTTCCAAAATGGAAAAAAAAAAAAAAAAAACGTTTTATAGGGGGAAACTTAAGAGATTTTAGTTCTGTAGCTGTCATCCTGGTCCTTGCTTCACTACATAGTGAGGCACAGCCAGAAAAACTTGTTATACACATGCTACCTAGTGCAGGAAGGATCATGATGACAACCTAAAACCTACTTCAATAATGGCAGCTCCCATGTTTGTATCCTGACAAGCTCTTTTTACCAGGAGGCAGGTGACATTCTAACCTGTCCATACAGGGCAAAGTAGAAGCATCTCCTGAAAGCTCACCCCCAGCAAGGTAAACTCCCCAATCTAAGGCCCCGCACTGTGCTGGTGTGAAGATTACTTAGGTGGATTACATCACTGCTTCTCCAACATGATAGTGTTCAAGTCTGCTGATTGACCACTCAGACTAGAGCACAGCCACATAGGGAAGGTCACCTGCTCTGAGTGTAGGGCGGTAAGAGAATGCTGGAGGAAAAGTCCAAAGGAGTTGTCACTCTGCCCTGAATGGGCAAAATTAATTTTTAGAGTTTCTATACACAATTTAACTGCTGCTAACAAAATCCTTTTTATAACCAGAAGCCTTTTGTGATCAGAGAATGGTAGCAATGGCCCATACTTGGCACTTTGAAGGGTCGCAAAACCATGTGATAGGTCTTTGAAAAAAGCTGCTATTTTTCAACTGATAACGTGGTTTTTCTAGGGTAGAAAAGCTGCTCCTGTTCATCTTCACTGCAAGTGAGGTTACTACTGTAGAAATGGTATGCAGTCGAAGAATGACTTTCCAGCAGAAGCTTTAAACACCAAGCATTTTGCTCCGTGACAGATGCCTTGTAATATTTAACAAGCATAAGGTTAATTATAGGTTTTTTCCAAGCTTGTCCCTTTTGGGATTCTCGTGTAATAAAACATTAATGTTCAACTGAAGGGACAGGAAAATAAATTAGTAGTATCAATTATTTTTCAGTAGAACACTCTGTAGCAGGGTGTGTCTGGTAGCTGTCACAAAAAATGGCCTTTCTTACTAGGGTACTGACAGTAGCAACTGTCTATAGAAAACTATCTGAGTGAGCAGTCTTACAATAGGCCCTTTTCACACGGGGCAGACTCTGCGAGGAGTTCGCCTGCTCAGCAGGGAATCTGTTTGTGGATAGCTGGTCCATGTCCACTCTCTTCTATGGGCAGTTGGATGTAAATGAACCGCCTGTCCATTTACACCCAACTGCCATCCGATTCAATTGGTAGATACGGAACGGATCTCCATCAGTCTGTTTTTAGTGGATCGGAGGGTGTAAACGGACACAAGTATATTTACATCCACAGCTTCATAGGGGATAATGAAGGGTCTGATCAGGTCTGTCTGAAAAATTGACAGGTGGACCCGATCAGTCTGCCTGTGTGAAAGAAGCCTTAACGCCCGTACACACGATAAGAAAATCTGAAGGGAAAATTCGTCCGACGACCGATGTGCCGATTTTTGGATTGTTAGTATGTTGCTTTCGACAGCCAACTCCGACTTTTCGGCTGACAAAATCCTGATGTGCAGGCTATAAAATTTTTGTGGTCCGTAATACAATGTCCGATTTTTGTCTAATTAGTACAGATTTCAACGGAAAAAAAATCTTAAGAGCAAGACTAGGCATGCTCAGAGACGAAAGAACGCATACAAAGCAATCCAACACATGACATCACTTCTGAAGTAGAATTCTGTCGTACGGGAAAATTCGTATGAAAATAACCTCTTCACTTTCCACATCAGACTAGCATGCCACAAAAAACGGACGACAGATCGTTCGATAATCTTACCGTGTGTACGGGGCTTTACTTGCGCCATGGGACACAGCACACCTAAGAATGCAGGTGCTTTCCATCTGCACTGCAGTGACAACAGTATCAGGAAAAAACTTTAGCAGCAGATTTTAATGCCACATTAGTATGCACCGGATCCAAGTGTAACCAGTTGAAAATGTTTTCCTAGTCATACAGCGGCTTTTACACCCAGTGACCCCCCCCCCCCCCCCCAAATCTTTCTTATCATCCCCACTATGTAATAACACAGACCTCAGATCAGTAAATTCTACAGTGCCAATGTCCTAGCTTACACCATCCCAGGCATCCACCTCTTTCAGAAGCCATCATAGTGCATATGTATGAGTTTTATTCTCACTGCAATAGAGGCAGTGGCATGGATTTACTTAAGAAATAAATGCTGTTTAATTTGCAAAGTGAATATAAGTAATAAGGTGAAGCCGTGCTCACCTTGAATACTCAATAAGGCGTTAGTATAAAAAAATTTCAGAGCAGCTCACTGCAAGGAAGTCCACTTGCCTTGCACTCCGTGGCTGGCAATTGAACTTTGAGATGTCTGTGTGACATCTCAATAAAGTTTGTTTAAAAAAGGAAAAAAAAAAACAGTGCAATGTGTCGAGATCAACACATCACTGCGCTGATCTCAGAAGCACCGCACACCAGCCGCGGCATTAGAATACAGTAGCTGGTTTGAACGAGCCCTTAAGGTCTGTGTTACATACAAGGGCCTGCAGGATGGTGGGAAGGGAATTTAGGCCTGTAAGTGTAATGTCACCAATAACTTTCTGGTGCTAAGAGCAGCATAAATACAACACCGTTGTCACCAGTACAACAATGTTCCTTTGTCAGCCTTGCTATATCTCCGCATCCTTGTCTGGTAAAATGTTTTCTTCTGTTTTAATAAACTGCAGACAACTTCTCCTTTACCAACAATTTTTTTTCCTGTGGTTATTAAACCACGTAAAAACACTATCACTATTTTCTCATTACCAGAAAAGTCTTTATGTGCACACACACAGATGTGTTAATAGATTTTTCAATTTCTGCCAAAGCAGATGTAGTGATGGAGATGGGACTACCGACAACAGTAGAAGGACAGCTGACCCCCATTTACAGTGGGCTTCCCATTTAAAAAACAAAAAACAGCTATAACTGATGCCATGTAGTAGTTCTCTTGAGCCATATTCATTTCAGGTCCTTTCTTGGCTTCCAGCTCTGGGAAGGACTCTGTCCTGCAGTCACAACTGATTTAGGTGCCAGGCCGTCTATAGGGACCAAACATACATGGCTACAACCCCGATCTACTTTTCTTGAGCTCAGTGTTAGACTACCAGGAGCAACATCTGTACTCAAATACAGTATATTACAAAGCATGCACTCCCTATAGGTCCCTGAAAGCTCACTCATTTGATGACTTGAAAATTAGTTGGAAACTACATTAAAAAAACCCTGTAAGGGGCTGCTCTAATAATGGTCAGAATTAAAGCCACTGTAAAGGTAAAATTTAAAAAAATAAATAAAAAATAACAAAACATATCTTTACTTGCAATGAAATTGCACAGAGTGGCTGTGAACCTCCTCTTTCTGGGTCCCCCGCGAACACTGGTGCTCATGGCCCCTCCTTTATGTCCAGTGCCCCCATGGGAAGCCGCTTCCCATGGGGGCACTTGTGCGTGCTCGCTCCAGAACCCCTTCGCTGCATCTATTGACACAGACAGCAGGACTCAGCCCTGCCCCCAGTCACTGGCTTTGATTGACAGCCCTGCTAGCCAATGACTCCTGGTGCCTCAGCAAACCCAGAAGTGTGGGGGGAGAAGAGCTGCAGACTTGCACAGCGCTGGATCAAATGACGCTCAGGTAAGTAAAAAAGGGGGGGGGGGAGATGCTGATGCCTAAACATTTTTACCTTAATGCAGGGAATGCATTAAGGTAAAAAATGTTTAGGCTTTAAAACCACTTTAAATTAGGTATCATATAAAAAATATTTATTAAATGATGCGTGCAAGATTAAAAATGAGCAATACTAACAAAAATAATGTACGTATAGCCTTTTTTACCCCTTTCAGATAGAGTATGGAAGGAATAGAACCCCATCAGGCTTGTATTACTGTCCGAGATCCACTTAGATGGGCTCACCTTCTCTATTTGCCTGGGTGACCATTGTCACTGTTATAGAAAGGGATGATGATACATTCAACATTTTACATTTGTAACCAGTATATGGATGGAAGGTAAGGCCAGGCTTACAATGGGGACATCTGTTCCAGTGAAAACAGGGGAATTCACCTTATGTGGGAATTTTCTTTCACTTCATGTTGCATCTTGGACAGGAAGTGAAGGGAAAATTTCCCATCAGGATAAAGACAGCAAAAAATTATCCGGCAGGTTAGGTTAACCTTTGCCTATGATATCTAAAAATGTTGAAATGTTAAACTGACCATGGGCAGCTAAAACAGCCACTTGCATCCGAACAAGACCAGTTTGGCACCCTTGCTTTAATGCCCATCTCCAGGCAAAATTGGCAACCCTCTTCTCTCCTGCTCATTCACAATTTTTTAAAGCCCCTTTTAATTTACCTAAATCCACCATCACGTGACCCTCAATGGCACCTCTTCCATGAGTGCAGACTGATTATCCACCGATGCGGCCCTACCCGTTGCTTATGGACAGGCAATGGGTTCATGTCATTTAGGCAGTGATGTGGGCAATTAAAGATGGACTCCCACTCTGAAGAAGCAAAAATAACCCAGCGTATCACATGACCATTTAGGATTAGTTATCTTTTTTTAAATGAATGGGGTGATTAGCTAGATTGGGGTAGAGGGGCTTCCCTAGCCAGACTTAAAACGTTAAGCCTTTCTCTGCTCTACTATTTCTTATACAGATGAAGCTATTTTCCTGCCCTTTAGAAAACAGTGTTTAGTGTATTCGGCAGTGAGGATCATCAACATTCAAAGAATAGCATTTGCAAACACTGTTGACCCTATTTCTTATGCTGCAGTCATAGCTAGAAAAAAAAAAAAAATTAAAGTACCACCACAATGTACACCTATGGAATCTAATGAACCATGGCAACATACAAAGCCCAGCATGGAGGCAACGAGATTATTCTCCACCGTTGACAGTATATTGGGTACTGAAATCAAGCTAATGTCAACTGAACAAGTAAGCGTAATCATTTTTTTCACCTGTACAGAAATGTTCTTTTAAACAACTACAATTCACAGTGGATGAAACGGTTATCTTCATTAAAGAGGTTATTATCCCCCAACTAATAATAGGCTTTATAAACAACATTCATTTACAGAGCAGAATATGATGATCGGAGGTCTGCTGTCTTCTCATGCTTGAATAAAGCTCCACTCTCTCCATTTTAAAATGTACCGGTGGAGGTCGTCAAACGCCTTCCAATATAAACCCTAAAAAAAAGAGAAGAGAAAAGGAAATAGGTTTTGGTTGAAATGGTTACTGAACATTCATGCAAGGGCAATCAGATTAGATTTACTAAAACTGGTGGATACAGAATCTGGTGCAGCTGTACACAGTAACCAATCAGCTTCCAGGTTTTATTATCAAAGCTGAATGCTCTATTCACACCGGGGCGTTACAGAATTGCGGCAAAACGTGGAACGCGTTTACAATGCCATTATTTCTTAAATCGCGCTGTGATCATGGCAAAATTGCAATGCGAAAAGCTTGTCACTCAAAAAAGAGCAGGAGCTTCTTTTGGGTGACAGCGGCGCGTGTTGTAACTTGCCGCAATTACAACGGGATATTATTATTATACAGGATTTATATAGTGCCAACAGTTTGTGCAGCACTTTACAATATGAGGGAAGACAATACAGTTACAAGACAATTCAATACAGGAGGACTTAGAAGGCCCTGCTCGTTAGAGCTTACAATCTAGAAGGGAGGGCAAAGTGAAACAAAAGGCAATAACTGTGGGGGGATGAGCTGATGAAGAAAGGGAGTAAAGTGTTAGGTGCAGGTAGGATAGGCTTCTCTGAAGAGGAGGGTCTTCAGAGATCGTCTAAAAGCTAATAGAGTAGAAGATAAATCGAACAGATTGGGGTAAGGAGTTCCATAGTATTGGAGAGGCTCTGGAAAAGTCCTGGAGGTGAGTATGGGAGGAGGTGACGAGGGAGCTAGAGAGCAGGAGGTTTTGAGAGGAATAAAGAGAGCGATTAGGTTGGTATAATGAGACCAGGTTAGTGATGTAACTGGGGGCTAAATTGTGGATGGCTTTGTAAGTTTTTGTAATGATTTTGAATTTAATTAGTTGGGTAAGCGGAAGCCAGTGGAGGGATTGACAGAGCGGAATAGCGGACACTGAGTGACTGGTAAGGTGGATGAGTCCGGCAGCATTCATGATGGATTGAAGGGGGGGATAGCCTATGTAGTGGAAAGCCAGCGAGAAGGGAATTGCAGTAGTCAAGGTGCGAGATGACCAGAGAGTGAACTAGGAGCTTTCTTGTGTCATTGGTTAGAAAGGGATATAGTGTGCAACAATCGCCGCAAAATTATCGCAATTGGGGTGCTGTTAAGGAGTAATGGCATCGCAAATGCGTCTTGTGTTTTGCAACCATTATGGAATCGCAGGCAGAAATACCTGATTCTGCCTGCGATTCCGGAACGCCCAGGTGTGAATGGAGCCTATATGAACAAGCTGAAGTTTGAAGCTGGTTGGTTACTATGCACAGCTGCACTAGTTTTAGTAAATCACCCCCTATGTGTCTAAAAGGTGAACTCCAGTCAGACATAAGAAACAATGAACACCTACAGTATCTGTATTCATTTAACACATTATTCAATGTATATATTTTTTTATTTAATGCAATAAATACCGCTGTACATTAGAACTCAGAGAAGGAGTGGGAGGAGCAGGCCTTCTCTCCTTGTATATCCATGCAACACATCTGATTGCAACCAGTAATATGTTGCATGCAAATGTGCATAATGATAACAAAGAGCAGAGAGTTGACCATCAGTCTCCTTCTGCTTGGTCACGGTCTAGCCAGCAGCTTGGGCATACAGAATATCCTACAGTCTATTACTATAACAGAGTAAGAGGTGTCATCCACCTGGCTGTGCTGAATGAAAGAGCAGAAATCTCAAAACTGGAAGGACAGAAATGCAAATTCTTTGGCAAATACAATTATATGTATCTGTGTATTAGGCGGTCTGTCAGGAGTTCATCTTTAAAGGAAAAACCTGTTATGAGAGAAACATCAAGACTGCCATTGCTGGCCCCTCCTTAGTTTAATGCTAGCTGCCTGGATGAGACTCTTGCTTCAATATTTACAGCCAAAAAAAAAAGCAGATTAGGACTTCTGATTCCAATTGGACTTTATAATCAGTATACTTATTCCAGAACAGTGACTTAAGGGACAAATGTCACTTTAGTACAGTTGTCTTTTCAATAATCCACCAACCACAGGGGGTGTAGCCAGCTTAGTAAAATACTAACCTGAGCCTCATTCCAGCATTCTTTACCCTTCACTCTACGCTACACAATGTTTGTAACTAAAATGTCCCCAACATATCCTCACCTTACAGCACAAGCGTTCCATGGTCCCATTCATTCCTAGGAGTGAGCCATACTCTGTTTGCCTGGAGTTGTGAGTACAACAGGATAAAGTTGCTCTTTAAAATACTAGACCTAATGTGTTAGTACAGGGGTCTTCGAACTTCTTAAACAAAGGGCCAGTTTACTGTCCTTAAGAATTTAGGGAGGGGGGGGGCAGTCTGTGGCCAGTGGGAATATAACACTTTCCAGGCATCAGTGGGAGTAAACAGTGCCCCATCTTTGGTATTAGGGGGAGGAATAGTACCCCATTGTTGGTACCAGTGGCAGGAATTATGCCCCATTTTTGTTGTCAGAATAGTGTTCCATATCAGTGAGATGAATAGTGCCCTAAGGGCCAGAAAAAGGAAAGCTAAGGAGCGCATCTGGGCCGCAGTCTGGAGACCACTGGGTTATCTTATAAGCCAGAAAGCTGTCCGTTTCAGAAGGAGGTCAGCAATGGCATGACCCCTCAATCCAATATTTTCTAAGCCATCACCATGGAACTATAATGTATAATTCAAAACATCTCCATTCCTTTTGTTTGCTATATGCTGGTTTTTGGATTCATGACTCCAAAGCCCTGAAGCAAAATGTAGCCAGGTAAATAGCATTAGGAGGCCAGAAATGGCATTCCAGGAAAAGTTGTCTTTTCATTAAATGGTTCATTGAATGGAGGGGCAGAATTTTATATCTGATACTGTAAACCAGGGATTCCCAACCTATGGGCCTCCAGTTGTTCAGGAACTACAATTCCCATCATGCTTAGTCATGTATGTGAATGTCAGTTTTACAATGCCTCATGGGATGTGTAGTTCTGCAACAGCTGGAGGGCCGCAGTTTGGGAATCCCTGCTGTAAACTATATATGACAGTGCAATCCATATTCCACACCTTAGGTTTTACTCAGCCAGGGAGGATAAATGAGATATGTTCCATCCTGACCGATCTGTTTTAATAGTTTGAATCTGGCAGTCTCATTTGGGAGATAACAGGAATAACAGGAAGTTTGAAAAATTCTGCCCATTAACCATCTTGTTAAGATGTTCAACCAAGGCCTAATTATATATGTTTATAGACAGAGGGAATGGATGGTATCACCTATGAATTATTTACAGTGCAAATACATCATAAGGCATTCCAACCATACCATGGCTTTCTTCTTCACCAACGTTTATGCTCAAACACTTTATGTAATTCTGACATATTTTAGCAGCTCTGACTCACTTTACCCTCTTTAATGAATTCACTTGTTTTATAAATATTCAAAACTCTTGAAGAAGACTTTAAAGGGGTTGTAAAGGCAGAAGGTTTTTTTATCCTATTGCATTTTATTATTTAAGATAAAAAGCCTTCTGTGTGTAGCAGCCCCCTCAGCACCCTCTAATACTTACCTGAGCCCATTTCTATCCAGCGATATCCACGAGTCCCTTGGCCGCCAAGGACTCTCACTCCTGATTGCCTTAGACACAGCAGCGGCGCCATTGGCTCCCGCTGCCGTCAAAGTCAGTTAGCCAATCAGGAGAGAGAGGGGCCGGGGGCCAAACAGCAGCTCTGTTCTGAATAGAAAAATTGAGCTGCAGCTCGGCTCGAGTGCCCCATAGAAAGCTGCTTGCTGTGGGGGCACTCAACAGAAGGAAGAAGCCAGGACGAATGAAGAGGGACCCGTGAAGAGAAGGATCCGGGCTGCTCTGTGCAAAACCAACTGCACAGAGAAGGTAAGTATAACGTGTGTTATCTAAAGAAAAAAAAAAACACAAGACTTTACAATCACTTGAAGATGGCCATAGATTAATTAAAATCCGTCCGGTTCACCAGTGACCAGCCAAATTTCAATCCATGTGTGGCCGTTCCTGTTTGTCAACTTTTGTTGATAAATGTATTCTGGCAGTGGATAGTCCCGCTACCAGAATACAATGTTCCAGCTGGTGGGATTCCTGTATCCACCTTGTTTGTGTGGATGGTTGAATTTTTTTGAACATACATAGTTCAATAATGCACAACAAATAGGTAAGCAGGTGGTGAGAAGCTGTGGAAAGAAGGCATACAAATAATATGACAGTGCTATACAAATAATAGTACCAGAGAAATAAATGACCAGATTATCTGGAAGCTTGGAGGAATTAGGTTGTCTCATCAATCTGCCATTTCTTAGTAAGACTAAGAACACTAGACTTTTCACACCAGAACACAACACAGGCAATATTCTTAGCTACTTTACAGTAGCACCAAGAAAGACATTTGGCCAAACTAGGTTGCCATATTTGTGAGCCCACTAATACGGTTGACTAAGGTGCTCAAATTGCCCTTTCATGTCCAAACACGCTTGTAGGACTATGTCAGATCTACTTCCAGAACTTGAGATCAAAGAGTTTCCCACAGGCTTGTACACTGTGGAAAAGGAAGGGATGGAAGCAAAGGCTGAATTTACTGGAAGCCAGTTTAACTGGGACCGGGCATAGTGTCCTTATCCAAAACTGGAGCACTGGCCAGGAATGGGAGCACTGACTTGGAATGGGAGCACTGACTTGGAATGGGAGCACTGACTTGGAATGGGAGCACTGACCTGGAATGGGAGCACTGACCTGGAATGGCAGCACTGACCTGGAATGGCAGCACTGACCTGGAATGGCAGCACTGACCTGGAATGGCAGCACTGACCTGGAATGGGAGCACTGACCTGGAATGGGAGCACTGACCTGGAATGGGAGCACTGACCTGGAATGGGAGCACTGACTTGGAATGGGAGCACTGACTTGGAATGGGAGCACTGACTTGGAATAGGAGCACTGACTTGGAATAGGAGCACTGACCTGGAATGGGAGCACTGACCTGGAATGGGAGCACTGACCTGGATTGGGAGCACTGACCTGGAATGGGAGCACTGACCTGGAATGGGAGCACTGACCTGGAATGGGAGCACTGACCTGGAATGGGAGCACTGACCTGGAATGGGAGCACTGACCAGAACTCAAAGCATTACTAGGATTTGTGAGAATGGAGGTGACTGTAAGTTACACACTTCATTCACTCCTCCAAACTCAGCTACATAAGAATCAAACAGACGAAGGTAAAACTAAACGGTTCCCTACCCTGCAAACAAAGTAGTTAGGAAAGGCTCGTTTACCAGAGGAGCTCTAAAAGCCAGGTTATACCTTTTACATATTTGCATTAACACCTGAAATGCTCCTGGAAACAGAAAACAAAAGAAGGGGCAATATTCAGTAAAAACAAAAACATTGCACAGATTGACCTAATGTGACTCAGCACTGATATCATTTCTAGAAATAATTAACCTGGGAAGTCAATTTACAGTAAGATTACTGGGTCAGCACCCCTTACATTTAATAGGACTTTATAGAGTAAACAAAGTTATATGGAATGTTATTGCGAAATACTTTAGCTTGTTGTACAGAAGTTCGACCAAAACAGAGCAAGATGACTAGAAATGATGGTTTAATGCAGCAGAGCTGCCATTAGCTCTGGTTTTTATGGGAAGTAAATGTAGAAACAAATTGTTTGTATAACCTTCAAAGCAATTATAGGTGATTTATGATCTTGCTAAATTTTTAGGATTGACTCACTTTATTTTTAATTGTTTAAAGTGTTGACAGGTATGTAGATAGATATGTATACCTCAAATGAGGTTAAAGTGAACCTGTGTTATGCCCATGGAGTGTGAAATCCAAAAGCCTTTTTTAGCTTCTTAAATGCCCCTGCTTTTAGCTCCCGAGGCCACCCCAGCTGAGTGAAAGCTCCAAGTCTCTTGGAACCTACACAGGACTTAAAGAGGAAGTAAACCCTCCTCTGCAAGTTGTACCTATAGGTAAGCCTATGATAAGGCTTACCTATAGGTACTGTAAATATCTCCCAAACATGCACCGTTTAGGAGATATTTACCTTACATGCAGCCAGTGACGTCACTGGCGCATGCGCTCTGAAGGAACGGCCGCTGGTGCCGTTCCTTCAGAGCCCCGTGCCGTGACCGTCGGCTCCCGCGCGCGTGAGTGACGTCACCGCGGCTCCGGCCAATCAGATGGCCGGATGCCGCGATCCCGGAAGACGGGCGACTGGACATGTCGCCAGTCATACAGGTAAGCGGGCGGCACGGCGGGGGCTCGTTCTAAGGTAAGTATTTCATAATGAGCTAGTATGCGATGCATACTAGCTCATTATATGTTTCTCTTAGTTACATAGTTACATAGTTACATAGTTACATAGTAGGTGAGGTTGAATAAAGACAATAGTCCATCCAGTTCAACCTGTGTAGGTGTGTGTGGCTGTACTCATCTCACATACCCCTGAATGTTCTGATCCTTGAGATGTAAGTCTAAGAGTCTTTTGAAAGCCACCATACTACCCGCAGAAACCACCTCTTGTGGTAGAGAATTCCACAATCTTGTAGCCCTAACAGTAAAGAACCCCCCACGTTGCCTGTGATTAAAACGCTTCTCCTCTAATCGCATTGTATGCCCTCGAGTCCTCATGGAATCCCTTCGACTGAACAGCTTTTTTTCTAAGCTGGGATCCCCATTAAGATATTTATAAATTGCTATCATGTCCCCCCTCAGACGTCTCTTCTCCAGGGAGAATAAATCAAGCGATTGTAGACGCTCTTCATAGTCAAGGTCCTCCAATCCCCTAATTAGTTTAGTTGCCCTTCTCTGGACTCTCTCCAGCTCCAACATATCCCTCCTGAGGACTGGCGACCAGAACTAGAACTGGACAGAATACTCCAGATGCGGTCGGACCAGAGTTTTATAAAGTGGAAGGATTATAGTCTTATCTCTGGAATACATCCCTTTCTTTATGCATGCTAATATTCTGCTGGCTTTGGCAGCTGCCGCTTGACATTTCATGCTGTTGCCTAATCTATCATCAACCAAGACTCCCAGATCCTTCTCCATTTTTGATTCCCCCAAGGGTTCCCCTCCTAACGTGTATTGTGTTTTTATGTTTTTAGTCCCCAAGTGCAAAACCTTACACTTCTCCACGTTAAACCTCATTTGCCATGTCCTTGCCCACTCTGTAATTTTGTCCAGGTCATTCTGTAGGATATCTGCTTCATGCTGTGCAGTTATTGCCCTGCCCAATTTTGTGTCATCTGCAAAAACTGATATTGAACTACTGATCCCGTCCTCAATGCTGTTTATGAATAAATTGAACAAGGTTGGTCCCAGGACTGAGCCCTGGGGCACCCCGCTTACAACCTCAGACCAGTCTGAGTATGCGCTGTTTATTACCACCCTTTGGACACGCCCTTTAAGCCAGTTCCGTATCCAAGAGCAAACCCTGCTTTCGATACCTGCAGACCTTATTTTATAAATTAAGCGCTTGTGGGGAACTGTATCAAACGCCTTAGCGAAATCCAAGTACACCACATCCACTGGTCTGCCCCTATCTAGCTCACAGCTCACCTCCTCGTAGAATGCTAAGAGATTGGTTTGACAAGAACGCCCATTTGTAAACCCGTGCTGATTACTGCTGATGATGTTGTTGTCTTTAGCAAACTCTACGATATAGTCCCTTATCATCCCCTCCAGAAGTTTACATACTATTGATGTCAAACTGACAGGCCTATAATTTCCCGGGATATGCCTCTGGCCCTTTTTGAATATCGGAATCACGTTAGCTTTCTTCCAATCCCCTGGTACATCCCCTGTCCTAATACTGTCAGCAAAGATCAGGAACAGTGGTCTGGATATAACCTTACTGAGTTCCTTGAGTACTCTCGGATGTACGCCATCCGGGCCTGGTGATTTGTTTGTGTTAAGTTTATCCAGCCTTTCCCTGATTTCACCCTCTGTTAGCCATAGTGGCAAATCCTGTGTATTACTACTAACCATACAGTCATGGTCAGTGTACCCCTCCGTTTCCTGTGTAAAGACTGACGAGAAAAAAGCATTCAGCACGGTTGCTTTTTCAGTGTCCTCTTGCAGGTTGAAAAAAAAAAATTGGGGTTTACAACCTCTTTAAGAATCTCTCCCAGTCCCCAAGTGACTACATTTCGCAGGAAGTCTATAAGTGAGATCTCTGATCTTGGGTTCTTGGGTCTGCAAACCTGGTGTGGCCAGTATGAACAGTCCCATTCACTGTTGGATCTCTATTTATAAGTGGTTGTAAACCTCTGAAATGAAAAAATTAACAAAACATATCCTTCTATAGTGTGTGCTTGTCTTAATCCAAAGCACTTATGTGTGATTTCTGGCTGTTCCCTCCTTCCTCTGCGATCTGCATGAGTCACTCCCAACAGTTTATGTGGACATCAAGCAATCCTGAGAGATATCCGCCACCCCGCCTCCTGGAGCTCATAAATGCTGTATAAACTGTGTTTTAGGAGGCTGTAAACATGAGAGAGCTGCAAATAAACAGGTACAACTTATATAGGAGGATTTGTTTCATCTCTGTGTATCACCTAAAGCCAGTCACTTCAGTGGGTATATGTAAGGGTTTACAGCCACTTTAAATAATTAGGAATAGAACAGAAGACATGTAGATAGACAGAAACAGGCAAAATGTACAGGTTGACAGGAACTGACATGGATAATATGGTAAGGTGATTTCGCTGTTGGAGTATCCAAGACATAAACGCATGGGGTTGATTTAGCTCCCTAGGTTTCTCCTACTACTAAAATATCACTTTTAGGCAGACTGACCTTCAACACCAGCACTGTGTTCAAGTATGTTTCCAGATAAAATACTCAACTTGGTTATGCATCTTTGAGCAATCAAAAACTAGAATTGGGAAATTGTAAGCTCTATCAAAACCTACACTACATTACCTAAAGGGACGCCTGCCTTTACTTGCACACGAACTTTAATGGAATCCCAGTCTTAGTCCGTAGGGTTCAATATTGAGTTGGCCCACCCTTTGCAGCTATAACAGCTTCAACTCTTCTGGGAATGCTGTCCACAAGGTTTAGGAGTGTGTCTATGGGAATGTTTGACCATTCTTTAAGAAACAAAAGTCGACCTATTTGTGAACCAACAAAATGTAAAAGCGCCAATATTCTTTTCTCTTCACAGGGAAGATCAGGCCTGGGGACTAGACACCCTTGCTCATTCATGGGACTTCTCCTTGTGCTGCGCTTTACCCCCCTTCCAGCTGATACCTCTAGTCCTCAGGAAATTTAAGGAAGAGATCACAGATTTGATCTTGATTACTCATTTTTGGCAGAAGAGGCCATGGTTCCCAAGACTTCTAAATTTAGCCATGAAGCCCCTCTGAAAACTCCTGCTCATGGAGGGACCTATTATCACAGGGAGCCCTGAACCATCCAGAGTCGGATTGTCAAAAGTTACCAGCCTGGTTTCTGAGGAAGACCTCTTAAGGACAAGGGGTCTGCCAGAGCAATTTATTGCCACAATTCTTTCTAGTAGAAAAAAGTGACAAGAGTAATCCACATAAAGGTATGGAAGAAATATAATTTCTGGTGCCCTTCCAAGGTGCTTCAAGTTAAAAATACAATTTTAGTTTTGGAATTCCTCCATGAAGGAATGAAGAAGGGGTTGGCAGCTAGCACCCTAAAACCCAAGTGGCAGCTCCTTCAGTTTTTTTTTTTTGGAGGCAACCCTATCGCAAGAAGTTTTGATTATTAGGTTTTCCAGGGCCTTGGCACGGAACAGGCCTGTGGTCCTTAAAGTTTTTCCTAAATGGGATTTGTCTCGTGTTACAAAGGTTCACAAAAGCTCAGTTTAAACCCTTAGAAGAAGTATCTCTGAATAATTTAGTTCTAAAGACTTTCTGATTTCTGGTTCTCTAAATTTTTCTAGTTGGGGTTACTTCGGCCCAAAGAATAAGCGAGATTCAGGCCTTGTCAGTCGCAGAACCTTTTATAGTTATTTTTCCGGACCAGGAGGTTCTCAGAATGAATCTGGATTTTCTTGCTAAAATTTCTATGTCTTTTCATTGTACTCAGGAAATAGTACCACCTACTTTTTCTTTGGCTTCAGCTAATACAAAGGAGAAGGTGCCAGGTACAGTACCTAACCTTAACCAAGGCATTAAGGAACTCAAATGAACTTCTCATAATCTTCTCAGGATCCCGAAAAGAAGAAAAGGCCTCCAAAAATACTTTGGGGAGGTGCCTTAAATGGGCAATCAAAGAATGGCTTAGGGGGGTATTGCTGCCCACTCTACAAAGTCAATGGCAGCTACCTGGTCAAGCTTTTCTACTTTCCTTCAGCACTATAAGCTGGACCTACTGTTGGCTGCAGATCAGGCTTTCGGTAGGAGGGTACTGTAGACAGTGGTCCCTCCCTAGGGTAAGATTCTCGGTTATCCTCTCCAGGTGCTGTCCTTAAAGGCGATTTGGGAAAAAACCTTAGTTAGATATACCAGTGAAGGTATTTCTAAGAGCCTTTCAGGACAGCAGCTTCTACCCTCTCTGTTTTTTCCTAAAATATGACTTAGTGGTTGGTTATTTGTTGGTTATGGTTGTTTGTTGTTCTGTGCTATGTTTTTCAGCATGTCAGGGGCTACTCTATAACTGAAGGCATGGTGGAAGAGGAGGGATTTTAAAGTCTGCAGTGTTTTCTGGGAGAATTGGGTGGAGCTGCGCTCTCTCCAGGTGCTGTCCTGAAAGGCTCCTAGAAATACCATCACCGGTAAGTCTAAAGCCTCATACACACGCAACGATTGTTGGCCGTGAATTTTCAGCCAACGTCCGATCGGCCCATTGTCGGCTTGTTAGTATGATGCTTCTGTCAACCGACTGGGACTTTTCGGCCGAACAAAATCTGGTGTGCATGCTATAAAATTTTTGTTGGCCGTCAACAGAACGGCCAATTGTTCCTCAGTCAGTACAGATTTCGGCAGATAAAAATCAGATGAGCAAGACTGGGCATGCTCAGAGAAGAAAAAACACACGGAAAGTAAACCAGCACATGACATCACTTCTGAAGTTGGTTGTTGTTGGCCGAAAAAATTTGTGTGCAGTCTAGAGCACATTTCAACCAACACAACAACACTGGACAAAAGACGGCCGATCGGCCAGCCAACAATCGTTGCGTGTGTACGAGGCATAACTAGGGTTTTTGGCTGGAGATGGGCATTAAACTAAAACATTCAGTAGGGAGAACAATGAAAAAGTGCTGGCTATTGCCATCAGTATTTCCCAGCATACTTGATAATGTTTCACTTTCTCCTGTAGAAAAGGAGAATAACATCTGGCATGCGTACATGCTAACGGAGTACCTTGGTTTGGTGAAAAACGTTAAGCTTTGCTGATATTTCATTTCTGAATCATGTAAAGATAGATGATATTCTGTTTTCCATGTTAGCGAAGCAGAGATGAGCCTCCAGCTGTATAAAGTGGTCACACCAACCACAGTGACTTCGGACTACTGTCTCAGGATTACTGTAGGTTGTTCTCCGCCTTTATCAATAAAAGGTCAATGGCTGTGTCATTTGCAGCGAATACTGTATAGTATACAACTTACCCCAGTCCAATAGCCAGCAAGTGGGATAATAGCAAGGAAGGAAGGAAAACTTTTAAAAATTCTGCAGAGAAAATCCCACCCTTCTTCATAACACTTGTATTTCTCATGCTCAAAGCGGAGCTACGCTTCGGATGCTTGAAGACGAATTCCCTGGGGGAAGAAAATATCGTTAATCAAATTTTATGTTAATCAAAATCAATTTTTAAGAATGTTTAGTATCATAGTTTTCTTAACCGCTTGCTGGCCAGCCGCAGTAGTTTTACTGCGGCAGGTCGGTTCTGTCCCACGAAACGACGTACCTGTACGCTGCTTCGTGGAACCACTAGTGGGGGGGGAGCAAACCGCTGTTCTGTCAGTTATGAACACAGGGCTCCCGTGGTCCTCTTATTTAGGAACACAGGTCTCTATGTTCATGCAGCAAGCCCATCAACCCCCCCCCCCGGGACACATTTAACCCTTTGATCGCCCCTAGTGTTAGCCCCTTCCCTGCCATGGTCATTAGTACAGTAACAGTGCATATTTATATACATATACATATCCAATCTGCCCGCCACAATGTCGCAATCCTGCTAAAAAAAAAAAAAAAAAAAAAAAAAAAAAAAAAAAAAAATCGCTGATTGCCACCATTACTAGTAAAAAATAAATAAATAAAAATGACATAGATCTTTCCCCTAGTTTGTAGATGCGATAACTTTTGCACAAACCAATCAATATACACTTATTGGGATTTTTTTACCAAAAATATGTAGCAGAATACAAATTGGCCTAAAAGTATAAAAAAAATTAGATTTTTCATTTTTTTGGGAATGTTATATAGCAGAAATTGAAAAATGTTTTTTTTTTTTTCAGAATTGAAACTAGAAACTAAGCCCTCCAGCGGCACACTGTCACTGCTGACAGGGCTTCCATCTTCTCCCAGTCTTCCTTCCGGGTTCGCAGGCTCCAGTCCTTTGAATGCATGCACGCAGGAGTCACTGTTTACGGCACAGGGCTCTAAAGGGATGGCATGGGTATGCCGTTTCTTCAGAGCACATGCACCAGTGATATCACCAGCGACTACATGAGTAAATATCTCCTAAACGTGTATATTTAGGAGATATTTACAGTACCTACAGGTAGACCTCATAAGTTTAGGTAAAACATAAACAAATGGCCTTTACTACCACTTTATAAGAAATTGCTCTCAATGGCGACCCTGATATAGGTGCCACATCCCATATGTATGCAAATACGAAAAGAGGGGGTTCCCCTATAGTGGGACTTTACAGGCATTAAACATACAATAGTATAGTACAAAAGAATAATTTTATTGAAACAAAATATAATCATAAAATTAAAAACATAGCAAGCAATAATGAAAATACAGGATATGCAGATAACGTGAGTACTGTAAATAGCAGGAAACCCAACACGTTTCGAAGTGTGATACTTCTTCTTCAGGGGTACTCTTTAGCTTACAGTATCTCTATTAACCGGTTGCCGACCGCCGCACGACTATATACTGCGGCGGTCAGCCCCGGCCAGGCAGAGTGACGTATCGGTACGTCACTCGCCTGTCACTGACTTGCGAGCCTATCGCGGGCGGGCGCGCGCCCGCCGAGGCGCGCGCCCGCCGCGGCTCGTTCACAGGCAAGTCAGTGCGTGTGACCGGCGGACTCGATGTCCGCCAGTCACACTGCGATCGCTCCTGTGAAGGGAGAAAGACAGAGCAGCTTGTGTAAACAAGCTGCCTGTCAGTTCTCCCTGTGTAAAAGTGGAGATCTGACCGTTCTACTATGTAGAACGGTTGATCTTTGCTTTTACACCAATAGGAATGTCCCTACACAGTTAGAATCACGCCCCTAGGACACACTTAACCCCTCCCTGTCCAATAAAATTAACCCCTTCCCTGCCAGTGTAATTTTTGCAGTAACAGTGCATATGTATAGCACTGATTACTGCAGTAATGTCACTGGTAACCCCAAAAGTGTCAAAAATGTCAGTCAAGGGTCCGATCTGTCCGCCGCAATGTCGCAGTACCGAAAAAAAAAATCGCAGATCGCCGCCATTACGCGTTAAAAAAAAAAAAAACAAAAATGACAAAAATCTTTCCCTTTGTTAGTAAACGGGATAACTTTTGCGCAAACCAATCAAAATACGCTTTTTGCGATTTTTTTTACCAAACATAGGTAGCATAAAACAAATTGGCCGAAAAATGTTAAAAAATTTTGATTTTTACTTTTTTTTTGGGGAATTTCATATAAAAAAAATGTGAAAAATATTGTTATTTTTGCAAAATTTACGCTCTTTTTTTGTTTATAGCGCGTGATCAAAAAATCGCACAGGTGATCAAATACCACCAAAAGAAAGCTCTGTTTGTGGGAAAAAAAGGGCGTCAAATTCGTTTAGGTACAGCGTCACACGACCGCGCAATTGTCCGTTAAAGTCACACAGTAAAAAAGCGCAAAAAAACCCCTGGTCCTTTAGCAGCCAAATCCTCCGGGGCTTAAGTGGTTAACTGCGTTTGTATGACAATTATCTTGCTTGCATAAGGAGGTCTATGTGATAGGTTCAAATGATGGTAAGAAAAGTAGTTGTAATAGCCCAATAGTTCAGCCAAGGTGTGAGGAGACTCCCAACAGGGCCTATTGGATAGCTGAAGTCCAAGTAGGGGAGCCCTTGAACTGAAATGAACAGCTTCAAAGAGTGATGACCACAGCTCACAAAAGGCAGTACTATACTATTGTAGATTTACTGGAGTGCCTGTAAAGTCCCACTATAGGGGAACCCCCTCTTTTCGTATTTACTACCACTTTAAGCCTTATTTGTGTATAGGGATACAATGTCATCTGTCCTGATAAATGTAACCAGAGAAAAAAACAATAATCTTACTTGGGAGGGATATTTTCAGGCCTGCTGGACCAATCCCAAATCCAATCGGAGTTCTTCTTCAAAAGATTTTCCAGTTCTTTTCTCCGTTCAATAAAATCTTCCTCTGACTGTCATAGAAAGAACAAATTAACCATTAACACTTATTATACACAGATTATCTTCCATAGGCTGACCTAAGCTATTCTATCTCAAAGATCCTGCTTTGCACGGTCTGGCATTAACATTACATATTGGAGCTACTACAACGAGCTCCAACCAATTAATGGTGGTCCCCGTGTCTTCTGGCTCCATTCCATGTTTTGGCAGCTTTGCAGCAAGTTCTTAGCACATGAACTTACCTATTTTGTGGAAGCCTGTCATAAGAAGAAATCATGAGACACTTCATTGCCAATCACCTTCTCAAAATAATAGTTTTCTGGCCACTGATTCTCTAAAATCAAACCTTTCAGAGTGACTCACCCATATATGATAGAACAGTATTCTGACATCCCTGATGGCATACTTGTTCTGGGTCTATGACCTGGAAACCATAGTATCCAGGGGCAGCCAGCCAACTAGCATTTCAGGAAAAGGTCAGCAATGATACTGTGCAGATTTCTCAGTCATATCAGTAACTAAGGAACAAAGGTTTCTTCATGGCATTTTTCATATTCATTATGGATAATCTTTTCAAAGGTAAATACGTAACGTGACGTAGTCATAGCTCTGATTCTTCATTTTTTGTGGTAGGTTTTTGATGTAATTTATATACAGTACCAAACAGAAACAAAATATGTATTATATATATATATATATATATATATATATATATATATATAATGTAATACCTACTATTTGCAGCAGAATAGAAAAAATTGTTGCAGTAATCTTAGCATCTTCTGTGTGGGTTGAATGTCCTAAATTGTGGGCAAACTGTCTACTGTCAGTTTGTAAATCCTAAAGAGTCTATTTATAGAACATTCTTTGGAAGATTGTCAGACAAATTCATGCAGGCTGGATTCAATTTCCCCTTATCTTACTATATAAAGTACAAGTGTCTCTTTGCGTCCAGTCCCTGTGTCCGTGGGACTGCGCTACTGCGCAAGTGCCCCACGGACAGCCGTTGGGACTTGGAGCGCAGAGACTTCGGGCGGCCAGGCGAAAATGTTGAAGCGGCGGGTGTGCGCTCACACGCGAGAGCCGCTCGGTCAGCTCTGCGCGTGTCCCCGATGTTGCTAGGGCAACAGGGACGCTACATATGTTCTAGCGCCCGTTAATTTAATGGGCTTAATGTCTAGTTTTCTATAATAAATTAATTCCTGTGATCATCCGGTCCATCTAGAGGCCAAAATGCAGTATAGTTTTCTGAAATACCGCAATGAAAAAAATGCACCACATTTTGGCCACTAAATGGAGTTGACTATTATAGAAATCGATGTAAACAAGGCAGATCGCCGTTCTGCTAGTAGGAAAGGCATGGATCCTGTATTCCAGCAAAGTCGGGACATGGATCAATAGTAAAAGCACTTCCCCCACACAGTACACAAGCACTGGCTAGGCGCACAGTTAACCATTTGATTGTCCATGATGTTAGCCCCTTCCCAGCCAGTGTCATTAGTACAGTGATAGTGCATATTTTTTAGCACTGACCATTGTATTAGTGTCACTAGATCCGAAAAAAGTGTCAGGTAGTGTCCAATTTGTCCGCTGCATTATCGCAGTCCCGCTATAAGTTGCTGATTTCCACCATTACTAGTAAAAAAAAATGAATAAAAAGAAATTCCATAAATATATCCCATAGTTTGTAGACACTATAACTTTTGTGTAAACCAATCAATATACGCTTATTGGAATTGTTTTTTTTACCAAAAAGATGCAGCAGATGACACATTGGCCTAAGTTGATGAAGAAATTAGATTTTTTTTAAATGTTTTTTATTGGATGTGTTTTATAGCAGATAGTAAAAAAAAAAAAAAATTGTGTTTTTTTTTTTTTCAAAATTGTTGGTCTTTTTTTTTTGTTTATACTGCAAAAAAATAAAAAAGGTCAGGAAGGGGGTTAATTCTTCCGGAGCCAAAGTGGTTATTCTATTACAGAAAACACAGGGGAAAACTCATCCAGCTTGCACGATTGTGTGTGACATTCTTCCAACATATGTTTTTTTAAATAGACCCCTAGGAATGAAGTTCCATTTTCTCTATTTTGGCCTATTAAATAAAATAATAAAAACCAAAAAAAAAAAAAAAAACATACCTTTTGATCCTGTCAGAAATGTAAAGCTCGTTCACATGTAGTGCAGTGATTGGTGTTTGGATCAATGCCAGTCACTGCTAGGGTATATAGAACACAATTGTTTACCATGTGCCCCATTCACACTGCAACACAGCCAGGGTAAAATGCAGACCTGTAGCATTTTTACCGTAGCGCATTAGAAGGCACAGCTTGTCACTGCACAAAGTGTAGAGCATCCCCCCACCCCGCTGCTTTGTGCCACTTCAAATAAAGTTATAGAAAAGAAAAAAGTAAAAAAAAAAAAAAAGAAAATGCAATGCACAGCTACTCACACAAACAGAGGATTTAGTGTGCAATCAGATTGATAGAGCCCTTGGTGCTGTCCTGTGTACTCTCCTGTGTTATCTCAAGTGGTGTAATCAGCCCTCCCAGGTCTTATCCTGGACTACAAATTATTTGCTCCCTATGTTGCAGAGATGGGAGAGATTCTATAATTTACATACCAGAGACCCAGTTGGTATTTTCCCTAAAGTAGAACTAAAGGCAAAACTTTTTGTTTTCATTTTGGAAAGTGTAAAGCCTCGTACACACGCAACGAATTTCCGCCGACCGATCGTCCGTCTTTTGTTCAGAGTGGTGTTGTGTTGGTTGGAATGTGCCTAGGCTGCACACGAATTTTCCTGCACGACAGAATTCTTCTTCAGAAGTGATGTCATGTGTTGGATTGCTTTCTTTGTGTTCTTTCTTCTCTGAGCATGCCCAGTCTTGCTCATAAGATTTTTCCCTGTCGAAATCTGTACTGACTGCAGGAAAATCGGACGTGTTTTGACGGAGGACAAAAATTTTATAGCCTGCACACCAGATTTTTTTTTGGCCGAGAAAGTCGGAGTCGGAAGCATCATACTAACAAGCCAAAAATCGGCAGATCGGTCGTCGGATGAAAATTCCCGGCTGAATTTCGACTTGTGTGTACGAGGCTTTAGAGAGGGTTATCACCCCTCTAAGGTTTACGTCTGTATCCCATTGGGGATTCGGGAGAACACAATAATTACTGTTAGCGGCTGTAGTCGCTGGCAGTAACCAAATGCAAAAAAATCTGACAGGCTGGTTGTACCCCAGTCGATCGATGGATCAAATTGGGTACAATAATCCTGTCCATAGATTGATCAAAATCTGGCCAATCCCCACTAAACCAGCCATATTTAAATCCATGTATGGCCGGTTTTAGTTTCATCCAGTTCCTGATTTTTAACATGCAACCACATCACCCGTATACTAATGTACCCAGATCCTAACAACAGCCCAGACAGGAGCGGGCCAATTCTAACATCAAATGTACCATTCTATAATACAATCTTCAAACACTCACTACAATGGTTTCCTGTGAGTAGGGTTGCCACCTCATCCCTTTAAAACAGAACACATATTAATCACACAGGTTCTGTGGCTGATTAAGGTGGTAATTAAACTCACTTGGAGCCTTCTCTGCATTAAATTAGCCTCAGAACCTGTGTAATTAATTTGTGTTCTGTTTTAAAGGGATGAGGTGAGCCAACCCTAAATAATGTCCCTGTATATCGGATTTCCTGTACATTAGTGTGCAGTACTTAAATCACTCCATACTATGCACTTAAAACATTTATTTTTGATGTTTAACATAAAGAGGTTAAACAACATTATATCAATGTTAGTCTTTGCATTAGCAAGGTAAAACATTAGAACATAAAGATTATAGCTGCAGGCCATATGGGGCCAAGATTAGTCAGCAAAGGTGAAGCGGGTGAATGGCTCCGGCCAGCTGCTTGTGACACCTGTTCTTCTAGAACGTTATTTGCACAGTGGCTGCAGCAAACTAGCTTTGTGCAAGAAGAGCTTACACCGCCAGCTACAAACTCCGGACGTGCCGGACTCCAATTTATTGGTTTGTTTGTGTGGGCTACCTAAAGTAAGCAAAGAATAAAACAGATAAACATAGATAATCTCATCCTTTTTAATGGTCTCTATAAATGAGTGATCCACGTGTGCCTTAGTTCATTTCATACTTTGGAATGGTCTCTATAAATGAAAGATCCACATGTACCTTAGTTTATTTGATACTTTGTTATAGAATATGACAATTATGAAAGTGGTTAAGGTTTTTTGACTCACTGTGATTATATATAAAGTTGAAGAATAATCACTTGGATTACCTGGGAGCTGCTTTTTTCTTTGCTGCCCTGGGTTTCACTGTCGCTTAGTCTCTGGATGCTCTGGGGGGTCTGAGATCGAGGAGGGCTTGGAAAGGCAAAACAAAGAAAACAGATTAGATCAGTAACTTCAATTTTAAGATTATACAGCTTTGGTTTAGTTGCTTATTTGGTAGCCTTCCGTACCAATCCCCTTCCTAGTCTTATACCCACACAGCTGCTTGCCAAAATGCTCCTGGCTGGGACCACACACGCATTCAAATTATTAATTCCTATAAATGTCTAAGTTTTTCCAGTGTCTGTAATACACACACATTATATATATATATATATATATATATATATATATATATATATATATATATATATATATATGTGCAAAACCTGGTGCACCTGTGCATGGCAGCCAATCAGCCTCAACTTCAGCTTGTTCAATTAAGCTTTGACAAAAAAAAACTGAAATCGGATTGGTTTCTATTAGTGATCAACCGATATCTTTTTTTTTATTGCCGATACTGATATTTTGGTCATCGTATATCGGTATCGGTCGATATTTTCGTACATTAAAAGAAAAAAAAAATTTATATATATATATATATATTTATTTTTTTTTTTCTTTTTACAGGTACTCTTGTGGAGGGGATCTGGGGTCTAAAAGACCCCAAACCCCTCCTCTGCACTTAAAAGCATTCAAAACGCCAAGTTTGGCTGTTCTGAATGCTGTAATTTTTTTTAATTTGGCGCTGAGTACCCGGAAGTGATGTCATGACATCACTTTCGGGTTTTTACATGGAGACCCGATTAAAAACGAATGTGGCTTTGATCGGGTCTTCTCTTTGGTGGCCATGCAGGTTGGTTGCCCAGGTCTCCCGGTGGGACTGGAGACCTGGGTGAGCCGCGAAAGGCGGCGGGAGGGGGGGGAAGCCGCTCGGCTGTCATTACAAGGAGCAGGGGGGGACGTCCCCTCCCGCTCCTTGTAATGACAGCTGAGCGGCTTCCCAGCCGCATCGGTTGTCATTACAAGACAGCCGACCCTCGGCTATGGACGCCGGTACTGGGGTGATGCCTCTAGCTGCAGGCATCACTCCGGTACAAGCACTTTCCGAAATATCGGCAATATAGGTAACCTCCGAGGGCCGATTCCGATATATATCGGGGAAAGTGCATCAGCTTTGCCGATAATCGGTCGATCCCTAGTTTCTATGCAGAGCTGCACCAGATTTTGCACACTCCAGTTTTAGTAAATTAACCCCATTGTGACTTAGCAATTTAAATCCCAATCAGGACACTACCTGCATGGAATTTACATGTTCTCCATGCTCAGGTTTCCTCTGGGTACTCCGTTTTCTGCCCACACTCTAAAGACTTTGTCTTTGTAGGTTAATTGGCCACAGTCCTAATTGCCCTAGTATGTATATACACCGTATGTAAGCTCCTTGAGGGCAGGGACTGATGTGAATGTACAATATGTGAGGTGCGGTGTTAGTTGTTGGCACTGTAAATAACCGGCCAATTTATTAGGTACACCTGTTCAATTGCTTGGTAACACAAACTGGTAATCAGCCAATCACATGGCAGCAACTCAATGCATTTAGGCACCTAGACGTGGTGAAGATGACTTGCTGAAGTTCAAACTGAGCATCAGAATGGGGAAGAAAGGGGATTTAAGTGACTTTGAACGTGGCATGGTTGTTGGTGCCAGACAGGCTGGTCTGAGTTATTTCAAAAACTGGTGATCTACTGGGATTTTCAAGCAAAACCATCTCTAGGGTTTACAGAGAATGGTCCGAAAGAGAAAATATCTAGTGAGCCGCAGTTGTGTGGACGAAAATGCCTTGTTGATGTCAGAGGAGTACCTGAGTATTGTTGCTGGTCATGTCCATCCCTTTATGACTACAGTGCACCCATCTTCTGATGGCTCCTTCCAGCAAGATAATGCACCATGTCACAAAGCTCAAGTCATCTCATCACTGGTTTCTTGAACATGACAATGAGGTCACTGTACTCCAATTGCCTCCACAGTCACCAGATCTCAATCCAATAGAGAACTTTTGGGATGTGGCGAAACAGAAGATTTGCATCATGGATGTGCAGCCGACAAATCTGTTGCAACTGCTTGATGCTATCATGTCAATATGGACCAAAATCTCTGAGGAATGTTTCCAACACCTTGTTTAATCTATGTCACGAAGAATTAAGCCAGTTCTGAAGGCAAAAGAGGGTCCAACCCAGTACTAGGAAGGTGTACCTAATAAAGTGGCCGGTGAGTGTATATAACTGTAATAAATAAATACACTGAATATGTATACACACATTCACAGCAAAATATAGCTAAGGAGACAGGAGGGCACCTCTGAGATTAAATGTATCCTACAGGCTGAGGCACGCATGCAAGGACAGAACTGCCTAATAAGGGATGAATCTCTCGTATTATGAGCCATTCCTTTGTGTGAAAATTGCAGCCTGAGCTACTGAGCTCTGTAAACAAGGTTTTTCCAAGAGGCTGAGAAGACAACAGCATCATCAAGCAAAGAGCTTTTCTGATTGTTAATAAAATGCTTAATAATTATATGGAATATATTAACATTCTCCAGATCAAATTTTTTTTTCTTGGTCCGTATTAAACAAAAGATAATATGTCAATAAAAAGAAAAGAGAAGGCGCCTGGCCCTTTAAATAAAAGATTGTTGAACCTGCTGCCCTTTTAATTGTAATAAAACAATAAATAGGTATATATCATAGGTAAAAAGGCGCTGGTAATCTTAATATATCACGTGTTATAAAAATTAATAGGTGATTTAAAGTGTAATATATGTGATTAAAAATTGCTACAAATATATATATGATCTACTATTGGTGCAATTAGCAAAGAAAAGTGCATACCAGTGCAATTTCAATTCAGAAGTGTTTGTGCTTCTCAAAGTAAATTAATCCACAAAGGTGTGGATCAGTGAACCAATAAATAGATATATAAAGAATTCCATACAAAAATCACATAAGAATATATAAAAATATAAATATATAAATGTGCTCCAAGTAGTGTTTAAAAGTCCAGGCAATAGCATGCAATCAAAATTGTGCTTGGTGGATTCTTATTAATCCCTTCACAGTGCTCCAGGTGCTGGGATGTGACAACCGTCAATTAAGAAGTGCTTGTGCTTCTCAAAGTAAATGAATCCACAAAGGTGTGGATCAGTGAACCAATAAATAAATATATAAAGAATTCCATACAAAAATCACATAAGGATATATAAAAAAATCACATAAGAATATATAAAAAAGTATAAATATATAAATGTGCTCCAAGTAGTGTTTAAAAGTCCAAGCAATAGCATGCAATCAAAATTGTGCTTGGTGAATTCTTATTAATCCATTCACAGTGTGAGGCATTCGGAACAGAGGCTGGGATACACATCCACCGCCGCAATACAAAGAAGGGGGAAAGGAGATACAGGGTGCTGCAGATCCCCGGAGAATATCTTCCTAAGACCCAAAAAAACGATTTTGTACTGCCGAATTGCCCAGTGCCAGGAGGGCACAACAAATAGTAAGAGGCTAATTGTCACCTTATAGTGTATGTTTTTTGGAGAATAAAACAGTATTTCACTATTGGAGGCTATTTGTTCTTCTATATCTTTATGTGTATAGGGGGACTACATGGTCCAACTCGAGTAATATAGGAGCCAGAGATCCAAGCAATCGAGGAGAGGTCTGATCCACCCAATAAAGGGATCGCAGGCGTTGGGGGTCCTTGTGACCTGCTGCTAGCTGGTAAGAGGCCACGGTTGTCACATCCCAGCACCTGGAGCACTGTGAATGGATTAATAAGAATTCACCAAGCACAATTTTGATTGCATGCTATTGCTTGGACTTTTAAACACTACTTGGAGCACATTTATATATTTATACTTTTTTATATATTCTTATGTGATTTTTTTATATATCCTTATGTGATTTTTGTATGGAATTCTTTATATATTTATTTATTGGTTCACTGATCCACACCTTTGTGGATTCATTTACTTTGAGAAGCACAAGCACTTCTTAATTGACGGTTGTCACATCCCAGCACCTGGAGCACTGTGAAGGGATTAATAAGAATCCACCAAGCACAATTTTGATTGCATGCTATTGCCTGGACTTTTAAACACTACTTGGAGCACATTTATATATTTATATTTTTATATATTCTTATGTGATTTTTGTATGGAATTCTTTATATATCTATTTATTGGTTCACTGATCCACACCTTTGTGGATTAATTTACTTTGAGAAGCACAAACACTTCTGAATTGAAATTGCACTGGTATGCACTTTTCTTTGCTAATTGCACCAATAGTAGATCATATATATATTTGTAGCAATTTTTAATCACATATATTACACTTTAAATCACCTATTAATTTTTATAACACGTGATATATTAAGATTACCAGCGCCTTTTTACCTATGATATATAAAAGATAATATGTACAAAATCACTGCACATTCCCTTTGATTTTCAAAATTAGAAGCCCAGCAACAGAGTATTCTGTACCTTATGGGGTGTACCTTATCCAAGTGCAGGCCCTGGGACCTTTTCTAGATGCCTTTTGTGTATTCTGACACGTTTCTTGTTTATGTATAATATGGGAAAATACAAGCTGTGTGCATTTCAAATGCATACAAAACTTTACAGTTATATATATTTTTGACAAACCTACTGCTCTGGGTATCTGAGACCTTATTCAATAAATCATTACAAGGAGCAATACTCTAAATGCAATGTGCAGGACCCATAGCAACCAATCAGAATCCACCTTGCACTGGTGGTGACTTTATTCAAGTGAATTCTAAAAAGCAGCCACATCTCTACAAAAGGTAAGTCACAGTACAGGAACTATGGAAATTGCTTAAAGTAGAATGTTACTCAAATAGTAAAGTCCCACTGGTTTGCTTCCTCCACCCCAGCCTTTAACTGAGTTACAGTTTTTTTTGGGGGGCAGCAAGGTAAGAGCCTGATCACATTACTCTTAACAATTCAACTGTAAACAGTAATATCATTAGCACATCTAGAACAACCAACATAAACAGTAATCTAATGAAACAGTAAGCTAATTAACAAATAGTCACCTAGACAAGCCTAGGTGACTCAGTGCCCACCCAGACCGTTCGGCACCAGTTCCCCAGTAAGAAGACCCAGGGCCATCCAAATCCCTAAAAGGATTATCAGACAAACAGAAACAATAGGTTACTTAATTACCAATGGGAATTCACACCTAGGAGGCATACAATGGCAAAATGATACCATTAGAGAAAGGCACCTTAGTAAACAGAATATAGCAGAAGACCCCAGCATCAGGTTGTTTAGAGCATATTATATTAACATCTGCTCTGAGTCTAACAGTCTAGGAGGAGGTGAAGCAGTCATTACTGGTTTGAGCACAAATGCCCTAAATCTGTATCCTCGTCTTAGGTTTCCAAAATCTGTGAGTTTCAGGGAGACATGGACCTGAATCCGAAGCGAGACCACTCCAAGGGTCTCCCAGGCACACACCTCCCAAGAATAGAGCCCCATTAAAAGGCAGGGCCCATAGTCATTAGGTAAGAGACTACCCTGCATTCCCCTCCAAAAGCCCTTGCCTGGGTTGGGTCTGTCACAGGTACCCACTCCCACTTCCATACTCCTTGCCAAAATAAGTATGACCCTGCTTGTCCTGCCCCCTCCACTGTAGCCTTCTGGGATATGTCACATGTCACATGTTCCAGGAAGCTGCAAAACCATTCAGAAATTGCAAAGTGAGCTCAGTCATCTACAATGGGGAGCCAGTTGTGGTTTCTCAGGAAGCCACAGCCAGCTGCCATATCCAATATGGCAGTGGCGAGGACCCACAGTGGTAAGAAGAACTGGCTGCGGGAAGACAGCACTGGACTCAGACAATGTTAAGTACCTGATCTTTAAAAGTCAGCAGCTGCATTATTTGTAGCTGCTGACTTAAATATATTCAATAATATATACCTGTCACAATGTGAACTCTCTCTGGAGCTGCTTCGTCCAGACTCATGCTGGGCATCCAGAAGTATTTTTTCCATGTCACCATTATGAATAGAGATTGAGGCTGGCACTTGCTCTTGGCCCACTAATGGTGGTACTCCACCATGACCGTTGTTGTTGAAGTGCAGCTCTACCCAGGAACCTATAGGTTGAAAGATAAAATAGAATTAGTTAAAAAGACTATTAAAATAGAAACCAGAAATGGAATTTTTTTTTTTTTTTATGAAACCTAATTTTTTATTTTATTAATTTTGCTGAGAAAAAAAGAAACAATTATAAAAAAAAAAAGCATACATATGCAACACATTGAAATTATAATAAAGAAATAAAGTCTCATGCCTTTCATCAATGGGTGTGTACAAGGTGCTATGAAATTTGTAAAGAGAAGTGTCCATATCACAGAACATTACGAATATAGTCTCCTGACTCACTGACCATCAGTGGATGAAACCAGAGGTGAGGTGAGGTAGACCAATGACCCCAAATCTTCTCAAATATATGCAGGGAGCCCCTGTTAGCAAAAATAGGTTGGTACAGGAGAAAAGCCAAACTTCTCACGTTTTCCATTCCATCAACGAAGAAGAAGAGGGCTCTTTTTGGCATAGCAATGTAATGCTCCAAATTTGGACATTTTCACTTAGGGGTGTACTCACTTTTGTTGCCAGCGGTTTAGACATTATTGGCTGTGTGTTGAGTGATTTTGAGGGGACAGCAAATTTACACTGTTATTCAAGCTGTACACTCACTACTTTACATTGTAGCAAAGTGTAATTTCTTCAGTGTTGTCACATGAAAAGATATAATAAAATATTTACAAAAATGTGAGGGGTGTACTAACTTTTGTGAGACACTGTATATATTTTTTAAAACTGTCATTTGCGGCACCAAAATTTCCATTCGATGCACCTCCAATATTAAGTCAGATTTTCATTTTGCTAATCCAGCCATGGGCATGAGTGATGTCAAGAGGAGTAAACAGCCTCTGGAGGCTTGAAATCACTAAGGCAAAGGTACTGTAACGCAATACTCCAGAGACCAAAGAACAGATGAAGCCACTACCCTTTTCTTCTGCCCCACACTGTACAAAAATTACGTTTTTTTTTTTTTCACTTTTATAATTGGGGTCAGCTCATTTTTTTTTCTTTTCCTTTACTTTTCATAGTGAATGTCCCATAATACATTACACCTTCAGCGGCAAGGGACATTAGTCCGTTACTTGTTTGGGCATAACAAGTACAGCTAAATTATCAATAAAACCCTCGACACTCCCATAGCTCACATAACATGCATGCAACTCCACTAATGGTAATCTGGACTACAACGGCGTCTCTCTTAAAGGGAGTGCTCCTAATCTCAGCTTGCTACCTGTATAAAAGACACCTATCCACCGAAGCAATCAATCAGATTCCAAACTCTCCACCATGGCCAAGACCAAAGAGCTGTCCAAAGACGCCAGGGACAAGATTGTAAACCTACACAAGGCTGGAATAGGCTACAAGACCATCACTAAGCAGCTTGGTGAGAGAGTGACAGCAGTTGGTGCGATTATTCGCAAATGGAAGAAACACAAAATAACTGATAATTACCCTCGGTATGGGGCTCTATGCAAGATCTCACCTTGTGGAGTTTCAATGATCATGAGAACAGTGAGGAATTAACCCAGAACAACAAGGGAAAATCTTGTCAATGATTTCAAGGCAGCTGGGACCATAGTCACAAAGAAAATGCACAACGCCTTGAAGGACTGAAATCCTGCAGAGCCCGCAAGGTCCCCCTGCTTAAGACAGCACATGCACAGGCCTGTCTGACGTTTGCTCATGAACATCTGAATGATCCAAAGGAGAACTGAGTGAATGTGTGGTGGTCAGAGGAGACCAAAATTAAGCTCTTTGGCATCCACTTAACTTGCCATGTTTGGAGGAGGAGGAATGCTGACTATGACCCCAAGAACACCATCCCCACCTTCAAACATGGAGGTGGAAACATTATGCTTTGGGGCTGTTTTTCTGCTAAGGGGACAGGACAACTTCACCTTATAAAAAGGGACAATGGATAGGGCCATGTACCGTCATATCTTGGGTGAGAACCTCCTTCCCTCAGCCAGGGCATTGAAAATGGGTCGTGGATGGGTATTCCAGCATGACAATGACCCAAAACACACGGCTAAGACAACAAAGGAGTGGCTCAAGAAGAAGCACATTAAGGTCCTGGAATGGCCTATCCAGTCCTCAGACCTTAATCTCATAGAAAATATGTGGAGGGAGTTGAAGGTTCAAGCCTTAATGACTTGGAGAAGATCTGCAAAGAGCAGTGCGACAAAATCCCTCCTGAGATGAGTGCAAGCCTGGTGGCCAAATACAAGAGATTTCTGACCTCTGTGATTGCCAACAAGGGTTTTGCCACCAAGCACTAGGTCAATGTTTTGCGAAGGGATCAAATACTTATTTCACTCATTAAAATGCAAATCAATTTATAAACTTTTTGAAATAAGTTTTTATGGATTTTATTTTTTTTGTTTTTATTCTGCCTCTCACTGTTAAAACAAACCTACCCCATCAAAATGAGTCTTGATTTCAGCTGCGACATTCAGATGGCAGGGTCAAAACATGGGAGCATGGATCTATCAACAGTTCAGGCTGGTGGTCTTATAGTGTGGGGAATATTTTCTTGGCACACTTTGGGCCCCTTAGTGCCAACTGAGCATTATTTAAATGCCACGGCCTACCTGAGTATTGTTGCTGACCATGTCCATCCCTTTATGACTGCAGTGTACCCATCTTCTGATGGCTCCTTCCAGCAGGATAATGCACCATGTCACAAAGCTCAAACCATCTCACCACTGGTTTCTTTAACGTGACAATGAGGTCACTGTACTCCGATGGCCTCCACAATCCCCAGATCTTAATCCAATAGAGCACGTTTGAGATGTGGTGCAATGGGAGATTCACATCATGGATATGCAGCCGATAAATCTGCAACAACTGCAAGATGCTATCCTGTCAATATGGACCAAAATCTCTGAGGAATGTTTTCAGCACCTTGTTGAATTTATGCCATGAAGGATTAAAGGAGTTATAAAGTCAGAAGGTTTTTTTATCTTAATGCATTCTTTGCATTAAGATAAAAAAACCTTCTGTATGCAGCTACCCCCTCAGCCCCCCTAATACTTACCTGAGCACCCTCTGTCCAGCGATGTCTACGAGTGTCTCAGCCGTCCCAGATTCTTCCTCCTGATTGGCTGAGACACAGCAGCAGCACCATTGGCTGTCGCTACTGTCAATCAAAGTCAGCTAGCCAATCAGGAGAGAGAGGGTGGCGGGTCGGGGCTCCATGTCTAAATGGACACAGGGAGCTGTGACTTGGCTTGGTTGCCCCCATAGCACTCTGCTTGCTGTGGGGGCACTTGACAGGAGGGAGGGGCCAGGAGCACAGAAGAGGGACCTGAGAAGAGGAGGATCTGGGCTGCTCTGTGCAAATCCAAGTGCACAGAGCAGGCAAGTATAACTTGTTTGTTATTTTTATAGGAAAAAAAACAAGACTTTACAATCATTTTAAGGCAGTTCTGAAGGCAAAGGGGGGTCCACACCGTTACTAGCAAGGTGTACCTAAACAAGTGGCCAGTGAGTGTATATTAAAGGGAATTGGTTGGCAGGAATGTGGATGGTATATATGCGTTGTGTCTGCTATGAGGGAAACAAAGTTTATCGTTTTATCAGAATCTTAAAAAGTTCTGTTTTGTGTCCTGGAGCCCAGAGGCATTATAAAGCCTCCATTCCTAGGATCTTACCTGGTAGGCAGACCTCATTATTATTCTTAGCTGTTCACAGTCCTTTGTGGGCTAACTGATGCTCAGAGCCCTCTCTGCCACTCTCTGTGCTGTGACAGCCTGCTGCTGGGTGAAAAGGCTGACTGCTGACAGAACACCAAAAACATACTAAAATGGTCTGTTTGTTTGGGGAACCCATCAGAGGACACCCTGTTAGTGAAGGATAGACTTAAAGTGGTCCTAAAGGCAGAAGGTTTTTTTTATCTCAATGAATTCTATGCAAATAAGATAAAAAACCTTCTGTGTGCAGCAACCCCCTCTCAGCCAAACCCCCCCCCCCCCCAGCCAAACCCCCCCCCCCCCCCAATGCTAACCCAAGCTTTATCTGGATCCAGCAATGTTACGCAAGAGTCTCGGCTGTAATCTCCCTCCTGATTGGCTGAGAAACAGCAGCAGGCACCATTGGCTCCCGCTGCTCAAAGTCAGTGAGCCAATGAGGAGAGAGAGGGGGCATGGCTTAACCGTGGCTCAGCGTTTGAATGGACACACATAGCAGTGGCTTGGCTCGGGAGCCCCCATAGCAAGCTACTTGCTGTGGGGACACTTGGCAGGAGGGAGGGGCCAGGAGTGCCAGCAAGGGACCTGAGAAGGGGAGGATCTGGGCTGTCCTGTGCAAAAGCAACTGCACAGAGCAGGTAAGTATAAAAAAGTATTTTTCTGGAATGTTATGTAATTGTAACTGGAAATTATAAAATAGATCGTAGCCCCAGATATTTACCCAAAAAGATAACTATCAAAGCCCACCAATTACAATTATATCACATAGCAAAAAAGTATTATATATTTATATTTTACTTTAGGAGAGCTTTAGAGCCGGTTCACACTAGCGTGACTTGTCAGGAGACTTGTCAGCCTGACAAGTCACGCTCCCTCGCGGTCCATTGACCGCTACAGGATCCGTTCTAATAGGAGCGACACAAGTCACTCCGACTTAGAAAAAGGGTCCTGTACCATTTCGGGGCAACCTCGGAGCGACTTGCATAGACTTCCATTATGTGAAGTCCCTGCAAGTCGCTCCGAAGTCGTGGTGCAATGGAATGCACAAGTCGCCCCCGAAGTAGTAAGGAGTCGTGTCGCCTCAGTGTGAACCGCTCTTATTCAATCTTCAACGCTACATTGCAGCACATACAAGATAAAATAATTGCCTTGTGTAAAAAAATTTTAGCATGGCAACTTTTTTACAGGTTTGCGATTGTTAAAATTGTGAATGACTTTGCAATAGCTTATGTCACTAACTAAACTTAAAGTGATATTAAAGTCTCTCTTTTTTTTTTTTTATTTTAAAAATAGCAAACTCCCCCCCCCCCCCATGTTTAACACTAAAACCTAGAAAATAAAAATATAAAAATATTTTATAATAAACATGTATTTAAATCTGCTATTAAATTAAAGCCAAATCTGTCTTGAGAAAAAAAAAATATATATATATCTTAGGTGTTGACTACAAAAGCTAAAAGATATAAAAATGAGAAGACAATATTCTTATTATTATTATATAGGACTAGACATTAAGCCCGTTAAATTAACGGGCGCTAGAACATATGTGGTCAAACATTTGTAAAAACAGACTTGTTCCAGTTAAGCGAGAGCCTCTGTCAGCTGTAATGTGTTGTATTGTATTTTCGGACGAAAACGGACTGATTAAAAACGAAAATTGTACGATCTTGTATCATACGAGAAAAATTTTCGTGTTTGTCCCTTCTGAAAATTTCAGACGAAAGCTGCGTACTAACAAACATATTATGGTACGATCGCATCAAAAGCAGTATTCTTTGTACGATATTCTGATTGAGTGTACCGGGCTTAAGGTAGGATCTAGTTAACGGAGCCCCAGACAGCTGTAACTCTTGACAAGGGTTCAAATCTTTCCACAGTCTATCTAAAAAGTTGTGGCTATAGATGCATTTTAAGCATCGGCTTGTGTGTTATATGATAAAATGCAGAGAAAATCAAGGATGGGATCCTCCTAATGATCTCCTAGCCCACATAAGTTAAATTCTGAAAACTAGAGTTCTACTTTAAAGTTATTACAAAACAAAAGAGGCCATATAGGTTCAGCTCGAAGGATAAACATCAGCAGATTTATTATTAACTCGCAGAACGGTTACGGCATCTACTGGGAACAAAAGGAACACAACAAGCGTCACAGCTCGGCATACCTTCATACTATCACTGTCATCTCTCCATTCAATGTAAACTCTCTGTATTAGATGTGGAAATCAACTGACTGCAGTCACATGGCTTTGTTTTCACCTTACTCTGAAGACAAGGGAACAAAAGTTCAGCTAAAAATAGCAATACAATATGAGCTAAGCTGTTACTAGAAGCCAACCAACACATAAGAGGAAATATTTAACCAGATCGTCAGCTAATTAGAGAATAGAGTGACCATCTGATCCCTTGGAGTGAATAGCGGTGTCTCAATGCCTGAAAAATTGTCCTTGATCTTAGTTGACTCACAAGTTTGTTTACACCATGAAGGCACAGAATGTGCCAACTCCAGTACTTCATAGTGTACTCCATGGTTAGTAAACATCAATTAAAGGGATTTGAAATTTTTGCTGCCTTGATCGAGTCTGAATGATTTTATACTGCAGAGAATGCAATAAGAAAGACAGGGGGGAGCCAGGATGGTGAAACCTCCCCATTGAAATATACTAAGCCGGCAGGTCATTCAGTTCATCAGAGTTTACCAACAATGGGTGGGCTATTTCTAGCAAAACTTGCTTTAGAAACATATCTTTTTGAAACGAACCTCTCGCAACAGGGCAGTAGGCAGCACCAGTTGGCAGTATTTCCCACTAGTGACTTCAGTGCTTTCAGGAGCCCCTAAAACCCGGGCACATGAAATATACAGATACGGTCTTTCCTGTAGGTCTAAGGTCAAATGCAAACTCACTACATGCCACAAAGTACTGCAACCTATGCAATGCCCTAATGACAAGTGTTCTGTGGACAAGATTAAAAAATTGTTCTGAAAAACAATTTCTGAACACAAGTAGCAGCCCCAAGTTCCTCAACAAACTCATTACCTCTCCTTCTAAGGGATGGTCAACATAAGACTTAGGACCACTCAACTTGCCCTGTTTAAGGACCCCTCTCCTTTTCTCCAAAACTATAACTCTTTGTATTTCGGTTTTTGCTGTCCTTCATTCCACCACAACTGGCCCGGTTTTGATCCTCAGCTCTTCTTTTTTTCCACAATAATCCCTCTTTTAGGACCTCTGTCTAACTGTCCCATCTTAGACCTGCTGTCCTTTTCTCCTCCACAGCCGATGTTCTTTTAAGCCTCGTACACACGCGTCAAAATTCGGCCAGGAATTTTCGTCCGACGACCGATCCGCCGATTTTCGGCTTGTTAGTATGATGTTTCTGACAACCGACTCCGACTTTTCAGCCGAAAAAAATCTGGTGTGCAGGCTATAAAATTTTTGTCCTCTGTCAAATCACGTCCAATTTTCGTGCAGTCAGTACTGATTTCGACAGGGAAAAATCTAATGAGCAAGTCTGGGCATGCTCAGAGATGAAAGAACACAAAGAAAGCAAACCAACACATGACATCACTTCTGAAGTAGAATTTTGGCGTGCGAGAAAATTCGTGTGCAGTCTAGAGCACATTCCAACCAACAAAACACCACTCTGGACAAAAGATGGACGACCGGTCGGCGGAAATTCGTTGCGTGTGTACGAGGCTTTAGACTCTGTCCTTTTCTCCTTCACAGATATCCAATCAAAAACCTGCTGTCTTTCTCTCCTCCACAACTGTGCCATCTTAGACCTGCTGTCCTTCTATCCTCCACAACTGTCATTCTTTTAAACCCCCTGTCCTTTACTCTACAAATGTCCCATTTTAGACCTGCTGTCCTGTCCTTCACAATGGTCTCTCTTTTAGAACCTCCGTCATTCTTTCCTTCATAAATGTCCCATCTTAAAACATGCTGTCCTCTCCTCCACAACTGTCATTCTTTTAGACCCCCTGTCATTCTTTCCTCCACAAATTTCCCGTCAAACCTGCTGTCCTCTTCTCCACAACGGTTTCTCTTCTAGAATCTATGTCCCTCTTTTCTTTACAAAATTCCTGACTTAGGCCTGCTGTCATTCTCTCCTCAACTGTCCCTTTTAGACCCTCTGTCGTTCTTTCCTCCATAAATGTCCCGTTATTAACCTGCTGTCCTCTCCTCAACAGTCTCTCTTTTAGACCCCATCTTTCTTTCCTCAACAAATGTCCCACCATAGACCTTCTGTCCTTCTCTCCTCCACAAATTGTCTCTCTTTTAGACCCTCTGTCCTTCTTTCCGCCATAAATGTCCCCTCTTAGACCTGCTGTAGTTCTCTCCTCTAAACCCCCTGTCCTTCTTTCCGCCACAAATGTCCCCTCTTAGACCTGCTGTCGTCCTCTCTGCCACAACGGTCGTTCTTTTGGACCCACTGTCCTTTCCTCCACACATTTCCCTATTTTAGACCTTCTGTCCTGGTTTCCCCCCAAAACTGTCTATTATTTAGGCCCTCTGTCCTTCTTTCCCCAAAACAGTCTCACTTTATGGCCCCCCTCTCTTTTTTCCCCCCACAACTGTCACTTTTTAAATTTGCTGTCCTTTCCCCCAAAACTATCTTTTTTAGACTCTCTTTTCTTCTCCCTCCAAAACTGTTCCTCTTTTAGACCTGCTATCCTGCTTTCCTCCACCACGTTCCTTTTTTAAAGGCCTTTTGTTCTTCTTTCCTCCACAACTATCCTGCATTTTTTGACCCTGCATCTTAAACAACTTTTTAAGCAGCTCAAAACAACATGAAAAATATTTTTTTCCCTCCAAATGGTGCATCAATATGCAAGAATAATACTGATGTCAAATTCAAAGTAAACAGCTAAATACACTGTTAAAATACATGAAAGTAAGAGGGTTTTACCAGCCAATGAGTTTTTATTTTTATCCATCCAGTCGAAGAAAATTAAATCAGACAATCCAGGAGGATGACACCACTTTCTCTGTTAGGAATATAATCTGTATAAAAGGATAGACCTGTGTCCTCTCTCCACCCCCAACCCCTCACTGTTCTATCATCCTATTAGCAAGCATCCTTTTTACCACATTTGCATGCAGAACACTGGATTGGCTCCCAATTCTGTCCCCCCCCCCCCCTTTTTCCAACCTGAGTGCTACTGTATATGGCATTGCAAGGAGGCCAATACCAGGTCAAATTCAGGTTAATGCACTAGCTGCATTTACAAGAGAAATCCATTTTCTTACCATGTTTCATGTTACACCCCAATTTAGGGTGCAGCATAAAACATGGTCACAGCCTGTATCCCCCACCACACCACCCCCCTTCCTTCCACAATCCAGGGGTTCTTCTGCCCACAGCATCCTTGTCATTATTTCAGTTTTACCAGAGACCTATAAATAAATAAACTACAAGTTCCATCTGCCACCACAGCAGATGGGACTCACCGTTCTCAATAGAGCACAAGTGTGGTGACATCACTGCACTTGTAGTTCCTTGATACTTCCTCTAGCCCCATACCTAATGATCTGTACCTCCATATGGACCTGCACCTGGAGGAATAGTCTGCAGAAGTCTGTGCATTGCACCCACGATCTGCTGGCCATGGTTGAAATGCTTTGCAGACTCCAATACAAAAAAATAAAAATAAAATGGAAATTTTTTTAAAATAAATAATGATGGTGCATTTATTTATTTATTTTTGCAAAAGGATGAATTAGACTTTAACCAGAACCTTTCCCTCTTTTACTAAATTTCACATCAGCATGCATCTTTGCACTGGTTTCTTTAGAAAGAGGTTTTGTGCTTTTACGTAACTTTTTTTCCACTCATTTCTGGTTTCCCTGAAGGCAGTAGTTAGGTAGCTTAGCCGCTGAGATGCCTCCTGGGAAGGCAACATTACTAGTGCCTTCAGGGAAATCTTGCTCCTAAACTGCAAGATCTCAAAAAATCCCACAGTGCTGTCATAATACACACGCGCTAGCTGAAGCGCATGAGGTCATGGGCCTCATCTCATGGATGTGCCGCACAATATTACACTCATTTGTTGATAAAAAGAGAACTTTTTATTTTATATGACTGTAATATCATATGGCACATGTTGTCATGTGCTTCACCTAGTGCATGCACAGTAGACCTTTATTGGTGGGCTGAAATAAGAAACAAGAAAAAAGAATCTGGGCCCCTGATGACGTTAACTTTGGTGGTGCAGGAGCAGAAAGAAAAGAAAAACAGTGCAGTGCATGCATATATGTAAGATGCATTTGCTTTATATACACATATTTAAAATATTATTTCCATTTTTAAAGAGAAGGATGGGGGGGGGTCTGCTTTAAAATAATAAATGTACTGATTTATTAAAGAATACAGAGTAAACCCGTGCTCTCTGTGTAACGCTCTCTCCAAAACATACTTCATCCTGTCTAAGCCGCCAGAGGGCTATGTGCCACCATTTTTGCAACAGTGGGAGAGCGACTAAGACCTAACATTTACTGATGAACAACGAGACCGTATCTTGTATTTTGCCCATCGCATTTCCATAGCTAGTAGGCTCCAGGAATCAGGGTATAAAGTTCTGGTTCAATAGTACAGAGTGCCCACCCATTTACACAGGATCTACCCTGCAATCTTGCTGACGTGCTAGCGCTGCCATCACACACACACACACTTTATTGTCAAAAGTATTGGGACACCTGCCTTTACACGCACATGAACTTTAATGGCATCTCAGTCTTAGTCTGTAGGTTTCAATATTGAGTTGGCCCACCCTTTGCAGCTACAGTTGTGCTCATAAGTTTACCCTGGCAGAATTTATGATTTCTTGGCCATTTTTCCGAGACTATGAATGATAATACAAATACTTTTTTTTCACTCATGGTTAGTGTTTGGCTGAAGCCATTTATTATCAATCAACTGTGTTTACAGAAACTACCCAAATGACCCTGATCAAAAGTTTACACACCCCAGTTCTTAATACCGTGTATTGCCCCCTTTAACATCAATGACAGCTTGAAGTCTTTTGTGGTATTTGTGGATAGGGCTCTTTATCTTCTCAGATGATAAAGCTGCCCATTCATCCTGGCAAAAAGCCTCCAGTTCCTGTAAATCCTTGGGCTGTCTTGCATGAACTGCATGTTTGAGATCTCCCCAGAGTGGCTCAATGATATTTAGGTCAGGAGACTGAGATGGCCACTCCAGAACCTTCACTTTATTCTGCTGTAGCCAATTACAGGTCCACTTGGCCTTGTGTTTAGGATCATTGCCATGTTGGAATGTCCAAGTACGTCCCATGCGCAGCTTCCGGGCTGATGAATGCAAATTTTCCTCCAGTATTGTTTGATAACATACTGCATTCATCTTGCCATCAATTCTGACCAAATTTCCTGTGCCTTTGTAGCTCACACATTCCCAAAACTTTAGCGATCCACCGTGTTTCACAGTAGGAATGGTGTACCTTTCATCATAGGCCTTGTTGACTCCTCTCCAAATGTAGTGTTTATGGTTGTGGCCAAAAAGCTCAATTTTGGTCTCATCACTCCAAATGACTTTGTGGCAGAAGGTTTGAGGCTTGTCTCTGTGCTGTTTGGCGTATTGTAAGCAGGATACATTGTGGCATTTGCGTAGTATTTGCTTTCTTCTGTCGACTAGACCCTGCGGCCCAGCTTTCTTCAAGTACCTCCTTATTGTGCATCTTGAAACAGCCACACCACATGTTTTCAGAGAGTCCTGTATTCCACCTGAAGTTATTTGTGGGTTTTTCTTTGCATCCCGAACAATTTTCATGGCAGTTGTGGCTGAAATCTTAGTTGGTACACCTGACCGTGGTTTGGTTTCAACAGAACCCTCATTTTCCACTTCTTGATTAGAGTTTGAAAAATTGCTAATTGACATTCTCAATTCCTTGGATATCTTTTTATATCCCTTTCCTGTTTTATACAGTTCAACTACCTTTTCCCACAGATCCTTTGACAAATCTTTTGCTTTCCTCATGACTCAGAATCCAGAAACGTCAGTACAGCACTGGATGAAAGATGCAAGGGTATGTCAGGAGTCCAGAAACTCACCGACCTTTTATACACACACTAATTACAAGCAAACAGATCACAAGTGAGGATGGTTGCCTTCAATAGCCATTCAAACCCTTTTGGGTCAACTTGTGTGCATGTTTTTAGGCCAAAATCACCGGGGTATGTAAACTTTTGATCAGGGTGATTTTGGTAGTTTCTGTTGTCATTGTGATTTAAAAAGAGTAAACACAGTTGATGGAAAGTTTTTTGTTTTTGTACATTGGTTTATTTTTGACTTGGCCTGCTCCTGTGTGTGATAGCTGCCTATTTTGTTTTTTGATTTTGTTTCTTGTCCTTTGTACGTGTCGAAAACCTAACAAAAATTTTAAGGGCTCTTTCACACACTCCGCTCCATCGGTGGACTCCGTTTATCTCAGCGGGGGATCGATCGGCCGATCCCCTGCTGAGCAGGAGAATGACAGCTGTTCTCCGCACTCTGTGCGGAGACACAGCTGTCAGAGCCCCATACATCTCATGGGTGAATCGGATGGGAACGGACCGTCGGTCCCTTCTCATCCGATCCCATCCGATCCGCTGGACGGGTGAAAAATAGGGTTTCCATCCGTCCAGATTTGACGGATCAGATGTCAGTGGACATGTCTCCGCTGACATCCGATGCCCCATAGAGATGCATGGGGAGACCGTTCAGATCCGCCAAAAAAACTGACAGGCGGATCTGAACGGTCCACCTGTGTGAAAGGGGCCTAAGAAAAAATGAATACGGAGTTGAATAAATGTATGTATTAATGTTATATCTGCCTGCAGTTCAAATTTAGGCAAGTAGCTTTTAGCTTCACAAATATATGTCATTTTCTCTGTAAATCCCATCTGAAGAAAAAATATGACAAAGGTTTCATGGTCTCTTATCAAGACTTCATACTATTTTTTTAATGAAAACAGCTGACCATATGTGGATTGCACAAAATCCGAGTGGAAAAATACGGCAATATAAATCCGTCATTCCTTCCTCCTCCGCAGGGAAGTGTAAACAGAAGACAATGAGGGTGATAAGTCAGAGTTTGCGACATTAATGGGTTTGTTTAATACCATGTTGTAGGGAGCAGCAGATTAGGACTTAATGACTTTTACCCTAAATGTAGGACCTGCGCTTGGTTTTACTGAAATTGGCAATACCCACACATTGCACCATGGTGCTATGAAAGATGACATCATTACTCATACCACCGTTCACCTCTTTTTACACCGGTGTGCCATGACCCTTATCAGTATATCAAAGGTCAGCTTATACTACTCTGCACACTCTATGGGCTCGTTCACACTTGTGGGGTTGAAGGGAGGTAATTCCCAACAGCGGAGCCATGTTTTTACCTCCCCCTAGCTGCTCCCCCTTTAGCTGCAGAGACAGTGGCTGGGGGTGTACACATACCCTCTGTTGCTTACCCCCTGTTGCTTCAAGTGAATGGGGCTGTTCTGCAAGCACCCCACAACTGCATGCAATTCACTTCATTTTGGTGCACTAGTGTGGGGTTCAAGGGGTTGAAGCAGGCTGTAAGGGGGCAATACATAAACACCTCTCTGCCTGTCAAATCCTCTCTAAAGAGCGATCTGATGCAGAACACACTTCAGAGACCAAAGGAAGTATGAATTGGCCCCTATAGCCGATTACAGGCATAAAACAAATTTAAAGACTATGTAAAAGCAAAAAAAATTTGGGATCAAATAAAAAAAAGGGGATTTTTTTTTCTGTCTGTGTCCTCCTGGGGGGAAATTCCCTTCACTTGAGACACAACAGCTAATGAAAGGAAATCTCTCCAAAGTGAGCAGAATTCACATCTAGCACCAGCAATGTTTACTATTATTATCATATGGGGGCAACTATTGGGTTTGTTCTCGCACAGTGTACTATGCCGTATGCACGTGCAGGGCCGCATTGGCCCACATAGGAATGCACAAGTGTTCTGTGCATCCCCGTGCAGACAGCCCCATTCATCTTAATTGGGACACAGTGGCTGCATGGACACTGTCCCAATAGGACATCCGTGTGGGTGAGTCTGAATGCAGACATTGTGAGTTCTGGGACATGCACTTGCACCTACATGCATGTAATAATGGGACACAGTGGCTATGTACGTGCAGCTGCTGCATCCCAATTGACATGAATGGGCCTGCCAGCTCGGGGATGCACAGTACACCTGTCCCTGCGTAAGTAAACATGGCCCTGTACATGCATATGGTATAGTATGCTGTGTGCGAACAAGGCCTTAGAGATATAGGGCTCCATTCACAAAGTGATATCTTATTGCATACGAGTATGGTTTAAGATACTGCACAGCGTTTTTCAAAGTTTTTAGCATTCACTAAAAAACGCTACTAAATTACCACATGAGTTATTTTAAACTCTTTCATCCATGTTTTTATGGACCTTGCTTTGTGCACTGGTCCAAATCATTTGGTGGAGGGGGGATTATGGTGTGGGGTTGTTTCTCAGGGGTCGGGCTTGGCTCCTTAGTTCCAGTGAAGGGAACTCTTAAGGCACCAGCATACCAAGACATTTTGGATGATTTCATGCTCCCAGCTTTGTGGGAACAGTTTGAGGATGGCCCCATCCTGTTCCAACATGACTGCGCACCAGTGCACAAAGCAAGGTCCATAAAGACATGGATGAGCGATTTTCGGGTTATATATATATACACACACACATACACATACATACATACATACATACACACACATATACATATACATATATATATTGTATATATACACACTATATTACCAAAAGTATTGGGACACCTGCCTTTAAACCCACATGAACTTTAATGGCATCCAAGTGTTACTTTGTAGTGTTTAATATGGAGTTGGCCCACCCTTTGCAGCTATAAAAGCTTCATCTCTTCTGGGAAGGCCCACAAGGTTTACGAGAGTGTCTATGGGAATGTTTGACTGTTTTTGTGCGCATTTGTGAGCTTAGGGACTGATGTGGATGAGAAGCCCTGGCTCGCAGTCTGAGCTCTAATTTATCCAAAGGTTTTCTATCAGTCAAGTTCCCCCACCCCAAACTCGCTCATCCATGTCTTTATGGACCTTGCTTTGTGCACTGGTCCGAATCATTTGGTGGAGGGGGATGATGGTCTGGGGTTGTTTTTCAGGGGATGGGCTTGGCCCCTTAGTTCCAGTGAGGGGAACTCTTAAGGTATCAGCATACCAAGAGATTTTGGACAATTTTTTGATCCAAACTTTGTGGGAACAGTTTGGGGATGGCCCCTTCCTGTTCCAACATGACTATGCACCAGTGCACAAAGCAAGGTCCATTAGGACATGGATGAGTGAGTTTGGGGTGGGGGAACTTGACTGACCTGCACAACCCGATAGAATGCCTTTTGGGATGAATTAGAGTGCAGACTGCAAGCCAAGCCTTCTTTCCAACATCAGTGCCTGACCTCACAAATGCGAATCTGGAAGAAATGGTCAAACATTCCCATAGACACACTCCTAAACCTTGCTGACAGCCTTCCCAGAAGAGTTGAAGCTCTTAAAGTCAACTCAATATTAAACCCTACGGACTAAGACTGGGATGCCATTAAAGTTAATGTGCGTGTAAAGGCAGGTGTCCCAATACTTTTGGTAATATAGTTAAATTGCAGTTCAGTAACGCGTGCATTATCACGCAAGTTCCTGACCCATAGACAAACTGATTCAGCATACCATACCACCCGAGTTTTCGCGCACGAGAAACCGATTCAGTTCCATGCAATAAGTTTTTAAGTGTGAACTTAGGCAGACAGCATAAATTAAAGAATATATGTTACCCCAACATTTCATATTCCTGATATGTGCCTAGTTGTGCCATGCGATTGTGTTAAAAAGTATCCTGTTCCCTCATCTTTATGGCAGCAGGTTACATTGCGGTGCACTACTTTTTCCAGAGCACGTCGATAACTAATAAAACAGAAGGCAAATTGTCTTGTTTGTGCATTGGGACTGCATTAGGAAAGGCCTAACACATATGGTATGAATGGGCACTTAGCCTTTTACTCCCCACGTAACACAAATGTGCGGCAGCAAAGAGAGTTGGTTTTAACACCCACACGTCGTACATATGTGTTCATAGACGGCAGAGATTTTCGTGCCAAAAGTGCGCTCACTGCTCACTTCCAGCACAGTAATTGAGCTTTCAAAGACAACTCTCAGTCCGTACTAATGATCGGGAATCGGTAAGACCGGCTCCCAATTATGTGACCGCCAATCACAATGGTCATGCAACCAGCCAACCCTTCCCACCCCCCAGGTGTACTGACCTGATTAAAGGGATGCCGAGGCTGGATGGGAAGGGGGGGGGGGGCTAATTTGATAACTAAAACAGCTTTGAAGAACTGAGGAAAAAAAAAAAATATTAATGGAATAATGAGAGATCTAAACAGCTTAGAAATAAGAAACTGTTTTCGGTTTGGACAGACGTTCCTCTGTGGAGGATGTTTGTGCCGTAACACGTTCACCCAGACATGATGCAATGTGTACAGTTATTTCATCATATTCATCCGGTGATGTCTCCACAGCATGAATCTGATCCCTCATCACATCACCGTCTTCAGTGGAAGTCAAACGATACTGGCTTTAATTGGCCTGTATAGGCAATGAGCAGATCCGGCTTTTGTACTCTACAGAGGTACAGTAATGTGAAAAAGTAAGTGTACCCCATGTAAACTGTTGGCCTCATTCACACCTACATTTGGGATCGAACTGCCCTCATTCACACCCACATTTTGGATCGACCGGCTCTCATTCACACCCACATATGGGGTCGACCTGCCCTCATTCACACCCAACATTTGGGGTCGACCTGCCCTCATTCACACCCAACATTTGGGGTCGACCTGCCCTCATTCACACCCAGCATTTGGGGTCGACCTGCCCTCATTCACACCCAACATTTGGGGTCGACCTGCCCTCATTCACACCCAACATTTGGGGTCGACCTGCCCTCATTCACACCCAACATTTGGGGTCGACCTGCCCTCATTCACACCTACATTTGGGGTCGACCTGCCCTCATTCACACCTACATTTGGGGTCTATTTGCCCATGACAATGCTTTGATCTAAACCATTCCAATATAGCTCTGGCAGTATGTTTAGGGTCGTTGTCCTGCTGGAAGGTGAACCTCCGCCGTCTCAAGTCTTATGCGGACTCTAACAGGATTGCCCTGTATTTGGCTTCATCCATCTTCCCATAAACTCTGACCAGCTTCCCTGTACCTCCTGAAGAAAAGCATCCCCAAAACATTATGCTGCCACCACCGTGTTTCACGGTGGGGATGTGCAGTGTTAGTTTTCCGCCACACATAGCGTTTTGCTTTTAGGCCCAAAAGCTCAATTTTGGTCTCATCTGACCAGAGCACCTTCTTTCACGTTTGCGGTCTCCCCCACATGGTTTGTATATATTATAAAAAATTAAACAGAAAAAAAAAATTGTTGGAAAAATATTAGCTAATGTGACACCTTCAAATCAGATCACAGGAGCCAATCAAACAATGACAGGACACATTTTAGGATGTTTACTTATCTCTACTTAACCGCCCTGTTTAGGAAGGACAGTCACTCTTCTGGATTTAAATCCACCCAATCCCCCTTTCCTCACAATGTTCTCTATTTTATGTTTAAAAGGTTAGTTCACCTCTACCAAAAACTGCAGGAAAGGGGCATCTCTAGTGAACCAGTAATAAGTACAGCTTTGACTAAAGTTGGATAATAACTTTACCATAGGTGTGGGCCATTTACGTACCTCGTAAAGCTTGGCAGAACACAGCCCCCAATGATGAGAATGCTGCCTGACCCTTTATTGTTTACACGCCCCCTATCAATAAATGTAATTAATAATTTAATTAATGATGTTCCATTCATTGTACACTATTGTGTTGCTATTCTACAAAAAAATAAAAATAAAAAAATATTTGACATTGACACCTGTCAAATGTCTCTTTTTATTCACTAACCTATCATTTTTTTTAACAAAAATCAATGTTTTAGTGGTGTAGAATGACTTTTCTCTGTCAGTGACAATAGTATGTGTCTGTTAACACACAGATATCACTCCTTTGTACATAAATGATGACCGGTAATCACCGTTTTTAGGTTTTATTCAGAAATAATAATAGGAGTTTTTGCGCTAATTGGTACCCCTGCTTTCTATTTTTAGGAATTAGAAAGGCATGGCTATTTCATTAATGTTGGGGCCCATTTACACCAATGGGCGCATGCTATGTTTTGTTAAATGCACGGCCGGTAGTGTGCGTTGTGTAGGGGTGATGTGTTGTTTCCACGCACTTTTTTCCTTTTTTCCCCCAACTTTGTTGAAATGTTACAAAGTCCATTGCCTGAAAATGTTCTACTTTTTCAGCACAAACACCAATGCAACGCATTGGTGTGAACAGAAACAATAGGACATATAGCAAATTGCCCTGTTTATGCACTGGAACTGCGTTAACCACTTAAGCCCCAGAGGATTTGGCTGCTCAAAAACCAGGGCCTATTTTGCGATTCGGCACTGCGTAACTTTACCGGACAATTGCGAAAACGCTGTACCCAAATGAAATTGATGTCCTTTTTTTCCCCACAAACAGAGCTTTCTTTTGGTGGTATTTGATCACCTGTGCGATTTTTACTTTTTTCGCTATAAACAAAAAAATTGCGACAGTTTTGAAAAAAATAACAATATTTTTCACATTTTTTATATGAAATTCCCCCCCCAAGAAAATGTAGAAATCAAATTTTTTTAACATTTTAGGCCAATTTCTTTTCTGCTACATATTTTTGGTGAAAAAAAAAAAAAAAATCGCAATAAGCTTATTTTGATTGGTTTACGCAAAAGTTATTGCGTTTACTAACTACGGCAAAGATTTATGTCATTTTTATTGTTTTGTTTTTTTTTAACTAGTAATGGCGGCGATCTGCGATTTTTTTTTTGCGGGACTGTGACTTTGCGGCGGACAGATCGGACCCTTGACTGACATTTTTGACACTTTTGGGGGTACCAGTGACATTACTACAGTAATCAGTGCTATACATATGCACTGTTACTGTAAAAATGACACTGGCAGGGAAGGGGTTAACTTTATTAGAGATCCAGGGGTTAAGTGTGTCCCTAGGGGCCTGATTCTAATGCCTCGCACACACGCAACGATTATCGGCCGACCTATCGTCCGAATTTTGTCCAGAGTGGTGTTTTGTTGGTTGGAATGTGCCTAGACTGCACACAAATTTTCTCGGCCAACAAAAATCTACTTGACAAGTGATGTCATGTGCTGGTTTACTTTCCGTGTGTTTTTTCTTCTCGGAGCATGCCCAGTCTTGCTCATCAGATTTTTGTCTGCCGAAATCTGTACTGACTGACGGAAAATCGGCCGTTGTGTTGACGGCCAACAAAAATTTTATAGCCTGCACACCAGATTTTATTCGGCCGAAAAGTCGGAGTCGGTTGTCGGAAGCATCATACTAACAAGCCGAAAATCGGCCGATCGGACGTTGGCCAAAAATTCCCGGCCAATAATCGATGCGTGTGTACGGGGCTTAACTGTCAAGGGGCGTAGCTTTTGATGTAACCCCAGAGACATACGATCCGACATAGCAGGATTGTATGATCTCTGCAGTTACACCACGGAGAATGACAGGCGGCTTTGTTTACATCAGCCGCCTGCCTTTCTCCCTCTTCAGGGGAGATCACGAGTGGCCGGTGGACATCGGAGCCGCTTGTCACTCGCGCGGGGATGGCAGTGAATGAGCGGGGGCGGGAGCGCGCCCCCTATTGGCTCGCGGGCGAGTGACGTACCGATACATCACTTTGCCCAGAGGGGGCTGACCGCCGCAGTATATGTACTTGCGGCGGTCGGCAAGTAGTTAAACAACAGTACCTGCTTTAGCCCTTTGCATGTGGTGTGAGCGGGCCCCTAATGTGGGCTTATCATGCACACACAGTGGCCTAAAGGCCCCTTTCACACATGCAGGTAATTATATCAGTTCAGTCACGTCAAAATGAAGTATTCATCAGTTTTTCATCAGTGGTCATCCGTTTTTTTTACATCCACTACCAATGCAAAAATGGAGGAAAAACTCACTGTTTGTCAGTTTACATCCGTTTTTGTCCGATCCGTTTTTTTAAACGGAAGAAAAATAGAACTTTGATCAGTTTAAAAAAAAACGGATGATGGCGGATGTAAACTGATGTAAATGGATGATCATCCGTTTTTCCATAGAGATGCATTGATGTCCGTTTTTCATCTGTCAATGGATGGATGAAAAACGGATAAACTGACAACATGTGTGAAAGGGGCCCAAAAAAGAAAACTAATGCAGCCATCACATCTAAGAATTGGTAAGCTGCAATAGAATACATTTTTGCTTTTGGGTTTAATACTGCTTTAGGTTTTCCCCCTTTGTTATGTATTACACATGTACTGTATGTTCTGCTGAGGATTCAACAATCATTTGTGATGGGCTACTCCATTCACATGAAAGGTAATGCTGTGCTTTGTTTTCTTTCCATACAGCTGAACAGGCTTATCTAGGGAGTTAAGCCCCGTACACACGTAGCGAATGTCGGCCGAACGATCGGCCGTCTTTTGTCCGTTGCTGTCCTGTCGGTTGAAAAGTGCTAAAGACTGCACACAAATTTTGTCGGCCAACAACAGCCGACTGCAGAAGTGAGGTCATGTGATGGTTAACTTTCCGTGTGTTTTTTCTTTTCTGAGCATGCCCAGTCTTGCTAATCTGCTCTTTGTCGGCCGAATTCTGTACTGACTGGCGAACAATCGGCCGTTCTGGTGACGGACAACAAAAATTTTAAAGTCTGCACGACAGATTCTGTTCGGCCGAAAATGCATTGTCGGCTGTTGGAAGCATCATACTAACAAGCCTACAATCGGCCGATCGGTCGTCGGCCGAATATTTACGGCCGACAATCGGTACGTGTGTACGGGGCTTAAGACTGATGCAAGCACATTGGCAATTAGCATTTGTTTCTAGGAATTGAACCCTTCTGGAATATAAATATATATCTGTTATCTAAGCAATGTCAATTGCTGTAAAAAGAGTTATAAATACCGCTGGCCCTTTTATTGGGATTTTTCTAAATACATGAACATCTAAGATCAATGAGCTTCAAATGCTAACCAGGCAACAATGCAATCATCCAATCTTGAAAAAGCCCACTCAATATACCTTCAGGGCCGCCATACACAGTTCGATTTTCTCATGCGGGCTGAACGAGAGATAATCCATACCCAATTTTCCCATTTTTGTCCCCAATCAGATCATTCAGTTGGGGCCGTAAAATTAAATGTCTGCTTGGGAACCACAGGTGTGCGTACAGCCATCCATAGAAATCAATGACTGTATGTAGTACTCGTGTAAACGCACACATTCGTACAGACGTACACCCCTGAGGGCTGGTCCAAACAAGGAAACCGTGTGGTCCTTTGTGATTCACATGCGATTGGGTACAGTGGCTTTCAGACTATTCATTTGAATGGGCTGAAATCAGGCTGGACCGCAGCAAAAGCAACGTATGCTTTAAAAAAAAAAAAAAACACAGCAACTGGATCGCAGGGTACTACTGTATCGTGTGATTTGGTGCAGGCAAACGCACTGCATTTGCGTTTGCGACTTGCATTTGGGGTGTCATCAGTTAACACTGATACCCGCAGTGTTTTCAACATAGTGTGGGAAACGCGCACAGAACACGGATTTCCCACTCTGTGTTCTGATGTGAACCGGCCCTGAATGCAGACAGTCTGCATCCAGGGTCATATGCCTATACGCATGCAGGTGTTGATGGAAGTACTGATATTATATATATATATATATATATATATATATATATATATATATATATATATATATATATATATATATATACACACACAGTGGGTACGGAAAGTATTCAGACCCCCTTAAATTTTTCACTCTTTGTTATATTGCAGCCATTTGCTAAAATCATTTAAGTTCATTCTTCTTCCTCATGAATGTACACATAGCACCCCATACTGACAGAAAAACACAGAATTGTTGACATTGTTGCAGATTTATTAAAAAAGAAAAACTGAAATATCACATGGTCCTAAGTATTCAGACCCTTTGCTGTGACACTCATATATTTAACTCAGGTGCTTTCCATTTCTTCTGATCATCCTTGAGATGGTTCTACACCTTCATTTGAGTCCAGCTGTGTTTGATTATACTGATTGGACTTGATTAGGAAAGCCACACACCTGTCTATATAAGACCTTCCAGATCACAATGCATGTCAGAGCAAATGAGAATCATGAGGGCAAAGGAACTGCCTGAAGAGCTCAGAGACAGAATTGTGGCAAGGCACAGATCTGGCCAAGGTTACAAAAAGATTTCTGCTGCACTTAAGGTTCCTAAGAGCACAGTGGCCTCCATAATCCTCAAATGGAAGACGTTTGGGACGACCAGAACCCTTCCTAGAGCTGGCCATCCGGCCAAACTGAGCTATCGGGGGAGAAGAGCCTTGGTGAGAGAGGTAAAGAAGAACCCAAAGATCACTGTGGCTGAGCTCCAGAGATGCAGTCAGGAGATGGGAGAAAGTTGTAGAAAGTCAACCATCACTGCAGCCCTCCACCAGTCGGGGCTTTATGGCAGAGTGGCCCGACGGAAGCCTCTCCTCAGTGTAAGACACATGAAAGCCCGCATGGAGTTTGCTAAAAAACACCTGAAGGACTCCAAGATGGTGAGAAATAAGATTCTCTGGTCTGATGAGACCAAAATAGAACTTTTTGGCCTTAATTCTAAGCAGTATGTGTGGAGAAAACCAGGCACTGCTCATCACCTGTCCAATACAGTCCCAACAGTGAAGCATGGTGGTGGCAGCATCATGCTGTGGGGGTGTTTTTCAGCTGCAGGGACAGGACGACTGGTTGCAATCGAGGGAAAGATGAATGCGGCCAAGTACAGGGATATCCTGGACAAAAACCTTCTCCAGAGTGCTCTGGACCTCAGACTGGGCCGAAGGTTTACCTTCCAACAAGACAATGACCCTAAGCACACAGCGAAAATAACGAAGGAGTGGCTTCACAACAACTCCGTGACTGTTCTTGAATGGCCCAGCCAGAGCCCTGACTTAAACCCAATTGAGCATCTCTGGAGAGACCTAAAAATGGCTGTCCACCAACGTTTACCATCCAACCTGACAGAACTGGTGAGGATCTGCAAGGAGGAATGGCAGAGGATCCCCAAATCCAGGTGTGAAAGACTTGTTGCATCTTTCCCAAAAAGACTCCTGGCTGTATTAGATCAAAAGAGGGCTTCTACTAAATACTGAGCAAAGGGTCTGAATACTTAGGACCATGTGATATTTCAGTTTTTCTTTTTTAATAAATCTGCAACAATGTCAACAATTCTGTGTTTTTCTGTCAGTATGGGGTGCTATGTGTACATTCATGAGGAAGAAGAATGAACTTAAATGATTTTAGCAAATGGCTGCAATATAAGAAAGAGTGAAAAATTTAAGGGGGTCTGAATACTTTCCGTACCCACTGTGTATATATATATATATATATATATATATATATATATATCCATATACAGCCATTGATCGCTGTGGGGTGCTGTGCCTCCCAGGTGGGAAAATACATCCCTGAATTCATTGATCGGCCCCAAACAGCTGCGCACATGAGGCCTAGCCTGAATTCACATCTTTGTGTAGGGCAAGGCATGTAGGACAGCCTATTCATTTTATTGGGCTTTCCTAACCAGGAGTTACTAAGGAAATCCCAACCCCTTTTGTAAAATCTAGATGCACCAAATTTTCAGCCACCGAAACATATCAGCCGAAATTGGGGTTATCGGCATTTTGCCGATAATGTCCCATTCACACTTGTGCAACTTGTCATGCAACTTTGGACGTTGTTCCCCATGTTTTCTGATGATAAACATTCATATATGCGCAACTTAAAGTTGCAGCGACTTCAAAGTAGTTCATGCACTACTTTGGTCCAACTTTCATGCAACTTAAGGGCCATAGACTTCAATGTTAAACCTTCAAAAGTTGCATGAAAATCGTACCTGAATGTTCTACTGTGCAACAGTTGTCCATTATCACTGCCGGTTCACACTGATCCGACTTGTCAGGCGACTTGGTCGCCTGACAAGTAGCTTCCAATGCTGTGCAATGGAACCGTTCTAATCAGAGCGATTCAAGTCGCTCCGACTTCGAAAAAGGTTCCTGCACTATTTTTTGGCAAAGTCGGAGTGACTTGCATTGACTTCCATTATGAGAAGTCGTTGCAAGCTGCGCCGAAGTCTCGCTGCACAGGAGACTTCGTTAGTCGCCCGAAGTCGGGGCAGTGTGAAACGACTCTCACTGATTAAAGCCAAAGTCACATCCAAGTTGCACCCATACAAAGTTGCACTCTAAAGTTGTTTGGAGTGGTACAAGTGTGAATGAAGCCTAAGAGAAAAAGGTGGCAATAATGTCGCCAAAAATGCACGCGATTTTACTGCAAATTTGCAGCATATTTACTGTGCTTATGGTTTTTCATAGGTCATGTGACTCAAAAACCACATCTAGGGTTGCCATCTCATCCCTTTAAACCAGGACACATTATTTACACAGGTTCTGAGGCTGATATAATGCACATAAGGCACTAAGTGAGTTTATTACCACCTTAATCAGCCACAGAACCTGTGTAATTAATGCATTCTTGCTGCATTTTCAATGCATTTCAACAGGAAGATGAGGGGGGTTTTTTTGAGCCTAGGTGCGGTGTGAGTTCGCTGCGGATTCGGTACCTCATCTAAATCGCAGTCCATCCATGACAACCGATTGCAGAGTGTATGTTAAGTTAACCACACCCCGCAATCGGTTTGCAAAACGCAGCGCAATTTGCAGAATCGGATTGCATGGGTGTGATCCAATTCTGGTGTGGACAAAAAAAGGGTCCTGCACCAGTGTGGTACGAATGTGGTATGATTTGAGCCATACAAACCCATGGCTCAAATCGCTTCCCAGAGACACTGCATGTAATCTGCATAGGAATGTGCTGCGATTCCTGTGCGAATCACATGTGATGTCCCGCAACGCAGCAGTGTGAACCCGGCCCGCTAACCAAAAATTCAGCAAGCAAGATTTTTAACACCACAACAAAAGCGCAATGGACCAGTGTGAAGACATACAGAGAGCCTTAAGAGATGCCTTTTTCTTGCACTAAAGGTGCCAATAAGGACCGACAATAAATGCATATTCATTTAAATTCATTGAATTAAAAAGTCGAATACAATTATATATAAAAATATAAATATTTTTTAAAAACTGTCATTTTCAGTTTTTGGTCAATAGCATCCCGCGTTTTCGTTTTCGGCCCCACAATTTCCATTTGGTGCACCTCTAGTAAATTTGCAGCAAACTGCGTTTGGTGCGGTTTTGGCGGTTGCTGATGCAATTCTTAATGGCACCCCCATGAGTCAGCTAAAGAGCAGCGCGTTTCTATGCATGTCAAGAAAACGGGAGACCTTGTCCACGTTTCCTACAGGCATAGATGTGAACAAAGCCTTCGTCTGACTTTTGTCAAGCCAAATGTTGCTTGCAGAGCTACCCGTGGCTCACATTTTAGCCAAATGTGTCAACGCGGCAGAATTTAAAGTTGTCAGGGAGACCGAAAGACTAACTTTTCTGAATTCTATAAAAAAATATATATCTTACAGCAACATTTTTACAGGGCTTTTCAGACGGACTGCAGCCTCTGGATACATGATTCTCTGCTTTACCATCTCTCTCTGCTTTACGGTCCCAGTAAGTAGGCGGAGCTTGGAACACACTGCATTTCCACAGGCTCAGAGTGGGCCTTTAGAATATAATGGCAACTAAAGTGAATCAGCGAGAAAAAAAGTGTGGTGGGAAAGATGAAGGGCAGGATGAAAATTAGAGAGCAGATCGGCTCTGCCGCCAGTGTCAGTTTTGATGCAAAAGTTTTGTATTTGTGTGGCATGTACCTTTAGGAATATAGTGCATTGTTTCTTTTGTATGTGATAAGCCGTTAGTCAATATGCTGCCGAAAACAAACAGGCGGATCACACTCTGCACACTGGAAATGACTATTCAGCTCCAGTCCCTTATTATTGGCTCATATTAGGCAACAGTGACCCTGTGACCTATAGGATTGTGTCACATAGAGAAACGCTGACCTATCACTGGATGTATTCACAAATAGAGGGGGGCAAAGGATAACCACCATGTGTAGGGGGGGGAGTCATCTGTACCAAGCTGTCCCCGGTCACTGCTTTCCAGAGACATCCCAAGGATTACCCACGGACACTCCCTGCACTGCCAATCAAAGGCCCTGGCATCCTGGTACACTGCACTACACACGTGCTTCATGCGCATTTTATTTGTGCAATAACGTAATGCATTAGGCCCATTCAAATAAATGTACAGTAAAACCTTGGATTGCGAGCATAATTCGTTCCGGAAACAAGCTTGTAATCCAAAGCACTCTTATATCAAAGCAAATTTCCCCATAAGAAATAATGGAAACTCAGATGAGTCGTTCCACAACCATTTATACAGAAGTCCTTCAGTTTATAGTCCATATAAAAAGATTATAGCAATGTGATAGGTTGTGTAACCATAAAATGTCCATCCATAAATGGCGCCTCCACAAGGGGATTAGAAGCAAAATCCAGCAGGAGCTGCAGAGTATAAAAGAGAAGAGAGAGAGAGAAATTGATTTTACGGTAAGTCAAAAATCCCATTTTCTCTTTAGTTTATTGAAAGCAATGTTGAACATGAGGGGTGGGAACAGCAAAAAAAGAAACTGCCAAGGCTAACTATAGCCAAACAGGTAAACAGGAGCTCAAACAAAACAACTGGCGCTCACCTGAAAAAAACAATACACCCTCAAAGAGGACCAGGTTCTCTAAACAGCAGTCTGCAAAAACCTTGCAGCCAAAGGAAGCATCCTCAGATGCCAACAAATCCTCTTTAAAGAACTTAGAAACTGAAAGTGTGTACCGATGACCAAGTGGCAGCCTTGCAAACCTGCGTCACCGATGCCTGATGACGGAAGGCCCAGGAGGCACTGAGCACCCAAGTAGAATGCGCCTTGACAGGGAAAGGAGGAACCTGACTCTTGATGGAATAGACCTGAACATCAGTCTGCAGTTTCTGGAGTTTGTCCAGAGGAAGGAGCACTCTGGCTAAGGCAGAGTCCAGAGTCAGACCCAGATAGTCTAGTTTTGTAGAAGGAACCAGAGCAGACTTCTGAAAATTCAGAATCCAGCCAAACTCCCTCAAAGTTCATATGGTGATTTCCAGGTTTTCCACCAGAGCAGTAGGAGACTCCGCTCGCAGAAGGAGGTCATCTAAGTAGCCCAGTACCGCAATCCCCGCATTGGCATAACAATGCTAGCACCAAGGCCACTTTCACGAAGACCCAAGGAGCAGGGGCGAGACCAAAGGGTAACGCCACAAACTGATAATGCTCCTCTCCCAAGGCAAAGCGGAGGAAGCGCTGGTGACCGACACATATCTGAATGTGAGGGTAAGCGTTCTTGATGTCGATGGAGGCAAGAAAATCCCCCTGATGCAGGGAAGCCGCACAAAGCAGTTTAGCGCCTTGAGGTCCAGAACTGGATGCACCTTGCCTTCCTTCCTGGGGACTTCAAACAGGTTTGAGTAAAAACCCCCGAAAACAATCCAAAGTTGGAACCGGGACAATCCCCCTTTGAAATAAAAGGTCTTGTACCGTCCCAAAAAGAGCCTGTAAGCGGCTTGGGTACAGTTGCACGTTGAAAGGAAGAACCTTACCGGAGGGTAAAGTACGAAACTCGATCTTGTAGCCAGATCGTATGACCTCGTGGACCCACTTGTCTTGTACCAGGGAAGTCCACGGGTCCAGTAACCAGTGGGGATGCCCCCCCCCACCCCATATATAGGTGAGGGCGCACTTTCCTGCTGATGGGGCCTTGTCCACAGGTCTGGAGAAGCCCACTCTTGACTAGCCAGACCAAGCTCGCTTGGAACCTCCAGAGGAGGCCCCGAAGGGCTTCAATCCTTGTCAGTCGACCATCAGAAACGAAAAAAAAATTCTTATGAGCCGAGAAGGAGGGCCCGCGTCTATGACGAGAGTCCTTGCCCTTAGTAGCCTGCGGAAGAAAGGTACTCTTCCCTCCCTGTGAGACCTTTAATGATGCCATCCAGGGTAGCACCAAAAGATCAGTCAAGGCCTTTTTAGATGTCTGGTCTGCAGACCAGCATTTGAGCCAAAAGACACGCCACATGTATACATCTGATGACAGAGTTTCTGTCAGTGCCAGGCTGTATACATCTGATGGCAGAGTTTCTGTCAGTGGCAGGCTGGCACTGACAGAAACTCTGCCATCAGATATATACAGCCTGGCACTGACAGAAACTCTGCCATCAGTTATATACAGCCTGGCACGGACAGAAACTCTGCCATCAGATATATACAGCCTGGCACTGACAGAAACTCTGCCATCAGATATATACAGCCTGGCACGGACAGAAACTCTGGATGCCCCCTCACATCTGTCACAGCTTCTCTCACAAATTCTGAGTTCATATGGCAAATTGAAATGACTATATCTTCTGTGGAGGATGGCTGGAAAGTAAGGCTTAGAAGGTTCCTTTGATAAAATCAGAATAAAATAAAGATGCCAATGGTCCTGTAGCTTGAAAACATCAGTACAGTTCTCCAAGCTCCACTGTTACTTGTAATGGATATCAAAATGGTTTGGTCTTATCTATGTTGCATGTCTTAGGTGACACTTGCTGCTGGAGTATCATGGTTTCGATGGATTGATTTTCCTGATTCCCGGTATAAGGGCCAATTTAAATCGTATTTTGAGCCACGGACCACTGGATTATTAGGACCTAGAAGGGTCAACCCTGAGAAGGAGCCCCTATAGATGTGCCTGTTCTAATCGTTTATAAGGTGAGCGCCCACTCACAAGGGGGTGCACAGTGATTTTAAGATCCGTGACACTCTGGTCACTCACTACCGTGGGGAGCACCTACCACCCTTAGGTGGTTCTGAGCACTGCAAAGAAGTTTTTCATTGTCATTCGCACCGATTCACAAGGATTTGGATTTTTCTATTTTTGGACACTAATTATTATTAATATATTTTTCACCTACATATTTTGCACTTTATTTTGGATTAATTTATGCTAAACTATATTAGGACTTTTTATCACTGTGGTTTATAAATTGGAAACAAGATGTATATTGCACATTATTTGCACTATACACTTATATGAGGATCTAAATAGATTTATTGAGAGAATATTGGGTTTTTATCATTATACTAAAATTATTCACCCGTCACTTTGTATATTATATATTGGTCATAATTTATATATATTATATTTTTTTACCGATGAGGATTATTAGGGATTCATCCAATTGAACTTATATATGTGCCAGTTTATTTATTGAATATATTTATCGTATATAATAGATTTTTATTCTGCACAACACAGTTTTATATGTTTTACAATAACGTATATAATGCATCTTGCTGGTGTGTGGGGGGTGGAGGGAGCCCGCTCGGAAGTTAGGGGAAAGCCAGACGACTTCAACGACAGAGGCGTGCTGGTAAAAGAAAAGTAATTCAAACCTGAAGGTCTCATTCACACCAGCGAGCCTCACTGAACACATGGCCACCGGTGTGCATTGGGAGACACGGTGCCGATGAGCTGGTCTGGAGCACTGCACTGCTTACTTATTTTTTTCACACAACTTTATTGACATTTTAATATGGTTTTATCCACTGCAGAGGCGTAGCAATCTGTTGCTGTGATAAAAGGTACTGCGGTGTGACAGCATAGGAAACAAGGGACTTCGGACTTCACCATGTCTATGTATTGGGGCTGCAATGGAAAGAACTACCAGATTAGCACCATAGCATCAGTGTGACCGAGCCCTTACACTCACCACACACATTACAATCTGATTGTACAATCTCCTTTATATCTACCAACAACTCTCTAGTGCCAGAGTCTGCCTGATTGGACAGGACAGTTTAAGGGGGTCCTTATATTACATTGTTTTGGTAAATCTAAAAGTGACTTACAAAGTTTGTACAGTTAGAAGGTAATGTGTATGGGGACCCTAGGAATGGGATACATGGAAAATAAGGGTGGTATTAAATATAATAAATGCATAAACACAGAGAGCTTGCTTTTAGAAGGAGGTATAAGTATAAAGTATAGAAAGGAATGCAAGTATAAATTATAGAAGGAGGTATATGTAAACCTCCGTCTACTCTATATATTATATCTATACCTCCTTCTATAGATTATATCTATACCTCCTTCTTTACAGTATATATATACCTCCTTCTATACAGTATATCTGTACCTCCTTCTATACAGTATATCTATACCTCCTTCTATACAGTATATCTATACCTCCTTCTTTACAGTATATCTATACCTCCTTCTATACATTAGATCTATACCTCCTTCTATACATTAGATCTATACATTAGATCTATACCTCCTTCTTTACAGTATATATATATATATATATATATATATATACCTCCTTCTATACAGTATATCTATACCTCCTTATATACATTATATCTATACCTCCTTCTATACAGTATATTTATACCTCCTTTAATACTTTATATCAATACCTCTTTTGCCTCCTTCAATACTTTATGCTTTTATCGCTTTCTATACTTTATACTTATGCCTCCTTCTTTACGCTATACCTATACTTTTACCTCCTGTTATACTTTAGGTCTATACCTCTTTCTATACTTTATATCTATGCCTCCTTTTATAATTTATACTTAAAGATAAAGTATAGATAGAGGTATAGACATCAATAATAGAAGGAGGTATAGATATAAATTATAGAAGGCGGTATAGATATAAAGTATAAACTATGTATAAGTATAAAGTCTAAACATCATTTAAAAAAAAAAAAAAAAAAAAAAAAAAAAGTATGCTTTTCCCTTGTAGTAGCTGAAACAAACATGAGAGGGATGGGATGGGGGGAGGGGGTAGTCAGGACCCCAGTGTTGTAAAGCACACAGCGCTCACCCCTTCTGGCAGGACAGTCCTTTTACCAGCAATTGGGGACACAGCAAGTGACGTCATGGGTGCCTGGTGTGAGGACTGCAGCTTCACTGACACCAATGTGCCATGTACACAGCAGCCTGGGAAAAGCTGACCCCGCTGTGCCATGTACACAGCAGCCTGGGAAAAGCTGACCCCGCTGTGCCATGTACACAACAGCCTGGGAAAAGCTGACCCCCCTGTGCCATGTACACAGCAGCCTGGGAAAAGCTGACCCCCCTGTGCCATGTACACAGCAGCCTGGGAAAAGCTGACCCCCCTGTGCCATGTACACAGCAGCCTGGGAAAAGCTGACCCCCCTGTGCCATGTACACAGCAGCCTGGGAAAAGCTGACCCCCCTGTGCCATGTACACAGCAGCCTGGGAAAAGCTGACCCCCCCTGTGCCATGTACACAGCAGCCTAGGAAAAGCTGACCCCACTGTGCCATGTACACAGCAGCCTGGGAAAAGCTGACCCCGCTGTGCCATGTACACAGCAGCCTGGGAAAAGCTGACCCCCCTGTGCCATGTACACAGCAGCCTGGGAAAAGCTGACCCCCCTGTGCCATGTACACAGCAGCCTAGGAAAAGCTGACCCCGCTGTGCCATGTACACAGCAGCCTGGGAAAAGCTGACCCCGCTGTGCCATGTACACAGCAGCCTGGGAAAAGCTGACCCCCCTGTGCCATGTACACAGCAGCCTAGGAAAAGCTGACCCCACTGTGCCATGTACACAGCAGCCTGGGAAAAGCTGACCCCGCTGTGCCATGTACACAGCAGCCTGGGAAAAGCTGACCCCCCTGTGCCATGTACACAGCAGCCTGGGAAAAGCTGACCCCCCTGTGCCATGTACACAGCAGCCTAGGAAAAGCTGACCCCGCTGTGCCATGTACACAGCAGCCTGGGAAAAGCTGACCCCCCTGTGCCATGTACACAGCAGCCTGGGAAAAGCTGACCCCCCTGTGCCATGTACACAGCAGCCTGGGAAAAGCTGACCCCCCTGTGCCATGTACACAGCAGCCTGGGAAAAGCTGACCCCCCTGTGCCATGTACACAGCAGCCTGGGAAAAGCTGACCCCCCTGTGCCATGTACACAGCAGCCTGGGAAAAGCTGACCCCCCTGTGCCATGTACACAGCAGCCTGGGAAAAGCTGACCCCCCTGTGCCATGTACACAGCAGCCTGGGAAAAGCTGACCCCCCCTGTGCCATGTACACAGCAGCCTAGGAAAAGCTGACCCCACTGTGCCATGTACACAGCAGCCTGGGAAAAGCTGACCCCGCTGTGCCATGTACACAGCAGCCTGGCAGCAATGACATTTCTCCCCGCTGACACCCAGAGCAAACACAAGCAGCTCCTCCATAGCACTGCTCAGGGCGATGGGATGATCCTGCATGGTGTATATCTCCCCATATAGAGTCTTACCCTGCAGAGGCTCATCCTGTACACTGTGTCCTCCGTGCTGAGACATAGCGCTGTGCTCCGCACACCTGGCTGCCGCAGCTGGCTTTGTCACCGAGCTTGTTATTGTTATTGCTCGGAGCTCTGATGACGCCGCACACGTAGCCTCCATCTGATTGGCCGGCCGCACTTTCCACCCACTGAGCTGGACGGCAACGTTCCAAGAAGGAGGAAGCGGCGCCTCCCATTGGTGGGTTCGGAGTTGTACTAGTTGTGTAGAAGTTGGATGTGATTGGCCGCTCCAGGGATCTGTCATTTCTTCTCCTGTCATTGCTGGAGGGGGGGTGTACACATTCATCCCAGGGCAGGGAGGTGGACGTGTCCACCGATTCATATTTCCAAATATAACCCAGGATCTATTTATAGAGGGCAGGATTATCAGATCTGTATACAAAGGATCACAGCTCCCAGCTGGCTCTCACTTCAAGGGACTGTCCTTCTTCCCTCCTTAGGTGCCCCTGTATTTGTCTGATGTCATTTATATTGTTCTATAGAAACTTCTAGTTAAAGAGGAAGTAACCGCGCTGAAAACAAATGTGAAAAAAAAACCTGTAATGACAAAGGCATAAAGCGCTAGCATGCATCGCATATTAGCTCATTATGAAGTACTTACCTAAAAACGAAGCCCCCCGCAGTGCCGACAGGACGGCCGACATGTTCTGATTGGCCGGAGGCGCGATTACATCGCGGGAGTCGCCGTTCACAGCACTGCGCTCTGAAGGAACGGTAAGGGTGGCCGTTCCTTCAGAGCGCATGCAGCCGATGACGTCATTGGCTGCATGCACTGTAAATATCTCCTAAACGGTGCAAGTTTAGGAGATATTTATAAGCAAAAAATTTGGGGGAGCATACCCATGTATTTCTAAAGCTGGTGCAGCTATGAACCAAAAGACATGTATATTAAAAAAGAATAGCGCACACATGCAAAAGAAATTACTACCAAATCTGAAGACAATCCATAAATAAAAATGGGGGTTTGGTCCCACCATATGGCCATATCGTGCTCAAGCCCACCATTACGTCAAAGTACCCCATTATCAGTGGGTCCTAATAATTAATATACATGTCTTTTGGTTCATAGCTGCACCAGCTTTAGAAATACATGGGTATGCTCCCCCAAATTTTTTGCTTGTTTATTATATATTCGGTCTGGCCAGATTACCGAGTTTGAGCATCCCATCCCACACACACACCTGTGCTCTATCAGTGTCCACTATCAAGTGGATATAGGAGGAGTCCCCTGTAGTGCATTTGCACATCTTTCCCAGCAAGGAGTATTATCTCCAAGGGTTAGAAAGGCTGGATTCATCTCTTTTTCATGGATAGTGTAGGACCCACTGATAATGGGGTACTTTGACGCAGTGGTGGGCTTGAGCACGATATGGCCATATGGTGGGACCAAATCCCCATTTTTATTTATGAATTGTCTTCAGATTTGGTAGTAATTTCTTTTGCATGTGTGCGCTATTCTTTTTTAATAGGAGATATTTATAGCACCTATAGGTAAGGCTCAATGTAGGCTTACCTATAGGTAAAAGTCTTTAAAGTGGGTTTACAACCACTTAAAGGCATAGATCCCAACTTTCTTAGAGGGGGACAAGGGACACCTTTTATCTAAAGTATATACAGTAAAACCTTGGTTTGAGAGTAACTTGGTTTGAGAGCGCTTTGCAAGACAAGCAAATTTTTTAAATAAATTTTAAATTGATATACAAGCGATGTCTTGATATACAAGTAGCGTCATGTCACAACTGGGTATAAAAGAGAAGAGAGGCGCCTCTAAGTGTAGCAATATTGTTACATTTAATGAAGGTTCCATATTTAGCAGCTCACGGTTGATGATTAAAACAGGCACATCTAAGAATGCAGGCATCCGGGGTAAAGCTGTCCACATAGACCATCCTCCGCACTGCCATCTTCATCACACCCTTCCACGCTGCGCTCCACGAGCGATTCAAAGTCTCGCTTTCAGATCACTCTACTGCAGAGTAGTCTTCCCAATGACAATTGCAGACTGACATCGGTGAGAGCCAGTGGTTCAGAAGATGGTCTATGTGGACAGATTTACCCCGGATGCCTGCATACTTAGATGTGCCTCTTAAATCATCAACCATGTGAGTTGCTAAATGTTGTACCTTCATTAAATGTCCCCATACTGCTACACTTAGAGGCGCCTCTCTTCTCTTTTATACTCTGTAGCTCCTGCTGGATTTTGCTTCTAATCCCCTTGTGGAGGCGCCATTATGATGACACAACCTATCACATTGCTATAATCTTTGTATATAGACTATAAACGGAAAGACTTATGAATAAATGGTTGTGGAACGAATCATCTGAGTTTCCATTATTTCTTATGGGGAAATTCGCTTTGATATACGAGTGCTTTGGATTACAAGCTTGTTTCCGGAACGAATTATGCTCGCAATCCAAGGTTTTACTGTATAGGTATAGGACACACCCCCTTAAAGGAGAATTCTACAAAAAATGATAAGTTAAAAACGCATGTGATTTTTTTTTTACCACTACTATTCCTTTATACTGGATTTTGACATTTCATTATGTTTTTTTCTACTGCAGAGGCGCAGCAAGCTGCTGCTCTAAAAAAAAGGTACTGCGGTGTGACGGCATAGGAAACAAGGGACTTCACCTTGTCTATGTATTGGGGCTGCAATGGAAAGAACTACCAGCTTAGCACCATAGCATCAGTGTGACCGATCCCTTACACTCATCACACACATTACAATCTCCTTTAGATCTACCAATAACTCTGGAGTGCCAGATACTGCCTGATTGGATAGATTAGGAACATCCTCATGTTTCATTGTTTTGGTAAATCTAAAGGTGATTTCAAAATATTGTACAGTTAGAAGGTAATGTGTATGGGGACCCTAGGAATGGAGTACATGGAAAATAAGGGTGGTATTAAATATAATAAATAATAAACACAGAGAACTTGCTTTTAGAAGGAGGTAAACAAAGTATAGAAAGGAGTATAAGTAAATTGTAAAGAAGGAGGTAAAAGTATAGAAAGAGGTATAAGTATAACGTATTGAAGGAGGCAAAATAATAAATTATACAGTAAGTGTAAAGTATAGAAGGAGCCAAAAGTATAAGTAGTATAAGTATACTATAGTAGGAGTTATGACTATATATCTATACCTCATTCTATACTTTATACTTATACATACATTCATAGTTTATACATTATATTCTATATTATATAAAGTATAGAAAGTGGTATAGATATAAAGTATAGAAGGAGGTATAGATATAAAGTGTAAAAGGAGGTATAGATATAATGTATAGAAGGAGGTATAGATATAAAGTGTAAAAGGAGGTATAGATATAATGTATAGAAGGAGGCATAGATTTACATTTTTGAAGGAGGCATAAGGATAAAAACAGTGGTACAGATATAATGTATAGAAGGAGGTATATATATAAAGTATAGACGGAGGTATAGACATAAAGTATAGAAGGAGGTATAGATACAAAGTATACCAGGAGGTACAAGTATAACGTATAGAAGGAGTTATAAGTATAAAGTATAGAAGGAGGTATAGATATCAATTATAGATGGAGGTATAGATATAAAGTATAGAAGGAGAAATAGATATAATGCATAGAAGGAGGTATAGATATAATGTATAGAAGGAGGTATAGATAAAAAGTATAGAAGGAGGTATATATAAAAAGTATAAAAGGAGGTATAGATATAAAGTATAGAAGGAGTCATAAGTATAGAAGAATATAGAAGAAGATATAAAGTATACGTATAATGTAAAGAAGAAGGAGGTATTGCTAAAAAGTATAGAAGGAGGTATAGATAAAAAGTATAGAAGGAGGTATAGATAAAAAGTATAGAAGGAGTCATAAGTATAGAAGAAGATATAAAGTATACGTATAATGTATAGAAGGAGATATAGCTAAAAAGTATAGAAGGAGGTATATATAAAAAGTATAGAAGGAGGTATAGATATAAAGTATAGAAGGAGTCATAAGTATAGAAGAAGATATAAAGTATACGTATAATGTAAAGAAGGAGGTATTGCTAAAAAGTATAGAAGGAGGTATAGATATAAAGTATAGAAGGAGGCATAAGTATAAAGTATAGAAGGAGGAATATGTATAGGATTGAAGGAGGTATAAAGTATAAAAGGAGGAATAAGTATAAAGTATAGAAGGAGGTATAGATCTATTTATAGGGGATGAATAGGAGGGCAGGATTATCAGATCTGTATACAAAGTATCACAGCCTATTTATAACCAGCACAGCTCCCAGCTGGCTCTCACTTCAAGGGACTGTCCCTCTTTCCTTCTTAGGTGTTCTGTGTTTGTCTAATGTAATGTATATCGTTTTATAGAAAATACTAGTTAAGGCATAGATCCCATCTTTCTGACATGGGGACAAGGAACACCTTTTAGCTAAAGTATGTAGGCATAGGACACACCCCCTGTCATGTCCCCTTAACCACTTTACCACCGGAGGATTTTGCTGTCTTCCGTCCAGGCCACTTTTTGCGATTCGGCGCTGTGCGAATTTAACTGACAATTGCGCGGTCGTGCGACGCCGTACCCAAACAAAATTTACGTCCTTTTTTTCACACAAACAGAGCTTTCTTTTGGTGGTATTTGATCACCTGTGCGATTTTTACTTTTTGCGCTATAAACAAAAAAAGAGCGTTTATTTTGAAAAAATAACAATATTTTTAACATTTTTTTATATGAAATTCCCCCCCAAAAAAATGTAAAAACCAATTTTTTAAAAAATTTTTGGCCAATTTGTTTTCTGCTACCTATGTTTGGTAAAAAAAATTCGCAATAAGCGTATTTTGATTGGTTTGAGCAAAAGTTATTGCGTTTACTAACAAAGGGAAAGATTTCTGTCATTTTTGGTGGTTTTTTTTTAACGCGTAATGGCGGCGATCTGCGATTTTTTTTGCGGGACTGCGACATTGCGGCGGACAGATCGGACCCTGACTGACATTTTTGACACTTTTGGGGGTACCAGTGACATTACTGCAGTAAACAGTGCTATATATATGCACTGTTACTGTAAAAATGACACTGGCAGGGAAGGGGTTAATTTTATTGGAGAGGGAGGGGTTAATGTATGCCTGGTGCTTACTGACGTGTAGGGGGGGAGGTGACTGTGTGAGTCATGGACAGATCGGATGTCCAGCTATGCTGAACACTCCGATCTGTCACTCCCTGTCACTTGGGAGATCCGCCCGCTTGTGTTTACACAGGCGGGCGGATCTCCACACTAGATCCCCGACGATCGGGGCAGAGCAGCGGCGATCGCCGCTGCTCCTCCCCTGGCCCGACTCCCGCTGTGAATGAAACGGGAGGGGGAGTGTCTGACTACGTTAATACTACGTCGTCAGACGATAACGAACCACTTTGCCGCAGTAGTACTACCGTACTCGGTCGGCAAGTGGTTAAAGGAGAATTATACAAAAAAAGAATTAGTTAAACCCAATTTTTTTTTTATACCACTACTATTCCTTTACACTGCCTTTTGACATTTACAAATGCAGCAATTTAGAAATGGGATGAAAGGTTTAGCACTGGGAAACACTTTATGAAAGATAAATAGTGCATTTTATATACAACTATATATACTCACTGGCCACTTTATTAGAAACACATGTTCAATTGCTTGGTAACACAAACTTCTAATCAGTCAATCACATGGCAGCAACTCAATGCATTTAGGCATCTAGACGTGGTGAAGGCGACTTGCTGAAGTTCAAACCAAGCATCAGCATGGGGAACAAAGGATATTTAAGCGACTTTGAACATGGCATGGATTGTTGATGCCAGATGGGCTGCTCTGAGTATTTCAAAAACTGCTGATCTACTGGGATTTTCACGCACAACCATCTCTTGGGTTTACAGAGAATGATCCCAAAAAGAGAAAATATCCAGTGAGCGGCAGTTGTGTTGATGAAAAAGCTTGGTTGAGGTCAGAGGAGAATGGGTAGACTGTTTCAAGATGATAAAAAGATAACAGTAACTGAAATAACCACTCGTTATAACCAAGGTATGCAGAATACCATCTCTGAATGCATAACACATCGAACCTTGAAGCAGATGGGCTAAAGCAGCAGAAGACCACACCGGATGCCACTCCTGTCAGCTAAGAACAGAAAACTGAGGCTACAATTCACACAGACTCACCAAAATTGGACAGTTGAAGATCTGAAAAATGTTGGCTGGTCTGATGAGTCTCGATTTCAGCTGTGACATTCAGATGGTAGGGTCAGAATTTGGCGTAAACAACATGAAAGCATGGATCCATCCTGCCTTATATCAACAGCTCAGGGTGGTGGTGTAATGGTGTGGGGGATATTTTCTTGGCCCACTTTGGGCCCCTTAGTACCAATTGCGCATCGTTTATACACCATGGCCTACCTGAGTATTGTTGCTGACCATGTCCATCCCCTTTTGACTACAGTGTACCCATCTTCTGATGGCTCCTTCCAGCAGGATAATGCACCAAGTCACAAAGCTCAAATCATCTCACCACCTTTGGGATGTGGTGGAACGGGAGATTTGCATCATGGATGTGCAGCTGACAAATCTGCAGCAACTGCATGATGCTATCATGTCAATGTGGACTATCTCTGAGGAATGTTTCCAACACCTTGTTGAATCAATGCCAAGAAGAATTAAAGCGGTAGTAAACCAGTGGTTAAAAAAAAAAAATTCCTGCAAGGCAATGTCATAATGTGCTAGTATGCATCACATACTAGCACATTATGAGAAACGTACCTTAGAATGAAGCCCTCCCGCGCCACCATGTCATCGCTGAGACGGCTGTCATCTTCCCCCCTGGTCTTTTATTCCAGGTTGGCGGCCTCCGACTACATGAGTGGTGGAGGCACAATGACATCACTCCCTCACATGGGCTCGGGAGGCGCCGTTTCTGGCACGGGCTCTGAAGGTCCGGCACTGTAAGGCGGACCTAAAGAGTTCATTCACCGATGATGTTATTGGCTGTATGCGCTCTGAATATCTCCTAAACTGTGCAAGTTTTGGAGATATTCACAGTTCCTACAGGTAAGCCTTATTATACAGAGTTTACTAGGTGGTTCTGAAGGCAAAGGGGGGGTCCAACCTGGTACTAGCAAGGTGTACCTAATAAAGTGGCTGGTGAGTGTATATCAGACCAAAATGAGGGACAAGTGAAAGGAGGAAAGAGGGACAGAGGGGCTTTGTTCCAAATCAGGGACAGTTGGGAGCTATGGTTAAAGTGGATGTAAACCCTCCAATATACCAAGTGAAGTGAACAGCCTCAGATGATAAACAAAGAATAAACAAATCTCCCTACATACATTTTATTTGTATATCTGCTGTCTTCAGCTTTCTACACTGTTTAGAATGTGAAGATCTTTTTCTTCCTGTTCCAGCACTGGGTGCAGAGTCTTGGCATACACTGTGTGACAGCTGATTGGATGAAAGGCACCCCCTCCCCATACATATGCAGAGGAAGGAGAAACATACAAATTGCTCTGCACCAAACCGCATGGTACTATGGTGGCCCAAACACGCTGCGTTTGTGAGAAGCATTTGAGGTTCCATTACCAATTAATTGGCACCATGTGCATCTCGCAAGGGCAGTAAATGGAAAAGTAAAAATCCTCCCTTGAAGTGGGGCTGGCCTTGCATTACAAGGGGTAAATGCTCATTTTTGTATTTCCAGGAAAAACCTTTTACTTAGCCAGTCCTCTGCTTCCCCAGCAGATGGAGCTCTCCTACGATCTGGCAGTGGACTGTCCCTTGGCATTGATCTTGATGATATCAAAGAGCACCAACCACCAGAGCTGGGGGAGAAGAAGCTGCGGGGACTGATCTTTCAGTGCAGAGGAGTCTGCAGAAGCGGGGAGTCTTGTCAAAAAAGTGCTTTTCCTGGTCCTTCTAGAACAAGGGTATCAAACTCAATTTCATCCCCGGCCGCATCAGCATTATGGTTTCCCTCAAAGGGCCGATTGAATCTGTAAGACTAGATGTCCAGAGCAAGTCCCCCCAACCCCCTTACATTGTGCTGCTGCTGGAAAGTAGTTGGGGGTGGAGCTGGAAAGCAGAGTGTGCAGGGCCAGGAGGAGGACCAGAGTCAGCTGCAGGAGTCTGCAGAATGCTGAGAGCAGGGGAGACAGAGATGAGGTGGTGCTGAGACTGCACAGAGAGGTGCATTATCTGTAGAATGAGTTCTGTCCTCCTCTCTGCTGCCGACTGCTGAGATTGGTGGGGTGCAGAGACAAGCCTCTCCACGGCTGCACGAAGAATCGCAGGATCTGTAGGAGGAGTTCAGTCCTCTCTACTGCCACTGCTGACACAATGTAGGGGCGGGGACAACGGGGGGAGTGCCGCAGCTGCAGGAAAAGTGCAAGGGCCACATTAAATGGCCTGGAAGGCCTTTTGTTTGACACATGTTCTCTAGACATACACAAGCAGCAAACCCTTGTACTGTGCGGGCAGTCCCACTACAAGAGAGGAGTTTTACTTTACCTAGAGTTCAGCTTTAATAAAATTTTAGGCCAACAACTGTAGATCTTGTAGTTGTCCCCCCTCAAATCCATAAAACATTGCTGCATGCTCATTTCAAAACATCCTCATATTATATTTTATAGTATATAAAAATAAAGATGTATAAAACCAAATTAATGCAGCGCTAGCAACAAATAATATCAAAAATTACAAATTATTTAAATTGAAACCAATCTATATCATGTGAATACAATATGTAATAATAAAATATATTAATCACATTAAAGTGCATAAATTTCTATAGAAATATTTTAAAGTGCATATTTAAACTAAATATAAACATTCAAATGTGAGATTTAAAGTGCAAAAATGGTGGAATAAAGTCCTTATTGATGATCCATAAAGGTGCCAAAGTGCCAAGTAAATAAAGGTGCTTGTGAGGTGAAGGTGCCCTCTTGGTTCCCCACTCACCGGAATTAGATAGTATAAAAGCCCTTGGTTTTATTGCACATTTGCCCAGGATCAGATATGGAATTCCTCCGATGTGTCCTCCGTATGGAAATCGTTCCCGCTCTAATTTCCCAGCATTTGACCCTCACAGCACCGTGTTGTCATTGTTCAGCCTTGATGGTCATTTCACCATCAAACAAACATGGCGGCAGAAGCCATGTGCTCACATCTGTAGGCCTACAGATGTGAGCACATGGCTTCTGCCGCCATGTTTGTTTGATGGTGAAATGACCATCAAGGCTGAACAATGACAACACGGTGCTGTGAGGGTCAAATGCTGGGAAATTAGAGCGGGAACGATTTCCATACGGAGGACACATCGGAGGAATTCCATATCTGATCCTGGGCAAATGTGCAATAAAACCAAGGGCTTTTATACTATCTAATTCCGGTGAGTGGGGAACCAAGAGGGCACCTTCACCTCACAAGCACCTTTATTTACTTGGCACTTTGGCACCTTTATGGATCATCAATAAGGACTTTATTCCACCATTTTTGCACTTTAAATCTCACATTTGAATGTTTATATTTAGTTTAAATATGCACTTTAAAATATTTCTATAGAAATGTATGCACTTTAATGTGATTAATATATTTTATTATTACATATTGTATTCACATGATATAGATTGGTTTCAATTTAAATAATTTGTAATTTTTGATATTATTTGTTGCTAGCGCTGCATTAATTTGGTTTTATTCATTTATTCTAAGAATTTCTTAGTGTTGCAGCAGCTGCACACCTTCACAGTTTTTTCACAGAATAACATATCACTATTGTGTAGCGCGGGTTTAAATTTGTTTTTTCAAAAATAAAGATGTAATAGGCCCCTTTCATACGGGGTGAATCCGCTTGGCCGACTCCGCTAGCTCAGCGGGGATCACTTCGTTGATCCCCGCTGAGCAGGCGGATGACAGGTCCGTCTCTGCTCATTGTGCTGAGACGGACCTGTCAGAGTCCCGCACTCCTCTATGTCCGTTTTCATTCGACCGGCTGGACGGATGGTGAACGTATCACTGCCTGTTTTAAGCGGATCGCGACAGGTGAGTATTAGCGGACACATCTCCACTGACATCCGCCTCTTTATAGAGGAGAATGGGTGGCCCGATCAGGTCCGTCTGAAAAATTGACAAGCCTTAGCCTTAGGAGCCTTAGCCTTGGTTCACACTATGAACCGCATGTGAATCGCACAGGAACCGCCCTGATTTCTTGTTCAGTTCACACGCAATTCAGTGCAGTGCAATCTGAGTCCACATATTTAAGATGAGTTCAAATAACACCGCATCGCACCAAAGTTGTGCTTGCAACAATTTTGGAACCACACTGCAAGCAGATCACGTTTGTTTTTTACCTGCAATCCGGTGCAGGCAAACACACTGCGTTTGTGATCTGTGTGTTGGGGTGCCATTACGATTGCACTGACACCCTTACAGATTGCAGATGTGAACCTAGGCTTATAGAACTTGCATTGGATTTGATTTCCTGGTTTTCCTAAGGCACTGGTGATGTAGTCCTCCGAGGGGGCAGGTGTGAGATCCTGATTACATCACAAGTGCCATCACAAGTGCCCCATGAAGGGGCTTACCAAGGTGTAATGATATCTCGTACTGGACACACGAAAAGCGGTAGCAAGCGCCCATGTTGTTCAATCATTAAAGGTCAGCCATGACAGTCTTGCAAAACAGTTACACATTGCCGCAGTGATTACCTCCTCCCTCCTCTAATTCATGGAATGCATAGGTTCTACACTTTAAAAGAGCCATTATCTCAAGTCAGTCAAAAAGGGATACCTGTGTTGGGTACTATTAGTGGTGCCTCTTTAATACATTTGTATGGGGTCTCAGCACCTCAACCATACCTTGAACACGGCCAAAGTACAGGTTCAGCAGAGCATATACAGCACCTGATTTAAATACATCCTGGCAGGTACATAGTGCCATTCATCACTGCATAGAATGTAAGTTTTGTCTTCTTTCTATTTTTGAATGTTTTGTATAAATTGATGTAATGTATATATGACTGTACCATCCTGTCTATGTGACTGATCTTTGTCTGATCAAATTATCCACAGACCACCATCCAGGGTTACTCTCCCCCCTGAAGAAGGAGTAATTGTATAACTCCGAAACTAGTCGGGATCTGAGTCTCCTCCCTGAATTGGTGTGGTTATTTCTAATTGCACATGTGATGTATATTACTTTACTTGCCTTTTATATCTTATTGTTATATTGTTTTTTCTAATAAAATATTAAATTTTTCAAAATTTGTGTATTCATGAGTGCCTTAAAAGTCCCACCAATAGGGGAATTCTTTTTTTGTTATCTCAAGTCAGAGACATCAAAAACCAGCACTTAGGCCTGTGCAGAGCTGTAAACTGCTAATTGAGTCCTGGCATTATGTTTGTTTCTGCTGTCCAGGCCTATCGTAAAACTTTGACCAAATCCATTAAGGATACCCAGAACTAATGGGGATCGTAAAAGGCAATCATAGAGCTCTGCCCAATTCAAAACTTAACAAATACAAACATGATTCATAAACTCAGACAGGAACATGACACATTAATACTAAGTATATATTTGGAAGAGAAATGTCATACTGAATGAATTAATGTCATACATGACCACACTAGCACATATAGAAGGAAAGATAACTGTCAGATATTCCCTGGGTGACAGATTTATTTGAGCTATCATGTGTTTAGTATCCCTGGATGTGAGATTTATTGCTGAACAATAATCTATCAGTTTCAAGAATGCAACCGGTACATATTGGAAGATATAAATAGTGGTATAAAACTCATCGACTGAACTCTGATAACACCCCGGACATTGACTGCAAGTATTCTTCCTCCTTAATTCTACCTATTGCTGAATTATGTCTCTATTTCTTTTAAACACCCTTTTTTCTGTAAATATTTTATTTGCACCAATTTTGACCTTTTCATTATTAAAACCTTATTTTGAAAAGTTTTAACCTTGTCCCTAAGCTCTTAATGCAAGCTGACAAAGAACTTGCCTTTTGAAGAGCTACTGTACTGTATAGAATAAATCCTCTGAATATACCTGTCTGTGGTTACCTGTGTGTGTTACAGACGAATATTCTAAACTAATTGGTATTTCTAAAATTACGAGTTTCCCCGAGTGGGTGGTGGCAGTTAAAGGGTTAATTGCTTAATTAGCCCAGTGATAATCGCTCTCAGGCTGCTGCCACCTAGATTGTGGTCCCGCGAGCTGGAAAATCTTTGTGCAGGGTGCAGCTGAGAGTGGCACTGTTACGTAAGTGACAGCGCTGTGTTAGATTGGCTGGTCCTTTTTCATGAGTTAGTGAGGAGGGCAGGGAAGCTCTGTGGACTCTAATGTAAAGGGGAACCCTGGTTTAAGGGGGGGCTCTGATGTAAAGGGGAATTCTGTGGACTCTGGAATAAAGGGGAACTCTGATGTAAGGGGATTTCTGCTTACCAAAGCCCCCCTTTGCATCAGAGTCCACAGAGCACCCCTTAAATTAGTTTATACACTGGGAGGCAGGAGAGAGGTTTACTCATCCCAGGTTGGAGGCTAATGCATAGGCTGTCAGTACCTTTCTTCTACTGGCTGGCTGCTCCTGGCTTCAAACTTCCCACTCACACATCCCTGGGGAGAGTGGTCAGGGCAGTCCACCGCCTAATGAAGGAGCATGGATGCTCCGAAAGCTAGCAACGCCCATCTTTCCCTCCGCCTCACAGGAAGTGATGTTGGGCTGACAGGAAGTAGGAAGTGGAGCCCCACTGAGAGTCCTCCACCACCACAGCACCATCAGACAGGCTGCCAGACAACAGCGTCCACGCACCACCGACACCCCGCACCCCTCCTTTCTGCAACGGTATCCAGGACAAGAAATGGATGATCCAATTCACCTACCGTACCGGCCTTTACTTACCTAAGAGTAAGTCACGATGTGTTTTTAGTATTAATAAACCTTATACTTCACTAAGCTGGCGCTGCTTTCTTTTTGTTTATTCTCCACAGGAGAAGGAGGAGCAGATGCGCTTTCTCTCCTCTCCTGTCCATGCCGAGAGAGTACTATCCGCACTGTCTCTGAGCTGTCTGTGAGAGATATACAGCTCAACACCTGCAGCTTGCTGGTAGTTCTGCTGGATGAGGAGACACAGGCATTGCCGCATAGCAGGAGGAGAGCGGCGACTGATGTGCAGCCCGGTTGTCAACAGGCCACAGACCAGGCAGCCCCGCCCACCGAGCAAATGCCTGGTTTGCCCTATGGCCAGTCCGGGTCTGGTTAAAGTAGTAGCACAGTGCCGTATCGCAAAAAATGGCCTGGTCATGAAGGGGGGTCAAGTGGTTAAATGATTTAGAAAAACATCAGACCTAAGGCCCATATACAAGATAAGAAAATCGGAAGTAAAATTTAATCTGAAGAATGATCTGCCAATTTTGGATCGTTAGTATAGTGCTTTTGACAGCCGATTACGAATTTCTGTACGACAAAAACTGGATGTGCAGGCTATAAAATTTTTATCATACGTGAACACAACATCCAATTTTGGTTTAATTAGTACAATTTTCATCTGAAAAAAATCGTAAGAGCAAGACTACGCATGCTTGGAAATGAAAGAATTCTGTCGTAGGAGAATTTTCATATGAAAGTAATCTCTTCACTTTCCATATGAGACTAGCATGCAACACAAACGGATGAAAATGAGTGCGATAATCTAATCCTGTGTACGTTGCTTTACTGGACAGTCAGCAGGTGACAATAAAAGGAAAAAAGCCTTTTATTGTCACCAATGAATGCAGCCACCACACAGAGGCGTAACTAGAACCTTCAGGGCCCCGGTGCAAGAAACCATGAAGGGCCCCCCGGACCCCTGGCTGGGGCCCTTCCCTTCAAGCCTGGGGCTCTTCCCACTGATCCTGGGGCCCTTTCCTCTCATTGCGGGCCCTTTATTACAGTCCCACACCGGGACCCTTTCACAAGTTCTGCAGTGGGTCCTCTTCCTGCCATCTTGGGGACTCCCCACCACCAATGCCAGGACTCGGTCACAAGTGTGACCTTTGCGATCCTGGAAGTTCACCCACTGGTGTCAGTAGTTTTTATTTTTTGGTATTTTAATTGTATTATTTTTTATCATTTTATTTTATTTTTTATAACGTCACTGACTATGACTCTGTCCATTCAGAAAAGGAAGGAGCTGGTAAATTACATATTTACTAACCCCTTTCTGGTTCTCTATTGTGACACCTGCAGCAGCCAGCAGGAGAGGGGAGGGAGCACAGTGGAGGGGGAGCAGCACAGTAGGGGGGGGGGGCAGCACAGTAGGGGGGGGGGCAGGGGAGCACACAGGGGCCCAGAGACAGCAGAACACAAGTGAACTGGATAGGAGGACTGGAGTGACGGGGACAGCATACAGAGGAACCAATCTCCTCCATTTTCCTCCTGAAGCTACAGGAGGACAGTGATTTCTCTACATGCTGCCCCCGCCACCACCCTTCCTATCCAGGTGTACAGGGGAGCCACACAGGCCCCCTGGAGCATGGGGCCCGGTTGCAATTGCAACCCCTGTAGTTACGCCCCTGCCACCACATCTAAGAGTTGATTACCAGCAATATATCACATTTTTGTTTTGGGTTATTACCGTAGCTTTACATGCAAACCCTTATCAAAATACAATTGTGTTTCCCATTACACCATGATTGGCCAGCAGGGTCAGGTGTGGTGCAGAAAGGTGGGGTGACGTGTTTATTCATGGCAATGCTAACACACACTTTAGCAATCTATTTAGGTTTTTATTTACAAACTATATCTTATGAATTACTCTAAGATTATGATATGTACAAATGAAACATTATAGTTAAAGAAATGCTCTGGGGGGTTGTTTTACTAAAAGACAAATAGACTGTGCACTTTGCAAGTGCAGTTTCTCCAGAGCTTAGTAAATGAGGGGGGAGCTCTGCTGGTTTCCATCAGCCAATCATGTGCAAGCAAAAATGTTTTTATTTATTTTTCTTGCATGTAATTAGGTATTCTTTGCAAAGTGAAGCTTCACCTCATTTAGCCCTCATTCACACTGGTGCGACCTGTCATGCAATTTGACAGTTCAAAATCACATCAAAGTCACACCCTATTTGTGCATATGGAACAGTGCAAATTGGTGCGACTCTGACTTGCACCAATTTGAAAAAGGTTCCTGCACTATTTTTGAAGATTTCAAGGGTGACTTGCATTGACATCTGTGCATGAAATGGCACAAATGTCGGCAAACCGCACATGAGTTTGCACTGACCGGCGGTTTTGAAATCGCGTTGAAGTAGCGTGATTTTAATGCCGCATTTAGTGTGAATCAGGGCTTACTAAGGCTGGATTAACACTAATGCGTTTTTTCATGCCTTTGCTTTTTGCAGAAATGCATTTGATTTATTTCTGATGAAGGGAGCTTGATTGCCGAAACGCGTTAGCGGTCCTATCTACAAGGACATGTTCCATTCCATGTGTGGTGGATTCTTGTAATGCGATTTTAACACTTCTTGTCTGTGAGTATGCATTTGGCATTTTATTACATATTTTTTAACGGTGACCAAGGGTAATGCACTAGGTGTTTGCGCCTCCTTTTTCTTTTCTTTCATGCACCCATGTTGGAGTTCCCTGCCTGAGGAGAGCAGCACGCCGGTCCTTCCCTTCGTAGTGAACGCTTGGCTGAATTGTTTGATAGGTGTAAATTGAGCCTAAGCTCTGGAGCAGCTGCACTTAACGAGATAAATGTCCCCGTGCTGTGGTATGTTAGTGTGGTAATTACTAATCAGACTGCTGCTAGGTGAAAGATGTGTGTTCCTTTAAAATGAAATGGTGAAATCCTTTGTTCAATATATTATTTGTGACCAAGAAATGTGAAAGTAATTAAACATAAAAACTTCATATAGTGTTAGCAAAGCTTATGCATACAACACATATACATACAAAATTCCAACAGTATAAAACATGTGCAAGTAAACGTTCATAAATCCATAGGGTGCTGTGGATCCTTTGTGCCACAATTATTCCTTAGAAAGTGCAATCCGTGCGATGAAATATGGAAAAATGGTGAAAGTTCTGTGCTCCCCTTCCTCTCATGTAGGGATAGGCATGGACCAAGGCTGTGGAGCCCATTTTCCAAAGTATAGACCTCAGTGAAGGACACCAAGGCCATTTCAAATTAAAACCAAGAAAAGTCTATTGCTTGTGGTATAATTTTATAAAATGTTTCAAAGATTTTCAAAATTCTTACCTTTTATATTTTTCGGTTGTATTGAGACGCAGCAGCATCAAAGTCCTTTGTAGACATGGATGAAGTAGCAATACGCAACATGACAGCTCTCAAGGCAATTTCTTGTAGAGGTTTCGATAGCATTTATATGGCTGAAGCCTCGCTCACAGCAGCATGTGTCAGATAAGATAAGCAGATAAGGGTCCCCCAGTGATCCTCAGAGCAGGGTACCCAGTTATGTCCCTTTAGATCAGGGTCCCCATAGATCCCCCTTTAGAGCAGGCCAGGGTCCCCATAGATCCCCCTTTAGAGCAGGCCAGGGTCCCCATAGATCCCCTTTTAGAGCAGGGCCTCCCATAGAATCCCTTTAGAGCAGGGCCCCCATAGATCCCCCTTTAGAGCAGGCCCCCCATAGATCCCCCCTTAGAGCAGGGTCTCCATAGATCCCCCAGTAGAGCAGGGTTCCCATAGATCCCCCTTTAGAGCAGGCCCCCCATAGATCCCCCCTTAGAGCAGGGTCTCCATAGATCCCCCAGTAGAGCAGGGTTCCCATAGATCCCCCTTTAGAGCAGGGTCCCCAAAGATTCCCCTTTAGAGCAGGGTCTCCATAGATCCCCCAGTAGAGCAGGGTTCCCATAGATCCCCCTTCAGAGCAGGGTCCCCATAGATCCCCCTTTAGAGCAGGCCATGGTCCCCATAGATGATGATCCCCCTTTAGAGCAAAGTCCCCCTTCGATCTCCCTTACATTATGACCTGATTCTTCTAGTGGAGCTATAGGAATAGGTCACATACATACAGAGTCACGAGGAAGCTGGGGGCCGGGGCACTGAGACCGGGCAGCGGCACAGGTGTACAGGTTTGGAGGAGGAAGTTCCATTCTTGTCCTCTGAAGGTCAGGGCTTGGTGGGGCGGGGCAAGCACCTGATTGGTTGGTAGGAGGCCGGCGGTCCTACCAACCAGTGGGCAGCAGTGGGGGAGGGGGATCAGTAGATGCTGTGACTGACTCAAGCAGCATATTCATTCCCCCACGCCCCAACGCAAAATGGGCAGCCGCGGACCCTGCAAGGACCGCTCACGGACACCTTGCCAATCCCTGCTCTCGTGCCCTCCTCACTCGACAGATTTCTATGATATTGCCTGTAGTGAGAAATCTTGTGTGACTCTATTAGAGATTCCTTGGTAGTTCCTCACATGTCCAACGATTGAGCATTATCATTAGAGGAGAATTAAATATTCATAGCATGATAATGTATACAAAAGACTTTTATTATAGTAAAAAAATACACTCACATTGTGCATTCTTGTTAAAAAGCATAGAATACAGCTCTACCGCGGTTTGCGTTCCAAATCCTGTGAAATGATGTCACCGGAAGTCCCCGTCACCTAATGCATTTAGCTCCACCCTTTGATGACTCTTCCTGGGTGGAGCAAAATTGCACATGTTTTTAAATATTGGAATTTTGTATGTATATGTGTTTTATGCATAAGCTTTGCTAACACTGTATGAAGTTTTTATGATTAACCACTTCCGGATCTCCCACCGCATATAAACTGAGGCAGGGCGGCCCGGCTGAGCAAAATCACATACATCTACATGATTTTGTACACGGGTTTTCGAGGTCCGGGGCACCGCTTCCGCTGTGATTAGACATGGCAGGAGCCAATCAGCAGGTCTGGCGGCCGTGATGTCCGCCGGTATCCGTCGATCATCCCATGGATTGACAGAACGGAGGTCTGCCTATGTAAACAAGGCAGACGGCTGTTCTGTCACAGAGGCAGATGGAGATCTTGTGTTTCAGCTAAGCAGAAACACAGATCTCTCTTTTCCTCTAGTACATAGGTCAGCAACCCGCGGCTCCGGAGCCGCATGCGGCTCTTTTGAACCTTTGCTGCGGCTCCGGGGCGGATGCTAGCGAGGGGAGGAGGCGCACTGTGCGCCCCGACACCTCCCACTGTAGTGCTATCCTGGCTGTGACGTCGCGTGGGGGGCGGTGCGTGCGTTAGTCACGCACTGTCCCGACGTTACCTTCCCGCCCACTGTCAGAGAGGAGGGCAGCGGCGCGCATGCAGTTAGAAGAAGACGTCCGTCCAGACTCCCGTCAGCAGCAGCACGCCAGGCACCAGTGTGAGGTAAGTGAAGTGATGCCTCAGGGGGGGCACAAACTGCTTTGAAGGGGGCACGCACGCACGCTGGTCTCTGCATTGAAAGGGGGCATGTATGCTGGTCACTACATTGAAAGGGGCATGTATGCTGGTCACTACATTGTAAGGGGGCATGTATGCTGGTCACTACATTGAAAGGGGCATGTATGCTGGTCACAACATTGAAAGGGGCATGCATGCTGGTCACTGCATTGAAAGTGGCATGTATGCTGATCTCTGCATTGAAAGGGGGATGTACGCTGATCTCTACATTGAAGGGGGCATGCACGCTGGTCACTGCATTGAAAGGGGCATGTACGCTGGTCTCTGCATTGTGGTATGATCATTGGGCATAGCAAAATTTGCTATGGGGCCCTGTGATTTCTAATTACGTCCCTGTTTTCGACCCCCCCGGTTGTTTTTGTAAGTTTTGCGGCTCCCAGTTTTTTTTTTCCTTCGGAAACGGGTCCAAGTGGCTCTTTATGTCTTAAAGGTTGCAGACCCCTGCTCTAGTACATCCAGTCCCAGTACAGTTAGAAATCAATCCCTAGGAGCACACTTAACCCCTTGATCACCCCTAGTGTTAACCCCTTCCCTGCCAGTGTCATTTATACAGTAACAGTGCATTTTTTTTTTTAGCACTGATCACTGTATTGGTGTCACTGGTCCCCAAAAAGTGTCACTTGGTGTCAGATTTGTTCGCCGCAATGTTGCAGCCCCGCTGAAAATCACTGATCACCGTCATTACTAGTAAAAACAATAAAAAAAATAAAAAGTCCATAAATGTATCCCATAGTTTGTAGACACTATAACTATTGTGAAAACCAATTAATAAACCTTTATTAGGATTTTTTTTAGCATAGTAAATTGATGAAAAAAATAGATTTTTTTAAAGAAAATTTATTGGGAATGTTTTCTAGCAGAAAGTAAAAAAATATTGTTTTTTTTTTTTTTCCAAATTTTTGTTTTTAGTGCAAAAAATTAAAATTGCAGAGGTGATTAAATATCACCAAGAGAAAGCTCTATTTGTGGGGGAAAAAAAGACATCAATTGTATTTGGGCACAGCGTCGAACGACCGCATAATTGTCAGTTAAAGCATTGCAGTGCCGTATTGCAAAAAATGGCCTGGTCATTAGGGGGTAAAACCTTTGCGGAGCTGAAGTGGTTAAGTACTTTCACATTTCTTGGTGACAAATAATATAGTGAACACAGACAGCTGAGACAACAGATACACTGCTCAAAAAAAATTAAAGGAACACTTTTTAATCAGAGTACACCATTAAGTCAACTAAACTCCTGGGATATTGATCTGGTCAGTTAAGTAGCAGAGGGGGGTTGTTAATCAGTTTCAGCTGCTTTGGTGTTAATGAAATTAACAACAGGTGCACTAGATGGGCAACAATGAGACGGCCTCCAAAACAGGAATGGTTTTACAAGTGGAGGCCACTGACTTTTTTTTCCACTACTCATCTTTTCTGACTGTTTTTCACTAGTTTTTCATTTGGCTAGGATCAGTGTCACTACTGGTAGCATGAGGCGATGTCTGGACCCTATAGAGGTTGCACAGGCAGTCCCACTCCTGCAGGATGGCACATCAACACGTGTCATTGTCAGAAGGTTTGCTGTGTCTCCCACCACAGTCTCAAGAGCATGGAGGAGATTCCAGGAGACATGCAGTTACTCTAGGAGAGCAGGCCGGGGCCGTAGAAGGTCCTTAACCCATCAGCAGAACTGGTTTTTGCTTCTATGTGAAAGGAGGAACAGGATGAGCACTGCCAGAGCACTACAAAATGACCTCCAGCAGGCCACTGGTGTGAATGTCTCTGACCAAACAATCAGAAACTGATTTCATGAGGGTGACCTGAGGGCCCGACATCCTCTAGTAGGCCCTGAGGTCACTGCCCGGAACCGTGGAGCTTGAATGGCATTGACTGACTTCAGAATTGGCAGGTCCGCCACTGGCCCCCTGTGCTTTTCACAGATGAGAGCAGGTTAACCCTGAGCACATGTGACAGACGTGAAAGGGTCTGGAGAAGCCATGCAGAATGTTATGCTGCCTGTAACATCGTTCAGCATGACAGGTTTAGTGGTGGGTCAGTTATGGTCTGGGAAGGCATATCCATGGAGGGATGCACAGACCTCTACAGGCTAGACAATGGCACCCTGACTGCCATTATGTATCGGGATGAAATCCTTGGACCCATTGTCAGACCCTACGCTGGTGCAGTGGGTCCTGGGCTCCTCCTTGTGCACAACAATGCCCGGCCTCATGTGGCAAGTGACACCATTGAATGGCCCCCACAGTTGCCTGACCTCAATCTAATAGAACACCTGTGGGACATTATGTTTCGGTCCATCTGACACCACCAGGTTGCACCTCAGTCTGTTCAGGAGCTCAGTGATGCCCTTGTCCAGATCCGGGAGAAAATACCCCAGGACATCATCCGTCATCTTATCAGGAGCATGCCCCAATGTTTTCAGGCATGCATACAAGCACGCGGGGGCCATACAAACTACTGAGTACCATTTTGAGTTGCTGAAGTGAAATTTCATCAAAATGGACTAGCCTGCTGCATCATTTTTTCACTTTGATTTTGGGGGTGTCTTTGAATTCAGCCCTCTGTAGGTTGGTAATTTTCATTTCCATCAAACAATGTGGCATCCTTTCCTTGCTAACACATTACCCAGTCCATATCAGTATAGATATTCAGCATGAGATTTTTCCCCATTGAGATCTGATGTGTTTTCAAAGTGTTCCTTTACTTTTTTTTTTTAGCAAATTTGTAATAATAATAATAAACATAACAATTTTAACTAGAGAGCCATGTTGAAGAAATGTAATAATAATAATACACTTGGCCTTTTTATTTGTTTAGCTCTGACTTTTATGTATTGCCTGTTATTAAACTGTTGGTAATAAGGAAAATATAGCCTATGAGATCTTATGCTTTGCTGGACTTCTTATTAAAACAATCACATCTTGTCCTCTTTTCCTCCTGTCCTAGGGTGACAACCGTACTGAGCAGCGTTGTCACCCTAGGGCAGGAAGTGTGTTAGGACTGTGAAGCTGGGTGCAGAGATGCTAACGCAGCTGCATTCAGTACATAGACACTGCCACTGTCTTCTGCTTCTTTACATCCCTCTATCACACTCACAATGCTGTCTCCCCTCCACACACTAGGGGGAGCTGGAGAGACAGAAAAAGTAAAATGACTATAATGCAGCTGCATGGGACTCTGGGAAATGTAGTCGCAAGAAGAGCTGCGCTGTGGAGGGTAATGCAGCTGCGAACTACAAGAGCCACAAGAACCCCTGTTACTGGTGTGCAGAAACCAGGGGGGGGGGGGGCATTGAGTGCTGAAAACAAGTCCCTGAGGACTGAGCCACCAAGGATCAGGTACCTGAGGACCAGAGACAGAGGGGTGCCAGGACTGGTGAGGACGGTGCTTATTTTACCACTGTTTTCAGTTTAGTATAACAGGAGACTGCCTCCTTGCTTAGCAGCCCCAAAAACCAACCACTGAATGCAGGTTTAAAGGAACAGTAATTAAAGGATTAGTTCACCTTGACAAAAAAAACTGCCTATGCACTTAAGCGGTGTCTGTAGATAAAAACAAGCTGTGCAGCTCTTACCAATGTTAAATAATGCCATTCGCTATAGTTGTAAGCCAATTAAGAACCTTCTGAAGCCTGACTGGAATACTCCCAGGATGTTGCCAGGACTTTGATAAGAAAGGCCTAGTCATAACTGCTCATCTCAGTTTTTTTTTATCTACATATGTCTCTTATCTGCATAGGCAGTTTTTTGGTAAAGGTGAGCTATGCCTTTAAGTGCACCACCATACAGATTGGGCCCCACTGTTAGCAGACTAAAGCTTGCAAATTCAGGCACCAGACACTGTGCAACTGTCTCCCTGAGGTATCCTTTCAGAAAATATACACATACCTACACTCAGGGGAGTATACACAGAGTGCACTCTGGGACACTATTTGACCACATGTTGTGTCTGAGGTGTGTTACGGAGAAACTAACTGTAGTCAGAGGGAATGGGTGGGGTTGATGCTTGGTGATTGTGCTTGGCAATACTGACCTAGGGGGTAGTGGTTGGGCTGGAGTACAATGGAGGCAGTGGCACTGACCTGGGGGTGGTGATTGTGGTGGGGGACACTAACCGGGGGGTGGTAATTGTGGTGGGGGAATCTGACTTGGGGGGTGATTGCGCTTGGGTACACTGACCTGGGGGTGCTGATTGTCTGGATGACACTGACCTTGGACGTTGATTGATTTGGGAGACAGACTCAGTCTCAGTCCCTGAACTGTATACACAATGTTGTACCTTGCGTACTTCTGACCAAAGTGTTCATTGTCTCAACAGTTGCTGGTGGTTACTCAGTCTCTGACTATTATAATTAAGTTCTTCTGTAGGGTGGGCTCAGGGAAAGTGCAAGCTCTCTGCCATTTTCAGCGTGCACAAAATCATATTTAAAGTAAGAGTTTCCTTTTTTTTTTAATATTGTGCTGAGGTTTATACATGTCTGTGAGACTCTTACTCGTGGCACAGAAAACCTAATCATTTTATGTGGCTTTTTTTTTTTTTAACAAGCCCCTTTAAACCCTTTTCCCTATCAACGCAATTTGGCCACACCCACTTTTTTGCCACAGCACGCTATGCACTCCGCATTGCTACTTTATTTATGCTGCCCAAAGGTGCCCTAGGTCTTTTACAATCCTAGCAACAGTTCTGTTACAATGAAAACCATGCCCTCTCAATATGGTGTGCTAAACACAGCACATTTCTTTTTTTTTTTTTTAAAGCAATGGGACCCACTGATTTCATAAAGCACCTCTGAGTGGGAGGGCTCACCATGGGCAGAACTTGAGGGGTTGCATGGGGGTTGTGCATGCTCCAGAGGGCCCGTGTGGCCTCCCTGTCATTTCTGTGGGGGCCCAGGTCCACTTTTGCATAGGGGCCCACAAGCTTCAAGCTACGCCTTTGACAGAAAGTTTTGCCGAATTGACGACTTCAACACCATCTTCTATCTTTGCACAGTGAGTACAGGACACCATGGTGACATCCCCCCTCAAGGTCTCTTACACCCTGCACTTACATAATGATAAAGGTGAGAAGTTCTTGACTATCTGATATGTTGTAATTTGTGATGGAAGGTATGTAGAGATTTGCATGCAACTCTTTAGTCCTGAACTTTTGGGCGGTGTCTGTGCAATTGTGAAAGGAGATTGGAGGATAAAATTGCCATATCCTAAAGATGTGGAGAATACGTTTCATTTGTATTCAGCAGAGTGAGCCCATGCATTTTGGGGGCTGCAAGGGATCCCATTCATGGAGGATTGGAAGGTAAACAACTGGACAGGGTTGGGGAAACAGTCACACAAATAATTGCTGAGGACTGTTTTGTTGCCTTTTCCTGATCAAGTTCAACTACAATTAGGGTGTCATGTAACTGCCCTCTAGGGGATTGTTACTCTAACATCAGTGGAGAAGATCCAAAGAGGAAAAGCAACTTGGATGTTATGTGACCAAACTAAGACGATATGAAAGAAGTAATTATAAAAAATATTTAAAATACAGCTGGGGAGGGCTTTCAAGAGGGAGGAGGAAATACTGGGGGGGGGGGGGTTGTACTTTAACTCTTTATTACTCATTCTCTATTAGAAGGATTCCTATTGTAGTGCTACCCACTAGAGGGCTGTTGGATTTTTGGGTCCCCTTAATCCAGCACAGCCAGGCAACGTGAACACAGAAACCATTCCCTGGGCTGTTTTTTGTTGTTTTATAAGGGGATTAACAACTTGGATAGGGATGAGGGGTTATGGGATGCCCAAATGAAATTCAACTACTTTGAGGCCAAACTTCTCAATGTGCTATTTTCAGGAGAAACAAAAAATGGATCCTGGACTGTATTCCCTTTAGAATAGCTTCAGTCTATACTGGATCAGTAGCAGCTATCCAAAATGACGGAGCTCTAAGTCCCCTTGTAGAAAATACCAGCCCACTTGGCTTCCTTGAAAAGTGTCCCAGAGCAAGGGTTTGGGTAAGCTATGATACAGTCCCCTTCAAAGCCTGGCTTAATCTTACATCAAGCAGCCTCTTCCCTTGTTGGCCCAGGGAGTGCTAGATAGAGGTACTCACACTGTCCCATGAATCCTGCTGCTTGCATAGACTGCTGTTCAGGCCTCCTGCTGGACAGATCTTTTCTTGCTGGGCAGGGTGTGAAGATACCTCTGCAACTTCTCTTCCTCTCTCCTCAGTTCCCCCACAGGCCTCACAATTCCAGCCTCAACACTCCCATCTTCTGCCCAACAAAAACTCTTGCTGGTCAGGCTCTTCTATATTTATGAGACCATCTAACCACCTTGCCAGGCCTTCTGCCCGGGGATTGGTCAGATTCTCATAAATATGATGATCACTCCCCCTAACCTCTGCCCACGCTAGCTTCTAAAATGTTCTATTCGTTTCTAGAACCAGGGAGAGGCGCCAGAAGCCTAACCTGTAGAGTCCTCCAGCCTGACCCATAGCTGAAGCCAACCCAATTATCCAGATTCACTTGAGATACTGTGAGTCAGCTACATTATCCTAACAACTTTGTAAATTAGAGGGTGCTACACTTTTTTTTTTATATATTTATTTGGATAAGCTGAATTTGCATATAAGACCAAGGAAAAAAAGTATTTTTTAATTAGAAAAATGTGTGAATCTTTTGTGAAAACATGTGTAAGTAGAGCCCAAAGTGGTCAATCTCAACCGAAAAAATGTAAAAACTTAAACACTGGTGTTTTATAATAACTGACACACAATCAGGGGCAGACTGGCAAATTTCAGCCCAGGGGGCAAGTAGAAACCAGAGGCCCATGGAGCAGCGACTCGGCCCCACTCTCCCTCTTCCCATCCTCCTCCTGACCCCCCATTCTAATCTGAAGCCCTGCTCCAGGTGCTCGCTACTCACCGGCTGAATCCAGGTTCCCAACCTGCTCAGCAGGGGGCGGTTGGGGGGAGCTGGGACAGCTCGGTTGGGGCTTGGAACTGGACTGTGCTCAGACACAGTTTACACCATCCATGCTTTTTACTTCTCTTCACCAGGAATCCTTTAGGCATGTCTGTGGCAGAAGCAGTGCAGCCTTTTTACAGGACATCAGAGCGGCCCAGGGGGCATTTGCCCCTCTGCCCCCTGGCCCAGTCCTCCCCTGCACACAATTCTCTGATTTCTCTAGTAAGGAACCCTTAACCCTAACACCAAACCCTTGACTGGTTAGTTGTGAGTAAGAAAATTAAGTTGGCCATAGACAGATCAATATTCCTCGTCAGCAGCGACTGGCCAACTTTGGATCAGTTTGTGGCCATCTCTTTTCATCAGAAGTCGATTGTGACTTCTGTCAAGTAGACTGGTTGGAAAACTTTTGTCAACCAGGAGCTACAACCAATCGGCTGCAGCCACTGATCAGTGTATTCTGACAATGTTGGGTCAGAATACAATATCCCAACAGGGGGATTCCTTCATCCACCTTTCTCATGGATAGAGGAATCTGGCTGAACAAAAAGAAAACTATTAATCTAAAGCCAGCTTTACTGTTAACTTATAATTGTTTGAAAACAAGCAACACAATAATCCACAAAGAAAAAATAAAATACTGGGCAGCACAGTGGCTCAGTGGTAAGCATATCTGCTTTGCAGCACTGGGGTCCTTGCTTCATATCCCAGCCAGGACACTATATGAATCGTGTTTGCATGTAGCCTAAATTGATGAAGAAATTTGATTTTTTTCATTCTTTTTTTATTGGATATTTTTCATGGCAGAAAGTAAAACATATATATATATTTTTAAATTGTCGGTCTTTTTTTGTTTATAGTGCAAAAAATAAAAACCGAAGAGGGGATCAAATACCACCAAAAGAAAGCTCCATTTGTGGGAAACAAGGACCTTGATTATTATTTTTTTATTATTTGGGTACAGCGTTGCACGACCGCACAATTGTCAGTTAAAGTAACGCGGTGCCGTATCGCAAAAAATGGCTTGGCCATGAAGAGGGTAAATCTCCAGGAGGTCAATTGGTTAATAAGCAGATCTTCCATTGAAGGTATAAGGCCTGCTTTACCCTTGAGAGTCTACAGTAGGTTGTTGGAAAGCTATGGGCACTTCTGCTAAAAGCAAGATTCAGCGCCAACAACCATGCTGCGACTGAAAGCCTTGGCATTAGTGTAATTACAATTGCATGGCACAGCAGGCATCTCAGCGAGCATTTGGCAGTGGCCGCCCTTGCTCCGGACATCATTTTTCCTCCGGGCTCTCTCCCTTCTGGCACTGACGAGGATGCTGTGCAGTTTTATAAGTGTCGGTTTGATGACGTGCTTGCACTGGGATGCTGGCTGCAGTGACTCTGCAAGGGCTGATAGGAGCTTTGCCGAATGCTAGCAATGAGCTCATTCTCTCAGTAAAGAGCAGAAGCCTCAGTGCATCTCTGGGTAACAGCATCCTGCCTGTAAAAGCCATCCCTGAGCATCCTCTCTGATGCTCCACTTTGTGGGTGTGTATGTGGTGAGCAGTTATTTCCCATTTGCTACATGCAGATATTTTTTTTCCTCCCTCTCCCTCTCTCTCCCTCTCTCCCTCTCCCTCTCTCCCTCTCCTCTAAGCTCTAGCATTGCTCTGATTCCTGCTTCAGCATCCATCTCCTGCCTGCACAGAATAGGGCTTTACCATCCATGCACAGAATGGATTGGTTTATTATGAGAATGTTTTCCAGCATAAATGATAAAAGCATTTTAGATCTAATAGGAAGGACCTGCTGGTTGTAGAATGAATTGTGCATCCAACTGAGGATTGGGGTGATCTGCAGGTAAAAGGCGCATAGAACAGGAAACATCTCAGTGGCCCTTTCACTGTAAGGTCAGTGCTTTTTTTCCTTTTTTTTACCTTTAGGTTCTTGCATAACGCCGACTTATATTTCAGTCGCTGGTGATGTGAACCCTTCCTGTTGCAACATGTAGGCCTTCTAAAGTACATGACTACTGTACGGCTGCAGCTGTACCGCCCTTGTGCAGCTTGACTCTAATCCAGAATGGAAAATCCATTCAGAACAGGTGTTTGCAGCAGTTTTGGAATTGTCTTTTTTTTTTTTTATTGCATTGCTTCATATTGCAGAATAGATAAAAAGGAGCATTTGAGGCTTATGATATGTTTGCTATCCTTGATGCTCTGCCTGCTAGTGTAGATGTATATGTGTTCATTGTTGCTGATGCTAACATACTGTATAGGAGTTTAATGCTGTCTTGGGGATGGTTTAATGTACAGTACTTTGTCATGAATTGCCAGTGGGGGCAGGACTCAATGTACAGGAATGCATTCACTGAGTGCATCCCTGATTGCCTGTGATGGTTAATCTGTTGGCTAGCAGTATAATTTTTCATCTCCTGCAGAAACTGTAATTCTGTACTAGAAGACAGGTCTCGATGCTGGTGTAATAGTTTATTACTTATTGTACGGAATATATATATATATATATATATATATATATATATATATATATATATTTATTTTCTATATATTATATTATTATATATTTTACATTTATTATATATATATTTATATATTTTATTTATTTTTTACATTTTATTATTGTTTTATATATATATATATATATATATATATATATATATATATATATATATTTATTTATTTTTTACATATTATATTATTATATATTTTACATTTATTTATTTACCTATATATATATATATATATATATAAAACAATAATAAAATGTAAAAAATAAATATAATAAAATATATAAAAAAATAAATAAACAAATAATATATATATATATATATATATATATATATATATATATATATATATATATATATATATAATTATTATTGTTATTATTTGTCTATTTTTTTATTTATATATTTTATTATATTTATTTTTTACATTTTACTATTATATATATATATATATATATATATATATATAATTTTACATTTATATTTAACGCTCTTTGTAATTTGTTTCGACTAAAATAAACTATATAGAGTATACTTGGGATATACAGTACTATACCAAGTATACTCTTGGCTCAATGTGCTTTTCATCATAACTGCCCGTTGTATTTAGAAAGGGCCTCCAAACCGTTATGACATCACTATCGGGCTTACGCGATGACACGTTTGAAAGAGCAAAGAAACACAAAGCTCAATAGCACATAGAGACAGGATAATTTCATTTTGCTGAAAAATCACACCAGTACAAAACCAGTAAAATAATAAGAATGGAGCATAAAGTTTTCTGTCACCTGCATAACTTGTCTTGAATCAGTATTTTGGGGCCATTACTAATAAATCAAAGCATGAAGTTGGACAATATTCACATAGTGGTCTCAAATTATAAAGGATCATTGCAAATACAAAGTCATATCTTTAAAGGCTAACTCCACCTTTTACATAAAAATAATAAATGCTCATAAATCGGCAAGAAAAAAATGTGCTGTTATTATTTTATTTGCAAATGAGCCTACAAAGCATTACAACGTGACCACTGGATGGCAGGTGCAATGCCAGACTCCGGATGACTCTTCCGTCAGCTCTCTGTTCCAACCTGAGGTATGGACTTTCAGTTAGAGAGCTGCACTCCTGTTCCATTGAGAGCCACAAAATACAAATGGTGGAAGACGGGACTTGTAGTTCATTCATTTACAGATTTTTGTGAATGGATGGCGCAGATCTACAGGCCTGGCATCGCACAGCCACACAAATTTCAAAAGTCACACCAAATTTAACACACTTGCTCCCCATTCACACCTGAGACCTTGTAACACTGACGAGTTACATAACAAGTTACATGACCCCGGGGAGGGAAAATGGCTATTTGGGCCCATTTGGACATTTTCATTTAGGGGTGTATTCACTTTTGTTGCCAGCTCTTTAAGAACCCTCAGGTGCAAGCCATCCGGTCCCGGTGATTTATTTATGTTAAGTTTCTCTAGTTTAGTTCTAAGTCGATCTTCTGTTAAACATGGGGGTACTTCCTGAGGTGTATTATTTAGTTTAGCATTTCAAGCTGGGTTAGTGTAGCCCCCCCCAATTCTTTTGTGAAGACTGAAGAGAAGAAACGATTTAACGCCTTCTCTCTGTCCTCTGTGGCCAGATTCCCTTCGTCGTCTTTTATGGGGCCAATGAGTTCTGGCCTCGCTTTCTTACTATTTATATACTAAAGAATTTCTTGGGGTTTTTTTTTACTCTCTTCTGCTATATGTCTCTCGTGTTCTATGTTAGCCACCTTGATTTCGCCTTTACATTTCTTACTAATACTAACCACTAATGTGTGTTTTTTTTTTTATATATCTATATACAAGTTTTTTGCCTTTCACTTCTATTTTAAACTGAATGGGTTGTTTTACAAGGTGATTGTTTACAATCACTTTAAGTCTCAGTTACATATACTAGAAAGGGCGGAAAAGGGGCCAAAGAGCTGCAAGTATCTTGTACAGACATTCTGAAAATGCTACAGTATTTGACTTTATGTAGAGAAGAAATTTTCTCTGACTTCTTTACCTGCTTGATTTACTTGTCCAGTCAATGCCTTAGGCTGCCCAAACACTAGTAGATTTTTGTTTTTAGAATCTTTCATTTTTGGAACCTTTGTTGATTTTGAGTGGCTGCTGGGGTCAAATTGATGTTTGTTTTTGACCATAGTGAAGAGAAAATATGAAGGAGTGGGAAGGAAATTTTTTATTGAACCAATGGATTTCTAAGAGTATGTCATTTTTGTTCAGGAAATTACATTCCAATTCCAAGTACTTCTGAACATCATTTGTCAAGTCTATGCTGGTATTTTAAATGTACTGATAAGATTGTTTTTGTACGAATGTTCATTCGAAAATCTACCAACGTTAACCACTTAAGCCCCGGAGGATTTGGCTGCTCAACGACCAGGCCCTATTTACACTGTACCCAAATTAAATTGGCGTCCTTTTTTTTCCCCACAAACAGAGCTTTCTTTTGATGGTATTTGATCACCTGTGTGATTTTTATATTTTGCGCTATAAACAAAAAAAGAGCGACAATTTTGAAAAAATAACAATATTTTTCAAATTTTTTTTATATGAAATTCTCATAAAAATCAAAATTTTTTAACATTTTAGGCCAATTTGTTTTCTGCTACATATTTTTGGTAAAAAAAATCGCAATAAGCGTATTTTGATTGGTTTGCGCAAAAGTTTTTGCATTTACTAACTACAGGAAAGATTTATGTCATTTTTACTGTTTTTTTTAACTAGTAATAGCAGCAATCTGTGATTTTGCGGGACTGCAACTTTGCAGCGGACAGATCGGACCCCTGACTGACATTTTTGACACTTTTGGGAGTACCAGTGACATTACTTCAGTAATCAGTGCTATAAATATGCACTGTTACTGTAAAAATGACACTGGCAGGGAAGGGGTTAACTTTATTGGTGATCAGTAGGTTAAATATATCCCTAAGGGCGTGATTCTAACTGTGGGGGGCCTGGCTTGTGATGTAACCACAGAGACATACGATCCTACATAGCAGGATCGCATAGCCTCTGTGCTTACATCAGGGAGAATGACAGACGGCTGTGTTTACATCAGCCGTCCGTCCTTCTCCCTCTCCTGTGGAAGATCGCGAGCGGACATCGGAGCCGCTGGTCACACGCGCGGGGAAGGCAGGGAACGAGCGGGGGCGGGAGCTCTCCTCCAGCGGCGCGCTTGCCCCCTACAGGCTCCTGGGCGAGCGACATAGGTCTACGTCGCTTTGTCCAGGAGTGGCTGACTGCCGCAGTAAATAGTCGTGCGGCGGTCGGCAAGTGGTTAAGCTTGCAATACACTAGTGGAATTTTGTTTGAAATTTTTCATTTTTTGAATGTTTATTCAATTTTCTAATAGTTAGTAGGATCAAATCGATGATTTTTTTTAATCTCAGTGATGATAAAATTCGAAGGAGCGCGATGAAAATGTTTCTTTCAAATTTAGCAAAACATTTAATGTGAATGAGGTTTTCATTCTGGAAATCATGTACTGTATATTGTAAAACACATGTGCTAGGCACCAAAGAAACCTATTTTATTTGTCTGGGGCTTTACTCAGGTTGCAAGCCTTGATAAAATTTTAGGGGCCTTAAAACTAAATTATTTGACTCAAACTAAATTATTTGATAGCAAAATCGAATGCTCTGAAGTACAATTTTTCAGAATTAACTTAAGAACATTAGAACGAAATTCTCATTCAGTGTATGGCCAGCTCAAGTAAGTACTGAAGTCAGAGATCGGCCTTACAGCTAGCCATCTGTGATTTTTGAAGATGGTTCAGCAGTGACTGCCCCAGGATTTCTCCAATGCTATGAATAAATTCTGCATTCTACACCTAAATATTTCAGATATGTTGACTAACTCGCTCTTGGCATTTGTAACCATAAAACAATTTACAATCATACGTACATAGAAATGTTTTAAGTGTTGAAACAATTAAAGTAACATTAACGTTGTGACTCCAGAGATAGAAATGTTGCCACGAATAACTAGCTACCTGTCTAATATTAAATCAAAAGATAATTGCGCTAGGACACAAACCTAATTGTATATAATATAAAGTCCAAAGAAGGGCAAATAATGTGCAGCTGGCACAATGTCCTATTGGTGAAGGATAATCATACAAATTCAAATAAAATAGCCGCGCTCAAAGAAAAATATAATTTCCAATTGATCCCCCAGTGAGATGAAATCAAATTGATGTGAAGGTTAAGCGTCGGTATATCCACCACCAGGAAGGTAGAAAACATGCAGCCTCTTACCAGACGGTCCAGAATAAACAGCATTTAAAGCAAAGGAATTGGCAGCACTCCAGGTTGAGTCAAAATCCAGATTTATTGACTGGACATCCAATTATGACAATCGTGACAAGGTAGACGCGTTTCACACACTGACTGTGTGCTTAATCAATTTGGTAATCATTAAGCACACAGTCAGTGTGTGAAACGCGTCTACCTTGTTACGATTGTCATATTTGGATGTCCAGTCAATAAATCTGGATTTTGACTCAACCTGGAGTGCTGCCAATTCCTTTTCTTTTATCAAGTTTTCACGGAGGCGAGCCGGGGCATGCACCGGTGTGAGTCATCAGGCAATCACACCACCTTGAGCAGTGAGTTCTTGTCTTTTCAATAGCATTTAAAGCAAGATGAATCAAGTGAAACGGGCATCAATCACAGATGATCCAATCAGACCAGTAAGCAAGTGCAATCCAACCGGGCACCATGAACATCAATTGCTTACCCAACAAATAAAATGATTGTCGTTGTAAATGTAAAAGACAATAAAAATATCATTGCGCAGACATCCTTTTAAGGCTTTATTAAAACATTTGCAGAAGTCTGCACACAGGGTACTCACATTAATTCCATGGGTAAAAAGCATATAAGTAAAAAGCGGTGTAAGTCTGTTTCCTCCTAAAACATGGCCGACCTCCAGTAGCATGCCAGTGTCATGTGGTTAGGCTCCTCCCAACATGTTTCGTCATGATGATGATGTCTTATATTTTTCTTTGAGCGCGACTATTTTATTTGAATTTACCTGTCTAATATTGCCTTTAAAAGACTCTACAGGTATTGTGTGGGGGATTGCTGTGTCCTAAAATTGCTGGTGCTATAGGACAATACCCTTGTGTCCTACTATATCTAAATGCATTAAAAATTACCTCATTGTTTATAAAAATACAGCAACTGCTGCATATCTGTAAATGGCGTTAATAAAGCTTTTAATAATACTGTATAATGTGTAATGTGAAGCCCTGCACTCACAGTCTGTCCTCAGTCTTCTAGGATGAATGACATTGGAAATCATTCAACCCAAAAAACTGAGGAAATTTTGTGGCAAAAAGAGAGTATTGCATTCCAAGCTGCTTTTTCTCCCACACCAAGGAGATGAATATATGAATTCATATGCTGATTACTACCAGTATATGTATTAACTGTATACAGTTATCAGAATTTAATATTGTGTGCAATAGTTGTCTTTTATGATGGAAAAATAAAAATTCAAAAATAGTGTTCAGAAGAAGAAAGACAAAAGATTCCAGCTCAGCAGATCGATTTTTCTTGCAATGTTGGTCTGACTAAGACTTTTCATATAAACAAACTAACAGAGGGTTGTTCAAGGTTCTCTTACTTTTCAGTACCAGGGCCAGATCACATATTTTAGATATATTCGTGGGCTGAAAAAAAATACGTTCTCTAAATCAACGAAGAATAAATTAATGAATGCGTTTGACTTGGATCTTTCTTGGAAACACCATGATGTGATTCATAACAAAAGAGAAAGTCCCCTCTTACATCAATGTCCCCACCAGAACCCATCTTACATCAGAGTTCACCTTAGGGATCCGCCTACATTAGAGTCCTCATCAGATTCCCCTTTACATTAGGACCTCCATTAGAGTCCACCCTTACATCAGGGTCCTCATCAAAATCTCCCTTATATCAAGGTCTCTCTCTGAGCCCTTTACATGTGGGTCTATATCAGAGTTCTTCTTACATCAGGGTCCCCATCAGCAGAGACCTAATGATTAGGATCCTCTGTGCACATCAGTTGTGGGCCAGATAAAATCTTGTAGCGGGCCATAGTTTGGAGACCCGTGTATTAGACTTGATCTTATGTACTGAATATGGCTAGCTTTTGAAAATACTGAATTGTGCAGAAAACCCACCCCGATATTCGGAGTTCCATTACCAATAACCTGTTTCCTGGATGTCTTGGGAATCCTCTGGTTATACTGTATAACACTTACACAGACCAAGTGTGCAGTTGATCAGTTCTGACTTCAATGGCTGCATGCTTGCTTTGGTTTAGCCACTAAAGTGTTGAATTTAAAGCGTCAACATAACAGCTGGGCAGCTAACTGTTTCAGAAGGCGGTTAGCCATGACAATCCATGTGTTTCTCTAATGACAAGCATGCTTCTTCCTTAGCTTCCTAAGAGGTCTTAATGGTTTCTCTGTGCAGCTCCAGAAACTCCATTAGTTTGTGGTCATTCAGACATTTCATTAAACAATGTGTCTGAGAGGCAGCTTGTTTTTTCCTTTGGACACAGTGCTTCCGCAGTTGGGAAATCACTATAAAACAACATTTTTCAACCGGGCACAACGGTTTACAAGAGGGGGTAGGACTGGTGGCCCCACTACTTGGCTGTATCATTAACAAAGGTTTGATTTTGGTATTGTCATGGAAATGTTTATGTCCAGCTGAAATTTTTCAGTTGTGGATGGATTGGAAAAAGTTTAGAACACTTTATCTAGTTTTACTGTTATTAAGGGCTCTGTTATGTTGGCCATAAATTATTAGTTTTTTTTTTCCATTCACCCAGTGGGCTCCATCAACACAAATGAGGTGAAAGGGGAAATCCTCCCCACTAGGACATTGTATCCTGGCAGGGGGGATCCCTGCTGTCAGAATACACTATTGGCTGTACCTGGCTGATTGAGAACATTTTTCCAACAAGCCTGTTCGAGAAAGTCCAGCAAGCATGGACACACACATGGATTGAGGTTCTATTGGTCCCTACTGAAACGGCTGAATTTCAATCTATCTATGGCTGGCTTTAGAGAGATTTCTCCTCACTTCCTGTGTTTCTCAGGGCCAAAACTGAAGGGAGGCGGGGCAGGGGGAGCATCTGCCCTGGGTGCCACATTGAGGGGGTGCCACCACTGACAGAAGAAGTGACCAGTATAGGAACTGGCATCCTAAAGGGATGCCAGTGCAGTGACAGCTCTGCCAAGTAAACAAAGAGCAACAGCAAAGGAAGACTTCCACCACTGGCTTCCTCTGCTGGGCTCTGCATTAGGTGAGTCATCAGTCAGAGCCCAGCAGAGAAGTGAGAGGAGGAACTCTCCTTTTGTTTTTGGCTCATTGTTTAGAAGTGGCAGCAGTGATCATCTGAGCTATCAATGCACTGGCAACCCCAGCATCTCTCCAGACGAGCCAAAGCCTGTCACTGCATCTGTCTGAAGAAAGACTAGCCGAGCAAAAAAGTGAGAGAGGGATGATCCTTCTACAGGATTCCAGATGGGTTAAGCAGCCAGGTATTGGTCAGTGCCTCCCTTTCCCACTGACTGGCAGTGCCTCCAATCTGCCCCCACTAAGCACCAGGACCCCCCCCCCCACTAAGCACCAGGACCCCCCCATCTCTCCACACCAGTCACCAGGACCCCCATCTCCCTTGACTGAGCATCAGTGTCCCCTTGTACCCCCACTCAGCACCAGGACCCCCTTTGCCCTCCATTCTCCCCCTTCTCCTCTCACTGAGCACCAGTGCCCCCTTGTCCCCCCACTGAGCACCAGGACCACCATTTCCCTTTGCTTGAACACCATAGTCCCCTTTTGTCCCCCCCAGTGAGCACCAGTGCCCTCTTTGCTCCCCCACTGAGCACCAGTGCCCCCCTATCTAACCACTAAGCACCAGTGCCCCCTTGTCTCCCCACTGAGCACCAGTGCCCCTCTTGTTCCTTCAGTGAGCACCAGTGCCCCCGTTGTCACCCCACTGAGCACCAGTCCCTCAATTATCCCCCCACTGAGCACCAGTGCCCCCCCCTGTTCCCCCCACTGAGCACCAGTGCTCTCTTTGCCCCCCCCCACTGAACACAGTGTCCCCTTGCCCACCCACTGAGCACCAGTGCCCCCATTGTCCCCTCACTGAGCACCAGTGCACCCTTGTCTCCCCATTGAGCACCAGTGCCCCCCTGTTCCCCCCACTGAGCACCAGTGATATCTTTGTCCCCCCACTGAATACCAGTGCTCTTTGTCCCCCCACTGAAGACCAGTGCTTACTTTGTCCCCCCACTGAGCACCAGTGTCCCCTTGGTACCAATCACTCACTGTGTGCATTTGCACCTGATGCATAGTAAATTGTGTATACTATGCTTCAATTTATGAATGAACTGGAGGCCACTCAGCACAGAGTACTTCCCATTCACTCACTGTCCAGTGCATCTGGAGCTGCAAAGAAAGACTGAGGAATCTGTCCTCAGTTTCTTTCTCGGTTTAAAAAGTTAGACATCAGGGGTCTCTTTAGACCCTTGATATTCACCAAGCCCAATAACAGGACTCCTACAAAATGTAAAAAATAATAAAATTTAATTTTTTTTTTTTCAAACAAATAGAGATCTCTTTTGGTGGTATTTAATCACTGTTGGGTTTTTTTATTTTGTGATTAAAAAATAAATAAAAAGACTGAACATTTTGTAAAAAAAAAAAAAAAAAAATTTTATTTATTTTTGTTACAACATTTTGCAAATAAATAATCTTTCTTCATAAATGTAGGCCAAAATGTATTCTGCAATGTATTCTTTAGTGCAAATAGCCAAAATTAGTGTTTATTATTTAGCCTCTAGGAAAGTTCACAAGCTATGGTATATATCTGAAAATCGATCAATCCTGATGTACTGGCAGCCTTTCTTATTTCTTGGTGCCCAAAAATGTCAGCACAATACAAATATACCCCAAATTACCCCTTTTTTGGAAATTAGACAGTTCAATGTATTTAGTAAGAGGCATGGGGAGTTTTTTTATGTTTTAACACATTATGATTGCTTTACACCAGTGAATTTCACTGGTATAAACAACCATTTTTACTGAATGAAACTGGCCCTGTCTGTACCATGTGATCACGGTGACCAATCACAGCTAGCAACAAAACTGTACACAATGAATGGCAGAAAGGAAGCCATTCATTGTCTACAATTCTCATATGATCTGCTGTGATTGATCGCAGTGATCACATGGTACTGGCAGCGGGCCGGTACAGTTATCTATCATCAGCTATGTCTGGTGGACACAGCTGCTGACAGATTGTGCCGCAGGCACGTTTCGGGAGGATGTCATACATCCACCCAGAACAACGAAAGTCCCACCCGGCCATCATTTTTTTTTTCATTTTGGATAGAGTAAGGGAGGATTATAACCCCTGTTGGTTTATTTTTTCTATCTGTGCCCCATTGGGGAAATTTACTTTCAGTTCCTGTCCCATAGCCAAAACAGGAAGTGAGAGGAAATCCCTGCAAATGATGGGGAATTCCTCGGGGGCCCCCATGCCCCTCTATTACTTTTCTGGGGAAATCCCAAAATTTGGTATTTTCTTTTACTTTCACTTTCAATGCTAACGGTCAACAGGACAAATAGAGAAGGTGAATCTCCCTTATGGGTGCACAGACAGCAATAAAGACTGACAGGTGTTCTAATCCATCTCCACTCTACCCAAAGCAAAATAAATTGTTATGCCTTTAGTTATACTTTAACAGGGACACCCCTCACCAGTCTATCAAAAAAAACTTTACCTATTTTGTAAATTAAATTCCCTTTCTGGAACACCTGGCTGGTTCACACATGCAGTCCAATGTGTTTTCTGCATCAAAAATGCATGGATAGTAGGTTATATGTTTTCCAATGGTATAGTTCACACCAGTACGGTCGGTTCCAGTTCGTTCCAGTTGAACATGCTGCATTTTTTTCTGCAATTTTTTCTGTAAAATGCATCAAAAACGCACAGGAATGCATCTAAACACACTAAAAACGCACCGGAACGTACATGTCCCTATTTAAGGTGAAGAAAAAAAGAGGAGAAAAATGCACCCGAACACAAAAAAGTGCATCAAAACCGCACATGTAGAAACGCATCCAGACTGTGTTTATCTGGTGTGAACTGGCCCTGGGACACAAATTCATAAAGGATTGCCTCGAAACAGGGGTCCATAAATTCAGAGGAAAATAACTATGTTCCTTATTTCAACCAAATAGCACCCCACTGGAAGAATGACTTGCCATGTAAGATATGCTAAGCTTGATAAATAGCGTTGAAGAATTAAATTATATGTGGATATTTCAAAAACAAAAGATGTAAGTGGAGATATCACAGAAAATGCAAAAGCCATCTGGGACATAAAGACATAAGTTATCAATTGGTACAAGAGGAGCATTGTCTGCCTGGTCAATGCTGACATCAATGTGTGTGAATGTGCTTGTTTGTAGCCCTGCATATTACGTTCAGTCTCGGCCAGCTTGGCTATTTTTTAAAGGGAATGTAAAGTTTACAAATGTTTTAAATAATATGTAAAACAGGTTGGCTTAATGTGTAAAGGCAGAAGGATTTTTATATGAATGCATTCTGTGTGCAGCAGTCCTCCTAATACTTACCTGAGCCCCATCTCGATCTGGCCATGTTGCAGGAGAGACTCGGCTGCCTGGGACTCTCCTCCTCATTGGCTGAGACAGCAGCGGAGTGCCTTTGGCTCCCGCTGCCGTCAATCAAAGTCAGTGAGCCAATGAGGAGAGAGAGGGGGCCGGGCCTAGCCGGGGCTCTGAGCCTGAATGGACACACAAACACAAAAATATCAGCTTTTTCTCCTGGTATCTGGACACACAAACCAGCGGCTCAGGTGCCCCCATAGCAAGCTGCTTGCTCTAGGGGCACTCAGCAGGAGGGAGGGGCCAGGAGAGCCAAAGAGGAAACCAAGAAGTGGATAATCTGGGCTGCTCTGTGCAAAACCACCGCACAGAGCAGGTAAGAATAACATGTTTGTTATTTTTAAGCAAAAAAAAAAAAAAAGAGACTCTAGTATCACTATGATGCAAATAAGCAAATCAGCGCTTGTTACAGCTGAAGTCCAGGAATTTAGCTCCTTTGTAAAAAGTGAAGGCACACTATGAGTTAGGTCCAGGGAGGTGCATGATACCTCCTGGGCTTAGCTCTATTATTTATATTTCACAGCTTTATACAGTAGTACTCCCGAAAGACAACTGTTGCTGTAGTTCGAGAAGAGCGATGATCCTTCTGAGCTCTCCATCTTGAACAGGAGGATTGCTACGGCTGTTATGCCTGCCCCTCCCCTTCTCTTGCCTATTCACAGAAGCCTTTGTACGATGTGAACACATTATCAAAATACAAAGGCTTCTCTGAATGGCCAGCAGAGGGGAGGGTTGGGCATACCTGCTCTTTGTGCCTTTCTCCTCTCTCAAAGCCATGAGTGTCTCAGAGCAATAAACCTGTCAGATATAAGTAATAGAGAAAAGCCCAGTCATGCAGCTCCTTGGACTTAACTCATAGTGTGCCTTCGCTTTTTACAATATTTCCTGGAATTCAGCTTTAATATTTTAAAAACCTTGATTCTCTGTATAATTTGTAATATATACTCTATGTACATTGGGGCAGCCATCTTCACTCATTACATGTGCACACCCTTCTTCCTGCTTTGCAGCAATACACAAGGCTCCTGTGGAATCCAGCCAAGCAGTATGCTGAGGGGCATATAGGTGAACATCGATAGAGTAGATTTTTCATTATTTACTCATCTCTAGTCTAGTGAAGAGCTATGGGCAGTCATTAAAAAAAAAGATTGCAAGTGTTTTAAATGAGATTCTCTGGAAGGCTAGCAGGCTTAATCTGTATGATATTGGAGCTTAGGACTTCAAGGCACATTGCAGAAAGACTGTAATTTCACAAACATTACCGCCTTCTACATTCACCTTCTATACTTATTAACAATGCTCACATTGGGCAATGATTATGATGCTATAATAGAACATATATCTACATAAGTAGAATGTAAAACCATGTCATTGTGAAACATTACATTGCATTACATACAGTGCATGCGGAAAGTTTTCACGGCGCTTCACTTTTTCCACGTTTTGTTATGTTACAGCCTTATTCCAAAATTGATTAAATTCATTATTTTCCTCAAAATTCTACAAACAATACCCCATAATGACAATGTGAAAAAATTTTGTTTGAAATCTTTGCAAATTTATTAAAAATAAAAAAGAGAAAAAATCCCATGTACATAAGTATTCACAGCTTTTGCTCAATACTTTGTTGAAGTGCCTTTGGCACCAATTACAGCCTTAAGTCTTTTTGAGTATTATGCTACAAGCTTGGCACACCTACTTTTGGGCATTTTCTCCCATTCTTCTTTGTAGGACCTCTCACTTTCCATCAGGTTGGATGGGGAGCATCAGTGCAGAGCCATTCAATTGGGTTCAAGTCTGGGCTCTGGCTGTAACACTTAAGGACTTTCAGAGTTGTTCCATAGCCAATCCTTTGTTATCTTGGCTGTGTGCTTAGGGTCGTTGTCCAGTTGGAAGATGAACCTTCACCCCAATCTAAAGTTCAGAGCGCTCTGGAGCAGGTTTTCATAAAGGATGTCTCTATACATTGCTGCATTCATATTTCCTTCGATCCTGAATAGTCTCCTAGTTCCTGCCGTGGAAAAACATCCTCACGGCATGATGCTGCCACCACCATGCTTCGCTTTAGGGATGGTATTGGCCAGGTAATGAGCGGTTTCCTCCAGACATGACACTTGTCATTCAAGTCAAAGAGTTCAATTTTTGTTTCATCAGACCAGAGAATTTTGTTTCTCATGGTCTGAGAGTCCTTCAGGTGCCTTTTGGCAAACTCCAGGCAGGTTGTCATGTGCCTTTTATGGAGTAGTGGCTTCCGTCTGGCCACTCTACTATACAGGCCTGAATGGTGGAGTGCAGCAAAGATGGTTGTTCTTCTGGAAGGTTCTCCTCTCTCCGCAGAGAAATGCTGAAGCTCTGTCAGAGTGACCATCGGGTTCTTTGTCACCTCCCTGACTAAGGCCCTTCATCCCTCAGTTTGGCCGGGCAGCCCGCTCTAGGAAGAGTCCTGGTGGTTCCAAACTTCTTCCATTTAAGGATGATGGAGGCCACTGTGCTCACTGGGATCTTCAATGCTGCAGACATTTTTCCTGTACCCTTCCCAGATCTGTGTCTTGAAACAATCCTGTCTCGGAGGTCTACAGACAATACCTTGTATTACATGGCTTGGTTCGTGGTCTGACATGCTCTGTTAACTGTGGAACCTTATGTAGACTGGTGTGTGCCTTTCCAAATCATGTCCAATCAACTGAATTTACCAAAGGTGGACTCCAATTAGGTTGTAGAAAAATTTTAGGGGTGATCAGTGGAAACGGGGTGCACCTGAGCTAAATTTTGAATGTCATGGCAAAGGCTGTGAGTAGTTATGTACATGGGATTTTTTTTTTTTTTTTTTAATGAATTTTCAAAGATTCTCAACAAACTTCTTTCATACTATTTTTGTAAAATAATGAATTTAATCCATTTCGGAATAAAGCTGTAACATAACAAAATGTGGAAAAAGTGAAGCGCTGTGAATACTTTCCGAATGCACTGTATAGGATAATTTGCAGAAACTCCATCACTCACTGTTAACATTTTTTTTATTATTTTTAATTTATTTATTTTTACTTTTTTACTTAAAGTAGAACTTAAAGCGGAGTTCCACCCAAAAGTGGAACTTCCGCTTTAGGGAGTCCTGACCCCCTGACATACCACATTTGGCATGTCATTTTTTTGGGGGGGGAGCGGGTACCTAGTTTTAACAGGTACCCGCTCCCACTTCCGCTCCAGCGCCGCGGCGCCCTGAACGGAAGTTCTCCTCTCCCCCTCCCTCTCTGCAATCTTCTGGGACACGTCAGAGGTCCCAGAAGATTGCCGGCCAATCAAGACGCGCAGCGCGACTCGCGCATGCGCAGTGGGTACCCGGCTGTGAAGCCGTAAACTATCACAGCCGGGTGCCCACAGCAGTGATGCCGGCGCGGAGGGAGAGGATCGAGGCTTCGGGCGGCCGCATCGCTGGACCGTTGGACAGGTGAGTGAATGGCTGGAACTCCGCTTTAAAGTAGTATTAAACCCACAAGAAAACATTTATTATATTGCAGATTACAAATTCTTAGATATGATAGCTGTATTCCTTTTTTGTTTTCTATTTTCACCTCGTGATCCAGCCAGCAAGTCTGTTGTTTTCCAAAAGCACAAGCTCCCCAGTAGAATGGATCAATTTATATGGATAAGACAAACCACCTTACACTGGCAGTGGCGATTAAAATTATCAGATTTTATTTATCCACCTGACAACCGCTCCATAGCAGATTTACTATTATAGGGGGCTGTTCTGTGCAGAATCACACACACACACACATATATATATATATATATATATATATATATATATATATATATATATATATATATATATATATATACACACATTAATATATATATATATATATATATATATATATACATATACACATTAATATATATATATGTGATTCTGAACTTCTGCCCAGGGCTGCATGCTCACTGCTTCTGTTGTGATTAGTCATTGAGGAGAGAGGCTGGATGGACTCCACATATATAAACAATGCAGAGCTCCATAAAATCTATCACATCCCTTATTGAAAGCAGCACACATAGTACACATAAACACTGGTTGGGCACAGACCCTTCCCAGCCAGTGTCATCAGTACAGTGACAGTGTATATTTTTAGCACTTATATTAGTGTCACTGGTTGCCACAAAGTGTCAGTGGATGTCGGATTGTCCGCCGCAATATTACAGTCCCAATATAAGTCGCTGATCGCCACCATTACTAATAAAAAATAAAAACGAAAATAAAAAAAAAATTCCAGTATTTATATCATAGTTTGTATACGCTACAACTTTTGTGAAAACCAAGCAATATACTCTTATTGGGATTTTTTTTTTTACCAAAAATATGTAGCAGAATACATATTGGCCTAACTTTATGAAGAAATTTATTTTTTTTAATTTTTTTTATTTATTGGATATGTTTTATAGCAGAAAGGAAAAAATATTGTTTTTTTTTTTTTCAAAATTTTTGGTCTTTTTGTTTATAGCGCAAAAATAAAAAACACAGCGGTGATCAAATACCACCAAAAGAAAGCTCTATTTGTGGGAAAACAATGGCTTAAATTTAGTTTATGTGCAGCGTCGCATGACCGCAACTATTGTCAGTTAAACGAACAAAGTGCCGTATAGCAAAAAATAGCCTGGGGGTAAATTTTCCAGAGGTCAAGTGGTTATTCATGCAAAACCTTGCTGTAACTAATTATGAAGTGCGAGCTGGAGTTTGGCTTCAGTTTGTTAGTGTATCTTAATCTGCTAATACATTTAATACTCCCCCCCCCCCCCCAGACTTACAGTGCTGCGGTCTGCTGAGCCTCCTGTGCTTATTTCTGCAGAGTTTTGTCTCACTAATACAGGAGGCGTGTTACTGGCCAAATCGCCAGGTGAAAACTGAGGAAAAAAGCCAAGGAAAAGAAAACTAAAGCAGCCACCACATCTAATGACTGATAAGCTGCAAAATATTACATTTTTGGTTTTGGGTTTAATACCGCTTTAACTGTATTTGAGCGCCACAAACCGAAACACTATTTAATTCATTTTTAATATTTAAAGCAAACTCCCTTATCCATCTATGTCTCCATGCTTTATTTTGTCGAGAAATCACTTTGGAAAACACCTCCTAGCATTTCTAGCCATGGCCATCTTGAGTAAGGCTGGCCATACATGATACAATTTTCTTTCAGTTTTCTGTCAGATTTTCTTGAAATTTACCTTCAAGTATGTAGTACGAAGGCCTGCCTAATTGGATACAAGTGAAAGTGTTGTTTAGCTTTGACATCACATTATGTGGTTTGTGGTAGATCTGACAGAAAATTGTACAACAAAAGTTGAACATGTATGGCCAGCCTAAGTTAAGATGATTCATGTAGCATTTATGTCCTGGAATCCATCTGTCCGTAGCTCAGGCATGCAGGTTGGAGGGTGTGCATAGCTCCTCCTGAAGACACCTGGATGTATGACATCATTCAGGCCTCAAAAAGAAATCAGGAAGCAACTAAAGAATTAAAAAAAAAAAGGATTAACACAAGTAAATATAATATACCTTCCTATCTATAGTATTTACTAAGGCTAGCAGCATGAGGATTAAAAATCATTAACCCCTTAACGCCGATGTAACGCAAATATGCGTCCTTCGGCTTTAAGAGGTTGTACCGGGGTGATGCCTGGAGCTGCAGGCATCACCCGATACCATTTTTTTAAGGGCGAGTGGTCGACCTTCTTGTGATAACAACCGATGCGGCTAAGCAGCCGCTGGGCCGTAATCACAGGGAATGGGAGGGGACATCCCCCCTCCTCCCACCACCTTCCACGGCTCGCCAGGGCTTTCCCGTCCCACCAGGAGGAGAAACCACCTGGCACATCCCCCATCTGAGCCGTAATCACAGGGAGCGGGATGGGACATCCCCCCAACTCCCACTGCCTTCCACGGCTCGCCAGGGCTTTCCCATCCCACCAGGAGGAGAAACCACCTTGCACATCCCCCAGCTGAGCCATAATCACAGGGAGCGGGATGGGACATCCCCCCAACTCCCACCGCCTTCCACGGCTCGCCAGGGCTTTCCCATCCCACCAGGAGGAGAAACCACCTTGCACATCCCCCAGCTGAGCCATAATCACAGGGAGCGGGATGGGACATCCCCCCAACTCCCACTGCCTTCCACGGCTCGCCAGGGCTTTCCCATCCCACCAGGAGGAGAGACCACCTGGCACGTCCCCCAGCTGACCGGAGACCCGAACAAAGGCGGAATCAGCTCTGATCCGGTCTCGGATCTAGTAACCCCGGAAGCAATGTAATGACATCACTTCCAGGTACTGGAGCATTAAAGGCACCAGATTTTCTAAAAAATGACAGTTTTCAAAACAGCCAAACTTGGCGTTTTGAATGCTTTTAAGTGCAAAGGAGGTGTAGCCTGGCCACAGGATTCATCTAAATCTGTTCGGGGTTGTTCTGTCTCTTTATTATTAAAGCTTCTGCAAAGTAATGGAACAATGGATTGTGGGAAATGTAGTCCCGGAGAGAATGGAAACTGTGGAGCAACTGTCTGATTGGACTATCCTCCCAGGGAGCATTGAGATTCGCAGAGACAGATGGGAGTTTCTATAAAAAGGGGGGCGGGACCAAGATTCGCTCTCTTGCCTCGAGGACCACGCGCTGTGAGGAGGGAAAGAGCTGCTGCGGAGTGCAGAGGAGAATAGGCCGGAGGCCTAGCAGAGAGACACCGGAGTGAGAAAGCGGTGTGCGGACGGAGCTCGGTGACGGACCAGGTGGAAGGACACTCAGAGAGACTGCGGGTGCTTCTGAGGAAAGTTGGATGCTGATGATACGGACGGCGGGACGCAGATTTCTCACATTGGGTGAAAGAGATCCAATTTGAAATAGATACAGTAGTTACTGGACGGAGCCAGGGTAGGCCTGTGACGCAGTTTAGTTTGAACAGAGAGCTGCACTCGTCATAGAACGGTTGCCACAGGACACTGTAGTGCTGATTAGTGTGTGGCAGATTATAAGGCACTAGACATAAAGCCCGTTAAATTAACGGGCTCTAGAACATATGTGGTCAAACATTTGTAAGAACAGACTTGTTCCAGTAAGGCGTACTTTGCTACTAAAGTCAGTTTGCTTATAAATGTCCCTTTAATAGCGTGTCTATGTTTTGCGTTCTTTTTTATTACAGTGGTAGATTTCAATCAGGCCATGTCCCTTTAACAGTGTTTCTACAGTCGCAGATTTGCTTTGCTGAGTGTGACAGTTTTTTTCCTCTGTTTAAATGATCCTTTTCCTGACAGCAACAGCTTTTTTCCTTTAAAAATTAATCATGGTTTTATTCGCTTTTTTCACCACAATAATTACAGTCAAAGGGTTTGCCAAGTATAAGTTTCCTCATGCAATTCCAAGTATAAGTTTCCTCATACAATGTCCTTTTAATATCTTTAAGTCTCTCCCTCATCAGCCTCCTTGTCCGACCTGTCACGCACTGTGCACTGCGTCCCTGTTGCTCTAGCAATCTAGCAATCCAATCTAGTGTCCCCATCGGAGTACCTCCTTACATCAGTGTCCCCATCGGAGTGCCTCCTTACATCAGTGTCCCCATCAGAGTGCCTCCTTACATCAGGGTCCCCATCGGAGTGCTCCCTTACATTAGTGTCCTCATCGGAGTGCCTCCTTACATTAGTGTCCCCATCGGAGTGCCTCCTTACATTAGTGTCCCCATCGGAGTGCTCCTTTACATTAGTGTCCACATCGGAGTGCCTCCTTACATCAGTGTCCCCATCGGAGTGCCTCCTTACATCAGTGTCCCCATCGGAGTGCCTCCTTACATCAGTGTCCCCACTGGAGAGTGCTCCCTTACATCAGTGTCCCCATCGGAGTGCCTCCTTACATTAGTGTCCCCACTGGAGAGTGCCTCCTTACATCAGTGTCCCTTTATGTGTCCGGGTCAGAGTTCCCCTGTATGAGCCTTGGTTAAAGTGCCCCTGGTCAGAGTCCCCCTTTAATAATGCGGTCAGAGTCCCCCTTTAATAATGCGGTCGGAGTCCCCCTTAATAATGCGGTCAGAGTCCCCCTTAATAATACGGTCAGAGTCCCCCTTAATAATGCGGTCAGATTCCCCCTTAATAATGCCGTCGGAGTCCCCCTTAATAATACGGTCGGAGTCCCCCTTAATAATGCGGCCGGAGTCCCCCCTTTAATAATGCGGTCGAAGTCCCCCTTTAATAATGCGGTCGGAGTCACTATTTACGGCGGCGGTCAGCCCCTCACAGGCGCGCTCCCGCTCCCGTGCGGTCATGGACTCTCCTGCGTGTGTGCCCGGCGGACCCGATGTCCGCCGTGTACTCGCGATCGTCTGTTACAATGGGAGAAAGGCAGGCGGCTAATGTAAACAAAGCCGCCTGTCATTCTCTACTGTGTAAGAATGGAGATCATACAGTTCTGCTATGTAGGACCGTTGATCTCTGTTCTTACACCAGTAGCCATGTCCAATCACAGTTAGAATCATGCCCCTAGGGACCCACTTAACCCCTCCCTCTCAAAAAAAGTTAACCCCTTCACTGCCAGTGTCATTTTTACAGTAACAGTGCATATGTATAGCACTGATTACTGTAGTAATGTCACTGGTAACCCCAAAAGTGTCAAAAATGTTAGTCAAGGGTCCGATCTGTACGCCGCAATGTCGCAGTCCCGCAAAAAAAATCGCAGATCGCCGCCATTACTCGTTAAAAAAAAAAACAACAAAAATGACAAAAATCTTTCCCTTAGTTAGTAAACGCAAAACTTTTGCGCAAACCAATCAAAATACGCTTTTTGCGATTTTTTTTACCAAACATATGTAGCAAAATTGACGCTCTTTTTTTGTTTATAGCGCATGATCAAAAAATCGCACAGGTGATCAAATACCACCAAAAGAAAGCTCTGTTTGTGGGAAAAAAAGGACGTCAAATTAGTTAAGGTACAGCGTCGCACGACCGCGCAATTGTCAGTTAAAGTCACGCAGTGCCAAATCGCAAAATAGGCCCTGGTCAGGAAGGGGATAAATTCTTCCGGGGCTTAAGTGGTTAAATGTTGTATTCAATGTACTTCATAATGCACATATATATTAAAGACTTTGCATTTCATTCTGCACAATATATATATATATATTAGAAAGGAATAAATACAGCATTGCACTGCATTGCACTGCATTATTTAAAGGTACAATGTAAAAAAAAAAAAAATACAAAAAAAAAAAAAAGTATAGTGCCCCATCTCTCCGTACTTGCGCGCAGAAGAGAAAACACATGCATAAGTTGCGCCTGCAAATGTAAACAGTGTTCAAACCACACATGTGAGATATCGCCACGATCATTAGAGCGAGAGCAATAATTCTAGCAGTAGACCTCCTTTGTAACTCTAAACAAGTAACCGTTAAATATTTTTAAAATGTTGCCTATGGAGATTTTTAAGTACCGTAGTTTGTCGCCATTTAACGAGTGTGCGCAATTTTAAAGCATGAAATGTTAGGTGTCTATTAACTAAGCTTAACTTTCACATTGTACAAAAAAAAAAAAAAAAAAAAATGGGCTAACTTAACTGTTTTTTCTTTTTTTTTTTTAGTTCATGAAAGTATATTTCTTCCAAAAAATATTGCATTTGAAAGACCGCTGCGCAAATACAGTGTGACATAAGATATTGCAACGATCACCATTTTATTCTCTAGGGTCTCTGCTAAAAAAAAATGTATATAATGTTTGGGGGGTTCTAAGTAATTTTCTAGTAAAAAAAATACTGATTTTAACTTTTAAGAATCAAGTATCAGGAAAAGGCTTAGGCAGATGATAAAGAGAAATTTTAGTTCTACTTTAATACACCTTCTCTTTAAACTCATTGACTAATACCGTGACCAAGCTAAGATTGTTGCTTCCTGCCCCCCAGGCCTGCTGTCAAATGGTTTCTCCCTCCTACCTCAGTAGACTGGCTAAACTTAAGGTAGTCACACACATGTAGCACCCCCTTGCAGCAGGTTGTGAATCAATGTTTAGTGCTGGAGCCTACAGTACTGTACTGCCAGTGACGGACGGTCCAAATCCCCAGTTCTATTGCTCCAGCACTATACTCCTTGGCCTATAGGCCATGTCTAGGAACACACACCCACTTGCTTATGAAGGGCCCCTCAGACTATAGTGGTTAGAGACTCAGTCTGTTGGGTTTGTGTGAATCACCCGAACCAAAAAATTGCCAGGGTCACAAATTACAAGGTCCGTAGTTTCCCAGGGAAACCCATCTCACCACTGCCAAGTCACTTGACCTGTTCTCATCAGTCCACCAATTGTTTCTAAGCTGGTCTCTGTCTTTGCTCCCCAGCTGTAGGCTTACCTTCCATCCCATTGGAATAAAGAGACTCAGTCCAAATCCTCTTTATTGTATGGAAACATGTATAACAAATTCCATAGAGAAGCATTGCTCCATCTTGTATAGCTGGTCAAATCCAGACGTTTTTCCCACCAGCGGAGTTTTCTTTTTGTAACAACTTCCAGCTATTCTGGTGGTGCCCACTTGGGAGAAAACAGATGGCTTTCCTCGAAGGGTAAAACTGCCTAAAAAGAACTATGTAAGTTTCACACTCTTCCAGGGTCCTGGGTCAGCCCTCTTCTTTTCTGTCCAATCTACTTGTAGCACTACTCCCATGGGAGCTGCTGGTTATGGGTTCCCCTGGGTAACCATTAGCAACAACATGACAGTTCAGCATTATCAAAGTGTTTTTGGCTCAATCAGGAAACAGTCAAGGAGCTTTGGTTTTTGTGTTTTTATTGAGAACTTGGATAGGAGAAGGGAATGAGTGGGATACTCCAACTTGTATAGCTATGCACAATCTGCTGGGACGACTGAATATTGCTGAATGCAGCAAGGCCGCTGCTTCACCTTGTCAGTAGCAGTGAAGAAGTACTTAATGAGCCATTTAGTTAAGCTGGACTGTACTGCAGAACAATCTTCAGGGCCCTTCCTGGCACCCCCTTTGTTCCTATTCTTATCTACACGGCACCCCCTTTACTGTAATACTCTCTGTGTGAGCTAGCTCCTTCATCCCCTGACTTCACTGGAGTGGTCCCCCTTCCTGGGCAGACCCTTAGGCAAATCTCATGGTACTCACGGACACTGTCAACACCTCCTCCATCAGCTACTCTTGATCCTCTGCAGCTCAGCTCCACACCTGGTTCACTAGGCCGACTGCCTGAACCACCTTCCTCACACTCTACAAGAGGAGAGACAGCCGTCCACCTCCTCCTGGGACTCTGCTTCCCGCCAAAGACACCCTTTCACATGTCCCCTCAGTATTTATGGTCAATCCCAGGATGCATTGCAGGAATGCCCTCCCACTGGGACTGCCATAAAACCTGATGTGCCACTGGCTGAGTTTCCTCCACTGTCCAACAAGCTCCCTCATTGGATACAGTGGGGACACTCCCTCAGACCCAGTGAATCACACCTGGAAACATGTGACATGCAAACTAATGATTCAGGCTCCCCTGATAAGCAGAAGGAGCAATAGATGCTTTTACCTAGCACCTACCTAACTAGGAGGTGCCTACTCATAACTCCTACTTCTGTTTATTGATTGAACTACAATACAAACCGCCTCCTTCGCACGAGTGTGGTAGTCAGATACTGATGTTTCTCACATATCCACTTCCCCAAAAAGGGGAGAGAAATAAGCGCCCCCACTGGGGACGCCCGATAGCACAGTACTACAAAAACAAGAGCGAGAGGGCGCCCCAGCCTTGCCATTATCCTAATGAACCATTTATTGTAACCAAATACTGTAGATGTTCTCATAAACAACTGTGATATACAAAGCTCATCAAAGCAATCATCAATGACAATGTTGATCGATCCACTACACGTGCTCCCTAGCTTGGGAAGACGTCACCTGGATTTATACCGCCTTACGTTTTAGAGGGATTCAAAGAAGGAGGGGACACCCCTTGAAACACATAAGCTAGAATAGATCCAGGTGGCGTCTTCCCAGGCTAGGGACCATGTGCAGTGGAATAAGCAACATTGTCGTTGATGAGCTTTGTATATCACAGTTGTTTGTGGGTATACCATATGTATTTGGCGTTAATAAATGTTTTTTTTAGGATAAAGCACAAGGATGGTGCACTCTCACTTTCTTGTTTATAAGCCTGACTAACTATGTAACTATGCTCCCCTTAATGACCCTGCAAGTACAGACCCCTCCCCAGCTATACACCCATTCCTTCTTACCTAGGAATCATGGATCTACCATTCAATCCGTTCAGCAAGCTTTTTGATGATGGCAAGTCTTTGGCTTAGGAGGATTTTTATTGACTGTTTTTGATCAATCTAATGAATATATGCATGTGTGTCAGACAACTGATCCTAATATAGATCAATCAAATTACCATTTTCAACTTTATTCTCATTGTAGACTATGACATTGGACATTTTCAATAGATGGTATTTTGAATAGTATGTACGATACAGATGCAACATATACAGTATTGTATTTTTCTATTTTGTTTGCATTGCTTTGTTCAATATTTCAATCGATGATGAATCACTAGTTTGTGATCTCTTGTACCCAAATCAATCACACATTGATACATATAAGGCCACCTTTAGTATCACACCAAAATAATGAGGCACAAGACACACAGAGGGTTGGGGTTGGAGAGGATGAAAAATATACTTTTCCCCAGGGTGGGAGGATGAGTTGCAAGTAAACAGTATATTGCTTCTTCAACAAAAATGCACAAACCATCAGAACAGAAATAGAGAGGGGCAATCTCATCAATGGGGACACAGGCAGCAAAAAAAACAAATTTCCCAGTAGAGCACATGTGTCAAACACAAGGCCCGTGGGCCGAATACGGCCCCCCAGGCCATTTTATGTGGCCCTCGCACCTCTCCTGCAGCTGCAGCACCCCCCTTGTCTCTGCTCCCACCTTGTCTCTGTAGTCGGCAGCAGTGATGACAGAACTCCTCTGTGCTGCTGCAGAAAGGGGGGACCATTGTGATGTAAGTAAGGGTGGGTGACTCTTGAATTCTGATGGTGGGGGGGCTCTTGACATCTCATGTAAGGGTGTAAGGGGGCGTGGGGTGCTCTGGACATTGAATCCTACAGATATAACCGGCCCTTTTGAGGGCAACCATAACACTGATGCAGCCCGCAATGAATCTGAGTTTGACACCCCTGCTGTAGAGTAACAAAGAAAGGTTGGAACCTCTGTTAGGTATGTATTGCTGTCTGTGTATCCATTAAGGAGGTTTCTCATTCATGTCTTGTCCAGGTGATGAATGTTGAATAGGACGACAAGAGAAATCTCCTCTATGTGAACACAGACAGCAATTAAGATTAAAGAAATACATTTATCAACACAGGGGTAGCTCTGGGAAGTTTGACAAGCTTGGGTCAACCTGGTTGAGTGTGCCAGGCTTAGCCCTGGTAGATCTTGTTCCGGACTGACTATTGTTTTTATTAGGGCACTTTAGACTAACCGCAGACACCGAGGGAGGTTATGTAATTTTTAAAAGTATGCCTAGTGCCATTGTTTAACCACTTAAGCCCTGGAAGATTTTACCCCCTTCCTGACCAGGGCCTATTTTGCGATTCGGCACTGCGTGACTTTAATGGACAATTGCATGGTCGTGCGACGCTGTACCTAAACGAATTTGACGTCCTTTTTTTTTCCCACAAACAGAGCTTTCTTTTGGTGGTATTTGATCACCTGTGCGATTTTTTGAAATTCCCCCCAAAAAAAATGTAAAAATCAAAATTTTTTAACATTTTCGGTCAATTTGTTTTATGCTACATATGTTTGGTAAAAAAAATCGCAAAAAGCGTATTTTGATTGGTTTGCGCAAAAGTTATCACCTTTACTAACAAAGGGAAAGATTTTTGTCATTTTTGTGTTTTTTTTTTTTAACGCGTAATGGCGGCGATCTGCGATTTTTTTTGCGGTACTGCGACATTGCGGCGGACAGATTGGACCCTTGACTGACATTTTTGACACTTTTGGGGTTACCAGTGACATTACTAAAGTAATCAGTGCTATACATATGCACTGTTACTGCAAAATGACACTGGTAGTGAAGGGGTTAACTTTATTTGAGAGGGAGGGGCTGTGTGTGTCCCTAGGGGCGTGATTCTAACTGTGATTGGCTGTGGCTTGAGCTGTAGAAACAGTGATCAACGGTCCTACATAGTAGAACCGTGTGATCACTGTTTCTACACAGGAGAGAATGACAGGCGGCTTGTTTACACTAGCCGCCTGACTTTCGACGAGCGCAGAGTGATCGGCGGACATCGGGGGGAGGTCCATGATCTACGTTACTCTGCCTGTGAGGGGCTGACTGCCGACGTAAATATACTGTGAGCAGTCGGCAAGTGGTTAAGTGTTGTTTCAGATTAAGCCCTGTAATGGTGCTTGTTGCTTGTGATGTGCAGATGCTTTTACTTGCATTGTCTAATGTTTTGCCATAACCAAAGACATAAGAAAGAGGATAAACGAAAAGAGAATTCACTGATTCTGGGCAGGGCAATAACTGCACAACATGAGGCAGATATCCTACAGAATGACCAAACAAAATAACAGAGTGGACAACGACATGGCAAATGAGGTTTAATGTGGAGAAGTGTAATGTTTTGCACTTGGAGACTAAAAACATAAAAGCACAATACACGTTAGGGGGGGATCCCTTGGGGGAATCAAAAATGGAGAAAGATCTTGGAGTCTAAAGCCCCGTACACACGTACCGATCGTCGGCCGACCGATCGGCCGTCTTTTGTCCCCGGGCTGTCGTGTCCGCTGAAAAGTGCAAAAGACTGCACACGAATTTTGTCTGCCGACTGCAAAAGTGATGTCATATGATGGTTAACTTTCCCTGTGTTTTTTCTTTTCTGAGCATGCCCAGTCTTGCAAATCTGCTGTCTGTCGGCCGAATTCTGTACTGACTGGCGAACAATCGGCCGTTCTGGTGTCGGCATACAAAAATTTTAATGCTTGCACGACAGATTCTGTTCGGCCGAAAGTGCGCTGTCGGCTGTCGGAAGCATCATACTAACAAGCTGAAAATCGGCCGATCGGTCGTCGGCCGAATCTTTTCGGCCGACAATCGGTACGTGTGTACGGGCCTTTAGTAGAGGATAGACTTGGCAATAGCATGCAATGTCAAGCTGCAGCTGCCAAAGCCGGCAGAATATTAGCATGTATAAAGAAGGGGATGTATTCCAGAGATAAAACTATAATCCTACCACTTTATAAAACTCTGGTCTGACCCCATCTGAAGTATTCTGTCCAGTTCTGGTCGCCAGTTCTCAAAAGGGATGTGTTGGAGCTGGAGAGAGTCCAGAGAAGGGCAACTAAACTAATTAGGGGATTGGAGGACTTTAATTATGAAGAGCGTTTACAAGCGCTTGATTTATTCTCCCTGGAGAAGAGAGGGGACATGATAGCAATTTATAAATATCTCAATGGTGATCTCAGCATAGAAAAAAACTATTTAGTCGCAAGGATTGCATGAGGACGCGAGGTCATACAATGCGATTAGAGGAGAAGCGTTTTAACCTCAGGCAACGCAGGGGGTTCTTTACTGTTAGGGCTACAAGATTGTGGAATTCTCTTCCACAAATGGTGGTAACTGCGGGAAGTATGGCTACTTTTAAAAGACTCTTGGACGTATATCTCACGGATCAGAACATTAAGGGGTATGAGAAGTGATTACAGCCACACACACCTACACAGGTTGAACTGGATGGACTATAGTCTTAATTCAACCTCAACTACTATGTAACTATGTAACTATGTATCGTTCTGGAATATGCACTGTTTATTTCATGTGTGTTAAAATAAAATCTTTTTCTGAGATTAAAAAAAAAAACAAAACGCTGTGTTACACACCATTCTAGTGTATAATCCAGATCCCATGTATCCAGATCCCCTGTAAACTGTGAAGCATGTCGAATAGGGTTTGGATAGGACTGTTGTGATTGACTATACCATCTTGTCATGAGTATATCCAATTATTAGAGAGCTTTTTAGTGCTGATAAATTAGCATACATTGTATATGTATATCTGTCTTTTTTAACAATGATTTTGTAATAAAAACTGTTTTTATAATTATTCATTGATGTCCAAAGCAGTACCATTAAAATTGATATAAGCCTCCAAAAACCTCCTAAATACAGAATTTTTGGATGTAGGTACTCATAACAATCCTTGTAGTAAATGGCACACTTTTTCAACAGATTCCCCTGTATGTTGGGGTTAGTTATTTAAAGCGGAGTTCCGCCCTATTTTGCAACTTTAGTGATTCCTGGAGTGCTCGCTATGCTGATCAACAATTGGGCATTTTCAATTTTAGTCGGGGGTCCCTTACCTTATTTTCAGGGCATTTTTGATTGTACTTCCTCCTTCTTCCCCCTCTGTGGCCACGGCCATCGACATCACTTCCGCCTTTGCATTGCATCCTGGGAGCTGTTTGTCATCACTCCCAGGAGGCTGGAACCAGGAAGAACTCCCAGAATACTCCCTGGAATCAGGAAGAAGGACACAGCAGATTACACTGCGGCTTCAGATGCCCACATCCAAGATGGCCGCGCTCAGACTGCATTTTTAAAAGTAAGATTTTGACTAAAATCCAATACTGTACAGTAAGTAAGAGAATAGCGGTTCTGTAAAGGACGATGGATTAGTATTATAGGGGTATTTTTAGTTAAAAAGGTATTTGAGGCCGGAACTCCGCTTTAAGTCTTTAGATAGACCCCTCCCATCTTCTGCTTGTTTCCTTAGTACATTACCAGCCTGCATAGCAGGCATTAAGGCTTAAAAGATTGTCTATTTACACTTAAAATGACCGGTGAGCATCCCATGTTACTGCATTGTAACATGTAAAACTTTGTTGGATTAAACTGCCGTGCTCTATTGGAGAGTTAAGCTGCCGGTGGAAGGTGCTTATAGAACAGATGACAATACCGGCTCGATGGTCTGAGATCTAAAGGAGGAATGTCAATTCCTAAAGTGTTGGTGTGATAGTATTGACCTTGGAATTTTCTCTTTTTAGTGTGCAAGTGAAAAACCAGCATGCAGTCTGCCTTAGTAAGCTTCCTAAATACCAAACTCTGGACTTGAAAAGAGAAGATAATCATTCCTTTTGTCACGCCTTGAAATATACTGAGAGAATGGCTTCTTCTGTTGTTTGGTTTATTAGCAAATTCTGTGTAGAACAAAAATTTAATTTTACCAATCCAGCCATCAAGTGAAAATTGATCAGATAGGAAAATAACGGTTTAGACTCCTCCAACAATGGTGTTTCATGATAAATGAGGACTAATTATCCCCGCATCATTGTGCTGGAAATTCCACAGCTGGCATCCAGTACAATTTGTGTTTGGGACCAATAGATTTTAATAACTTTGTTTAATAGATTGAAAGCATCAGCAGCACAAGACGTCCTGAGTCTGACAACAGACATGCTGGCGTTACAAGGCTGTGATTTTCCATTCTTATATTTTTCTTCTTAAAGTGTTACTAAACCCAGGAGCCTGCATTCACTATATCTGATCTCCCACAGTACACAGAACATTGGAATGCAATTATTTTAGTAAATATAAACTGCTAAATACCTTTTCTTGTCAGCAGTACGAGCAGTTTTGTGACTTCTATCAGTGTCTGGTTAAAGCTCGTAGGATGAGTTTTCATTCTACTCCGACTGTCCTATAATCCTGCAGGACCCCTGACCCTCTGTTTGGACATTGCTGATTGGCCCTGTGCTGATCACATGCACCCTCCTGAGAAAAAAAATATTGTCCAGCAATACACACCAAACTGAGCATGTGCAGAGTGACTCCAAAATCTATTTCTTATCAGGAGGTGGATTGGAGACAGTGGAAAAAGGGGAGGATCAGAGAAGACAGGATCAAACAGCCTTTTTACACAATACAGAGGACTAACCCCTTAGGTCCATAGTCAATCTAACAAGCATGCTTTACTGCATATACAGACTGATTTTCATGTTGTGAGTTTAGTAACACTTTAAGCAGGGGCATTGCTGGATCCTAAGCGATCTGGGGCACCCCATGTTGCCAGTTAGAGGTCTAATGATGACGCTCTTTGCAAAACGTGTGCATTAGGTGTAGCATTTGCATGCATTAATGTCTATTTTTTTAACATAAATACCATTCCTAACAATACTCAAATTTCAGCTGATTCCTGCTAATCGGCCAAAATTCAAGCAATAGGTTGTCTTACCAACACCACCCAGCTCAACAAACTTTGAGGAAAAAAATCAGCTGACGGAACACAATAGCTAGTAGCAAGAGATTCCTGTATTCTCTGCCTGTACTGATTGTTATCATCTATCCCTGAGAACTACAGATCCATGCTCCTCTATGTTATGAAAAATAGGAGATGGGTAGGTTCTGTAGTCCTCTCTTGTTTGTGTTGTACTGATGCAGAAGGGTCGAGTGTTGAGATCCTAGGACGGGAAATGTGTTTCTGACAAAATCAACAGGTGAAGATAAAAGAATAAAAGCTTGAAAAAAATGCTACCAACAACATCCAAGGATCGGTAAACTGCGGGGCAACATCCAGTCCACAGCAGGGGCGACGCACCATGGCTGGTTGGCCCCCACCCCTCCACCATGATTGGTTGTTAAGACTGATGGCTAATCTCCAGCCAGGAGGACTGGGCTTCCTTCATCCAGACTTGCTCTGCCTAATGGCTTCTGCCCTGCTGCTCTGTCTCCTGAAAGGTAAGGGGGGACTCTGCTGGGGACCACTGGAAGTAAGCAGGAGCCTTCTAGGCATTCCTGGATGTAAGCGGGGACAGTGCTGGGTACACATGGATGTAAGGAAGAAATCTGCTTGGCACACATTGATGTAAAGGGGACCCTGCTAGGCACACATCAATGTAACAGGGAACTTTGCTGGGCACTTATAGATTTACAAGGGGATTCTACAGGGCACAATTGATGTAAGGGGAGACCTAGCTGAGCACACATCTATTATAAAGAAGGCTCTGTTAAGCACAAATCAATGTAAGAGGGAACTTTGCTGGGCACCTATAGATTTAGAGGGGACTTTACTGGGCACACATTGATGTAAGAGGGAACTTTGCTGGGCACCTATAGATTTAAGAGGGACTCTGCTGGGCACACATTGATGTAAGGGGGATTCTGCTTGGCACACATCAATGTAATGGGGACTCTGCTGGGCACACATTGATGTAAGGGGGATTCTGCTTGGCACACATCAATGTAATGGGGACTCTGCTGGGCACACATTGATGTAAGGGGAGATTCTGCTTGGCACACATCAATGTAAGGGGGGCTCTGCTGGGCACACATTGATGTAAGGGGAGATTCTGCTTGGCACACATCAATGTAAGGGGGGCTCTGCTGGGCACACATTGATGTAAGGGGAGATTCTGCTGGGTACACATCAATTTAAGGGGATATTATGCTAGGCACACATAGATATAAGGAGGGACTCTGCTGGGCACTATTGAATGTGAGAGGGGTCTATTATAGGCACTCCTGTATGTAAGAGGGTGACTCTTATAGGATTCCTGGATGTAAAACATATTTTTTTCCAAATATTTGTAAAATATACAATGTGGTGCCTGTACTGAAACATTTGGAGACTCCTGAATTAGCGGACAGCATTATTGCCCTTCACATCTACTGTTCTGAGTCTAAATGTTAAAAAGAGTGATGTCTATATGAGGTTTGTATTTGTTGGTCTGTTGACCCATCTTGGTCTGGGTACCATGTAACGCCTTCATTTCTTATGCCAACCAGTGTGTTAGAGGACTGTAAAAGAGACATCAGATTGATCTGCAGAGGGACCAAGGCCAGGCTCCGGTACAGGAATTTATACATCTGTGTGTACTCATAGGAAAATGTCCAAAATTAGCTGTACATTATTAAAAAACATGAAGAAAAAGCAGTCAACATTTTTAAGTAGTACATTGTCTTCTCTCTTTATTGCCATACAGTCTGAAATCCACAGTGTGCTCTTTATCTAGATTATGCTGAGGATAATAAATTGTCCTTGGAAATCCCTGCTCCAAACAGGATAACACTGTCTAGCAAAACATGAAACATGGGCTCATTTACGAGCAGAAATAAACTGACATCTGCTGTGATTATATAACTGCCATTTTCACAAACATGCAGATCATTCCATTTACTGATTCTTCCCACTTGGTGTGGAACTTTTTAATGGTTCATTCAAGGCAGCCCAATGCCATGTTAATGTGTTCGGGTAAGGCAGCAAAATAAAGTGAATTTGGAAGTCATGTTTATGACATAACTTGTTTTTTACTGCTGAGCCCAATGGGAGGGTTAAAATAGGGTTCTAAATAATTCCTTTCAATGGTTCTTGGAAAAAAAAACTTTTGAGTAATAAGAACTATTGTAAACTATTGTAAATGGATGCAGTTGTCATTGTATGACAGATGACGAGCGCTTCTTGTAAATTTGTTTTCGCATATGAAATGTTTATTTCTTTTGATAGGATTGGTTGCATTGGTAGAGAGCGCTGTGTATATTTTGTTCTGTATTCTTCTGTACTAAAAATCTCTTTAAAGTTCAGACCACCAAAGACTGATTTTTCAGTTTCTGGTAGAGACCGGAGAAATAAAATCACCCAACAGATCTCTGCACTGTGTTCTTTTGGAGTGTCTCAAGCTGGCCAAACACTAGTAGTTTTTTAAAAGAACGTTCAAATGAACACTCATACAAAAATTCTCTGCAAATTCAATGACTTGACGAATATTGTTCAAAAGTACTTAGGCTTTTAAAGCTGAAGTTCAGCTAATAAAAGTCACATCACTTACCTGTAATAAAGTATGTCCCACTGTGCAGGCAGCTGGATCCTAGAGAGATCTTTATGGTAGGGATACCTGTCCTCTTCCCAATATGTATCTTCATTTTATGGGATTTTTAAGGCAATTCTAACATTAATATATGTTAAAAATATCTTTTATCTCTGATTTATGCCCTCCGCATCCCCAAGGTCCCCAAACACACCCAGGCGCTTATTTTCTATATATTTCTCGGTGCCAAAATGACAATAGCCAAACAATGGAAGATGCCTTCGGTTTCTTTCCGTCTTGCTAAACGAAAGATCTCCTGGATAATGACTCAGGAGAAAATGTTCAGTATTTTGGATGACTCAAAAACAAAATTCGAGCAGATCTGGGAACCTTGGGCAGCTTTCGTAAATGTATCGATCTAATACCTGTCAAGTCTAGTCTTAGCGACTAAAGCCATACTTCTACCACGTAATGGGCGGGACACGGGCCGCAGGAACCTTCTCCCTCTCACTTCTTCTCTCTAAACCACTCTGCTCCCTCTCTCTACCTCTCTGTCCTTCCTTACTCCTTTTTCTTCTCCTCTTCTCCTACAGTGTTTTTGCTGTTGACAAAGAGTCAGGTTTTACTCTTTCAATAGGGATCGGGTGGGTCGGGGTCTCCTACCCCATGTCCTGATTCGGTTGGGTACAGACCCTACATTGTGTTTTGGCCAGGCTTATAAGTTTTCACAATTTCTTGTTTATGTTGTAAGGGTAAGCAAGGTCTCTCAGATAAACTTGTAATGTGGGGTTTTCTATGGTTACTCTCAAATAAGTTCCTTTTTAGGCGGGACACTACCTCTGAGACACAGTATGCTTCCTTTAGGGGTGTCTTAGGGGTCATGGCCACGCGTTTTGGGGGTCCCCCCCCCCCTTCGTTTTGTTTCCTTCCTTTCTTATGCTGTTCCATGACCTTATGCAAATTTTTCTACCCTCATTACCTGAAACCTGATTCGCTTACTACTGTTTGACCTGGTCGTATTTTAACCTACTGCTCACTTCTGATACCTGTTACCAGACCTTTGTTATCAGTTGGTATGTCTACTTGATTTTGCTGTACCATTACTGTTTTGTATTTACAGTTGTTATACTTTAATAAAAACCATTGAAACAAAAATATATTTTATTTTTTGTCACTTAAAAAGGGAAATATTAAAACAACACACAATTTTTTTTCCAAAGCTCATACATTTTTTACAATTACATATAACACAATAGTGGCCATCATGTAAGCAGTAGCACATCAAGGATGCATTGAAGTGGTATTCCCCAGCTACTTGCTGTTCAGTTCCATCATTAATTATACAACTGTAGATGGTTCCAAACAGGTGGGGATATCTAACGCATTTCGAAATAAAGGTACAAACAATTTCTTCCTCAGGGATTTTTACCACTTCTGCCGCATAGAATAATTTCACTTTAGAATTGATACTTCATATACTCATAAGTTAAGTCTATTTAATACATTCAATATGCACTTACATTATATGCTATCTTTGGCTAGAGTGCTCTCATAGCCCAAACAGTTTCCATATCATTGTTGTGACTCATTATTCATGCTATACTACCATATACCGTGAGCTTTGGGGAAAAAAAAAATGTTTTTATATTTCCCTTTTTAAGTGACAAAAAAAAATAAAAAATATTTTTTTAATATATACTGAACAAAATTATAAAAGCAACACTTGTTTTTGCCCCATTTTTCATGAGCTGAATGCAAAGATCGAAGAAAATGGGGATTCATCCGTGAAGAGAACACCTCTCCAAAGTGCTAGATGCCATTGAATGTGAGCATTTGCCCACTCAAGTCGGTTACCATAACGAACTGCAGTCAGGTTGAGACCCCGGTGAGGAAGACAAGCATGCAGATGAGCTTCCCTGAGACGGTTTATGACAGTTTGTTCAGAAATTCTTTGGTTATGCAAACCGATTGTTGCAGCGGCTGTCCGGGTGGCTGGTCTCAGACCATCTTGGAGGTGAAGATGCTGGATGTGGAGGTCCTGGGCTGGTGTGGTTACACGTGGTCTACAGTTGAGGCCGGTTTGCTGTACTGCCAAATTTTCTGAAAAGCCTTTGGAGACGGCTTATGTTAGAGAAATGAACATTCAATTCACAAGCAACAGCTCCTGAGGACATTCCTGCAGTCAGCATGCCAATTGCACGCTCCCTCAAAACTTGTGACATCTGTGGCAATGTACTGTGTGATAAAACTGCACATTTTAGAGTGGCCTTTTATTGTGGCCAGCCTAAGGCACACCTGCACAATAATCATGCTGTCTAATCAGCATCTTGATATGCCACACCTGTGAGGTGGATGGATTATCTCGGCAAAGGAGAAGTTCTCACTAACACAGATTTAGACAGATTTAGACAATATTTGAAAGAAATAGGCCTTTTGTGTACATAGAAAAACTCTTAGATCTTTGAGTTCAGCTCATGAACAATGGGGGAAAAAACAAAAGTGTTGCGTTTATAATTTTATTGTATACATACATTTTTGAATTGCCTTAAAAATCCCATAAAATGGGGACACATATTGTGATGTCAAATAAGGGATGATGGCAATTACACCCACAGCCATATTTGTTTTTCTATTGCCTGTCCTCTTCCTGTCTCTGCAATACAAAGAGAACAGGATACTTTCTCATTCAAGTACATGGTACAGCAGGCACATATTAGAAATATTAAGTGTTGGAGTAACAAACGCTTTAATGCTACAGCATACAAAGACATTTTAGACAATTGTGCACTTCCAACCTTGTGGCAGTAGTTTGGGAAAGACCTATTTCTGTTCCAGCATGATTGTGCCACTGTTCAAAGCCAGCTTCCTAAAGACTTGTTTTTATGAGCTTGGTGTGGAGGAACCTAAGTGGCCTACACAGAGCCCTGACCCCAACCTTACTGAACACCTTTGAAATGAATTGGAATGCTAATTGCAAGTCAAGTCAATTCCAATCAGGTCAATGTGAATAAACTTGAGTGCTGACGTCAACCCTACTGAACCCCTTATTGGAGTTGGATCTCTGATGTAAGCCAGCTCTCCTCCTACACCATCAGTACCTAGCCTCACCGATTCTTTATTGGGGTAATGAGCACAAATCCCCACAGACATGTTTCAAAATTGCGTAAAAAGCCTTCACAGAAGAGGGAAGGCTACAAAAACGAATAGGAAGGTGTGAGCACCTAGTGCATTACCAAAATATTATTGGAATGAATTGAAACAGGTAAAAATATATATTCACAATAATGCATCTGATAAAAGCCCATAGGCTACAAGATGCCATACAGTGCAGGATATGCGTACTCCAATTACATCCCACTGTGGTGCCAAGCAGATGCTTCGGAACGCACAGTTCTCCCAGATAATTCTTAAAAAAGGAATTGTGGACCAAAGATTGCATTTCCAATGTGTTGTCAAGGTCTTACATTGCCCTCCTATTGGCAGCCATCTTGGACATGTGCAGACTGCTGCCTTTTATAGACTCTGATTGCATCATCACTTCCAGCTGCCTGGGGGTCGCACATTGATGATGCTGCACACCTGACTATATCTATCATCTGATGGGTTGCAGTCCTTGCCCTTGTGTTTGCGCTCCAAGGTACATCTCTGTTAGCAATCTTCTGTTCTCTGTGTTCCTCTGTGTATGACCTGGCTTGGCTGACGACTCTCGAACCAGCATCGGCTGACGACCTGGCATTGGCAGATGACCCGTCATCGGCAGACTACCCACTTCTGGACCCGTCCCTTGGCTTGGATGACTACCCACTCCTGGACTTGACCCCGGCTTGTTCCTGCTATCTATTCCTCACTCTTGCTGTGCGATTATTGTTGTTTTCTCCAATAAACCACTTTATTTTACCTGCATCCCCGTGTGGTCTGGTTTCCTGACATGTGTCCCTGCTATACTCGCTTCCTTCATACTCCAGCCTTGGGTGGTGGTTTCTATGATCATTACTGGAGCCTACACATGAAGCTGGTGACAATAACCTACATATTAAAGTGACAAAAGCTGGCAAGTATACAGCTCTTTGGACCATGGCTGTTGGCTTTCTAGGTATGAATAAATCACCATTGTGGAGTCTCCCGTGGGTTGTCACTTGACACATGATATCACTCCGTGTAAAGCCAGGATTGTTGATGTTTCTGTCCCTTCAAACAGCAAACATCGTTAACGCGTATAAATTGCATTGATTTGTTTTAAAAGGTCAGCGAAGCAGCGAGGAGAGGAAATCATGCTGTAGCTGTTAATAATTTATGCCAGTTAGCATGACTTGTTTCAACTGGATAGAATTCAGAAGTCTTGCCATGATTTTTAATTGCATATAACCTGCCATGATCTGTGTTGTTTGAATCGTGTCTTGTTTTGTGGATATAAACAGCTGATCTAGAATTATTGATCCATAGAGCTCTAATCAGGGAGCAATTAGACGGCTCAGTTCCTTTTTTGCTTTTTAATTTGCAAATGCTAATCCCTTTCTGAATATGCCAGTTACCTGGCTGGTATCCTTCCATGTGTGACTTGGAAAAGGTTTATAGGAATATGCTAGTTACCTGGCTGGTGTGCTTCCATGTGTGACTTGGAAAAGGTTTATAGGAATATGCTAGTTACCTGGCTGGTGTGCTTCCATGTGTGACTTGGAAAAGGATTACAGGAATATGCTAGTTACCTGGCTGGTATACTTCCATATGTGACTTGGAAAAGGTTTACAGGAATATGCTAGTTACCTGGCTGGTGTGCTTCCATGTGTGACTTGGAAAAGGATTACAGGAATATGCTAGTTACCTGGCTGGTATACTTCCATGTGTGACTTGGAAAAGGTTTATAGGAATATGCTAGTTACCTGGCTGGTGTGCTTCCATGTGTGACTTGGAAAAGGTTTATAGGAATATGCTAGTTACCTGGCTGGTGTGCTTCCATGTGTGACTTGCTTACAGGAACATGCTAGTTACCTGGCTGGTGTGCTTCCATGTGTGACTTGGAAAAGGTTTACAGGAATATGCTAGTTACCTGGCTGGTGTGCTTCCAAGTCACACATGGAAGTATCCCAGCCAGTTAACTAGCATATTCCTGTAAGCCTTTTCCATGTGTGACTTGGAAAAAGTTTACAGGCAAGTCAGAAAAAAGTCTTATCTGTGTACATCTAGGTTACTGACGCAAAGTATGGAAAGCAGGGAATTAGCATGATAGCTGAGCAAATTATAGTTTTATAGAAGCGGAGGGGTCATCATTGGCATTATCCATTGTTCTCTCAGGACAACTTTTTATGAAGCTTAAACTCCATCACTGTCAACTGGGCTACTTCCGGGTGTCAGGTTTTCCTTCTTGGCAGCCTCTTTTTTGGCTGGCTGGGATGACATGATCCGATAACACATGCTAAACTGTGCATGCGCAGCTCAGTGTATATTCAGTGCCTGATCGCACTAGTGCGATGCCAGACATCGCATGTGATTTGCACCGCATTGCTGTGCAGATCACATGCGATGTCTGAGCGATGTGATTTCAGCCAAACAAAATGTATGGTTGAAATCACATTGCATTCGCACCAAAATGGTGCAGGACCCTTTTTTTGGTTTGCACTGGTATTGGATTGCATGCAATCTGATTCCTGCACCATTTCACATTTCGCACTGCGATCTGCGAACTAATCTGGGGGTGTCATTAACTTTACATTGACACCCCCAGCGATTCGCAGATCTCAGAGTGAACCACTGTGCGATGGGGGACTGGCGGCACTGATTCGCAGGGTTTCCCGCATCGCTCCAGTGTGAACTGGGACTAAATAGAAGAATAAAAATAAGAATAAAAAGGGCTGAATGTTTAAATTTTTTAATTATAGCTTTAACTCTGCTTTAACCCTTTCCCACCACGTGTACACTTTTATGCAACCTCACTGAGCTCACTTCTTCAAGGAGCTTGCATGTATGCAAGCTGCACAGGGACTCTCGAGAGCCCCGGGTCACATACTAATGATCGGGAACTGGAAAGACTGGTTCCTGATCACCTTTCTGTAATGAATGGAGAGAAAGTTACATTGGGGTTGATTTACTGAAGGCAAACAGACTGTGCACTTTACAAAGTAAAATTGCACTCTGCAAGTGCAGTCGCTCCAGAGCTTAGTAAATGAGGTAAAGCTTCACTTTGCAAAGAATAACCAATTACGTGCAAGGAAAATAAAAAAGAAAAGCATTTATGCTTGTACATGATTGGATGACGAAAGTCAGCAGACCTCTCCTTCATTTACTAAGCTCTGGAGCAACTGGCCATGCTGAGTGCAAATACACTTTGCAAAGTGCACAGTCTGTTTGCCTTTAATAAATCAGCCCCACTGTATCTCTCTCTCCTTGCTAGGGAAAATAAATGTAAATAAACAAAGTTGTGTTTTAACCACCTGACCACTGGAAAGTTTCCCCCACCCCATGACCAGACTATTTTTTGCTATTCAGCACAGCGCTATTTTAACTGGCAATTGCGTGGTCATGCAACACTGTATGTAAATCACATTTTTATCATTTGATTCTCACAAATAAAGCTTTCTTTTGGTGGTATTTGATCACCACAGTTTTTATTTTTTGCTATATAAACAAAAGAATACTGAAAATCTTGGGACCAAAACACATCTTTTTTTGTTTCTGTGAAACAATTTTGCAAAAAAAGAAACTTTCTTCATAAATTTAGGCCAAAATGTAGTCTGCTACATTTCTTTGGTAAAAATGACCCAGATCAGTGTATATTATTTAGTCTGTGTGAAAGTTATAGAGTCTAAAAACTATGATCTATATTTGAAAATTGATCAATATTGATGTACTGAAGGCCTATTTCATTTCTTGAGGCCCCAAAATGCCAGGACAGCACAAATATCCCCCAAATGATCTATTTTTGAAAATAAACAAGCCAATGTATTTGCCTTTGGTTAAAGGCATGGTGAGTTTTTTAAACTTAAATTTTTTGTCACAATTTTTTGGAAAATTAAGAAATTTAATACAATTTTGGGTTTTTTTTCACAATTTTATTTTAACATAGTTAACAGTGCAGTACAGCATCATCATATGACTGGTGTGATCAGGGATGTGGACTGGTGACAGTATGTAAAAAATACTACAATGATATTTTTATACAATATGTTAAACTTTTTTTTTTTAAGATTTTTTTTTACAAACTGTCATCAGAGATATTCCGTGTCACCATAGTGACACAGTACTACTCTAGGAGGTGATCAGGGTTTTTTTTTACACTGTTATTGCTTATAACAGTGAAGACCATATAATAGTATCATGGCATGACATTCATGACAGCTTGCTTACTGTTGTGATCTGTGATTGGCTACAGTTAATCACATGGTACAGGGCGTTGTCATTGACCCATGTATCTTGTGATAGCTGTGGGCCAATTACAGCATTACAATAGTAAGCAAGCAGTCATAAATGGAAGCTATTCATGCTTACATCATGTGATTGATATGATTGGTCATAGTGATCACATGATACCTTGGAGATATCTTTTACCATTTACCATTAAATGAAAGCCCAGTTTGCCCTGAAAAAAACAAGGTATCATCCACCTGGGTACACAAAGTAGTTTTGATGATTTGTGCTGCTTTACTAACACATGTCAAAGTTCCAAATTGTGTTCAAGCATTAGGATTTGATTTCCCCTCCGTCATAGGGGTTCAAGATCTTATCAGCTGCTCAAAGAGTTGAAAAGATACTTTAACCACTCGGAAGGATTAACCCCCTTCATGACAGGCTATTTTTTGGCATACGGCACTGCGATAATTAATTAATTAATTTACAATTGTGCGGACAGGCGACACTGTACCCAAATACAACCCCCCCCCCCCCAAAAAAAATAGAGCTTTCTTTTGGTGGTATTTGATCGTATTTGGTGGTATTTTTTGCGCTATAAACAAAAAAAGACCGACAATTTTGAGAAAAAAAAAAACAATATTTTTTACTTTATACTATAAGACAAAACAATAAAAAAATGTAAAAAAATCGAATTTATTTATCAATTTAGGCCAATACGTATTCATATTTTTGGTAAAAAAAATCCCAAGAAACGTATATTGATTGGTTTTGCAAAAGGTATAGCATCTACAACCTAAGGAATATGTTTATGGAATTTTTATTTATTTATTTATTTATTTTTACTAGTAGTGGCGGCGATCAGCGATTTTTAGCGGGACTGCGACATTGTGACAGGCAAATTGGACACCTAACTGACACTATTGACACGGCGGTCCTCAAGTGGTTAAAAATAAAAAATTATTTTTCTGCACATTTTTCCTGCTACCCCATACAGTGGTTTGTATAATACAACCCTGTTATGAGTCTGTAAGAACTAAAGCCTTTTCTGTTCAAACTAAAGCTGATTGTACTGCCTGATTAGATACAAATTGATTGGACAGATTAGGTAGATCCGCATATTACATAGTTTTGGCAAACTTAAAGTTATCTGTACAAAGATTGTAATGTGTATGATGTCCCTAATGTTCATTGTCATCATTAGAAATTGTGGACCTGTATGGGGGCATAAGATAAGAGTTCAGCTCTAAACTAGGAAAATGCTACTTTCTCATGGAGAATAAAATATTCTGTTTAATCAGCCTTATGTATGAAGGTCCAGATGGTCTGACCTAGACTTTTAATAAACAGGACTCTGGGGACACTTTACTTATGTCAGCACCACCATGAATATAAATAAATCATCACTGAGACATTTAATTTGTGTGCAGGGTGTCTCTATTAAATCATACCTCCATTCAAAATCACAACTTTAAAAGAGAAGTATGGTTTTTTTTTTTTGTAAGAATCATACTTACCTAGGTGGATGCGGAATTGGTCTGATGCTGCATCTGTCCCACATTGGCTCTAAGATTGAGAACCGATCGATCACCACCGATCACTTGCTTCTCAGAGTTCCCTGAGACTCCTTTGGCCACTGGTTGCTAGAGCTGCCTCTCCCACCGCTCTCACACCCCTCCTCTCTCACTTACTCACCCCCCCCCTCTCTCTCTCTCATCCCCTCTCTCTTTCTCTCTCAACCCCTCCTCTCTCACCCCCCCTCTCTCTCTCTTACCCCCTCTCTCTCTCACCCCCTCTCTCTTTCTCTCTCAACCCCTCCTCTCTCATCCTCCCTCGTTCTCTCTCTCACCCCCTCTCTTTCTCTTTCTCTCTCTCTCTCTCTCTCTCTCTCTCTCTCACCCCCTCTCTTTCTCTCTCTCTCTCTCACCCCCCCTCTCTCTCTTATCCCCCTCTCTCTCTCTCTCTCACCCCCCACTTTCTCTCTCTCTCATCCTCTCTCTCCCTTTTATACCCCCCTTTCTCTCTCACCCAGCTCTCTCTCTCTCACCCGCTCTCTCTCACCCTCTCTCTCTCCCTCCCCCTCTCTCTCATCCCCCCTCCCTCACCCACCCCCTCTCTCTCTCTCACCCCCTCTCTCTCTCCCTCCCTCCCTCCCTCCCTCACCCACCCCCTTTCTCTCTCTCCCAACCTCTCTCACCCCCCCTCTTGTGAGATCTCAGGGGTTCATGCTGGGACTTGGAGTCCCTCAATTGAGGAGGGAGTCAAATCTTTTAAAAAGGAAGGAGTGGGGCAAATTTACATAGGAGGGGGAAGTGGGGGGGGGGGGGGCGCCCAATTTTAGTCTTGCCTAGGGCAGCACAAAACCAAAATACACCACTGGGCCCAGGCTCAGGCTTTCAGCAGCTTGTTGAGAGGCTGAACCAGGGTCCGGTCCGGGGGTGTGGGCGGATCCTGACTTCATTGTCGCGATCTTGCCCAAGCCTGGACCAGCTCTGTGACGTCAGCTGACAGTGGGCTTTGGCTCGCTGTCTGCTGAAAACTTGTCACAGGAGTGCAGAACGAACTGCAATCCTTTTGGCTGTACTTCTCCTTTAACTACTGTATACAACTTTACTTTTATTCAGCATGTTGCCATCTCTTTATTCATCTTTCTATTTATACTTGTTGATCCCAAAATATGGACTGTGAGCCACTCAGCTTGTCATGTCATAAAAGAGCTATCTATTGTATGAATGGTAAAAGCAATATGCATTTTGAGCAATCATTTCCTTTGTCATGCCACCACAAGTCACCAGGAGCCATCTCCCCCGAAAAAGTGACAACACTGTAATGCCACTATAGAAATATCCACAAGGTGGTCACCTATTATTCCTCGCTGCAGTTGCTAAACTATAGCTGTGCATTGCAATTGCTCAGTGTTGCCACCAGCTCACTCCTACAGCCACTAACAGCCCCTTCCCTTAGACTAAATTCACACCTGAGTGTCATGATTTTTTGGAGCGTTTGTGTACAGCATTTTTGTGCTTTGGCGTTTTTTAGCTAGCTTCTTCATTTCTTGCTATGTTTTTCAGCTTTTGCATCTAGTTTTATTCATTATTTATTATTATTTATTTGTTTTTTTTACTGAGGTTAAGGCCCCTTTCACACGATCGGACCAATCGGGTCGGCCTGTCCGTTTTTCAGGTGGACCCGATCGGGCCACCCATTGACCTCTATATGGAGGCGGATGTCCACTGACACCTGCCTGGCATACGATCCGACAAGATCTGCTAAAAACAGATGTATGGCGATATATTCGCCATCCGTCCATTGGGTCGGATCGGATGGGATCGAATGAAAACAGACAGGCTGTCCATTTTTCATCCCATCTCCCCATAGAGGAGAGCGGGACTCTGACAGGTATGTGACAGGTCTGTCTCTGTACAGTGAGCGGAGATGGACCTGTCATCCGCCTGCTCAGCGGGAATCAATGGAGAAATCCCAGCTGAGCAAGCGGAGTCCGTCCAAATAGATCTCGCCATGTGAAAGGGGCCTTTGGGTTAGTGGTTTAAAGGCTAGGAGGTAATTTATCTATTATTTATTTACCTATTATTTATTATTTTTGTAAGGTTAGGGTTTAACCACTTTAGCCCCGCTTACATTGAGGCTACTGCGGCAAAGTGCCGCGATCCCGTCCAGCGACGTAGACCTACGTCGCTGGACTCCGCCCCTTGTGGGCGGCGCTCGCGCGCCGCCGGAGGCTCGCTCCCGCTGTGTTCATTCACAGCGGGAGTCGGGCCAGCGGAGGAGCAGCGGCGATTGCCGCTGCTCTGCCCCGATCGTCGGGGATCGAGTCTGGAGATCCGCCCGCTGTGTGTAAACACAGCGGGCGGATCTCCATAGTGACAGGGACTGACAGATCGGAGTGTTCAGCATAGCTGGACATCCGATCTGTCCTTCTGTCACACAGTCACCTCCCCCCCCCACACGTCAGTAAGCACCAGGCATACATTAACCCCTCCCTCTCCAATAAAATTAACCCCTTCCCTGCCAGTGTCATTTTTACAGTAACAGTGCATATATATAGCACTGATTACTGTAGAAATGTCACTGGTACCCCCAAAAGTGTCAAAAATGTCAGTCAAGGGTCCGATCTGTCCGCCGCAATGTCGCAGTCCCGCAAAAAAAATCGCAGATCACCGCCATTACGCGTTAAAAAAAAAAACACCAAAAATGACAGAAATCTTTCCCTTAGTTAGTAAACGCAATAACTTTTGCGCAAACCAATCAAAATACGCTTATTGCGATTTTTTTTACTAAACATAGGTAGCATAAAACAAATTGGCCAAAAATTTAAAAAAAATTTGATTTTTACATTTTTTTGGGGGGAATTTCATATAAAAAAATGTGAAAAATATTGTTATTTTTTCAAAATAAAAGCTATTTTTTTGTTTATAGCGCAAAAAGTAAAAATCGCACAGGTGATCAAATACCACCAAAAGAAAGCTCTGTTTGTGGGAAAAAAAGGACGTAAATTTCGTTTGGGTACAGCGTCGCACGACCGCGCAATTGTCAGTTAAAGTCGCACAGCGCCGAATCGCAAAAAGTGGCCTGGACGGAAGACAGCAAAATCCTCCGGTGGTAAAGTGGTTAAGGTTAGGGGTTAGAATTGATGTTACCAGGGACTCCTATGCCCATCTAAGGTTGCTACTGTACATACCAAGAAAATGAAGGCAAACAGTCACCTGAATGCTGAAGAAAAAAACTGCAAAAATGGTCAGTTGACAACACATAAGCACTGTGCACTTTATTTAGGACTTTTTTCCACTTGTTGTTCACTTGGCTTGACAACTGCTTTAAAATGTTGTTTCAACTTTTGCAGCCAAATTGGGATAACACCTACTTTAGATGTGTTACATGTCCCCATTCACATAGCAAAACATAAAATGAAATTTAAAAATTGCAGCTTATCTTTTTTAGATGCTCTATTCTGGACCCTAAAGCAAGGAAAAATCCTGTATAGTTCTCTTTGTTTATTTGGGGGGGAGCAGCTGTGTTTGCCATAAATAACCCTGTCTGTACTATGCAGGCAGATCTTCATTATCAATTGTAAGTAGATTTTTGTCTATGTGAGTCTGCACTTGGCTTTTTTTATTATTAATAGGTATACTTGTTTATGCTGCACTTAGCTGGCACCCCCATGTGTCCCTTTTGTACTTTCAGAGATCTGGTGGAACGGCCTGCTGGAGTGCAATACTAATTGACCCATATGGGATTTTATGAACTTTTAGGCCTCATGCACACAGGATGTTTAAAAAATGGCAGCACTGCTGCCAGGAAAAAGCAGCTGTAAAAACATGCCTTTAGCTGAGTCTTTGAGTAGCGTTTATGTGCATTTTTTGGGCGTTTTTACAGTAAAAACATTCGCTTTACTGTAAAAACGTCTAAAAACACCTGTTACAGCATTTAGACACGTTTAACAGTGTTTTTTTTGGTCATTTTGCGTTTTTACAGCTCAACAGCCTCTGTTCCTGGATGCACAGGCTGTGTTTTTTTTCTACTGCCTCCAAACGCCTCTGAAAGTTTATGTGTGTATGGACATATAGGCTAACATGGAGGGGTGTTTAGAGGCAGTTTAAAAAAAATTCAGACGCCCCTAGGAGCATCTGTCAAAACGTCCTGTTTGCATGAGGCCTAATGTAATGTTTTGGACCTTTATTCAGGTGTCCTATTTACAAAAAGACTGTCCCTTTTTGCTGCTTGCTATCCCCCACTGGTGACCATTAATATTAGGACTTTTTGTTACTTTTAACCTTAGTGGGGTTATTTGTGTATAGTGTACCTGTATCCTTTGCGCCATAAGTCTCGGTTCACACTTGTGCGATTGCGAACAGGTGTGATCGCAATGCAAATTTTCAGTGCGAGTTTGCCTTGCGTTTTTCAATATTAACAGCGCGATTGTAATGCGAATTGATTGCGTTGATTATTTTAATTAACCTCAGATGCGATGTAAGGAGGGGTGGAGCAGAAGGGAAAACTCTACATAAAAAAATAAGAATTCGCACAAATCTGAACTGATAATGCGAGTCCAGACCGATTTACATTGATGTCTATGGAGACTAAATTCGCATCGCAGCGCTGTAAACTCGCATATGACCCTTTTCATCATCGCATTACATTCGCATCTGAATCGCAATGCATAGATGTGAACGACCATCACAAACTCAATGTATTTTGGGAAGACATGCGAATGTAGACTTTTTGTAACGCATCGCGTTTGCAGTAAACTCGCGCAAGTGTGAACCGGCACTAACGCCTCTTGCACACTGCAGCTTGAAAAAGCTCAGCACAGCTTTTTTTTTTTTTTACTAAGCTAAAATACAGCCCATTAATTGTATTGTGCCTGTGCACACAGGCGCGTAAACATGCGCTGTGCATTCTTCAGTAAAAACAAAATAGTAAAACCTACATTTTTGGTCAGTAATTTACGCCTCATGCATGCAAATGCGCGTGAGTGCACACAAATGTGCGCAAATGGCCATTTACATAATGTGCAGAACAAGAACGTGAGAATACAGTTCGCACATTTGCGCAAATATATGCACGAAAATATGCGCACATACATACAAACAAAAAACAGATGAAAAAGTAGATGCTCAAACAGGAGTATCGTGTGCAAGAGACCTAATAATACTGTGTTGTGCTAAATGTGTAGAGACTTGGCTTCTTGCATTGTATGTTAATGAGGACAGACTTAGGACAGGCTCACTCTAAAATTCCCTAAAACCTTTGTAGTCAGCCATGACACCTCCACCTGAGAAAAATCTAAAAGGTAAGAAATATTTAAAAACAAATTTTAGGCATGCTATGCTAATGGGAACACACAACAAACATATATTAGGGTTTTCCCAAATTTGAATGCAAAAGCTTGCCTAAGCTGAATCGTGGTTGGTACATAGACCTGTAGAATCACTCCAAACATAAAAAGAATGTAAAGTGTTAATTAGTTGTATTTTCCCAAAATCTCATTAGTTACTTTTATCTTTTCTCTTTAGCAGAGTTTTTTTTTTCTTTTTAATTCTAATTATCAAGAACAAAGACTAGAACTTGTAAACTATCAAAGATGTACTTATATATAATCTGAACGTATTTGTGTCTTTATTTCTTAGTAAGAGTTGGAATGGATGTTGCCTCCTCCCCTATCACACATGGGAATATGGTAATCAGATTATACACAGTAGCTGTGCTGAGCTGGGGCCCTTTGTTCAGTTTGCACCAGGGACATCATATAGCGTCTAAAACAGTGAAATGCTCTGCACCTGCCGCAGGATTTTCAATAAAAAGGAAAACGCTTCATCACTGTTAGATGGAACAGAAAAAAATATTCCTTTGAAAAGTACACAGACATTTATACACATCATGCATTATCAGTCATTGGGCGCTCAGTGGTGAAAATAAAATATTATAAGTACCCTCCCTTCCCTAAAACAATTGCAGGTAAAAACCACAGAACAATCAAGTTTTTTTTTTTAATTATATATTTTTTTTACTTTTCCAATATAACAAAATAATAATACATGTTTCACAATAACTTTTACATCAATGTTTCAAATTACCCTTCCCCACCTCCCTCCTCCCTGATCCCCCCAATTTTCCTTTATTAAAAATATATTTATTCTTCCTATTTCTATTTCCTTTTAGTTGTCTATCTCCTTCCTCTCCATTCCCCATTCTCCCTTCTCTATCCCTTATATTACCATCAGTAAATTTCCTTAAACTCTAACCATCCACTCCAAATTTTTTCACATTTTTCCATTTTATCCTTTCCGCAATAGTGCAGTTCTTCTATGTTAAAAATACAGTAAAACCTTGGACTGCGAGCATAATTCATTCCGGAAACATGCTTGTAATCCAAAGCACTCTTACATTAAAGTGAATTGCCCCTTAAGAAATAATGAAAACTCAAATGATTCGTTCCACAACCATTTATTCATAAATCTTTCAGTTTATAGTCCATATAAAAAGATTATAGCAATGTTGTGTATCCATAAAATATCCATCCACAAATGGCGCCTCCACAAGGGGATTAGAAGCAAAATCCAGCAGGAGCTACAGAGTATAAAAGAGAAGAGTGACGCCTTTAATTGTAACAATATGGTTACATTTAATGAAGGTACAATATTTAGCAACTCACACGGTTGATGATTGAAAGAGGCACATCTAAGTATGCAGGCATCCAGGGCAAAGTTGTCCACATAGACCATCCTCACTGCCGACTCTCACCGATGTTAGTCTGCAGTCTTGACCAGGAAGACTACCCTGCAGTAGAGCAATCTGAAAGCGAGGTATGAAGCACTCGTGGAGCGCAGCGTCTAAGGGATGACATCAATGGCGGTGTGGAGGATGGTCTTAGTGGACAGCTTTATCCCAGATGCCTGCATACTTAGATGTGCCTGTTTCAACCATGTGAGTTGCTAAATGTTGTATCTTCATTAAATGTAACCATATTGCTACACTTAGAGGCACCCCTCTTTTCTTTTATACTCAGTTGTGACATGACGCTACTTGTATTTCAAGACATCGCTTGTTTATCAAGTCAAAATTTAATACAAAATTTTGCTTGTCTTGCAAAATGCTCTCAGACCAAGTTACTCTCAATCCAAGGTTTTACTGTATTCTACCCTTTTAACCCAGTCTCCTACTGTTGGGCTGTCCGATACCTGCCAGAATCTTGGGATCAATTTACTGTATTTATTCACCGTGTTCATATATTGTGTTTATGTAAGCTTAGTGTTATGAAATGGATAAGACCAAGGATGTTTAGGCGTGTTCACTCCCGTAATCTCCTGTATCTGTTGTATAACTTTCTGGCAAAATTTCTGTATTTTTGGGCACTCCCACTATAAACGTGCCATTGTTATCTTACAACCTCTCCAACAAAGCGGTGATTTTTCCAGTTGATATTTATGTGCTTTAGTAGGTATTATACACCATCTTGCCCGACATTTGAAATTAATTTATATTAATTTTTATTCTATTAATTTCTATTGTACAGTATTTGTGGCTACTGCTGTAACATAAGCCAATCCCAGTATTTTCTATATCCGTTGTTTGTTTAGGGGTGTATCAAGTTCCTTTTCCCATATTTCTACATAAGGCAGAATTTTGGGATCAGCCATGGTAGTAAGAATCTTCTAGATCTGGAAGATACAATGTTTTGGTGCCTATGGCGACATCACCCTGAACATGCTTGATCTCGTCTGAAAAATCAAGTATTTTAAATGCCTTCTTACAGTGTTTTTCCTTTCCATTAACAATTTCTCGGTCAAACAATTCCTTAGCACAGCCCCTTACCCTTGGGCAGATGAGGAGAACCCTCAGGTGGCTTGGTGAGCTAGCATTTCAACTCTCAGTGTGGAATTACTAACTTGCTGGGGGGTAAAAAAGAGCTGGATGCATTCCTAATTGCACAAAAATAATTGGATATTGCCATTTATAAGTAATAGCACCAGAGATTTTTAATCCAGGGAATACCCAATTGCCTACTGGGGAATCAGGAAGGCATTTTTTTCCTGGCTGGAGCAAATTGGACCATTTTTCATAGGAATTTTTTTACCTTCCTCTGGATCAAATGTGGGTATAGGATTTTGTATATGGATGTTTTCTATTTTTTTATTTTTTCCATTGGTTGAACTAGATGGACCTGTTTCTTTTTTTTAAAATCAGATTTACTATGTAAATATGTAAAAGAAAATTGGGTGCCAGTCATTTTAGCATGGAGCACGGAATTGTCCAAAATGTCTTGGTATGCTGACACCTTAAGAGTTCCCTTTCCTGGAACTAAGGAGCCAAGCCCAACCCCTGAAAAACAACCCCACACCATAATCCCCCCTCCATCAAATGATTTGGACTAGTGAACAAAGTAAGGTCCATAAGGTCATGGATGAGTGAGTTTGGGGTGGAGGAACTTGACTGGCCTGCTGCTGCAAAGAGTGGGCCAGCTCAATACTGAACCCTACAGACTAAGACTGGAATGCCATTAATGTTTATGTGTGTGTAATGGCAGGTGTCCCAATACTTTTGACAATATATTGTATTTTTAGATTGTTTTATTTGCCTGGGGTTCTGCTTTAAAGTGACCCCATCTAAGGGAAAAGCACTAACGAACCTTAATCTACAGTAAGTAGAAACATTTTAGGTTTAATGTTTAAAAATGTAAAGTAATGCACCTGGGTGCCAGAAACCATAAAGCAAGCTACTCACTAGGAGGGGAACCTCTGGGTGAGTCTAGGATGGAAAAGGACTTGGGGGTACTGGTAGACAACAGGCTTGGCAGTGGCATGCAATGCCAAGCCGCTGCAAGCAAAGCCAACCGAATACTGGGATGTATAAAAAAGGGGATTCACTCCAGAAATAAAGAGATTATTCTCCCACTCTACAAGACTGGTCTGGCCACATCTGGAGTATGCTGTCCAGTTCTGGGCACCGGTCCTCAGGAAGGATGTGCTGGAACTGGAGAAAGTCCAGAGAAGGGCAACATAAATAATTAGGGGAATGGAGGACATCAGCTATGAGGAAAGACTACAAGCACTGAACTTATTCTCTCTGGAGAAGAGACGATTGAGGGGGGATATGATATCAATGTACAAATATTGTACTGGCGACCCTAGCATAAGGAACAAACTATTCAGAGTAAGGAGATACAATAAGACACGTGGCCACTCACTAAAACTAGAGGAAAGGCGGTTTAACCTTAAAATACGCAGGGGGTTCTTCACTGTAAGAGCGGTAAGGATGTGGAATTCTCTTCCACAAGCAGTCGTATCAGCAGGGAGCATTGATAGTTTCAAAAAACTATTAGATGGGCACCTTAAAGACCACAACATACAGGGGTATACAATGTACGGTTAGCAGCAAACACACACACACATCATAGGTTGAACTGGATGGACTGATGTCTTTTTTCAACATCACTAACTATGTAACTATGTAAGGTTGCAAAATCCAGGAAACTTGATGTATGTATTTAGCATTATTTAATTGCTTCTAGCGATAACTATTGCCTGTATTTTAGGGACTTTTATTATGGATGCCTGCTTAGCACAACCGTAAATACTTCTACTGATAAGACAATTGCCTGTATTTCAGGGACTTTTTTATTCATGTTATTGAGTCTTTTTAAATGGTTGTAAAATATAACCTTTAATTGGCATAAATGCCATGAAGATAGAGCAATGTAGTACTAAACCGCTCCAGTCTAAAGTGAGCTGGAAGGAGTGAAAAGTTCATGTATACTCTAGGTGCGTCTGCAGACACCACCAGAATAATCAGTGTATGATGAACCTAAAAACCTTCCCTGATTTCTCTTACTTCCTTTAGAGCAGGGGTCTTCAAACTATGGCCCTCGAGTTGTTAAGGGACTTCAATTCCCACCACGCCTAGTCATATCTGTGAATGTCAGACTTTTACAATGCCTCATGGGATTGAAGTTCCAGAACAGCTGGCGGGCCGTAGTTTGAGGATCCCTGCTTTAGATAAACCAGCTCTGGAAGTGTCTGCATGCATTTCCTACCATGCCTATTCAAAGAATAATACTTAGGTGGCCCAATTTTGTTTTTGTTTGAGGTTGCATAGAATGATACTCTAAAAGGCCAAAATGTTATGGACACCTTACTTTCACACCTTTCAGGCTAGGATCACATCTGAGACCCCTTCCCGCACCTGCAGAGAATAATGTGCTGGTGCTTAGAAGATGTCGTGGATGTGCCATTAATCCTAATGGCAACCCAACACACACAGGAAACTACTGGTTTCCCATACTGGCAGCCACACTGTACTATGCTGTTCCCTGTGGCCATATTTTTGGAAAAGGTGTAGGGACTTTTTCCCTGCATTGTCCACAGGTACCACAACCCATTTTGTTAATATAGTAATTGTGATCATCAAACTTTTGGCCATGTAGTGCATGTTCAGATGGTCAACTTCTCTAGGCTGATCAACCTCCAAGAAATTTCCATGGTCCACTGTTGTCACCATCATGGAACCCACCCTGAAAAATGCTAGGCAGCCATTGCTGGAGTGCATGCATGTAGATAGGCAGTAGGGTGAAATAAATATTTTACTTATAAATCGCCAACTGATGCATAGTGAATTAGAAAATAAATGATCAGTTTACATCAACTTTGCCTTAACTTAATCACTTGACCTAATGCCAACTCAACCCCTAACTATATAATTGAAAATATACCTAACCCATTATCCTAACACTTAACACAATCCCTTATCCCCCCAAAAATACCCCTTAAAACCTAATATTTGATGCTTGCCTAAGCCCCCAGTACTTAAAGTGTTACTAAACCCAAAACAGTAAAATCAGTCTGTATAGCATGCTTGTTACATAGTTACATAGTTACATAGTTAGTGAGGTTGAAAAAAGACATCAGTCCATCCAGTTCAACCTATGATGTGTGTGTGTGTTTGCTGCTAACCGTACATTGTATACCCCTGTATGTTGTGGTATCTAAGGTGCCCATCTAATAGTTTTTTGAAACTATCGATGCTCCCTGCTGATACGACGGTTTGCGGAAGAGAATTCCACATCCTTACCGCTCTTACAGTGAAGAACCCCCTACGTATTTTAAGGTTAGCAAGGAGGAGAGGAGAGATTGGCGCAATCAGATGGTCAGAACTGTAAACAGTTTCTATGCATATAGCAAGGTATGGCAAGGTGGGCTTCAGATACACAAAGTCCGGTGTGGCTTGCTAAACACTTCGATGGCTGCCTCCAGTGAAGGGTGAAGTAACCCTGTATGATCCAAAACAAGAAGAGAAAAGACCGGGCGCCGATCTAAGTGTAGCAATAAAACATTTAATAGCAATAGTAAGAGTACTACTCACAGGAGTACGTTAAAAACAGGCATCTCAATAGTGGGTATGCAGAGTTCGTCCGGGGGGTCCTCCAGAAGTCCTGTTGGAACTGGTGCTGCGAGGGATAAGCTGCGGTCTCCTGGGGCGGGACGCCCTGTGAGTAGTACTCTTACTATTGCTATTAAATGTTTTATTGCTACACTTAGATCGGCGCCCGGTCTTTTCTCTTCTTCGTATTTTAAGGTTAAACCGCCTTTCCTCTAGTTTTAGTGAGTGGCCACGTGTCTTATTGTATTCCCTTTCTCTAAATAGTTTGTTCCTTATGCTAGGGTCGCCAGTACAGTATTTGTACATTGATATCATATCCCCTCTCAATCGTCTCTTCTCCAGAGAGAATAAGTTCAGTGCTTGTAGTTTTTCCTCATAGCTGATACTCACTGTGTAACTTAAGGGGTTAATCCTCTGCATTATGTAAAAAGGTGGTTTGATCCTGTCTTCTTTGATCCTCCCCTTCTTCCACAGCCACCAATCCATCCACTGATAAGACAGAGCCTTTGGAGTCACTCTGCACATGCTCAGTTTGGCGTGTATTGCTAGAGAGTTGTTTTTTTTTTTTCTTGGGAGGGTGCATGTGATCAACACAGGGCCAATCAGCACTGTCCAGACAGAGGGTTAGGGGTCCTGTAGCCTCATAGGATGGTCAGAGTAGAATTAAAACTACTCCTTCAAGCTTTAACCAGACACTGATAGAAGTCACAAGACTGCTAAATACTGCTGATGAGAAAAGGTATTTAGCAGTTTATATTTACTAAAATAATTGTATTTCCATGTTCTGCGGGGGGGGGGGGGGGGTTAGATATAGTGAATTCAGGCTCCTGGGTTTAGTAGAACTTTAGAGTCGATGTAAGGATTCATTCTGACATTCAATAAACCAGTAGCTGAAGTCCATTCTGCAGGTTTTCTCCTCTGGCGTTGCAGTTGGCTAAAGTTCCTTGCCACCACTAGTAGGGGCATGCGCTATAGTTGCACTGGCTGCATGGCATTTTGCTGTGCGGTTTTCAATAACCAACGCAGGGCTGACAATGCTGATTGACACTTTAATAGCACTGTCTGAGTGTTGTCTCCCTGTAAAAAGAAGTGACATCCAGGCACCCATTTTGGCAGGATCAACAGACAGGTTTTCCTTTAAAGAATGTACACACATGCAAATCACTTTGAGTGATTAAGTGTTAGCTCTGTGTGACATACAAAATGTGATTTTTTTTTTATTATTTTTTTTTTGCAGATAACAGATTTTGAAGTGCATTGTTTCAATTTATGTTATATGTCCTTACCAGAATTAATACATACAGCAAAGATTGGAATAAGAGAGAGAGGAACAGTTTGACCTTTTACAATCTCCAATGACAGCAACCTAGTTTTCTCCAAATTTTCTTTCTAACTTTTATTTTTCTTTATAGATTAGCTATTTTTTTTTAATTATTTATTATTACAATGTCTGGCTATATATGACTTGACAAATTATGCTTTTTTCTTCCATTTTGGGTAACTTTTTAGGGTGATGTACAAGAAAAAATTGCTCTCACCTTGTTTGGCCTTTTTTTTAGAATTACACAATAATGTAATTTCTCTCAATGGAAGTCCTATTTTGTAGCTTCTGGATTGTTAAACATAACTGCTGTTCTAAAGCTAAGGCTTTCTATGGAAAGAAAAGTCCCAGGGGGCTTGTACTTAAGACTCTATGAAGGAAGAATTGCTTAGATTGCTAAGAAGATCCTCTCTCTATGTTTTCTGGTGTAGTATAGAGAAAATAATGTGAAAATCTAATTACCTGGTGAACTGCTGTGGTCAGCAAGTACTGTTCATTCTTCAGACTCTAATGCTTGGGCCATTTCTTCATAAAGGGTTTCTAGACATTAAATAAGAGTAACATTATGCAAAAGAGCCACTCGTACATTTTAAAACTGTTCATTAGGGATGAGCAAAATTGAGAGTTTTTATTTCTTGGAATTGTGGCATAAATCAGTAGATTTCTGTGAAATGCCATGTTGGAAAATGCATTGTTGTCTTTTGGGAGGGCGATATTAAAGAGGAATTTCACCCTACCTATCCTAAATGAAATGTAAAATGCCTAACTCTTGTCCCTGTATGCAAAATTAAAATACATATTTACTAGCCCATCTTGCAAGCAAGGCTTGCGCTCCGTTCTGCTCCAGCACCGCCGTATTGAAACAAGATCCAAGGCATGCGTAGTCATGCCATGGTTCTCTGCCAGGTTCCATAGACCTGGCAGAGCCTCAAAGTACGTCTACATTAGGGTGGAATCTGTCGCTGTCTCCTGAGACGTGTGACATTGATATTGCAAGCATCTGGATAGGTCATCCTCACCTATGTAAAAAGAAAAAAAAAAAGAATTTCAGTATTAAATAAAAAATATTATCCTGCAATTGTGTAAAAAGGAGGTAGGGAAGGTGAAGGTCTGCTTTAATGTATTTTTAAAGGAGCAAAAGGCTTTAACTATCTTGGGTTTGCTGCACCAAAAAAATGGCTTCTTGTTAGCTCATTATTTTTTTTTTTGTTTCACAGAAATAAAAAAAAAATACAGTGAAAAATGAAATACACCAAACTAGCCTAAATACGGTTCGCTGTTCAAAAACACACCCTCTAAATAAAGAACAAACAAGAGTAAATTGTTTTTGCCAAGCAGATGAGTCCTAACCAGCTCAGGCCCCGTGTCCACTAGTGCGACTTGCTGTGCGTCTTGATACATGTCAAGTCCCATGACAAGTCAAAACCTATTCATTTCAATTAGGACCGTTCTAACTGCTGCGACTCAAGCCACAGCGACTTGAGAAAAGGTTTTTGCACTACTTTTGGATGACTTCAGTGCGACTTGTCCCTCATAGAAGGTAGTCGCACTGAAGTCCCCAGAAGTAGTCTCAAACAAGTCGCACTACAAAGTCGCACTTGAAATCGTAGGCGCATTAGTGGACGTAGCCTAAGTGTGCAAAACTAAGATGTTCTGCTATGTCAAAATACTCTACATGCAGCTCTACAGTAGGGATGAGAAGTCTTCCTGTGATATATATATATATATATATATATATATATACACACAACAGTATATATATATATACTATAATCCAAAAGTAACAGGACATCTGCCTTTACACACTCATGAACTTTATTGGCATCCCAGTCTTAGTCTGTAGGGCTCAATATTGAGTTGGCCCACCCTTTGCAGCTATAACAGCTTCAACTCTTCTGGGAAGTCTGTCCACAAGGTTTAGGAGTGTGTCTATGGGAATGTTTGACCATTCTTCCAGAAGCGGATTTGTTAGGTCAGGCATTGATGTTGGAGAGAAGGCCTGGCTCGCAGTCTCTGCTCTAATTCATTCCAAAGGTGTTCTATCAGGTTGAGGTCAGGACTCTGTGCAGGCCAGTCAAGTTCCCCCACCCAAGACTTGCTCATCCATGACATTGTGGACCTTACTTTATGCACTGGAGTGCATTCATGTTGGAACAGGAAGGGGCCATCCCTAAACTGTTTCCACAAAGTTTGGAGCATGAAGTTGACCAGACTGTCTTGGTATGCTGACGCCTTAAGAGTTCCCTTCACTTGAACTAAGGGGGCAAGCCCAACCCCACACCATAATCCCCCCTCCACCAAATGATTTGGACCAGTGCACAAAGCAAGGTCCATACAGACTTGGTTGAGCGAGTTTGGGGAGGAGAAACTTGACTGGCCTGTACAGAGGCCTGACCTTAACCCGATAGAACACCTTTGGGGTGATTTAGAGCGCAGACTACGAGCCAGGTCTTCTCTCCAACATCAGCGCCTGACTTCACAAGTGCACTTCTGGTCAAACATTCCCATAGACACTCCTAAACCTTGCGGACAGCCTTCCCAGAAGAGTTGAAGCTGTAAAAGCTGCAAAGGGTGGGCCAACTCAATATTGAACCCTATGGACTAAGACTGGGATGCCATTAACCTTCCTAGCGGTATTCCCGAGTGTGACTCGGGGTAAGATTTTAGTGCCAAAAGCGGTAACCCCGAGTCACACTCGGGGTAGCGCTAGGAAGATCGCTGGATGCTGGAGGAGGTTTTACTTACCTTTTCTCCGGGATCCAGCGATGTCTGCGAGCGGTGTGCGGCGGCGGAGCTCTCTCCCGATCGTCTGCGAGCCCCGGCTTCCGTCTCCGGCGACGTGACGTCCGCCGGGGGGTGGAACCGGCGGCAAATTCGAATGTAAAATGCACCAAACACACTGATATCGTTCAAAATAAAATAAAATCACATTACATTACCCCCCAGTGCCCTTTCCTGCAGTTTTACTGTACTTTTTATGTAAATATATGTATATATATATATATACATATATATACAGTATATATATATATACATATATATACAGTATATATATATATATATACGTATATATATATATATATATATATATATATATATATATATATATACACACACACATATTATATATATATATATATATATATATATATATATATATATATATATATATATATATATATATATATATACATATATATGTATATATATATATATATATATATATATATATATATATATATATATATATATATATATATATATATACACACGTATATATATATATATATATATATATATATATATACACACGTAATTCTTGTGAATGAGCAGCCCAAACCAACTGTATACATTACATATATATATATATATATATATATATATATAATATATGTATACATAATATATGTATACATACATATATATATATATATATATATATATATATATAATATGTATAATAAATGTATACAGTTGGTTTGGGCTACTCATTCACAAGAATTACATGCTTTCAGCACCTAAAATAATGGTACCGCTTTCAGCACCTAAAATCCAAAAGAATCATACCGCCAGGGAGGTTAAAGTTTATGTGCGTGTAAAGGCAGGTGTCCCAATACTTTTGATAATATAGTGTATATCAAAACTGCAGACCATTCAAAGGAATTCCAAGCAAATTTGCACTGTGGGATCTATAGGTGTGTTGAGGCTGAAAAATAGCTTGCAGCTTTCCCATCTTTTCTTACAATACCTTATTCCTTTTACAGTTAGATTTTCATTTCAAATATTGCTAAATTATACATCACTGCAAGAATATGTTGGCACTTTATTAAAATAAATAATAATGTGTACTCTTTTTTTTCTTTCTCCAGAAAAGAAGAAAAATGTAGAAAGAGGACCAGGGAGGCTTGGCTCTGTGACGCAGAGGGGCTCTCTCTCTGATTGGGCCTGTGCCCTTCCTGCCACTCCACCTCACAATGTCCAAAAAGGGCACCAGCAGCAGAGCTAAGGCAGAGAGAACCGACTCATATGCTTCCCTGCAAGCTGCCAATGAAGACCTGAGAGCCAAACTTACTGATATCCAGATAGAACTCCAGCAGGAAAAGAGTAAGGTGAGTGTGTTGGCACACATGGTAGAACACTATGTCAAGTCATGCCAAGCTTACCTTGCACATAAGGTAAATACATCCACCTTTGTAAATTTTATTTTCCTTATGGTGACGGTGCTTGTAGCATTGTAATGTACAACTTTACTAAACACGGGCTATGATACCTATGTTGCCTGTCCCAGTATCAGCAGATCCTCTCATTCATAGTCTGCATGGCACAGAGATTGGTGGAACCGCTGTGACTCCAGGGCTGACAGCTAATAGGCATCACAAATGTTAAAATTGAAAAATGATTATTATTCCCCAATGTTAGTAATGGCGCTAGGCTATTAGCGCTCAACCATTCACGGGAAATGTGAATGATGCAGTTAAAAATAGAATCCATGAATAAATTATACAAACCAAAATTGGGGGGGTGGGGGGGGGGGCTTTATGAGCAGGTAGCCCTTTTAGCTAGACAAAATGAACTGGTGACCTAGGGGTGCTGCTGTCAAAACAGAGATGGGACTCCATCTGTAACACAAAGAGAGGGGAAGGGAGGGAGACCGCGCAACCACTATGGTGTACTAAGTTCCAAGAAGGTTAATTTACAAAGAAAAGGTAAAAATAAATACTCACAAAGTTTAAAAGCCACACATGTATATGGGAGTCCACAGGAGATCGTAAGCCTGTGGTGGAGGCACAGTCCTAAAAGGGCGAGGAAGAGGAAGGTCCCTCTAAATGCATTCTGTGACCTTGGACTCCAGGTGGACAATATCATCCATTGGCCATTGGTACGGGGAACAAGGAAGCTATGGCACTACATATGCTGACTGGGCTGTCAGAGCCATTTCCCCATTAACAGCCAGTGGCACAGAGATTCAGACTTTGTGCCTGTAGCAGCTCATCATCCATCCATCCAGCTGCACCCTTTTAGGACTGTGCTTCCACCACAGGCTTACACTCTCCCGTGGACTCCCATATACATGTGAGGCTTTTATATTTTGTAAGTTTTCATCTTTAACTTTTCTTTGTAAATAAACCTTCTTGGAACTTACTACACCAGAGTGGTCGCGCTGTCTCCCTCCTTCCCCCTCTCTTTGTTATCACAGATGTTAGAGTGGTATAAGTCCTAAGATAGTTGGTCAGAGCAAACAGCAGAAGAGCTAGCAGATTAGGCACAGACAAACAGATCTTAAACCAGAAGTCAATGTCCAAGACAGACCAATCTATGTATAGTAGAGCCAGAAGGAGCACTAAATACACATTTTGTGTGTCCAAAAATGATTTTATTGGTCCAGTAAATGCCAAAATCATAACAAAAGGTATCCAACATGTTTTTGGGGCAACATCCCCCCCCCCCCCCCCCACACACCTATCAGGGCTTTAGAAATTCCCACAGTATATATTAGACTTAATGCTAGATTCTTTAGTATATCAATCAGAACCAAAAGAGCAAACAGTAAAGGAGTGCCTGTGTCAAACAGCAGGGCAGCATGATCATGTTGAAATGAGTTAGTTGTCTTTTTTTATCCTTTTGCCACTTGTTGAACCAATAAAATACTTTTTGGGTTTTCAAAATGCTAAAATGCTTTTTTTGTGGCTGAAATATATAAAGATTTCTCAGTGGCCCTCTATCTCTAGGCAGACCCTAAGTTTGTGAAAACCAGCTAAACATAGGCCTTCTGGCTCATAAAAGCATTTCTTACTGGTTAAGGATTTGTATTAAGCGCCTCGCTGTCACTTCTACCCTGACAGAGCAATGATTGACAACCAGGGATAACAAGCTAAGTACAAAGGCAGTCTGAACAGTTTGCAGGAATAATTCAGCACATGAAATATGCAAAATCATACAGACCTGAATCCAGGGTATGAACGGGACAGTTAACTCCTTGATTGGGCACGGGCTGCATGTCCAGCAATCTACTTAAGCACCCTGATTAGGTCAGGTGTGCATTTAAGAGTCCTGGGCTATAGTGCTGAGTAATAACCAGCAGATGGCAAATGCTCCAAAATAATCACTGTGTTCTTGTACATGAAAAAAAGAGCTGCTGCTGTGACCTATGTTTCCTTTCCAGTCTGTGACCCACACTCTCCTGAGTTTTTGTGAGATGGACAGGTCATACAGTATATCTTTCTAAATGAGGTCATCACAAGAAAGAATAAGGCCAGTTTCTTTATCTCCTGATTCTTTAACCACTTTACTACCGGAGGATTTTGCTGGCTTACGTCCAGGCCACTTTTTGCGAATTCGGCACTGTGCGACTTTAACTGACAAATCGGTCATGCAACGCCGTACCCAAACAAAATTTACGTCCTTTTTTTCCCACAAACGGAGCTTTCTTTTGTTGGTATTTGATCACCTGTGCGATTTTCATTTCGTGCGATATTAATAAAAAAATGCGTCAATTTTGAAAAAATTACAATATTTTTCTACTTTGACAGTTAGAAAATATCCAATATATTCAATTTTTGTCATATATTTAGGCCAAAATGTATTTAGCTACATGTCTTTGACAAAAAAATTCTCAATGAGCTTATTTTTAACCGCTTTATGACCGGAAGGTTTTACCCCATTCCTGACCAGGCCATATTTTGCGATTCGGTACTGCGTTATTTTAACGGACAATTGCGTGGTCATGCAACGCTGTACCCAAATTAAATTTGTCCTTTTTTCCCCACAAATAGAGCTTTCTTTTGGCGGTATTTGATCACCTGTTACTTTTTGCGCTATAAACAAAAAAAAAGAGCGACAATTTTGAAAAAATAATAATATTTTTCACATTTTTTTATATGAAATTTCCCCCCAAAAAAATTTAAAAATCTAAATTTTTTATCATTTTAGGCCAATTTGTTTTCTGCTACATATCTTTGGTAAAAAAAATCGCAATAAGCGTATTTTAATTGGTTTGCGCAAAAGTTATCGCAGCTACTAACTACTGGAAATTGATGTCATTTTTATTGTTTTTTTTTTAACTAGTAATGGCGGCCATCTGCGATTTTTTTTTGCGGGACTGCGACATTGCGGCGGACAGATCGGACCCTTGACTTACATTTTTGACAATTTGGGGGTACCAGTGTCATTACTACAGTAATCAGTGCTTTTATTGGTGATCAAGGGGTTAATGTATGCCTGGTGCTTACTGACGTGTGTGGGGGGAGGGGACTGAGTGACACATGGACAGATCGCAGGTTCAGCTATACTGAACCCTACAATCTGACCCTGCCTGTCACTTAGGAGATCCGCCCGCTTTGTTTACACAAGCGGGCGGATTTCCACAATCGATCACCGATGATCAGGGAAGAGCAGCGGTGATCACCGCCGCTCCTCCCCTTGCCCGACTCCCGCTGTAACTGAATACAGCGGAAGGGGGGCCACCGGCGGCGCGCGCGCCACCCACAAGGGGAGGAGTCCAGCGACGTGTGTCTACGTCGCTGAACGGGAACGAGCCACTCTGCTGCAGTACAGTCAATGTGACTGGTCGGCAAGTGGTTAAACTTTTACTTGATAAACTAAATGGATAGACTGACTTTACTCCCTTATTAGGACTTATTTACACTAGGCACATTGCTGTGCATTTTTTAGTATTTTGCAATGCAGTAAAATACATTGACAAATGGAGTCTATTATTTTCTTTTTGGAAAAGGCAACCAGTATTATTATTATCTAAGATTTATATAGTAAATACAGTTTGCACAGCACTTTACAATATAAAGAAAGTCAGTATATTTACAATGCAATTATTGGCAAGAGGGTTGGGGGCCCCTTCCCAATCTAAAGGGAAGGGGAAGTGATACAAAAGGTAGGATGGGAAAATAAAGGCTCAGTTGTTGGGTAGAGGTGACATAGGCTTTCCTGAAGAGATACTTTTTCGAAGATTGTTAAAGGCAGACGAAGTAGGATATAGAGAAAACAGGTGTCATGACTAAGGACTAACGTCTAAAACGCGTAGGCTGTTTTTACAGCATTGTACATGTCTTTTTAATAAGGGAATACTATTTTTTGGATGTCATCCTGAGTGCTGACCATCCCTTTCCTTATCACAGTAGGATATAGCTAGCTAGTACTGCTTTGGCAAACAGTCCCATATATTGCCTTTGTGCTGTGTTGCCCTTGGTGGTCTCATTCAAGGATCATTTGGTAATGCAACTTATGTTAGAATAGATGACAACTCACAATACCAAGCACGTTATGTTGTAATCAAAATCTTATTCATCTACATTTTTTTCAGGTACATCTATTGCTGATCTTGGTCTTGGTAACGTAACTGTGATTTGTTTTTCTCTCTGTTAGCGTCAAGTGAAGCTCAGTCACTGTTCAGTAAACCCTACATAACCTTTACAGGTTTAATCCATAGCTGCATATTTTTATGCAGAGTCAGGATGTTAAATGAGACATCCCATCTGCAGCAGACTCTCCGATAACACTGCCATACTGCAACATTATCCATAGAGCTTAGTCATGCATGCAGGATGCTTATTCTTAAGTCATGGCTGGAAAGCTTTTACATTCATCCCTGTAAGCTATATTTATTGGCAGCAGGAGCAAGTCTGTAGGCCTTAGAAGTTCAAAATCATCATAATTCATTGGGATCAAGCATTTCAAATGTCAAAATGTGTAGCAGTCCTTAACCACTTTCCGACCGCCCCATGCAGATATATTGTGGCAGGGCGGTTCGGCTGCTCAAAATCATGTATGTCTACGTGATTTTGTGCACGCGGTCTTGGCGGCGAATGCGCGCCCCCAGAGCCACGCTCCCGCTGTGTTTAGACACAGCAGGAGTCAGGCAGCAAGAGGAGCGGCGGCGATCGCCGCTGGCCTCCCGCAATCATCAGAGAAACTGACAGAAGACCCGCCTACTTATGTAAACAAAGCAGGCGAGTCTTCTGTCACACAGGCAGAGAGAGATCAGCTAAGCTGAAACCCCGATCTCTCTGTGCCTGTCACAGAACCCCTCCCCCCCACAGTCAGTAAGCACAGTTAGGCATATATTAACCCCTTTGATCCCCCCCAGTGTTAACCCCTTCCCTGCCAGTGTCATTTATACAGTAACGGTGCATATTATTTAGCACTGATCACTGTATTAATGTTACTGGTCCCCAAAAAGTGTCAAAAATGTCAGTTAGGGGTCCGATCTGTCTGCCGCAATGTCGCAGTCCCGCTAGAAATCGCTGATCGCCACCATTACTAATAATAAAAAAAAAAAGGTCTAAAAATCAATCCCGTAGTTTGTAAATGCTATAACTTTTGTGCAAACCAATTAAAATACGCTTTTTGGGATTTTTTTTTTACCAAAAATATGTAGCAGAATACAAAACTCATAAAAAAATTTGATTTTTTAAATTTTTTTTATTGGAAATGTTTTAGGACATCAATTGTATTTGGGTAAAGTTTAGCACGACCGCGGAATTTTTCGTTAAAGTAACGCAGTGCCGAATCCCAAAAAATGGCCTGGTCATTAAGGGGGTAAAACCTTCCAGAGCTGAAGTGGTTAAAGTGGAACTACACTGCATCTGAGCACCATGAACCAAATACGTTATTTAATTCATTTTTAATATTCAAAGCAAACTCACACGTTCATCCATACTTGAGAAAACCCCTCTTTTCCCTTCTCCTCCTGAAGTCTCCTGAGATGTATGACATCATTTGCCTAGGCCCAGAAACCAGGAATGTAGAAGAAATGTAAAGACAAGTTTAAAACAAGTAAATATGATATACTTTCCTATCTATTTACTAATGTTAGCAGCATAAAGATTAAAAATAGTCAATGTAGATTGAGGGAGTGAAGTTCCACTTTAACATAAATCAAGAATTAATACAGATTTTTTTTTTCCACTTGATTGTTTCTGATACTTTTTTGTAAGCAATTTGACCATCAAAATCTATTCTACATGTTGGAAGAGGAAAAGCTGATCAGATTTCGTCACTTCATCTAATTACCAACAGTCAAATCTTGAATGGGGTGCATGGAAAGTGTAAAATATAGAGTTGTTCATCCACAATGAGTTGCAGTTTGTTAAGGTCCAAGGATCACTGCAGTCTTATTCCCAATTTTGCCAGTGGCCCATGTGTAGGGAAGGCTTTAATTCCCTTTCCTCTATAAGAAAGCATATTCATTGAAGCAAGATATTAATTGATTGTGAAGCAAAGATATTTTCCAGCATATCACATGGCTCAATCACAAGTGAATTGTTTCATATTGGCACCACGTTCTTGTCTTGTATATTACACGTTTATCCATGAGAAATATCTTATGAAAATTATGTAATTTGTGTCTGATGGCCATTTTTATTTTAGGTTTATAAACTTTTAATATTTTATTTAATTTCTATAAAATCTGCAATTTTAAAAATTAAATGTTTCATATTGGCAACTAGTTCTGGTCACAGCCACTGTCTTTTTATATTACACATTTATCCATTAATTTTACAAGAAATATCTAATGACAATTATGGAATTTATGTCTGATGGCTAAGTTTATTTTAAATGTATAAACTTTTAATCTTTTATTTAATTTCTATCAAATCTGCAATTTGAAAAATAAATTGTTCCATATTGGCACCACGTTCTCGTCACATCAGCTGTCTTTATATATTACACATTTTTTACATGAATTTTACAAGGAATATCTTATGAAAATAATGGAATTTAAGTCTGATGGCCAATTTTATTTAAGTTTATAAACTTTAATATTTTATTTAATTCCTATAAAATCTGCAATTTTAAAAATGAAATGTTTCATATTGGCACCACGTTCTTGTCACACTGTCTTTATATACTACACATTTATGTATGATACATTTTTTTGATATGGGTGGAAAGTATTAAAACCTCTGTCAAGTTTTTATAGCTGTCTGTAGATCTGGTATGGAAATTTGCGTCTCTCTATTTCTCCTTTGACTATTGACTCACTAGGACTAAAAGGGAAAGCACAAAATTTTGAGTTGTCACCAGAGGCGGTTTGCAGGAGAATATCCCAGCGGGAATACTCACTCCAGTGACAATTGTAAAGTGATTTACCTCCCATGGGAGAGATTTCCTGTTACTGTTGGGTGTAATGTGCAGGATAGAAAGAGGGATGTCTCCCTAATAGGATATAGATGGCAAAAAAAAAAAAAAAAAATCACGGGTGGTTTTGACCATTCTTTACTGTATAGAAAATAAAAAATAAAGTTTTGGATATATTTTAATACAGGATACATCAATGATATTCAGTTTGTTAAGCATTCTGGGCTTTCTGGTATGAAAGCCTAGTACCATTTGCTTGAAAGCACCCAGTGTGACACTGCTACGATGGTACTTTCTGATAGGAGAGAGAGGGGTTCCGTCCTTTGTGAGCCAACTGTACCCTATGTAGTCTGATCTCCCTGGGTTTCAGGTTTGTTGCAGCTTTTCTTTAGAACTCATCACCTTCTGGCTGCAATTAAAAATTTAAATTAAAACTTAACAAAACACAATTATCGAAGAATCTTTATAAATTTCCATGTTTTTATGTCATCTTTGTTTGCTGCAATGAAATGAAAAGTAATTAAAAAATAACATTCCATTTTCTACTTTTTTTCATTTTGCACTACTAGGTGAGCAAACTTGAAAGAGAGAAAAACCAGGAGATCCGACAGATTCGAGAGCACGAGCAGCATAAAAACATTGTTATTGTGACTGAGCTAAAGGCCAAGTTGCACGAGGAGAAAATGAAGGAGCTGCAAGCTGTACGGGAAGCCCTCTTGAGGCAGCACGAGTCTGAACTCATCCGGGTGATAAAGATCAAAGACAGTGAAAATCAGAGGCTGCAAGCGGTGGTCAACGCGCTCCGAGATGCCGCCCCGGAAAAAGTCAAAACTGTTCTGTACAATGAGGCCAGGGAGGAGGCCAAGAAAAGTTTTGAATCTGAGAAAATCAAAATGCAGCAGGAGATCTTTGAGCTAAAAGGAGCCAAAAAACAAGTGGAGGAAGCCTTGACTGTAGTGATGCAGGCTGATAAGATGAAGGCTGCAGAAATCCGAAGTGTTTTCCATTTACATCAAGAGGAGATCTCTAAAATTAAGCGGGAATGTGAGCGAGAAATCAGAAGGCTGGTATGTGCGGAGATTATGTTTTTTTATTTAGATATCCTTTTAAGTATTTTAATTCCTTGACACCACACATGTAGGGATATTCTGTATAAACTGGTAAAAAAGAGTTGTGTTATGTCTAGCCAATCAGAATTCAATTGTTCATTTTCAGTTTAGTTTGAAAACGGAAAGTTAAAGTGTATGTAAAGCCAATTTTTTTATCATTTGGAATAGAGCAGGCGATGGTCGAAAACCACAAGTTTTTTTGCCATATTTCCCATTGAGTAGATTTCCCGTTACTTCTTGACCTGTAGACACAACAGAAGGAAAGAGGAAGGAGAAACCCCTCCAAAGTGAGAGAAATCCATTTTTAGTTTGCAGCCAGTCTCCCCATTGAAAGATTTCCCTTCTTATCCTGTTCTGCTGGCAACCCAACATTTTGGATTTTTCCTCCCTTTCAGTCCCCCAACAATGATCATCAGGACAATTAGAGAGGGTAAATCTCACCATAGGGGACATGGACCACAATAAAAAACTGGAATAGGTTCTAAGGCTCCATGTACACGGGATGTTGTAAATGGCCATTTAGGAGCAGTTGGGCGTTTTTTTCAGTAGCCCCTGAACCCACCTACATGTTATCTTATCTGTCCATGTACACAGGGTCGTTTACAGTCATTTGCAGGCAGTTGAGTTCAGGGACGTTTTTTGGAAAGCAATTATTTGCGTTCAAACGTGTTTTTCCCGGTGTTTCAAATGCAAAAACGCAACCGAACGCGGCTGAACGTGACCGAACGCGATGACCCGCGTTTAGCGCTCTCGTTTTTCCATTTTAAAGGGGAATGATTTTTTTGACCTCTAGGAACGGTTCTAAATGCAAACACCCGCTAAACACCCGCTAAACGCAGGTGCAAACGCGACCTAATGGACGTTTTATACCTCCTAAAAATTCCAGCGTTCAAAGGGACTTTTAACAACGTCCCGTGTACATGAAGGTTAACTCTTTTTACTAAATTTAAAACCCAAAAAATTGCTTTTTAGCTCTAGATACACTTTTTAGGAGAACTTCAGGAAAAGTACAAATCTACTTACACTTATACTTTATAACATATTGGGCCCAGTGCAGAAGCATAAGCCTATCTCAGATGCTGGAGTGGATGTAATGAAAAGAGACTCTTCAATTAGCAAAATGGAACTTTTGTTAAAATCAGCCATACACGTTTCTATTTTTCCCACAGGGTGACTGAGAGAAAAATGAGTTGATTCCTCTATTCACACACAAGCTTGGTACACACTATACAGTTTTTTTTTCATTCAGCCCAACGGACTGATTGAAAAAAAATAGTAGACAAATTACTATACTAACTGTACTAGGAGATGTTAGTACAGCAATCTCCCATGCTGTGCTATTGTGTTCTGACAGGGGACTGCCCCCCCCCCGCCATTGGCTGCCAGTGCTGATCAGTTTCCCAGCATGCCCGTTCGACAGAAGCTGGTCATGAGACCAGCTTCTGTCAAACAGGAGGCTGCACACACGGGCTGAAAGTTGGCCGGTTCCTGCCAAACCGACCATTTTTGGCCGATTATTGGCCCATGTGTACCCAGCATAAAAGCATGGATGGAAGAGTCTCCACTGCTGGCTATTGTGCTGCCTATCAGATGCAGTCACTGCTCAGCCAATAATTTTCCACCCAACTCAGTTGTTTTTAAAAAAAATACTTTTTGAGCCAGGTGGAGCTTGCAAGACCACCCATGACTCAGCTTCCAACTGATTCAGCAGAAATTGGACAGAATTTGAGCCGATTTTGGCCAGCCTCAGCTTTAGTGAATGAGTTGAAGCTATGTTCACTTTGAAAACCTAACCTCAAAGTTCATCAGAAAATTTTGTCACTTGGCAAACACATTGATAAAGTTTTTAAATGTGAAAAGAAATTGTGCTCAACTGTTATTACAAAATTACATTGGAAGACTGTTTTGACAACTGCTTGTTATGGGAAGCTTTCTTAATTTTTAATTCATTTTTTTCAACTCTCATTCACAATTCACCAATCTAATCTATTAAATTGGTGCTTTTAAAGTAAAAAGTCTACTTTATTTGCCTTTGTCACTGTCAGGATTATCCAAAATCTACCCAAAATATAGATTAGACTTGGTTATTTGTAATGGTAACTATTTGTGAGATTGTTACTTTGATATCATTTTTCTGCTGTGTTTGTTTTTTTCTTGTACCACTTAAACATTGTGATGTCTGTATCATCATGTATTGAACAGGTATAGTCCTTCATAGAAGTGCAGATACCCACTAGAGAACTTCAGCTGGCAATAAGAGATTTTGGGCTTCTGGTGTGTCCCTGCACCTCAAAGGAGGAATGGACTACCTCTGGGGTGTGCCTGCCCTCAATGTTTATTGCTATATATATATGTCCCGAAATAGGAGCTCTGTTAGACTAGAGTAAGGGGCAACACTTTGCAGGGGTGACTTTGTATGACAGTTTGGCTTCATATATATTTGCAGATATACAGTATGTAACAAAAAACTCGGTTTTTACCATACCTTGTTAAGACAGCTCAGATGTTCTTGGGGAAATTTTTACTAGGGAATTTCTTTATTGTATTTTGTATTATATTATTCTGTGGATTGCATTGCCCATGTTCACCTTACTTGTGCTAAGTACAAATTGATCAGAGTGGTTGCCATGTTACGATATTACTTTTCACATAAACTACATTCTATCTTTCAGTTTATAGTTTAACTATAGAGTATGAACATTTAATAGTCAGGACTAACATACCTTAACCACTTCAGCCCCGGAAGGTTCTACCCTCTTAATGACCAGGCCATTTATTGCAATACGGCACTGCCAATTTAAGGGCATAATGTTATCTGCCCTGGTGTGACTACCTATGAGGGTCTAATTTGACATACTTCAGAAAGCATTTTTTCACTGGTATACCTGGAGAGTGAGCTGGTCTGAGGATAGGAGACACCACCCACAATGGTGTATTTTGGTTTTGTGCTGCCCTAGGCAAGACTAAAATTGGGCACCCCCCCCCCTCCAAAGTAAATTTGCCCCACTCCTTCCTTAACGGATGTGACTCCCTCCAAAATTGAAGTCAAGTCCCAGCGTGAGCTCCTGAGATCTCACGAGAGGGGGGGGGGGGGGTTGTGAGAGAGAGAGAGGGGGGTGGGTGAGAGAGAGGGGGGTGGGTGAGGGAGAGAGAGAGGGGGGTGGGTGAGGGAGGGAGAGAGAGGGGGGGATGAGAGAGAAAGGAGGGTGAGAGAGAGAGAGAGGGGGGTGAGAGAGAGAGAGAGAGAGAGGGGGTGAGTGAGAGAAAGAGGGGGGTGAGAGTGAGAGAGAGAGAGGGATGAGAGAGAGAGAGTGGGTGAGAGAGGCAGCTCTAGCAACCAGTGGCCAATAGAGTCTCAGGTGGAGGGGGGGCGGCTTTTTGCTGCCCCCCTGCAAAGTGCCGCCTTAGGCCTGGGCCTTGTTGGCCTAGGCCAAAATACAGCACTAACCACCCATGCTGTTGATCGTCACACCCTGGGGCTAATTATCATTGGAGCTGGTGTGGATCTCTATCATGGGGATCTACACATTCTGGTAAGCTGCCACACTATTGGGTGATCGGTGAAGGCGTCTCTGTTATTCAACCAGCACACATGAATGGGACTTTCTTTCTGAGGGGTTCATTATTATTTTATTATATATATTTAGGCAGTTTCATTTCATTATTGGATCCTACGTGTATATGATCTAATAAGCCACTCCTTAAAGCTTGACTAACTTTTTTTGTTTTTTTTTTGGTTTGGTTTTATATATTGAGCGCATAGCCCAAGGGCTTTAGCTTTGACCCTGATTCACAGAAATGTGCTCTTGTGAAATTAAACATGTTTATTAGGTAGATGAGGAATTCTTAATCACAAGCTTGTCAAATTTGGAAAGCCATATTTGTATGTCCTGCAAGCATGCTTTTTTTTTTTTTGTTGTTTTGGATAGATTGTGGAAGAATTATTACCCCTGTCAGGTTTTTATTGCTATCTGGAGCTCCATTAGAACGATTTATTTTCAGTTTCTGTTCCACTGACAATGTTTTATCAGACAGAAAGTGAGGTGAACTTTGCAACAGGGATACAGACAGAAACAAAAAATTATTTTCTTTAGGCTGCATTCACACCTGTGAAATGTACACAAAATGTGCGCCATTCATTGCTAATGGCAATCCAAATGCGGCAAGACACGCGGTTTGGCATGAAAAAAAAAATGCGTTAAAATGCACAGCTAAGGCCTCATGCACACTGGGCTTAAAAAACACTATTTTTGTCAGTCTGTAAATGCACCTTTGTGTTAGCCTATGTGTCCATACACATGTAGGTGTTTACAGGAATAATATAGGAGGAGCATTTACAGCCTGGAAAAAAACCCGCATTTAGGAGAGGAGCTGAAAAGAGGAAAAAACACTGAACGAGCAACACCAAGCGTTTGCTTTACTCCTCACCAGAATGCCAGAACTACTGGCAGAAGAAAAGCTGCTTAATAAACGCTCCTAAAGCCACATATTGCACATGTGTTTAGACACTTACAGGTGTTTTTGAGCATTAATGCATTCCAATGTCCAGTTAATATTCTGGCCAATAGAATCCAGTAATTCTTCAAATACTTTACGCCCCCTAAACCCGTGTGCTTTAGGTGTGTTTTTTTATAAAGCAGCTTTTCTCCTGCCAGCAGTTCTGGCGTTCAGAGGAGCAGAGTAAAATTCCCATGTGCATTAGGCCTAGACACAAAAAGCTCAAAAAGATACTTAAACTTCTTTGCTACATTTGTCGGGCAGCCCAGTGAAATGAATGGGTTGCCCCAGGGTTGCTGGTAAGGGGGTAGCACTGCCCTCTTGTACGTGGCTCTGGCCCCATGAGTTCAGCAGGGGGGCCCGGGCAGCCTTATGGTGCAGAAGCTTCATTGAAGTGGTAGGGGAGCTCAATTACTGGAACTAATCCCCCTGTGCCCCCCCCTACATTGTAGCCAGCTCCTCCTCTTCTCCCTCCCACCGGCTATTGGCTGCTGCAGGTGAAGCCACAGGAGCTTTGGTTCCAGTAATTGTACAACCTGCTTCTCTACCACTCTTATCACCCTCCTTTATGATTCACCCCCCCCCCACTGCAGATCATTCCTGTGTTCATTCAAAAACAAATGCATAGTAAGTACTTCCTGATCATTCATTCTGCAGCTGCGGCTGCAGTGAAATGATTGGGGACCTGTGTCCTCATTCTCTTTCTTTGTCTTAAAACTGAGACATAATTTTAACATTTAAAATGTAAAATAATTAAATAACTACTTAGGCCTTGTTCGGGTAGGGGGGCCTGTCAGGCAGGCTGCATTGGGCCCCATGATCCCTAACAGAAGCCCTGGGCTGCCCTATAAGCAAAGTGGGACATGCTAGATCAGGGGTGCCAAACATTGCAGGCCGCATCAGCATTATGATTGCCCTCAAAGGGCCAGTTGTAGCTGTAAGACTACATGTCCAGAGCAACCCCCCCCCCCCTTTATCAGATGTCAAGAGCTCACCCTCCCTTACATCACAGTGCTGCCCCCTTACTTTTTGCTGCTGGTGAAAAGAAACTGGGGGCTGATCTGAGAAGCTGAAAGTGCAGGGCCTGGAGGAGGACCATAAGAGGGCTGGAGTAAGCTGACTGTTAAGACCAGTGGAGGCAGAGAAGAGGGGCCGCTGTGGCTGCCAAGAGGTTCAGGATCTCCTCTCCTGCAGAATGCTGGGACAAGGTGGGGCAGAGATGAGGGAGGTGCTGCACCTGCAGAAGAGATGCAGGGGCCACATGAAATGGCCTGGAGGGCCAGATTCAGCCCGCGGGCCCTGTGTTTGACACGTGTGCGTTAGATACTGTGAATGAAGGCTTAGTGGTATAAGGAAAAGCATCAAACCCCCTCTCAGACTTTTTATATCTGTCTGTTTTTTGTTTTCTTTCCCTTTGTTGCAGATTTACTTTCACTTCCTGTCTAAGGAAAATGTTGTCAGCAGGAAAGGAAGTGAGGGTAAATCACTATAACAGAGTCTCAGATAGCATTAAAGACCTGACAGGAGTTCTGTCAGATGGTCCCCTGGTGGAACTCCAGGAGATATTCAGTAAAATGTGTGTGGCAGGTAACTGTAAGGGGTAAATGTCCTTTCTTCCATGGCATTCTTACTAATGGGCCATACACACTATAAGATTTTCTGAAGGCTTTTTCCTTTAGGTTTACCAAAACCATATAATATGAGGTCAAACCTAAACACTTTCAATTTGTATGCAATCTGGCAGGCCCTTGCACTACATAGAAAAGGTAAATCTGAAGGAAAAAGTCTTCAGAAAATCTTATAGTGTGTATGGCCCTTAAGACAGAATTGAAAATTCAGCTGGCAACACGGCGGTACCAATACTTGAAAACCTACATGTGCAGACCTCCCAACCTTTTGAGATGGGAATGAGCAAAAGTATTTAGGCATAGGACACACCCCCTGCCACGCCCCTTAAAGAATTATAAAAAACAATGTTATGTTTTAAACCCACAAGTGCTTTTTCACCCTGATTGAAAAAGGCTTTTCTAGAGAATATTAACTACCCATTGACACTAGCTGCACGCTGAAATGATCCACAGCTAGGATCTGTTGTATGCTAGCCGTGGGGCTCCACTCCGCTCCTTTGCACTCTGACATCACACGTCGGGCTCAGACACCTCCTTCCCCAGATCCCTCCCCCACCAGCGCCACCCCAACACACTGTAGAGGGCACTCAGATGGTCTCGGCCGATCCGGACCAAAACTGCGAGCATCACTTGTCCCTTGCAATTACTGGCAGTGGAAACCTGGCCATTTTTTACTGGCTACCAGTAAAATATATTGATAATTGGCAACTCTGGTGGCTTATACTTTATCTCATCACATAAGTTTTTTTCCCTTTATTTTCAACTGGTGATCCTGCAAATACCACACCTAGGGTAGCAACACTCACTAACAGTATTATATATATTGAGGATCAGCATTGTCACCCTAGAACAGGACTACAGAACACCTCCCCCTCTTTGGTTCTCCATAATATAGAGGGAGGTGTCTGCATTCCAGAGAGAGAGACCTAAGAATATTGTTAACTGATAATAAGAGTGCAGCACAACAGTCAGAGATCTGGCAGAATCAACAGGTATCTTTTTAACAAATATAAAAAAAACACATACTGAACAGATTAAAAGGGAGCCAATAAGTTTATTGTAAAGCCTCGTACACACGTACCGATTGTCGGCCGTAAATATTCGGCCGACGACCGATGGCCGATTGTAGGCTTGTTAGTATGATGCTTCCGACAGTCGTGCAAGTATTAAAATTTTTGTTGGCCAACACCAGAACGGCCGATTGTTCACCAGTCAATACAGAATTCGGCCGACAATCAGCAGATTTGCAAGACTGGGCATGCTCAGAGAAGAAAAAACACAGGGAAAGTTAACCATCACATGACATCACTTCTGCAGTCGGGGGACAAAATTCTTGTGCAGTCTTTTGCACTTTTCAGCGGACAGGACATCCCTGGACAAAAGATGGCCGATCGGTCGGCCGACGATCGGTACGTGTGTACGAGGCATTAGAGTTCACTTTAAGCAGTTAGGTATGGTCAATGTAATAACTAATCTTGTTTGCCTCTAGTGGTTAATCCATGATTCCCCCTACTATTTAAAGTGCGTGCAAAACCTAAAAATGAACTTATTTCATTTGCTCCCTTTTAGTGTGTTGAACATGCCATTGAAAGTGTTTTGTGATATCTGTTCGGTAAGTGACCTGTTGATTTTGGAGGGGAGGAGATAAGGAGTGGTCTGAAATTAAGTAGGCAGGGCTGACACCATGTGCTCAGGATTTTAGAGCTGTATTATCATGTCACTTTTGCACACCGCAGTTATCTTTCTGTACTTGCAGTGTGTTTAAAGTCATAAAACATGGTGAAATGCACATATAATCCCAAAATGTACTAAATATGTTTTTTCAACTTCCTTGACAACACTATAAATAACATATTTAATCAGTAAATCAGTGAACACGGATCTTGAACATTAAGGTTAATTCCATGTGCTGTGCATAACTAGCTTTCCAGATATATGTAGCAAAGGCCACATGGGTGCTCACCAGGAACATCATAGTTGGTTTTCATTACTGCAGGGCTGTGATGTCATTGTTCCACCAAACCAGCAGCCTACAGCCCAAACGTATTAAGATTTTTTTTTTGCTACTGTTAAGCCATTCGCCTCTTAGCCTGTACTATTATCAATTTTGCAGATATTCCATCATAACGTACAGTGCCATCCTAAGAGCATTAACGGGCCCTGGGCAATGCAGTGCCCTGGGGCCCCGCCTACACAATCATCCACGAGAAAAAAAATGAAAATTATCGATAAGGCGATATTTATTGGTACAGTAGTGAAAGGCTAATGACAGCTTACAAGTTCGGCGGCTGGACACACACATGGACGGGAGTCAGACATGACTGTCCTGTGTGTGCCTGTTCCCATGGAGGCAGACAAGCATTCCTGCAGTTGTGGGCTCCCCCTCCACGGCCCAAGTGGCCTGACAGCAGCGCAGGGCCGACAAGCGCTTGCCATCTGCTAAGTTCGGCGGAAGGATGCACACGGGAATCAGGACTAATGCTTGGCTGGGGCTGGTTTGGGTCTGGGCCTGGGCAAGTGGGGCCCCCGGGCAACTCCCCAGCGTGCCCATTCGGTAAGATGGCCCTGATAACATAGGCAGCAGAACTGTGGCTCAAAGTAGGCCTCTGCATCCAGCGTGACTGTATGTACTTATAAAAGTGAGAAAATCAAGAAGTTTTTGGTCTGTCCTTAGATGGTAGTTACTATCGTGTACTAATGGAGATTTGCAACATGTACATTATAGGGTTAAGGGTGACAACCTAGTACTGACTAGGGCCATCTTTGGTCAACCCACAACACTATGGGCTTGATTTACTAAACGCAAATAGACTGTGCACTTTGCAAAATGCAGTTGCTCCAGAGCTTAGTAAATGAGGTAAGGCTTCACTTTGCAAAGAGTACCAATCACGTGCAAGGAAAATAAAAAAAATGGCATTTCTGCTTGTACATGATTGGATGATGGAAGCCAGCAGAGTTTCTGCTCATTTACTAAGCTCTGGAGCAACTGCACTTTGCAAAGTGCACAGTCTTTTTCCCTTTAGTAAATCAACCCCTATGTCATTAGCTTTGTAACAGCACCATGACCAGCCTTTGGATTCATAGACCTCGTACGGTGACCACATCTGTGTACTGCATTACCATTCATCCATTCTCATCCATGACCGTTCCATGCACTCTTTTGCGGACTACATGACTGTTCGAATCCTTGGAATGTTCTCTTTTTCTGTCTGTCATGTCTTTAAATTCTCCATTTTTATAAACCCAGAAGAGGAATGGATGGCGTGGATCAGAATGAGACCAGCGGCATGCACTGAGTTAAGTAATCACTAAAGATGTGGAATATCAAATTTAAAGACAAACATGAGCTTTGTAGATCTGTTACTGAGCCTCTGTTTCTATTATCTTTCAGATTTCAGAGCATAAGAAAATTCTGAAAAAGACCAACCAAGGCCGGAGGGTGAGAAATATTTCAGTGATCTTAGAGGGCATATTGCTACATCAAGTGAAAAAAGAAAGAAAATACAAAACCTTGATTATGTGATTGTCTACAAACATGTGTTTTCTTCTTGGCATTTGCACAGAAATGTGACGTTTCCAGCTTTAAAATGCTGGATTGTTGAATGCAGCACCAAATATGTCAAATACTGTAGAACCTACTAAAGAAAACAATGTTTAAGTTCATTTATTCATCTTACTTAGTTCTCTGCTAACATCTGTCACTGTAGTGGGAGGTTTACCATTGAAGTTGGGTTGGGGGGGGGGCAAGGCATATGCATGGGGTACAGGAAGGTCAAGATACAATTTGGTACTTCATAGGGAAGCAATGTTTTACAAACCTAATTGTAACGAGACCCTTGCTCGCTCGCTTCCGCTCTCCTGACACTCCTCTGTTTCTAGTGAGTCAGCTTGCAGATCGCAACGTCTGATTGTTCGGTCAACCAAGGCTCCGGGATCGGAACTACAGCTATGTGCCGTTCGGAATCCATTAGAACAAACGCCAATCAGGCTGTATGTAAGTTCAAACAGGAAGACCATTTATTGGAAGCACACAGCACACTTTTATACAGAATTTGGAACATCCTGCCCCCAACAACCGCTTTCCCATTGGTCAATTGCACAGTACATGCAGTTCTCCTTCAGGTCCTCCTTAGCCATGCAAATGAGGACTCGAAAATGAGTCAGCAGGGATTGGTCAGATAGCTTGAGTAGAAGGACTGTTATGTGTAATGAGACAGAAGCCCCCAGGGGACCATCAATGTACACAATAGCCAGGCACAGAACAATGGTTCCATAACGAGCCCCCCAATACACATTACTCTGAGTGTCAATTCATCCCTTAGCATACAACAGGTGAGTTCATTAGCACACCGACAATAGGTGAATGGAAAGCCACCTCAGACAAAAGCAAAATTGTTAGACAGTCAGTCTCCTCATTGAACTTCCTGGAATGACCATATTAGGAGTTTACTTCCTGGTCAGAGACCTCATGGCAAATGGTAACAAATCTCAATATTTCTACATGGAGACCTGGCTGACAAATTTGAAGCAATCCAAACCATCACCCATCTGTCCTTAAATTCCAGTGACGGTGAAAACCGTCACACTAATGTTCTAAAGACCTTCCAACTTAAGCTGAATCATTTTTATTTAACCACAGACAAGATTTGATTTTGGTTATTTGGTTTTTTTCCTTCTTTTTGGCTGACCAGTTTTAGTTTGGTTTATCCTGCTGTACGTAGCCATAGAACTGTATCCAACTATCTGTGTCTTCACATGTTCTAGAACTCTGGCCACACCACAGATATATAGTGGGCCATGTACATGCAGAATTCCAGACTACAGGCTTTTTGGGAAGTTTGTCGGTCCTAGTAGGTTCTGCTTTGAAGGCAGTCAGTTAATGGATTGCTACAGATGGCGAAGTAAGATGAAAGAGCGGTATATAAAGTTTGGGAAAAGATTTCCAAAACTGTTTTTTAAACCTGTTTCTTTCTCATGTTACATAGTTAGTGAGGTTGAAAAAAGACATCAGTCCATCCAGTTCAACCTATGATGTGTGTGTGTGTTTGCTTTTAACCGTACATTGTATACCCCTGTATGTTGTGGTCTCTAAGGTGCCCATCTAATAGTTTTTTGAAACTATCAATGCTTCCTGCTGATACGACTGCTTGTGGAAGAGAATTCCACATCCTTACCGCTCTTACAGTGAAGAACCCCTTATGCATTTTAAGGTTAAACCGCCTTTCCTCTAGTTTTAGTGAGTGGCCACGTGTCTTATTGTATTCCCTTACTCTAAATAGTTTGTTCCTTATGCTAGGGTCACCAGTACAGTATTTGTACATTGATATCATATCCCCCTCAATCGTCTCTTCTCCAGAGAGAATAAGTTCAGTGCTTGTAGTCTTTCCTCATAGCTGATGTCCTCCATTCCCCTAATTATTTTTGTTGCCCTTCTCTGGACTCTTTCCAATTCCAGCACATCCTTCCTGAGGACCGGGGCCCAGAACTGGACAGCATACTCCAGATGTGGCCTGACCAGAGTCTTGTAGAGCGGGAGAATAATCTCTTTATTTCTGGAGTGAATCTCCTTTTTTATACATCCCAGTATTCTGTTGGCTTTGCTTGCAGCGGCTTGGCATTGCATGCCACTGCCAAGCCTGTTGTCTACCAGTACCCCCAAGTCCTTTTCCATCCTAGACTCACCCAGAGGTTCCCCCCTAGTGAGTAGCTTGCTTTCTGGTTTCTGGTTCTAGTTAGGAAACAATTTTGTTGCTCACTGGGTTTAGCTCTTGTACATAATTGAAACCCATCAAGGATTCTACCTCTGGACCTTTTGATGGAATAAGTGCATTTTGTTGGCTTAGTATTAAAGCACACTCGTCATAAGAGAACTATGGAGGGGGCTATTGCTATATGCTTCTCCGGCTATTCCATTGTTTCTCAGGAACTAATATATTTGGAGCCAGAACAGGTATAGAGTTAAGAACTTTTATCAAACTCTCACCTGCTATATGTTTTTTTCTAGATCAGTGACTAAGAAATATGAAATATAAACTTGCTCAGCCAGGAAACTAGCACTGTTAGTAGGCAGTAAGAAATGTCAACCTTCTTGTTTCTGTCATGACAGGTGAAGCTGTACTATCTTTAGGAACGTGCACCATTTTACCTAAATACATACATAACAGAATATATAACCATAACTAAACATATCTGTGACAACAATGAGCTTTGAAGACTCCAAACTCAGTGGGAAGACGGGAAGTTGCATCGGTTTTATATTATATTTGGTCTTTATCAAATTGTGAATTCATTCTATTGAATAAAATGGTGGTTGTGTTGGATTGTAAAACTTCACCCCTACACCACACCCCTCAACTCTATTGGGATGGCTCCGCAACAACCTCAACCGCAACAAAAAGTTGTAGCAATTGGCATCTTGGGCTCTTGTTTACCACTACAATGTTGAAGGATTGCTAAGGACCATTTATGAGACCTGATGATCTTAATACATTAAATTGGACTTACACTACAGTGGGTTAAACTCTTCTGAGTTAAAAGACAGTGAAAAAAGAAGAATCAGGCTGAGGTGCTCATGACTTGATCACTCTGCTCTTTCTTCTTATCAGCATGTTCTGTAAACTACAGCGCAACTGATTGGCTCCTTGTGCTTCTTCGCCTTCCCCCAGTCTATGCTCTGCTGTATAAAGAACTGCAAGAAACGATTACCAGTTCAAATTGGTATACCTACACTGCTTGCATTAAAAAAAAAAAATACATTTATGGCCTATTCACTCTAGTAACTGGATGTGGATCGCACAGGAACGATGTGCGATTCACATGCAGATCTGTGTAGTGCGATTTCACCCTTATTTATTTTGAGTGGGCTAAAATTGCACCGCACCAAAAGTAATGCATGCAATACTTTTTTTAAATGCACGGCAACTGCATCACATGGTACTTTGGTACTATGCGAACCGGTGCAGACATTGGCACTGCATTTGCGACCAGTGTTTGGGGTGTCATTAACTTTGCACTGACCCCCCGCAGCAGATCGCATGGGGCTGTGCGATTGGAATGCGGTGCAGGAAGCCACATGGGAACACAGCTTTCACGCACTGCATTCAAGTGTAAACGGACCCTTAGGGATGTAATAATGAATAAACTGTTGCATTTGTGCGTTTTACATCTGCTTGAAATTTTAAAACCTTTCCCTCTTTACATTCATATTTTTCCCTCTGTAGACCTCCTGGCACTCTAAGCTGTGGGCAGATGTTGCAGAAATTTCTGATGACAATGGTACTGTAACTGAGCATCAGATGCATTCCCCTGAGAGCAACCTGTGTTTTACGTTGTATTTATAATCTCCAGAAGTGACAGTGCTGAGATGACAGATTAAGCTATCAGTCATAAGTGGAAGCAGTGCAATCAGCTTCAATATATCAGCCGTGTTGATTCTGATGTTTTTCCAATGACACCATGAAGCTGAACTCCAGGAATTATATCTTTATCACTTACATTAGGCCAGCTTGGCATATCTGATATCCGGAGGGCCACTGGGGATGTTGTGAATCACTATAGTAGTCTGCCACATATACAGTGAGAGTTCATTTCAGGTTATCAGTGAATGGTTTTCCCTCTGCACAATTACCAAAGGGGGTCTCTCACCTGGCACCTCTACCAACACAAGGCATTCTACTGTATAAATGGTGGAGGTGCCAAGCAAGTGACCCCCTGAAGTCAGTGTGCACAGGTGGAAGCCACACACACAGAAACTGAAAGATAACGGCTTTCACTGTATGCATATTTGCCAACATTATCAAAACATTTTTAGGGACACTTTTTTTTTCTGTAGGTGGAGTATTATTTTAATTTGGGGCAGGGCATTAATTTGTCATTTGGTCATTTTGTCATTCATTTGGTCTAGCAGGTTTAAAAAAATTAAAAAGTTCCAAGTGCGCTGCAGCAAAAAATGGTGAGCAGAGTTGGGGGGATGGAGAAGAGGGGGGTGAGCAGAGTTGGGGGATGAAGAAGAGACGGGTAAATAGGGTTGGTGAAGGGGGGATTATGATCAGAGCTGGGCTGTTCTGGGCCGTCAGGACATGTGTATTGGGGGTCGGCGAGGCTGCTGGGAGGGAAAACACTGGGACAGGACAGTGGGGGACAGGCACACAGAAATTGCTGAGTACATGGCAGTGGCACTGAGGAGTCAGGCTCGGCGCAGGACAGTCAGCAGACAGCTTTTTATAGAAGGACTCACTGCGGCTGTGGCCCTTCTGGCAGCAGGCATGGGTGTCTGCCTCGGGTGTCTCTCCCTGTTCACCACCGTGCCACCCTTATCTTCAATAACTCAGAGATAAGCTGTGTGGAAGGCGGCGGTCCTGCGGGTTCATGAGGCACAACAGACACCCAGGCCCTCCTCAGCCGATCTCACCAATCACAAGCTAAGCAGGGACCTGACTGAAGACTGAAAGGAGCCGCATGGCGGGCGCGAGTCAGTGTGACAGGGAGGCCACATGGGGCCCCTGCAGCTAGGCTACTGGCTGTGATAACTGTGTCCCGATGTCCGTGATAGAGCCTAATTATTGGGATTCTGCCCAGGACAGGCTCAGACCAGGACATCAGTCTGATTTCCATGAATGTCCCTGGCAATTTGGGACTGTTGGCAACTATGCTGTATGTAGCATGGATTAGTACAGTTTTTTTTACAGCATCCCCAACTGTCCAATAGTGACTTACAGATATCCATGCATGAAGCCAAGCTGGTCCAATGTAGTTATTCAAAAAATAAAATTCCTTGCATTTAACTTATTATTTACACATTTATGGCTGTGTGATGTTTGTGTTATATCACCATACCCTAGTCTCACAATTTTAGGATACAGTGAATGCTGCATTTCTCAAATATCTATTTTGTCTCTCTGTGTAGTTAACAGATCCTCTTGCTATATATTTCTAATTCCTTTAAAGCTTAAGGCACTCAAAAAAACCTTCCCATCTGTTACTGAGGCAACATCAACACCCAGTGAATGATGTGTAAACGGTTTAATTTAATCAATGCTGGTTTCCATGGAGATAGTGCGTTTCTACAAGTCTTTTATTTAATACGGCATATGAGTGACAAAGAAAGTTTGGAAACATGTAGCCAACAATCAAAAGAAAATATATTGTTTCTATGGACACCAAGCTTAAAATGATTCAACTGTTATAGGGTATAGTATTTCATAATTCTTTTAAAAATCATCATATGTACCTGCTTACATATGGAAGTGTTAGTGGTCATAGGTTTGTGGACAATGTGGTGAAAATTGCTTTGCAACTCTGAGTATATACTGTATTTTCTGGCGTATAAGACTACTTTTGAACCTCAAAAAAATCCCCCAAAAATGGGGGGGCCGTCTTACACGCTGAGTATAATATCTCCAAGGTAACCTAAGTATAAGTATTACCGGTAGATGTAATCTCTCAAGACGCTGGCTGTGTGGGAATCCTGTACCGGTATACCTTAGCTTCGGCTACATACAGTGTACCGCGCTGAGCCAATCAGGGAGAGCGATGTATTCTATTATTGAATGCAAAGCCTGCTCGGATTGGCGGAGTAACATCAGCCCGCCTCTCTGACTCTGCTAATCCGAGCAGGCTTTGCATTCAATAATAGAATACATCGCTCACTGTGATTGGCTCAGCGCGGTATACTGTATGTAGCCGAAGCTACGGTACATACGGTATACCGGTACAGGATTCCCACACAGCCAGGGTCTTGAGATTACATCTACTGGTAATACTTATACTTAGGGTACCTTGGAGAGATTATGAGAGATTACATGTATTACAGTACTTGGGGTACCTTGGAGAGCTATGAGAAATCTGATGTTTTTCAATGGTGTTACCTTGCTTCAGAAGGGGGGTAGTCTTATAAGGCGAGTATAGCCCAAAACCTATGTTTTAACTTGAACATTAGGGGGGTCGTCTTATACGCCGGAAAATACGGTAGGTTAAAAAGAATCTATATTCTTTGTTAAAAATAAAAAACATTGCCAGCGTGATAAACCAATTACAGCAAGATGCTGGTATCAATCAGGTTGGGTTAGTCAATTAAGTCAATAAAAAAGCTTTCCATTCTGAGACCGACAACCTGATTTTACCTTTTTAATCTTCTCCATTTCCTCTTTAAAAAAAACAACTTCTTTTGCAAAAATATGCAGCCTAAACAGAATTAACAGCTGTTACTTATAGCCAAATTTGGACTTTTTGTCAAAGTAAATAGTTAATCCCTTATCTCTATTACTAGCCATTCCCACTAACTGCTGACATAAGCAGAAATCAGAGACAAATGCCTGTCATATGAAGGGATGAATTGAAGTGTAACAGAATTGATGAGGTTGTTGGGTGTAAATAATAATCTAGTAGGACAGCAATCAAGTGTACAACATCCACAGTATATGAAGACACCACACAGAGGATTGCTGCCTCACCATCTGATTTGATCAAGATATAAAACATGCATCGACACGTCTGCTAATCCTGAAATTTGTTGGCTATTAGCTTTTAATAAAGACAATAATTTGCATCTATTTATCTCATCAACTTTTTTTCCTTTGGTGCCCTATTCCTTCCAAAATGTAATTCTTCAACCAAGGTCACCAATCGGTATTGGGGAACTTTGGTTTAGGAACAACCTAAAGTGGAACTAAAGGGAGGAATACCTACGTCTGTTGTGACGGTCTGATGCCCATGAGATCCTTAGCTGGGGGGGGCATCTTCTCCCCGGCTTCTTCTAGCTGCTGGTCCTTTGTTGTCTTTATTGAACGGTGCCACTGCCCGATGATGTGATTCCTGAAACAATGGCACCATGTTGGAAATGTAAGGTGACCTGCATATGCACAGCTCAGTGTACATTCTGCTGACGGTTGCGAACAAGCAGGTACGCCTATTTTATTGCAGAGGAGACATTGTATATTTTTTATGCAATAAAGAACCTGCCTGTTCATAGGTTTTTTTTGTTTGTTTGTTTTTAGTTAAGATAAGATGTTCACAAATGTCAGCAGTTTCTATAAATGTAGGAAAAGGACAGAACCTTTTAATATAATTTTGGTGGAGGGTTTTTGCAGTCTTGACCAACAAAGAAGCAAAATGATAAACTTAATTGATAGATTCTAAACCTGTTGATCTTCAAAACTTATTTTTTGAAATAAACAAATACAGACAACCACTGGAATAATTTGACAGTATGTGATTTATGGGTCAACTCCACCCCAAAAATTGGTTCTTTAGCTGTGCATGTGTAGCGGGGTCTGCCCGCTGGCTTATGAAATCTCTGCTTGTCCCCTCTGCCAGTGTGGAGGTGTGTGCAAGGAGCATTAGGCTGAAATAGCTGGTGCTGGCTCCTCTCCTCACTGCTGCTACACAGGACATGGTGGGTTGGACTTCCTTGTATCCCCCCTCGCAGCTACTACACTGGGGATTAGTTTCTGTGTACAGAGAAGAGCAGCATGGCTGCAGGCTGCCTCTTTCACCTTCCTCCCTGAGCTGTATAAAATCCCTCTCAGTCCTGTTCCTCCCTCACTTCTGGCAGCAGGATCGGGTCCAATCAGGGGCAACGGTGGAGAAGTAATTAAGGATGTAAAAGCCACAGAGAACACTGAAACTTGTAGCTCTTAAAGGGACGCAGCACAATACTAGCAAATGTCGAAGAGATGAGTTCCAAACTTTGATCCCGAACAAGCCCCCAAGTGTAGTGCCACCCTGGAAGGAGCCGCTTCATAATTTTGGGTTCTGTGTTCTGAGCCTCGACTCTAAGAACAACCTTAGTCTCTCTGATACACCTGGTTGTGTATAAATCACTGCAAGCATGTATAAAGACACCAATGTAAAATACCTCTTTGCCTGGCTGTGGATTGATACTAGAAAAATAGACACACAGCCATTGAGTAATGAATGCACTTCATCTATTGATGCAAGTTTAGAACAAAAAGCAGTAGAACATAAATTAGCACCAGTGGGTAAATCAGAACACAGTCTGCTAGAAAGATTAAAAACTATACCAAAGTGACTAGGGTCAGGTTCTGTACCATTTACTGAAATCACTGTGTAAATTAGCAAACCAGCTCCAAACAGTGCAAATAAATGTTAAATGCAGTATGAATGATAATAGTAATACACTCATTTAGAGTGCACCAATGGATTGGCTGGGGTCGGAAGCAGTGCCTCTCTTTAACTAAGCAAAGGGACAAAGTTTCCTTGGTTAAAAACTGTTAGGGGCAGTCTTTGGTCCTTACCCTTCGGCCAGATAAACATTGGAGCATGGTAACTGTTGCCGTGATTTAAGGCCGTCAACAAGGCCTGCAGGCAGTACTAGAGTTAAAAGGTAGCTGATTAGGTAATTTCCAAAGACTCAGCCTCTAGCAGTGGTAGCAAACAGTGGCCACAGACCCAGCAACACAGCAACAGAGGTCCCTTCGATCAGTTGCCCGCTCACTTTGGGTTGCCCGGGCAAAGTCCTAGAGGAACAAACAGAGTAGCAAGGGGAGAGCTATCCAGAGGGCCATGATGTGGGATGCCATCCAAACAAGGTAGAGAAAGAGAGACTGTGCCAGCCAAAGTGGGATCTGAATGCAGAGGGACACAGCCACTGTCAGGATAAAGACCTGCTGTGCTGCCTGTCAGAGCTGCCAAAGGAAACCCAGAGTGAGCAGTCACCTGATCCAAGGAACCTCTGCTGCTGTGTCACTGCGTGGCAGCTGTGGGGGGGGGGGGATGACACATGGCAGTCCAGCCCACCATTTTGTGGGCAACAGCAGTGAGGAAAGGAGCCAGCACCAGAAATTTTGGCCCAGTGCTCCTCGCGCACTACTCTACGCTTGCAGGGGGGCAAGCAGGGACTCTGTAAGCCAGTGGACAGCACCCGCTACACAAAATCGCTGGCTTTTTAAATCACATGTTGATGGGATATCCCTACCAGAATTATTCCCAACTTTCTAAGCCATTACAAAGCCAAATGATGGTGTTGCACCCTTTACAATTATTTCTCCATATAGAATAAACATACACTTGGGAGTTTATCTATGGAAAAGCAATGAAGTGGTAAAAAAAAAAGACCTGGTAGTAGTGGAGGCACAAAGAACACTGGTAATCTCTTACCACTGGTGTGCTCGCTCAAAATAGATAATAGGCAGTATGTAAGTAAATATGGAGGTAATTGGTGCTGTGTGTGAGCGGTCCATATTGGAAAAAAGTGGAGATCTGGTCAACTGTTTGAGGAACCCATAGGATATATCCATTACGCTGGTCACCCCTGTAGGGGTATTATCCTCTGGTGAGTGCGGGAATAAAAAGAGGGGAGCACTGATTCCTTCACCGAGCACCCCCACTTTTGCAGATCACCCCGTGACCCACTTTTCTCCCACACTCTTTGGACTTTATCTGTATCTGTTTATGGACTTTAATTGGATAACAATTTTATATGTGTCAACTGTTTCTGATATTTAATGACATTTTAGAATATATTGCCCATATTTATTTATCATATTTATTCACCTAGAGCACTTTATATGATCACTATTAATTTCCAAGCACTCTTTATTTGGTTTAGTATTTAATTGATCTGATTATTACCTAAGCTGTGCAATTAGCAGCCACATTTTCATCTAGTTCACTTATTTAGTAAACCCCCATTGTGTGCAATTTGTCACCGCAATTGAATTTGCACTTATTGATTATTATTAATATTTATATTGGCTACACATATATTGTGAATATTGTAATTGAAAGGTTGGAATCACTTGATTATTCAAATATTAAGTTATTTATTTCACATATATTGCACTTATTTATTTATTTGACACTTTATCCTATATCTCATATTTATATTGGATAATACTGACTTACTATCAGATCTATATATATTTATATCCCTTCCCCATTATTTATTTTGTAATTTATTTGGCAGCGCCAATTACCTCCATATTTACTTACTTATTTGATATAGCTTTGCTATATTTTGAGGTAGGCTGCAGACATTTTTTAACATTTTATCCATAAGCGTGGAAATCTCTCACTTTTACAAATAGGCAGTATGTGCTTCACCCTACCAGTGCCCATCCAAAACTGAAACTGAATTTTGTTACAAATGTACTTGCAACAAGCAATAAAAATAAAAAACAATCTCTAGTGTTGGTGCAGATATTTTCCAGTATGAGTCCACTATGAATACATTCAGAAATAGTAATTAGAAGGACATTCATTCATATTGGTTAATGGATAACTGTTCATGTTGTTTTGAAGGACACCTGCCCATGCCAGCTGAAGGGTATCTGCCATTGTTGAATAAAAACAGCACCCCCTATTTTAGATGAATGACAACTGTCCTAAACGACTTCTGTCCCTTTTGGGTTATAGACATTTATCCATGCTGGATAATAATCATTTGTCACTATTTTGAAAATAGACAGTTTTTATCATTTATTTTTAATCTGACTTAATATTTATCTGCGTTTTATATTTAAAAAATCCAAAATATTCTTTGCTCATGACTGTATTCTAATAACAAATTACAACTGTTTATATTATGAAGGTCTGTCTATGCAAGATCGTCTGGAGATTAAAAACAAACTGTGCATCTTTGACCGAAGGTGAATAATGCCATTGCTTTAGGTGTAGGCCATTTACGTACTGTACCTCATGAAGCCTGACCTGAAAACTCCCTGGATGTTATAGGACATTGCTAAGCAAGGCCCAGCTATTACTATTCACCTTCAATATCACAGGAGTGAGCTCTCAGAGAATGAGCACACTTATGTGAAGGTGTACGTAAATGGCCTACATCTATAGCAAGGATATTATTCAATTCTAGGGAAAGCTACACAGCTTGTTTTCATCTACAGATGTAAAGGTGTACTGACCCTTTAGGAAAAAAGCAGTTGATATAAAAGAGATAAATCTACTAACAGATTAAAAGAAATCTAAGACCAGGTTGTGACGTTATGTGCTATTTGAAATTCCAATACCACCAGGGTGGGGGGAGCTACCTACCTAGATGATAACAGCATGATATATGTTTAGGTAGGTTGCAAGTCATGATGTCCCTGCAATCATAGACAGTCCAAAGGCTCCAGCATTGGCAGATTGGACCCCTTCATACTTAACACACGCATTTTAATGCATTGTGGTGTTTTCTTTAAGGCAGCCCATTCAAAACAGACCTATAGCATATTTGGCAGCACAGCACTCTACAACCCACTGCATGCGCATTGAGGTGCACTGTACAACAAGTGCATTAGCAGCTACTATATGTGTTTATAGAGGGGCTATTCTAAATGAATGGTACTGCAAAGCACATTGTAGTATGGGTCGTAGTAAGCCACAGCATAAATTGAATTTTACCATGGGTTATTGCAACAAACAAGTGTAAAGCCAGGGGCATCAAACACCTTTCTGGAAACCCTCAGATGAAAGCATACTAATTCTAAGGAATGCTTACAACAAATGGACAAGGATGTACAGTACAGAGAAATCACTAGATGTGGCACTTTCCGGTATTGCAGAAGAAGATTCAGTCTAAACTTGGGGACAAACTCTCATCAGCACCAATGCATTTTTTCCTGGATCACAGAGATGATTACAGTCACTCCTGCCAACAGAAAATTTGACACATCTGCTGCATTAACTTCAAATAAACAATTTACTGATGTTCCATAATGTTCCATGCAGCTTGCCACTGTTGGCCACAACATTCTCCCTCTGCAAAAAAGCAATATGGCACATGTGTGCCATTGCTACTTGAACCCAGTTATTACAGGGCTATGGACATACATGGAACTTTAGTTATTTCAGTTTTCGACAGAAAAGAGAATGGGTAAACCCTCTCTTTTTTTCATGTTTGCATCTTTATTGGGTAGGTTCTCTACACCTCCTCTTCTGTTGTCAGCAGCTACTAGGAAAGAAAGTAAGCCCTCATTCACATTTGAACATTTGTCTGCTCATTTCCCTACACCTGACTACACTCAATATGAAGATTCCTTTTCTTTCTAACTGTCTCTGTTTACACTTTAAAACTCTGTTTCCCTACACTTACAAAAGTACATGAGCTTTTTTTTTTTTTTTTTTTTTTTTAGTGTAGTTGGGTATTTTTGGCCTTGTGGCCTTCAATAGGAGCACAGGCACTTGTGGTTGTCAAACAGGCAGAGTGGTCAGTGAAAGTCCAGGTACAAGGCAGGCAAAGTTCAGAATACGCAAGGTCAAATCTGTAGTCAAAAGGCAGGCAGAGCTCTGGGAATAGTCCAAGTTCCGATCTGAGGTCATAAACAGGGAAATCCAAACAGCAGAGCAGGGCAGACAAACAGGGATCTTGAAGCGCGTGTAACAAACACTATCACAAGCATGAGACTGCAGGCTTTGCTGGCCCAAACTAGGTTTGGTCTCCACCCTCATCAATCACCTTGCAGGTGGCATGCATCACATCCAAAATAAGGATGCTGGATTGAGACCAGCAGCTGTCATGGAACATGAGTATTTACTAAATTCTGACAAGCACCTGTAAATGTTTGATGTGTACAGCTTCATGCCCAAAGAACTTCTCTACCCCTATAGAACTTCTCTTCTCCCCATGCCTAGTCCAAAACACAAATTCCTGAACACTTCAAAATCACCAGGAATACGCTCTGCTCAGATGTGATTGCAGGCTCAGGAGTAATCTCTCTAACAAAACCTATAGGAATCTGTTCATATTGAGGAGATTCTCCTTATTTCCTGCCCAGATGACAAGAATTAGGGCTCTTTCACACGGGCGTTCCTTTTTTTTTGCCCAATCAGGTCCTTTTTTTTTTTTTGTAACGGACACGGATGACACTTGTGTCATCCGGTCCGTATGTCCGTTTTTCATCCCATCCGTTTGCGGATGAAAAACTGACATAATGCATGTCTATGTAAATACGGATGTCTGCGGATGACACCACTGACATCCGTTTTTGCTTCCGTTCCGTTTTTTGAAAGGAAGAAAAAATAGGGTTCTCCTCCGTTCAAAAAAACTGAACTGAACTGAACTGAACTGACAAAAAATGGATGTCAGAGGATGATCATCCGATGACATCCGTATTTACATAGAGATACATTATGTCCGTTTTTCATCCGCAAACGGATGGGATGAAAAACGGACATACGGAACGCCCGTGTGAAAGAGCCCTTAAAGGGAAAATTCCTCAACAGCGCATCCATAAACCTTACAGAGTTTACAAAAATTCCTCATTCCATCCAAAACTAAAATTAAAAAAAAAGGGTTTAATTTGCATTCCACGTTTTTCATTGTCAAAAGTAATTTTTGCACGTATTGTCCTATGGCCACATGTCTGCCACGAAAAGTGTTTCTATAATCTTATGACAAGCCTAAAGGGCCGTACACACTTGACGAAAATCGGACGAAATATCCTCCGATTTTACTCTGTCTTCTCAGTGTTCATAACCGTTTTTAGTTGACAGTGCATAAATGCTCACGAAATTTCTCGTCCGATTTTTCTTTTTTTTGGCACATTTGTTCCTAGACTTCCGGGTTGTCAGCAACTTCAGATCATGCACGGTCTTTCGATTCCAATTTTTCACGGACGTACTGCATACACATTAAACGAAAATTGGTCTTCTGGGGAGGGACGAAAAAAAATTTTGGTGTTTGTCCCTCCGTTTTATTTCATTGAAAATGTCGGCATCGGCTGCTGAAAGTTGTGTACACACTAGGCGAAAATCGGACGATTTTACCTCGGACGGGAATTTTCGGCAGATTTTCTACTAGTGTTTACCCCACTTAAATTGATAGATCTAGACCAGCTAAACCTATTTAACGTTGAAAAACCTTTGAACAATGGGAACCCCTGCTAATAACTTCTTTTATTTACAGTTTACAGTACATTGGCATGATGTTCAGTTAGAAAAATGTTCCTAGGGCAGATCATAGATGGTGCAAATTTCTTTCCTGCAACCACGGGTTGCAGGAAAGAAATTTGCACGATTCCCCCATCAACACAGACAGTGTTGACAGTTAAATCACTCCTGCTGAAATAGAAATTATTGCTATCAGCTACAGCAGCTGCTAGCAATAATCGCAAGTGAATCCATCAGGCTGGTTGTACCCAAGTTGATTGATCGATCAACTTAGTACATTCAGCCTGCCCAAACATGGTTAGAATCTCGGCCGGTTTCTGCTGAACTGGTCGAGGTTTGAACCATCTATGGCTGGCCTTACACATGTGGTCAGTTGGAGCATATAGCTAAAATGATCATCGGGGTCAGCAGTTACTTATCTGAGAGGCAGAAATTGCTCACTTCCTAAGGAACCCCCTAGCAACCTCTCGAGGAACCTTAGTGTTCAAATGACCCCTGTTTGAGAAAGGCTAATCTAGACCCTCTGTAAGCATCTGGAAACAATATTTTGAAAGCTTATTTCACCGACTTGTCTTACATTATGAGATTTGCAAGAAATGTGTTAATTTTCCTTGGACAATAGTGATTTTTCTTGCACATCGTCATGTAGTTTCTTATGAGTGACAGCTCTCATAGAATTACACAGACACACTGAGCTATCCCAGTATATTTCTATTACATTTTTACAGGTATAAGCTGCTTATCGCTTTTAGCTTCACTGTGTTCTCTGTATGACCCTGAAAGTATTTATTATACCAGAAACTGGATTGAATTAAGCAGGGATCTGCTGCTTTGTGTGCATTCTGTTCAAGTCTTGCACAGTGTCACAGTGATTTAATTATTCTTGGTGATTATTATGGTAGATTACCTAGTTTACTAATACAATTACACTTCTTTCCTTTGTGTTACCGCTTAATCCAAGAGAAACTGTATAATATTTTAGGTTACATAGTTAGTGAGGTTGAAAAAAGACATCAGTCCATCCAGTTCAACCTATGATGTGTGTGTGTGTTTGCTTTTAACCGTACATTGTATACCCCTGTATGTTGTGGTCTTTAAGGTGCCCATCTAATAGTTTTTTGAAACTATCGATGCTCCCTGCTGATACGACTGCTTGTGGAAGAGAATTCCACATCCTTACGGCCCTTACAGTGAAGAACCCCTTACGCAGGTTCTCATTTTTTTTATAATAAAGTCGATCTGAAAGTAATTTTTGGTGTGTTTTTCTTTTTTAATGCGACATTTGGTGTGATATTCAATTTTGATGAGTTGTTTTGCTCCATATTTTCATGATCATCTTTCATATCCACCACTGTAAACATTTGACGGCTCTATTTTACTAGCCTACATTAGAAGATCTAAGAAGGCCAAACCTACATGTGAGAATCCATCCTCAGCAGTGATTGATGCATAGAAGTGAAGCCGCCTGAGGAAGAGGAAGGACTGTCTGTCAGTGAGATCGTTCCTTCAGAGACTGATTTGCCAGAGGGAGGAATTGTTGCTTGCTTCACATAGGTGGGTGTCTATATATACAAGGATTGGCTGTTAGGCACAGAAGCCACTTACCTCAAACAGGGTTGGGAGGGCCCTTGCAAGGTGTGTTTGCATATTCTAACGTTTCTTACATGAACCAAAGCAGCAGTAGCAGTGGGAATGTGTTATGAAGAGACCTCCCCTAAAGTTAAGAAAAGGGCATGCAACTACTTCCAGTGGAAACACTAAATTTTAGCAAGCGTAGACTCTTACATCCATAACCCTACCCCTAGTGTGTTGTTACCACACTAGGCTAGAGAATGCCTGCAAGAAGTATATTGTGTAATCCTGCCAGAAATGCTTATGTCAGGGTATAGCAAAGGTTCCAGGCTTTCTGACCTTTCAAATCAACATTCCTCACAAGAGCAGTTGGCCATCAGGTATCTACCTGCTTCTATAGACTTGAGATCATCAGCCTATCCAGGCATTTCCAGTCTGATTAATGAAATGTCATCTTATTTTCATAGGCTACATGCTAAGTGATTTGAAGAGATACTGTTTGTGTTTCAGACGAATGCCATTTTATTGGTGTCAGGGGTGGACATCTAACCGGTCCCTGGAGTGCAGATATGCCACCCATGCCCAGAATTCCTGGACCTCCACTGGCTGCAGAGGTATAGAAGAGCATGGTGCACCTTAAGAAAATCTGAACTCAAAACAGGACAAGTGGACTTACCTCAGTATCCTCTGAGATGAACAGATATCTCTTATAAGAACATCAGCCTAATATGGGTTGAATTTGAGTTGGTCCAATCTGGTTTGCCTATCTGCACTGGTGGCACTGTCAATGCAACATACATAATTGCACCAGTACTCTGCTTTATGTATTTCAGGGCACACTTCTCCACTGTATGAACTCTGCTTTCTGTACTATACTCGATGCTGCTCCATTGTATACACTGCTTTATGTAGTCTACTCCACACTGCTCCATTGTATATACTCAGAGATGTATAGTAACTTTTTTAAATTTGACAATTTTTATTAATTTTTATACATATACCAAACAAATTGACATAAACAAATAACAAATTAAGAACACAGAGATGCCAACACATTTTAGATCATTATGATTTCGGCTCCCGGTTACCCCAATAGAAGAAAGAAAAAAAAAAATGTATAGTAACTAAGTAGAACGACTTCACTACTGTACTTATTACCGAAAGGCGGTATCTGTACTTTCCTAGAGTAGAATTTTTTTCTCCTACTTCCACTTTTACTTCACTACATTTTTTCAATGATTTCAATACTTCTACTCTAAAAAATTTTTTTGTGCTGCTTAGTTACTCGTTACAATTATAAAAATTACTGCCAGAACAGTAGATAACAGGATTCATGAAGCTCAAAACGTGTATTATCAGCGCATACGAAAATAAAAGCTACTGTATGTATAAATAAAAGCTGCATTTGAAATAATAAAAAACAATATGATGTTCAAACTTTTGACTTCTTTCTTTAATAACTACATAACACAGTACTTGTACTTTTACTTTCAGCACTTGAGTAGCAAAATTTTTAAAAAAACTACTTGCAATACTTAAGTACAAAAAATGCTGAATACTTTAGTACTTCTACTCAAGTCACTTTTTGATCGAGCACTTGTACTTTTACTCAAGTATGGGTTTTGAGTACTTTATACAACTCTGTATATACTATGTTTTATGTACTTTGCTCTATACTGCTCTACTGTACTTATTCTGCTTTATACACTGTATTTCAGGCTTGCAACAAATACATAAAGACTGTTGGTTAATATTTTGTTATTAAAGACCAATCTTCAGTGAGTTTAAATGTCTTAGACATTGGCGCCAGAAAATTGTTAAAAAAGCCAAGACTTTTTGTATAACTTGTTGTAGGCTATAATATCTGTCATGTTTTGTTGCTTTCGGCTTTGGTGGAGGCTAGGCTTGAATCTCCATAACATATTTATATTACAAGAACCTGAGTTGTAACAGCATGCATGCCACCAATGCAAAAGCCATGAATAATTTTTGAATATGTTAGCTGATTGTAGCCAAGAATTGTGGATTCACAAGGAATATTCAGAATGTAATTTTCAGATACATTTAGAAAGATGGGATTGAAATTAAAGTAGAACTATGGCCTCTGAAAGCTCTTTTTAATGTATAGGCTGCTGGTTAAAGGATGTTTTGTAGTACCCCCACTAGGACACACCAACACATCCCATTAGTTTGTTTGTTTCATTATCCCAGCCCTCCCTTTTTTTTCTCCTTGCCTTCCTTCCTTTCTACACCTCTTCTCCCTTTTCTTGTCTTTTATTCTATCTTCTTCTCAAAAAAGGTTGGGAAGTTTTTGTTTTCCGATGACTAGTTCTACACCATCTTCGGCTTACCATACGGGAGTCAATAGTAGCTCCTCTCCCCGATAACTGATTTATGGATAATCTACTAGATTTACACTGTCTGAAAATCCACTGATCCCTTCTTGTATCTGGATGTTATCTACTAGATGCCGACAATTGCATTCTGTATAATGGTGTATAACTTACCATCTATTATTGTCTTGCTGTCATGGAAACTGCCTTTTTGGTTAAATAAAGAATTTGAAAAAAAAAAAAGAACTATGGCCTCCCATTAACAAATGTACTGCAACACTTAAAGTCTAACTTAAGGCAAAATTGTTTTTTTTTTTTAAGTTTTGGACAACCTCTCTATTTTTCCTGTTTATCATCAAAAGGGAAAGTCAAAGAAAATCCCACATATTGTGTTGCCCCCAGAACAGTACTAGAGGGGAAATCTTCCAATAGCGACATCAGTTCTGGTGACCTGGGGGACCCAAATGAATTCCCTAATTTGCAGGGATTTCCTCCCACTTCCTGTTTTGACTATGGGACAGGAAGTTAAGGTAAAATCTTCCAAATGGGACATAGATGGCAACAAAATGACAGCAGTTCTAACTCTCCCTTACTCTATCCAATATGAGAAAACTTTACTTTATTTTAAAATATAAATACAGCAAATCTGCTCATACAGTTTTCTTCTAGTCCCCCTGCAAAGTCTCACACATACTTGATGATCCTCCCAGTGTAGTCCACCTAATGAAGCTTCCTGTGATAGTGTGGCAACAATGCTGCACTGCTCTTGATTTAAGAACGCAGATGACACTGTCCTGTAGGATTTGCCTGTTTGCACTACAATGGGATGAATAATTGTTGCCGGTGGCCTGCCTAACAGCATTGCCAGTGCTTATTCACAAGCCTGTAGCATGTCAATGAGCACCTGGCCACACCTAGTCCTGCCCCCTGCTTTCTGGATTGACAGGCTTGCCTCTATTGCCGAAATCACTGTGAGCTATGGTTTATAGATTAGGGAGTGTTTGAAGAACAAATTAAGGAGGAATTGGATCAGTTAGGAAAGGTAAGAGACGTTTTGGCCTGTGCATAACATGATAACTGAATTTTGTACTTGTTTTGACTGTCATACATGAGAAGTTCATTTTTGGGTAAACAAGAGGAATACTGATGTTGGAAACTTCCAGGCTGCTGTTTGAAGTAAACAACGAGACACTTTATTTAAAAAATGGATGAGGAGGTGCCCTGTGATGCACAATCCACAATTTCTAAGCACTCTTCTTAATAGATAGCAAAAGGACCTCTTAAAATTAAAGTTTAGCTAACAATAAAAAAAATTAACTACAGCTTCAAACATATCACTTACCTGTACTGAAGTATGTCCCATGTTGTCCAGGTAGCTAGATCCTGGAGAAATCCGCACTGCAAGGGTGCCCGTGCTCTTCCTGTCTCTGAACCTCTGGCACTGCAATCATTATTAGCTTAGGGTCTTCAGGCAGAAGAGCAGTACAGATGGTCAGACTGAGACAAGCCCTTCTTTCCTTCTACATTGAGAAACATTTGTTCACTGTCTGTAAGACAATCTGTGAATGGGAGAGAAGCTGCTCAGTCACATGATTCTCTCTGCCATTCATAGATCGTGTTCCAAGTAGTGTAACTAATGAAAGGACATTTCTCAATTGAGGAGGGGGCACCATCAGACCTTCTGTACTGCCGTTCTGCCTGAAGCCCCAAAACTGTTAACCTTTGCAGTGCTGGAAATTCAGAGACAGGAAGAGAACTGGCCTCCCTGCACAGAAGGTCCAGATGCCTGTACACACTAGGATACTTCATTACAGGTAAGTGATGTGACTAAAACTGTATGGAATTTTTTTTCTAGCTATACTTCAGCTTTAACCACTTAAGCCCCGGAAGAATTTACCCCCTTCCTGACCAGGGCCTATTTTGCGATTCGGCACTGCGTGACTTTAACGCACAATTCGTGCGACGCTGTACCTAAACGAATTTGAGGTCCTTTTTTCCCCCACAAACAGAGCTTTCTTTTGGTGGTATTTGATCACCTGTGCGATTTTTTTGACCATGCGCTATAAACAAAAATAGAGCGTAAATTTTGCAAAAATAACAATATTTTTCACAATTTTTTATATAAAATCCCCCCCCCCAAAAAAAATGTAAAAATCTAATTTTTTTAACATTTTAGGCCAATTTGTTTTATGCTACATATGTTTGGTATAAAAAAAAGCGTATTTTGATTGGTTTGCACAAAAGTTATTGCGTTTACTAACTAAGGGAAAGATTTTTGTCATTTTTGTTTTTTTTTTTTAAACTAGTAGTGGGGGCGATCTGCGATTTTTTTGCGGGACTGCGACATTGCGGCGGACAGATCGGACCCTTGACTGACATTTTTGACACTTTTGGGGTTACCAGTGACATTACTACAGTAATCAGTGCTATACATATGCACTGTTACTGTAAAAATGACACTGGGAGGGAAGGGGTTAACTTTATTGGAGAGGGAGGGGTTAAGTGTGTCCCTAGGAGCGTGCTTCTAACTGTGATTGGATGTGGCTTGAGGTGTAAGAACAGAGATCAACGGTCCTACATAGCAGAACCGTTTGATCTCCATTCTTACACAGGGAAGAATGACAGACGGCTTTGTTTACATTAGCCGCCTGCCTTTCTCCTGCTGTTACGGACGATCGCGAGTGCCTGGCTGACATCGGGTCCGCCAGGCACACGCACGCGGGGGGGGGTCCGTGAGCGAGCGGGAGCGCTCCTCCGGCGGCGCGCTCGCTCCTTAGAGCCTCACAGGCTAGCGACGTAGTCCTACGTTGCTTTGCCTGTGAGGGGCTGATCGTCGCAGTAAATAGTCGTGCGGTGGTCGACAAGTGGTTAAATCTGTTTCTAATACATAATAAACACGTACATGTCAGGCATATGTAGAATCTGTATACTAGGCCATGGTGTCTCTGTGTCCCATTTTCCTAATCCATGACAGTACAATACTGGGACATACCTGTATAAACCCTAAATACTTTGAGAGCAGGCTTACCTAGAGGTATCTCCATTTATCTTTATCTACAATAGGGTCCAGATTTGTGAAAAGGCACTTAAAGACCAAAGGGAATAGGAACTAGGAAGCAAGGAAAACTCTTAGGACGGTGTCTCTCAATGTTTTGGATCTGTAAGGCACAATAGGAAATACATTTGGCCACTGCCCCAAGTGGCTAATTTATAAATACTGCAAGAAAAAGGAAAAGCAGTTGTGCTGAAACTATTTTGTTAATGTTTTTCATTTTAAATTCTACACTGAAAAATGTCTGGTTGTTTTCAAGGACATCTCCATTATAAGTCGCTCTCATTCTGCAATTGTGGTCAATGAATCATACATCTGTGTGGTCCTCAAAGTTTCTTTATTGGTATGATACTATGATTTAATTGTTTTAATTTTAGTCAGGCTTTATGCAGTTAAGTTGGTTTCCCAACATCGGTAAAATGGCACATTTGAAGTTCTAGATAGTATTTAATTTCGGAAGTTGTATACAAATAATATGGTCCTCAAAGACCACTAGATGAGTCCAGCAGTTGTGCTGCATGTAAGTGACGTTTCTTCTGTTCTCCTTGTAGATGGATGAAATTAAATTTAAAGACAGAGCAGTCTACATGCTGGAGAAAGAGTTAGGTGTGCAAGCCGGCCATACCCAAAGACTGCAGCTCCAAAAAGAGGCTCTAGATGAGCAGCTTACCCAGTTCAAAGAGTCTGACCGTCATCTGGGTAGCCCAAAGAGAGAACTTCCTTTTGCAAGTGGTGCAGGAGAAGCTTCTGATCATTCGGGGAGCCCTGTAAGGATTCTGCTCGCTGGCTAACGAATCGTCTTTTTAACAATTTTTCACCCTAAAGTTTCTTGCTATCTCTCTGTTTTGTGTAGGGTAGAGCATATTTTCTTACAACATAATTCATTTGAATTTTAAAATATCATATGAGGCATTTTTTCTTGAGTATATGTGTTCCTGCAGAACTAGAAAATGATTGTCTTCAGAAGGAAAGTCCTCTATCATTTCACTACATGCTTGAAGCTGCTGAAATCTGATGTCTGAATGAATGCCCCTGTTGCCCTTAAAGGGGAACTTCTCTCACTTTCTACTGGGTGACTACTTCTAATGGGGACATTAGGTGTCCCCACATTTCTAGGAAAGTGCTTTTATTCCTGTGTCCCGATCAAAGAGATTTCCCCTC